>NC_066613.1:3750000-5000000 GCF_025231255.1 Drosophila biarmipes | reverse complement strand
TGCCCCAAACCGTGGAAAATGAATTGCCAAAGCTCAAATGCAATTACGTGTGGTCTTTGAGACGTATATGGAAAAAAATTGGATCTCTTTAACGGGTGCTGGTGCGAAACACAAATGAGCTTAGTTTTCCAAATGCACTCTATCTCTAACATCAGATTTGATGGCCTAAAATAGAAATCAAATCTATCAGATGTTAAGGTCGTGTGTCAAATAATGTAAATGGTATTTCGATTTCCTAAACTATAAGAAAATCTCCCTGCTTTAAATTAAAGGCGAACTTCTTAAGCGGCAGGTTTTAAGATTGTTGCACTGGTCATTTCGGCGTGATGCGCCAAAAGAAATGCACTGGCACCATCTAATGCAGGTTCAATTTGAAATTTGTCAACCCCAAAAAAAAAGAAAGTCCATGTTATATAAATATAATAAACATATTTTCAATGGTAACTATTCTTTACCTTTTCGGCCACAATATTTTCTTGATCCATTTTGTAATAATGTTTTATCAATTAAAAATTTAAAGCGATAGGATGTGCGTTTTTGTAAATTTAAGACAACCTTTTCAGCATTTTACGCAGTCAAAAAGTTGACCTGCATAAGCCGACTATGTTGTGGTTAACGCTTGATAGCCATAACTCAAAGGTTGGGTAAATGAGCGTGAGGTTTGCCGCCGGGATCGGGGTAAACTCTGAATGAGCATTGTATGCCATACATCAAGCATACGCACTGTTTGCTCGACTATTTGACTCCGGCTTTGTTCGGTCAAAAAGTATTAGGACGGCAGAGAGGCGGAGGTAGGGGCTCGATTGGCAAGACAAATTAACAACAAATGCCATAAATTACACAGTTCGATAAACGGGGGCCAAGAAGTGCCCGCGCCGACCTCCTCTCACGAATGTCAACAGGCATTGTCTGTTTGCTCCGAGCACACAAGGAATTCATACGCACATGCATGGAGATGTGCACACTTATGTTCAAATAGACAGATACAGGCGGATGAATTAATCTCACAAATTGATGTCAGACAGCATTCGCAATGAGATTGTGCTAACGGCAGGCATTTGTCGAGTATGTATAATGGCCTGGGACTGGCCGAGCGACGATCACGTTAAATTTTTCTTGAAAACCATCAAAATTGAATTTCGCAAATGCATAAACAAAGTGCAGGGGCTGCCAAAGCCCTGGATAATTGCAGCATGTTTATTTTGCCTGTCCTGGGCAATGAATTATTCATGCAAACGCCCAACTCAAATGCCCGACCGAAAGTATTTAGTCACAAAGTGTCATATGTGATTGTGACGCATTCGACTGGTCGCTCTGCCCCAACAGTTGTCATTTTGCGGCCAGAGTAAATAAATAAAACCAAAAAAATAGTAATAAATCCAGTGTCACAAACAGAATGGGAAGGTGCGACTAAGCAGGGTGGCCTGACGAGTGTCGAGGGCGGGAAGAGCAGTTTGTGGCTTCCCGTTCCCCGTTTTAATCTTTTAAGTCAAATACCTTCATATTTCATACATAGCAAGTTCGAATGTTTACTGACAATATAGGAGTTTAGTCACTGTTACAATCGAATGTCACCAATGAACAAGTCAAGCAAACGCAATCAGACTTGTTAACGTATTTAAAAATCAAAACTCTATCACTGTTGGGGCCAATTTCTTAGTTAGTTTTCAAAATACACATAGTGTAAGTAAGATTAAATTCAATTTAAGCTTCGCAGGCCTGTCATTTGGGTTTAGTTATTATACCAGTTACTCGTAAAGTAAAAGGGTATACTATATTCGTCGGAAGACATGTAACAGGTAGGAGGAAGCGTTTCCGACCCAACAAAGTATATATACGTATATTCTTGATCAGGATCATTAGCCGTGTCTGCCACCCACATACTATTAAAACCGCGGAAAGACGGCCCTTTACAATGTTGCTTTCATGCTTACATATCTCCATTTACCTTTTGCTCCCTTAAGGTAAGTAACGGGTATCTGATAGTCGAGGCACTCGTGGCCGGCAGTCCACGTACTAACGAAGCGCACCAAAAGGGTGTAATACACGAAGAAATTAAAATCTACACTTATCCGATTGTTTCGAGTGAGATATAATTTCGAGTGATTTAATTAAGCGAGCCGACTGTAAAAAATATAGAAAGTGTCAAGAATATTATTTTCGGCATCTTTAGAGGAATGGAAAAAGCGTTGGCATAAGTGTATTTTATCAGGAGAAAATTACCTTAAACGGAGTGAATTAGAAGAATAAGAAAAGATTTTGCAAGAAGATAGCCTTTCTTCTTGTCCACAGCATAAAAATTACAATAAATTGTAAACTTCAATGCGATCCTGGCGTAAATTTTTGGGAATCTTATGATAGGCGTGTTCTTCAAAACATGTGCTTTTTCGGAACTTTATTCCGTTGTCTCCATCAAAGCAATTTCGAATCTAATTCTTAAGTTCTCTCGATCAAAGCAACTTCAGAATTAATTCTTAAGTCAATAGGAAAATAATCATTGTAGGACACTGTCGATGTTTTTGGATATCGATGTAACTATTAATACTATCGTGTTTTTCCCTTGTTTAACTTCCCTGCCGACATCTAAATCTTTTTGTAAAATAGTCTTATATGTTTAATGTTCACAATTGGTGTATTTAAAATATAAATAATACTTATTTACTTATAATCCTTTAAACAATGAAATAAATTAACTAAACAATTTTTTTTAGAGATTTCACATCATTCTTGCGCTATAAAAACTTGTCAATTTTTTGTCGAACCAATGCCAACACTACTGAACTACTAATATAGTGCATTCCATAAGATATACTCAAAATTATTCACTTACATTGATCCTTCTTTAATTTTGTAAAGTTGCAGTGTGTCCTTACCATCTATTGTTTTACCAACTCTAAATTATAGTAATCAGAATTTCTGTAATGAAATATGTTGAGTCGCAGTAACTTCCCACACCACCGTTGCGATCGATGAAATCAACATTGTTCGTCTTTCTCATTTTATTGCATAAATTGGGTAATTAAAATGAAATTTTATGTGCTATTATAAGCTGCTCTGGTCCCGGACTCTCCACCGATGCCAATTTTTAGAGCCCAAGGCTGCTAATCGCATCAGGAAGGTGATTGCCTCCCACCGTCCGTCGCCCGCTTGGCCCGGCACAAGTAATTATAGCAATTAAAAAGTTGGAATGATTTGTGTGTGGCGAATTTATTTCTGCTGATTTGATCAAGCCAATGCGCTCAATGGGCGCTGTTTACTTTTAATTCTGCGCTGGTGCCGCACCATGTCCGGGAAGGAGTCGACAAGGAGCAAGGACAGCGCAAAGGTCGCCGTCCTCGTCACCACTAATGGAATTAATTGGCACTCTGTGTTGAATGCTAATAAAATCACTAAGCTCCACAACAAGAACTAACTGTGCGCAACAAATTAGACAAAACTTGAATGCTTTAATTAGATTACTGCCAAGGGGAAGAGTAGGTTGTGTGGCGGCGGGGTTGCACTTCGTCGAAACCCATGACATACCTACCAACACGGCACAAATTGTCAATTAGCATAAACTCCAAGAGGATTATGAGTGGATTAAAATAAATGTGGGTTGCTCTGTCTCTACTTGTGGGCCTATGTAGGTTGGGTTTGGGTAAGCGGCATTGTCAAAGGTTGAAGGTGGACTCATTATGCGTAAGCCGCAGTTAAATGTGCAACACAATTAAGGAGCTGCACGGCGCCCGGTTCGGTTTGGACTTAACGTTATCGAACACGAAGCTATGAATCCCCTTCATTTAATGGTTGATGCAGCTGGCCGCTGTCCGGTCCATTGACAAAGAGCCCATTCGCGCTCGCCCAACCGCCAGTGCCGCACTTCCAGGAACAATGGGGTCGACAAAGAACAAGGCCGTCGGCCTCATCGCCCACTGCTCCGGACCAGCCGTAGGATCAGCTAAAGGTGTCCGTAATTGTATGTGAAACTTGTTGAAGGCTTCAATTATGACGATTTTACTCAGCGTTCGTGTGGCGGTACACACGGCGCAGGGTAGTAGTCGTACAGTTTCGCCAGGGGGTTCTCATGGTTTCATATCGATGAGGCACAATTTTGTTGAACGCATATGTATGTTTATGTTACTACTTAAAATTTAGAAAACTTTACCGAAATTGTTACCCATGTATATGACTTTCAGCTCAAGGCATTCCCTGTACATTAACAAGTTAAATAACCATATAAATGATCACGTGGTAAACAATTACTTCAAGTCAAGGGCTTTTCATCCGAATCGATGTGTGGAGTGCTTTCGTGTTAGTAGGTTATGTGGCGTTCCCGGGAAACATTAGTTTTCTATTTAGTGCCAACCCCGTTCGGTCATGCTGGGCATAGCCCCTCTCCGGGAAGCCCCTGGCACGCACACAGCCTCACAGGCTCACAGCAACCGCAGCGCGACTTGCACTTTGCCACACTCAGTGGAGTTCACGGGGAGGAGACTGCGACTCTGACTCCGACTCCTGGCTCTGGACGGTCTGCTCCGTGCTGTTCTGGGCCGGCTGACTTGACTTGGCTTGGCTTTCATGTTGTTGCTGGGAAATGCTGGATAATTGGCGTAAATAGCAAAACAGCAAATTGCCATTAACTATTGGAAAAATGTTCGCATCGCTTGCCCCGACTGGGGCCCGGGCGGGGACAAGGACATGGAGGGGGCGTGGCTGTGGCTGTGTTGCGTAGGTGTCGGTGATTACGCGAAATGCAATTAAAAATATTTAAGCTGCATGCACTGCAGCAACAGCAGCTATACAAACAGCAACAGCAACACCAAGCCCAGCAACGCCCGAACATAAATAATGTCGAACCGTTTATTAAAGCGCTCGTGTGAGCTTAAACGAGTTTGCAGCCTTAAATCTTCATTTTCAGCTGCATTCCCTGTGGCCTGATCTTTGCTGATTTTCGACGGTTTTTTGCCATGTGCAACACGAGCCGCTTAACGCGATGCTTATTATGATGTTGCCGCAGCTCGTAAAGTGGGATTTAAGTCCCTGCGTTCGCGCTTTTTTGCGCACTCAATGCGATGGCTATTAATTAACAAGGGATAGCGATTGTTTGCTTTTTACACAAGCACGCAGATTAATAAAGTGATACAAAGGACGGGACGGAGCAGAACGAAGCAGGAGATGCCGGCGAAAGGGAGACAAATAGGAAAAAATAATACTTATTGAACTCGGTCCACAGTGTACTGAGTTGATTGAAAGGTTCCTCAAGCATGCTTTAAGTTCTTAAATTGAACCATCACCTTAATTTAATTCCAATTCGGGAAAATGTTTGCTTGTGTAAGACGCCCTGGTAAAAATACTATATGACTGAGCAAGGCAACGGGGTTCCATTTGGCTTAACAACTGCCACTAAATAGAAAGTCTAATTAAGGGCAAGACAGGTGAAAATTAAATCCCTTATTCAAACATCCCTCCCACCACACAGACTCCGCATAGTTTAACATAATTTGATTTACATTATTCCAAAATGCCAAACAAACTGGCAGATGAGCGAGCTGGAGAGTCAAAAACATTGCTTAATATGCGGCGTCGCCTCGCCAGACCGTAAGCGCATTTCAAGCCGAAGGAGCCTCAGCCCCCCAGGACATGAGCCCTGAGCCCACGGAAGAGAGTCTGGATTTGGCTCAGCCTCAGGTCCGGGCTCTTGATGGTTATTATGTTAATTTACATGTCTGATGGCCGGAAAGCTGCGCACGACTGCGCGCCCCTTCCCCACAACTCAACCCATGGGGGGCGTGGCAGATGCGACTAATGCATAAATTCCCTATAAACATATAGATTGCGCAGAGAAGGCGGGCAGAACACATTCGTCAGAGCCGCACAAAGTATGCAAAATTATGTGCAGGCCTATGCGCAAGGCTCCGACTTTGGCCAAAACCCCGACATCCCCTGCTGCCAATTGCATGAGCAGCCGCGCGTGCTTTATATGCCAAAACAAAATGAGTTTCTCGCATGCCTGCCTAACGCTCTCTGATGGAAAGCCGAGCTGGGGGCGTGAGCAGATCCTCGGGTCGTGAGTTGCTCGTGAGGAGCCTCGGATTGTCCCATATAACATCCTCAAAGGTGTCGGAGCTTGTCACTTGCTCGTTTTGGGATTAAAAATTGGTTTTAAAGTTTATAGTTCATACGCATTGTTGCCTTCAATCAAACAAAATATTGTTACATAGGTGGCCATGAATTTCTTTTATTATCTTTCCGAACTACTTTAGTTTCCTAACAAAAACATTTGAGTACTTTCTAATTGACCATAACTTTTGAAAAATTGCCCGTTAGCCATACACGAAGTATTAGTAATTTTTGAAGAAACTTTGAAAACATTTCTGCCGTTAAAGGCCGAAAAAAGTTAAATTTTTGAATAATTATATTGCACACTTTAATACCATTTAAGGGAGGGATTTTTATTGGACCACCCTAATGTAGACATAAAACACAGCAACTTATATTAGATTCGGGTGTCCTGTTTTATAGGAAAGGGGCTACGCCCAGAAAAAGGACTTCCAGTCTGCTTCTCCCTCGTTTATAAGTTACGCATACCGATTTCTTGTTCTTCTGCTCCAGAATTCACGCACTCACCTCGCACTGAAGTACAAATGCAACTGCAGAGACATCGTTCCCAGAAGAAGGCCAGCCTTCGGGGGCAAGTGGAGCTGATGAGGGTGGGCCTGCCCATAATTGAGCTAAAATAGTTTGCATAAAAATGCAAATTGTCACATATCCTGCACTTTTCCATTTAGCCTCGAACGTTTTCAGCCAGCTCCTCCTGCCAGCGACAGGGACGGCCAATTGTTAGTGCCTTATCCTGCCAGCAAATCTCGCTGCTAGCAAATGAACGAGAGGCCCGGGGAAATGTTGGCCAATTTGAGCTGGCTGCGTTTTGAATGCGGGAAAAACGTTACCGATTGTTTTTTGTAGCTGATGCGGTTGCAGGCAAATATGTATTGCATTAATTGAAACCCAGCCAAGCGGTGATGGAAGCCTTTGTGGCCCGAATGTGAAAGAATAATTGACGCCCACAGAAGAGAAAATGTGAAAAGGAGAGCCCTCTGAGGCCGTTGGAAATTTGTATTTTCCCTGCGTCAAAAGTAAATTAAGAAATCCACTGATAATCTCGAGACAGACATGGGAGTAATTCATGGGAAGACGACGGGAAAGTCATATGTATGCATATTTCGCTCTCTAGCCACAATCGAATAACACAAGGCAGAGGATAAAATCGAGTTAAAAAATATTTTCGCATATTAAACACGTGTCAAAGAGGCCGAGACTGCCGAGTAAAGTTCGCCAGAGACACGGATTTAATGAGATAAATTTTTGATTTAAGCATTTTGCAGGACGGGAGCCGAGCAGACGCTAGCATAGAAGCCACCGCACGCTGGCAAACTATTTTCATTTTTATGAGATTTTATCCTATTTAATTTAAACATACTTCTTGTCCCCCTCAACTCGTCCCCTCTGCCCTCCACCACCCTACCCTCCGGCTGTCAACGGCAGCTTTGTCCTCTGCCGCTGCGCGCTGCAAACAATTTAAGGACAAAAGTTGGCCCGAGTATGAAAAGTTTTCTAGTTACTTGTTAGTTAAATAATAATGCGTAAAAGGAATTCAGAATGCAGCGGCCAGGCAGCGGCAAATGCAATTAAATGGAGACCGCACCTGCAGTCGAATTAGCCGCCATCAAAGAATGCAGAACAAGGATGCGATGCCGGCGGTGATTTGTGTGGGGCATCTGCACTAACGCAAGGAAAAGGCGCAGACCGCAAATCGGGCAAATTTTCCTAGGCCAACAATAAACCAAATTGGCAGGCTTAGATGTGAACCGCTTTCCGGGCTCAGACAGTTCCAAATTTGTAATGATTTCCAACGAAGCCGCCAAAGGACCCTTCGACCAGGGGCTATACGCGTGCAGTGTCTTTGGGCCTTTGTGTCCAGACCGTCTGGTCCTCGTTGCTTTTCCCATTCGACTTTTGGCCCGGGGCCATAGACAAACATGCCGAGCATTTTTGTACATTTCCGTTGTACCGAGAATTTACGACTCAGACATGTTAATATGTGCGGATCATATATGGCGCATTATGCAAACTTATTTAAGCCCAACAATCAGATAAATCTCGAAACTTTATGCCCAGATTAAGTTAACTTTTGTGGCTGTGGCTGTGGCGGAATGAGAATGTATTATGAATTCCTTTAGTTTGCAATGAAGTTATTGGACTTAGCCATACTTTTGGGCAGTATCTCATATTAAAATTTGGCGTTAAGCTGCGGCCAAGTTTGAAGGGACTTTCGATAGTTTAAGGTTAATATCCCGCTGAAGCTGCTAAAATTGCGGGCCCGGCCCATTACTGGAGCAGAGCGTGGTCAACAAATTATCCGGGGTATTAACTCAGAGTTACCCAAGTATTTCCTGGCATGCGAACTGAGCTCACTTTTAAGCTCTCACCCACAGCAAGAAATGCACACCAGCCACCACTAATTAAGTGGAATGGCGAAAAGGGAAACCAAATTGATGTGGCCATCGTCAACTTTTATGATGCTTCGCTTTGGCGAAAGTCCTTAAAAGAAGGCTGGCAATTCGATGAGAACCCATTCAGATACTGGCAAAATGTTATGGCGTGTACTATACGTTGGTGGCCTCTTTACATATTGAGATTTGGCTAAAGGGACAGAGGGCATTGATATGCCCACAAACTGTCAAACGCAAATATGCCGAGGCGGAAGAGGGTTCGCAAAGCAGAGCGTGGCACATGACAATGACGACCCTTGCCCCAGGACGTGCCACGGAAGTTCCTTTCACACGCACACATACATAAGTGCACACACTGACAGGACGACCTTCGGGCGTTTGGTCAACTTCCGCCTCAAGGCAACCGGAAGTGTGCTAAACAGTCGCCGTTGAATGCTGTCAACTAACGGAAGGAGCAAGGAGTGAAGGGGAATGGGAAGGGCAGTTTTGCCCCGCTATGCCACCTGATCAATGTTATTCCCTGGCGGTGCACAAGAATAAGCGGTTTGCTCGAATGGCCCGATTACCAAAAATCATCTGGTAGCACAAGAATGTATTTTGATATGCTAACTACTATATTTCTGTGTCATTAACCTATAAAAAAAAGCAATTTCATACTTATTTATCTCATTCTCATTCATATCTATATTTATATTTACTACTCCTGAAGGGCAGACTGAAATTTTATCCTCATATCGTCAGGACGTTTACAAGAGCTTAAAATGCAGAACAAAGTTACTTTTGGGGCTTAACTGGCATTGAAAAACACCTTCAAATAATTACATCCAAACTATCTTTTTCAGTAATGTGCTCTTGACAGACAGGCGATCGAGAAAACAGGCAGCTAACCCGACTCTAAAGTAGGCCACCGGGTCAAACCTTCCAAGGCTTTAAGCTTTTTGGAGTGTTCTTATTATTTTCCATTCTCCTACCTTAATTCTATGCACCGAGCAAAGTTGTTTATCTGCCGGACCTGAAGCTGCTCCCATCCGAGTGTTTTCTGAAGAATTCATTGAGTCAATTAGCAGCTTAACTCAGAACCCCATCCTGCCATCTGGTGGGTCTCATCACAAATTCCGCTTAAGCTGCTGCCTCCGACTCTTTAGCCCCCCTGGCAAAACGAAAATTTGCAGTTAGCCTCCCATAACTCACACGGTTTAGGTTATTAGCGTAATGCAGCCCAGACGATTGTCGCATAAGGAGTGAAGGTGGCGGGCGGAAATGGGGGCGTGGGGGTCCCAGAGATTGCCATGTGCATAAACCGCAACTTATGCGAGAGACCGAGGAGCACATAACCCTGACAAATGGGACTCGGTTCCTGGACAGGTTCAGCAGCCAAGTGTCTGGGTTTGCATTTGAAATTTATAATGCAGCCATAACTAAAGTCGGGCGAACCACACGCCCGCCCCTCGCGTCTTTTAGATTTGCACACCGAAAGTGCCATTATGAAGATGCTCAGCGAAGCGTGGTGAGCGGAACTATTTTCAAATTATAATACGCCCTCGGGCTGAGGCATCAGAGCTGAAGTAAACTTTAGACTGAGCTACCTCCTCGCACATCGACAATAACTCAACTCAGTCAATAAAAACAGAAGGAGCCGCTGTGGGAGAACCGAGAAAAGCACTTCATAGCTTGTTTATGAAAACCGAAGGCGCACAACAAATAAATTTCGTCAACGTGCGGCATAAAATCTTATTTACGACCCGGAAATAAATGGCAAATTGTCGCATAATTTTTGTTTGAGCAACACAGATAATCAAATAGGGCTAAGCATCACTTAACCGAGGACCCGAGATCAAATGAAGATGACTCGACAATCGACACTCGTTGGGTGTCATTTCTAATAAGTCAGTACCGATTTCAAGGGTGGAGTGGTTCGAATTTAGATTCGAAGCGCGGCAGATGACAGTAATGCGCGATAAAAATTACTCATAAATGCAAGGGTACGAAGAAGGGATAGGGCCAAGTAGATGGTTGATTAGGAGTGTGCTAACTCTTACAGGCTCCACAAAGTTGTTTGTCTTGCAAAATATTTTACTCGTTGCCTTGGGGGTTGGTACCACCCTAATGCCAAGTTGTTCTATCAGAGCTCAACACTCGTGTCACCAATAACTAATTTATGATTTTCACATTAAGTAAATTGTTTTATGAACGCCATTAGAAATCTTGATCTTTGGAACATAATTATATAAGGATCGTAGTACGCGATGAGTTATGTGATATCCAAGTTGTGGGGGACAAACATAAACCGAACTATTTAATCCGAATTCTGTACTTCTACTCACTCACTTGAAATATTATGATGCATTCTTGAATTTCAAAGATCTTGGCGGAACCATTTTTCAGTCATCTCCAGATGACATTGGATTATTAAATTATCAAAGCAAGCCAAAAAACATTTCTCATATAAGTATTCATGAATGAGGAGCCGTAAGGCGAAGACAATTTGCATATGTATGCATTCAAGGGGAAGTATTCAGGACTTTTCAGAAGGGGCTGCGGGGTGAAAGCAGCTGACTGCGTGAGCACATAAAAAGGAGCTGGGCCCGGGGAGGAAAGTCAAGCACCTTGCTCATATTACGACATCACACGCATCAAATGACACGTTTTAGCACCAGCACAAATGCAGAGAGCAGCGCACACAGAGGCACATACCATGACCACGGCAACATCAGAAGCGGCAAGCGTTAATGCCCCCATTGTGTAATGCACTCTAGAAAAAAAAAACAGGACACTTCTGCTCATATAGCAAACTCTCTTTTAAATTGTATGTGATTCCTTAAGCTCTTGATACCCAGTTTAAATTTGCTATATAGTGGATTAAAAAAATAACTTTTAAAGCGTCAGAAAAACCTCAGATTTAACTATATTACCCGGACCAAAATCGTACTCCTAGCAGCAAGTATTGATATTGACAGTTTAGTTTATACTGTGGTAAATTTCGTTAGAAATGTATGAACGGAAAAAAAAGTTATTACTCAATGCTAACAATATATTTATTATTCGTAGATAAAATGGAAAATTGACACTGCACCCGAACTCTTTCGAAATTGAAGTATAAGAAAAAACCCCATGACGACGGCCTAGACTTTTACATACCCGTTTCTCATATAAAGGGAGTGTGGGGGTAATGCATGCCAAAAATCTGTTGTTTCAGAGAATGCACATTTTATTTCCTTACAATTTTTAATGTACTCACATGTCAGATGATGGCCGGTAACGGGTGTATACAGATTTTAAAAAGCCCAAATATAACAATTACACTCTTTTTCGCTGTGTGGTTATACTGCATCTGCAGCTCCTTCTAATACATTTTCAAGACGTTGATGAGCGTGGAGAGAACCGAGATGCCGCTGCGAGTGCGCATGGACTAAAAACCGCATTTTTACGTGCCACGGGCTCGGAGGAAGGACGTCGGAACCTTAAAGCGCAGCTAACCGTTAAACTCTTTAAGCTGATGCCTCTGGGCAGGCGATGGCCGAAAGATATGTTCCAGGGCAGCCACTGCCAGTGCAAGTGGCCAAACCAAACAAGCAGTTACTTTGCAATATCTTTGAAATTAAGAAACTCTATACACATCTCCTATTCAGACGCATAACCCTGTGCCCCTAGTATCCAGGTTGAGTGAAGTGAGAAATGGTAAGTAAAACGTTATCAGTGTACACAGAGCGAAAACCCAGAGGCGGGTATGAGCAGTGAAGTATTGTAGCTGCAAAAGTAATTCGGAATTCCAGAGCCAAAAGTGTTTGAGGCAGAGAGCCAGCAGAGGTTGAGCTGGTAGCTTCCAAGCTTGAAAACACTATTGAAAATTTATGTTATGACAATATCAAGCTTGGGAGTCGACGTTATCCTAAATATTTTATTAAGGCCATTAGATGATAAAAGGTCAAAATAAGCGAGTACACTATGTTATCATCGGTCCATGCTTCTTCTAGGAACCAATAAATATAAAAAACCCAGAAATCTTGTATTCGAAGCCCACATTGCGATTTTCAATTTCGCCAGACCGCAAGCCTTATTCCAATACCATCTCTTCAAAATCTGCAGATTGCTTTCTCTTCATATTACTTTTCGCACTATTCTCGGGTCTTGGATGGTGCTCGCTGCATCATGTCACTATCCCACTTCACTAATCCCATTATTTCACACCCTTCCAGTCCGATTTGAACTAAAGCTCAACACTTTCCGTCTCTATTTCCATTTCATGTTGCAGCAACATATTTCTGGGTTTCCCATCACACCTCCCTCGGGGAGACAGGCGTTGAAAATCTGCCCAATTCGTTTGCTTTGATTACGAGCTTGTTGCAGAACAGAAACCAGCACCATAACCAGAAACACCTCCGAGGCCACAAGCCCAACTACTGAGCTGGCCAACATTTAGCTAACTATTTTTTCACACTCCCGAGCCCCAACACCCTGCACTCCAGTGCCCAACTCCATATCTCGCCACGTTGCTCCTTTTTTGCCAGTCACTTTTAAATTAAGCAATTTGAAATGTTGACCAGGGAATCTTTTCGTTCCTTTCCTTTACTTCCACCCCAGACCGCAAAATGTTGGCCCACAACTTGTGTAGAGTGTCACGGGTTGTAATCGCTCGTTGTAGGTGGCAGTAACTTGGTCAGGAACAGGACCTGCGGAGGACCAGTTGCAATAGCAGTAAAGATAGCCCCACCGACATACGGAAGACCCACTAGTAGGGGCGGACCGTGTCGAAGGATGAGTCGATGGCCAACTAACTACAATTTTTTGATTGCCCGTGTTTTGTAAGCGCGCTGGCCATTTGCTTTACTACCTCAACAACGTCCATCGCCCACCCTCTGGAAATCGCCCATCTAAAGGCGAGCTGGTCAGCTCAGCACTGGCCAGCCATTTTAATTTCACTTTACGGTTTCCAAACACGAAATCCTTTTTGCCACTAGGTGTGCAGCCAGGACTCGTTTTTTATCGTCCTTCCCTGCTCCCCTCCCGCAGGTGTGTTTGCTTGGGTCCCCAGTTTGTGGGGTATTAAAAAGTGAAATGGTGGAATCCGAAACCCCAAGCCGACACAGAAAGATGCCAGTCATATGTGTGTACCGAAAGCGAGAGGGGTGCCAAAGTTGCTCTGGTACTGGAACTGGCATGCCTGAGATTCACTAAGATGGGTCTCGGCTCGGGTTTTGGCTAGGGTCGATTAGGTACGCTGCCATCCGCCTTGGGTTACGCCGCGATGATCTAAGCATATCTAATCTGCCTGGGACTGCACCTGCTCCTACTGCTTGGAAACACCCGCCAAATTATTTAATCGGTTTACGGCGCTCTTCCCGCAGCAATACCCTCTTATGTTTATAGGAAATTAAATAGGCAATCACAAACAATCAACCGGAACGGCAACGTTCCATATGAAAAGGACGCCGACGGCACGAGCATGGTAAATAAAATAAATAAACTCCGAGGCAATCTCAATTGAAAGCGACAATATTGTTTTTAATGATTTTCATGGCCAGACGCAGCGCAGGAATCTTTCCGGCGGAGGAAAATCTTTTTATTTGCCTTTTTGGCTGCCGAAGGGAGCGGACAGGCAGAAAGCGGAAAAGCATGCGGGTAGAAAGGAAAATAACACAAAGCATATGCGTGGGTGGCTCCAGCCACAGAGCAACAAAGGCCATGGAAAATCAACAAGGAAGAGGAAAATACAAGGTTGAGAAGTGGCCCCCAAACATCTCCCCCGATTGCGTGGCAGAATATCTTTTCAGCAAACGTATGCTAAAGATAACAATGCAATTTAGCCACTTAGTGCATTAGCTTATTAGACTTTGTCCCCGAAAGCGAAGCCCATACTGAAAGAGCTGTCATCACATTTTCGCAACCGATTTACATGCGAGTATTTGCTGAATCAGCGCGGAATCATCTTCATCAGGAGCAAGTGACCGCAGCAAAGTTTACGGGGTAAACAAGAAGTCAAAGACTGGTGATTGAGCAGTTCAAAGTTTCTCAGCCAAAGTTGCGCTTAAGAAATCAAAGTAACTTTCCCCACTATTGCAAATTCCCTTCCGCAAAGTTGGGTGTATATGGCTGTATCCGTATACTTTTTTCATCAAATGCTTTATAGTTATTGAAAACTTTCTACTAAACGTAGAACTTGCTAGTTTCACAACAACTGACCAACTGCCTGGACGAGGACCACTGAATACCCAACGACGTCGAAACTAAACTGAGTGTGGTATATTAACATTTCGGGGCTATGCATGCATTCCAACCTTTAAAAATAAAATGTGTATATCCTTTACAACCGAATCAAGTTACTCCTTTAACCTAAGAAATCCGTGATGGTAACGCTTTCATTAGATTTTGTTTTGTTAAGTTTGTTGCTTAAGTGGGAGAAAGTACAAACATTTAAATAAAATAAATTTCAACCTTTTATTAGTCAATAAATTTGTGTTTGTACAAATATTGGTAGATATGAATTTTGTAGATCAGCAGTTCCCATATCTTTAGATTGGCCAACGGACAATGGACAAGACATGCGAGTTGTGTGTGTCCTCCGGGGGCAACATCCTCACCAGAAAAATCGGACACAAGTGCAGCAAAGCACAGAACCGAGCGGGACGGGAAGTGCTGATGGGTTGGACTGAGCGAGTGGAGCGGCCAAGGAAAAGAGGTGGCCAGCTGGTGCAGCAGGCTGCACTTGTTTAATTAAAAAACTTTCGTTGTTGACTTTATTAGCCCTCCATCTCAGAACTAGTAGCTCAGCTTCGAGCTCCTCTTGGAGCGGGGCTCCCTGATCGGCTTGAGGGCGGTGTAGGGCCCGATGAGCTGCTTGCTCCGCTTGACCGTGTAATCCAGGGTCTCCTCGCTCTGGTGCCACTCGTCCGAGGCGAAGAAGACGAAGCCCGCGCGCTCCGCCTTGCGATAGGCCAGTAAAGGGCCCCGGGAGCCAAAATCGTACTGCAGCGGGCGGGGCCGATCCGAATCGATGGAGTTGAGGATCGGCGAGAAAATCCGCCAGATCTCGCACTGCTCGTCGGTGCGCATGAAGAGGGTCTGGTCGCCTTGGAGGACGTTCAGCAGGAAGCCGGGAAGGCCCTGGATGCCCTTCGGTCCCCGATCGTCCACCCGAAGGTTTATTTCGCTCTCCCGGAGGCAGAGTTCCTCGCCCTGCCGCTTCAGGCGCATACGCATAAAGACCTCCTCCGTGGGGAAGGACCGCAGCACCAACTCGTTTCGCACATCCGCACTGTCGTTGTGGAAAGAGTCGCAGTCCACCGGCTTGTACTGGATGCGCACCTCCGACTTGCTGTCGTTCAGGGCCTTCCCGGCCCGCAGGATGAAGGGCACTCCGGACCAGCGGCGACTATTGATGTGCAGCACCACCACGGCGAAGGTGGGCGTGAAGGAGTCCTTGGGGATATAGCTGTGCTCCGTGTAGCCGCACTTGGCTGGGTCCTCCTCCCGCCGGTTGTTGCGGTACTGGGCCAGTACCACGTCACCCATGTTTGGGGTCAGCACTTGGCGAAGGACCTTCAGCCGCTCGACCCTCAGGTCGTCAGCCGTGTTCGCATACGGCTGATCCATGGCCAGCATGGCCAGCATCTGGATCATGTAGTTGGTCATCAAGTCCCGTATGATGCCCGAGTGGTTGAAATAGTCCGCTCTGCTCGCCGGCACAGGGTGCTCGCACTTCACGGATATCATCACCGCCGCCACGTGTCGGTTGTTTAGGGTCTCGCCCCACAGGTGGTTCGAGTAGCGCAGGGCGAAGAAGTTCTGCATCACCTGCCGGCTAAGGAGGTGGTCCATCAGGTATATCTGCGACTCCCGAAAGCTGTTGCATAGCGACGTCTGGAAGACCCGGTACGAGACGTCGTCCCGGGCGAAGGGCTTCTCCACAACGATCCTGGTCCAGCCGGTGGTCGCGCTGCACTTCCGGCTGGCGTTGAGCGTCACCTGGTCAAAGACTACCGGCGGCAGGGCCAGATAGAAGATCCGATTAGCACGCACCTGGTTGTGCTTTGTCTCCTGGCCGACCATCGCCTCCGTGAGGGCTGCATAGTGCTCCGCCTTGTCGTACTCGCCCTGCACACAGTGCACGTTCGTCCAGAAGAGGTTGTACTTCTTCGGGTCCCGGTTCTTGTCGAGATCCATGTAGGGCAGTACCTGCAGCCGGTAGACCTTCGTCTGGAGCGGGGTCCGGCAGAAGGTGAAAATCTTGGTGCCCTGCGGCAACCGGTTTTCTCGGTAGAGGGCCCAGAGGGCTGGGAATACCTTCTGCTTGGCTAAACCCCCTGAGGCACCGAAGACCACGAAGGAATAAGCCATCTCGTTGTGCGGGTCAATGGGAATCATTTTGGAGAATTTAATTAGTATTTAATTTGTATATTAGAAATTAACATAATATAGTCCAAAATATGGCCAAAAGTGCTGTTTAAAAGTGGTTATAGGTAAATGAAAGTTACTGCCAAGATATATAGATTGCTTACATAATTACGCCAACTTTTATTTAGAACAGAAAATATAATATTTAATTTTTTGGGTATTCTAAACCGTTTTTAAATTTAAAAACCATTAAAAAGCATTCATGGACTTTTAAAGACAACACTATTTGTATAACATCTGTTTTGGGAAAAGATGGAAATCAGTGAAATTAAGTCAATGCCACCTTGAGGTATGAATCAAGGTGAAACTACAAAATATAATTCTAAGGTCGAGACCAGAAATTTTCTATATTATACAAACAACATTCTCTTTAAACCATTTTTCGAAGTGATTGGATGGTATTTAAATTAGGAATGCTTATCGTATCGACTAGATGGGGGTATTAACATTCAGTCTTTCTGTAGGAAGCGCAAGACCTTCTATATTACTTTTTTAAAAACGAAATAGATTTTTACCTACATAAATTTACCAACTGTCAAATAAAATGTTTTGACCACCAGTACTCAGGTCATCAATTTGAAAAGGAAATAAGAGCTCGGCCGGCTGCGGAACGGAAATTGTCTGGCCAGGCAGAAAACTGAAAGGAGCAAGGATTGGCTGGCACTAAGCCTCGAGTTCCCCATAAACTCGTGCCTTCGGCTGCCCTGCAATTCAAATTCAATCAATTCAAATTCCCTAAGCCACCGTTTAAGAGCGAGCGAGGGCCCAAAGGAGCAGGATTGCAGTGGCATTTCTTTTTTCTCGCATGCCCCACATGATGTGAGTGCAGCTAATATGTAGGGGCTCCTGTTGCGATTCCAGCGCTCCGTCACCCGAACAGGGCGTTCGAGAGCTTGGTGGACGGACAGGACCTCTGCTGCTTCACTGGCCGTGCTTATTCGTTTTTCTTGGGGGAGAGCCCTACTGGAAAGTGGCTTGCAATAGAAAATCTCCCATTTTGGCTGTCAAAGAAAAAGGTCCTGATTGGAATGTGCTCATGCTCTTCCCATTTATTCATAAATGCAGGACAATTAAGTGCACATTCTACGCTGCAGCTGCCGTTGTTGCCGCTGCTGCTGTTGTGGCTCCTGTTGCGGAAGTGGTCTTCTTCTTCCTAACGGGTCTTGCAACGCATTTCTTAAGCTTCAGGCTGTACCTAGCAGGGGGCTTACACTTCTTCGCTGCTTTGGCTTCTGTTTCCACGGCAAAGCAGCACACCAGCAGCACCAGCGTGATGATGCAGAAGCCTACCAGGGAGATCTTCATAGCTCAGCGGGTCCAGGTGGTCTAATGGTGGTTTTCCACGGCTGCGATGTTTCATTTCCCATTCGCTATGTAACACGGTGGAGCTAAGCCTGTTAAACGGCTGACATTTCACGGTACTTTATCGACGGATGCCTTGTTATTTGGAGTTTTATTCTATGCCCTTCCGTTAAATTCTCTGCAAATGGTATACATATTCGAACTTTTAATGCACGTTTAATATACATTTTCCAATTTTAATTTTGACACTTAACAATGTATGAAATTACTATTTTAGACATTACATTTACGTTTTCCTTCCGTGGCCAAGCAACAACAGAAAATAATGTTTAGAAATTAGGAAAAGAAAAGAACTAGAAACGCGTTCAAGAAACCCCACTGGCGGAACGTGCCGCACGAATCGAAATCAGGACTAATCTAATGCCGCCGCTTGAACTTCTGGTTTGCCCATTTTCTGACCGAGCTCCTATCACTGCCCTTATACGTGCCTGCCGAGCTACGCACAATCAATATGGGAGGAGTCGTGCAGAGATTAGTTGCCAGGAGATGGAGCTAAGCCCTCGTACTGGACATCTTGAGCTGCAATAGGATGTTGTTGCCGTTGTTAATTGGCTTTGTTTACGAACTAACTTCGAGCACCCTTGATATTCACAATCCCCCTTGAAAAACGTCTTACGAGTGCTGGCTATATCCAACTGCCATTCCAGGCACACCTGGCGTATGCTTGTTATTCTCCCATAATCATGGTCGAGCATTGGTCAAGTGAGCTTGTATTTACAACTAATTGAGGCCGGAGACTTACATTTGAATGAAATAAGTCTTATTTAATGGGCAGATATCCTTCTATAGATTCCAGTGCTTTCATTATGGGGATTAATTGGCCAAGGGCAAGGACAACAGCAGCAGAACAAATTAAGATAAGGGTCCTCCAACGAATCAGCAAGGCACCAATAGATTACATTAGACAACTTACAAAATTTTTAGAAATTATATAAATTCTAATGGGCCATTAATGGCACTTGCTTTTGCCTTGATATCTTCTATCTTAATGTTTTCGGTCACTTATGATTTGTATGGCAAATTAAATTATTTCCATTTATAAATGGGGTTATTAATTTATTCGTTTTAGCCGATTTAATTCCTATTTTGAAGAGAACAACAAGTCTGAACAAAACATTTGGAGTAGATATCACAGAACTCAATTTTTATTTGAAAATGTTAACAGCTACAATTTCCTAAGCGAGCAAGGCCACTTTTCATAAACATTTGGGATATGTATGATTTCGTGTCATGGTCAATGGTCAGACAAGCGAGTTGAATCATCTCGGATGCGGCACATCCTCCAAGTCTTGACCTTTTCAGTGACCCAGCAAGAACCAACTCCATCCCTCCATTAATTTGGCTCTTTTGGTTTCTTTTTTGCTAAGTAGGCCAACTGGCGCCCCTTGAAAGTCAATTTCAATCAGCAAACAAAGGAAATTTCTAGGCCAGAACATAAACACAAACAGAAAAGTGGTCGATGAGCCCCAAACGGGAAGAGCCCCGGATGGATGGCCTGTGGGGAATATGGAGGAGCTTGGTGCTGCAGAAACTTTGCTAACGATTTATGCACAGGCTAAACATTTTAAACACATGCATAAATCAGGGACACAGAGGCCAAGGAAGCGGGGTGGAATATTCGACAAACAGTTCTTAAAGCCAACTTTTGAAGTGATCCAAGAAATGGACCAAGTCGGGAGGGCTGTTCTGTCCCAATGATGTGTGACAGTTTGTGGCAAATTGAACGATCATGGGGCGGGTGAATGTGAATAAGGTGGGGGTTGGGAAGACGACGGCGACTTAGACACACCATTAAGCTCATAATTGCCATATGAAGATGGGCCGAGTCCATAGGCAGGCCGGGCAGCCAGAACATGTGCCATCTGCCACGAGTTTATTGTGGTTTATTCGCTTTCATTTGCTTTCGCTTGGATCACATAAAATTTAATTAAATTGTTTTATTGCATTCAGGCCAAATGGAATTTCTTGAGCCTACTGCCATCAACTTCAGTGTTTCGTGTGCCAACAAGCCTCACAAAAGAAGCGAATGAAAGAAATCCCTGTTCGCATAATTAAAAGAAGCCGCAACTGGGGCTCCAGCATTTGTGTGGCTAATCTTTTATGAGATTCCACAGCCACAAAAGCGAATTCTTTTGGTCCGCGTTCATCAGATGAATCAACATGTGTTAGATTCCAAACATCTGCATTTGTTTGCTATTACACTAGTCGAAACACTTCCTAATATCCAGAAAACCTTTAATATAATTGGCTCAAGTGACTACGTACACCTTAAAAAATTAATTTTCCGGGAAATCAATGAAGAGGCACTGCTAAAATGTTTTATTTCAAGAGTATTCTAAAATTCCGACACGCATGACGGCAGTTGACAAGTTTTAATAGGCAGTTGACCTTTGAACGCAATATTATACGCGATCTCGGCGGTTATTCATGCCATCGAGGGAAACTAGGAAACTTGTTGTAGGACGTCAGTGAAAATCGATAAAACGAGGTGCTTGGCGCTGATCGCTAGAAGTGGAGCTGGGACAATGACTCCGAAATTGAATAGTTAACTACATTTCAAGATAATTTTCGTTTGCGCTCCGCAGCGAAAGTTGTGACCTTAAAGCTACCGGCCGATGCCCGTGGCCCACTTTCAGGCGCCATGCTTTCACAATCGGCAAATGGCACACAAAGTGGGCCAAAGCGAAAGGAACTCATTGGCATATCTACATATTTCTGGTTCAATGCATTGCCAGAGCCCACACAGATACAGCCGAGCAGCAAACCCACAACACAGAATAGCAAACAAGCAGGCAAACATCTCTGGCGATTATGCAGTGAAAAACAGCGGCACCGGGAAAAGTCGGAGCGGACTGGTTGAAGGGGAACAGCGGGGAAATGCTCCGCAGGGCAGGCCAACCGAAAGTATTCGAAAGATGCCAATTCATTTGTGCCATAAACAACTACAAACACAATCGGGTGGCAGCAACAATAAAGCAGGGACAAGATACTGGAAATATCCGCACGGGGATATAGAATGCACATGCATATGCACACTGTACATTGGCCAACTATCGATCCAAGCCGTTGTAATTTGCAACTTTTCATTTTCCATTTTTTGCGCCCCAAGATAAATTATTTTGTGTTGGGGTTGACAGTCGAAGTGAAAAGTAAAATAATATGTAGATTTTTCATTTGGGTCAAATTAAGGAAATTGTTTCCGGGTTTTGCATAAATTCTTCTTTGGTAACCATTCAACTGTTAATATTGAGAGGAAACAAGCAAAGAAATCTGTTAAAACGTGACGTTTGTTTTTCAAATACTTTCATTACTTTAAATGGTTTTTCTGTGTCACCCAATATATTTTGGTTATATCTTTTATATAGCGACAGGATCCTAAATGACACAGAACAAGGAAGTTAACTTCGGCAAGCCAAAGTTAGTATACTCTTGCAGTCATAAGAAATAATCAATTGTTGCTGACTTCAGTGATATTAAAAAAACAATATTTCATTCTTTTTAAACCCTTGCAGAGGGTATAATGATTTTAGTCACAAGAATAAAGTATATATACCAGCGTCACAAGACGAGTCGATCTAGCCATGTCCGTCTGTCCGTCCGTTTGTCCGTCCGTTTCTACGCAAACTAGTCTCTCAGGTTTAAAGCTATCGGGCTGAAATTCCCAAAAGTATTCTTTCTATTGCCGGTAGTATATAAGTCGGAACTATGCGGATCGGACAACTATATCTTATAGCTCCCAGAGGAACTATCGAGGAAAAAATTTTAAAAAAATTATATCTTTCGTGTTTTTTAACATTAACCTTTCTAAGCTTGAATATAACATTTTTAAATGAGTTCTGAATTTCGAATTAAGTTTTATCAAAATCGAACGACTATATTATATAGCTACCATAGGAACGAACGGAAAATTAGTGGTAAAATAATATTAAAAAAGTATATCTTCGGTGTTTTTTAACATATAACCTCCTATGCTTGGAAAAAACTTTTTTATTTGGTTTTGAATTTCGATTTAAATTTTATCAAAATCGGACGACTATATCATATAGCTACAATAGAAACGATCGGAAATTTAGTCGGAAAACATGGTAAAATAATATTGAAAAAGTATATATTCGGTGTTTTTTTAACTTATAACGCTTGGAAATATCATTTTTTATTGGGTTTTGAATTTCGAATAAAATTTTATAAAAATCGGATGACTATATCATAGAGCTGTCATAGCAACGATCGGAAAATTGGTGGAAAAATAATATGAAAGAAGAAAGGAAGTTAACTTCGGTAAGCCGAAATTTATATACCCTTGCAGTTATAAAAAATAATCAACTTTAGTAACACCATGTGAAATTTTTAAGGATTCTTGCTGACTTCCGTGGTATTAAAACAATAAAGGAAGTTAACTTTGGCAAGCCGAAGTTTGTATACCCTTGCAGTTGTAAAAAATAATCAATAAACAATAATCAATCAATATTATAAGATAATATGTCAAAAAGCCGCAAAGCTATAATTTGGTTCATATTATTTTCCACCAATTATCCGATCGTTCCTATGACAACTATATGATATAATCGTCCGATTTTACTTAAATTTAATTCGAAATTTAGAACTAATTAAAAAATGTTATTTTCAAGCTTATAAAGTTATTTGTTAAAAAACACCAAAGATATATTTTTTATTTCATGTTTTCCTAAAAATGGTATATCCAAGCTTAGAAAGGTATATGTTAAAAAACACGAAAGATATAATTTTTTTTAAATTTTTTCCTCGATAGTTCCTCTGGGAGCTATAAGATATAGTTGTCCGATCCGTATAGTTCCGACTTATATACTACCGGCAATAGAAAGAATACTTTTGGGGGTTTCAGCCCGATAGCTTTAAAACTGAGAGACTGGATAGCGTAAGAACGGACGGACAGACGGACATGGCTAACTTCTGATTGAAATCATTTTACCCTCTGCAAGGGTATAAAAATCAGACGATTTCTCGACGAAATCTTATGTACTCGTACACCCGATTCAGTTTGAAAAGATTTCTGTCACCTTTGATAAACCCTTCCGAAATCCGATTTTTTACACATTAAAAACCAATTGATATTGCTTGTTTGAATTTAAAAAAAGTAGTAGCCGAAAATTTACTTCGATACAATAGTTTTATTCAAGCTAGTAATCGACTACTATACATATATTCTAAAATAAATATACTATATACACACGAAGAAAATGTACTGAAATCGTCCGATTGTTACGAGTAATACATACATATATCGAAAGGTATTGCGAAAAATAAATGATAGAAAGAGAACATTTGAACCTGTAGTAACTAGCTAGTACCTAATTGTTTTCTTACTCAAAAATATGCGTCGAATGGCAGTGTCGCCTCAACTGTCAAGATCGGACAGTCCGTTCATAAGTTATAAACAAAACAAGAATTTGGGGGACTTTTAAAAACAAACATTTTATTTTGTTGTCCCAAAACTTAATTTAAGAGACCTGAAAATTATAGTCGATGTTGAACAGATCAATATAAGAAACATTAGTTCTACCTGAGGTAAGTCGAGGCTTTGAAGACCTCTCTTCCTGACTGTCAAGCTACAATCCACATTTGAATCACACACTTAAATGGGTTGGCCTTATTATGACAGACTGCCAATGTTTATGCAGAAAAACTTTCTCACCCCGCTTTTGGCCAATTTTCCTCCGTGCCTGCTTCCCCACTTGGCTTTATGATTTAGCCAGGACCTTCGATACATTTACATTTGTCATTTACTTTTTGTCACTGTTCCCAATGCCTTCCACTGCTGCGTGTGCCTGTGTGCAGGATAATTTGCTGTGACATGCAACTTCTGAAACTTTAATTGACAACAGCCAGGAGGAGGTGTGGTCAACGGGGGACCATGGAATGACCCACAACAACTGGGACTTAGATTATATCCGGCTGGCCAAAAGGTTGAAAATTCAAAATAAACCAGGCAGCATTTCTCATCTTTTTCAGACTCATGCTCTAAGATAATTGAGTTTCCTGCCTGCAGGCAACACGAGCTGCAAGAACAATAACCGGGGCAGCAGGAACAACAAAAAATTATTGTATCATTGCAATAACGGAGTGTGCGAATAACAACAACCGTCCCATGCTCATCATCCACCCATGAATGTCTGATGCGAATTGTCAGTTCTTGCAGCTCCCTCCCCTGTACGATTCTCCAGGTAAATGCCATTTTCCCCAGAGCAACTAACAAGGGTCAGTCAAGAAGTGAAAGTGCTAAAAATTTGTTTGCAAGATACTTCTATCGCAAGGGCAAATGTTAGACTTCTTCTTCTTATTCCAGAGATTGCTTGATCTTTTTATTAAATTTTATTTACGATGTGCAGCTTAACATCCAAGAAGTCATAAGCATACCATATAAGCGATCACGCGCCATCATTTACTCGTAGAGTAAAAGGGTACTTTCGTCGGAAAGTATGTAACAGTCAGAAGGAAGCGTTTCCGACCCCATAAAGTATATATATTCTTGATCAGCATCACTAGACGAGTCGATCTAGCTATCATCCCGTCCGTATCTTCGCAAACTATTCTCTTAGTTTTGAAGCCCTCGTGGTGAAGCTCTCCCAAAAGTATTTATTCTTTATAAGTCGGAACCAGCCGGATCGGACAAATATATCTTTAAGCTCCCATAATGACCGGAAAAACCAATTTTAAAAATTATATCCTCCTCCTACGCTTGTATATCAAATTTTTTAATTGGTTTTGAACATCGAATTAAATGTTATTAAAGTCTAACGACTATATAATATACCTGTCATAGGAACTATCGGAAAATTTGTGGGGAAATAATACGAAATAAATTATAGTTCCGGTGTTTTTTGACATATTATCTTATACTTATACTACTAGCAACAATCCTTAAAAAAGTAACATGGTGTAACCAGCGTTGATTATTTCTTATAACTCCAAGGGTATACAAACTTCGGCTTGCCGAATCAATTTTCTTTCCTGTTTTTTGAATCTCAGTAAGAATAAAAAAGATTAAAGCCCACCGACTCCAGCAACTCCAATTTTCTAAAATTTCACTTTCACCGTTTTTTCATACAAACAATTTTTATTTATACAGTCTAGGTAGGCAATCTTCTTAGTTTTTCCGATACCTTTCGATTTGTGTATCACTCGCATGTCGAGAACAATATGACCTAATTACCCTTTGCCTTAGTAACACAAAAGTAACGTAATCAAAGAACAAATAAATGAATTTTAATATTTCTACTAGTTGTACAACTAATTAAACTTTCAAACCTAAAGTGTTACTTAATCAAGTCTCATTTGTCATTGCTCACTTTTTTTTACTTCAAATGTAATGTTGACCACTTCCTTGAGTTTACATCTGCTTTATTTGTGAAACTGTAATCTTATATGGTTTTTCGGATTCGATTCCATTGGTGGACGAATTCTCGCTTCCGTGCTGAATCAACAGTTTGGCAACTAAGAGAGACCGCTAAGAGAGGCCTTACCCTGCTTTGCCGACGCGGACCCCTCGTTTCGACCCGAATGGTTTCGGCCCGGCCAAGAGACGAAGAGACGGCGAACTGTTGCGGGTGGCTAAAGTTTAAGGACGGACCGCGGAACGCCGTCGTTCAGTTTCAGTTCCGTGCGAATTGGCGTTGGGTGTGGACGCGAGTGGCGGAGAGCAGGCGGCTTCCCTATAAACAAGCTCTTCCATCTCTCGTGGCGCCGGCGACGACGCGGCATTGATAGCTGCCAGTTCAGAGATTCCCGCAAAAGTTCAAGTGACAGTTGGCCGACCAACAGCAGCTTTCTGACGAAGTAAACGCAAATTGAATCCGATTCGATTGCCGCTCGATCTTCATCGAGTCATTACGCAGGGGAAAAGAAAGGCAAAGTTTTAGTGTAAAAGTTTCCTCGGCTCCCTTGGCGGGCCACTTCTACCGAAATCAAACCGAAAATTTCGCAAATGAGTTTTGCTAACGACGCGCTAAACCAATTAACAGAATTTACTCTTGTGTAATAAATAAATTGCCAACAATTATAACTTGCAATCGCACTCAAGCGAAATGTTTAAATGCTCAAATGAAATGTTCAACCAAATGTTTACGGCAATTGCAGCTCAAAGCTAGAGACCATAGACGAGGTGCACGGTGTTGTAGTAGTGGCGAGAAAACTCAAAGAAAGCCGCAAGGCTCGACCAGAAATTTATAATTGGTAATAGCAGGTAAGCAGTACACTAGCAATCCTTGGGAAAGAAGCCAAAAACTTAACAGAGCATATATATTTTTAAAAGCTTTGAATATAACAAAGGTCTCCTAAAACAAAAAAATTAAATTTTTAAAAATAATTTTTAAGATTTTGGTCACCAAATATTTTTACAAAATATTTCCATAGGAGAAAAAGAGTCAGTTTTAAATATTAATTAATTTTAATTTTAATATTTTACGTCTACGGACTATCTCGCTTTTCTTGCTAGATACCAAAAGCAACTTTCCTAAATGTTCATAAGCTCTGCGCCTGCCAAGAAGAAAGAACCAACACACACTGGGAAATCCAAAAAAGAACGTGTGTGTCATGGGGGAAATGAGAGAAAGTTACCCAAGTGCAACGCCATGTATTGTTTGAACACCTTTAATTAATTAAACGGCACAGCTCCCGAGTGCGCGCCTCAAAAACTTCTTGCAGAAGTACTTTCAGGTGCCAGAATATTTCTTGTGGGGCTGCGAACTCGCCTTTTGGCAGCATGATTATTATTTTATTTCATGTTGTGGCTTTTAAGTAACAGACTTAGCACAATCGCATGGCGAAAATGCCGGCTATACGCCCCTGGGGGCGGCGACCCACGGAGGCCCTTTTGTCCCAGAGCGTGCCGCATTTATACCAATTTGAAAAGCGCGTCTTACATTCGCGCCAACCTCATGATTATATATTTATTTGATTTTTCCGGTCTGCGGTTGCTCTTTCCACCATCTCACCCCAAGACCCAGCACTTCCATCTTTGAGGTTCGTTGCCCAGAAAGTATTTACGTAAAATCTAATCAAAAGGCAGGCCACATTATCTACTCGGACTGTTGCCTCATGAAAATTTCAATAAGACTTTGACACAGATACAAATCCACGTGCATATGTTCATCTTTATATAAGTAAATACACGCCAAAGTATATAAATTTGTGTCCTGCACTTAACCTACAACCCGGCATCGTTTAGTAATCGAAGGTTCAGGACTCGAAGAACTCTAAAAGCATTTTTAATAATTCACAACTTTGTATTTTGTTGCTTGTCTGTCAAGGCGGTAAACAACTCTTTAAGCTTTTGTTTGAATTTATTTTTCCCCTCTTATGTCAGGAATATTCTTGAAGAGATATGCTTGCAAAAAAAAAACAGTATTACAAAACGACTAAAATATTTGAGCGGAGATTAAATATGATTGCCGATTAGGTCTTCGACAACCCTTGGAGTACTTAGCCAAACAGAGTGGGCATATGCATAAACGATTAACTTATCTGTGAGTAAAGCACGGCTCGCTATCTGATTCGCTCGATATTGTTTGACAGTCGCGGCAAACTGTGACATTTTATTTACTTTCAACAGGCCGCAAAAAAATAAATAAGCAAAAGCGAAAGGCAAAGTCCTTTATACGGCCATCAAAATTAATGCAGTTAAGCCCCGCAATGTAATCAATGAAATATTGATATTTTTAATGTTTAATCTTTTCAATTAAATTGGCAATGATTTACGCTGTCCTCCCGAAGATGTTTGGTCACCGAATTGTAATGACACATTAAACCCCGATGCGAAATGGTGCTACCCGGCTGCGGAATTGTAAATGATGTTGTCGCATAAATCAATTAAAATGGTAATTGAAAAATAATTAAATTTACAAATTAAGTTGAAAGTTGTTTGGGCTCATCTGCATTAATATGCCCCGTGATTTAATGAATGAATTTGCCTGTGCTTTCTGTGGGGGATCGCGCGGCACCCGCTGAGCCTCAATCGTTCGAACAATAAATATCCAAAGTCCATTCATTAAATAACGTATACGCCCCGCTGCCTCAGGCAAACAACCGAGATTGTTTTTAAAAGCATTCTCAGGCCAAGCAACCATTTATTTAGTCGAATTCAAGTGTTTTCCCCATAAAACTATTCAACTGATTGCGGTACGTTCGAACCATAACGCATACGCCTCGTTGACCCGTTGAAATGCCGCCTAATTGCTTCCCTAAGCCCAAAAGCTGCTTCGGCAGCACAAAATGCCCCGTAAACTCTTAACGAGCACAATAACAATGAACTCGATCAAGAGGAAATAATTTCGATTCAATATTTTCATCTGGCATGCACAGCCTCAGGCATTTCACCCGCGCTCTTTCTTGATGCATATACATTTTCTGGGGCATTCATTTAATTGAATGCCCCAGAACGGGCTGGGGACATTCATCTACCAATCAATCAACCAGCGGGCGTGATGAAAATTATTTTAAGGGCCAAAAACACTCGTACAACTCGAAGGCGGAGCAAAGTAAAATAAAGGAAAGTAAAGTTTGAGTTGCGGTTTGCATAATAATGCGGTTCTGGGCTCTCAGCTGACTGCCTCCTGGCCAACAGTACGTGCCGCCGTCACTGAGCAGGGATCGGTGGATTCGGTTCCGTTCTGGCCACCGCAGATTCAAATTAGCAATTGTAGCAACTTCCCCTCACCAAAGCCTATTACCGTTTTTTCCAGTTCTTCTGGCTGCTCTGCCTACTGTCAATGCATTCGGGAAATTCGAATAAAAATTCAATACCCACCAAGGGGTTACGAGTGGAGGGGATTCTCCTCCGGGAACCGCTCCTCAGCGCAAACATTGACAAAAGTTTTAATTACAACAAAGCAATTACTAAACATTAGCTCGGTTTCGGATGAAAGCGAAAGCAAACGGAGCCGACGGCCCTGCATACTTATGAGGGCTGAGAAGAGTACTTCCTGCTTATGGAGTCTAGCAAATGGGGCGCGCTGCATGCTAATTGAAAACACAAGCTGGCTGACAGCCCTTAATCTGACTAGACCTCCTGCTCCGTTTATCCAAAGGCGGAACCCCTTGGTCAGTTTTTCTGCTGGTTTCCTCGATTTGCATAATATGCTAATTACGACACACTTTCCAGCGCATAGATCATTCATTAATCATTGGCTTTTGGGCCAGTCCAATTCATGTGCGGGCTCTTCAATTAGACCCTGAACTTTTCATCTGTTTTAGCTGCCTCTGGTTCTGTCGACTCAATGCGCACAGTTTTCTGTGCTAAGATTTTAATTTTTGCTTTAGAATTCGTGTGTCTGTGCGCGATAAAGCAGAAGATGATACTTGCTAATTTTTTGCACTGAAGTACAGAGAAGCTTCCGCTTTCGCAGAAGAAAAGTATACTTTCTTGTTCAATTGTTTGGAAAAGGTATCAGAAATTTTAAAAATGTATTTACACGTTGGTCAAAGTTCTAAAACGTTTTTTGAAGCCAGCAAATATTTTCATAGCTTTGGAATCTTTATAAAACTCCCTAAAACCCGTTCCAACCCACTTGGTTCTAGTTTTCCAGCTGATCAGCTTTCCTCACGCTTCACTTAGACCTCCATCTTAGGCCAATCCTTACTGTAGTTGCACAGCAGTACTGCTTTCTGCAAACGCATAAAAAATTGTTGCCACATCACTCACTCAGCTTGGACGCGACGGCGGCAGCTGCTTTTCAGCGGTTTTCTTTTGCATTTCCCCAGAGCGGAGGAATGCGGAACGGGGATGGGACACTTACAATTTGCCATCGCGGCCATGGCAGGCTGCAGTCAAAGGCATCTCATCACCAGCCCTTCAGGCTTGCCTCCCCCGAAACATTTACTCGCAAAATATGAAGCCGTGCGGTTGGGAAAGGGGTCAAAGGGCATGGGGCTTATAACATTATCACTGCACCTTCGCGATTGGCAAGCTATTTTTATTGGCCCAGTGCGGGCTCAAAGAGAGCCTTGAGAATTCGACCGACTTTTAATTGCATACTTTGTAAGCCCCATAATCAGGACTCACAAAGCAAGCACCAGACGTATAGAATTTCGCAACCATGTGTGCTTTATGTGGTTCCTAACCTTTTACTACTTTTAAGGTCCGTGGGGCACTTAAATTTGTTGCAAATATATGAGCGGAATCAGATTTGAAATTGAAAATGAAATGGAAATGCAAAAACACAGACACATTGCGAGCAATTTCAATGGTGCCCCGTATTTCCTGCCCGCTCACCCACGTCCTGCAGCCCGCCCGCGCCTAAGTCTATTCACGATTTCGAGCCTATGCAGAGTGCTAAAGCACACGCGGCGCCATCGGAACTCGGAATCGGGCTGAAAGAGTCGTCGAGCTATACAACTTTTGGCTCTTAAAAGTATATGGAGTTAAAGGAAGAATTAAATGAGACAGGAGGAAGAGGTGGTGGAAACATAGAAAGGCTCTTTAATTACATTTAAGGGTTATATACGCTTCTACCCACTATAAAAATCAATGTTTTACAGCTTCTTAGAGAACATACATAGTTTAAGAATACAAAACATCTTTGATGGAATCGAAGATATAGTGTATTGTAGCTAACTACAAAGCCTTTATTCCGGATAGACGTACTTTAAAATTATAGGGAATAGTGTTATAGGAGAAATAATTTTTTTGTCACTTTAAAATTGTAAGTGTCAAAAAATTAAAAGTGAATTATAGATTTAAAATTAAAAATGTATACATCTTAACCAGGTAAAAAAAAGTGACAATCGCACCTTCAACTAACATAAGTTCTGTTATCACCTTTTGTAACGAAAATGTTATACACGATCCACTAAATAAACATTTTATTTTTTAAATTTTTTTTTTTACATTTGGCGTAATCAGAAGTTTTTGTTTAAAACATAAATCACATGATACACATAGTTTTCCGAAACTCGTAGAATACAAATTTTTAATGCGCAAGAATTTAAAAGAATTTAAAACGCACTAAAAAATACAAAGTTGCCAATTCTGTTGACTAATAACTTTATAAGCTAACTTTTTACAACAACAAAGTAAAATTTTCAGAACCTTCGAACAAAGTTAGGATGTATAAGATGCTTTGAACTGGTAAATATTTTTGTTGATTAATAACTTTAAAAAGATTATTTACAAGACTGTGTCGTATGTCAAAGGTATACACCAAAAAATTTAGTTTCAAGTCGTTAAAACCGTTTTTAAAAAAATTTAAAAAAAGGCTAAATAAAAACGTAAATAAAAAATTTGCCCATAATTTTTAACGGTGGTATTTAGACAAATTGTGAATAAGAGGTGTACATAGTACTTCAAAATAACTTTCTAACAACATAAAGCACAAGCCTGCATAGTTCACATGTTACGGGTGTACAAAATTTTAGCTATTTATAACTAGCTATTTTGTCCAAAAGTGGCAGAACTAATGCTTTTTATATTGAGCTATTCAGCATCGTCTAGAATTTTCAGGACCCTAAAATAACGTTTTGGGAAAAAACGTTCTGAGAAGTCCCCCAAAATCTTGTTTTGCGTATTACGTCTGAACGGAGCAACCAATTTTGTCAGTTGATATTATATTCGACACGTATTTTAAGTGAGAATACAACTAGGTAAATATCCCCACCGGCCCCAACAGATTAGTCTTTCCAAATGTCTACTTTTGTACTTTCACCGCTCTTTTGATTGATGTATCATTCATAAAGATCGGATTTTCATATTTTCGTATATAAATAGTAGTATCGATATGACAATCTCCTGGTGCGCTTCTTCACTATGTGGACTGCCGTCCTCAGTGATACCAAAATAAACGCGGAATAGAATATAAAAACCACTGAAGATTAATTACATTGTATTAAAACTCGTACAATTATATCGAAAATGGTATAATATAATTGCTATAATTAATTTTTTTAATAGTGTAAATGAACAGGTCGTGAGACATATATTGTATATAACTATACATTTGAAAGTATTTACGAATATACTCATGGTCCAAACCTCTTGTTTTGAACCAATTTAAACTGATGATCATCGTGTACGAGCTGGCTCTTTACCCGTTGCCACCACATTGACACCTGGCTGGCATTACTCACTAGCACGCGCCCAGCCACCCACACTGCGGAAATTGCTCTTGTTGCTGTCATCGTTATTTGCACGCTTTTGACACTTTTAATAACCGCGAAACCGTAAATACCGCGAACCACAGCGACGTAAACCAAAGCCAGCCAAACCAAACCAGCCATCTGGCTTCTGTTTAGGTGAGCAAATGCAACAGCAGCTGGGCCACAACGTTTGCATGCATATCCATCAAATGAAAAGAAAACAGCGCCCCACACAACAGGACCTCCGCTCGGTTCGGTTCAGACAACGACTTGGAACCAGCTAATTTCCGCAATCAGAGACCCACTTACCGGGCCAAAGCACATAAACAATGCACCTCAGATACGCCAGGACCCGCGGCATCGGGGCGACAGGGCAGTGGCAATAGGTTAAGGGGTAGAGTGTAAGGACAAGGACAGACGTCGCTGACGATATGAGGAAAGTCAATGTTCACGTAAGTGTGAAGGTTCCTAGGTCGTCACGTGCCTTCCCATATTCACTGGTGGAAAATCCCAGAGGAGTCGACAAACTGTTACCCAAAATCATCATTTTACTGGCAGAAATTACAGATTCAAAAACTATGCGCAGATTGTTTGAGTGTCTAGTTTAAAGAAGCTGGTAAATTTAGTCAACAAAGGCTACTTTTTTAACCAGGAGATAAATTTACCAAAACAAATACAGGTAAATTGACTAGTTCATTAAATATGTTTTTCTATTATTTCTTAGGAATATCTATTAAACATCGCATTAAATAATCGAATGTGTTTTTAGGCCGAAGGACACATTAAAACATCTATGCCGAAAAATATTTTAGCTTTGAATAAATGTTTCACTTATATCCCTTTTTAACACCGATAGACCATCATAAAAGCGCATCCTGCGAAGCACAACGCTGTTTTGCCGGGGATTTATGTTGCTGGGTTGTTTTTCTATTTGTGCTCCTCTTTTATGTGCAGAATGACAAGAGACGCCCCTTCGAGTGGGTTAGACAATGGCCCAGACAAGAGGGCGATACAGGCCATCCGGCCAATCCTCAGCCAAAACAAGCTGTCACAGCCAGCTGGCCATCGACACTGAGACACTTTTAGTTTGACTTTTAATTGGATTTTGATGGAGCAGACTCAAGGAGGGGTGGCGGAAGGTCGCAGGGGACGTTGGCAGGGGGCTGAACTTTCCACAATAATAATTATTTGCCAGCCATTGAAAAACAATTTCCCTTTCGATTTCCCCAGCACATTTCACTTAACTTTCTTTCCCAGTCGCACTCGCCCAACGATTTTCGCGCTTCGCTTTGGTAAATGTTTTTACCGGAAATTGTTGCAATTTATGATTTAATTTATGTTCATTTTAAATGGCGGCAGCTGCTGCTGACGCTCCTTCCGCGCCACCTTTGTGCTCGACATGGCATATAAATGCGGCTGATTATCGGGCGGAATGAAGTCCTCTGCCACCTCTGCACAGGATACGCGGGGAATCAATGAAGACAATCAGGCGCTTTATTTGCGGCCATCTAAAGTAGATTGCCCGTGCTGGTGGATGGAGGAAAAGGACTTTTGAAGTATGTTTATCGAAGTCCCCGAGTAAATCAGCATGCGAACTGTTCGAATAAATTACTTCCAACCTTCCCAACATTAAAAACGAAATTTCCCCCACTATTTTGCTTAACTGTTTATTTTCGCAATTAAGTTTCCTGTTTCGTCGTCGCTGTTTTGGTTTTCTTTAACTGTCAGGGACGCGACTGATGAAAGGGAAAGAGGTTGGCGGGACAACTGAAAAGAAAGTGAAAGAAATTGAGACACGCATGACTGCATTTTTGACTGGCATACGTGAGTGGGCAGTAACCCGCCCCCTCACTTTCCCACCTGACAGCGTCATCAAAAGTGATGTCACGATGATGATGACGAGCAGCTGGAGAAAGGAAATTCCTCTAAAATTGTTGGCATGACTCTGGGCGAGTGAAGGAAGCGAATAAGAAAATGATTTGCACATCACACCCTCCCGCAATCAAAGTGAGCGTTTGCCTAATGCTCCTCCCTATCAATTTAATTTTATTTTACAAAATTAGGACGAACCTAAAAGACTCTCGACTGGAGACTACATTGCAATTTAAACGCAAAGAAAGTAATTTGATAACGGATGACCTAGGGACCAGCGCATAAGAAACATTGCAAACGGTGCTACAGATAAGGGAAAGGCAAGCAGACTCCGAAGCCTAGGGAAATTGCCTTCAAAAATGATCTATAGTTCACTATAAATAAGAAACATCTTTGAACACAAGAAATGTTGATTTAATCAATGTAGTGAATCCAAAAGCTACTGCTTGGTAGGTGAACGTCGCTTTATAGTAAGTTATAACGCTTTATTATTGAAATAGTTAAATAACTTAAAGAATACCGTTTCGAAAGAAAGGTATTAAAAATTGTTAAGATGCCGTTCAGCAAATCGATCAAATGCAATTTTTGTACAACGAAGGCTGTTAAAACATTTATTAAATAAGGGGCTTGATCTAAATATAGTATAAGAAAAAAAAACTTTAAAAGTTTATATTTCACTGAAAAATATTGGGTACCTAATATAGTACATGAACAAACTTTTTAAAAAGTGATTTTAAAAGTATTTAAGACAATAACTCGAAAGCAAATTAGTAGACGTCTGCCCTATCAGATCCCTTTCCTTTCGAGCGTTAAAGCAAAATTATAGAAATTCTAATTTGAAGACTTGGCAAAGTCTTAGGGCCTAAGCTCACGGGAAGTGTGAATGGAAGCTTCTGCGGGTCTTATCGAGAAATAAGAGGCTCGAAGGAGGCCGCGGCAATTTGGAAACTGAGGAAAAAGTTTTTGTCTCTGGCGAAGCTCGAAGGAAACTTTGCCTGTCTGCCAGATTTTCTAGCAGGGCGCCTTTGACGACATATTTCCCAACCACATGTGCAGGTTCACTGTGGGCCCATTATGATGCAGTTACGGGGCCATCAATTGGTTTACCTGTCGAGCGTGAAAGTGCGATGTGCCAGCCAATAAATCACTGCCGCACAATCGGGCCAGCTGATTAATAAAAAATGCTACAAATAAATAATCGAGAGCGGAGGGTTATCCCAGACGGGGTCACAATTAAAACAAAAAGCCGTGCCAGTAGCTCTGGCAAGAGGGATATAATCAAGCCATCAAGCTGCCGACAGAATGACGTCAAGCGAAGCCATCATCCGGGCATTTAAGCCATCAGCTTGCCAGCTGCTCAGACATCCTGAGGGAATCGGGGGTTGGACCTTTGAGCTGCGAAGTGTGTGTAGATTATGTTGAAAGTTGTTTGGGCCCAGGACCGTTTAAAGAGTGTTTATTAAGCGCAGCTAATAGGATAAATCAAGTAAAGTGAGGAGCAAATTCAATTTTGTGGTTTACCGGGAGGGGGAGTTAAGCCTGCTTATGGGAATTGTGAAAGAAGAGTTTGTAGCTTAACTAAGTGCCCCTTTCTGCGGCCGAAAATATGCCTTTGGGTCATTTCTCTCGCTCGAATCTGCTGCCGCCGTGATTGATTATGCCAGCAATCGATGCCAGGCAACTAATTAAGTTCGCTGACCCCAGTCACGATTAATCATTCAATCCTTAGAAAAATAACTCAGTCCCTTAACTTCTAATTCAAATCTCTAAAGTCGGGCGAGCTCAAGTCAAGCACACGCCATGATGTGCACTTGCAAAAAGTCATCCTTGCCAAAGTGCATAAATAAAGCGCAGGGTCTGGCTAGAAAGGGGAGTTGGGTGGCTTTCCCCATGCTTTGTTGGCTAATTTACTTTAGAAACCAGCTAGCAGCAACTTGCAACAGCAGCCGGCGGCCAAACGCACTGGAATGAAATGGGAATGGCAAACCGGAAAGCAAATGGCCAAATGCAAGGCGGCCAGCAAACGCTCACTGACGATTAGCTTTGCCCGCCCTGCGTTCGACGTGCGAAGTTCTCGGCAATAAGAGATTTATGCAGCGGAAATTGAAAGACGAGCAGGGAAAACAGGGGAATCGGCATGGCAGTCACAGCTGAGGGAAGCGAAAAGTAAAGCAAACTGGAAAACGCACAACTCATTGACTCAACACCCCCGCCTTTCGATTCGCCGTACTGAAGTGCTTGCCTTCGCAGGCGGCTCCGAATGCTCGTCAATTAAATTCAATTTATTAATTTCAATTATTCGCGGTTCAAGTGGCCAGCAGTAGAAAAGAGGAAATGGCGGGAAGCCAACGGACGGAAAATCTGTCAACGAACGCAGCAAAGCGAAAGCTATGGCCCACTTCCACCACCTCCCCTCGGCGATGGGCAAGTGCTCTAAAAGAATTTGATTGATGTGCGGCAAAAAGGCAAGAAAGTTTGAAATGGCGAAAAGCCTACGAAGGCCAGCTCAAACGAATGGCCATGGCAGCTTTTTGCGGAAATCCAAAGTAACTCATACACTGTATTAGGCGCAGCAGGCACTTGTCTTAGAACACCTTTGAACAGCAAGTACTACTAAGAGTCAATTAATTTAAAATGTTGTAAAGCTGTTTAATGAAAATGTATACCGTCAAGGGGTGAGAGAACCGGTAGCTACTCTGAACCTCTGTAGCTAAGGACTTTTTATGTGGCGTGTTTTGCCAACAGAACGAGAAGAGTTCTCTTAGTATCGAGAATGAATCACATGATTACGCCTAATGGCTCATACCGACGAATCAATATGTAATCAAGGCTCATTGACGCATCTTAGCCGTTTAATGGACCCTAAACGGAAAGGAACCCGAGCCGAAATCATGAAATGACCACAAGCGAAAGTAGAGTCACCATCCCGTTCCCGAAATATAATTAAGTGCTATGTATAAAGGCAAATGGTTCTCGTATGTCAAAATCAACGCAGACAGCTGTTCGGCGGTCTGTCCATGGTCCTTTGTGTTCGCTTTTGGCCTAATGCTTTTTATGTTGCCTACTTTTCCGGGCGCCAAGTCAATTTTTATGGGCCAGGCCAAAACGAGCCGTGAACAAGTCGGGACAAGGAGGAATGCCATCAAAGTTCGAGTGAGGCACGATTACTCCAGGGGCGGTGTGTAAGGCTGGCTTTGTCACCACCCCCCACATAAATCACACATACACAATGATGTTAATAGTGTCGTAAAAACTACGACAATGCCCACTACGACCCGAACCACCTGTCCCACCTGCATAGATGATGTTCTTCCTTGACGCAAATATTAAATATACAGAGGTGACCCCACGACCCCCGCTGGGAAGGATCAGGGCGAAAGGGGGTGAGGGGGCTCGGGTGGGATGATAATAAATCGACGTTCGGTCGCCAAAGTGTGAGCAGAAAATTAAAACATTTCACCTGGCCTGATGTTGACAAATTAGAGCCTTCCCAGGGCAGCTGGCTGACAGTAGTGGTTGCTCGTCCCAGCGCCTTCCCTTGACCCCCGCTGTCACTGTCACCTGTCGTATCCTTTCAATGCATGTACAATTTGCCAACGCCACCCACCGCCCCCTTCAAGGGGCGGCCGACAACTTTACAGCCCGGCAGTTGAAGCTTCGGCAGATTATCGGTTAAATAAATAGACAAATTGATTTTAATGGAATTGGATACACCAGCCAAGCGGCCATCCAGCTCCGCCTCCGACGTCCTGTTCCGGGACAAATGGACCCACGGACACCTGCCACACGCAGGCACTCCTGGTCACCGGCGACAAAAGCTGCGACGAACCTCATTGGACATGACCCGACCCAGTTGTGCAAACATATTTTCGTGTAATTTTGTCTCGGCTCGTTTACCATTTTATATGGTGGCCCAGTTGCTGTGGCTGTTATGGCGTGTCCTGCTCTGGCTGCTGCTCTCAGCAAATAGCATTAAAAATGTTAAGAGGTAACTTTGATGCTTAGTATCACACTGATTTAAAGCCAATGATTGGAAAACCTTAGTAAACGGTAGATTTGAAATTTTTTTTTTAATGTGGTTTATTATTTTTAAAAATTATACTCCGTATATTATAATACATTTTAATAAATACTTTTCACTTATTATTTATTTATTATTTTGACTGTAATACAGTGCTAATTAAAATTTCAATTTTGTAACACAGTGTAATGCATAGCAGTATTTCCCAAAAGGACTTTAATATTTATACCCTTGCAGAGGATGAAGAAGACGTTTTCGACCTCACAAAGTAAATATGTTCTTGATCAGCATCACTAGACGATTCGATCTAGCCATGTCCGTCCGTTTCTACGCAAACTAGCCGCTCAGATTTAAAGCTATCGGGCAGAAACTTTCCAAAAGTCTTATTCCGGAACCAGCCGGATCGGACAACTATATTTTATAGCTCCCATAAGAATAATAGGAAAAAATGTTTTTTTTAAATTATATTTTTGGTGTTATTTACATATAACCCTATACGTTTGGTCGATTATGTCAAAATTGATGGCAATATATATGATACAATTATGTCTATATTGTTATTTAGGATATAACATTTTTTTATTAGTTCTGAATTTTGAATATATTTTAGCAAAAACGGACGAAACAAATTAATGTTCGGTGTTTTTTGACATATTACCTAAGACAATTTTAGATTTCATTTTTAATATTTTTAAGAGTTTTGAATTAAATTTAATACAAATCGGACGACTCTAACATATAACTGTCAAAGAACCGTTCAAAAAAATAATGATTTTTTTTAATGTCAGTGAAGCTTGGAACAATGATTAAAAATTTCACATGGTGTTACTAATGTTGATTAATTCTTATATCTGCAAGGGTTTATAAATTTAATAAAAACGGACGACTCTAACATATAGCTGTCAATGAAATGGTCAGAGAAATAATATAATACTTTTTCTTAATGTCACTGAATATAGCAACAATCATTCAAAATTTAACATAAACATTTAACGTTGATTATTTCTTATAATACCAAGGGTTTACAAACTTCGGCTTGCCGAAGCTAACTCCCTTTCTTGTTTTTATGTGAAGTTTTTGGTTTTGAACAACTTTTTTGTGAGTTCAGCCTAAGCCTAAAAGAGTAAGCATGAAATCTTTCTCAAATCAAGACTGCTTGTACGTATTTTTAGCACGGTATTTTCCAGCGTTCATACAGACGGACGGACATGGCTAAAACGAGTCGGCCTGTGTTTCGATCAAAAATATATATGATCCAGTATACCCTTTTACCCTAGGAGTAAGGGGTATAATGATTAAGAGCGGACGATCTTTTTAAAAGTTTGCTCCAATCGGGGACAAAATTATTTCTAAATTAAATGTTGAAAGCCATTGATTCTATTTCTAAGAAACACGGCCGTTTGGAGCCGTGTTTGATGCAAATGGGCATGGGGCGCACCGGGTTCCAAGAGGCGGGGGAATAACTTTTAATGAAGTGCTTTGTATGCGAGCGCGTGTTACATTTGACTCACATTATCAAAGGAGCAGCAGCAGCGACAAGTTTCGCCCCATCCCCGGAATTTCTGCTCAGCTCCTTCGGCGGTGGCTCAGTGGCTCAACGTGGAGCACTGTCATGGCAACGTGTCCAAGTTTGGCTTCTGTGTGTGTCATCCCATCCTTTAGCTAATACTCTTTGCTGCCACTATCCTGGCGACCATCCCCCTCACTCCGCCTGCACTAACTAATACGAATTTCACTTAATTGCACTCGAAAAACTATGCATGTGGATTGCTCTCAACTTGTCTGGTAAGTGAGCCGGCGGTGGCAGTGGGGAAAAGTGCGAAAGCTAAGGGAAAGTGGGTGAGCACAGGAAAAAATAAGTATTTGGTATATTATTTAAAAATAAAATTATCAAATAAAGATACAGAAATACAAATACACATACAAATACTCGTATGACTGAAAACTACTTCAACTAGATGCTCATCCGAACCACTTTATTCTTGGATTTCCACCCTGTTTTTCTAGTGTACGGTGGCATTAGTTTTCGCTTTCATTGATGCAGACAGTTTTGACAGAACATCAGATGCACACACTCAGACTGGGGCAGAATGGGAACCGAGCTTGGAAGGAGGCGGAGACCGAGGCAACCGCAAAACGACATCCCTAGGATCTGGGTCTGGTCCTAGCATAGAAAAACTTTTTGCTTGCGTGCTGTTTCACTTTTGTCTTTCGCCTGGGATATGGGGTTTGGGGTCTGGCGTCTGGCGTCTGGGGCTATGGCACGGTCCGGGATCTGTCCCCTGAACCCTTGAGCAGCCAAAACTGTTGTCAGCTGTTGAAAGTTCCTCACGCATAAGCAGTAACCAGCTACCAGAAGCTGACATCCTCTACAAAACCCCGGACCGCATGCTAATGAGTACAACTTTCTCCCACCTTCCTCATTTTTTTTCGTTCAAGAGGTAAACTTTTATGTAGGTGGAAGAACTGGATAAAACTTTAATGAAAAAGTTCTACACCGAAACAAGAACGGATTATGCTATCAGTTTCCTCTCGGTACTTATCGATGAATAGCATGTTTAAATGGAGTTACTTCTCAAGTTTGTTCTCAGGATTCGTCTGATTATTTATGAAGTAAGAGTGGTCATACATACCGTTTTCCTGCTAATTAAAATTTTTTTAAATTCGATCAGCACCTATTGATTCGATAACATTTTTGTTTTTCGGAAGAAAGAAATGTATTTATGAAGAATTTACTTAATCGATGATCGGATGCGTAAGTTTACAGATAATGTACCTACAAGGCACTTACTTTGTCAGAGCTACATACATTATACACACCTTCTTCTCGCCTAGGAGGTTGATAAATTTAAAGGCCTGTCGTAAAAACCGTTTGCCTTCCTAGTGTCCAGTTCCCCTTCCTTAGCCTTTTGCCCTGCCACAATGTACATTAGGGGCGTTTTGTATCCCCAACTCTGCCTCGCTCTAAACCTAATGTTACTTGTCAACAGCTGCAAATAAATATGGCCTGAAGATACTGAGTTGGGCGGAGAGCGGGTTCCAAAGATAAATTGAAATTTATGAAGCGTCTAGGAAGTCAGGAAAGTCAGGAGAGCCAGGGAAAGATGCAAGACTGTCGGCCAACCCACACAGCAACACTTTTGCACTGAAAAGCACTAAGTAATTTATAGGACATGGGCAGGAATAAAGCATACAAAGGCAGGCGAACCGACTAATGATGGAGACACAGATCTGGCAGTGTTCAAACATGAACACGCATATATACAAATGTATATTTAGGTAGCGGAATTGTAGCCGCACCAAATGTCTCACATGTGTGCATACCTAAAACAACGAGATAAAAAGGTTGTAAAATGACCCCCTGCGAGTGGTCACCACATGTTTAGGGATAAGTGCGATCGGAGTAATTGCTATCTCCTCTATCGCCCTTAAAGATAAGAATAGTTGTAAATCTCATGTTAGCTATTTAAGTAGAACATATTCTTAAATAAAATCAGTTTGAAATATCAACTCAACAAAGAAAGACGTATTTATTCGGACGTTCTTTCATTTTGGTCAATCGAGCCGATCATTTTGATCCTTCGAAACTCTGCAACTTTCCCCCCTGTGGTAAGAGGTTCAGAGTGATCAACCAGCACCTGAAAGTCTGTATGTAGTGCTAGACACACGCAGCTTAAGGTAGCGAAAATAAAAAAAAATCTCTTGTTACCCCCCACCCGAGGTAAGGAACAGAGATACATATAACAAAAAAAAAAGCACCTTCTGGTAGAAATAAACTAAAGGTAGCTTAAAAAATTAACAGTGTCGTGTAAGGCGTGCTTGAGGCCCTTAAACATCAGCGACATTGTGCGGGAAATAAATGCAATTAAGCATTTAAACGAAAAGTGAAAAAAAAAAAAACCAGCGACGCAGCACCTTCAGCTGCAACGACAGAGCGGTAACAGGACAAGCGGCGGCGACTTCAGCAGCAACAACAGCAACAAAAAATACCGCTGCAACGAAGAGCGGCGACTGGACAAGCGGCGGCGACCTTAGCAGCAACAGCAAAAAACGACTACTCTGGCGACGGCAACGGAAGCAGCTAAGTCACAATAAATTTTTTTTTTTTTTTTTTTTTACATATACATATATCCCTAAGAAAATAATAATAATGATTTCGGAAAAAACGATAGATTTGCTAAAGAAGCAGTCCGGGATTATTTTGGAAATAAGACGTTTAGAGGCAAAAATAGGGCTAACGGAGCTAGACGTAGGACGATTAGAAGAGCTTCAAAAACTCTTTATTACTAACCATACTGCCCTTTTAAAGATCGGCGTTGTCGATCATGAGTATTTTAATACCAAGCAGTATGATATCATTATGATGGTGTTGGCTCAGATAAAATTAAGGGTTGAAAAAGAGTCTCAGACAAATAAGCCAGAGGGACAGGTTATTCCCACGGCAAACGTTTCAAAGACCAAAAATATGGAAATAGAGATCGAGTTGCCAGGCACTTCAAACGCGTCCAGGATAGAGCAGACATTTCGAAGTCAGGTAGGCATTTTGAAAGCATACTTAGATGAGACGTCTACTCTCATAGACAATAGTCCAGATTTCCTTACGATAAGGAAAAACAAAATTGAGTTTCTATGGAGTAAGATACAGAACCTAATTGAACAGGGTAATACCTATTTCGAGAGTTCTGTGTTTGACGACATAATAAGCGATATCGAGTTTGATACGCAAAATATACTAACGGCCATTAAAAATCGATCCAGCGTAGTCAATAGACATGCTGACGTGTCGATGGTGGTGAAGGCAGAGGAATTACCAACCCTGCCTAAAATACAGATTCCCACATTTTTTGGTGATTCCAAAGAGTGGGATCTGTTTTACGAACTTTTCACAGAGCTAATCCACTCAAGAGAGGATTTAAGTCCATCTCTTAAATTTAATTATTTAAAGTCAGCCTTAAAAGGTGAAGCCAGGAGTGTTGTCACTCATTTATTGTTAGGCGGGGGCGAAAATTATGAAGCCACTTGGGAATTTTTAACCAAGCGTTTCGAGAATAAAAGAAAGATATTCTCGGAACATATGAATAGGCTTTTGGATATGCCCAATTTAAATTTAGAATCGGATAGGCAGATTAAAAAGTTCATTGACTCAATTAATGAGTCAATATATATTATGAAATTGAAGGCACAATTGTCCGAAGAGGTGGATGCCATTTTCGCCCACATAATCCTTCGGAAATTTAATAAAGAATCATTAAATTTATATGAAAGTCATGTCAAAAAGACAAAAGAAATCCAAGCGCTTTCGGATGTGATGGAATTTTTAGAGCAAAGGCTCAATTCCATATCATCATTGTCACAGGGAGAGAAACCTGTAAAGAAAGTGGTAAATACAACGCAGAATAATAACAGCGAAAATTGTGCGTGTTGTAAATTACCGGGACATTATTTAGTCCAGTGCTTCAAATTTAAAAGAATGAACCCAGCAGAGAGAACTGACTGGGCAAGTAAAAATCAAATTTGTACAAAATGTTTAAAACATAAGAGTTTTAAGAGATGCACAAGCGAGCAGCTTTGCTTGACTTGCAACAAACCTCACCATACGTTGCTTCATGTTAAAGTTCCAGAAAAAGTGAACACATGCAGGACAACGGAGAACGTATTATTAGCCACAGCCATAATTGAGGTCAAATCAAAAAATGGAGGCTATGAAAAATTAAGGGCTTTGATTGACAGTGGGTCTCAAAGTACTATAATTTCAGAGGAAGCTTCACAAATTCTCCAATTACCAAAAATTAAAAATTATACGGAGATTAGTGGAGTTTCCTCAGTAAAAACATACAGTTCAAGGCACAAAGTTAGCTTGCAAATAAAAACAAATCAAGAGAATAAAAATAATTTGAAAGTAGATGCAATTATTCTTCCAAAATTAATGAAGGCACTACCAGTACAAGCGGTTAAGATTGACACGACAAAGTGGGACAAATACCGACTTGCTGATCCCGAATTTCATAAGCCAAGTAGAGTAGACCTAATAATAGGTGCAGATCTAAACGCGCACATTTTTAAAAGAGGAGTTAAGAAAATAGACGGACTCCTAGGTCAAAATACTGAGTTCGGGTGGATAGTGTCAGGCTGCACAAAATCAAAAGGCAGTAACACAATAGTGGCAACTGTGATCGAGTGTACAGATTTGGAAAGGTTTTGGGAATTAGAAGAAGAAAGTAAAGAGGATTTAGAATTTCAGATATGCGAAGAAAATTTTATAAAAACAACAAAAAATGATTCATCAGGTCGATATATAGTATCAATGCCCTTTAAAGACGATAAGGTTTTAGGGGACTCAAAAAACCAAGCAATGGCACGATTTTTAAATTTAGAGAAGAAATTAAGTAAAAATGAAAATCTAAAACAACAATATTCTAACTTTATTACTGAATATATAGACTTAGGTCATATGATCGAATCTAAGTCTGAAGGAAAGTATTACTTGCCGCATCAAGCCGTAATTAGGGATGAGAGCTTAACAACAAAGTTAAGAGTGGTTTTTGATGCGTCTGCAAAAACAACAAATAATAAAAGCCTTAACGACATTATGTGGATTGGACCTCGAGTTCAAAAAGATATTTTCGATATCATTTTAAAATGGCGTAAATGGCAGTATGTTGTTTCAGCAGACATTGAAAAAATGTACAGCCAAATTAATATTTCAGAAAAAGATCAAGAATATTTGCATATACTTTGGAGAAATTCCCCCAAAAACAAAATAAAAGATTTTAAGCTAACCACAGTTACATATGGTACGGCATCAGCTCCGTATTTAGCAACCAGGGTGTTAGCTGAGATAGGAAATCGATGTCAGGATCAGTCAATTAAAGATGTGATTATAAACGATTTCTATATGGATGATTTAATGACTGGATCAGACAGCATTGAAGAGTCCAAGAAAATAGTATGCCTGATTTCAATGGAGCTGGAGAAAGTAGGAATGAATTTAAGAAAATGGATCTCCAATGAGAAAGAAATTATTGATACAGTTGAAAATGCGAGTGAAAATAAAGTACTGAGCATAGAGGAAACGGAATCAGTTAAAACTTTGGGTCTTCAAGGGGAACCTTTTAAAGATGAGTTTAAATTTGCAGTTAAGTTGAAAAACAATAAAAAAATAAATAAGAGGTTAGTGTTATCAAACCTCGCAAGAATATATGATCCATTAGGATGGTTGTCGCCAGTGACTATAGTGGGAAAATTATTTATGCAAAGGCTTTGGCTAGAAGAAAACGATTGGGATAAAGAATTATCTACTAACGATTTAGCTGAGTGGAATCTGTACGAGAAAAATTTAAAATCATTAGAAGACATTAGGGTTCCCAGGTGGTTAAAAACGCAGACTAGCATAACGGTTCAGCTACACGGATTCGCTGATGCTTCCGAAAAGGCGTATGCAGCAGTCGTATATGCAAAAGTAGGAGAATCCGTTACATTAATAGCAAGCAAAAGTAAAGTAAATCCTAAGAAAAATAGGAAGACAATCCCTAAGTTAGAACTTTGCGCAGCCCATCTTTTGAGCCTATTGATGAGTAGAACGAAAGAAGCTATTCCTGGCATAACAACGAGTTTTGCATGGAGTGATTCTACCATTACATTAGGATGGATACGAAATAAGAACTGCAAGGATAAATTTATTAGACGTAGAACTGACGAAATTTTAAAAGTAAAAGATACAGCATGGAATCATGTAAGATCTGAGGATAACCCAGCAGATATTGCCTCAAGAGGCATCTGTGCTACAAAATTAAAAGATTGTTCGCTGTGGTGGAATGGGCCCAAATGGCTCTCAACACCGGAGGACAACTGGCCCAAGTTACAAATAGATGATAAAGTAAGAGTAAATACGGTGATAGTAAAATCCGAAGACACCATTTCTAAGTTGCTGGATAAATATTCAAGTTTTCAAAAGTTGGAACGGGTCGTAGCTTGGATATTACGATTTATCGCCATGAAAGTCAAGAAGATGTCATACCCACATTGGCTGACTATAAATGAATTAAAAAAGGCCCGATTATTAATTATTAAAAAACAGCAGGAACGACATTTTATTGCAGAGATATTATGCTTACGAGCCGATAAGGAAATAGAGCAGAAAAGTAAGGTTATAGGGCTGAATCCGTTCTTAGACAAAGATGGTATTCTAAGGGTAGGTGGTAGGTTGCAAAATAGCAAGTTACGATTTGATGTGAAGCACCCGATAATATTAGATAAATGCCACGTGTCACGACTTTTAATTGAAAAGGCTCATAAGGAGACAATGCATGGTGGAATCAATTTAATGAGAAACCAAATCCAAAGGAAGTATTGGATATTTAGGTTAAGGGATTCTCTGAAGAAAGTATTGAGAGAATGTGTCACTTGTGCGAGATATAGGCAATGTACAGGTAAACAAATAATGGGTAACCTGCCGAAGTGCAGAGTGAATGTAGCATACCCATTTTTAAATACAGGTATAGACTATGCAGGGCCGTATCACCTAAAATGTTCGAAAAATCGAGGTCAAAAAACTTTTAAAGGTTATATTTCAGTGTTTGTATGCATGGCAACTAAGGCAATTCATTTAGAAGTTGTGAGTGATTTAACTTCTGATGCATTTCTAGCAGCATTACAAAGATTTATAGCTAGAAGAGGAAAATGTGCCAATATATATTCGGATAATGGTACTAATTTTGTAGGAGCTGCACGAAAATTAGATGAAGAATTACTAAAAGCCATACAATATAATTCCAGAGTAGCTGCAGAAAAGGAAACCGAAAAAATTCAATGGCATTTTATCCCGCCGGCAGGACCTCACTTTGGAGGTATTTGGGAAGCAGGTGTTAAGTCGGTTAAATATCATTTAAAAAGAGTCATTGGAGATAGTATATTGACATACGAAGAAATGTCAACCTTATTATGCCAAATCGAAGCAGTACTAAACTCTAGACCGCTATATACGACGGGAGAAGATGTCGATGATAATGAGGTGCTAACGCCCGGACATTTCTTAATAGGTCGACCTACGTTGGACATAGTGGAGTCAATAGATGATGATGAAAAGGTTCCTAGTCTGGATAGGTGGAGGTTAATTCGCAAAATGAGAAGAGATTTTTGGGTCAAATGGAAGGAGGATTATTTATATACGTTGCAGCAGAGGTATAAATGGAAAAAAGGTAGTCAAAATATAGAAAAGGGGCAGGTAGTGCTCTTAAAAGATGAAAATTGTCACCCAGCTAGATGGCCAATGGCAAAAGTAGAGGAAGTTCATAAAGGTAGAGACGATAAAGTTAGGGTTGTCAAAGTAAAAACCTCAGAAGCATCATTTACAAGACCGATTACCAAGATTTGTCCTTTAATTGGTGTACAGCAAGCAGAGGATGCAACTGCAACTCCGACCATAAAAAGAGTTTCCCCTAGGTTATCTAAGCTTAGTAGCATGGTAATATTGGTTTTGCTTGCTTTGTTGTGCCAGATGTCAAGTGCCGCAGCGATAAAAACAAAAAAGGATGGGTTTGAGGTACAAGGAATTAATAGCACTGCGGCAATATATTTAGATCCCCTAGGAGATGTAGAAATTGTAAGTACGTCTTGGAATTTGGTGATTTATTAAAACATGAAGGCATATTTTAAAATGATTTATAAAGGTAAAGCGTTGATAAAGGAAATGAGAAGAGTTTGTGAAAAACTTCATGGCTTCGAAGATCAATGCAATCTAGTTTTGGATAATATGCAAAGCCAATTAATGGAACTAGAAGAGAATAATAAATTATCTATGATGGAACCAAGATCCAGAACCAAACGTGCTCCCTTAGAGTTTATAGGTTCGTTGTATCATATTTTATTTGGTATAATGGATGAAGATGACAGGGAACAGTTAGAGGAAGATATGAAAAACTTATTAGATAATCAGAGGAACATGGATAAATTGGTTCAAAAGCAAACGTCAGTTGTTGATTCAACTACTAATTTATTAAAAAGAACAACCGAGGATGTTAACGCTAATTTTAAAAGTATGCAAGTAAGAATTGAAAACATGACAGAAGTTCTTAAAGAGAGTTACTATGTTTACAAAGAATCGATAAAATTCTTTATGATAACTAAACAGCTTCACTCCTTGATTGAAGAAGGTGAAAAAGTTCAATCAGGGATTATAAGCCTTTTAATTGATATTAATCACGGCAGACTAAACACAAACATACTTAGGCCAAATCAGCTAAAAATTGAGATTGCCAAGATTCAGGAAAATCTGTCGGAAAATCTAATAATTCCAGGGAAAAGATCAGGAACGGAACTAAAGGAGGTATATACCTTATTAACAGCGAGAGGATTGTTTATAGAGAATAAATTAATCATCACTGCAAAAGTGCCTTTGTTCAGTAGGCATCCGTCTAAATTGTTTAGACTAATTCCGTTGCCTATTAGGAATGTAGATAAAATAATAATGGTACACATAACTTCCGAATTTTTAATTTATAATTTTGAAATCGATTCGTATCACATAATGAGCGAAGCAACTTTAAATCAATGTCAAAAATGGCAACAAAATAAAAGGATATGCCAAGGAAGTTGGCCCTGGAACTCCGCGAATGACAACGCATGTGAAGTTCAGCCGTTAAAACCAAATAGAGCTTCGAATTGTGTATACAAAACAGTAGTGGATGTCACAAGTTACTGGGTAGAGTTGGAAAAGAAAAGTAGTTGGTTGTTTAAGGTTCCGATAGGTACTAAAATAAGAGTAAAATGTTCTGGGTCTCAAATGGAGTTGTCTGAACTGCCTGAGCAAGGGATTTTAAGTATTGCACCGTATTGTACAGCAAGAACGGATGACAAAATGGTTATAGCCCATCATAATATTCAATCGGAAAGTGAAGAGACACTGTCAACACCATACATAGGAGAGGTTAGTGAAGTTCCGAAAATAATGTGGGATCCGTTAAAGTTAACGCCATTAAATCATACAATTGAAATTGATAAATTAAAGAAAGAAATTAAAGAGCTTAAAGAAAACCATCCACAATTAAAGGATTTACATTTCCATCATATTTCCGGACATGCTGGTCTTATATTGTCATTAATAGTTTTGGGAATTTTTATAATATACCTTGTGAAAAAATGTTTTGTTAGGCAAATATTACAAGCCATAACTTTCGCAGGCCCGTTGCAAGGAATTTAAAGTAAAATAGTTAAGTTAAAAAAAAAAAAAAAAAAATGTGTATTGAAAAATAATAAATTTACAGTCCACTAAACCGTTGTTTGCACAATTGTCAAAAATAATTGTAAAGCTTGCCGGGCCTTTGGCAGAATGTTCATCAGAACACGAAGTATTTTATTATTTAAGAAAGAATAAATCAAACCAATGTTAGAGTTAAGCTATAAGAGAATTACATGTCTAAGCTGAAAAATATATATGCACAAAAAGAGCAAGATTTGAGTTTAAAAAATAAAATTGAATAAATAATTACAGTCCACTAAATCGTTAAATCATAACTATTCATATATTAAAAATATATCATTCTTGCCGGCCTTTGGCAGTATGTTCAAACATGAACACGCATATATACAAATGTATATTTAGGTAGCGGAATTGTAGCCGCACCAAATGTCTCACATGTGTGCATACCTAAAACAACGAGATAAAAAGGTTGTAAAATGACCCCCTGCGAGTGGTCACCACATGTTTAGGGATAAGTGCGATCGGAGTAATTGCTATCTCCTCTATCGCCCTTAAAGATAAGAATAGTTGTAAATCTCATGTTAGCTATTTAAGTAGAACATATTCTTAAATAAAATCAGTTTGAAATATCAACTCAACAAAGAAAGACGTATTTATTCGGACGTTCTTTCAGGCAGTTAACCCTTGCTTAGGTGCTGCGGCCATGGAAGTTGAAAAGGAAACTATAATGCTCTCGAAATGCCCCTAACTATTTTACATATCTTGATGATTAATTCAGAAAATGCAAATTCTCCAATGATTCCTCTTTAAATACTTTTTGCCATCTTCAACCCTTGAGCCTGCGTTCCTGTTGGCCCAGAGCCTTTGTTCGGTTAGCATAATGAAATTATGCATTCCCACCCCATCCCCCCCATTTGCTAGCCATCCGCTCAACGCCCACCGCCCACCTGTCGAAAACTACAAAACGTGCAGCAATAACAGAGCCCGTTAGTAGTGCGTAAATGGGTGGGTGTGTGTAAGTTCCTTTTGGCCCGGTGCCTGGGCCAATACCTTTTACCAGACCTTATTAAATTATACAACCAAGTTGGCAACAAAAGGAGCCTCAGGCTAGGCGCTGATGGCAGATCCGAGGGTAGGACGGGAGCTGCGGCAGCACTCTGCATTTTCCTGCTGTCTGAGGATGTTAAAGTGTGGCATATTTGAGCTAAATATTTGCAACTCCCCGATGAGAGTTGCATTGGCTAAATGGATGCACGACCCTACAGATACCAACTGCACATGGCGCCCCAAAGGCGCAAAGACGGTGTCCTTGCAATCGGAATTGCCATTGGCACCAGAACCAGTTAGAGCAGGTGATAAAGTTGCAAGCTTTGCCCGGGAGCTAGATTAATTCAGGCAATACAATTTATAGTCCACTGTTCTCTTCCTCTGTCCTTTCCCATTCTTCCTGGAATTATAGATTGCCCCGAAAGACTTTCAGCTCCCAACTAAACTGTTTTACGTTTTCTGGTTATGAGTAATAGCCCAATGCGGATCGAATTAGCTGAAAGCTTTGACTACCCTACCCTTTGGTCAAAATAAATAAAATAAGTATTAAGGAAACAGAATTTTCAATTTTAATTTTGATATATATATTTTTTTTACGTGTTTTATTTCTTATTTTCCTTTTGTCTCAACTTGGGATTAATTTGATTTACGAAGTAGTCACACACATCACATTCAAAAAGCTTAAATTGCGATGGCACTTAAATTCCACTGCGTACAAATTCCGCCTTTTCTACGCCCCAATATTCTTAATTTGATTCATGGCTCCCCGCTTCACTAAGGCACACAAAATCAATCATCTTAGACGGCTCTTGAGGCGTTCACATGGAAAGTGAGCAGCTCATAGACAGCCTCCAACATCTATCGACATGTGGAATGAGGTCGGGGGGTCGGAGGTCGCCTGCGGGGGTCTGATGGGTTGGACGTATTCAAATTGTATCATTGGCAAAGTCAATTGTTGCCTGCAATGAATTGCAAATTAGGCGTAACTAATTTGCTTTGTGTGCTCCACACGGCTCATTTGGGATGGAAAAGCAGGAAAAGGAGGAGCGGAATCTATTCGGGGCTTGCAATTTGTTGTCCACCGATGCCATCAATAATTTTCCAACATTCAAGGCTCATTGATTCCCAAATCCCGCTGAAATGCAGCTTAAATTAGGCCAAGCATTTCCACATAGCAGAGCCTCGAGAAAAATCGAATCCACTTGAGGTTCTACCCAGAAGCAGTGGTTCCGAACTAATTGCTATTGAGTTGCGATAATTAGTAAGTCAATTTAGTTCATTTTTATGGGAAAACTTGGGCCACAACCGATATTGAGAGACAGCCGGCCAAGAGCTTCGAGAAGACGCACAAGAAAAATGAATGGGCGAGGCAACTGGAAGATAAAAATAAATGTAGGGAAATCGAAAGTGACCCTTAAAGGTTTTTTTTCGGCGAGGATATTTGCCGCTTATATTTAATAGCCGAGGGACGTTATCAAAGTCAACATTTTACATAAGCTCTTTTATGTCTTAACAGGAGGAAGTTCCAATTGCTGACCTTATTTTAATTACACGTTGCTTGTAAAACAACGAAGGAAAATTCTGCTAGGTAAATGGTTATAGAGACGAGTGTTTTACTAAGACTACATAACAATCTATACTGTTCATTAGAGCAGGACGCACTAATTACAGTCGACGACATCCTTACCGGGCTCATATACCCAATTTATGTACCAGTTCTCGATCAAAAATTTAAATCTCTTTCAGTATATCCCCCCGAAGGGATAAACAACCATTTCAAGTTAGCACATCATCAGAAAGGCTATAAGCATTCAGTAACCCCTTCCCGGACAAATATGAAGAAGCCACAACTGACTGTTCCGATTGATACATTGACAAACAGAACTTTCTCTAAAGCAATCAGCCCGCTTCCTATCTTCCAAAGCCAAATCAAAGTAGCAAACAATTTCAATGCTAAGTACAAAATAGTTTCCATGCCAATGTACAAACTTATTTCCATTTGCTAGATGGCCCCAAGAGGCGAACCCAATATGACACAGAGATATGCGCCTAAGGCCCCCACCCACCCACACCCTAGAACCACCCGCCCACCCATTCCGCCCTCCCCCCGGGAAAACGAGCTGTTAATGACGTGCGTCGCTGCCGCCGTCGGCTTCGCTTCCATTTTCATTCTCGTTCCCGTTCGGCGTTCTTCTTCCGGCATGTAAATAAATACGGGAGGAAAAGCGAGAAAAAGGGGGGAATGGAAAATAAAAGCGAGAATCGACTATGATTTATTTTGCGTTTGGCACGCACGTTGTCAATATTTGTTGAATTCATCAGGAAAAATAAAAGCGAAACAAAAGCGAAGGCAAAAGTTGCCCAGCACCGAGCACTTGAGGCGTTCACCTTCCACCCCACCCCCGCGCCATCGCAATCCTTGTGGGCTCGTAAAGTTGTCGACACACTACTTGAGCACTGGCGGTACCTAAAAAATCGAATCAGTTATTTATAGATATCTCTGGTTCTCTTTGTTGCGCGGCACATGCATACGGGGTAAAAAACAAAGCCGAAAAACCGTGTGCCAAATACACAGACAATTGTATCGGGCAGCAGATGAGCTAAATGATGGGGAGGTGGGGGCCCTCTGACTGACCAAGTGGGCAGCCGTCAAATCACGCGAAATTGTTTTGCAAAACGTCTTAGTTTTGTTGGCAAACCAGAGCCCACGGAGATGGGCGTTCTTGGAAATGCAGACAAAGGAAGTACGGCCAATTGGCAAGCCAATAAATTTAAATTGAGTTATGAAAAAATTAATTTTTGATTGCCGGTCGTAAACAAGGTCGTCGAGCTACGCTGATGTTTTCTACAAAACGTAGGTACGCACTAAAAATAATACTGTGAAGGGTCCTTAAAACTAATGGTAGGCACACGTAATCAAGGCACTTCTATACACACGATTTCAAAATACATTTTTTCAGGTTTTAAACTTCTTCTCTGACTATCTCTACAGAAAATTGAATTTTAAATTTGGCTTAGTATAAACAAACGTGTGTAATTGAAGCACCTATTTCAGACCAATGAGTAAAACAGATATAAGATATAATAACATTTTTTCCCCGGAGCTCAGGTGCATTATCCGACTTTTAATCCATTTAGGACAGTGAAATTCTCACCACCCTTGGTTTGCTATTATTCCACCTAAGGCAGGCCAAGTTTCCTTGTTCCGTGTATATTTTCTTAGCCGACACACGTTGCTTGATGCTCAAGAGCTACGACACCTGCAGCTGCTCGGCATCACAGCCAGTGAAAAGTTCGTCCAAATAAAAAATAGGTTGGACATGGGCGGCCGAGATGAGAGGAAAGCCACTGCCGGACGAACACACAATAAACAACAATCGGGCGGCATTATTGTGTAATATGTATCATACAGACGTACATTGCTCTATATATTTGCATTTGATGCATACAAATTGTTCAAAGCACTACAATATATCAAGTGATTGGTGAGTGCAAGGAACCGAACTCTGGCTGCTTGCCACCCAAAGCGCCCCCTTGGAATGGACGTACGGGTATGCAAACTTTTTCCTATCAACAAACTTCTAATGGCAGGGGAAAGTGGCAGAGTGAGTGTGGAGTGGGACAGTCGGAGAGTGGACCGTGGCAATGGGCTGCCAAATATGATTTATAGGCCAAGTCATGTCACAGCTAGCGAAAGTACAAAATATGACAGAGGAAATATATGCGGACTATGGGACAGGCAATTGCTGTGAAAAACCGAGGGGCAAATTTATGGTCGAAGAAAAACCTCAAACAGATGGATTTATTTCAAAGCGTTATGTGACATTTATTTCAAAATACTGGGCACTGATTGTTCACATGAAACGAAGCACAGATTATCTGCTATAAGTTCTGGGAAATTATAGATAATGCCACGGTTTTCCGTTTAATCCCCTTGTTGGGCAATATCATTCAACTTGCTATCTCCCGCAGTCGGAACATATATGGTTAATCCATCATGCTTCTGGCAGCTGTCAGGTGGGCGATATTATTGCAGCTCTGACACTTTGATACATTTGCTTAGATTAACTTAATGGGTTGTTTTAGTGGGAAATGTATCTGGAACTTTGGTTGAGTGCATTGAGTGGAAATTATATTCGATCATCCATTGTCATCAACGGAGGTGTCACAGAGTACATTCCCCACACTTCCATGTAGACACTTGTTTAAAATGAGAGTGCAGGATCGGCGGATTGCAAAAGCTTTCCAGGCTTAAAAACATTTTGAGTCGCAATTTCTCTAAAGCAAAGAAGCTCCTTGAAAAATTAGGAAACCCCATCACTACACTATATTCAACAACTCCCCAAATCCATCAATCCAGTTTTGCACGTTATTTAAAGTTGTTATAACCACAGCACACTTTCCAAGTGACCACGGGACCATACGTAAGTCCTATTGATGGATCGTCCTAGAAACCACTATTTGCTCTCCCCCCTGAGCCCCCCGCCTTGCCCAACAAGGTTATCTCATCTTTCTGGGTGTTTTACCTGGAGAACTGGGGGGAATGTAGTTGGCTGAGTAAACAACATAAGGCAACACCACTGGGCCACCAAATTGCATGTAATAAATGCGAACAAGTAAATTTTGTCGCATGCAGTCAACGTCAAAGGCAAAGAGTTCCCACTGCCAGGCACGTACCCAGCACAGCCCCGTCCTCCGAAAAAGTCCACCCCGCCTGCTCACAAACACCGAGCAAGTCGACTATCAATTGGGGAATTGTTAGAGGGCGACTCGACTCCGTGTGCCTGACAAATACGCTCAATGTCAAAGCTGCCACTGCGGGGATGCCTCCAGTTTCTCGGGCTCCGGCACCAGCTCCGGGCTGCTGCGTTCTGCTTTCTGGCCCCATATTGATGATCATCATCAACTATCGACTGGATGGCACAGCAATGCAATGAATTTTAAAGCAAGCCAGCAGGGCAAAGGAAAATTTGGAAAAACAGAAACGACACGACTTCATTTTGATTTTGATGCATTTATTCATGGGCAACGAGGATGGAAGGGGTCAGGAGTCTCTTCTATCACAGCGCGAAATCCAGAAATGATGGGCGAGCTAAGTGGAAAACTTCTTGAGCGTTAATTCAGTTACTTTCTACGCCACATTAGCAGGCATCGAGACGCAATCCGAAATGTATAAATATAATCGAAACAATTCAAGTCGCATTACGGTTTCGATTGCCAAACGCCCAGACATATCCCCCAATCAATGCCAGAGTCCATAAACAGACCGACTTTATTGAGCGCTGAAGAAGCTTTTATAGAAATGGGGACGTCTGCTCAGTTCTGCTCGGATGTGTTCTGTATTTTTGCTTTGTGCCATTCGCAATTGCAATCGTCTGAGGGACCTAGTGGGCTACACTGTCCAAAAATTGATGAATTATAGTTCTAAAACGAAATATGACGAACTAGATTTATATTGGAGATGGCTAGAATATCCGACTCCGCTTAAAACTGAAATGTATCATTTGTGATTCTACGTCAAATTATACACATCACAACATCACTTAAGAGTCAACGGTTTCTTGCTATATGGCAAGCGCAACGTAAAATACCCATAAAAGAGGAAACGTAGACGAAGCTTGGATACCCCTATCAAAACGATGATGCAATTGACAACAAATAGGAGTTTATTTGAAAAATTGGCAATAAATATTGTTATTTTATATGAAAAATTAATTGGTTGAAGCAATAGAATGCTGTTGGTATTTTTTGAGTGTAGACTGGGGGTCGCCCCTTTGACCCAGTGTGTGGGCACTTTGCCTACAAATGAGCTTGCGCAAAGTGGCGCCGATGTCCTTTTAGTTTTTATGACTGGATCGATCGACCATAGCTTTTCAATCAAACCTCTCAACACGTACGCAGTGGGTTCAGAAAGGTCCACATAAGACTCCTCTGGCTGCCATGTTGGTCAGCAGAAAGTTTGCCCATAACAACGCTTATTATTATTCTTCTTGGAGCACGAACGCCGTGCAGCGCTGTTCTGCGGAACCCAAAGCCAATATTGTAGGGTATTTTGTTATTCTTGTGCGAGTGCGAGTGGTCAAGTCTATTGTTTAAACGAAAATGTTTAATTAAGTGAAGAGCAACAGCAACAATAGAGTGATGCACAGAGCAGCTGGCGGATGGCCTAGCAAATGGCTTATGGGCGGACTGGACATTTTTTCAGGTTTTAAACTTCTTCTCTGACTATCTCTACAGAAAATTGAATTTTAAATTTGGCTTAGTATAAACAAACGTGTGTAATTGAAGCACCTATTTCAGACCAATGAGTAAAACAGATATAAGATATAATAACATTTTTTCCCCGGAGCTCAGGTGCATTATCCGACTTTTAATCCATTTAGGACAGTGAAATTCTCACCACCCTTGGTTTGCTATTATTCCACCTAAGGCAGGCCAAGTTTCCTTGTTCCGTGTATATTTTCTTAGCCGACACACGTTGCTTGATGCTCAAGAGCTACGACACCTGCAGCTGCTCGGCATCACAGCCAGTGAAAAGTTCGTCCAAATAAAAAATAGGTTGGACATGGGCGGCCGAGATGAGAGGAAAGCCACTGCCGGACGAACACACAATAAACAACAATCGGGCGGCATTATTGTGTAATATGTATCATACAGACGTACATTGCTCTATATATTTGCATTTGATGCATACAAATTGTTCAAAGCACTACAATATATCAAGTGATTGGTGAGTGCAAGGAACCGAACTCTGGCTGCTTGCCACCCAAAGCGCCCCCTTGGAATGGACGTACGGGTATGCAAACTTTTTCCTATCAACAAACTTCTAATGGCAGGGGAAAGTGGCAGAGTGAGTGTGGAGTGGGACAGTCGGAGAGTGGACCGTGGCAATGGGCTGCCAAATATGATTTATAGGCCAAGTCATGTCACAGCTAGCGAAAGTACAAAATATGACAGAGGAAATATATGCGGACTATGGGACAGGCAATTGCTGTGAAAAACCGAGGGGCAAATTTATGGTCGAAGAAAAACCTCAAACAGATGGATTTATTTCAAAGCGTTATGTGACATTTATTTCAAAATACTGGGCACTGATTGTTCACATGAAACGAAGCACAGATTATCTGCTATAAGTTCTGGGAAATTATAGATAATGCCACGGTTTTCCGTTTAATCCCCTTGTTGGGCAATATCATTCAACTTGCTATCTCCCGCAGTCGGAACATATATGGTTAATCCATCATGCTTCTGGCAGCTGTCAGGTGGGCGATATTATTGCAGCTCTGACACTTTGATACATTTGCTTAGATTAACTTAATGGGTTGTTTTAGTGGGAAATGTATCTGGAACTTTGGTTGAGTGCATTGAGTGGAAATTATATTCGATCATCCATTGTCATCAACGGAGGTGTCACAGAGTACATTCCCCACACTTCCATGTAGACACTTGTTTAAAATGAGAGTGCAGGATCGGCGGATTGCAAAAGCTTTCCAGGCTTAAAAACATTTTGAGTCGCAATTTCTCTAAAGCAAAGAAGCTCCTTGAAAAATTAGGAAACCCCATCACTACACTATATTCAACAACTCCCCAAATCCATCAATCCAGTTTTGCACGTTATTTAAAGTTGTTATAACCACAGCACACTTTCCAAGTGACCACGGGACCATACGTAAGTCCTATTGATGGATCGTCCTAGAAACCACTATTTGCTCTCCCCCCTGAGCCCCCCGCCTTGCCCAACAAGGTTATCTCATCTTTCTGGGTGTTTTACCTGGAGAACTGGGGGGAATGTAGTTGGCTGAGTAAACAACATAAGGCAACACCACTGGGCCACCAAATTGCATGTAATAAATGCGAACAAGTAAATTTTGTCGCATGCAGTCAACGTCAAAGGCAAAGAGTTCCCACTGCCAGGCACGTACCCAGCACAGCCCCGTCCTCCGAAAAAGTCCACCCCGCCTGCTCACAAACACCGAGCAAGTCGACTATCAATTGGGGAATTGTTAGAGGGCGACTCGACTCCGTGTGCCTGACAAATACGCTCAATGTCAAAGCTGCCACTGCGGGGATGCCTCCAGTTTCTCGGGCTCCGGCACCAGCTCCGGGCTGCTGCGTTCTGCTTTCTGGCCCCATATTGATGATCATCATCAACTATCGACTGGATGGCACAGCAATGCAATGAATTTTAAAGCAAGCCAGCAGGGCAAAGGAAAATTTGGAAAAACAGAAACGACACGACTTCATTTTGATTTTGATGCATTTATTCATGGGCAACGAGGATGGAAGGGGTCAGGAGTCTCTTCTATCACAGCGCGAAATCCAGAAATGATGGGCGAGCTAAGTGGAAAACTTCTTGAGCGTTAATTCAGTTACTTTCTACGCCACATTAGCAGGCATCGAGACGCAATCCGAAATGTATAAATATAATCGAAACAATTCAAGTCGCATTACGGTTTCGATTGCCAAACGCCCAGACATATCCCCCAATCAATGCCAGAGTCCATAAACAGACCGACTTTATTGAGCGCTGAAGAAGCTTTTATAGAAATGGGGACGTCTGCTCAGTTCTGCTCGGATGTGTTCTGTATTTTTGCTTTGTGCCATTCGCAATTGCAATCGTCTGAGGGACCTAGTGGGCTACACTGTCCAAAAATTGATGAATTATAGTTCTAAAACGAAATATGACGAACTAGATTTATATTGGAGATGGCTAGAATATCCGACTCCGCTTAAAACTGAAATGTATCATTTGTGATTCTACGTCAAATTATACACATCACAACATCACTTAAGAGTCAACGGTTTCTTGCTATATGGCAAGCGCAACGTAAAATACCCATAAAAGAGGAAACGTAGACGAAGCTTGGATACCCCTATCAAAACGATGATGCAATTGACAACAAATAGGAGTTTATTTGAAAAATTGGCAATAAATATTGTTATTTTATATGAAAAATTAATTGGTTGAAGCAATAGAATGCTGTTGGTATTTTTTGAGTGTAGACTGGGGGTCGCCCCTTTGACCCAGTGTGTGGGCACTTTGCCTACAAATGAGCTTGCGCAAAGTGGCGCCGATGTCCTTTTAGTTTTTATGACTGGATCGATCGACCATAGCTTTTCAATCAAACCTCTCAACACGTACGCAGTGGGTTCAGAAAGGTCCACATAAGACTCCTCTGGCTGCCATGTTGGTCAGCAGAAAGTTTGCCCATAACAACGCTTATTATTATTCTTCTTGGAGCACGAACGCCGTGCAGCGCTGTTCTGCGGAACCCAAAGCCAATATTGTAGGGTATTTTGTTATTCTTGTGCGAGTGCGAGTGGTCAAGTCTATTGTTTAAACGAAAATGTTTAATTAAGTGAAGAGCAACAGCAACAATAGAGTGATGCACAGAGCAGCTGGCGGATGGCCTAGCAAATGGCTTATGGGCGGACTGGCGGCAGATGTTGGCAGTTGGTCTCCAGTTCATAAAGAAAATCGATGTGGTAGCCAAGGAAATCATCGAGTGGAACAGGAGTATTGGCTGAGATTATGATACGGAGTCGGACGCCGAAGGCGGTCAGGTTGATTGGCCAGGAGCTCAGTTAACCATCTGCTGCTGAATATCAAATCAAATCGCAACTAAATTGCAATCAAACAAGTTTTGTAGCAACCCAATCGAGCGCAATTTGCAATTCCATGACCACCAGCAACAATATCGGCAGACAGGCAAAGCAAAAAATTGCACAGCCATTTAGGAAAGAAAGGAAAAAATGCCCCTGTTGCGAGAATCCTGATTTGTTTGCGCAAAAAATCGAAAGTGGCAAATGATCAAATACGGAAAAAACGTAGGGGGATCCGGGAAACCGAAATCAAATCAATCAAATCAAATCAATTGAAGCCATGCATGTTCGAAAACTAAACTCGGGCGCAGAGCGCTTCGCACTGTTCATTTGACTTTTGGCCAGAAATTGTGGATAGCGGACAACTTGGACAACATTCAGCAGAACACTCATAGCTCTTAGCTAATTGGAAGCGACTACGAGCTTACACAGCTCGGACCGAATGATGATATCCTTAATTAGTTTTACAAATTGATTTTGGTGCCGCACCCACCGTGCGGACGGTCGGGAGAGGGGAAATCAATTCATGAATAGTTCAACATTTGGCGTAGGCCAAAACAAAAACAAAACTTTCAGGGTCGGCTAACTGGGAATTAATGGAAACAGGAAGCCAGACACGCCCATCCATAAAACAAACACGTGTTGAGTCGATTAAAAAGTGTGAAACACATCAAGGCGTGCGGAAATGGTTGGTGGAAAGCATTTAAAGCAAGAGTATCTGAACAGCTTTGACTTTAATTTTCTCTCAAGTCTTGCCACTGAAAAGTTGACTAGCACTACCGAAATGGCAATCAAGTGCCAGCTCGAGCAATAGGCAAAAGACGTCCAAAAACTCGCTAAGCACACGCTCATCAAGCTTAAATATGCAAGAACCCTACAAATATTTCAACAATCCCCAGTCGCCGAGCAGCGTTGGAGCAGAAATCTGCACTGAAAGCGCCCACATTGGACGAGTGCCAGCGGAAAATGCATTTCCATTTGCAACTCTGGGTCCGCCGTCAGGACGGCGCAATCTTCTGGCCGAAGCCGAAGCCGAGTCCGCGTCCTGCGTAGTTCGATGGGTCTCAGGATAGCGTTCGATTCGCAGGGCACAAAATGTGCATTCGAGTGCAACTTTTGACTGACTGACAGCTTGTGTGTGTAGGCGGAGCAGAGTGCACACGAACAGAGGTCCTTCCATTCGCCGCAATTTCTGTGGATGCCGAAAAATTGATTACTCCTCGCAGTGTTTGTTTAAATTGTTCGTTATCTGAACAACATTTTTTGGTGCTAAGTCAAAAACAAAATTGTTGCACAATAGATGGATTCGATTTTAAGAAATGTGTTTACAAATTGAGTATGGTAGTGCTTTTAAACGTAATAAACCGAAGCTCAAGCCCCAATACCATTTAAAAATTATAAGTATTTACTTAAATTTCATTAAAAACAAGAAAGGAAACTAACTTCGAAAAGACGAAGTTTCTATACCCTCATACTAAACGAATTTGCCGAAAACGAAATATAAATGACTTTGTATTATTTTGACGTTATTTATTCAATCTTTCCTATGGCAGCCTTATGATCAATCGTCCGATTTCTTAAAAACTTAATGCGAAATTCTGACATATTAAAAGAATAATATTTCCAAGAGTTGACTTCACTTGCCAAATACCCAAAGCTTTAATTTTTTATATATATTTTTTTTAATTTGTCGATCATTCGGTGAAGTTAGCCGATCTGGCTCGTTCTTACCTTCATATAACTTTCTGCAAAAAAAAACACCTTAGGGAAGGTTTTATTCTGATAGATGCAAAATTGAGAGACAAGTTTGCGTAGAAAGGGATGGAAGAAGTCAATTTTGTACAAATTAACACAATTATATTTTTCCACAGCTGACTTTTCCAAACGAAATAATTTACTAACTTAAAGAATTGCACGGCTAATGTTTTAAAAGCAGATTGCCCGACACCGTTGCTAGCTGATAATTTTAATTATTTGTTAGCCCCATATAAATAAATAAAACAAATATTTAAATCAGTCTGATCTTGGTCCTACTACAGGGAATTTCAAAAGGTTTCAAGCATGAAATAAAGATAATGGCCACCTTCTTAACTAAGTTCTTCGCCTATAACAGTGATACAAATATATAACTAAAAAGCTAATTTGCGAGGCAGGTCCTCCTATGATTGAGTTATCGGAGCTGGTCTGTACTTATTTGGGCGCGATCACAAACCCACCCACATCGAAACACTCCTGTTCACACACATATAGCTGGAAGCTTACATGGCTGGTTTGCTTTTTGAAGAATGAAGATGATTTTCATGTCTATCAGTCGCAGGTATGCACTAGCCACTCCCTTCCTCCCCCTCAAGCCATCCGTCCACCTGTCTGTCCTCCTGTCCGTCGGACTGACGTTTCTCTCTTTTTTCTGTCAACGCCGCTGCGATTCCGGCATGGTACGCATCAATTTCCGAATAGCTCGCCCGCATTAACTCCCAGAAACGTGGCAGGTTTCGGGTTCCCGGTCTGAGGGTAGGATCTCTGGAAAGCTCGCAAATTGCTGACATTTTGACACGTCCGGCAAACAATTGACATAATTTGGATCAATGTGATTTTGAAGCTAGGTGATCAATCGGGGCTTTAAAGTAAAATTCTAAACTAAAATTCTTCTACTAAAAGTAAAAGGATGTATAGACAAATCTATTTAGATGATCTTCCTTCTATACCCATTACATGTTATGGTCATTAGAATAACCATATCAAGCATTGGCAAATTATACAAGAGTGCGTTCTTCTCAAAATAATTTTGTTTTGGATTTAACTTTGAAAAATAATTTTAATTTATAAGATTTTCACTTTAAATGTTTCAAAAATATTTAATGGAGTCAATGAAAAGTTAATGAAAGACAGAACAAATCACCCAATTTGATGCCCCATCTCCGCTCAATCAGCCGGTTGGCAGCAGCAGCGCTCATTACTTTACGGGGAATATTTTCTGCTTCATCAATCTGCTGCTCATTTGGGAAGCAGTCCTGATTTCGCACATGCCTTTATCTCACGACCCGTCTCCGTCCTCAGACCAATTGCTTTACACATCAGCGTGTTCTTGTCATTGCCAAACAAAAAGAAGGAAAATGGCATCGGGAGAGGGAATTTCCCACAGGGCACATGCAGCAGCCAGCATCAGCGACGGGGAAAGCGGAAAAACGGAGGGCCATCCAAGCAGGAGTGAGATCCACAAGCCAAACAGAACGCCACACCAACATGTAAACAAACTTGCAACCTGTCCGTGGATAAATGTATGGCTGCTCTTCCCAATCTTTAAAGTGCATTAAGCCCGCAACTTCTGAACGGATTTAGTGCTAAGCACACTCTGAATGTTGTTAAACGTTTCACTCACCTCGGTGGAAACTACCCAGACAGAGCGCTAGTGAAAAAGCGCCCCTCTTAATCCAATTTCTAGCCCAAAACTGTATCGATAGTCGCGCAATAGAAGCGCAAAACTGCATGAAAGCGGGTTGCATGTGGGTTGTATGGCTCCTGGCAGTGCGTGAGTGTCCTGAATGGACCGCAGAGCCTGCCATAAGTGGATAAGGCCCTGCCGCTGGCCATACCGCCCTCGCTTTTCCATTCACCGAGCCCAACTCAACTCGACTCGAATTGCATTTTATTGAGTACAGGTCGACTTTCATTTAGGCCTAGTTCAGTTCGGTTTAGTTCGCACTCGTACACTGAGCCAAGAAATGGCGAAAAGTTAAACTACATAATTTAAAAAGTCGTTTTGTAAAGTTTAACTTCTTTGTGGATACTGAGCAGACAAATCTCGTTTGTTCCTTATAAATTTTACACGCAGATTGTAGATATTCATGTTAATTGCAGCAGGGAATACCATTTTGTAAGTTTTATTTTAAGACTTAATATGGCAACCCATTTTTTCAAGTGCAGGTCTCGCAAAAGGTGAAACTGCAAGGACAGTATATGAACGCAGGTGGAAATTGGAGCCTTATCTACAGGTTGGCCAGTTGTCAACTGGGCGGCAGATCAGCGGCCTTTTATTGCCCCAGAAAGTGGAAAAGCAGTGAGCTAGTGGGTGGAATCCCACTTTTCCAACCCCACATTCCTTTGAGGGCCCAATCATGTTTACTTAGGCACGAAAACATTTCATAATTTCCAATCAATTTCACCCGTTTTAATTACGCGTAAAATATTTAAAATTCTCGCTTCGCAAAGAGCTTGCCGCGAAATCAAAGCAAAGCATTTTCATTGCCTTCGTTCTGTTTGTTATGTATTTCGTAATTCTCTTAGGTTTTCTGTATGAAATTTTATTTGTGTGCCCCTTGGAATTGTTGTACGCCACATTAATCATGCAAATGAAATGAAACATGAAGGGGCGGAGCACTAAGGTGTGCTGAAAGGGGCGTGGAGCTCACACCCATCAATGCCAATTAACAGAAATTCCCCAAGATGCATGTGCCGGTGAATATACTTTATGAGTATCTTTTTCGTTTCGTGCGGCAAACTTGATCAGCATCAAAGGCGATTCGACCCCCAGTATTTTTGGCTGGCCAAGTGCCTAATGTGGGCTATAAATAAGGCTCTGTGGGTGGCTTTTCGGGCGGGGATGCGTGTATCTTGCAGATATGCAGGAACTCTTGCATATTTAATGAGCATGACACGGCGTAAAACTGAGGAAAACAATGGAGCTCCGAGGCAGCCAACGAAATTTGTATACCCTTCCACTCGTTGTGGAATGCAATATCTAGGAGTCCGTAAAGAAAAGACTTTAAGCCCTTCATTCGATTTTCCCGGTAAAATAAGGTTGCCAAACTTTGGCCCACTAGCTTCTCACATCCCCAGATGCAAGCATACAAATGCTAATGACAAGTTTGCCAAAAAGGACGTGTCCATGTGGGCAGAAGCCCGCTTCACATATGTACTCGGGCATGTGTATGGAACCCCGTTCAGTCAAGGTCACTCCGCTTCCTTTGCGGGAGACTGCATAAGGAGTTCAAAAAACTTTTCCCCATCCCCATCCTCATCCCCAACCGAACCCATCTGAACTAAAGCCAGAGACAACACGCCAAGCTGTTCATTCACACTCACGCGAACACAAACACGATTCCTTGGCTGCTTTTGGGCGCTGGTTCCCTAATCAGGAGCTTTTGTAATAAGCTTATCGCCCGGCGACCAGGACAGGCCAAAAACAAACTGTAGAAAGTCCCCTCTTCACGCCCCAAGTGCTGCTTGTTTCACTTAAATTATGTCGCGTAGTTTCCAGCCAAAAATCGGTTAGCCAATGGACATGTTAATTAAAGCACACTATAAAAACCTTAGTGCCAGTTGTTCAATAAACATATATTGATTTCTATACAATTAAAATATTTATGTATATTCTGCAAGTATTGTCCTTATATTTTCTATTAAGTTTTAGACACTATTTTTATTTAATTTTCTGACTCTGTGGTCTCGGGCTCTTCTGAACTCCAGTCGTGTTCAAATATGGCAACCAACCGCCTAAAAATCGCTTAAAACTTTGTACCCGCCTATTTGCAGAAGTTAAAAAAACCGAAAATACATTTCCCATTTCCCGACTAAAAGCTTTACTCTTGCAGACAGAAATCAAGGTAGGATTCAGGGGCATTAGCAATCCGGCAGTCCGACCCCACTCCAGCCGCCCGTGGAGCGAAAAAACGCAAAACAATTTTTGCTGAGTGAAAATGTTTACTCCAAAGTTGTTCCTTCCTTTCCCCATTTCCTGGCTCCGCTGGAGAGTTCAGTTTATGAGCGGGTTATTTGATTAATGTTCTTTCAACTGCTATCAGGCATGTTCGGTGAAGGAAAAGAGCCCGAGAGCAAAACTCAGCAAAGTTGGCAAGGGCTTAGCGGATATAGATGTGTCAAGCCAAAGAGGAAAGAGCATAGCAACAATTATTCGATGATTATAAAGTAGGAGGTGGGAGGAGTGTATTGATTGAGGAATACAAGTGAAAAAACTCTCGTTCATTGTCCACGAAATCCCTGAAAACTTGAGCCACCTTCCTGGAAGGAACTTTCTTAGGGTCATCCGTCTCGAGCCGGTTTGACCTGACATTTTTAATTAGGTTTAAATATTTTATCCTTAGCGGAGATAATGCGACAAGATTTGACTTTTAAATTGTTAATCGCCTTTTGGCCTAGTTTCTCAGCCCTGACACAAAGGCAATTTTTCGGCAAGTCCGTCCCATCATTCAAATGTTCTTTGTGCAAGTTTATTGACAAGCTGTAAATAATTTGGATTCCACATGATCCTGATTGCCTGGTGCCCGTAATGCAATTTACTTGACTCCTTCGAGAACGGCATAACTTTTTTCGCAACAAGGTTGGCTGACAGAAATTTCCGCCAGAATTATATTGGCAACAGAGAAAGGCCCCTTTCTTTCACACTGATCCTGCCTACAAAAGCTAGACATTTGGGATTTTGCATGAAGATTCCTGAGCTTCTTGCGCAGCAATAGTTTGTCTCAGCAGGGTACACACCCACTCTAACGCCGACAAGCTGTGGCACCGCCAGTTTTTCATGCTAGAAAAAAATGGTAACTGTGGCTGCCAAAGTTTTCATGCTAAAAAAATGTAAACTGAAGTTTATTTTTCTGATCAATACCTATCAATTGACTTTAAAAAAGTTTTCCACGCCCACTCTAAAGGCCACAATCGGTAAAACAAATAGCTGGCAGCTTTACAATGCTTTGCTGCTTGTATACCTCCAGCTCACTTTTGCTTCTTTTAGCTGAGCAACGGATATCTGATAGTCGAGGCACTCGACTATAGCGTTCTTTCTTGTATTCATAAATATTACATTTGAAATCAAATGAATACCATTATGGTTATCATCGGCATACACCACTTCTCATTCCCTTCCCCGAAGTATTTTCACAACTTCCTTCACTGTTATATAATTATAAAAAGCTTATAAGCAATCCAAAGAATTCCAAGACATAATGCAGCAACATTAATCCTTTCCCTCCACATTTGTCTCCGCAGAAAGGAGCCACGCACCGCACATTCCGTCCGCCATTCAACCGAGCCGCATGCTGACGTAATCGGAATCCAACGGAGCTAGTGGAAGGGGCGGGGCAGGCGATGTCAAAATGCCATCGGCAGATCAGATCCTGTTTGTAAATGTCACCACGACGGTGGCGGCGGCGGCTCTAACCGCTGCGGCTGCCGTGAGCACCACGAAACCCGGGAGCGGTGATGCCGTGCGGACGTATGCGGACACAGACGCGGACTTGGAAGCGGAGACGGCGGCCAACATAACCAGTTCTCTGGTGGAGGGCCTGACCACAGTGGCGGCGGCACTGAGTACGTCTCCGGCGGAAGCGGACTCCGTGGGAGAGTGTGGCGGAGCTGTGGAGGAGCTGCACGCTAGCGTCCTGGGCCTCCAACTGGCGGTGCCGGAGTGGGAGGTAATAATGATATATCGTACTGACAAGCATTTAAAAGACGAAGCTCTTCTAAAAAATGCAACATATAATAAATGAGGGGTGGCAGTTTTGCAAGCAAGATTGCCCTGCATTGGCACCACTGGAATCTGCCTACCTACTCCCAACCTGTTAGCTCTTAAACTTCTTGAGCTCCCGAGCTTGACCCATGCGGATTCCAGAGGTGCTTGCAAAGCTTTAAATTGTTCCGAAAATTTGACACGCCCATATGTTCCTATTACTTGTATATTTTGGGTGCAGGGTAAATTGGTATTGGCTCGATTTCTCTTTTTTATGTGACCTTCTCGTTTTTGCATGAATATCTTTTAGAATTGGTTAACAGAATAACAGGTGTTCGATAACAGAGCTCCAAGTCTATAAACCCATTGAGATCTTGGATAATTCGTTTCTTTAACTTTTTCCAGGCCCTGCTTACCGCCCTGGTGCTCTCAGTCATCATCGTGCTGACTATCATCGGGAACATCCTGGTGATCCTGAGTGTGTTCACCTACAAGCCGCTGCGCATCGTCCAAAACTTCTTCATTGTGTCGCTTGCGGTGGCCGATCTCACGGTGGCTCTCCTAGTGCTGCCCTTCAACGTGGCCTACTCCATTCTGGGACGCTGGGAGTTCGGCATCCACCTGTGCAAACTGTGGCTCACCTGCGACGTCCTGTGCTGCACCAGCTCCATCCTGAACCTGTGCGCCATCGCCCTCGACCGCTACTGGGCCATCACGGACCCGATTAACTACGCCCAGAAGCGGACCGTGGGCCGGGTCCTGCTGCTCATCTCGGGGGTGTGGCTGCTCTCATTACTGATCAGCAGTCCGCCACTGATCGGCTGGAACGACTGGCCGGACGAGTTCACCAGTGCCACGCCTTGCGAGCTGACCTCGCAGCGCGGCTATGTCATCTACTCCTCGCTGGGCTCCTTCTTTATTCCGCTGGCCATCATGACGATCGTCTACATCGAAATCTTCGTGGCCACGCGGCGGCGCTTGCGGGAGCGGGCCAAGGCCAACAAGCTCAACACGATTGCGCTCAAGTCCACCGAGCTGGAGCCGATGGCCAACTCCTCACCCGCCGCCGCCTCCACCTCCGGCTCCAAGTCGCGCCTCCTGACCAGCTGGCTGTGCTGCGGCAGGGATCGGCCTCAATTCGCTACGCCCATGATCCAGAACGACCAGGAGAGCATCAGCAGCGAGACCCACCAACCGCAGCAGACGCAGGATGGCTCCAAGGCGGGAGCCCAGAGCAACAGCGATCCACAGCAGCAGCACGTGGTCGTGCTGGTCAAGAAGTCGCGGCGCGCCAAGATCAAGGACTCGATCAAGCACGGCAAGGCCCGGGGCGGACGCAAGTCGCAGTCCTCGTCCACCTGCGAGCCCCACGGCGAACAACAACTCCTGCCCGCCGGAGGAAGCTGCCGGGCCAGCGAAGGACACTCCGGCGGTGGAAAGTCCGACGCTGAGATCAGCACGGAGAGCGGCAGCGACCCCAAAGGCTGCATACAGGTAAGGCGGTCCTAGAATAGCAAAGACAAATCATTGCCTACTAGTATGTAACAGGTAAAAGAAAGCGTTTCCATCTTGCCATGTCCGTCCGACCGTCCGTATGAACTGAGATCTCGGAATCTTTAAAAGCTCGAACAGTCAGACTTGGCATGCAGATTCCTGGGCTCCTACGCAGAAGGGTGCCACGCCCACTGAACTGCCCGTAATCCGCGAAAACCTGTATCGCGTACAGTTTTTATGATAGAAAAAGATTTTAACTGAAATGTTTGTCTCATCAATACCTATCAATTGACCCAATCAATCCCTATTGCTCTTGACCGATTATATTTTATAAGCTGGTGTAGCGGTCCTTTATGTTTTAAAAATCATATGGCATTTTACCTAAATGTTCGATTCCTTGGTTATAGGTCTGTGTGACTCAGGCGGACGAGCAGACGTCCCTTAAGCTCACTCCGCCGCAATCCTCGACGGGAGCCGCCGCCGTTTCCGCCACTCCGCTGCAGAAGAAGCCGAGCGGCGTGAACCAGTTCATCGAGGAGAAGCAGAAGATCTCGCTGTCCAAGGAGCGGCGGGCAGCCCGCACCCTGGGCATCATCATGGGCGTGTTCGTCATCTGCTGGCTGCCCTTCTTCCTCATGTACGTCATCCTGCCCTTCTGCCAGAGCTGCTGCCCTACGAACAAGTTCAAGAACTTTATCACCTGGTTGGGCTACATCAACTCCGGCCTGAATCCGGTCATCTACACCATTTTCAACCTGGACTACAGGAGAGCCTTCAAGAGGCTGCTGGGGTTGAATTGAGGCAGGCTGGTGGGGGTGGGGGTTAGGGCGGCGGACCTGGGCAGTGGGCGGTGGCCAAGGTTCGAGAGGGAGAGCATTACTCAGAGTTTGTGCCAAACTTAAACATTGGTTTAACCGATCATCAAGATCTCAGGCGATGGTTGGACCCCAAATGCTGAACCATCGATAAGGAAACTTCTTCGAACTTTTCTGGCGCATGATTTTAATTAGGATGTTAGGGAATTTATTCAGATCTAATTTATTGTAATTTTTTAATTTAACAGAAGTAGTTAAGTTTATCTTTTGATATTATAATGTGGAAATTCCTCAGTAATTAAACCAATTTCGTTTAGAGCCGAGATGTCTAAACATCAGTTAATTTTAAACTCAAAAACCCGTTTCAACATTAAAATCGCTCATACGAATAGAGTTGATAAACTCCCCACTGTGTCTGAGTAAATATTCCGAAAATGTTATTTGTGGTTAAAATGTAATCACTATGACTCTGTAATTCGACTCTTTAAATTCAATTTTCTCGAAATTCAATTTCTGAGATATGGGACTCCTCATTAAATGAGCGATATGTTTAGTATTATTTTAATGTTTTCCTTTCCGTTGCAGAAGTTAATGCAGTTATTGTTGTCTGAAAACGTTTCAAGCCGAAAACTAGTGCGCCAAAAAGGGAAAGGTCCGGCAAACTAAAATAAATGTAAACTGGTAAAACTGTTCAATACTCATACTGAAAGGGGTTGTGCTGGGGCTCAGATGAGGAGACATCCCTGCAGCCACCCACGCCCTATGAAGAACCCATCAAAATTACATAGCAAAGAACTACATAACCATAAAAACGTTACATTATATATACACAAGCTAGGGAACATCCCAAACGAGAAAAACATCAAATTGAATTTAATACAATTAAATTAAATGTTTAGGCACAAGATTTGTGGCAACATTCGTGTTTCACCCTACGTGTACGGAAAACCCAAAGTGGTGTTAGTTTAATTAAATCTGCGCTCAAAATATGTAAAACAAGCAAGCTAACTTCCAAGAAATAAAATATGTTTTCGAGGCATTACTTTAACGATTTGTATTTAAATGTAATTAAATTGTAGGTTAACAAACACTAAACCGCTGTACTTAATGTATACTTTCAAATACGCTTTGAACTATTTGTTAAATGATGTATTGATTAATTGTTTTTATGACACAGCAACAATTGTGTTGAGTGGGCAGCTGAAAGCTTGCGCATCGAAACTTACTTAATATAGATAAACGTTTAACTGCACTTTGCGGAATGCAACAGAATTAGCGAAATGGAGTACTATAAATCGATGTATAAACTCAAGTACATGCTATATCGTATATATCACACTTTATGTCTTTTAACGACGAAGTACGATAGTTTCACTAATTAACTTGTTTAACGAGCAAATGCAAGCTAAGCGTAAACGAAACCAACAAAAGACAGATTCGAATTAAAGTTACAAAAGAACATTTTCTTTTGAATTTGTGTTTCAATTAAACGATCGATATATTTTATTGATCTTGCGGGGAAAATTTTAAGCAAAAGGTGAGAAAACTTCATAATATTAACTTTAAAATAAAGAAATTCTTCGAAGTAATACATACTTACTCAAAACTTATTTACTCGTAACCGTTGTCTGCCAAAAAGTCGTCCAAAACCAAAAACGACAACATTTGTGGTGGCAAAATTTGTTTGAAGTTTTCGGACGGAGATGAAGACCTCCGAAAAAATGTCAAACTATTGCCCAAAAAATAATTCATTTTATATATTTTGTGAGCTGTCGAGCATTTTCGACCAACAAATATGAAAATGTTCAAAAACCGAGAAGGATTTTTTGTTAAATTTGCAAACTATGAAACAAGGTATTATAATGTAGTCTCTTTTTGTTTTTTAAATCTTATTGTCTTCGTCTTTGACAGCTGAAGCTGTAACAACAGTATCTATTACAGCATTCGTTTCTGTTCTTTTTTGAAGATATACTATTTACATTTTATTTGTTATTTATAATTGTTTGTTCTTATTCAAGATAGTGTCGCCTCAAAATTAAACGCTTCAAATTTAAATTTAATCAACAATAGACCTTCAAACAATAATGGTCTGAAAATATAATTTTTTGGGCCAGTTTTTCTTGTACCTGACCTTAATAATCTGGTTCCACTGAATCCCAGTCAACAGGTACTCACTTAATTATTTACAATCCTATCAAGACTATAATTTAAGGTAACTGTAGTTTTCATCGACTTATCGTATCATTTCATATTCTGACAGTTTGCATATCGGGACTAAAAAGCCAAATACGTGTATTATTTTGTACGTACTACGTATCCTTGCGGTGTAAATAATTAATTGTATCGATTTATATATATATATATATATATAAAACATAAGCTACCGAGCTAAAACTCAACTGATATCCACTCTTGTGACGAGGGGGTCTGTACACTCGACTGGCAGTGATTTTTGTAGTTTGCGTTTTCTAACACCAACCAACACATTTTTTTAAATGAAAGTACCTCTCGCGGTAGTTTAGTGTCGAGTTTTTATATTTCGGAATGTTACCCAACCTTTACCAGAACTCGAGATAGAAACATTATTTTCTGAATTCCGACGAGCACCAGCGCTAGCTAGTTTCCCGCAACTATCGGATCAGGTCCGATTGCCATTCTCAGGGAACGAATCTCTCAGGTAGCGCGCCTGTCTCCCATCCCTAGCGAAGTGACGGCTTGAATTGTATTGTTGAGATTTAAATTTCTTGGACTGGCGGCAAAAGGACAGGGCTTGATCCCAAACACCAGTTACCTGCGGAAGCAGATTTCCGCGAAGACAGCCGCGGACGCAGGCAGGCAGAACACGCAGGATAACCCAGTGATGTATATAAGCAATAGCTGCCCTGCAGAGACCAGCCAGACCATGGAAACTTCGGGAGCGGTGAATACGTGTGCGGAGGGAGACCAGCTGCCCCTGCAGTGCTCGGTGTCCTCCCTGGACATGGAAAGCGAAAGCGACCTTTCGCTGGCCTTCGACCGCGAGGAGCAGTCCCCGGACGGCAGCTGCGACGAGCTGCCGGCCTTCGAGTTCCGCGCCTTCTCGCCCCACGGACGCACCCCGTCGCCCATCGACGACCTTAACCTGTCGGACATCGAGACGCCCAAGCACCCGCTGAGACACCAGCTCCCTGCGGACGAGGAGGAGCCCTCCCGCCAGAACGACCCCCAGTTCGTCGCCCTGCATGAAATCAACGCTCAGATCAGTCCGCCCAGCGACTGCGACGACTCTAACAGTCTGGAGACGATTTTCGAGGGCGTATTCTTAAGCACTCCGCCTCGCGAGAAGGCTGCCAGTTCCGGCAGTTCCCGCTTTACACCCAAACGCAGCCGCGCGAATCTCATTGAGCTGATGGCCATCGGCAACCGGCTGCACGGTGGCAAAGAGAACCAGTCGCCGGGAGCGCGAGTCAACAGCCTGCAGTCGCCATCGCCGCTTAAGGACCCCACCTAGTGACGCCTCCCACCCCATTCCAACCAAAGCCTTGGAGACCTCGCTCAGACTGCAATCGATGATCTACACTAAGTTACGATTTACCTGACTGTAGGTACTATCCCAGCGGCCAGCAGGTGTACACCCTAGTGTGTATCCTCGGCTGATCCTTCACCTTACCTACGTGCCCTGCGTTTTTCTATGTCAGGCTAGAAGTTTTTGTAGTGGTAAATAATGATTGTCTTTCCATGTTTTAAGCATTAACCCAAATATCGGTTGCATTTGCGGGCAGATAGTACAGGTAGCCCGGAGGGACAGCTAATCCGCGGTACCTGTCCAAGGCGGTTAATAAAACATACTGAAACTATTCATAAAACACTGGATTCCATGAGTTATTTCCAAGAATTAAAGAAATAAATAAATGATTTCGATTTAAACTTGAATACGATATTTAAAAACTTTGTTTTCCAAAAAGGCACATTGGATTGCAGATTATTTTTCTGAAATTCAGAAATCAAAATTAAGTAGTAACACACTCGAAGCTGAATACCAAACTGAATTTAATAGTAATTTTTAGTACCTTAGGGCTAGGATCTATTTTATCTATAAGTAATATGCCTTAGCGATAGTTTGTGTAAAGTAGTATAAAAATAAGTATTTTTGTGAAGATATCTTATTGGAAGATACTGAAGCACCACATGGAAGAGCTGGTTGCGAATTCTAATTTGGAAGCATACTAAAAACTTAAAAAGAATAAAGGACGAGCATTTTAGAAATATACAGTAATAAAATCGGGAATGTTTCATAGTTTATAGAACACATTCGAAAGTAATACGGCGCCAGGATTCAACTTCTAAATTTTGTAAGCAGTGATACAAAGTCAAATAACGGATGAGGTAGTAATCCAGGTTATCTCTTCGTTGCCTTTGGTCCTATATGGCAGTCTTAAACCCACTCCGACCCGCCGTGCAGTTCGCATCCAATCAGAAATTCTTTGAATGCCGCGACGCGGAAAACACCTTGACGCGTAGCAACCCTGGGTTGACCTCCTGCCATCTGAAATGCCAAATATTTAGATGACCTTTATTCAAATGTGGTTTTCCCACTCACCGCAAACGTCGTTCGCCCAACCTGGACTTGACCCTGTTCTTAATGGTGGACACTCCGTTGGCGCTGTGTAGCCCACGGCCTGTGATGATGAATACGTGCTTGTAGACGCGTGTGGTGTTACGCAGCACAGTTATGTGCCGGTCAAGAAATAGATCCAGGCAGCTGATCGCCTCTACCTTGTGCAGGTAATGCAGGTCCAGCAGATCCGGATTGTTCTGGGTGTGTCGATGCACTTCCATGATACAGTTAGCCGCCCTCTGGTTGAAGACGTCAATCTTCTGCTTATGCAAGTTGGCTATCTCAGAGTAGTAAAGCGCTACGCTACCATTGCCGCGCTGCACCGCCTGTTTGGCCTTCAGGTAGCATTCGGCTTTAAGCTGAGAGTGATGGGCGGCCATGTTCCGTGTCTCCTCGAAGTCGCGGAGAGCAGCGCACTTAGCCTCTTCATGCAGCAGGGGCGACCGACTTATGGTGGAAGAGCTGGAACTAGAACGCTGGCCTTGGCCAGAGGAGTTCTGTTGCAATTGTTTTTGCTGCTGCTGTTTCTGCTCTTCCAACGCAACTTCTGCACTTAGTTTCTCACCCTCGCGTAGAGCCTTTTCATACAGCTCCGCTTCGCTCAGCGTGCTGTGAACATTGCTGTCCAAGACCTCGACGGTTTGGCCGTAGTTGCTGCCAGTGGCCGCAAAGATCTCGAGAACAGTGTCGGTGGGGATGTCGGGGAACGTCTCACACAATTTCATCTTGGTCAGGTGTGTGGCGATGTCGTTGGGCGGCTGTTTGCGAGCGGCCAACTCGGCTGCCTTCTTGGCGGCCATCTTTTCGCTGTTATAAATGGTCCAGGCCAGCTCCATGTCCAACAGCTCACCCACATTGCTCGGGGACTCTGTGCAATCAGCGTAGCCCGGATGCTTCAGCAAGCGAGCGAACTGCTCGTCATCACGCAGTGTCTGCTGGCGCTGTTCCTCTAGCTGGTTGTACACTGCCTCCATCCACAGCATGTAAAGTTGCTTGGCCAGCTGACGCGGCACAAATATTTTTGTGGTCATTGGCAACTCCTGCTCCGGCGGCAACATCTCGTCGTCCGTGTGAAACTGGGCGCGCAACTGCTCAATAAGAGTGCCTCCCAAGTCCATTTCCAGCAGAGTATTGTCTTCAGGGTCCTCATCCTCCGGCTCTTCCGGCTCCGCTGCTTCGTTCGCTTCTGGAAACTTGGGCACGATAGGTTGATCCAGGACTCCATTACGGATGTCGCGGATTTTACGCGTGTGCTCTGAGTATTGTTCGTCGCCTAATATGATATGTAAAGACAATTTAAAATTAGTAAATTACTTGTTCAGCTATCTCATCATCTATAATATGATTGTATCTCACCTAAAACAAAGCAATTTTGGATTTGAAGCTGCAATTCTTTGTTGGTGGGGGCCGAAATTCTTTTGTTGCGTGGCTGTCGTTGCGGCTTAGGAGCGTTTTTAGATGTTGGTGGTGTTGGTGACGAGGAAACAGGAGTGCCAACTGATGATTCTTGGCTCCCCACCGACTTATCGCAGCCGCATTGAAACTGCAACGCCTCCTCGGAATTGACTGTTTCCCCCAATCCGAACTGATCGGATCCTGTGGCAGCGTTAAGCTCGTCCTCCTTCAGCAAAATATCCACAGCCCAATCCACGTCCGCCTGGCAATTGACAAACAGATCCCAGAGCCCCGTCAGCTGTTTGTTGGGATACATCTGTCGCAGAAGTGCAAATCCTCCCGGTTCATTGCGACAGTCTAAGCAGTGCCTCTGAAACAGCTTTGCATTACTGGACTCCTCCTTCGATGCTTCCTCTTCTGTTTTGCTCTCGTCGCGAAGAAGCTCGATCAGGGATACCTCGCTTTTTGTTGAACTTGGAGCAGCCGGTGCGTCCGGAACTGCCGAAACCGCCGAGACCCCTAAATCTGCTGAATCCGCTGTCTGGATCCAGTATGACGGTGCACTTTGTTCGTAGGGCACCCACGTTTGGGCATTGGCATTCAGCTTGAAGGTGTGATCTGGAGGCGCTGGGGCTGAAGCTTCCAATGGCTTGTTCTCCTCAAAAGAAGTAATGACCGGCACCGATGGAAGAGGCGGGTACTTGCGGATTTGCGGAAGTTCTACCGAGTACTTTGTATCCTTCATTAACTGTTGGAAAAAAGAATCTTCATTATTATTTGTAAAGTTTAATACATATTTACATTTGTCATAGATGTACATTTTACTTCGGAAAACAGTGGACAACTTAAAGATTTGGAGTTGACATAAGAATCATACCTTTATGAGATCACCTGCAGTAGTGCGCTCAAAGCGCTCCAGCATACGCTGGATGCTCTCCCGTGGGACGTTGTGAGCATTCTTCTGGGCCAGCTTGCTGGCTGACTTGCACCAACTGGTCTGCGGCTCGAGCAGCTCAATGACGTAGCCGTGACGCACTGCAGTCTGAACGTAGGGCTGCATCTCCCACACCATCGTGTTGGTGTTGTCCACAATGATGGGGCTCCAGCCGCATGCGGCCTTCTCGCTCACTCGCCGCTGATTCCACTCGTGGGCGGCTGGGAGCAGGGTGGGATTGAAATCATAACCGCGGCGCGTCCAGAAGTAGTCGTCTGAGCTGAAAACGAAGTCGTGGACCTTGTGCCGCTCGAGCAGGTGGGCTTGGCGCAGCAGGGTTTCGGCCAGAGTGGACTTCCCACTGCCCGGAGGACCCCGCATGATTATCATCAGCTTGTGGCCCGCCTCCGCTCGCTGGCAGATCGAGTTTAGCTGTTTGGTGCTCTGGTTGTTGTTCATGCTGCTGGAGGGGCACATTCTGATGGAGCCCGGAGCTCCGGCAGAGGCGTATTTCCTGGGAGTACCGGCGCTTTTGCTGCGGCTGCCATTGTTATTGTTGCTGCCCACCAAGAGCGCCAAATCCGCTTGCTCAGCGGAATTTCTCGCCGTCGACATGGCGTTCGCTTGCTTTTGGGTTGTTTGTTCTGTGAAAGGCGATCTATTAGAGTGGTTCGACCCACGTAATGCGCAGTAATCAGCACACTCCCCCGCCCCCAAAACCCCCTTATCGGATCCGGGTCCCCAACTCACCAATGTCTGACCAGTCGGATCCCGAGATCCCGGAACTGCGGATTGGAGCTGACTTCCTCTAGCTACTTTGCTGGATCCACATGCAACGTGTCTCCGGCGGACTCGGACCACTTCGTTTGTTTATTTCCAGGAAACAGGGATCTCTCATTACATCCGCGAAATTGGTGCATTGCCAAATGGGAAAACCACGTCCGTGCGGAGGCTATCGATGGCGCTTTCGGTCACGCGTTATCGATAACTAACAGTGCTGCCAGCTCTCCGTTGAAGCAGCATGAAACAGCTAACTTGAACGTTGATTGTAGACTACTTAACAGACGAACTTGGTTCAAACAAGAAAGGATGTTAACTTCGGCAAGCCGTAGTTTGTATACCCTTGCAGTTATAAGAAATACCTCAGAGACCTCAGAGATATTAAAAAAATGATTTCATTCTATTTTCAGACCATTTTTTTTACATCTATATGTTAGAGTAGTCCGATTTTTATTATATTGAAATCGAAATTCTTAAAAAAATGAAAAATTCTATTCCCAATATTATAAGATAATATGTCAAAAACCCTCAAAGCTAATTTTTGTTTCATATTATTTTCCCACCATTTTTCCGATCGTTCCTATGACAGCTATGGATATAGTCGTCCGATTTTGATAAAATTTAATTCGAAATTTAAAACCAACTACAAAATGTTATTTCCAAGCGTAGGAAGTTATATGTTAAAAAACACCAAAGGTATAATTATAGATACAGTTGTCCGATCCGGCTGGTTCCGACTTATACACTACCTGCAATAGATAGAAGACTTTTGGGAAGTTTTAGCCAGATAGCTTTAAAACTAAGAGACTAGTTTGCGTAGAAACGGACGGACAGACGGACATGACAGGCTCGACTCCTCTAGTGACGCTGATCAAGAATATATATACTTTATGGGATCGGAAACGTATCCTTCACTGCGTTGCAAACTTCTGACTGAAATCATTATACCCTGTGCAAGGGTATAAACATTACAAGGTCTGAAGCCTTTTGGCTGTAGACTAATGAATCAAACAATAAACACAAAAAATTCAAATTCGTGAAGTTTCCTTTAAAAGATCTGGTAAATCACTTGCTCACATACTATTTAATTTGTTTTTCTTTTTATGAGTATTTTAAAACAATTCATTTTCGTGTTTGGAGAACATGAGGCTTGTGAGAATTTTTCGAAAGTTAACAGCGTTAAACAGAGGAAAATTCAAATTCGTGCAGTTTATTTTAAAAGATCTGTGAAATCTCTTGCTCACTTACTATTTATTTTGTTTTTCTTTTTATGAGTTGTAAGAAAAACAAAAGCAACAGAAGTTGTGCAGTATTTAAAAATTAACTTCCCGATCTTTTCAACAAATAGGAACAAAAAAAGCTTAGAAATAATTGTGTTAGCTGATCGTTTTATTTTATTGGGTTTTTAAGATACTTCACAAATTGTTTTTACTTTGATTAAACAAAATGTTTTTACAAAAATGTACAAAAATATTTTTTAGAATCGTAAAAAATAATCATTGATTTTAGGAAAAAAAAGGTGCTCGTTTTACTATGCCTTTACAAGCTCCACGGCATCTCTAGAAAAAATGGGAATTTATCTTTTTCTATGACTTTGGCGGCACTACTCGGTCCAAAGTAAATTTATAAATATTCTTCAACGGAGACACCAGGTATGAATAAGTTTTTGACGCAGTCCAGTTCCAGCTTGCAGTAACACCATTTATTGCAGTGGTTGTCGAAGCAGTTGCGGCCGGCTTTACAGTGTTCCTAAAACAGTTGGACGTCCAATTCCATCCAGAGGTTGCTCCTTTGACTATCACTTTTACAGAGCTCGTTACGGTCGGGTTTACGGTGTCGCTAACTCCTCTACACGTGATTTTTATAACATCTTTGGCAGCAGAATAATATCCCATTTCCTTCTTGGGCTCTGGTTTGGCCGACGAAAATAAATGATGTGGTGTATAGTATAGCACGCAGGCGGAGGCCATACATAATGGAGCTAACACAATGAGTACTTTGTAAACTGGAACCAACTTTGGAGTCTTTGGTGGGTTTTTTAAAGGCGCTGCAGAACTCGGGATACTCGGGTTAGATTCCAGAACTGGTGGTGCTATCTGTGATTCGTGTGAAATGTTTTTAGATGTGAATCGTTTCTTTGTGACTTCACTAAAAGCCCTTGAAGCTGCCGAAATGGCAGAGGAGCTTGAAGATATTACACCAGCCAAACTAACTCGCCATACACTAAACGCCTTCAATGTTCCTTTTTCTATGACTTTGGCGGAACCTCTTGCAGCAGAAGACAAGGCCGAGCTGGAACCTTGAACTAATCCAGTGACGGATCTTTGTGCAGTCCTGCCTAAATTTGATCTAATGGGCAGCATTTTGGATTCAGTGTACTTTCAACCTTTCGTGGCACCCTTAACCAATGATATTTTCAGGTTCGCTAGGGCCGGGCTTACGGCAGCAGAGCCCTTTCCAATGGACGACGCGGTCCATTTCCAGTATTTGAGAAGACCTGCGCCAGTTTTCTTAGTTACTTCGTTGGCAGCAGCGGAATATCCTGTTGACGGCCCCTGTTTTATTGTTTCTGCAAAAACTGTTTTTGAGGCGGAAGATAGGCCGGCTTGTGATCCCTGGGTTAATGTTTTGGCCACTACTCCCGCAGCAGCAGTCAAAGCAGTTTTCGGTTCCTGCGGTAGGGGTTTAGCAACAACATTGGCTGCAGAAGTTAAAGAAGCGCTGGAGACCACAGAAGACACGGCGCGCGGACCTTGGGTAACTGTTTTGGCAACTACATCGGCAGCAGCAGATAGAGACCCTTTTAGAGCTTTAGAGGACAGTCGAACACTTGTTCCTGAAGTCAATCTGCCAATACGCAGTACAGCCTTGGATCTCAAAGCGGCTAGCCAAGAGACCAATGTCCACAAGGAGGCGGGGTGGATTTCACTGAGTTCCTGGACGGCACTTTGTGGAACGTCTGCCTCAGGGATTGTAACTGGAACCGTAACTGGGATCGACGGAGGAGATCTTTGCATTATTCTGTAGGACACGTAGGCCCCCACAACCACGCCACCGACAAATATAGCCACTTTAAACTTTCCGTAAACATTTTCTGGATCGGGTCCGGAGGGCATTGGGAACCATCTCCTTGCCAACCTAAGCATTTTACCGGACCCAGTATAGTTTTCGACGCAATTGACAGTCCCCGGGTCTCTTGTTTGCACAGTGAAGGAATCGTAGGAGGCACGGTTTTTGGCGTCCCTCAGAGCCGCTTGGTAAGCTTGGTAGATCGCGCGGAACTGCCCCGCTCCATTCGGGTTTTTGTCCGGATGCCATAGCAGCGACAACTTACGAAAAGCCTCCTTTATCTCATCTTCGGTGGCGTTTCTTGGCAAATCCAAAACGTTGTAGGGATCTTGGCCAAAGTCACTCATTGTGATCGTGCACTGGAAAGAACTGCAAGTACATATGGGCGTAAGCATGTCTGGAAATATTTACCTTCAATTAGTACGTGGAGAATTCCCTCTTAATATCTTTCTGGTTGAAGCTCTTCGATAGATAAGTCCTACTTTCGATTGTCGATACTTCCGGGCGATGGACTATATGTACTTATACGCGCACATATGCATTTTGTGCTATCGGTAAAACAAGTACCTAAAATCGACCAACAGTCATTTCAGACATTTTTTACGTTTGCCTCAGGAAAGGTTCTAGGCTTTCCAACCAATACATTTTGCAAATACCAAACATTACTCTTGTTTAAGGCGTGGGCAGTATCCTTTCTGTAATAGAACGATGACTTAAAGGAAAAAGTCATCCTGATAGGGCGACGATGTTGATCATTTTCCAGTGAATTTGCACCGTCGATCACCTTTTAGGTAGTATATACATATGTACATAAGCTGTAAGAAACCCCTGTTTTGGTTGGAAGGCGATGAATTTCAGCCCGTTTTGTGCAGGGATGAATTCATCACAAACTCACACACAAAACCAGTACTGTAAAAGCGCTTGCTGATAAGCCTTTGCACTGACTCACTGCCCAAAGCGATTGTGTGATGAGAAGCACTCTATAAAACCCGAAATGCCTTTAATCTCATCTTGTGGGTACCGTATATTTCCGACATGTTTGTTAACAATATAAGTTATGCTATGCAGTTGCACATTCGATGAATATGACTAATAATATCATAAAACACACAAGTTACGTCTATGAAACTTATCACTAGAAGTGAAAATTAAAACTATTGCAGCGTTGTTCCTTAGTAGATTCTTTTATAAAGTCCGCGGATGGCTACTCAAAAAGTCGTGGCCTCAGTCCGATGTCGATCCATCGCTATTGGCGGCCGGCTCCTTTTTCCTGGTGAAGAACTGGAAGGTCTTGTAGGCGGCAAAGGCGAAGAGCACGGTCCCGCCGACGGCGCACATGAAGGGCAGCATGTCGGACGTGGGCTGGGCAAAGGTCGCCGGTTCGTTACCGATTCGCAGGCCCTCTTCACCGAACTGATCGTAAATCTGGCGCTTCTCCTTGTCGGACAGGACTTCGAAGGCGGCCACCACCTCCTTGAAGTGCTCCTCGGCCTGGGGATGGTCGTTCTTGTCCGGATGGTAACGGAGCGCCATCCGGCGGTAGCCCTTCTTGACGTCGTCGCTGGACGCGTTCCTCTCGATGCCCAAAATCTTGTAGTAATCTTTGCCCATTGTGATGAAATGGACTATCCCTGCATCGGCTGGTATCTCTGGTCAGCACAGCTGCGGTAGACTCCTCGTCCCGGTTACTGGTGCGTGGTGCAGGGTGCGGGGTGCGGGGTACCGGGTATTGGGTTATTAGTATTATTTAAGAGATTGTATTCGCTTATTAAAAACAACACAACCAGCTGAAATCAACCGTTCGTATCGGTGCTAATCGATAACTTGCTGCCGGCCACAGCTGCTCGGGCAGAGCTGTCGGCAGGGATTCATATTCAGCTGGGGTATTCCCCTCTATGAACGGAAGCCCCTCTATGAGAAGTGGCTACAAATCGCAGCAGTGCGAAAAGGCTGTTTTCACGTTGACGTGCGCGCAACAGCACCGGTAGAGCGCTTAACAGCACTCTGTGAGCAACAGCACGCCGGTGGAGTGTGGTTTCCGGCACCAACTTACTCTCTTTCCGTTCTGTGAGCGAAAACCGAAAAGTCTGTGCTTTGGTAAGTGCTGCTAAAAATCCGAAACACCGCTGCATCTCAAGCGCATTCGGCTAGCACCTACTCCATAGTTGTTCCCTGGTAACGTCTAATCGGAATGGCCTCTTTTGCAGTTCTTAAATTCAACCGACGAGTCCCTAATACACAATCAAAATGGTTAGGGAGAACAAGGCAGCATGGAAGGCTCAGTACTTCATCAAGGTTGTGGTAAGTACCGCCCCCGCCACACCCTAGGGTCGCCCGATTAATCCTGGTTATTGCCTCCTCCAGGAACTCTTCGACGAGTTCCCCAAGTGCTTCATTGTGGGCGCCGACAACGTGGGCTCCAAGCAGATGCAGAACATCCGTACCAGCCTGCGTGGTCTGGCCGTCGTGCTGATGGGCAAGAACACCATGATGCGCAAGGCCATCCGCGGGCATCTGGAGAACAACCCGCAGCTGGAGAAGCTGCTGCCCCACATCAAGGGCAACGTGGGCTTCGTGTTCACCAAGGGCGATCTCGCCGAGGTGCGCGACAAGCTGCTGGAGTCCAAGGTGCGCGCTCCCGCCCGTCCCGGCGCCATTGCCCCCCTGCACGTCATCATCCCGGCCCAGAACACTGGCTTGGGACCCGAGAAGACCAGCTTCTTCCAGGCCCTGTCCATCCCGACCAAGATCTCCAAGGGAACAATTGAAATCATCAACGACGTGCCCATCCTGAAGCCCGGCGACAAGGTCGGCGCCTCAGAGGCCACGCTGCTCAACATGTTGAACATCTCGCCCTTCTCGTACGGTCTGATCGTCAACCAGGTGTACGACTCTGGCTCGATCTTCTCGCCCGAGATCCTGGACATCAAGCCCGAGGATCTGCGCGCCAAGTTCCAGCAAGGAGTGGCCAACCTGGCCGCCGTCTGTTTGTCCGTGGGCTACCCGACCATCGCCTCGGCCCCGCACAGCATTGCCAACGGATTCAAGAACCTGCTGGCTATTGCTGCCACCACCGAGGTGGAGTTCAAGGAGGCCACTACCATCAAGGAGTACATCAAGGACCCCAGCAAGTTCGCGGCCGCTGCGTCGGCCTCGGCTGCCCCCGCCGCCGGCGGAGCTGCCGACAAGAAGGAGGAGGCCAAGAAGGTCGAATCCGAGTCCGAGGAGGAGGACGATGACATGGGCTTCGGTCTGTTCGACTAAGCTGGATGCAGGATGCCCAGCAGCGGCGCCCACGGGCCATCGCTTCTGCTTTCGACGTTTACCCACTAAGACCCTCTACTATGTTTTCTACGTGCAAATCATTGCCGCGGTTTGACGGACCCAATGGCAAGTTGCATTAAACATCCTGTAAACTGCTCGAAAGCGCACTCGAATGTCGTTTTGATTTCGTTTGGTGGTTTGAGATGGCAGGAGATCCTGCCTTGAACCCAAAGGGTCTATCATATTCATCTTTAAATGGCCAACAGACAGCAGGTGCCGCCTGCAGCTGCTCCCGCCCCTCCGGATATTTACAAAGTAATTACTTGTGATAAAATGAATTTCACAAGATGAGAAAAGTTTAAAGTTTCTGCTGCGTCGTCGGCGACTTTTGCAATTTCTTTTGCTTTTCGCAGAAGACGTCGGCGACGGCGCTCATAAAAATTCAATTTGTCCTGACAAAATACGCAAAAAATTAAGAATGTGCCAAGTGGCGGCAAAAGAAACTTTCTTTCCCTTTTCCCCATTTCTCTGCACATTTCTTGCTCGTCTGGCAGGCGAAAATGAGTTACGCGACTGGGGCGTGAAATTGCCACGCCCTCGCGGCAATGTGTCGCCCAAGAGAAGTGAAGGGTGGAGAGGGCGGCAGAAGGGCGTGGGAGCGGCGGAGCAGGAGCCGCGGGCCAAGTTAAACACTGCATAAATAGGGGGACCAAAATGTAAGGCCCTGACGAAAATAAATCCTCCGCAGGCCTCTGCACACTGTAGAGATGGGAGCGTGATAAAATTGTAGAGCACTAGGGGAGTATGGAATCGGAATCCCATAATATGAGCCCTTAGTTTTTCGGATATGTCTTTGGATCCATTGATATATGTGACGTATATAGTATATATATGTAGTTAGATTTGAGTTCGATTGCCCTTAAAGGAGGGCCTTTCATAAAAAAATAAAAGTTCACTTTTAAGGGGACATTTGTTTATTTCGCCTTAAAATCTTAATATTATGAAGAAATAATATTAAGAAATGTATCATTGTGGAAAAATATTCTTATATAAATTGGTTCCTTTAAAATAATAACTTGTCTTCCCCTACTCGGAAAACTGTCAGTATCCTGAAAACAAAACGCCAACGCGAAACACAAGATATTTTTTCAAGTAATAATAAGTTATCGAAAAAAAACAAATTTATATTTGATTTAGCACTGCTTTTATCCCTATTTGTAAATTTTAACCGATACCTTTTTTTTTTGTAAATTTATATAAATTACCCTTTAATTCTCGTTTTTATAACTCATACGCGTGTCACGGCTTCATCGCTAGGCTTGGTATGTGTGAATGTGGATACCATTTGGTTTTCAGATAAATTAATAAAGACATTGCATAATTTCAGGCGCCGCTGGCGGCAAATATACACAGGAATTAGCATAAACTGTGGGGCGGCCGACCCATCATCCCCATCTAAGCCTGGACCTCCCCTAAGTCGTCCACCACCCACCGCTCGCCACTCAATCAGCAGCAAGCGACATTTGAAATCAAAATGCGATTGGCAAAATGATTTGCTTCAATTTTTGTGATGCGCATAACAAATGAAGTTTGGACATTTGGACAATTGATTGGGACAGCAGCCATGTGCTGGGCGGCGGCGAGTGGGGAGTCGAGTAGACGGGAAGGAGTGCTCGGAGTAGACAATGTACGATATACCACACATCACATCACACACTCCATCGCAATGTTTGCCGTGCACAACAAAATGTGGAGCAGTCGACAGATTCGGAATCAGATTCAGATTCGGGTTCAGGACTCCGGACCAAGTGCCAAGTCCCCGCCCTCCGCCGACCGGGAAGCCCCCGAAACTGGACTCGATTTTGGCCATCCAATGCGCACAGATAGATTTGTATGCATATTTTTGCTCTGGCATTTCGTTTGTGTGCTAAACATGTGAATGCCATCGATATGACGATGCTGCTCCTGTTATGCATGTTCCCCCCACTTCCTATTCCGCCGCCTGTGTGCTCAGCTGTGATTTGTTTGGCCAAAAGATTTGGAGCAAAACGGTTTAATTCTTGTGGAATGGCTTAAACGATTCCTGCCGGCGAGTTCTTCTGGCGAACTGTGAGCTGGAACGGAATTTCGGAAAAAACTAGGAAAAACGCTGTAGTCAAGAGCCTCGACTATCAGATACCCGTTACTCAGGTTAAGGGAGCGAAAGAAAAACTGAGATATACAGGCAGCAAAGCGATATTGTAAAGCGCTACCTACAGGCTATTTCAGTCTGTTATGCGGGCGCCAGACAGTTTTAAGCGCTTCAACCGTTTGTGGGCGTGGCCACATTTTCTTTAGGTCGATCGATAGGTATTGATGAGACATTTACATTTTAGGCAAACACTTTCTAGCATGAATACTGTGTCCACCACAGTTTTGGGAGGTTTAATGGCGTGCCACTTTTTTTTTGGGTCAGTCGATAGGTATTGATGACGCAAATACATTTCAGTTAAAATTTTGTTTTCGTCATAAAAACTGTAGGCGCCACAGATGTGGCACCCCGCTAAAACCAACTTGCGCTGCGCAGGAAGCCCAGGAATCTGCATGCCAAGACTGGCTATTCTAGCTCTTATAGTATCCGAGACCTCAGCGTTCATATGGACAGACGGACAGATCGAGTAGATCGACTAGGCTAGTGATCCTGGTCAAGAATATATACTTTATGGGGTCGGAAACGCTTCCACGGAATCGACCGGCAAGGGTATACAACTTCGGCCTGCTGAATTTAGCCTTCTTTCTCATTACATCAAATTTGTCGGACTTATAATAATAGTAAACGGTTTTAGTCGATGGAAACTTATAAGTACTTAATATTTAATGAAAAATATCTAATAAGAATTTGTTCTGATCAAATTACTCTTGCATAGTTTTGGGCATGCAATAAAATGCTTTTCGTGCTGAAAAGAAGTACGTTGCGCTTTTTATCGCTTAATATCTTCCAACCAGTAATTTTAATGACAAAAAGTGTTATATATCAAAAGATGGGTAATCTCAAGGGCCATAAGATTTAAAATTAAAAAAAAAAATCGTTCGATACAATTTTGAAAAAAAAATCGAAAAGTAGTTTTTAAAAAAACTCTTTGTTATAACTCCTAATCTATAATACTCAGAAAATTCACTATAAGTCGAGTATTTTGCAACTGAATTATTTTTTCGGATAAATATAAATTTATCTATCTTTTTTGTACTTTACACTAAAGTCGCGGGTTTTTCCAAAAGTCTTGGAACAAAAGTTTTCTATCTCGAGCTACAAAATACATCCTTAGATCTCCAAGACCGTCCGTCCGTTTCTACGCAAAACTAGTCCCTGAGTTTTAAAGCGATCGGGCTGAAACTTTCCCAAAAGTCTTCTTTCTATTACAGGTAGTATATAAGTCGGAACCAGCCGGATCGGACAACGATATCTTATATCTCCCGTAGGAACTATCGGGAAAAAAATGTTTAAAAAATTGTATCTTCGGTGTATTTTAACATATAACCTTCCAAGCTTGGAAAGAACATTTTTTAATTATCTCTGAATTTCGAATTAAATGGTATTAAAATCGGACGACTATATCATATAGCTGTCATAGGAACGATCGGAAAATTGTTGCGAAAATAATATGAAATAAATTAAAGTTTTGCGCCTCTTTGTCATATTATCTTACAGTATTGGGAAGATAATTTTTTATATTTTTGTAAGAATTTCGAATTCAATTTAATAAAAATCGGACTACTCTAACATATATGTAGATGTCAAAAAAATGGTCTGAAAAAAGAATGAAATAATTTTTTTTTAATATCACTGAAGTCAGCAACAATCCCTAAAAATTTTAAATGGTGTTACTAAAGTTAATTATTTCTTATAACTGCAAGGGCTTCGGCTTGCCGAAGTTAACTTCCTTTCTTGTTAAACATATAATCTTCTAAGCTTGGAGATAACATTTTTAATTAGTTTTGAATTTTGAATTAAATTTTTTCAATTTCGAACTACTATATCATATAGTTGTCATAGGAATGATCGGAAAATTGTTGGGAAAATAATAAAATATGAAACAAACTATAGCGTTGGTGCTTTAAGACATAAAACCTTCTAAGCTTGGAAATACCATTATTTAATTAGTTATGAATTTTGAATTAAATTTTATCAAAATCAGACGACTATATAATATAGCTGCAATAGAAACGATGGGAAAATTGGTGGGAAAATATTAACAAATTAAACATTTGGTGCTTTTTGATATATAACCTTCTAAGCTTGGAAATAACATTCTTTAATTAGTTCTGAATTACGAATTAAACTTTATCAAAATCGGAGGACTTTATTATATAGCTGTCATAGGAACGATCTGAAAATTGGTGGGAAAATATTATGAAACAAATTATACCTTTGGGGCTTTTCGACATATTATTTAATAATATTGGGAATATAATTTTTTATATTTTTAATTTCGAATTCAATTTAATAAAAACCGGAATACTCTACTGTCAAAAAAACGTTCTGAAAAAAATAATAAAATAATATTTTTTTTAAATCGCTGAAGTCAGCAACAATCCTTAAAAATTTCACATGGTGTTACAAAAGTTGATTATTTCTTATAACTGCAAGGGTATACCAAATTCGGCTTGCCGAAGTAAACTTCCTTTCTTGTTGGAAATTCTTTTGAACAGGTCATCGGATTCCAACACATGAAGTGTCATTCGAAGCGTATAATCAGTAAGAATAAAACTAGGTTAAACGGCGGCATTTATCTCTCCGACTCCAGCAGCTCCAATTTTCTAAATTTTTCTCCCTAACAAATTAAACATTTCTTTACGTTCGCACCATCATAGCAGATTTTCAATTCTGTGGCTATATAAAGTAGTTGTTAACTAAATAACTGCAATCCGCTTGGCGGCTGCCAAGCTAGAAGTGTTATAGAACTTTGTTTCAAAATTGGACAACAGACTTATTTCTTGTTTATAATTTTTAGGGTCAACAATTGAAAGTTCTTTCCGAGCCTTTGAGCTATATAATTGTGGATCAGGACTACCAGCCAGTGAACGCTGAGATCTTGGGAACCACAAAAGCTGGAATGTTGGTATAAGGCATTTCGGAGCGCCACGCGCAGTCCAAACTATCTAGCGATCGCATTATTAACAATGAGATTTAGATTTATTTGCGTGCATATCCCCGTTGCCCTCCCTTAGCTGAGTAACGGGTATCTGATAGTCGAAGCCATTGACCATAGCCTTAGAAGACCGATTCAGTACAATTTAACAAAGCAATATAGAAAATTCAAAAATCATATCAAGTGCTCAGACTAAACTGTTAAGAAGATTTGTGGTTTAAAAATCCCAAATTAAAGGCGACAGCATTGTTCGATTCCAGTGAGCATTGACGCCGAGGAAATAACCCCGCAAGCGGGGAAACCTTGGTTAGCATCAGCCGGCTGGATCCGAGATGATAACTGAAACAGAAATCTATTTTCCGACTGACTGACGTGCAATACAAATACTTTTTCCGAGATGCCGAGTGCCAAGGGTTACGGGGTGTGGTGGGCGACATGAAAGGGGAAGCCAAAAAACGAAATAATGGAAATCTGAAAGTATTCACGGGATTGTTTGGAGCGGGTTGCAGGGCGGCACCTGGCCACGCCCCACGGCACAACATGCTCAATTTAGTCCCGTCACATCAAAATGTTTGCTCTCGCGCTGTTTGCCGAGGCTGTTATTGTTGTTGCGGCCGGGAACAACTGGGGAGGGGTTGGGGGACTCTTTGTGGGCGCTCACCGCGTATAATTTATCTATGCATATGTTTTGAGTTGCCAACAACACACAAGTTCTCGCTGAGGTAGCCCGAAATGGGAGCCCTGCCCCACATAAATCACAGTCAACAGCACGCATTCGCAGGCTCAGCCGCCGAACCACCCACTCGACCGCCTCCCAAGCCCCTTTCATTTCGGGTTTAAGTTCAGACCTATTTGACGAAACGGAGAGTTTATGAATTAGCGACATGAGTTCCAGTTTCCGATTCATTTCGCTCCCAGCACTATCCGATGCAAGGCTATACAAGGCCTGGCCCAATCACACTGAAATTCCCAGATTGGAACAGCATCATCCTGCGATGGGTCTAAGAAACAAATGAAGAATATGCAAAACTAGTTGTTGGTGCTCGAAGGCCCTGAATTACTATTTGACAGGCTGAAAGCAGCCTAATGACATGAATATATTTGTTTAAAACGTTTTTGAAATAAGGCACCGAATCAGATGACTACGACCCACGAGATCCCCTTTCCAAAATCAGCCAGTTAATTCGTTGGGAACAAAGATATAATAACAGAGTGAGCCAAGTCATCCCATTCGAAAACATAATTCTCCTTTTAGCCCGCTTAAGAGGAAATCTCTTCAGGAAAGCTTGGCCTGCGCTTTAATAAGACACAAACGCTCCTTGGGACAGTGGTAACGGTTGTGTTAACGGTTACAATAAACGACAAACCCCGTTACGACGAGCGATGATTGCAAGGCAAACGAGCAATTAAAAAGTCGTGTGCCAGGGGAGCTACCACCCAAAACCCGGCATTCCGTGCGCCCATTCCACATCCCAGGAAACACTTCAGCCCTTTGCCACGTACGAGGCATAACCTTTTGGCCTCCTTCTCGGCACAGCTGTCACTGAACGCGAGTGTGCGAGGGTGTGCGGGCATCCTTCGAATCCAGGATCCTTCGGCTGCTTTTGTTCCTCGGAGGCATTTTTACGGCCCTCCGTTTTTACGCTGGAAGCGGGAATTTTCACGACGGGTATTTGAAATATGCACGTAATATTGCAAAATTTTAAGCGTATATCTTTGCATAATTAACTGAGAAAATACTTAGCACACGGATAAAGGGGGCAAGGGAAGGCCACGATGTCCCTGTGCCAGTCCCTGCCTTGCAGGCATTTTACCGCAGCCTCCAAATCTCTTGCAGAGGAGCGAATGAAACTTTTGCAATGATACTTTCGGTCCGCACACCACCCGTCCTCCCATTGGCACTCCTGAGCCACCACCGAGGTTGTGTGGAATTTTTAATCTGCCATAGAACCCGCCAACGAGCTGGGAGCTCTGCTCTGATCTTACACGGAGAAAAATAGGGACGAATATCGCTGAATCTGTAATGGTTTGATGTCACTCTAATACTCGTTAGGCATGGAAATATTATAAGTCATGTAAAGAGAACATTACTTATACGAAAAAAGAAGGAAACCTGGGCTGGATCTCTCATTAACTTGTTCCTACTTACTGATCGTCCGATCGCATAGAAACAATCCATTTAAAAACAAGGAAGAACGCTATAGTCGAGTACCACGACTATCAGATACCCGGTACTCAGCTTAAGGGTAAAAAGCAAAATTGAGATATATAAGAAGCAAAGCGATATTGTGAGATCTCAGCGTTCATACGGACGGACAGACGTACATTGGTAAATCGACTGCGCCAGTGATCCTGATTAGGAATATGAATACTTTGAGGGGTCGGAAACCCGGTACATACTTTCCAACGAATATAGTACACTCTTTACTGTACAGCGACCGGTATATTTATTATTAGTTTATAATATTAAAGATATAAGGATGTGACCAACTATTTTTTCGGTGTACCTCTCCTGCCGTTCACCAAGGGTCATGTATCTTTCTTTACTGCGGAGCTTTGCATCTTTGCGCTTTGCTTAAATATTTTAATGTTTATTGGTCGGAGTTTGCCAACTGTCTTCAACAGTCGTTGACTGTATGGCAGGCTTTCCAGCTTTGATAAAGCTGTTAAAAGTGTGTTTATTTTCGGGTGCTTAGGACTGCTGCCGCCTCGCAGATAAACTCGTATATTAGTGGGTTTCTCCGTGCAGCCCTGTCGATTTCGCACTCCTCCCGGAGGATGATGATCCAGCAGCAGGTGACCGACTGACGACGGACGACACACACAGACCGCAGCCAGGGCAGAACTGCACTCTAATAGCCATAATCATAGGCCATAATGACTGCTCCGGCTCGGGCTGGAACACTCGATCTCTCGCTGGCGAAACTTTGTGAATGACATCGAACCGGCGGGAGGGGCGGTGTGTGCGTCATTTACATAAAAGTAAAGTTCACCCACTCGGATGGCTGGGAATGCAACCTGGCAAAAGTTTTTGCCAAATTTAAATTATAAATAAGCTCAGGTCGGGTCGAAGGGGAGCGGCAGCACTTGCCTTCCGAAACAAAACCTCATATGCATCGAAACGTAATGGCAAAAAGGATTTTAAGTGAAGTTGAAGTTGACTACACGACCGCATTGAGGGAGTGCCGACCCTCCGCCCACTACTCGCATCCCCCGAGACCACTTGCACCATTGCAGTTCCGTGGAAAGTTTGCTGGGGAACGGGGGAATGGGGGATCAGGGGAGTGGCGAGCAGAGGTCCAAAAAATAAGCTCAAAGTGAGAACTGAACGCGGCATATTCCGCCCCAGCAGACAAAGTGCAAAGCTCTTCCCCGTACCCCCTTATGCATAGTGTGTATCTTTCATGTGTGCGGTGTATCTTTCGGGTTGTAGCAACCACCAGACAACCACAAGCAACAAGACAGGGGCTGCAGCCAGCGAATGCTTAAATGTCATGTAAAATGTTTCCACTTACACAAATTAATGTTTATAATTTAATTTTGCCACAGCCCAGTTGGAACTTAGTCTTCCCAGCGAGATATATCATTGTAGAACCTCCGCTTACAATTGGTTCCAGCAATTGGTTCCACGGATGTTGTAAAAAGCTCGGTTCTAGACAACCCCAAAATCTACACTGACAATCAAGATGAAGTTCCTACCTACTTCTGTAGTGGTCCTCCTTGTGGCCGTGGTTTTGGCCACAGCCCAGGACGAACCGCGGGCAGCCCAATTAGCCCAATTTAATCGCTCGTCTGCGAGTGATCGGAAAAACAATAGAGTACAAATTCGAGCTTCGAGTTTTTTTTTATCATATTTTCTTCTACTCTGCAGTACAACCCTTTTAAACGACTTCAGAACTTATAATAAAATACCTTTAAATCAGATGACTATATAACAATGCATTGGAATGATCGGAAAATAAACGAGAAATATTTAACGATCGTCGGTCAGGATAGTGTCTTTTTTTTGATATGAATAATTCTTTAAATTCTTTCTTTATAAAATATTTTTTAGTAATGCCAAGATTTTTTTGTTTGTAATAATAATAATTATAATATCACTTTTAAGAGATTTTCATTTTTTCATTTGTAGGCAATGCCGAGTGCAGTTCTTGTCATCTCGATGTGCCACGCCCACTCTAACGATCGCAAGCTCACAAAACTTAAAGCTATCTAGCGCTCTGGTTTTTAAAGATTTAGTCAACACCGGTACCACACATAAAAAATTATGAGCAATTATTTCTATACAGACATTTCTATAACTGACGTTAAAAAATGTGAACTCCACTCTAAGGCCCACAAATCTTAAAAGTTTGTGGTGCCCAAAATGGTTTAAGTGTACACTTTATTTTAAATAATTTGTCAATATCTACCGGCATGCCAACAATGCAGTAAAACAGACCATAAGTCAATGCGCTATATTGGTGTAACCGGTGACCGATTTGATACGATATGATACCGAGATACGGTTTTCAAATTTAAAAACTTTTAATTGAAAATCACTATTGGGGAATATAAAAAATGGCTTTGTTCTGAAATACCTTTTTACTTAAAATATCAGCAGAAAATGTTTGTTCTAAACTCAAGTAAAACGTACTTGGTTTTGTCGCTCCTTGAACGTATGCTTAATTGGCACCGGAACTAAAGTATTCTATCGTTGGTGATTTCAGGATGCCTGATAGGGTTATTCGGTTGTTCGGTAATTCGATTGATTCTACTTGGCGGTCAATTAAGTAAAGTAACGAAACATCTGTTTTCCGAATTACCAATGAAAGAGTAACCCCGGGATGGTTTCCATTTAGGGTTCTACTCAGCCCACTCACCTCCATTTCGCTTTCCGGTCCCAGAGGTCTAATTCTTCTAACGCAATCTACCCATTAAAGCGCATCCACATTCTCTCCAGATATTCATCACTTAAGGCAGCAGTAACCAGTATGTTCCCCAGTTTCCCACCCCGAGCTCCCTTCCCAAGAGCTGTTAACCCTTTCGGAGCTCCGGCATTTTCGGGCCAAATGAAGCATTCCACTTTCGGTTCTCGGGCGGCAAGGGGTCTCATGTGTGATACGGTTGAGAGACTTTTAGCTTCATTGCTTGATTTGTTTAAATGTCTTTACTGTGTTTGGTTTATGGTTTCGGTGGAGGGGAGGGGGTTCGGGAAGGGGGTTGGCTCAGGGCTGAGGGTTGGTGCCCAAAAATCTTGTTTTTGCCAAGAAAAACTTTGTCGTCCATTGCATTTGCTGATGGATCATAGATACAAAAAGTTATTTGCACAAGCTGAAGTCGCCTCCTCCTCTTCCGCTTTCTGTTGGCTTTGTAAATGTCAACATATGCATATAATAATAAAAACAAATATGACCAAAGTCTCTGACAGCTTGGCTCAGCACATTTTCCGCTCCCCTCCCAACGAAACTGAGTGTGTGCTGATAGGCAGATTCAGACAGATACATTTGTCTCTTGCGCATGCATAATACATAAATAGCTCACATTAATTAATTGCCCTGCCAAGTAATAACATGATTAACATCCAAACGAGATTCAGTCACTTTTCGGCCCGACTGCAGCCAATTAACCCTTGGCCATGTTATCCGTCAGGCCAAGAACTTTTCGGTTATGTTTGCTCTCAAAGTAACTGAAAGTTATTTGAACATCTAATGAGCAGGGATATGGCTTAATGAATATGCTGCGTAGGCGGATAACAGGGTGTTATGGGTAGGGAAATTATGTGGATGGTTTGCTCTGAAAACTTCTTTTTAAAGCCAAGATATCAATACAATTTCGAAATTGAACTCAACCAACCCACGTGTCATTAAAACCAGTTCGTACGTGAAGATATTTGCAATTATGAACTCAAAATTTCCGAAAATATAGATTTTTCAAGAATTTATCTTTTTGGCTAAAGCGATCTGAAAACCCAAAATATTATATTAAGGAAAAAAGGTTCGTCAAGTAACTAAGCAATATTTTCTCTGGTAGACTCCAAACGTATAGCCGTAATCCCGATTATTCTGCTTTCATCTTCGAGTTCCGTTCGTTTGTTTACACTTAAATGAAATCTGTGTGGGTTTCATTTCAGCATCTTAGCATTTTGGGCACAAACAAATTACTTAGCAAAGAGAGGAAATCCTTTAGCCAGACTCCCGGAGGGGAAAAGGAAGCTAGCTGGTTGCGGCAGGTTGCACGTTGCAGATTGCTAAAATCTGAATTACCCGAAGAAAATTGTAACAAATACAAAAGTCAATGGTGCTGCAAAAAGAAGTTTTCAGCTGTCTTCCACTGGCAGAAGGTAAATCTTACAAGCCAAAACTTTCAACTGGCTTAAATAAACCCTGAGCTGCACACCCGAATCAACACACACACGTAGCCTAGAAGAGGGCAGGTTCAGGAGGTTAAGGAAGGAGGGGGTTCTAAGCTGATTTTACACATGCACACATGCCGGGGAAGGGCTCTCAGAACTTCAGGACTCCGATTCTGATTCTGAATGTTTCCGATTTGCCCTCTCGGTCTCCTCGCATTTTCGGCAATTTGATTATCTGGCACAGTGGCACTGGTCCTTTGACGGAATGTTATTTTGAAAAAGAAGTCTAGAAACAATTAATAGCATAACATCAGCTTCCAGATTGTGGATTCTCTGCCTTTTTTTCCTCCCTCTGAGTGGTTTTCCAATTTGATCTACCTAAAGAAAAGCCAAGTGATTCCGATCGGGAATTGATAATCTTTTCACATGAAGATATAGCTTCTAGAGTATTTAAACAAAATTTAATTTTAAAAGGAAGTATTGTATATCAATCCCAAGCTGGATCTTTAAAATAAAATTGCAGGTTGAAGTTTGTGATGTGTGTGCTGTTTAGTGGATTTGAACTAAGCAACAAAACATGTTTCGATATGGCTTGTTTTTCTAGTTTTTAAAGTCTATTTAATCTATAATTTGTACTTGCTTTATAGGCAATGATGCGTGTGGGAAACAGCCGATGAATAATAAATACCTTTTAATCTAAGATTAACAAGTATAAGGACATGTTCTTTGCCAATTTAAATGTAGGGGGAGTGAATTAAGGATATTAAGGGGAAATAGTTTGTGGCTACAGATATCTTCTTGTGCAGAAAAGATAGTTGAAGGTAATTTTTGATAAATTTTCTTATTGTTGAAGTATACAGATAGTTTTCGTTGTGCCAGGAGTGTTACCAGAGGTGTTTTCAGAGGTGACTGCACCTGTCAAAGAGAACTCGATAACCCAAAGTGTAGTAATACCAAATAAAGCGGTCCAAAACGAGGTTGGGGAAAAAGTGACGTCGAATTTTCAGGGTATACTGATATTCTGTATATCAATAATGAAAAACATTAAATTGGCGGAGCTATTATTATTTATAGCTGCTGTGTGCAACCAAAATTTATACACTTTCCTTATCCCGCACTTCCCTAATAGGCTTTATTTTTCACGAGCCTTTCCAGTGCGAGGGCATCACTCTGACCACTGTGCACCACTCTCAGGTTTCCCCGTTTGTTCCGCCTTGCAACCACGACCTTGGCAACAACAACAAGGACGCCGGCATAAGCAGATGCAACAACAACAGGAACCAGAGGCAAACAGCTAGCCAAAGCCGAAGCCAAGGGCTCAGAGTCCGCGTCGTTCCTGAAAGCCCCTCCCCTCCCATCGGCATCCAAATCATGCCCCTCCATTGAGTTGCATGCTCAGCAGTTCGTGAGCTAAAAGGGGTGGCTCAGAAGGCGGTGGGTGGTGGGTGGTCCGGCGGTAGGAAGTTTGCAAGTTTTGCGCTTCCGTCGTTCGAGGATATTTGTCTGCTGAATTAATTGGAATTAGTCGCGACATGCTTATACCAAAGGTCTAGAATAAACAATAAAATGGATACCTATTCAAATAAGAGTCGCACACACCCTCACATACACACGCACACCCACACACACAGGCACAAATAGAAGGAGACGGCGCGAGCGAGAGGGAAAGCAGAAAGCAGAATTTGATGGGGAAACAATGCAAAGTTTTAATGAATTTTGGTTTAAGTTTTCAGCGAGGTCGAGGGTCGAGGGGTCTGGGAAATGTCGACGAGCCCTTTGAGATTTCCTGTAAAATGTATTTGAAACGAGTAACGGAAATTGCATTATTTCAATTACAAATTCGCCGGGCTTGGGAGAGTACACTTGAGCAGACAGCAAACGCCGCAGGCAATTAGTCGTGTCAAAGCTTTCATTATTGTTTTGTCATATTTGCCAGTCCCCCGTCTTGCGTGTGTCAGCCGCACTGTAAGGTCGTAATTAATATATAAATGTATACGGCGAGGCGAGAGAACGGAATAGATTTTATTTAATTAGTGCGAGGGAGAGGGTGCTGAACTTCACTCGCCTCACAATCGCCCGAACTGTTGTGGCAGCAACAAAGGCAAACAAATGGGCTCAGATCGGCTTCCCGCAGGGAAATGCAAAAGGGGAAAGCGTCTAACCGATGGAGAGTTTTCCAGGCAGCTCGACAAACTTTCAACAGTAACAGGGAGAGCCCGGAAGGTCCTCGGGGCAAGTCTCGTCATTCCAAAAAGGAATGCACTGGAAGAAAAATTTATTGGAATGTTCGAGGGTCACATAAATGCAAAGCATTCTGGAGCATTCTGGCGAGGAGGGAAAGAAATATGGAATATCTTTGAGCTTAGTTTTTTTATAGTAAATGTACATCTTTAAATTTGTTAAATTATTAATTAAACTCATAGATACATCACGTGGAGGTGCTATTTTAATAGTGGCTTAAATATTAGTAAACAAAGCCAAAACAAGTTAATATACATGCATTTTTAAAAGTAAAGTAAGACATTTTGGTTAATAACAACTTTTTAGGGAATTCTAATGTTATGTTTTGCAGCTTCTCAACCGTTTTTACTTTTAGGGAAGACATTTTTCCCAGTGCATTTAGTTGCACTCTGGTTTCTGCTCCGTTGGAATTATGTTGCCATAAGGCTCGCACTTGGACAAGTCCCTGAAATGGAAATGCAATGAATTGATTTCCGAGTTTTTTCCTTGCCTCCTGCGCGGAGAAACTTTGACTATAAGTTTAAAAGGAGTTAATGCGCCTCGGGGCCAAATTAGTTGTGAGTGTCAGGGAAATAATGACAGAATGCTGAGTGTTGAGGCCGGAGGACTCCTGGGGGATGATTAGTGTCGATAATGGCGCCACTTTTGAGCGCGGCGCGGCGCGGCGCTTGATCTTAAATCTATCACAATATTGCCTCAGCTTTTAACCAATTTGCTTTGTTGTGATGGCAAAGTGCCCAGCCATTATGCACACCCATGTGGACGAGTGTATAAATCCCCGTATTTTTGTTTGGTTTTTTGTGCGCCGGCATTTGGTCGTCTCCGGTGAAAAAACGCCCCCAACATTATCATTGTTCAATTAAACTTTTCAACTGAAAATCGGCTTTTGTTTTATCGCCGCCGATGCCGCCTGTCCTGTCCAATGCCAAAAACACAAACACAAACAGCCACTGCACAAAAAACAGGGATGCAAAAAGGAAAACCCTATCGAGTGCGTGGCTCTGTCTGCCATTGTTGCACACACACGCCGAAGGCCAGGGATTTTTTATTTGGCAGTTCGATTTTTAATCGCCATATCAACAGATTCACGCTTGCACGATCTACTACGCACATTAAGTACACACAGGAAGGCGCTGGGGTGGCTCCGGGATCTGGGTGGACGCAGTGGGCTGCGCCTGCATTTCCAAAGCTTCCACACAATAACAATTATGGCTGCTCCTCCGGTTGGTGTTGTCGTTGTTTTTCCTGTTGCCGTTGCCGTACGCACAATTGTGCAAATGTGACATCATCATTTTCATGTTTATGTCGAACAAGTCAAGTGCCACTTACACACATGCGCTCCAATGTACGCATTGAAGGCAGTACAGTAGGGACTCGAGGGCATACACCAACGATCGCTGTTAAATCGTTCTGAACCAAACAGATCTCACACAAGAAAATGATTGGAGTGATGTTAAAATATGAAGAGAACAGATAAAGACGCCACTATCTGTCATGATCTGTTATAAAACTGCTTCATTCGACTTGGCATAGATAGATGCAATTTATTGTAGCGTATTTTACAGTCGTGATGGATAAAATTGAACTATTCTTTTTATTTTTTTTTAACAGAATGAGTACATTTTAATAAAATTCCTCATTTTTGCACTTTATTAAGGATTTTACTTACATATATATATATATATATATATATATATGGGTCAATATATATATATTTGTAAGTATATGTATATATATATATATATACATACTTTCCCACGAATCTAGTATACCCTTTTACTACACGCGTTACGGGTATAAAAAGTAATAACATCACAACACTTATTAATTGACCATGGGTCAATATATATATATTTGTAAGTATATATATATATATATATATATTCTTGATCAGGATCACTAACAGAGTCGATCTAGCCGTCCGTCCGTCTGTCCGTATGAGCGCTGAGATCTCGGAAACTATAAGAGCTAGAATACGTGGCATGCATATTCAGGGCCTCCTACGCAGAGCCAGTTTGTTTCAGCGGGGTGCCACGCCCCTCTGCAGCGCCTACAGTTTTTATGATAGAAACAAACTTGTAACTGAAATGTATTTGTCTCATCAATACCTAACGACTCCTCAAAAAAAAGGTGCCACGCTCACAAATGGCCAAAACGCTGAAATCTGTCTGCCGCCCACATAACACCTACTGAAAAAGCCGGTAGGTGGCGCCCTAAAATATCGCTTTTCTGCTTATATATCTTCATTATCCTTTTGCTCCCTTAAGCTGAGTAACGGGTATCTGCTAGTCGAGGCACTCGACTATAGCGTTCTTCCTCGTTTTTGTCAATAGTGTACATGTCCTCCAGTCCTGAAAACTTGCTGATCAGGCCGGTCACGTCTGATGTGTGCCCTCCACCAATCCACATCGATTTCCATTAGCTAATGCAGACTGTAGGCAGTATGCAAGCGAGGGCGCATAATGAATGTTCTCAATTCAGTCGGTTCTGCTGCTGACTGGCCTGAAAATGCAGCTTAATGAAGCAAGCGGCGCAGAGGCCTATAAAACCCACTAGCTGCACTGACTTGCTTACACGATTTGTGTGCTCTTCTGTGTCGCCCACCAAGGCCGCCCCTCCACTCCACCTACCGCCCACATGAAGTCCACTAATTAGTAATAAGTGGAAATTATTTCTTCAGCTATATTCGAGTTTTGTGTGTGCAACTGTGGGAAAACAGTTCGAATCTACTGCTGCTTTGGTTCCGATTCATTCCATTTCTCTGATTGCCGCAATTAGGCAGCTATAAACAGCGAACGAGTGATCGGGGTGGGAGGGCGTTAAGTACGGCTGCAATAACGAACTTTGACAGGGCCCCGGCAGTGCTATCGTTTAATTATTATCGCCAAATTTATGGAAATTCATTAAGATGATGACGCGCTGATGATTGCCTAACGGCCACCGAAATCAACGGACAAATGAAGTGCTAAATCAAGCGTGTGTTTTACAATTAATGTGGGTGCTGATGGTAAACTGGCAGGGAATAAATGTGAAACGGATGCTTTGGGTTTTGTGTTTAACTACCTTAGTCCTGTCCTGTTGCATATTTATTACTTTGATTTCATTTATAAACTCATGATAGTTTATTTGTTTAACTAAATATTGGTAAAAATTTAACAGATTCCACTAATCTAATAAAATCTTTCAAAATAAGTAGATAACTTACCTTCCCAATGCAATCGGTATTAAAGAAACTCCAAAAGGTTGTACCCACTTTACATTCAAGACACTTTCCTGTTGTTTGTTCCCAGTGCAATAGATTTCGGTAAGTATCTTACCAGATGGAGCCATCTAGCCCGTCGCCAAAGTATCTCTGCGTTGAAACAACGGGAAACCCATTTAAAAATTTATGCTTTGTGCCTGCCGTTTAAGACTCGCAATTGCCTCACAGTGCCTACGCGCCATAACCCAATAAAAGGGGCGGGAACTGGACCGGGACAGAGAGGGGACACGTTTGCAGTTATTGTTTTTACGGGCTTTTCTCGCCCAGCTTCCTGTCCGCCTTCACCTTCCCCGGCCAAGTTGCCACCGAAAACTGCCGCTGCATGGCTAATTGAAAAATACTTTGTTGTCCAATTTTATGGCAGCCTTCGCACTCACAAAAAATATACCTACAGTCACAGAAATGCAAATGCCATATGCCATTTCCATAGTCAAAAAAGTTTTTTTATGCTTCAATTTATCTGGGTCATCGATATCGTTATTTAACATACATTTTGTACTTTTCTAAGTAATTCTGAAGTCTTTAAAGTCGCCTGTGACACACTTCTTTTGAATTTCCAACGACCGTAGTACAACAGAACTTTTAACATAAATGCTTCACCATCTTACCAGCTAAAATTTCATCACACGCAAGATAGAAATCAAAAGTTAATAAATAACACGTCTGAATCGTGTGGTGGTTAATGTGCTTCGATAAAAACAAACCAATTCAATAGGCACCCGATGACATATGCATTTTTTCTCTGTATACTGCGACAGAGGGTGCAAGCCAGAAATGGATTTTGCCCATTGGCACACTTTTTTGTGATGGCCAGAGGGCGGTGGGTGGTTGGCACGCTGTTGCTGGGGCAAGGGAGAGCTGGCGTGGGTAACCAAGTTTCAAATTCACTTTCCATACAAATTGCCCAGCCTGAGAGCCAGCGATGTTGGCAGTGCTAATGAAAATTAACATAAAATGCTGCTGACAGCAGCCAATCGAGCGAACAGGCGAGGAGCTAAGCCCTCCGTCCCGGAAAACTCTCCCTCCGCCCCCGTCACCCCTTTAGCAGTGGCACGCCGGTGTTGTCCTTGCCCCGAAAATTGCAGTCAGTGAAGATGCAGCAAACTGATTTTAATGCGATTCAACAGCTCTGCACGCGAGCCCAAAACGTTTTGCTAGTTTTCCAACTCGAGAGCCGTACAGTGGTTTACCGATGGAAAAATATATTATCACGTGATTTTCATTGCTTGAAAGAGAGACAGAAACTAGAGCGGGGAAAAATATGTGCCTAAAATTGCTTGACTTGTCTAATTTCAAGCTGTTTTAATATGATATTTTAATGTGATGATAGTCACAAATACAGCCTGACATTTAAGCATAATTAAAAAGAAAATAAAATAAAGCAATTTGCTAAACTTTTCTCTAGTATTTTTATCATCAAATTAACGTTTGGTAATTAACTATAAAAGTGCCCAGAAACTTGCCCATTCTTCTTGCGGGGGTGGTGAACTCCCTTTTTATTGATTTAAGACACTTCCGGAGAACACTTTATGCAATTAAACCATTGAATGCAACTAAACCCATTGGGTTAGGGTGAGCCCCTGCTAATTATATTTATAACCCGTCTATATATTTTGTTCACACCACTTGACCATTACTTGAACCAGTGTGCCACGCTGGCGACCGTTTTGACGGTTAGCCTCTGGGCTCAGGCACTGGCTGGCGCTGCATTTTGATGATGTGCATGAGGGTGAGGATGCGGATGCGGATGTGGATGAGGACGGAGCTGGACGTGGCTGCGGGCTAGATGGGCTTGGGGTGGATCCTGGTGTCTGGCATGGCATGGAGCCATTGTTAAGTTTAACCAAGGTAATCTCTGTGCTTCCATCGCCTATCGTGACAAACTGACATAAATGCCCGCCGGCAGTCAGGCAGGCGCACTGGGCAGAAGACTCCGGCGGGTCGGGATAGGGTCCAATCAACGCCCGGCTACTTGAAGCCATGTCCTTCTGCTTGTGCCCCCTTCTCCACTCCCCAGCCCTTTGCCCGATTTGAGCCCTGCGGTTGCCCTACTAACTATTATTATAGCAGAGTGCTGCAAAAATTCGGTTGTCTGCCTGGTTGGAGGCACTTGCCGAAACCCGCCGTTTCTGCAACCATTGCGTCCGATTTGTAGCACTCGGCCAAAACCCCCGCTTCCGCGGCGCCTTTCCCGCCCATTGTGGCCTACTCGACGGCAATTGACGGAAGTTCATTGGTTAGCAAATGACAGTTTTGTACGCTCATTAGCATTATTTGTCAGTTTTGTGGTCTCTCGCTCCTCTTCTCCAGAGTGAGTTAGGCTGTGATACATTTCCCTCTGTCGGGGGGCTAGACTGATATGGGGCAAATCGAGTGAGAATGCAGTTTGGAAAAGGTGATTCAACTGTCGGCGGTTGTTTAGAATGTAGGTTAACTAACTGCATCAATTATATGGATTAGAACTGCTCTTCAGAAATGTGTTTTTGGAGTTCCCTTGATTTGATAGGAAAATCTATGCTGCATTTGCGGATCTTGCTTTCTTCACTTAAATTTGATGAGTACTAGCGACTTTCGAGCAAAATCGAACAAATAAGAACCAGACTTTAGTCATACCTTATTTGTAAACATTATTTAATGGATATTTGTCAATATTGAACAACACTGTTGTAAACCAGTTTTGTATAAAACGCAACGACAAGAATGAAAAGTCCAGCTTTAGCACAAAATGTTCAAACGATCCCAGGGGGATGCACTTATTTATCCGCACATTCGATTATTAGTTTAATCAGCCAACGAGTCGTTAAGGAACTTCCACTGATGGAGTCCCCTCCGAAACTGTAAAAACTTTCCTTAATGCCATTACCCCACATCCAACTTCCAAGAGCCACCCGTCCTGACCCGCTTTAACATTGTTCATAACTCTTTCTTCAGCGTCGCAAATTACAAAGGCGTACACCTTAAGCCCCTTATCGTCATCATGATGGTTATCTTGGGTCTGATGATCGTTGCCGTTATTGGTTATGACAACTTTTGTGTTACTTTGCCTGACGTCGTTTGGCAAATGAGTTATTGATTTTTAATTTACCACACACGACATTTCTCGAGATTCTCTAACAGCAGCAAAAACTTTTCATTACTTTCCGAATCAACCCCAAACTCCTTCTTCCCACATCACAGTTTGCAGCAAAAGCCGAGGCACACGGAAAAAAAAGTTAACCGCTTTTGTTGAGCACCTGAATTCGCTTCCTCCTATTTGAATGTTAATGAATTAAAAACATTGGGTCACACAACTCTCTCATGGACCATTACCAAGCTAAATGTAATTTAATTTCACTCCTTTGGTATATCCTTTAGCAGTTTTATGGACTGTTCTTCAAAGTGTTCTTAATTCGAAACGTTTCTCTTTGGTAGTGGGAGATCTCGTTTTTTACTGTGTAAAGCTCCTATCCGTCACCCCCGCCGTGCCAATCCATCTATCCCACTGACAGTCGCTCATTCTCGCATTAAAAAGCAAGAGAATGGAGACACTTGCATCATTTTTCAATATGCCGCTGCAAAAGTTGCAACTTGGCCCGGGACATAACTTTGCAGAACGCAGAACGCAAGACTCGAGCTCGAGCCCCAACTCAAACTCAAGCTGAAACTCAACTCATTAATAAAACACACCCACACAGGCACTCACATTAACACACACACTCGCACACCCGTTCTGCCGGAGAGAGCAACGGTAACATGTAATTGCATTTCTTTGGCGCCCAGGTTTCTTCACATCACATCACATGTCATCATTTATACGACGCAGTGTGCCTGTGTGCGGTAATGGTAACGAGCGCCAACGACTTTTGCTTACGCCCCAAAAACTGTGCTACACGAAAGTGCAACGCATCGGCAGCCCCAGCGGGACCCGAAACTCTTCAGGACGCCAGGACGCCGGGACGCCGGGACTCCGGACCACCAACCACCGAAGCTAACCAATATAGCGACACAAAGCGTGTTCTACATAATAGATCTGGGCACGAGTGCTGCCGGTTTGTGGGTGGCTGATGTGTCAGACTGGGCTGAGTTGCGATACGGTGCAAGTGATTTTCAAGGAAATTTCACCGTTTGTAGATTGCAATCATCGGAGTAATGGCATAGAGACAGATGGGTGCAAAATAATAGTCAGCTGCGGCCATTGATTGGCGTCGTCATTGCGGAGCACATCAATGAGGCTCTGTTTTTGAACTTCAAGCCATTACTTGGCTTGAAATTTTGATTTACTTTCAAGTCGTACTTGCAACAAAATCAAAAGTTGCAGGTCAAAGGAAAAACTGCAGCACGATGTCTCAGTTGTGTATTCATGTCCAGTGTACTTTAAATTCGTTAAACATTGAAAATAAGAGGTGGGTATTTCTTGTGTGAACTAAGGACTGAAACCGAAAGGTTTCGAAATGCTTAGGACTAAACTACGTCATTTAAATTGTAAAGTTATATTACATTAGGCAGTTATTTTCTTATTTATATTTTGCTTATCTAACAGGAAACAGTTGCGGAGATGTTTGCTAATTATTGACAGTAAAACCGCGTAACATTTTTATTTTGGATCTCGGGCTCCGGACCGCTTTTAATGCACTACACAACACTGCAGCCGGCGGTGTTCAACACTCTTCATCGCATTCTAGAGAGCTCTTTACCAATTACGTGCGCTTCAATGCTCCTGGAGCCATTAGTGTGATTACGTTTCATTGTCTGCCGAGTCCCGAGTCCTGACTGGGGTGGGTGTGAGTGAGTGTGGGTATCCGTGCAGTGTGCATGTGTCCTCGGAGCCTTTCAATTGTGTGTCAAAATGTAGTCATGACGAGACTGACAGTCCTCGGCCGGGGGCTGGGAAAGCGGGGGCGAAAGTCACAGGGCCAGAGAGAAATGGAGAATGGAGCAGACCAGCCACGTACATAATTGTATCTTAGTTACTTACGATTGCACAAATTTGAATTCAATTATGTTTTACTTATGTATTGCTGTGCTCTCTTCTGGCAAAAGAAATTGCATGTATTTCGTCTGGAATTGAATTATGTGACCGAGGAACAGACAGAGAGAGCATGTGACTCAGAGCAGACGAAGACCGAGAACTGATTGCTAGGACTTTCCACCGGCCCTCCTTGGCTGCAGTTTAATTTGCAATTTTGTAATTTAAAAGGACATTTTTCAGTTCGATAGTTCAAATGATGCCAGACCATGGCTGACTGACTAGCAAGTTGGCTGGCTGGCGGTTTTAGAGTCGTGTTTGAAATATTCAAATGCAAATTGTAAATGCAATTTATCGAAGTATCGCACCGAGAAAAAGGCCGAGTTCGACCAAGGCCCTTTGCTCGACTGCCGAATGCCCCGGCTTAGAAATTTGTTGGCAAGGATTCGAATTTCTTATCATAATTTCAGCTTAATGGCCCAAAATGTTGGTTTCATTAGCTCCTAAATTGTGAATTTCGAAGTCATTGGGTTACGAATGAGCAAATAAATGCTCAATTATTGCACCTAACGATCTTAAGCAGATGCTGAAAAGATACTTGGAAAAATACTTTTTCTAAATGTAAATTAATTAAACTTGGATTTCAGGAATGTTCCGACAACAATCCATTGGCAATTCCGAATATAAAGTTAATTGAACATTTCGGTTTTAAAACGCAATTGAAGCTTTCCATATCAATTGCCCTAATACAGCCTTTAGTATCCTTTATCCTTTGCCCAATCCCGACCCCATCCACAGCGCAATCTGCGGCATTTTATTTTCAATTTAATTCTGCGTTCTGTAATTAAAGCAAGGACCAGGATTATTTATTTATTTATTAGAATGCGCAACTGATTTTGCGTTGATTATTATATGGTCACTACCGCCCTCCTCCCCGCCCGCCCTGCTGCATTAAATATTTACCATAATTGAAGTGACAAGCACAAATGCCACTACATGCAAACGGCTCGCAGTGCCATCCTCCGACCCCCGCGTCCGTTCCAGACCCCGCTCGCCCCGACTCGGCAGCAGCTGCTAATTGTGTGCAAGCTCATTAACATAACCGCAGGCCTGGCCCGAAATCTACGCCCTCGAGCCTGGCCTGGCAATTGCAATATGGCCAGGAGACCCGGGAACGGCCCCCAACAAACAGCTGTCGGCTGGGCGTCAGACCGAAAGGAAGAGGGGTCAAGGCCGGGAGAACAGGGTTGGCGCTATGCCGGAATCCGGATGAGCCATCATAGAATTTCAAGTAAACTTCGTTACATTAATAGGAAATCTTGGAAAACTAACAACGGGTTTTGAACACCAAATCTCAAAATGTAGTAAAATTAATAATTTCAGTGTTTCAATTTTCTTTAAATAGCTGAATAATAAATGCGCAGCTAAAGATGTATGCCAGCCTCTTTCTTTTGTTACGCTGCGGTGAGCTTTCCGCATTGTTGGGTCCCGTTCCCACTGCGTTTTGCATCAGCTTACGCCAGCGTATTATCTGGGGGTCCATTTGTGGCTGCTAATCATCTCTTTGATCTCCCTGCTAACTCCTCCCACCCACTCGCATCTGGGATCTCTTAAGCCGCATCTTCGGCGAGTGTGTAAGCCGCGTTGTATATCATAAGTGTCAAACTGCATATGCATATCTTAATGCTCCACTCAGAGGGAGCGCATCGCCAAACCGACAAAATGAATTATGGCCGCTAAATTGTAAAATATACGCCAAATTCCAATAAATCAAATGCTGGACTCAACGCACTCACACTCGCAGGCAGACACGCACAGTAAGCCCAAACTCGAAATGAGTTTTATTTTTCCGGAGTTGGAGTGAGTGCATACAACACAAAAATACGGGGCATACATATGCATTATGTTCGATGGGGTTGGGCAGGGGGATTTGGGCACATATATTTATGTATAAATCGTGTTGGCGAGTTTTTATGCCTTTCGCTGGCAAGACGGCTTTCTATTAGCAGAGGCGTCTCCTATAAACGCAGGCTTCTTAGCCGCCCCTTCCCAGCCCCTGGCTCTACAGCCCCGGCCCAGGCCACTTCTTGGACAGCTCCTTCCCGGCGGAGAGAGTGCATGAATATTTATGACGCAACATTTGGCATAAGTGGCACTCATTTTCAATAATCATCTTAAGCAGATTATGTTAAATGTCAACCATTAGTCATAATGGCCAGTTCTCCTCCACATGTATGAGTGCTGAGCATTACAGTCGGAAAATAAAGTTCAAGACTAAGAAATAATTAACTTATTTTGAAATCTTTTTGGAAATATATCGAGCTCATCATGAATATAATTTAGTTCTTTGACGTTTTCAAAGATCGTTTGAAATAGAATGATCTTATCTGTGGCCGGAATTCAAAGCAAGGCCAAAGAATTTGTTTGTGGGAGAAGGTCGGCTAATCTATGTGTCTCAGTGCATACATGTGAACTGCTTACACTCGGCATTCGCATTTCACATTTTATTGCCAAGTACTGTGCCGAAGGAAAACGCATAAAAATCGGGAGCCCGAGAGTGAGCCGGGAAGAACTGCGGCCCGAGTCGAGGCCATTTATTATGGGGAATTGTTAGGGCTCTGTTATAAACGCTCCGTACTTGAGCGCCCCTCGCCGCCTTTTCGATGTGTGCGCTGCGGATTAGCCGAAAGAACAGCGCAACGTCGCTGGGAGAACGTAACGTGTTCATTGTGCGTAAGAATTTCCCCGCCAGTGGGTGGCGGGGGCCGGCCAGGTGAAAAGTGGCTGGCTATTAATTTGAGCGCTGCGTCAGATGACATTAGGCATGTTAAGCATTCTGTTGAATCACTTGAGCGCTAACGAGATGCCATTTGAAAAGCTGAAGCCCGGGCTTAAGCTCCCCTTCATTAAAGATCCGAGTTGTTCTTTTCCCGAACTCGCCGGGCTCCTGTTCCCATTAATCTTGGGCTCGGGCTTCCTCCTCAACTTCACCTTTGTGTTTGCACATCTTCGGGCTGGCTTTGCCACAGGAAACTTGCAGGTTGCAAGTCCGACGCCAACAAAAAGAGCAAGAGTTAGAATAACCAATTTCATGGCAGGGCCAAAGCCCTTTATCAAGCTCTGCTCAATATTGTAGCAGGATTGCTACGTCGTAGTATGTATGTATGTGTATGTTATTGTATTCCTTCTAGATCAGTCGTGTAAGTTCTAAGAATAAGTTGTTGTTGTTGTTGTTGTACGATGCCGCTCACTGTTCTCTAACTCTCTCTCTCAATCTCATCGCTCTCACACTCTCTCAGTGAATCGGGGGTTGATGCGGATCGTGAGCTGAGAGCGAGAGTAGTTGAACGCCGACCGTGATCCTGAACAGACCAAATTAAATTAAATAAAAGAAAAGACTAGAAGTCATATTTGTGTTGGTGTTTAACTTCAGGGGAATACGTTATACCCCTACAAAATCAGAAGTGGGCCGATCACGAGCCAATTAATTACAAAAAGTAAATAAAATGGAATTAAATAACGCTTCGATCGAACAATTAAAAAGGTGGTTGAGTGTGTTGAAGCTATCAACAACTGGAACGAAAAAGGAATTGATCTTACGGTTAAATAAAGTACCAAAGGAAGTTCGTGGAAAAGTTGATGAAATGGCGAAACAAAAAGGAGATGAAGACGGCGATAAAAGTAAGGGTAATGACAGCAGCGACGAAATTTTCGAAGACGGCGGCGGAATTTTCCAGAAAGAAGGCGGCGGCAGAAGTAATGGCAAAGACGGAGACAAAAGTAATGTCAAAGACGGCGGCATTCAGAGCTACGACGAAGAAGACGGCGAAAAAAGTAAAGGCGAAGACGGCGGCATTGGGAATTACAGCGAAGAAGACGGCGAAACCAACGGCGAAGATGATAAAGCGAGTGACGAAGTGGCTGGCAGCATTCTCAGAATTAGAGGCAAACGGAGCAACGGAAAAGGCGGCGAACAAAACGAAGACGGTGGAAGGAACGACAATTACGCAGAAGGCGACATGCACAACCAGGCTGGAAACGCAAGAAGCAGCGAACGTAAAGCGGTGGTGGAAAATTTTAACGAGAGAATCGACGTCTCGTTAGGCATGGCAACACAGGTGTTGAGTGAGTTTTTTGGCGAGTCGTGTGCTCGCAAATGGACTACTCAATTGCAAAATATCGCGACCATTTACGGAATAAAAGGAACATTTATAAAGATGCTAATGTTGAGCAAAATAAAGGGAAAAGCTTATGAGTGGCTGCACGCAGATGCAGACCGCGTGTTGCTACCGTTGGATGACCTAATGGCAGAGCTGATCTCAACGTTTAGGGGAAAATCATCGAAGTTGGAGATACGACGCAAATTCGAAGGGCGCAAATGGAAAAATAGCGAAAGTTTCGGGAGCTATGTCGACGATAAGGTAATGCTTGCTCAGGGCATTAATATTGATGCAGATGAAATGTTGAGCTGCATCATCGAAGGTATCCCCAATCAAGGGCTACGCAATCAGGCGCATATTCAATGCTTTGTGGATGTTGGGCACATAAAGAGGGCGTTTGCGGATGTAAGCTTGCCAAAGCTATATGGAGTTGGCAGGCCGACGACATCAACGGATCCCAAGGACAGCAAGGAGACTTGTTGTTTCAATTGCAATGCCAAAGGGCATTGGGCGTATGAGTGCAGGAAGTCGAAACGGGAGAAAGGATCATGCTATGCGTGCGGAGAGATGGGACACTTTGTTGCGAGATGCTTAAAAAACAAAAACAAGAACGAGGGCGAAAACAAATATGTAAGATATGTTGAAATTAATTTTGTTAACGATTCTAATACCAGGTTAATGGCAGAATGCCTCATAGATACAGGAAGCCCAATTTCATTTATTAAAATATCCAAAGTGCCAGAAGACATTTCAAAATTACCAGTTTTAAGTTCATATTATGGTTTAAACAAAAGTTACCTAAAAACTTATGGAAAAATACTATGTTATGTTTTGAAAAATTTAAGTAAAGTACATTTCAATTTAGTTGTTGTGGCAAATGAATCTATGAGTCATGATGTAATCTTGGGACGAGATTTTATGGATGCTTGTAATCTAAATTTAAACCTTGACACTTTGAAAATGGTTACGGTTGAGAATATTGAAAATTCTTCTGATGTTAGTGATGAAAAGCAGATAGTTAGCGATGATGTTAGTGATGAAAAGCAGATAGTTAGCGATGATGTTAGTGATGAAAAGCAGATAGTTGGTGATGTTGTTAGTAATGTTAGGAATAAAAATACAAATTTTAGCGATGTTAATTATGGAACTAGGGACAGCAGGGAAACAAATAAAGAAAATTTTAGTAAAATCAGAGATGAAGAAGAAGCTGTGAATAAAAATTATAATGAGCCTGAAATAAATCTAGTGGAAAAGGAATTATTTAATATAAATTTAACGGATGAAAGTGTAGAATATAAAGTTGGTGATAATGTGAATTATAATGTTAGGTGTCAGTTTGTTAGGATGGTAGAGAGTTGTTATGTAAATAAAGAAAGGCCAAAGGAACCGGAGGTTAGATGCGAAATGAAATTGAGATTAGAGGATTCAAAACCATTCAGTTGTTCGCCCAGACGTTTAGCTTACACAGAGAAAGAAAAATTACAGGTGATATTAGACGAATACTTAAGGGAAGGAATTATAAGGCCGAGTGAATCTGAGTATGCATCTCCAATAGTGTTAGTTAAAAAAAAGTCAGGCGACTTACGACTATGTGTAGACTACCGAAAGCTTAACAAGACTATGGTGAAAGATAATTATCCGTTACCTTTGATTGACGATTTATTAGATACATTAGTAAATAAAACAATATTTTCGAAATTGGATTTAAAACATGGCTACTTTCATGTATTCGTGGATAGTGAATCGATAAAATATACCTCGTTTATGACGCCTTTAGGACAATTTGAGTTTATGCGGATGCCAATGGGGCTAAAGAATGCACCAGCGGTGTTTCAACGATTTATCAATAAGATTTTTGCAGATATGATAAGGGATGGTAAGGTAGTTATATACATGATATCATGATTGCGAGTAAAGAAATGCAAGAACATTTAAGTGTTCTTAGAGAAGTTTTTGATCGATTAGCAAGGAACAAACTAGAATTAAGAATGGACAAGTGTGAGTTTCTACAATCAAGTGTACAATACTTAGGATTTTTGGTAACTAGCAAGGGAATACAGGCTAACGACAAAGGAATAGAAGCTGTTAGAGATTTTCCCGTTCCAGACAAAGTACACAATGTTAGAAGCTTTCTAGGCTTGTGTTCGTATTTTAGAAGGTTCATTAAAGATTTTTCGATAATCGCTAAACCTCTATATGAATTGTTGAAAAAGGATAAAGAATTTGTATTAGAAGAAAAGGAATTGCAATGTTTTGAAATGCTTAAGAAAAAATTAGTGGAAGCTCCAGTGTTAGGATTATATTATTACAAGGACGAAGTAGAATTGCATACAGACGCCAGCGCACAAGGTTTTGGGGCAGTTTTGCTGCAAAGAAAAGAGGATAAAAAGCTTCATCCTATATTTTATTTTTCAAAAGCAACAACAAAAGACGAAGCAAAGTATCATAGTTTTGAACTGGAAACGTTAGCAATAATTTACGCTCTTAGAAGATTTAGAATTTATGTGCAGGGCAGACGATTTAGAATAGTCACAGACTGTAACTCACTGACGTTGACGTTAAACAGAATTGAGTTAAACCCTCGTATTGCACGGTGGGCATTAGAATTGCTGGAGTATGACTTTGAATTAGTCCATAAATCGGGAAAACTTATGCAACACGTTGACGCTTTAAGTAGAAATACACACATAATGGTGGTTGAAACGAATAGCTTTGAAGATAATTTAATTATTTGTCAAGCGAAAGATGAAAAATTAAAAGATGTTAGAAAAAGGTTAGAAAATGAGGAAGATAAAATGTTTGAGATGAGGAATGGAGTTATATATAGAAAGTCGAATAATGGAAAGCTGTTATTTTGTGTTCCAGAAGAAATGGAGGAAAAGATATTATACAAATATCACAATGAATTAGGTCATTTAGGAAGAGATAAAGTTATGGATGCAATTCTTAGATCGTATTGGTTTTCGAATATGAAAGAAAAAGTGGTTAGACATATTGAAAATTGTATAAGATGTGTAGCATATTCGCCAAAGTCAGGGAAAGGGGAAGGACTGTTGCACAGTATACCAAAAGGAAATGTGCCATTCGAAATTATACATATTGATCATTATGGACCGGTTGATAATGGAAGAGCAAAGAAACATCTCTTTGTGGTTATAGACGGATTTACTAAATATGTTAGGTTATATGCAACAAAAACGACGAACACAAAGGAAGTTATTATAGCATTGAAAGACTACTTTAGGTCTTACAGCAGGCCAACTTGTATAGTTTCGGATAGGGGAAGCTGTTTTACGTCGGAAGATTTTGGAAAGTTTATGGAAGAATGTAATATTAAACATGTCAAAATTGCGACTGGGTCACCTCAAGCGAATGGACAAGTAGAAAGGATTAATAGAATTGTGGGACCAATGATAGCTAAGTTAGCAGATCCAGAAGAGAAAATTCATTGGGACACAGTTGTGGAAGATGTTGAGTTTTCATTGAACAACACGAAGCAAAGAAGCATAGCACAAATGCCAAGTAAAATGTTGTTTGGAATCGAGCAGAAAGGAAAAGTTATTGATGAATTGAGACAAAAGTTAGAAGAATTAGATAATGTTAGTGATGTTAGAGATTTAGACAAAATTAGAAAAGATGGTTCAGAAGCGCAAAGAAAATTACAAAAAGACAACGAACAGAGATATAATGAAAAAAGAACAAAGAGTTTGGAGTACAAAGTAGGAGACTATATCATGGTAAAAAATTTTGATAGCTCAGTAGGAGTCGCAAGAAAGCTAATACCTAAACACAAGGGCCCTTATGTTATAGATAAAGTTTTGAGGAATGATAGGTACTTAATAAAAGATGTTGAAGGTTTTCAATTATCGCGTTGCCCTTATCAAGGTGTCTGGAGTAGCCAAAATATTAAGCATTGGATTGGAAAACGAAAATAAAGTTGTGAATATATCTAAGAATTTGTAAATACAAAACAAAATTATAGAAACTAAGATAAATATAAGCAAAAAAAAAAAAAAAAAAAAAAAAAAATTAATTGTAAATTAACACAAGATCAGGGGATCTTAAAATGTCAGGACGGCCGAATTGTAGCAGGATTGCTACGTCGTAGTATGTATGTATGTGTATGTTATTGTATTCCTTCTAGATCAGTCGTGTAAGTTCTAAGAATAAGTTGTTGTTGTTGTTGTTGTACGATGCCGCTCACTGTTCTCTAACTCTCTCTCTCAATCTCATCGCTCTCACACTCTCTCAGTGAATCGGGGGTTGATGCGGATCGTGAGCTGAGAGCGAGAGTAGTTGAACGCCGACCGTGATCCTGAACAGACCAAATTAAATTAAATAAAAGAAAAGACTAGAAGTCATATTTGTGTTGGTGTTTAACTTCAGGGGAATACGTTATACCCCTACAATATGCAGCTCTGGCTGTGACTTTTGCTCCTCGAGGCAACTTCTTCCCGGTTCTTGCGGTTTTCGGTTATCACAACTCTCAACTCGCAACTCCCAACTCCCGCTGGCTCCCAGGTCTCTGCACCTCCAGCCACGTCCGCCCTGCATCCCACTTGGCTGGCAGGTATGCATCAATTCATTGCCTAATCTATTTGCAGCTGCCTCCACCTGACTCCATCTCTGCTGCGTCCTCATTTTACCTCCTGCAGGACTGTGTGTTTGCAATTTGGAGTCCTTCGGCCGCTGACAGGAGGTGTTTGTGCGTGCCGGCTTATCTGAAGTCCTGCCTCTCAGCCCAGGGACCCCTGGCGGGTGCAGATCGAAGGCAAAATGATCTCAGCCTGCACAAATGATGGTCGCCCGAGATCAACAGGATCAAACAAAAACGTAGTCTTTTAAACCCTTTCCAATACATATATTTCAAACTTTTTTAAATTACAAATTCATAATTTTTATTTATTAACTATTGCCAAATCTTTTAGGACAAGAGACAGAAAGGAAGATGTCATCCTCAGGAGTCGCTACCACGAACAGGTGAGTCCGACCTGCAAACAATCTTTCGTAAAATGGAAATTTGGACTGCAAACTAACCTCTTTGCGATTTAATGTGTTTTTATTTGGCAAACACTTTTTCAATTTGGCTGTGCTGAAAGGCAGTTGAAAAGATTAGAGCAGCAAAATCTCATCTAACCTGGCTACGTGTCCTCGTCTCTTCGTTCCCGCCCGCAACCCCCTCACTGCAACTCGACTGCAGTTATTCCTGCCAGCTCTCTTCCACTGGGGCAAGATTCCACACCATAGACATCAATCAGAAGGAAGGCCCAAACAGGATACAGGAAAAGGCGACTGAAAAGCTAACCTGTTTGGTTATGCAAACCACAACCGACCGCCTGACCCAACAAATTACTCAATTTCTTTGTGCCTGGCATGAATATCGTCGCCCCAAGGAGGGTCCCTGCCTCCCGTCCCTCCACCTGCCCCCGGTCACCGGGCCCCCTCCCCGGATACCCCCAGAGGACGGAGCTCGGCTCGGCAGCTGGAGGCAGTCATCAACAATCAGCTTGATGACGAGCACAATAAAAATGAAAACCGAAACCCGCCTCACTTGCGGCTATCCTGCCATCTCGCTCGCGCCACGCTCTATCTCGGTCTGTCAAGTTATTTGCTAACTTTTATTAATGCGGAAACGTACGGCAACGATTTACAACGACAATAAAAGCGCGTCCCGCTCCGGCTATCATATCGCAAAATGTCGCTCCTAGTCAAAGTCATGCCACTGGCCTCCGCTATCGCTATCTAACCGAGCCAAGCCATCCAGCCATCCAGCCATCCAGCCATCCTAGCCGAGCCAAATCCAAGGCGGACCACCAACTCCAGGGCAACGCAACCCGGCGGCCAAAGCCGAGGCGGCGGCAAGAAAAGCCATCCTTCGTATCCTGACAATGCCGAAGAAGGTGCGGATCTCGATTTATGTGCACTGCACGCAGTCCCACCAGCAGCACCACCAGCGGGCGAAAAGGGTCGCAAGGGGCGGAGGGATGTGGGGAGATCGACTAATTCGTTCCCTTTATTCTGACAGGGACACGGGAAGCACTCGAAGTGCCACACACTTCCTTTCCGAGTTTTAAACAGTGTATTTGATTATTAACTTCTGGCCAGGTTATTTGACTTCCCATTTAATTACAACTTTATTAGTTAACTTAATGTGAATATAGAGATATAATTATCTATAAAATATGTGATATCTTACATATTTATTTGTCTTATATGGCTCAAAGTTTCAAATATTTGCGGATAAATAAATTGTAAAAAGAAGGAGTCTTACATATTTTGGTATCTGTTGTTGAGGTCGGCTGCATTAATTCCTTTGGGCTTCCACTGTCATGGTGTCCATATCTGGTTAGTTTGGATGGTTTTTATATCTTACGTTACTTTACTAGATTACAGTATTTGGGGTGAGAGTGTTAAGAAGTGCTAGAGTATTGCGGAAAGTAGTTACAGGTTACCCAGAACAAATTAAACGAATATAAATCAAATTCCCACCAAAGACAAAGCCTCTATTACTGTTTATCACTTCAGCGGCTATAAAGTGTGTAAGAAGTGGCAATGGTTATAGCGGAAATCTATGGGGCATACCCCAACGAATTCAATTCGCGAGGGTATCGTGCATAAAAAAATGACTCTGGTTCCGTCCGACCGCTGTCCCTGGCAGACACACAATGCATGGAATGTGAAAATCTTAAAGACTTTTGAATTGCCAGCCATAAATGCGCATTTATTTCTATGCTCAAGTTGCTGGCGATGGGGATGGGGATGGGCATGGGTATGGTGGGTTGTGGGTGGTGGGTGTAGCGAGGGAGATGGGAGCCCAGCAGCCTGCGTCACTTTGTCTCATTTTTGTGCTTCGCTGACAAATGCAGCCGTGCATATGCTGCTGCTCACCCACACACACATGCAGTAAGTTATTCGAAGCAGCCCCAATCCAACTCCTCCTCGAACGACCTAACACCCCGACTCCCACTCCCTCATGGCAGTCAGCGCATATTGGTAGCTAAGTTATCGCATTTGCGACAACAATGCCAAGCGCGGCGCAGATCTGCAACGGAGCAGTGGGACCCGGATTCGGGTTCCGAATCGGAATCGGAATTGAAAGCTCCAGCAGGGGAGCCGGTGAGGGTGCGAAGAGATAGAGGGAGTCTCAGATGCGCGGAGTCACAGTCAAGCTACCATCTCGCATCCCAGTTGACTATTGCACTTGGAGAAATCTTTTCTGCATTGCTCTGACTATTAAACTTTAAAACCCCTTTGCATCTAAAAACTCAAAAAAACATTTTCATGACATGGAAATAAAAAAAATTAAACAACAAATAATACAAACAACAATAATGGGTAAATGATGTTAGTTAATACGTAGTTTAAGGCTTCGATGCTACTACCTAACCTCCTGTGTTAGTAATGTTTTTGTAAACTTGCTATCACCTTAAGTAAAAAAATAAATATCCCTTTGGTCCAATAAAAATAATGAACAAAAAAACGCGGGGTAAGAGCTAGAACCATTTAAAGAATAACTAAATTATTTAACGTTCATAAAACTTACTTGGCTTTGACATCTGTATAAATAAACAAGGAGGACGCTTTGCGTGGCAAATTTTTGTTTAGGTCAATCAATGGGTATTAACAAGATTAATACATTTCAGTTAAAATTATTTTTCTAGCTTGAAAACTGTGGCGCCACAGTTTTGGGTGGATTGTTGGCGTTAGAGTGGGCGTGGAAAAATTGTATTTAGGTATTCATTAGACAAATTCATATCAGTTAAAATTTGCTTCAAGCAGAAAGGCTGCAGGCGCAAAAATTTTGATCAAATTGCAAGTTGAAAAAAAACTTACAAACTTTTATCTACTTTCCGACGAATTTTGTATAACGTGTATAAAAACCTCTTTATCAATTATTAATTATTAAAACTTAAAATGCTCAACTTAAAATTGCCTCAAAATCTTTTCCATAAATTACATTTAACTACTTCTCCCAGTGCATGGCATCTTTTACACTTGCTTGCATATTTTTGCCATTTGAATTTGTAAAATCAACATCCATTAATCTGCACTCACACTTGCAGTGCTGCCCCGACCACTTTCGACGACTGCATCTTCGCCGCCTCGTTTTGCATGCTCGGTTTCATTTTTGGAGCTGAGCAGCAGCAGCCAGAAAATATGAAAAATCTTCTAGTTACACTAGAAACACTAAAAAGCAAGGGCGGGCGAGGCGGTGTGGGAAGGAGAAGAAAAGCTTTGGCAGTCACTGCCAGTTGCCGTCGTCAGTTAGCATCGTTTGCGATAGTCTGGGCGACGTCACACTGCCGTACCACATCGCTCCTCCTCCCCGAATCCCTCTCCAGATCGAGCTCGGCTCCCGATCCCCAGTTCCTGCCCACTTGCTGCTCCCATTCTCGGAGCTGGTTGCATTATTTGCATTTTACGAGCTGCCTTGCCCTGGGTAGGTTGCCGCGCTCGGTGGAACGAAAGGAGGCGGGCTTGCAGAAGGACTCCCTTTCCAAAAGGGCGTAGGAGAGTGACTGAACTGTGTTAGGTAGCGATTTCTGCTGGGTCTGTCGGGACTCTTCTAATGAGCTGCAGTTTAACAGCATACTTATCCGTAACGCCCAAAGAAACTACTAAAGTATCATGGTCCAAAAATTTAACCAAAAATTGGCTGACTCTGGTTCTAAATAGTTTTAGTTTCATTGTTATGGTTTGTGTGCGCTAGGTGTTGTCGTTTGCAACTAGTTTCGGTTGTTTAGTTCTTCACCCTATTTTTAATATTTTTCCAGATCCATAATTTCTTAAGAAGACAATTAAAAAAACCATGATATTTTGAACATTTGGTGTACTCCTTTGCATGGCTTTGCAGATTGGTCTGGCTTTAGAGAACTAAACAGAACAGGAAAAGTGCAATCGATTCATTACCTCGATCGTGGCCCAATATTCTCGCTGAAGAGATTTTTCAGCAACCTCAGAACATATTCACCCCGCGTCACATTAAAGTATCGCCAGCAGCTATACTTTCGCCGTCACACCATATGCTTCAATTACCGCACCTACAGTGCTTTTCCCGCCCTTGATGGCTTCTCCTCGCGAGGGTGCTGAGGCCTGCTGCTGACGCCGATGGCATCGTTCCCCGGCCATAGGTACACCTCCGTTTCCGAGCCCCTGGTCCCCTTAAACCTCACAAGTTACGCCCGCCATAACGTTGTCAGCATCGACGGAAGTGCATGTGTTTTTCCGTTGGAATAACTCCATTGTGTGTTTCAGTGCAGTCGGGCGAGCATCAGCGCACCCACCCAGTCACCACCCCATTCTTGTTCGCTTTTCTCAAAACAAAATGGGGCAGCTGATACGTCTACGTAAGGCAAGCCTACATAACGTATAAAAGTGGAGAGCTGCAGGTGTGGTCTCTGGATGCAGTGAAAAATACATCTTAAATTCAGCAAACACTCAATTAAACTTCATTTAAAATTAGATCAATTTTTAAAAAAGAAAATATTTAAACCCCACAATAAGCTACTTGTAAGCCACCAATACCTTACAGTTATAAACGTTTCATAAACATTTTATAGCTCTATATAAGCATTTCAAAAATGAAAAATTGGGGAGGAATCTTCATTTAAATATTTCCAAGTTTTAGCTTCAAGCCCAGGTCCCCTCTCCGGTTTTACTTCAACACACGTTTTTTCTCTCAGTTTAAAGTATACCTGCATCGCCCTTTTGAGGAATGGCTGTCTTCAATTCGTGTGCCAGACATTTGGAGCAGCGATTTTGGTGGCCCTTTAAGAGCAATCCTAGTGGCGGGAAAGCTTAAAGCTGGCTGACAAACTGTTGCCACTTGTGTTCCTGTCATGAATTATTGTTGACGCAGGCTGAAAACGAGGGGACCCCGCAAAAACGAAAATGAGGCCAACCAGGCCAAAAGAAACCCAACCAGAAGAAAGGCCGGGAAACAATAGAGGGCCAGCGGGGAAAGAAGGGGAGTGGAACCGAAGCTTAGGCACAGTGAAAATCCAATTCCAAAGGCATAAATCACGGCCAAAAGTTGCAAGGTTTTTAAGCGACATAAATACAATAACTAACCAGAGAGAAAAATATAATTGCAAACGGCCCGAAAGGCCACACAGTCCAAAGAAGGCCAACTAAGCAGGGCCATTGTTGTTGTTGTCCTTATTATTATTGTGGGCCCGTTTTCGAGTGTCAAGCTGTGGCTAAGCGGTGGAGCGGGAAAAGGGGGAGCGGGGGAGGGGATCCACATACCAAACATAAATTGCTGAAAAGTGTGAAGAGAACATAATTGTAACATTCCTTGTTTTGGCCCAAAGCAATGCACCACCACCACCGCAGCAGGAGCGGGCAACCGGCCGGGAAATGGAGGCCAAAGCACAGCCAGACACATGGCCAGGATGTTAGAGGACCTCTGTTCTCGCCGTCGTTGCTGCCGCTCTGCTCTTGTTGTTCTTGCCGCCGTTGTCGGCCTGCCTTTTTCAAGCATTCAATTATGTATGTCTGCGATCCCCGAGCCTGCCACAAGCACACTCCTGCCCCCACAAACACACTCGCAGACCGAAACGAGGCAAAAGTTTTGTAATGCCCGCCAAAAAAGGGGCTGAGCGGGGGGTGGCAAAGGGCACGGAAAGGTGTAAAGGGTGTGTGCACCACACTGAGCCGAGATGACTGCCAAGCCAAAGGCGACTATTTGTTGTGCATACCCTGCTGGGATTTGGGGCTTATCAGCGGAGCAAAAAGCTGAAAACGAAGTACTGCGATAATTTTAAGGGCAATAGGGGTAAGCGAAACATACGTTTAGTGTAACGAGGACCAAAAAACCTCTGTGCCCGCGAATTCTTGAGCTTTATCTGAAGGTGCATATAACGTCAGAACACTTTTGAACTTAATTTCCTTCGGTTCCGCAGCTTTATCATACTTATGGTCTGCATGTGACCTACAAGCCCGAGTTCGGAAGGGTGTTCAGTGTTCTCCGTTCAACACACCCTCTTCAATTATTCTTGTAGATTATGCCGTTTGTTTTTGTTATTGTCGCTGGAGCGCCATAATGTAAATGTAGCACAAACCTTTTTATAGCTCGGACGGACAGGACAAGCAGCTCACACATGGCGAGGTGGGACGGAGCATGAGAGAACGAGTTATGTGTGAGCTTTCGCTTTTTGTTGCTGTGTTGGGTCGGCACATGAAAAATAACGAGAAAAACTGGACCAACGAACAGTCAGAGTCAGCTGCTTGCTGGCCAAAAACTGTGCGAGTGCGGAGAAACTTTGCTTTCGGCCCTTCGCCTCTGACTTTGCCATTTAATTTCAACAGCTTTCTAGCAGCACTTCAACTGCGAAATCAGCAAGTGGTATCAGAAGTATATAGAAACATATACTTTGCATGTGCATGCGGGTCAGGGATTGTGCAACAGAATTTGCCAAATATGCCAAGGTCCCGTTCAAGCATTATATTCAACAATAATATTCCGCATTCATGGTTCAATAGAAGGAACTAAATAATTCCGAAAGTCCCAAATATTTTTGTACGGCATAAATATCCAGGAGTGGTGGGGTCGATTGGGAGGGTGCTGTGGGATTTAAGTGCTTGATTTATGGCCATTTGAATTGCCAGATACATAAATATTATAGCCCTGACAAATGGAATTAGGATGGAACAAATAGAGAAAGGCAAGTCAAGGGATAGATTATTATATGAAATATATGTAGATAGGATTATAGATAGTTCTCGGCCACAACACAGACACTAATAACAACAGAATATCATAGCAGTGTTTTTAAAAACATTACACGTGTTCGTATTTTTCTTTGGAATTTCTAAACTTCTTTAAATTTAGTAAATTTTAGGCAAAATAAGTTGGTATTCATCATTATACCCTCTGCAAGGGTATAAAAACGTGGGGTAATCATAACGTTTTAATGTTTTTAGGTAAAATCGTAAAAACAGAAAACGGAGAAATTGCACGTCAGTTTTACCTCCCCGACGCTTGCTTTTTCGTAACTTTAAAAATACTTGCAATTTACCTCTAAAATCTTAGGGACACATTGTTAGATAGTCTGGGTACACATTTACTCTTCCCCCTTAATTAATAATTATTTTTAAGCTAAAGGACCGAGTTATACAATTTTTGTCGAGCGGATTGGTATGGACAATAGATACTTTTGACACTTTCTTAAGCGACTTTTTTCTTTTGCAGGTATTATATAAGTCGGAACCAGCCGGATCGGACAACTATTTCGTTAAGCTCTCATTGGAATACTCGGGCAAATTGTTTTTAAATTATATGATTGGTATTTTGTAGCTTATAAACTGCTTCGCTTGGAAATAACATTTTTTATTTAGTTCTGAACTTTAAAATTAATTTTATCAAAATAGGACGATTATATCATAGGAACTATCGAAAAATTGGTGGGAAAATAATATACAACAAATTATAGCTTCGGTGTTTTTAGACATACTATTTTATCCTAATGGGAGTACTATTTTTTGTATTTTTAAAAATTTCGAATTCAATTTAACAATTATAAGACGACGTTAACATATAGCTGTCAAATAAACTGTCAGGGAAATAATGAAGTAATTGTTTAAAAAATACACTTTATTTTTTAATATTACTGAAGCTAGAACAATCCTTGAAAATTTAACATGGTGTTACTATCATTGATTATTTATTATAACTGCAAGAGTATACAAACTTAGGTTTGCCGAAGTTAAGTTAATTTCTTGTTATCCATAAATAACAAATTACTAAATTAATAACAAAAGTGTATAATAAGGTATGACCATTTTAAAAAGTTACTAAACCTATTAATAAATTGTTCCGCCATTTGTGAAGGCCGGCTTACTAACTTGATCACATATTCAAGATCAAATAAATCCGTTACAGATTTACAGCCTTTTTTTCAATGCACTATATTTCAAAGTTTTTAAACCTCTTCCTGTGCATAGACCCGTAGAGAGCGTTCGAAATACTGCCCAAAATGCAACAAGAGAGCGGCGAAAAGAAACGAAAGTGGGAAATTCGCGTTGGCTCAAAGAAAACTGCAGCGGAAACCGGAATTCCCAGCGCAAGATGTCAACCCTGTTAACCCTTCGCAAAAAACTCCAACGAAAATTGAAAGAAGCTGAAGCGCAGGAAGGACCCTCATCACACAGGGAAAACCCAGGCCAACTGTGACCCTCGAACTGGGGAAAAAGTGGAAAACATTTTCTTCTAATAACTGCGCGGCAGGAAAAAAGAAGCGAGCGATGAAAATGAAAACGCAGAAAAACGAGACAGCGGCAATTTGCTCACAAAATTGCCAAACCAAAAAGGACTTTGAATTCCAATTGCAAAGAGGACCGAGGGTGCGGGGCGCGGGATCGGCAGGGATGACGGTGCGGGGATGCTGCTCGTCAGCCTTAAAAACGAAACCGCAGAACATGCAGACGTGCCACGCCCACACAACGAACCAACATAAATCATAGACAACAAAAAAGATGGGAGGAGAAAAGTGCGGCCAGCTACAAAAAACTTTCAATATCAGCAATGCAAATTTGGTTGGCCGGCGGGTAATGGCGCGGGGGTAGGGGCTCGCGGTTCGGGGTCTAAGGGAACCGATGACGCAACGCCACCCAAAGGCAAATGTTGAACCATTGAAATCTATGCAGCACAGAGCAGAAGCAGCGGTCGCCGGACGAGCCATCAACGATGAGTCAATAGGGTCAGCGCAGCACCCGCGGGTCACAGTGGACAAAAGTTCATTGAAATGCGAGGATGGATTTCGGAGGAGGGTAGCCCTGCTATTCAACCAAAAAAAGAACGGCTTTTCTGCCAAACAGAAGAAAGTGAAAGTTTGGTTGAATAGTCCGATGCCAGCAAGGTCCATCTAACGCAGAACTGGGGATTATGGAGATATTCACGGCTCTCGCTAGTCTTGTCGCCATCGTAGAAAAGAGAACTTTTCCCTCCCCAAACATATGCTTAATCTCATACAAACACTTTTTTGATCAGGAACTTTAATTTCTAGATAAAACGGTAAGACATTTGCTTAAATTCTAATCGAAATAGTCCCCAATATAAGCACTTATTGGAACTACAATGACTCCTTCTCTGGAGTCAAAATAACTTGTTTGCGCTGCCCGCTGCAAGAGCAATGCTCACCCATTTGTGCTTTTTAATTTCCTTTCTTAACGCATCATTCCACTGTGCTGATCGGCGCCAAAGGGTAAGTTATTGGGGTTGAGGATTCTCCTTCAGCTGAAGAGCTTTATGCAAACGTCTTTTGCATTGATGAGAATGCAAAAAGTGCCAGCGAGGGTGGGGTGTGGAGGTTGGGGGAGCGGGCTTTTGTAGAAAGTAATTAAAAATGCTGCAGTTGATGCTTAACTAGTTTTTAATAAGTTTTTAATTAAAAATAAATATGCATTTGCGTGTAAAAAATGATGTGCGCCAGATGCCCAAACGAAGGACGAGGACCTCCCACCCGGAGCACGTGACTCGGGACGGCGGCGGTGGGGCAGGCCACGTGGCTGGGCAGCCGCTCCGGGGTGGGAATTGCGAACACATCATCATCGCCATCATTATCTTTTTGCCGCTGTTTGTGCTACTCATTACATGGCGTGTAGACAAGGCAAACAAAATTGAATTAGCATAGCAGGCGGATGAAAAAATCACGCATACGCCACCATCCTGGTGGAGTCCTAGGGACACTCCTCCGGGATTCGAACCACCCTGCCCAGCTCTAGTAGACTTTCCCTGACTGTCTTTTGGCGCTCCTCTGCTGTCCTACAATTGCCCTCAACAATGTGAAGTGCGGAAATTATATGAAGTCGAATATTGCTTGCCATTGTGGATCAATTCGTACCCTCAAATGCTGTTTCAAATGCTGATTATACCCTCCAAGGCACCGAGCTTTTTCTCATAGCAGCGATCACAAAACCTATTATGTATACGAGTATATAAATGCATGTAAGTATTTAAGAAATCCTTAACATCTACCGGAGTTGTGGGCAAACTGACGGAGCTCTGCTTTACGAGGGAAACGGGTTATCCGGTTAGTTAGTTTATTCAAATATATTGTTTTAGTACAACACAATTTTAAACATTTTGATAAGAGCGAAAAAAAATTTTTTAAGTGGGAATTTCTGTAAATCACCATTTGGAGATTAAAAAATTTTAAGTTGTACGTTTGCTGCTTAGACAAACAAGAGTATTAGCCATAAAAAGTTATAACTTTCGTTATAAAAGTCCGATCTAAGTAGTTTTTAAGATAAAAGACAAAAAAGCTTAATTTATAATTAAAAGGGTAGAAGATCACTGATAAATGTGGTAAAAAGTAATACAAACGTATACCATTGGGGTAAATTCGGAACAAATTTCCCGACTTAGCCGTAATTCCCTGTCCAAGTAAACAAAACATTCAAACGCAGCCGCCTCAAATTAGGGAAGTGTAAAGGGGCTGATCCCCCCTCGGCTATTGGGGCTGATGCTCAGTATTTGCTTTCCCTAACGAATGCAGGCGGCTCACTGGTCGGCCTGCCAGGGTCTCATGAGATTAGGGCTGCTCCTCGGCACCCCATCCTGCGGGGCTAAGCGTGGCACGGCTCGGAGATGAATTCAAGCGCAAAATTATGTAGCCACACAGATACGCATACACATGCCCGACAATCAAGCAATGAAATTTCATGCGTTTGCACATGGGTTTGCCCCTGGTCGGCGACCCCCTGCATGGCTTAACTTCGGGAAACCCCCGCCCAAAAGCAGCAAAAAAAGAAAAACAACGCACAGTTCTCTTACTCCATAAACAAGTAACACATTTTCACTTCCTTTGAACCTGTTACGAATTTTAAAATTTTTTCCGGTAGATTATCCGCTTTTAGCCCTGGCCACGCCTACGTCCCGTGCGCCCCAATGCCACACAATGCACGAAAAGCACGTACCAAATGTACTGAGGGGGTGGGCGAACAGAGGGGTGGGTTCGGGTGTGCTGGCTAGTGATCCCATCGTCGTCCATTGCTTGTGTGCAAAAATATTACTTGGCTGACATTTAAATTAACACAATCACAGTTATTGGGAGCTCAACTTTAGTGGTTTCGGGTCTCGGCCTGGGATGAGCTGGATTTTGTGCTCCATCTCAAAAGTCAGTGCGCAATCGGACTGGGACAGGACCCCCGAAATGAGAACAAAATGTTTTCCGACAAAAACTTGATAAATCTTTTGTTTGGGTTCGGATTGGGCCTTTGGAGGGAAGGGGATTGTTCTGCTGAAATGTATTTCAGCCGCATTGGATATTCAACGGATTTCTTTGCCATTACAGCACTTTAGAGAAAGACTCGACGATGAGATACAGTAAAGTATACTTTAACTAACTTTAAAAGTAACTATAATTAGCCTCATTTCAGGAATTACATTTAGTTCTGACACTGTACGCCTGCAAAGGGTTAGAAGCTCAAAAAAATGTATTTTCTTTGATGTTTTTACATAATTCCCTTAAAAGGGAGAAATCTTGTGAAATTTAAATAGCTCAAGAAATAATCTTTTAAAACGAACTCATTTTCAAAATATACAGACATAAATTTTTGACAGCTAGGGTACATAAATTTGAACTCGCCGAAATTGTCTATATTGGCTTTTCTTCCGACTAAATGTCCGGAACCCTAAACTCGCATAAAAATGATCTGGGTTGTGAACCTGCGAACGAAAGATCATAAGAAGTATAATCGTAATTAAAATTATCATGTTTTGTAAAACATCGAATCGATTTAATGTCGGACGGTCCCATTTGTTCCACTCGGCTCACGAGCGTGGTTAACAGCCCTTCCTTGAACTCCTTTAATTGGCACACAAGAAAATAGTCCCTTTCGAGCAAGAACACGATGTAGAAGTGTAAGGGCCGCCCATGCAGCTCCTCCGAAACATATACCCCATTGACTTGATAAATGTTCAATTAAAACTTCAAATGCTGCCCCATGCGAACTTAACATTTCCCTTTTGTCGCTGACTGCACTATTGTGACATTTTCTTTTTGTTTTTCGGTTTTTTCGGGGGTCAAGCAGACAGTTTACGGGGAGTACGAAAGTGTCCGCATCTCTCTGTTCCGCCCTCTTTATCAATCCATCTCTCTCGCCCGTGTGTCCCCCTTCGACTTATGCGCGTGGGCGTTTTTTAATCAAAATGTAACAAGCCAAAAGCAAACAAGGATGGTCCTGGCCATCTCCGCTCCGTTCATGGCCGGGCAGAGCTCATGGCCTGGATTAGTAGTGCAGCGGCAAAAAAGGAGCAGGCGGCGCGACAGAGCTGGCAGAAGAAAGGCCCGAAAACAGATAACGAGAGTTGCTGGCTGTGGAAAAGATAGTTCTTGCTCCCTCCCTTGTTGCACACTTTTTATTGGACTTTATGCGCTTTTGTGCTGACCCACCCTCCAGCCCTGCCCTCGGTGTTTGTTTCGTCCAACGGAGATGGGAAAAGGTATCCAGGATCCGTATAAAAACCCATGGCCCCGGGTCAGAGGCAACTCCATAAACGGAGCCGGAGAAATACACGCTCCGAAACGAATGAAGGGGAAGTCTTACTAATTTTGCTGGCCTGCGCCCGGGGTTGATTAAATATGAGGAAAACGGTTCGAGGCCCTCCGATTGTTTACCTTATACGGCCAATTTGTAACTAAATCGCAGCCCGAGATGAGCAGCTAAGCTGCGTGTAAGCTCTCCAAGGCGCCACTTCATCAGTCTGTCCTAATCGGAGTAGGAACGGCGGCAGAGCCGACTCCCACCGGGAGGAGGCCTTTGTTGGTCAGTTCAGAAATTAATTAACCAGGAACACACAGGGCATAGTTTCAATGGGCCGGGCGGCGGCCCTGGCAGAGGCCATACAATAAAACAATAACAGAGGAGTCCGAGCTGGCCCCCACCGACCACCCACCCCTCATCAACACATTACAAGCCACTCAATAAGCTGCCATCGACGGCGCCTAAAGTGCCAGGAACACACAGCCACACACAGAGCACACCCTCGCCCTGGATAACGACGCCATGGACCATGATGAGGCGGCAGAGTTGACGATGATCGGGATGATGAAGCCCCAGTAACTGTAATTTGGTGCGTTCAGTTTTAGTTCAAAGGCGATGTAGGCGCTTTCTCACAGCTTTTGGGGCTTGGAGCGGTGTCGGCGGAGGGGGTGGCGGAGCGGAGGTGGGGTCGGGACCTTTTGTTCTCTGACCTCATTGACTAACCGGGCTATCCTAACAATGTGAAGGCTTCAAATGCCTTTCTATGGACGCATTCGTCCATGTGGGCTAAGATTTTTGTGCCGGTCATCAGCAGGATGACGATGACGAGGCTGGACTTTGGCCAGGGCTGGGTTAAGGTGCGTCAGTGGGTGAACCAAAAAGTTGCGGTTCTAGGAGGAACTAATGCTGTTTAGGGTTAGTAAGGACACTAAGAGCCAAGACTCGCCATGTAATTAGGACCCCTTAAATAGAATAATAAATAACTTGTGTCCTCCTCATAAAAATGATTATTGCAATTTAATTTAAACTTACTTCAGCTTTTAACCTTTACCTATACATTTGTGCACGTGCAGACCACTTTACCCCTTGGTATAATAAAATCACATTCAGGATGCTTAAGTTTTAAAATATATTTTGGTTGAGTTTTTGAGAAGAAAATTAGTTTGAATTTCGTCAAAGGCAAGAATATGAGCTTAGATAGTCATTTAGGCTTGGAAAGTTAAGCTTAAGAATCACAGGGTATATGTATATATCCTGATTTATTGATTTACACGTATATATTAGTAATCTATCGAAATATTCATTATAGGGATGCTTTAACGTTAAACATTTAATAAATATATGCCTTGCAATATAACACAAAAAAGAACAAATCCGATATTGTACCCTTTTAAACAAAGAAATCATCACAAAAAATCTGGAATAAATTCAAAATATTTCACCGAGCAAACTATGAGAATATTTCTTACAAACGATTATTTTGAGTCGTCTACATTCCCGCCTGAGAAAACCCTATAAACCACTTAAACTTTGGAAACAACCCGCGCTTTCTTCGATGTTGGTTATCGGGCTCCTTCTGATTGTAATCAAGTTCCTTTATGCCTAACGATGTGTCAGCCCTCGTGTGACGTCTTTGTCCGTCCTGACTTGGCCAGGTTTCTGTGAAGCATGAGCGGCCAAGTATAGGGTCCCATGCTTGTGGGTGTGTGGATTGGTATTAAAAACAAAAGACCCATAAAGATTATGTCAAAAACAAACTATTCAATTAAGTAACTAAACTAACTGACGTTGGCAACAAAGGGAAGGCATGGATGAAGACCATTTCGAAAGCCACTTGTACTGCTGCTGCCTTCCACACATGCCAACCATCCTGGTCACCCACATGTGCCCACGCTTATGCCAACTGTTGAAGCCGAAGGAACTTTTGGTCTTTGTCAAGCCGGCTCACAACAACAATTACAACCGTCTTGCTCGAACTTTTTGTTTTATTTGCATAGCAGAGATTGGGATTGAAAATGATGAAGAGATAGGGAGATCTGGCGAGTGTGCGGAGAGAAGTATTCGCAGGAAGGACAACTTGGAACCGGTCAGTTGTTGGGGTGATGTTCCATTCCCATCTTTTTATTTCCCCCATTAGTTGCATTGGGAATTTGTCTGAGAAAAATATAGCTAATATTGATTTGCACTGCCAATCGCTGGGTATATTGGTGAGATGGGCATTTATAGGTATTAAATATAGTTACAATTAAATTGCAGAAATTAACTGACTGTGAGAAATAAAAGAAAGTACAAATTTGTGGCATTTTAAATTGTTGTACACATTTAATGTGGTGGTTATGTACTGTCATAAGGGTAAAATACAAATATCCGTGTTATATTAGGCTCCAGGTATCTCAATGCTCAAGCTCAGTTCTACAATCCTTTTTCGAGCAAGATACTACGGCTTTGGTATGTCTTTTACAGGGAACTTTTGGTTCGAACCAGTCTTGAATTATTATCTGTGCTTGTAACTAGACTGATGGTCAAACTTGGGATGTCTCTCCGTGGGGTCCAAGTTATTGGCATTATTAGCAAAAGGCTTAGGCCTTAGCGTGTGTCAGGGGCCTGGCGTGAGCTTCCTTTGAAGAACATGGGGCTTGAGGGCTTGAGGCCGTGGATGGGAGTGGGCGAGGAGCTGTGGCACGTGTCATAAAATAAACAATAATCCAAGGCAGCGCCTGCCATTCCACATAGCTGCACAATAAATTGTATCTAATAATGCGCACCGTGCAGTAGAACAAACAATCAATTAATAGACAATATTTTCGCCCTACCCGTGAACTTTGCCTGTTCTTCGAGTTGCCAGCGATTTTGTTTTCGATTCCGATTGCCTTAAAACAAAGAGAGAACAATGAAAAATCGGAGAAAAATAGAAATAGAACAGACAGAACTTGTGTAAGGAGTAGAAAAAAAGATAAATATTTATACCCCGAGCGCAGTGCAGGCGACGCTCGACTTGTTTTTTCAGCTTCGTTGAGCGTATAGAACTAGATCTCAACCGGAGCGGCTGGAAGGGGTTGGGGCTTAGGGGTTAGCGGGGTGGCGGAAGGTGGGTAAGAGCATTTCTAGATAATAAAAAACAAGTAGGTAAATACAATATAAATGCTGGTAGCCTTCTCTCAGCCCCAGTCGCAGCCTGAGCTCTGTGTTCCTCCGGAGCTCTGTGTATCTTACAGATACGATTCGGTTGCACCAGCAGTGCCAGCCAGCACTTTTATTACGAGCGACTTTTCTGCAAATTGTGGAACCATTGTCTTCTCCTGCTGCTGCTCCATGGCCAAGAGGCCAAAGTGTTTGAATTTACTAGCAAAGCGGAAAGGCAAAGAGAGCGAAATGAACTACGACCCATCCAAATGCTCGGACGGGCTCAAAAGGTTGCGAGCTCCCCCAAAGCGACCAGCCAGAAACGTTCACAGTTTTCCGTTTCTGCTGCGATGGCATTCTTGTTTATAAACCCAAAGGCAATGCTGAGGAAACCACCTTGGGTTGGAGGCGCTCGTTATCCTGCGGGCATAATAACTAGTCGATGAAGCGAGAGTTGTTCGATCAAATTGGTAAACAAATGTGTGGAAAGCTAAGGGTTTGCAAGGGGAGTGGGAGGTGTCTGCTTTCCGAGAGAGACGGTGGGTTATCATTAAAAGAAGTTAGCTTCGGGGCTAGATCTCATCGTTATTTAATCGCCTTTCATTCCGTGTTCCGACTCCAAATCATGTGCCTTGGAAAATTTGAACCCTTTTCGCTTTAGATTCCATTCCTTTAAAAGAGTTCTTTTATCAGTTATTCAAAGTTTTTGTCTTTTCCTCGACAAATGCTTATTCATAAATAAAGAAAATGTTTAAGTTAGAACGAATCAATGTGATCGTACTCGAAGTAATGGCCAAACTTAGAAATAAATCAATCCCAAGATACACGAACAGATCAAGAAGAAAAGTTTCACATTTAAGGAATTAAGCATCAGGCCAAGAGGATCGAGAATTGCCAAGAGCATCTGCGAGTCCCCAAACATCTCTGCGATTTCGAAAGGTCTGCTCAGCTTAGTCTAAGCCCTGAAAGGGCAGAATCAGATTGGTGTAATACCGAAGTTGGGACGGGAAAGCCAGCGCTGGCCATTTTACTCTGCTAAGTAGTGGGCAATTATTTTTACGACAACTAGTTAAGGGTGCCCCAATGTGTGGGGCAGGGAAGGCGGCAGGACTGCCACTTAAATTTGCTACTCGCTTCTAATTGCGGGTTTTTCTTATCCCCAAAAGAGAAGCAACAATGGTAAGAGGAAAACAATGTTAGCAGCAGTTAAAAGGGACTAAGGAGGGGCAAATGTGTGTGTTGATAGCTCAGATATGAAGTTGAAGTTGGTCTGAGAGGAAGGCGAGTTGATTCGAATTAAATACATGAGGGTTTGCGCAACAAAGCAAAGTTAACTTGCTTAAAAACTTGCCAAAGATAATGAGTTCCTAAGATAGATGGCACCCGACCCCGATTTCACCCCTCACCTTGGGTGCAGCTTTCGTATGAAACATAACTCAAACTGTTTGCTTAGTTGTTTTTATGGTTGGCTCTTGGTCCTTGGCTTTCTGGGATTATGATAACGAGAGCTCAGAGAAATAACAAAACCAAGCTGCACCCAAGGGTCCTTTCTGTATGGGCAGCTGCACTGAGAGAAAAAAGCCTACACCCCTTAGGGTGTGACACACAAGTCGCAGGGAACTCGATAACACTTTAAAATGCCATCTTAGGGCTCGGAAATTAAAAGTATAACGAAAGACGATTATCCCTTATTGGTTACACACTTTTGAACGGATAAACCTACATTCAGAAGTGTTTTCACACCGTTTTAAAGGGGTACATCATATCCTAGGTCTCCATTCCAGTAGTTTTTAACAACAAATACAATATATTTTTGCAGTGGAGGGGAGCCTGAGCTCAAGTATCAGAAATCTGTTTGAGACATTGTTGATGACTGCAGGAGGAGTTGTCTGTGACTCAAAAACTCTCAGCGACTGAATCACCAAGATAAGCTCTGGGTCTTTGTCTCCCACACTCGCATTCACTATGTTTGAGCAATCAAAATTGGGAATTGTGTCTATGTTTCGTCAAGTTTTCAACGCTGAAAGCTGCAGTAGTTAGGGTAGTAAAAGTTATATGCTATTTGCCGGCGCTATACTTTCAAAATTAGAAGTGGCAACACAGGCAGGCAAGAAAGCAGTAGAACTATACATTTAGCCAACTTTGTTTCCGAATGCTAAAACTTATATCAAATGCTTTATTCTGCGAGTGTTCATTTGAGTTCGTACATAAATAAGGAAATGCGTGGTATCAGGCTAAAAGTCTGATTAAAGTCAATAGCGCCATTTATTGGCATTTTACTGCTTATTAAGTTTTAATAGCAGATTAGTCCGTTCTCACATATTTGTAAAATTAATTATTGCTGAAGTAATATATGTGTGTGCATACACAAATACAGAGTCATACGGGTGCTAATTGAAATGCTTTGGTGACATGGCCGTTGACGTTTTTTAGATTTTTAATTAAATAGCTGTCAACATTTTTTACAAATATACATCATTACAAATATACATCATTTGGTTGCGTTCCACGGGCAGTTTGACTTCCCTCCCACCCTCAAGAGCTAGTGTCAAATTATTACATGCTAACTAATTTGATGCTTTCGTTTTACTTATTTTTTCCAAAATTGCTGTTTGCTTTTTTATGCGATCCGGGAGTGTGTTCTTTTCAACCACAAAATTGAAATGTTTTAATTGAAACTAAATGTTGCCCCTGTGTATTGCCTGCAAATAAAGCAGGAGTGCAAACAAGCCGGTCGAAAACAATAACAAGAATCCAAACACGAAGCCGCCGAAACACTGGCAACCGGCAATAATAATTACATCGAATGCTGTTCCCGGTTCCATTCTCTATTTGCGACTTTGTCCTGGAACTCCATCACAATGCAGTAAACTCCGGAAATCCGATTTGCGACCCTCTCCCCTGACCCTTCTCATTCATTTTACAGGGCTTTTCGAGGGGCTCCTTATACCATTTCCCCGGCTCTCACTCTTTATGCAGGGATGCATTGGATTTCCATCGATGGTGGGCAGGAGTATGCCATACTTCTCGCAGAAAAGTCCCCAGAAATTTAATTGTAAACACATAAATCGCTTTACGACCGTTTTTTCGCTGGCATAATTTTATGTGTACCACCTTGGCCCTTTTTTTTAGGAATTTTCGCATGGCAAAGCGTTTAAAAAGGCCAAAAGCTTAAGCCTCGTGCGGTCAACAAAAAGCTGGCCGCAATGGGAAAAATAAATACGGGCTCAGGCTGTTGGTCGTGGATAAAACAGGACCACGAGGACCGCCGCCTGTCCTTTGGGTACTTTTCCAACACTCACACAGGCACGGAGATATACACAACCAGGGCACATAAAAATGCATTAAATAAAATTTGTCATATAAATCTTGCAATTTATATGTTTGTGTTTGGCTGGGAGTGTGCGGCCTGCAGTAGCCCGAAAAATGTAATTTACAGACCGAACGCTTTGGAAAGTAAGTTGAAGTTGACAAGCCAAGGGTATACTGGGCTGAAAGTTCGGGTTGTTCTGGTTTTCTTCCAAATGTATTCTAGATTCAAAGCTAGAATCAATAAAATTACTTTTACATAGATTATAAGTAACTAACTTTAAGCTAAAACATTTTTGGTTTTTTTGCCGCTTAAGCGTGGCTTCCTTGGGCTTTTAAAGTAAAACCTGGCCATGTAGCACTTATTTCCCTGTTTGTAGCATACATTTCAGCGCTCCGACTGCCTTCTACCAAAATACTAATGGGTAACAGGCAACTGCAACGTTTCTCCCGTTAATACACTCTTTTTCGCTTTCGCATGTCATCTCGAGCGAGCTGCCGTATAACTCATTAAGAGCGCTTGTCGCAGGTGCTAATTCGTTAAAATGGAAATCAGAATTTTCCAATTAAACTGCGGATAATAAATTGGCCCGAACCGAAACCATGTATATGTACTGCCCACCAGGCCAAGCTTTTTGGGGTTGGCCGGCAGCCCCGGCAGCACCGGCAGCACCGGCAGCACCGGCAGCACCGGCAGCATTGGCAGCATCGGAGGCATTGGAGGCATCAGCCGCAGCAGCTGCCGAGCCCTGGGCTGCGCGGCGGGCCCTGGGCTGAAGGAAATAATTTATAAATACGCCGGAAGTTCCAAGTCAGCATGAAAGGGCGAAAACACACACAGGCACCGCACCCCGGCGGAGCACCCACCCGCCCACAGGTTTGCATTTCCGTTAGCTAGCTAATTTGTAAAAAGCTGTTGACCAGCACACAAGAGCCCACAGCTGAGACTCAACAAGAAGATAAACTATGCGCCGTCCGTATGTGTGTAGTGCTCATACATAAGCAGATACTTTATCTAATGCCAGACGACGTGTGGAAATTTAGACGTACAGTGCACACAGACTCGCACGCACGCGGCAGTTTCGGAGTTTGGGGTGGCGATGGGGCCGGAGTGGGCTGGGGCAAGCAATTAGATAAAACAAACGCAGTGCTGACAAAGGCAATGCAATTTTGCTTGCCAACCGCAGCAAAAGTTGAAAACATCTCAAATATGGTGGAGTTCAACCAAGATGTGTGTATAGGGCAGCTGGGAAATACAGTGGTGGCTCGCCAGTCGCAACTTTCGCACTTAGCAATGTATTTCAATTTGAATTTATAAGTCGTAAGTTATCCGTAGGATTACCAACAATATTTTAAGTTTTTAAAGCACACTTTTAATTACTTCTTCATCTCGCTAAGCATTTGTTTTAAAAAGACCTTAGTAGTAAGTTAATACATATTTATTAATCCTAAAAAGTTAAGAGGAGTTGCGGAGTATTTATTGTATTGAATCCCTTGCGATAAACAACCTAGAAGAGCTGGGAAGGAGGCTACCTTTTATAATTACGCGTTACTGCTGGCCAAATTGCCGTATCCTGCTCAGCTGATATCTGCTTGTGGATACGTCTCCTGCAACGCCCATCCCTAAATCGAGGCCGCAAACCCAGCGAAAGAAGCGAAACGAGGAGTCAAAACTGCTGTTGCCGCAACTTGAAGTATGCGTGGTCAGAGTGGGTGGTACATGCACTGGCTGTGAAGGATGGGCCTGGATAGCGGATAACGGGTGGTGGATGTGGATGTGGGTGTGGTGGGGGCTTTTGTGTGGCAGCAGCTGCAAGAGCAGCTCAACAATTCAATTTAAGATTCGTGCGCAATTTGCGCAATGCGAGGCGCCAGGGGGCGTGGCCCAGTACAGTGCAGTACAGCACAGTACAGCTCAGTACTGTCTCCGAGCGTGGGTGCGAGTGACTTGAGTTGATTCATACGGCAGACAGCTTGCTCCACTTGGCACTAAGCATTTCGCGGCAATGGGACCGCTTTGCCACTCCCAGGCCCCACGCCCTCTTTATCCTGGCAGCCGGATCCGGACTTATGCGTGCTGCGAGCTCGGTAATTGTAAGTCTGGCTCATTTATTTCCACGCGTATTTTGCTTGTATTTTGTTTAGGATGCTACACATTTTGCCGGCAATTTTTCTTTGGCGATCTGTATATAGAATGTACAGAAGGAGACGGGTACATCGCGAGAACAACTATGAAATATCTTAAGTAAACCGTAGAGTTATTCCTTATTGAACAAATCAAGATGACAAGATGGGACCATGACCCAAAACGACACAATCGTCAAGGAAAATGTATATGAACTTGATTTCAAGGATGCCTGATAATTAGGTTATATTGAAAGAGACTTTTCTATGTTTTGGGATGCTAATCCACTCTTCTTCACTTCACTTTTAATATTAGTATTTTTATACCCTTGCAGAGGGTGATTTTAGTTGGAAGTTTGCAACGCAGTTTCCGCCCCATAGTATATATATACTCTGGTCGGCATAAGTATTTTGACGAAACAAAAGTTGAATATACTCACAACTTTAGTTTACTTCTTTTAACTCTTGGCATCCATGGAAAGGTATTTTAAATGTCGTTTTAATGTTGCACTACTTTTCTTAACCCATTTAGAACTTATTGAAAAGGACGAAATAAATATAAAAACAATGGTAAAATGTTATAAATTTGGTGTTTCCTAACAATTTATCTAAGACTGTTGATATCATTTTTTAACACTTCAGAATTTTGAATACAATTTTTTAAAAATTGGACGACTATCATATGGCTGTAATTTTAATTGTATATTTCTGTTAATAGTTTTTAGTTTACTAAAAATCGGAACGTTCTGTACATATATTGCTCCCACGGGTCGAACCTGCAAGGGTATAGAAACATTGGCTTGCTAATGCAAGCTTCCTTTCTTGTTTAATTTAGCTTTGCCAACGAATTTTTTATTAAATAAAAAATTAAGAACCAGTTGCTCATATATTTTGATTTGAGTCGTTTTTCTTAATCGTAGTACTATTTTGCCTAATGAATCTTGGACAGTAATTTACCAAAAGTTTTGTTTTTAAATTCTAAAGCATAGTATTGAAAGCAATCAAATGTATTGAAATTTCCCAAGCCAAAAGTATTTGTAAAATTACGAGTTAGCTCTTATTTTAAGGGCCACAGGGAGTTTCTTGTCTTATTCCCACACCACAGGTTGCGTTGCTTCCCGCTTCACTTTCAGAGCCGCTGTAGTCCACCCGGTTCCCGGCAAACAAGAGTTATTTGGCTTTCCAATGGTTTAATTAAAACATTGTTACTTCATTGTGAAAATGCGCAAAGTGTAATTATATAACATTTTCCGACCACGCTCCCACACACCCTCGCACACACTCGTAGTTGGACGCCCAGTTAGAGCGTTGGCAGTGCTAACAAACAAATACAAGTGCAGCGAACGGGACAGACAAAATGTAGTACATGTGTCGACAGGCGGGGAAATTGTTGGGAGAGTTGGAGAAAGGGGTGCCGGGGGTTCTGGGGGCTCTGGAGTGCCAGATTCGCAGAGCAAGGGAAGTCGCTTTGAGTTTTAACGCTTTGTACAGATTTCCATGCTCGTGTGGGGTTTCCTCAGCCCTCGATGCAGCACACGCAAATCGCTTGGCTCCGAAAGTTGACACGCACATAGTTATAATAGGTAGAAAATTAAATTAGGCCCAGGCACAGTCTCCGAAAGGCTGGCTTCAATATTTGCACGCCATTCCATGGAATCGCGAGTGAGGGGACCAGGATCCTAGAGATGCGATTAGATCAGGAAATACACATATGGATACAAAAAAAACTGTAATGGGCAGGCAAAAATTAAGAAAGTTTTATCAAAATCAGTTTTACAATGAGAAGCGGTATCATACAAAATCAGAAATCAGTTCAGTCGCGTTTTATTTTATACTTGCTGTGAAGATTTCCTTTATGACACATTAAAATACTAGTGAAACTTTCAAAAATGTTTGATAAGATTTTGAAACCGCACACTTAATAATATCTTTCAGTCTATGACAGTACACCATCATTTCTAAATGGTTTCTTTAACAGCCGCCACGACAGCTTTCATTAGGCCTGGTAACCTTAATAACTTAATTGAGGTTGACGCTTTAAAGACGTCGGCTTCAGGCCAAAGATGAGTTCAGCCATATACAAACACAGGCCCAAACTCACACGCGCGCGGGCCAAAAAGCCAAAATGCCGAAAGGCTGGAAATAAATTAACTTTTTTGGTGATTTTATGTAAATCCTGAAATGGAAAGCGCTAGCCGTCTGACGGCCAACCGACCCACTTATATTTATTTAACGATGTGACCCAAATTTATTTCTGCATGTGGAGTGTTTAATTAGACATGTTCCCCAGTTGTCGGCTTTCCTGACGACGTTTGGTGGTCTTTACGACCCGCCGAGGCTCCAAACCCAGGGGTTGGCTTCGTTTTGTCAAGGTCAAATGACATGCTCATATAAATAACCCCTCTCGGGGTCCGTCCCGAATGGGTTTTTGGCGTTGGAGCTTGGGGCGGGCTTCGGCTTATCTTTGGGGTGTGCCGCGCCAAAAATTTACGTACTGTTAAGTAAAGGATTTGTGGTTAATGACGGTCGTCGGTTTGGTCACCGACGGATTATTTTTCACCCCGAGCTGCATATGTTGTGTAGGCTAGGAAATTTTACACGTGGACACTGGTTTTGGGACTTATTGCGGTGCTGGGTTGCTCAGGATGTGGGCAATAAATTTAAGTTGTAATCAAATTTAAATTAAAGTTGTGGGGCTCGGCCAGATTGAAGGATGTCATTAGGGCAGGAATAGATGCGGCAAAAACTGAGAAGTGGTCCTAAAGGATACGATTCTTGCGAAGGGATGGATGGTTTCAAATTGTGTTACTTATCGCTTCTTCCAATTTACTCTTGAACATAAACAAAATGCGGAGATTGGAAATGATACATTTTTTATCCAAGTTGTCCTAAGGTAACCGTTTACGTCAATGTGCTGCGTTTAATTCTTCCTTAACCTTACATTTACTTAATCCCAAGATAGTCGTTTCGTTTCAAGTTAGGCTTGCAGGTGCTTCCAGATATTTCCGGATTTTTAGCTTTGGCCTTAAAATGTATCCTTTTTGAATGTAATTTTCGAAAAGTTATAATGCTAATGTATTGATAGCCGCTTGACTTTCATCTCAAACCTTCAATTGAATTGCAAAGAGCTGGGAAAAAGTAGAATGAGGTAGACCCAATGGCCTCCCCGTCACTAAAACTTCCCCCAAAGAGTCAGAAATGCAAATTGTGACATAAGTGGACGGCTTATCAAACTCGCAAATCCTTCGACCAAAACAGATATGAGACTGTGACAAATCTTGCCGGGACCTCAGCTGTCATGAACGCTCGACAGCCCCTTGGCAGCCCCTCGAGGTCCAGGAACGCCCCAGCTAAGCCCTGGCTTAGATGTGTTAGATATGTTCAACAGCTGCGTTATTTCCATTTTTCTACTCCGGTTTCTTTTTTTCCTGCCTGCTACGACCATGACAACTTTCAATTTCCACGACCGCCCCCTCGTTCGCAATTTCAATTTTCCAAAGCGCACGCCGCACCAAGAGGTCCGCCACGCCCACAAGCTTAAGGCGGGAGAGAGGGCAGAATATTCTAATCCAATCGAAGCATTTATCAGCGTAACCGATCGACAAAAGTCGAGAGTTATGCATCAAAGTCACGGGGCGATGAGCTAACTGAGATAGTCCTGGCCCCGAGCAATTACCCCCTTTTCCGGGCGGCTGCGGAGGGGAAATTGATGAATTTTTTTTATGTAAATGCTGTACTAAATCAAAACACATTTCACACACGCGCACACGAGCCGGCAATTTGATGCTGCATTGGGCAGACTTGACAAAAGCCAAAAAACGAACCCCGAACCACGAGCCCAGAAGCAATCGCCTTCTAGCCCCGTATCATAAAAATATCTCTAACAATTTCTGCAGTAATGGCCAGACATAAAAAATACGCAACAAAACAAGTGCAGGGATAGCTGTGGTTGCGAGGTTGATGGGCTAATCGATACCCTGCGGTCAAAGTTCCTGCATATAGTCCTCAAAAGCTTACGACTTTGAATGAAGTTAGTTATTCAGGCTACAAAAGTACGGATTAGGGTAAATCAAGTGTAAGGTAGGACATTTATTTTTTCTGGTTCCGTATAGCATTCTTACATAGTATTTCATCAGCGGAATCAGATTAATTTACAGCCAGAGCCTTACCCCTTTCCTGGGCTCCGGTCTTCTTCAAGAAGTCCTATATCCCCCGATACCTTGTGGCCGTGCCGCGGGTATAATAATAATTTTTCACTTGCGTAACCAATCGATTCATGTGTCCTACCCCTCGCTGGAAATCGGTGCGGAGTGTCAAAGATGAGGCCACACTGATAAAATCCAATCACTATGAAATTTACGCTCCTTTGCAGGAAATGAAGCGGAAGAAATGTGCAAAATGTATTGGCGACGCCCGCCCAGAGATACTAGTCGATCCCCCCTTGCGCCGTAGATTTGTCTTTCTGTGTGGGTCCTGGTGGGGGTGGGTGGTGTGTGGATGGGCGACCTCCAAGTTATTGCCATTGCAATTCATAAAACAAATTGATATTGCCCTGCTATTACCCACACAAAACACACACCACGTCAAATGCCAAATGTCGAACGCCCCCGTGTGGAACCGCAGAAACCCCAGCGGACGGCGGGACGGGGCCAAATTAAATTAAATATTTACTCACATTTGCATGCGATTCTATTCCCTTTTCTTCATTTATTGCTCGCTGAGCAATTTGCCGGGACATGTTCTGCTTTGATTAGCTTTCGCCGATTGGGGTAATTTGTGTCACAGGCAACGTGAACGCCCCAAGGCCCAACGACCACGAGGACTGCGGGCCGGAAAAAATCTGAGTGCAGGCCCAGAGCACCAATTTCCCCTCGACGCCTCTAATTATATGCAACAGGCTAATGCCCCTCCTTCGGGGCCCAGGATAGGGCCCAGCCGGTGGTTATAAAAAAATTTCACTCGAAATTAATAAATTGATGGCTGGACGAAAGTAAGGCTGCCTGGTCAGGCCTGCACGGGAAAAAACTTGAAATGTATTCTTTTGAATTTTTAGTTGGGACCTGCTACGTATATAAAAAAATAAACTTTATTTATATACAAATTTATTTGTAAATAAGAGGGAAAAGCTATGGGGTAACTTACGATTTAAGCGCCAGAGTCAGGCTACAGTCTCTGAAAAAATAATTCAATTTGCTAAACACTCTACTTATACTGAAATTGTCTCTTTACAGTTTTTTGAAACAACTTTTTGACTTTCTTCTCAAAGTTGTATCAAACGGTTTCATTTTAAATTTTAAATCCTAAAGCCCTTGGGAGTACTTAACTTTTGGTATATAACGTAACATATGCGATAAAAAGAGCAACCCTGTTGTCTTTTAGTATGAAAAGCATATCATTAATTTTTAATTCGACTAAATAAATGCACTTTAAAATGTTCATATTCTGGTATTCGCATTAAAGGAATATTTCATTGCAGCGTGTCGAATCAGAACATTTTAGAGCATTTAGTCGAATTAACAAGCATTATTCTTCGCAGAAGTCGATATCAGAACTTAGGCCCTTACCTCTCTAAGAGGTGTTTTTGTTTCACATTGAAAATATCATAACAAATTGCCATACGGCCATATGGCAAAGTATGGGTACCAACGAACAGGTGAAATAGGAAATAAGGATGAAGGAGGAGGTTTCTAATAGATGTAGTAGAATAGAGTTAAATCGTCTGACAGGAATAACGAATTTTAAAATTAAAATGTATTTATTTTACTATTCATACTTAAATTGTTGTATTCAAATTTTAGATAGGTGTCAATACTTAGTTACTGCTTAGCTTTCCTTCGCGTATAATTAAGCCAAAAACAGTGGCTAATACCCACAAGTACTCTGGTTCAGTTGCGCATCCAATTGGGCCGACTTTCCCACATTTGAGTAGACCAAACAGACACGGATCGCCGGCCGAAAGTGGTTGGTAGGACAGTCGGCGTGGCCTGTTTGGACGGTTGGTCGCTCCGGGCTGGTGTGCTTCAGCTTTCGTTAATCGTGAATCGAATTAATTAGTGGGGCAATTGTAACGGTTAAGTGACTGAGTCACGAGTTTCGTGGCAATCCAAATGCAATTCATTGACAATCGATTAGTCAAACACTTTCCGCCCCGAGCGCTATCATTAATAACGCCGCGCACCCCTGTGCCGTAAGTCGGAAAGCTACCCCCGTGACGATCCCGATCTGCGCCACTGCCAAAAAATATGTGGCACTTGCACACTCCCCTCGCCGCGCGGCTCGGCCCTCGGCCGAGTTGTCGCAATGTCGCAGCTCGTTCCCACTGCACATCACATCACACATGCTTCGGGCCCTTCATCGAGGCTGCGGCAAGGACCCACTCTCGGGCCGAGGGTCTCTAATAACAGACATTGCCAACCCCTAATTTTCCCTAATTTCTTAACCAATTTCGCCCATTACCAGGGCCGAGCGGGGGGAGGGCGACCGGAAGGGAGATGGCAGCAGCCGGGTCGGGTGTGCAATAAAAATTAAAATCCATGCCCAGGCCAAAGACATAACTCGTTTCCCCGACCCTCGCCCCTCTCGGGATGTCCCGGACCCCCGGCTCCTCGTTCACTTCCATCTCCCTTGCAGCCGAGTGTCGTGTCTGCCATAATAAAACGCTGTCGCCTCCCTTGAGTGGAGTACACTCGCAAATAAGCAGCTGTATTGATGGGTGCCCAATGGACCATCGACCCCTAATCGTAATATACCATATGAAGTGAACTACGAACATTTTAGTCCAAGGTTGCTCAGAAGTTAGAGGTATAGCAACTCCTTTTCTTGAATTGGTTAGAGTAAAAAGAGAGCTCAGATAGCTCAGCTGTACTTTATAGGTTGTCTTTAAAAAAGTAATATTAGTTTCTAATATGCTTTTCATTCCATCTAACAATAAAGCTTATTAAATAAAAACATTTTTTAATACCTTTAAGTTTTGTGTAGCATTAAGATTCAATACAATGCCTTGAAGGGATTCAGTGAAAAGGTATGGTTAAATAATAAGATATAGTTAAATAGTATAACTAACTTTTTTAATTATGTGCCGACAAGATGACCTCCCGTTTTCCCCAGTGTAGGGCCAGAAGAATGGCCCAGAGAAGAAGCCAAGTGCAGTGTCCGAACCGAAGGAAGAAAGGATAGCTGCAGGGCCAGGGCGGGGGCTGTGACAGGGGCGGCAGTTGCAGGGGCAGTGGCAGTGGCAGGGGCTTAGGCAGCAGCTGTGTGGATGGTTCGTCGTGTTTGTGGCGGATGATTGGCCACACAAACACGCAACTACTGTCAATTATTTGACTGTCATTGACGCACCGACTGACGGGCGCAACAGAGGGACTTGCGAGGGGAGGGGAGGGGCCTGGGCAGGACCTGCTCGAAAGGGTTGGCTATCTGCGTAGGTTGTTTGTGGCCAACTCTCTTGACACTCGCTCCCATGGACTGGCCCACAACAAAGCCCGTCTATCGAGCTGCATTGGCAGCTCCTCGACTGCCCGACTGGCCGTCAAGTCGCTAACCGTCGCCGCTGGCCTCGTTCTGGTCGAGGTCCTTGGACCTCGGGAACCCCGACCACCGACGCCTACCCCCGATCCCCCGATCCCCCGCTCCCGATCCCCGAGCAACCTGCTGTGCAGGTATTCCTCCCTGACGCAATTGCGACAAATTTAAATGCGGTTTCTTAGTGGTTCGGGCCTGGCAGGAATTATGAGCGAACGCAACGAATTTGTCCTCGTCAACGGTCTGCGCTCCGATATCCTGTACTGGTCTGGGGTTAGACCAGCCGGAGTGCGCCCCCGTGCGTAAGGAGTAATTAGGGTTCGGAAATGCCGGGAGACAGCCATAAATACCTGAAACGCGGTAGGGTTGCACACACTTAGCGACAATCCCTTTGAATATTTTGGTGTTATTATTCCGATTGGAGTACTCACACCTAAAAATAGTACTCAATATTAGTTAGTTAGTGAATACAAGTATAAGACAAGAGCTCTTAAAATTTCAACTTCTAAGCTTATGAAACAGTAAATATTGTGTACCTTAAGTAATATAAAGGTTATGATGAATTTAAGACATGTTTCTCATGTTGAAAATACCTGTTTTCGAGTTATAACATGTATTTGAACACCGAGCTGCTTCCATTTGAGTACATTCTTAAGAAAGCTGCTTAATGGATATCTGTGGTTCGACTTCTCCCCTAGCTGGAGCCCCCAAATGTATCCTTTTTCCTGGTTTTGTTATTCGCCGTTGGTTTGCAGCACGCCGCTGCAATCATCATTAAAACTTATTCAACGGCACACTCCTGCGTCCTGTCCTGGTTCGCAATGCTTCGTCCTGTTCGAGTTCCGCACTCCGTGCGCTGGTGTCCTTTGTCGGGTCGGACATTCCATGGGTAATTTCTGTCGCCTGCTTTGCTCTTGTGCACATAATGATTTTAATAAATTAAATTAAATTTGTACACGTCAAACATGTGTCGCCAACAATGCGACTTTAAATTGAGCGCCACGAAGGAGCGGACTATGGAGGTCCTGTCAAGTCAATAAAAAATTGAGCCAGCCCGCTCCCCGCCCTGCTCAGTCGAAACTGAGCAGCGACAACAAAAGTGACCCAAATATTTCGCAAGGACAATGCACTGGAGCACAATGCAAACAAGGGGCGGTGGGGGTGGCACGGAGATACGGGGCGAGACCAGGACAGGACGTACAGGAGACCGCAGAGTGGCGGGCGCAGGGAGGGGCTCTGGTCAAGTAAATAAACAAAAGTAATTGCATAAATTTATATAAATTAATGGAAATGCATCATGGAAATTGGACAATCGCCAAATGAAATTTAAGTGCAAAGGTTCCAACTTTTCCTTCCTTTTTCCTGTAAAAATGTGATTTTTCCTGTAAAAATGTGAAAAGTGAATGCTTGCGTGTCTGCATGCTTTCTTCCTAGCGGAGTTACGTGTAATAAATACTGCACAACTTTGAAAGTGATTTTTAAAATATTTTGGTTGCCAGCTAATTATTTGGTGTTTAATTGCGTTTGTGCAGCGACTTGCCATTGAATTTCTGCAAAGCAAAACTATAAACTAATCAATTCAATCAAAGCATTTCGCATCAAGAAAACATACATTTAGGTTAGCAAGTAGTTTTATAAGTCAAGTGGTTTAAATACGGTAAATATTGGGGCTTACCTCTCTATTTCCTTGACATTCTCTTTTTAAAAACGTAAAATGGGGTTAGTATGTTAAAAGACAGAATATTCTTTTCAAACCATTTAAATTCAAGTTCAACTCAAAAATTTATATTCTAGAATAAAAAGTAATACATCAAAACCATTTTGTCTCGATTAAATGGAAATGTAGTTTCCATTCAAATTACAAAGCTTTTTAAGGCTTAACAACCCCTTCAAGTGTAGGGCATAAAACGGGAGTTTCTCATAATCATCTACTATAGAAGTCACTTACAGGCTGTTCACCACTGGCCGCAGGCAATCTGTTCCCAGGGAATAGTACGGCCAAGAAACCGTCTGATTGGTGCGCTCGCTCACCTGCAACAGGTAACAGGTAGATCGTGCCCCGAGCCCTCGGAGTGAGAGCGAAAGAGATCGCTTGCAAGGGCGTGAAATGAGCCCGTACAATGTGCACATTCGATGGATAATAGAGATGGATGGTAGGACGCACCGGTTCGGTGACCCCGAGTATTTAGGGGACATTTATGAGTGGCTATCTGTCAGTCTAGTGTATGCGTTGATACCAGGAGAAATTAAGACAGTACTGTCTTGTGAATAAGATACAAATCTCTTGATTCTGTGATTTCGAAACGATAGGGGCGGAGCATTACACGAGAAGTAATATATTCCAAGAAAGAACACTAATTTTATGCGGTGAATTTAATTTAATTGAAGTGATCTTTAGATGGGATTTTAAATAATAAAAAAATCCATTTGACGGACGACGGTTTGTTTTGTTTAGTTTATATACAAGTTTAAATTACATAGTGTAAGACTACTGATGAAGTATTATTTTTGTAAAGCAAAAAAAGTCCAAACATTAAAATGAATGAATAAATAAGTAAATAATCTGCATGACTTGTTGTGTGTGAATAAGCTTTTAAATAAATTAATGCCTAATCATAATATTCCGTAAGACTTTTCGGACATATGTACATACATATCTCATCTTTTAAAGTTTTCTGAAGAAAGTTCTCTCTTGCATAAAGTGTACTTCGAACTCTTTTTTAATGTATCAACGATTATTACACGAAGGACACAAAAATTCCCGGTAATGCAAGGTCTGAAAGGTTGACTTTTTATTTGCTACTCTCAATTACACATTTTTTGTGGCTAACAAAACAACAATAACATGTGTATTCCCCGTCAACGGTATTAACTTATTTCCCGTGCAACCTTTGACCCACGGACCGGGGTCCGGCACTAATCCCACAACGGTGGGTAAAAAAGGGCTTTCAATCTATATCTGGGGCCTGGGGCCATCAACTGATTGATTGACAAGCCATTTACATTAACTTTGACGAGCGGGCGATGGAACCAATTAAAGCCAGCCATAAACTGTCAACGTTTTTCTACGAGTGTGTCAAAGGTCAGCGGGCAACACGAGCAAAAACAACAGTCCGGCCGGAGAGGAGGGCAAAAACAACAATGCGTTCGGCTAATTAAAAATGCACATAAAATGTAAAACCAACAGCGAGGAAACTAATGACTGCAAAAATCAATACTCGAAAAAAGCGCGGACGAGGTGAGACAAAAAATAAACACAAATAACTGAAAATAATTAATAATTTAGAGCTCAAACGCTGGCACGAGCAAAAAGCGTCACGAAAAAGCTGACATAAATAAATTAAGGGAAATGAATTCGAAATACGGCGGGCGAATAAATAATAAATACCATTAATACACGCAGTTTAGTTAATAAAAAACCCAATTAAGGACCCGAAAGATGCGCGCCAGGAGGAGATTCAAAGCACCGTTTTCCTGGCAGCGGGGAGGAAAAGAGCGGACGCGGAAGAGAGCGCTCCGACGATCCCGTGAATGAATGAATGTCATGAAGTCGGAGTCTAGGACAAAGCACATAACACTCATTTATTAATGTGCCGTTTCAGCCTCCGCCCACCCCTGGCGGCGGAGAGATGTTAATGGGCCGCAGAGCGGGAGAGACAGCGATTGCGGCGTGTAATGCAAACGGCTTGAACTCTGTAATAAATGCTTTCGCACGCCATGCGCTCTCCCGCTCGGCTCCCGCTCTCGGGCGCATTGCTCTCGGTAATGTGACATTGAAATCTTGTCTGTCAACAGAGTCGCCAAAGACCTGCGGGCGATAACAGAGCGTTCCCGAATGTTAAAGGCCGCGGAGGCTGTGCAAGCGAGCACCGGGAGAGGCGCGAGTAACCGGTTTCGCTCTCTTCCGCTGTGAGCCGGGCTGAACTGAAACTGGTTCCGCTAACAGAGCTGACGCGCCGCGCGGCGACGATGGAATGCAGGCACTTTTGGGGCTTCGGCCCTCGCCTAAGCTGTTGCCCACGCAGGGTTACTCACCCAAATCCAAGTCCGACCACAGGTGGAGGGGTCGATTCTTTTCTCTTTCGAGACACAGTTTCTAATGCCATGATAATATGTTTTTACACTCTGTTCAGTAAAATTACAGAAGCTGAGGCAAATTGACGGCGAACGGTTTTTTCCCATACTGTATCTGTTGCAAAGTGCACCTTCCATACTCCTTCCGAGCTCCCATCATTTTTCAGACATCAGTGAGTAGAGCGGAAACCCAAAACTGTAAGCTCGCTAATACTCAACATGAATGTTTAATATGTGTATTAAATTTAAAAACATTAAACATGTTATCCCTTTACGAAAACGGCATGTTATTGAAGATGGCGTATTGCCTTTCCGCACAGCTACCGCTCAACCGAGTAACAGAGTCGGCTAACAGCGCCTTTGTTTACATGTTAACCTAGGGCAAGAAACACGTTCGGTTCGACTCGCGGCACAGCCGCCATTAACAGCCATTCATTTAAACGTTAATGGACCATTCGCCCGACAGCGAGAGCATCTGCCGCTGTAAATGGTGTCGTTTCGCTTTCACAGCTGCCACGAGGTGCTGCGTAATGTTAATGGGACGTTCGGTGCACGCGATTCGCCGCTAACAGCTAGTCAACAGCCGAGCCAGTGGGCTGTAGTGAGTGCGAGGGGCCGCCCATTAACATGTTTATCTGCGAGTACGTAAGTTCCCGGGGGGCGGATAACGAACCTCAATTGGGACGAGGGTCTGGATTGCAGACCAAATTTACTGATCCAGTTTGCGTGCTTGATTGGCGGTTAGTTCAGTTTGTAAAAAGCATTTAATTCGATATTATTAAAACTCACAGGGCAAACCCCATCTAAACAGATTTGAAATGGCGACCCAGCTTAGGTGAGACCATTTTGTAGGCCCTTGCCAACGTCTTTATAATATATTTTCTAATCTTTGTTATTCATTCATATTTATTTCAATAAAGCAACCAACTGTCACTCTTCTCAACCTCTGCAATATAGTTAGTACATGGTATTTCGAGCTTTCTTAATCTAGTACTTTATAGAATCTGGCTAGTATCTAGTATTTTGTAGTAATTTTAGTATGTAAGTCGCTTGCCGACTTGTTGACTATACTACGCGCCTGGTAGTGTTCCCAACTGGGATGCTGCCTGGCTTGTTGGGTATTGTATAGATGTTCTTTAACCTGTTTTGTTCTCAAAATATGACCCTTTCCCAAAAGCATAAAGGATCCATACCCCGATTTGATCGAAGCCCAGTTAGAGCTACAAAGGTTTGGCCTCTCACGAAACCAAAGCCGCGGACGACTTCATTAGCCATTAGCTGCCCATTTCCTGGACGACCCATCATATGTGGCATGCTAAACAGCCGAAAAGTATAATTAATAAAGCTGGGCGGCCACTCCCCCATCCGGTGGCCGAAAACAATTGCCTTTTGTCCAATGTTAATTTGCATTGCGCGCGGCACAAAAATGTTGTTTACATTGCGGTAATTAGCCTACGTGCATGGCATTTGAGCCTTTTCAACTGCCGTCTGGCATTTCAATTTCCGCCAACAGCGCCGCGGACAGATGCACCTGCCGCTGTTGGGAAAGCCCTGTTAGCGGCGGTAGTGTAAACGCTAACAGAGCTGCTCTCCCGCGCACGCGCAACGGCAAGTCGGCTCTCTCGCGCGTTGTAAACAGAGAACTCCGCTCCGGCTCTCTGTTTCTGTTCGCTCCGCTCTACCGAGGCGAGATTACTCTTCGAAGAGATTTTGCGACACCTCGAACCTACCACCGAAACCCGGTCTGTCAGCCATAGCTGTCTCGAAGAGCGCGGCCAAGAGAGACGCATATGTTTCTGTGGGGCACGCTCGCTGCTGGAACTCATGAGGCAATGGCAACACGAAGTGACGCAGCCAGGTGGCCGCGAGCGCGAACTCAGCTGATGAGGGGTTTGTGTCTCCCAGTTGCGCCAGCAGCGTAAGAGAGAGAATTTCTCTTTGCTACACACTACAAACACTTCACTCGGCAGCCGTTCGTATGCGCTCGTGTGGCCGCAGCTCAGGTTCTGCCGGTGTATCTGTATCTTTCAGTTCGCTTTCCACTCAGTCACTTTCGAAGTTTCCCAGCGAGCGGTTCACGGGGCGGATGCTTCGCCCGAGTCACACTCTTTAGGACGACAAGGAGAACTCTCAAAAAAAAACCACGAAAAGCCGAGACAGACTGTGCGTGAAGTGAGTGCAGTGCTTCTGGCCAAACAGCCCGCAAAATATGTAAATAAAACGTTGTAAGCAAAAACAAACGCGGTTTCACAGTGCGCCCATTCACATGCAAATCGCAATCGGTGCCGCAAACTAAGCAGCACATAATTCGCGAATTAAATCAAAACACACGTCGCCCGCCTCGCTCCTTTGGGCCGGCTTCCTGGCAGCAGCAACAACAGCAGCAGCAGCAACAGCAGCAACAGCAGCACAACTGCAGGACATTAAAAGGACGCCTGGCTGAACGTTACGCGACGCGAACCGTTAACCGTTACGCTTCCGCTTTACGGCTTACGTAGCTCGCGCGTGGGGTGTGCTTGCGGGATCTAACAATTGGCAACGGGGCGGATGAGCAACGCGGAAGGCGCCGCCCACGCAAAGTGTGCCGAAATTTAAACAGCCCCGTGTACTGTACTGGCGTGTGTGAGTGGGGATAGCCGTAACCATAAACGTAAACAAAGGATTAGACGCTACCTTGCCGGGATTACGCCAGCAGAGAGAGAGACTTTTTCGATAGCCCAGCTTCAGGTGAGTTCCGTAAATGATGCATTACCTGAGGGCCGGTGGGCGCGGATCCTGCGGCGGCACTTGTGGTTGCTGTGTGTGGCATGTTAAGTGCAATCCATTACACAGATATGTGCCTTGCACATGCAGGTTGCTCCCCCCCGGCTCCTTCTGCGTCGCCCTGTCCCTTGCCCCTGCGTTCCGTCCTGTCCTGTCTCTGACTCTGCTTCTGACTCTGCTTCTGACTCTGCTTCTGAGTGTGCCTCGTGTGTGTTTTCGGTTGCCACAAAACTTTGCTGCGCGAGTGTGTGCGTGGTGTCTGCGAGGAAGAGCAGGGCGGGGGCCCTTAATGCATCCATCAACTTCATCGGAATGCCATTCAATCAGTATTTCCGCCTTGCTTTTTTAGGGGCTTGCCGTTTTGCATCCTGCACTGTGGCACAAAAGAAAATGGGGAAAGTGCCTGCCAGAGCGGAGGAGCTGCGGCAGGTGCAGCGCCCAAAAGTCGTATCCTCTCAGGGATACAGTCGGACTTCTCTAGTCACGGCCCACCTATTTAGTTTTTAACTCTGAAAATAGATGTATCGAATTTTAGTTTCAACATTTAAGGGGGGTTTTTAACCTTGAAGATGGTACTAAAATCCGAAATCCAAACGATGGAGTTACAAAAATCTTTACTATAAATCATTTTATTGCATTTTCTAAAAGCTTTGATTTTATCCAGAGTGTTTAATTTAAGTGGTAGTTCAACCTAGTTTAGAAAATATATATCTCAAAAAACATTTCATATGAATCCAAGCTCAAGCCGTAAACTTTCGCAGAATTTAAGGGGTTAGATACAAAGTAATAGATAAGAAATTCATGTTTTATAGTTCTAAATATATTTTTCAGATGCTAGAAACAGTTTCATCTGATAAATTATCTAGATTCGGCTATAAAATCGCAGAGAATTTATGATGGAGGTTGGTTGCTTACTCGGTTCGGAATATTTGGCGCAATGGAAGCTTGACTGTGGAAAAATGTTCAACTTATGGAATATGGAAATTATTAAGATAAAGTTTTTGTTGTGCTCGGCCGGCAGGCAGGGCCAAATGGAACATATTCGTTAGCCCAGTTCCGATGGTGAAACGGTAGGTGGGGCAGGGAGTGGGCCACAAGTTTTGATTCGGGGAAAGTTTCCGAGACAAGAATATGATAGCTTAATTGGAATTGCCGAATGCAAGCGGGCTCAAAGTGGAAGCCAGGAGAACGAGCGAGCAGCGGGGAGAGGGTAATTAAAAGTTTTGCAGGGGATACTGTGGCCAGTGTCGGAGGTCCCGGTGGAACAAAATTGAATACAATACAATGTGTAGCCCATTTACCGAAAGGCTTTCCGGCTTAGCCAGCAGTTCCCCTTTCGAAACCCCCTCCTTTGCATACGCGGCCCACCCCTATGCGATCTCATTCTGATCGGGAATTGAAAAGCCACAATTGATTGATTCGATGCCATTCGATGCCTAATGAACGGCAATAAAAATTCATTTGGGCTACTTAGGACCGCCACTTCAGTTCCCACCACTGCCCTGCCCCCGCCTAGGGGCTTTTCAATTGGACTTTTTTAATTACCAGCCAGGCATTAAGAATTTTGTTCCCGCTGTATTGAAATATTGTGTGCCGGGTATTCCCCGGCGCTTGTCATAAATATTTTAGCAGGTTCCCGCGCTCCAGCGAGAGCAACACAAATATTTTAACCGTAAAAATTGGCAGCCCGGCGGGAATCGGCAAAAAATCCTTTTTCATTGCGCGCTATACAGGACGAGCGAGGTGTATGAAAAGATACAACTGTGGCAGTAAAGAAAAACGCATTTTCCAAAATATTTACACATCAAAAAGGAACAACAGAAGCGGCGGTGGAGAAAACTAGAAAAAGACCACGAAAGGCGGGAACAAAACCCAAATAAAATATGAAAGAGGCGGCGCTCGGCGGGCGGAGGAGCTATTTTATTTTTCGGCTACAGTTTTTGTCGCCCGGCGTTGTCCTCTGTGTGTCCGTGGGGGTGACTGTATCTGTATCTGGGCGAGCTGCAGTAAATAAATATACGCGTATCTCTGATGGGGATTTATGGCAATGAGAGCCTCGGCCGGCGCTGCTCCGCTGCCGCTGGCCTAGGACTTAAATAAATGATAGATTGAAATTTATATAGCCTATGGGCCTCGTTGCAAGCACCTCCGCCCGCTCCCGCACTCGTATTGCACATTTTAGACACTTCCCGATGGTTTTTGATTTGCTCTCGGGCGGCGGACTAAAATCGCTGGCACATAAATTGACTAGGTAACAAAATCTATGATGTATCTATTTTCGCACCCGCATTTCCATGCTGGTTAACATTTGCCATTGTTGGTCTGCTGAAACGGATGGGAAACTTGCGATATTATTTCGGGGATTTATTTGTCCGAACTTGTGTCGAAATTCGCTGCCAGTCAAGAGGAATTTGGCCCAGAGATATCGTAATTCTTATGAAAATATTTCAATTTCTGTTTCGAATGGTTGTAAACTGTTTTCATTGATTTGAAAATCACTCTCGAATCCCATTTAAATGTTTGGGGCTCACCTGGGACGAGCTCGGATCCGAATTGCGACGGGGTAGTGGAGAGTGCTTTGTTTGCCTTGCATTTTCATTGATACATATTTACACAATTTCCAGCAATGTTTCATAATTAATTTTTGTGCTTTGCTTTTCTATGCCCAAGCCAGAGGCTTTTCAGCCCCTCCCTCCCGCTTTTCGGACCGCAAATTCAAAATGCAATAACAAAAGTTTAACAGGGAAGCTTCAATATGTTTGTTTTTCCAATAATAAAACTTTGCCAGAGGGGCGCTTGGCAAAACGCAATGCAATTTATATGAGCCAATTGGCCAAAGCTACAAACGGCAACAACTGCCACCACTGCAGTTCAATGGGATTTTTCGGTTGTGGAAATGCAATTTAAATCTGTGTGTTCAGGTAAAATTAATATTAATTTTAATGAAAAGCAGATTCAAACTGCATCCTCGGCCGGGTACAAAAAGGATTGTTAATATGTAATACCCAGGGGAAGGGCAAGGGCAGAAATTACAGCCGAGCTGCAGCAACGAGAGTCTGAATTGTGAATGCCAGATCCCAGGGCCGAAACAACTTCATTTGCAAAAATAGGCATGCAAATGGGAATAGAATTTTGAAGGAAAGGATGCGAGCAGTAGGATGGACTGGCGAGAAGTATGCAACAGATGAACAGATCTCGAAATTAAATTTTTAGCCAGCAATTCACTCAGCCATTTATTACTTTCTCAGTGCGATTTAAGGCAGGCTTGTCCCCCAAGTGATGCGGATCAAAGAATATTTCGAGTGCAAGCTTTCCAATTTCCCTGCCATTTTGCGGAGGTAACCGCAAGCCCGAACCTCGCCCCTTCGAAATAAATTCGCCTTAAATGGTTTCTCTGCTTATTTGCCACTGAAAGCTGCACATAGAGCTCTGCCTGCTGACTGTAAAATTAATTTCATATGGCAAATGGCTAAGAAAAATGTTTTGCCACACAATCTATGGGAATTTCACCCTCATCTAAGCAGACTCTGAGCATTGGGTCGGGCGGAAGGCAGGCAGGGAAGATGCCAAAAATGCTAAATAAGATGGCTCACATATCTAAGCCCCAAAGAAGCTTCAATAAATAAATACGTGTGTGTGCTGGGCCGGACTCCCCGCACCCCGATTCCTGTGGCGTCTCGTTTAATTTTGGGAAAGCGCACTCAGATGTTAATTTCATTTCCCGTTCGCCTTTTGTCTGCATCTCTCTGTGCCTCCGACTCGGCCCCACTCTTATGTGTGTGCTCGTATAAAAAAAGATGATATTCGTATTTAATTTCAATTTCAAAGGATTTTCCATGTATTTATTCAAGGACTTTATCTTAAGCATAAATTACGGGCCAACGAACGAGCGAGCGAACGGGTGCGGGCAGTCCACTTGGCTTTCCGTCTGCCTCTGGCTTTCACCTACTTTCTAGCCGGCTCGAAAGGTAGCCAACCCACCAGCCTCCACCCCACACGCACACTGTGGCGTCCGGGCTCTGCAGGATTCCTCCTGGATCCCAGGACAAACATTGTCTGGCTCCGAGCAGAGGCTGGAGCTGGAGCAGGAGCCGGAGCCTGTGTTTGCCAAACTGTGGCTTCCAGGTTATCTGTCTCACTCCCCGGCGCGAGCGTCCTTCTGGCGTCGTCGTGTGCATTTGGTTTTCATTTACATATGAAGCTCCTTAATAATCCTTTTGTGCACAGGACACAGCCGGAGAACGGAGCACCGAGAACCACGTGCACACAATTCGTGTTGCGTGCGCATAAGGAAATGTTTAAATATATGCAAATCCAGTTAAGTGTAATCATTTAGCACAAGAAAAAGTGGCCCTCCTGCTACCAGGCCCTGGACCCTAAGCCAGGGCGCATCCTTTGGCAAAAGCTGGCTCGGGAAATTAGAATTTGAATGCATTTAACGCAAAAAAAGGAAGTTACCAACAATGGGCAGGCGATAATAAAGTTATAAATGGTTCATTTCTTCACCTCCGTCTCGCAGGAATGTCACTTGACAAGAAAAGAATGAGGAGGCGCTGTATTAGCGTGGCTCAGGACAGGGGTTCAGCACTACCTTACTGGTGTGAGTAGTCAATCTAAGGAATTGGGTTCTATTGAGGTTTGTAATTCAATTTATCTAAGCTAAAAGTAGGTATATGTGTTATTACACTTTCCTGTTTTAGATTTGTAACTTAAAGATTTTTCAAAAACTAAATCCTTTCAAAACTTTTGTGTAGGCCCCGCATTTGTTTCCCCGTCCCTGATCACTGACCTGAGTGCCCCTGTTGAGACGCCATTCAGACAGAAACCCGCGTACGCATGGCATTACCAAGTGTAAATAATAATAAAATGGCAAAAGAAATGCGAAAGAATCCATTAACGCTTTGTGAAATTGCACCAAAGCCGCCGGCCCCTTGAAGCCCCTTCCCAGCCGTATATCCCCATCCGGGGCTGCGAGTGAGACTAACGAGCAGCGTTAGTTTAATTTCTAGAGCAACATTCCAGCAGAGGAATAAAAAATCATACATAATAAATGCAAATGCTTTTGCGCTCATAATTTCATCATCATCACCACCCTGGGCGGGATGATGAGGAATCCTTGTGATCATCAGCGGCGGTTCTAGAATCTCTCCTGCGCGCTCCCTGCCTCGCTCCCTCTGCGGTTTGGCAGCCAGGACGCAGGACGTTTCGTGTGTCTGCAGCGGATATGAGCCAGTGGCATCACAAACAGGCCACCAGGGGGGCTCGGGCCACGAAGTTGGTTGCCTATTTTCAAAAACACGGCATAAGGATAACAACCTCTTAACCCAGTTTGCGAGTGCGACTGCAGGCAGCAGGCCACAGATACATATACAGATACACGGGTTCACGGATACTCGGGTGCTCAGATACAAGACTGGCGAGGCAGCGGCAACTGACAGAGGCGTATCCTTGTGCATGGCCTGGGCTACCCATTTTAAATTGAACTGTGCGCATTTAAGCGTGAACTGACAGCTTGGAAAATCGAAAGCAAAAATAAATTGTCTAGTGAACTTGGTGGTCCACACAGCTGAGCTGATGGTAGCCTTTGGGCTTAGTGTCGGCCGGCGGGCGGCAGGAAGTGGGCGGGCAGAAGGGACCCTGGCAGGAAATGGCTCTCGGCCCGAGAGTGTGTGTCTGCGTGCGTCTGTCTCTGGCTATTAATTGAAATTCGTTGTGCTTAAAGCCTGTGCCTCGGCAGGCTAGAAAGTTTTAAAAGCTCGCCAGGACCCTCGTAGGCATTGAAGGACATTACCAGCAGCAGGGCAGGCGGCGAGCATACTTGTCGCCTCGGAAAGGACCCACTCCCGGCCGGGCGACCCTCTCAAATGGCATTTGCATATATATCATCTCGTATATCCTTTTTGTCCGAGCCGGACTTTGCACGGTGTGTTAAAACTTTGTCCCTTTCTGCCCGAGATTTGCATAGACTCGTATAAGTCCCTTACTTGTGTGCGAGTGCTCATATATCAGTCAGCCCGTGGAGGTTCGGCCTCCGTTTCTCCTCAAAAACTAACTCTGATAACCGGTTTCGGCTCTGGGGTTACGCTCGCCCTGCGGTCCTTGTTAGGGGGTAAACAAATCTGAAACTAATCCTTTGCAGCCAACTGGCAATTGTAAACGAATTCGGATTGTTGTTCTTGTTTGGATTGAACGCGGCCCTGACGGGTGGACTCGTTTTTAATTAAGAAATTCCGGGCACGAAGTTAATGAACCGTGAATCGAGGTTGCAAAGGGTTGGGAACCACGTATCAAAATTTACATACCCCAGGTACCTGAGAAGTGATTACCGCAGTTTAAACCCTGCCTCAAATGCATGCAGTCGAAACCTCAAAAGGTAGTAATAATTAGAGGTTGCAATAAAATGTAGTATTATTTCTTTAGCCCACTCTGAAGGGCATGTCTCCCATCTCTCATTCAGCCTCCATACCTAAGAATGTAAGCTGAAAGTACTCACAATTGCAGTTTGGCGTGCACGTATCTGGTGCCTCGCAATTGCTACAGCCGTAATGCATTGCCGGGTTGGAAACGCACTTGCAGTGTCAGCAATAAAATCGAAAAGTTGCCGATGCTCACCTGGTGCTGAAGTTCCCCAGCTGCCTGCAGCTGGGCCTGCGAGTTGCGAGGGGGCTTTCACGAATAGTTTGGGAACTTTGCCTCCGCAGGGGATCTGGCAGGCTGCCGGCTGACTGGCTCCTCCGGAGAAACTTTTCCACAATGCCTTTTTACATATCGAATCCTCTCGGCCACCACTCCCCTATGGTTTCTCTTTCTTTTGCATACCCGCTACTTTTGCTACTTAAAGTTTGCTCTTTGTCTTCGAGCTGGGAGATATATACATAGAAGCCCACTCCCCTTGGTCCCCGGCTCCACCGTCTTGGGCTCCTGTGCCATCCAAATTGTGAGCAAATTAATTGAACGCAAAGAAATGCAGTAGGTAAACAGAGGCGAGAAGGGTAGCTGCGGCGCGATGACGCTGAAACTTCCTCGTTATATACTCGTCCCTTCCCGATCCTTCCATGGTGGATATCCTGACCAGCGCTTACGGTCTGCTGTGCTCTGGCACCTGGGGAAAACCCTAAGTGAGGCAAATAGAAAGAGCTTAACTGACCTCGGGGAGCCAGAGGTTACGACTGGGGAATGCCCTCTCAGCTTCCAAGTTTATAATTGGAGAATATCCCAGGCACTGGAGCTGCGGGGAACTGGATGTCGATGTCACTTCCTGTTCTGTTCTGCGTTGGTTGATAAACTTCAACTGAATAGTCAGGGAATATACTACAACTTATGCCATCCCTCAATATATTTAGTTGAATGTTCCAAAAATAGACTTTGCTTCCTACACTTTGTTGACTACCACGTTTTCTGTTTTCGGTGGATGGAATGTCTCCCAGCAGCACCTACGTACCTTTCACTGATCCAACACCTAGCTTATATGCCCGTTGCTATCCCCTGAAATAGTCCGTGGCATAAAAAAGTAGGGAAAACATTTCAAAGTTTTTGCCACTCATTTTTTACACGCAGTCCTCGGGCTTCTGGTGCGAATCCCCTCGAACCCCTCCAGGTTTCCCTTCCTCTCCATCCTCCCTCCATATATATGTCCCTATCTTCGGGTCTCCTTCTCCGGCTGCCTGCTAATCCAGGACAATAAGTGTTTGTCGTTGGGATTTAGACAATTATTCACGTTAAGTTGACGTCTGAGACGGGGAGCCCAGGCAACTGACAGTTGCGATTCGCCGGGCTCTGTCTCCGTCTCTTCCTCGTCCGCGTCCTCATCCCCGTCCCCGTACTCCTGCCGACTCGGTTTCGAGTCCGGTCTTGCCGCCTGGCTCCCGCCAGCCACTTCTGGCGGCGAGTCTGCACAGTTTTGTAATTTCTTCAACGTTTCAATTTGTACCGGTCTGGATTTTGGCCCGCTTATTTTCGGTTTTCTTTCCGAGGATTTCGCTCCTGAGGGGCCCTCGCATCATTTTGTATCATAAGCGCATTTGGGTTTTAAGGTGTCAGCAGCGGGCGAGTCGCGCTGATATGTCATCTGGAAATAATTTTTATTTATTCGTTCGTTGCCATCGCTAAGCCGTCTGGCAATTTTACGATGACATTACTGCCTCTGCGAGGGATTTGCGTTTGCCAAATTTGCAATATACATTTTTCATACTGAGTGCGAGGGCAGAAGGCTTCTCCGCACCCACTCGGAGCGCTTTATTTGATTTCGTCGCCGCAATAAAAAACGTAGTCGTAGCGTTTCACGCACTCTATGAAGTGACCCCCGCCCGAAGCTCACTCCTCACATGCGTCCGGACCCTGCGTTCCGGAACTCCCGAGATCCCGAGATCCCGAACTCCGGAACCCCCGTCCTGGTCACGTACGGAACATAAAAGTATTTACAAATAATATTTCCATATGGTAAGACGTGACAAAGACTCAAATTAGCGATGGGACGTTTATCTTCGACTGGTGGGAAGCCGGAGAGCCCCTCTCCGCGGCAGCTGGCCGTATAAAAGTCCGGCCATAAACAAACATCGGAAAATATCCTCGTAAACATCCAATCTATATATGTGTATAAATATCAGAGAGCTTAAAGAAATATTCCCTTACTTTGTTCCATAATTTTAATGCCCCGAAGTTGAACCTTTTTGCGAACAAAGTAGGGGGTGAGTGCTTAGGCCATTAATTTAATTTTATGTTTGATTTTGCGTGCACTTTTTACGCTTCTACCTTTTTTAATAGTTGATTGTTGTTGCCGTCGCTGCCTCGCCGTCCCAAATTATTTTGTTTGGCAGTTTTAATGGCTGCATTTGGCGGCAAAGTTTTTTGTGTTCCTCGGAACTTTAATGACCCAAATTGATGTGGGATTTTGTTCGGGCACTTTTAATGTCCGGGCAGGAGTCTGGGTTTGATATTTTCAACGAAAGTAAGTCTGCAATTTATTCTTGCTGCCTGGAAGGGGAGTCTTGGGGTCGAGCAAGTGGATTGACAGAAGGACGCTTGGGGTCTTAATGGATCGTGCTTAGGGCCCCCAACCTCCAAAGCTATCCCGCAGCGATCTGGCTCTCCAGATTCGAAGAGAACGAAATGCTCTCGCGCAGTCAAAGTGGTGGCATCATTAAGCCCCATTTATGATCCTCACATCGTTAAGCCAACGCCATAACCCGGCTCGAACCACCTTCTCCGCCACTCCAGCTTTATGCGCCTATTAATGTCTACGACTAGCAGAAGTTCCTCCGCGGAGCACCTCCTGTGGTAACCTCTGGAAACACTTTTAATTGCTTGAACTTATTAAACAGCTGCCACTGCAGCCCCGCACCCACGGCTGTAGTACTAACTTTCCGTATTTGCCTCGTATCCTTAAAACGCGGGGGGCGAACTGGGAAAACTGCATAGACAAAGGCGAAGAAAAAGACCCCGACTTGGCTTAAGGTCAGCAACTTTTATTTCTTGGCCAACACTTGCACATCCACGTCTGAAGTGGCTGCGAGCAGCAGCTACATCCCTGCCACCAACTATCTCGTCCGCATCCACGTCCGCGTCCTCATCCTCGGCAGCATCCATCCAGCTCGTCTCCGCCTGCTTATCTGTTCGCTCCTCTTGTTTTCAGTGCCTTGCGACGGCGCTGGTGCTGTGCCCATTTTATTGTTCTTGGCCTGGCCAACACCAGAGTTCTCGACACGGCTGCATTTTGGCATTTTGCAGCGGTCGTTTTATTTTCGTATCTTTTTTATTTTGAAGTTTAATGCCAGAGTCGTGCCTCATATTTCGACGATGGAATACAATAGACGGTGCAGCAACAACAACGCAGCCTCAAACTAAGGCGTGCCAGGGGGCGGAGGTGTTTTTCGGTATTTGTTGTTACTGTTTGGCATACCCTAGCTGGGAGTACTTTGATTTAAGCCACGAGAATCAGAACAAATGGACGGGTTTACGTGATGTTTCGAAAATGTCTTCATACTGGACCGTATCTATCAACTTTAGCTTAAACAAGAAATATAATATGCTCGCTAAAATGGTTTCTTTTTCCAGTTGATCGAGTAATCTATTTGTTTCTTGCCAACTAGCCCCAACACCTTTTACGTCACTCGACATGGGGTTCCCTTACATTTTTGAAATAGCGCCAATAGCGCCTTAGGGTATTTACCTATTTCGGTCTCGAGAGCACTTTTCCCTGGCTGTTTTTTCCAGTTGTTGTTTCTGTTTTTTGGTGCTGCACAAGTAGTCGATGCTTCGGTGGTTGCTACAGCTTCAGCACCAGCTTTTGCTTTGCCTCTGCTGGTTTGGTAATCCGCCTCACTTTAGCACTTGAGCGGCATCTCCCCAGCCAAAGCGCCCTCCCCTCTCGGGCCCTCACCCCCATTGTCCACTCGAAGCGCTGACTGCAGATTGAGCAAAAGTTGTTGTTTGCCGGCTTGCCAGCTTGCCAGCCTCTGGGAAGTGTGAACATTTTGGGCAACACTCCGCGAGCCGCCCCTGCTCCGTCTTGCCCCTTATCCTGTTTCCCAGGCCCGGCTCAAAAGGTGTTGGTAATGATGATTTTGAATTATTCATGATTCACGACGATTGAAATTATTTGCGCGCGTTCGCCCGCTGCCTGCTTGTTGTTGGATGTTGAAGTTTTCTGGCCGCGTGTTGCAAGGAGTCGGAGCATCGCACTTATAAGGCTGAAGAAGCAACAATGGCAGCGGCCGAGGGGTGTTCCTGTGTGTCTGCTGGCCTTACCTTTTCGCTTTATGTTAAATCATTCAAATTGAACAAAAAGCAGACAAAGCACAGCCGCAGCAGCTGAGGATCTGCCACAAAGGGTACGGCTCAGCGCAGAGGTGAGGGGTGGATTCGGCAAATGTTCTCAGGGGATGGGACGCTAAGCTGGCTGCGATGAGTAGATGCTGCTCAGTTCGGTTTGGGATCGGATTGGCTGGGATTGGGACTCCGGAATGTGCCAGAATTGCCGGTTTCAGAGCGGGTATAATGCCTCTGACAGGGGGTTTGACAAGGCCTATCAGGGGATCTGCTGGGTCACTCCGTGAGCCGGCAAATCATCGGCGGCGAACAATCGAAATGTCACAAATGTAGATCGCCGGCTGCTTGCTCTTTTCGATGTTTCAATTCTAGTGTTAATGGAATTCGGGATTAGCCCTGCCCCGAGTTAATTGGGAAAGAGCAAGTTGGCACACAACAATGAAACCGATACGAGCCGGTGGCAGAAATGCAGCGATTTCCGTTGTTTGTGCAGATCAACTGATCAATGTAACTCCCGAAACAAGCCAGTGGAGTGAAGAGCTCCCTGCACAAAAGCGAGCAGTCCTCCATCGACCAACTGTTTCCCGATTTGTGCCATTTTCCGCCGCTGCAGAGCGTTTGCTTGTGCCACTTTCCGCTTACTCGGCGTTTTCCAACCCCCCGCCGCCCACAGAGCTCGGCTATTGTAACTTGCCAATTGGCACCGGGGATTTGGTCAAAGTCATTTTGCGCATTTTCAATTTGCCAAAACTTTCGTTTCGCCGCCGCCCCTTCCCCCAGAGCTCCGTTCTCCGGCTGCTGACTTCGGCTGCTTTTGTATTCTTAGCGCATTCAGGCTGCTAATTAGGCGGCATTAAGATTGGACCCCGGACCAGTCCCCGGCGCCTCCCCTGCCCACCCCCGGCGTGTAAGCGCATTAGTTGGTTCAGTTGTGACGCTCACAAAGTCAAAACGAGAAATAAATGCCAATAATTTGGTTCGCTCAAACCCAATCACCCACACACTGACTCCGAGAAGTCTTTTGCCCTTTTTCAATGGCAATCGGTGGGGTTCGGGGGCCACAATATAGTTTTCCTCTTTTTGGAAAGGCTAACGAACTATTTTCACAGAAACCAAGACGACCAGAGCGAAGAAGAAGTCGAATGCTGTTTGAGGCCACTTGAGGCGGCAAAAAAGTGCAAGCCAGACCAAAAAGAAATAGAAAATCAAAGGCAAAAAGGTTTCCTTCCCCTAAGCCCCAGTTTTTGCTGCTGTTGTTGTGTTTGCTACGTGCACACAAACTTAATTTGAAGTTAAAATGTAGCGTAAGTGTAAGGCAAACAAGGCGGGGGGAGATGGAGAAGTTCAGGCTTGCTGTAGGAGGGGGCTGGCTCGAACGGGGCCTCATCTTGGCTTTTATGATCGAGTTAATTTGAATTTTCAACAAGCCAACTTCTGTGTGTATTCCCGCCTTACTTTGTTGCTGTTCTTGATCAGCTGAGACAAAAAGATTCCTGGCATTTGCCACCGAATTCAACAGGAGCTCGGGCCTCAACCCTTTCCGTGCCTCGTTCTCCGACTTTGTTGATTCACTTTGAAAAGTATTTTCCCGCCGCATGTGTCTGGTATAACTTTGGTGGGTCCTGTGGTTGCTTTTCCCCTTCCCAGCCTTCCGCCCTCCACCTTTTCGGGTTATTTTTTTGGGAGCCAGAAACGTTTTGTACGTGCCCGGGTTTATGTGCATAGGATTTTCAATGCCTCCACTCGCTATTGATTTTTATACAATACATAAATTCTTCTTATTCCGTTTTTCGCGCTGCTGTCCATCTGATTGGTTGCTCCTGCGCCTGCATCAGTTCTTTATCATCGTTTTTATATGTGGCGTGGTCCCACACACAGCATCAGATTCGATTATACGATTTAATCTGATTTCGCACAAACGAATGATTCAAATGCAAATAACACAAGCGCACATGCCGCAAAAGGTGCTGGAGGGGTCCCCAGTTGGCATAGAAATTTGAGTCGTTTCCTCCTCCAGTTCCCCCTTTTTGGTTAATAGCTTTCGATTTATAACAAGCAGATGAAAGCAAAAAGATTTGCATTACAAAACAAACGTCAGGTGGGCCGAAGGAGGAAAGGGTTGGGATCGGAGAAGTCCTGGCAAAGTCAGCCCAGGACATACAATTAGTGTGATGGGGTTGGCAGCAAGAAAGTTGATTGGGTTGCGGCTTGTCTGCTTGCCAAGGCAACTGGTTCGATCCAAAAGGGGCAAAGCAGGGTTAAGCTCAATTATAATGGCCTGCATGTGGGATCTTTGGGTTAAACACATTTTGACGGAATTCGAATTCGAATTGATGGCAGGATGTGGGGTAAGCTTACAGAGCTTATTGGGAGTACAAGTGGGCAGGTGCAGAAGGGCTTACAAGGATACAGCCAATTTAAAGTTGAAACGGAGATAACTTTAAAGCTTTAAATTTTCCTGCCTTTACTCTTTACCATGCCTGCATTCCACAGATCGCTCTCTTACCAACAATCAGATTGCGTAAATCATTACTCACAAATACCTGTCTTACCCCACGACCAGCAACCGGGGCAGTAATCAACTCATTTCCATTGAATTACACCACCGAACACATGTTATTTCTTTGCCAATCATTTCATTATATAATCATAATTAGGCCAACTATCAACACCTTCCCCATCGGGCCTCCTCCACCTCCAAGCCGGGCGTTGAGTGCATCTCGAGCTTCGGAAATCTTCCCACAATTGCTCTAGTCCGACTGCAATTGGAGTCTGCCGGTGCACTTCCCACAGATTATCACAAATTAGATGCAGTTCGCGTCGGAGTCTGATACACATGGATCAATCCTCGGCCTGGGCCACATGTCTGGCTCAAATTAGGTTTCCAGCCCGGCACTGGAGGGGCAGATGACCTGCCACCGGCCTCTTGCCTTTGCCAGCATATTTTTCCTCCGATGGCACATAATTTCGCACACCACCATGCGCATGTCGGCGATGATGGCCCGACTCGTGTATCTTATGGATGCACAATGGCCTTTTCCTCATAACCAACACGTACGAGCAATTCACGAGGCGAGGCCTCCACAGAGGTGCTAATGCTGATCAGCAGTAACTGATAGCACTCGGTCCGGTTCAGTCCGGCCAGGAATAATGCAAAGAAGCCAGTCGGACTCGAAGCCGGCAGCCAGTACAATGCAAAGCCAAGAAAACAACAGAATTAAGTCCAGCTCGGGATGGCGAACAATGCTGGATGCTGGATGCTGTAAGCTGGATGGTGGATGCTGGATGGAGGACGGTGGATTCAACGGGGACCGGTCGGAACGCCCGCTGGACGTGTATCTGATAGGGCGCACGGCCAGTGGAGAGTCTCGGCCAGCCCCGAGTTAGCTGGGCGCTGAGTCGAGTTCAGTTCGGAGCACAAATCATCTTCCAGCGCTCACGAAATTGTTACGCAAACTTTCAAAGGAAACAGAAACAAAACCCCCAAAGAAAAACAAACCAAACAGAGCGCCAAAAGCAAAATAAAACGCAAAGATTGGCCGCTCTATGGCCAAACTTTAGAATACCCTCACAAATCGATTGGATTTCTATATGAAGTATTTGATATTGTTCATGTCTTCTACAAACCACTCATTAAGAATTTGTGGTAAGATAATATGGCTTAATGAAAAGTGCAATGATTTCAGGAACATTTCTATACATTTTTCGTTAGCATATTTAAAAGGTTCTTTCAAAATATTCATTGTAAGAAAGAAATATATTCAAACATAGTTATTATGACGGGGCCAAGCCCGTCGATCGAAGTGGTATACCCTCTCCTAGAGGGTAGCCAAAATCAGAGTAAAACTGGCAAGGCGTGAGGGGCAGGCCTGGAAACAAAAGGAGGCGTTGGTGTTGGTGTTAGCTGATTGTTGTTGCTGTTACCTGCATGGCACCGATGCGGTGTCTGCGGATCTGCAGATCTTGCCAGAGGAGAAGGAGGAGGAGGTGGCCAGTGGGGCCGGGCTGAGCGGAGCGGACTATGTGTGAACTCGCAAAACGTGACACATTTATATCACTTCGTTTGAATCGCAAAATAATAATAAATATAATAGCAACAACGTTGCTGGGGAGTCTCTGGCCTGTCTGCAGTCCGAGTCTCTGGAATGGAATCTCTCGGGTCTCCGACGGCCGACAGACAGTCTCTTTCTGGCCAGGCCGTGCCCAGGTTTTGACCTGCCGACGCTTTGCTGGGAAGTTTTTATATTTATTTCGCTTGCTTCTCCTCTCGCAGTTGGCTTTTTTACTTGGGTCTGAAATTTTACGCTGCTGCTGGCGGCAATTGTTAAAAAATTCAAACACCAGCGAGAGATAAAGAGAATGTTATAGCTCCGGGGAAGGTGGCTGAGTGGCAATGCGAACGCGGTGATACTCTGCCGATAGTTTGGGCGAAGGTCGCTTGAAAGGCACTTTGGAGACCAACAGACCCTCCTTAGTAATTTTAAACTTCAGCGGGTTGAGTCATTATTGCAGTTTAAAGGGAGAGTTTCAAATCAGATCAAATAATTAATTTAAGGCAATAAATTCTTGGTGGACGACCCTTTTTAAAGTCAGCTCCGTGGTGTGTAAATTGTTCCCAGTGTCTCATCTTACCCCGAATCCAAGGCAGTTCTCCCTCTGTGTGCTACCAAAACATGAAATGTCACTGGTTCCGTCGAAACCTCTTTCAGGTAGCCACAGCCTGGGATGGATTCCTCGGCCACGTCCCCGCTCCCCGCGGAACCTCGGCAGCGTTCGAAAACTTTGACCACCGGGTCCAACCCAATGAGTTTTGGGTATTTTCGGGTCTCTCCTTTGCCCAATTGACAATATACGAAATATTGCACCCCTGGGCATGCTACGTCGTCCTCCATCCCGGCTAGAGTTGTCAGCCAACGGCGGCGGATGTATTTGTGGCGTATAATGTTACATCTGCTTAGCGGAAAGATAAATCAACGAAGCGGCGAGCGTCGCCTGCATCAGCTACCAGTTGCCAGTTGCTAGTTGCCAGTTCCAGCACTCAACTCCCAGCCGAACATCCCGACCCCAACGTCCCACCATCCAGCATCCAACATCCCAGCATCCCAGCATCAGCAGCAGCGCCAAACGTCGCACTCAAGTTGACAATGATAAATAGTGAAAAAGCGCCAGGCAAGCAGAGGGAGGGAGAGTGGGAGATTGGAGAGGTGACAGACACTCCACTCCCAGGTTGGCAAGTGGTGAAAGTTTTGCACTCTTCCCGGGGCGCGGGCGCTGATGGAAGTTAAACATTTCGATTAAAGTTTATGAAACGGCAACCTCAGAGGAGCTCCTATGACAATGGGTGTCACAGGACTCCCCTTTTGGCCGGGAATTAGTATCTGCGAATGAATTGGGTCCGAACAACCGACCGACGGAGCAACCAACTGTGAGCCGAACTGTTCTTGATTAAAAGTTAGGTCCAACTTGGCCCGAGTGGAGGGGGCAGGGCCTTTGAATATCGAGCAGGAAGTGCCCCCAAAACTTAGGTGGAATGAGCCGGCCGCAGAAGCAAGGTGCTGCCTTCGACAATCAGTTTTGTCTCCTTTCTGTGCCGACAACAAGTTATCTCGCCTGGCAGGACCATATTTCTTGCCCGCAGGCGAAAAAACGTAAAACTTTTCCGACCATGGAAAATAAGTTAAGCTCAAGGCGAAACTAAACACTCTTTGAGCTGCAAATTTAAATATAAATAAAGTGCCAAACAAAGTATCCGTGCAGCTGCAGCACAGGACGAGGGGAGTACTGAAGGAGGGTACTCCATAGTAAATAAATAAAAATGCAACAAAATGACATTAAAGGTGAATTCAGGAGGAGAAGCGGCGCACCAGCCCGCGCTCCTTGGTACCAGTACATCTTTCTAGGGTGCGCCGAGCAGTAAGCAAACTTGATGGTTCAGGGCTCACTCTTAAGAGGAAGGGCAGGGGCAGGGGCAGGGGCAGGGTCTGTGGGAGTGTAACCCCCTGAATCAAGAACTCCGAGGTTTGCATACAAATAGCGCCGGTCATGGAGGGCGGTCGCGCAGCTGGGGGTTAGGGCTAGGAAAGCTAGGGTTCCCAACCTCTCGACCGGAGGTGTTGGCAGGAGCAGCCAAGTGAAAATACCCAGCGAACTGGACGGAATTATGCTAGCGGAAAAATTTTTTACTTATAATTGGTTAGGTGGTTGAGGATTCTTGGTCGACCGGGGTAGGGTTCACGGATCCCGCGGTGGTGCCATCTGCGAGATCGTCACCCTGGCCGACGGATCCAGCCTGGCCTGGCATTGAACTCCTGGAACACTCTGCTGTCTAGAGAGACTTCGGCTCCCAGCTTCAAGCCTCAAGAGTAAGGTCAACATAAATCGAAGGCAGACCCAGCAGGATAGTTCTAAAGTGCAGGGTGTGGTGTGGCGTGTGTGCACTTGCAGCAGACACTGTGTACTTTGGGGTGCCATAAAGCAAAGTATAGTTCGTCCTGAAATATAAAATGCTCGGGCTCGAGCTGGGGCTCGCACCTACCCAGACCATAAACAAAACACAAACACCCGACTCGTATGACCCGCATGGAGGTGTCCTCAGCCCGTCCTATGTACGTATATGTTTTTATTTACACGACCCCTGCTACATGTGCCCTCGGTTGACATGATAGCAAAGCGGCGAAAGAAAGCCGTTGACGAAGCAGCAGCAAAATTTTGAACTAGTTTAAGTGCCCCATCATGAAGTCCCAAGTTTCTCGTTTTCGCCAGGATTGTTTTACTTTATAAAGCACACTCACATGCACACCCGCCCATTGAAGCTGCATGGTTATGCAAAGTAATTTGGTTGTGTTTGTGCTGGTGGGGATCTCGAAGGGAAGGGGCTGCCGGGGTGGGGTGGCAAGGAGCTTCCGAGGCAAGGACAACACATAAAGCATTGGGGATGCTTCTGCTCCGGCTGCCTGAGCACGGTTTACTCCCCGTCTGCCGGAGGGGTGCCGTGAGAAAGGGATTTGGAGGGGCTTTCCAGGGGCTGCAGAATAGATGCCCTGCCGGACTGTGTACACAGCGGCGAGCTTCGGCAGGAGCTAGAAGGAGCCAGCTCGCTCCTCTTTTTTCCCCCGGCCCCCACAAATTGGCAGAGTGCGTGAGCTGCGTGAGTGCTAAAAGATTCGGGGGTCAGGGGGCTCCAGCTGCACATGACCCCCTTTCAACAGCTGCACACAACAAACTGCAGTCAGCCCCCGCACCCAACCCCCTTCGAAGTGCAGATAATTTCATTTGAAGTATGGCAAAATACAATTTTTTCCAGCATTCAAGTTTTGCTCTGCGGTGCCCCCATTTTCATTTTCCCCGCCCACCGAGTAATTTGTTGCCGGAGCTCCAATGCTGCGGAGTCCTGCTTCCCATTTTTTGGAGCTCAACACAGCGCAGCAGCTCATTTCCTTTCGGCTAATGATGTGGGTCAATTATGGCAGCCAAAAGCGAGCGAGCTCCTCTCCATTCAGATCTGTCTACTGGAATTAATGGCATTAGTTTTGTGCATTTAGTTTTGATTAGTGGTGGGGTATAGATGGGCTTTTAGACATTTGCATGCTTGGGCCGGGCATTCTGGGTCGAGGATGCTGGTCGAGAAAAACAATTTTGCTGGCTTCGTTCGAAATCAATGCTGCTGCTGATAGCTTTTCCCGGCGTCTGGCATTGAAGGGCTTGTTTTTGACTCCGAGAGGGTTAGTTTGGTAGTGAATAAAACTTTGGCCAGGCCATATCCGTTTTTTGAGTCTTATGGCTGATTTCCTGGCCTGGAAATGGTTATGGCCTACGGAAGAGGCAAAGAGCTCTTCTGGGAGGATTCTTGAGCAGAGGAAGCCATTAATGATTTCCCTCGTTAACCCTTCTTCCTCCGAAGGGCCACTTTTAGTCCCCACATCATCCGTCATTTTGGCTGGCTATCTTCGATGGCATACATTTGCCCTGCCATTTCCCAGCTGCCAATGCGAACGAAAGTATTACCCATTTACCCACTCGGATCAGCTTCACTTTGGCAAATATCTGCACCTCAACCGCATGCACGTTCCGCTCAACTAACCCACCTAGCCACCCTCGCCTGCGACCTATACGTGCATGAAAATCAAATCTCTGTGTTTGTTATTTGCAACTCGTTGTTCACTATTCTTCCCCACCAGCCCCACAAGGGTTTTGTAATATTTTTTAATGTCAACAGACACTTTTTGGTCCCTACGTTTTTTGGCAGCGCGCCCTTCCCACCGCCGCCCCCTTTTCATATTAATGCCGCTTCAATTGTACGCTGATTGGCAATCGAGAATGTGACTTGCATTCGCGAGGAGGTGCGGAGACCCCGCCGTTGGATCCGTGGAGCGGATCCGAAACAAAGCCCGGGCACGGGTGTTTGAATATCGCGGGTGGCTGCTGCACTTATTAAATTAAAAACACACAGCCGCACATCTGCAGGGTATCGGCTGTTCGTATGTACAGTGCACACACCAGAAATACATATCTCCTTTTTTTGCTATTTAACGTGAGCATGCTTCGGCAATTTGATTGTGGCCGAGCAGGCGTATGAAAATCAATTTCACGCTGAAACGCACCAAAAACTTTAATAATATTTGCGTCGCGGCACTTAACAGACAGCAAGGACGGCAAGGACGACGGGTGGGTGGTAGGGGGAGGAGTAGCAGGATGGGCCGAGTGCGAAGACAGACAGAAATTCGCGCAGAGCGGGCGGGTCCTGCAGCCAGGGTGGAGAGGGATGCCCTCACTGTGTTCAATTAAATGTTGTAATAAAAGGGTCACCGCCGATCAATTGCATTTATCCTGTTATGCGAAAGCTAGTCCATTTCGTTAGATCCGGGATCCGTTGGCATTAGACATACCATATGGATAAAGTAATACAAACGTGTTGGTTTGAATTATGTTTATAGAAAACAACAAGCTCCCCGAGGTAGGAAACTTGACGATCTTGACGAGCCTATAAGGATTTTATACCATACAATTAAAGATCATGAACGGGGTAACCACGGCTAGATCTATCCCCTGCCAATGCTCCAGGGCTTTTTAACCCTTTCCCAAAGGGAAACCCAACTCCCATTCCCTGGGCAGCCCGGCCTAGGAATTTATCACCTTGTCGAGGGAGCCTCCGACTCCGCTCGACAGGCCCGGGGCTGCACCGAGGCCGAGTCTCTCAGACACTTGGCATAGTTTTGCGGCCACCGGGCGGCAGGTTCTTGGAGGAGGGGGAGGGGAGAGGCAGGCGGTCTGAGCGGCGGATCCTACACGTAGCCCTAACTTTTGCTTCGAACATAAAGTGCGCGCTAAGAATTTACCGCATAAATTTTGAACAAGTAGCAAAAAGAGGCAGAGGTAAAAGCCAGAAGTTGCAGGTAGACCCGCCGAGGGGCGCGGAGGGGCGAACTTACAAGCCGCACTTTGGCACAGAACTCACAAGACACTCATAACTTTTTATGTTGGTTCGTTGCACACACCCCGAAGAGCCCAAAGAACGAGGTGGAGAGCAGCTCCCAGAAACGCTGCAGCCCGGACCACTGACCAGGGGCCGGGAGCGGAGGGGGAGATGGATCGGAGACCACCCCGAGATGCAGTCGAGTGGTGGCTGCCGGTAGCTCGAGCACTTGGCCAATTCCCTGGCCTGAGCCAGGCAAAATTTTAAGTTTCTCCTCAGCCGCGTCTGGACTTTTTATGGGTTTCACTGCCCTGGCACATAAATACACAAAGAAAAAGTCAAGTGTTTTTTACATTTTACAGGGCAACCAATTTTAATTACTGAAAAACAGGTTAGGGAAGATAAAACCCTAAAGAAACCTTACTTATTTCCACATCTTTGATAACAAACTTTAGCCGCTGTAACTCAATTAGTTTTATTTACTTCTGAATATGAACATTTGACATTTTTCTCCCTGTGCATCCCCCCACCTTCCCCCTGTCGCTGCTCATGTGTTTACAAAGTAATTACGTACCTAAAATTAAATTCATAAGAAGCTGGCAACCAAGAAGGCGGCGAGCATTTAAAAAACATTTCAGTGCCTCCTGGCCAACGACTCCTCCTCTTAGTTTTTTTGGCATAGTTGCTGTTGTGGGTCTGCTACAGTTAATGCACGCTAAAAAGTTTTTCCCGCCACTCGCAGGGCGGTGGCCATGCAGATTAGCGGGGGATATTAGGGCGAGGTATTTAAACGCGGCTTAGGCAGCGAGCCCGAACAAGATGAAGACCCACTTTGGGCGGAAAGTTGTGAACAAGCGGACTTAGCCGGTGCAACAGTGCAAAGTTTAATTGAATCGCGGGGAGCGGGGGTCGGGCCGGTGGTTGTACAGGCGGTATTAAGTGGCATCAATACCGAGTTTTATGGAAATTTAAGAAGGGCTTAGCAGTGTGTCCAAGACAGCGCAGCGACTGGGGGGACACGTAACCTGAGTGGATCTCTCAATCTCGGTAGCTTGAAAACTAATCTGAAAGAAATCCAATCGATTGGAAATTCATTGAGAAATAATTATAATGAAGGTAATCTCTGTAAAAAGGTTGAGAGGTTTCTCAGAGATGGAGAAGCCAAAAAAAATGTGGACACAAGATCGCAGAAAAGCCAAATTCGCTTTAGAAAATTGTATTGAAATTCAAATCAAAACCAAGGCTTTGTAATTTATTAAATCCTTAATAATAGAATATGAAATACACAACCATAAACCTCGCAGAAGCTATCCGCATCAACAAATCAAGGGATACACTAGGAAAAGTTGAATCTATAACCTTTTAAGGGTCCAAGGTCCCTTTCAAACGTTTCAGGAACCATTTGGAATTCAGCAAACGTGGGCTCTTGAGATTTCTTAGAAAACTAGAAACAATACTGTAAGGCACAATGGCGGGCCTTCCTCCGAAAGAAGGCTCCTTCGCCTCGGTGCGCTCGCCATTTCCCCGCTGGATCCTTAAAGTTGCTGGCTTTTCCACGCAGATTTTAAAGAGGCCGCGGCGCAGATTTCGGCTGCCTTGTATCTTTCGCTGCATTGTGGTATCTCGCAGTTGGAAAGCCGCAGAGGGGGCACGTGCCTCCTAACGGAGCTCGGTCGGTACAAATGTGTCTAGGATATGAATAAGGGAACGTATTAATTTTGAATATGTGGAAAATCTCGCACGCCAATGTACGGCCCGCACCAGGAAATGCCGGCAATAATGCCTGCCAAAAGGGGTGGCCGGGGGCGGGCTCCCAGCCCAGGGAAAAGCCCCAACAATGAAGATGCCAAGGCGATACGACAAGTACGTCAAGCTGAGGAGACGAGTGAGGACTCCAGAGTGTGTTGGTGTCTGTATCTGTGTAGGCCTTTTATTGCTATTGTCAAACTATTGTGCTGGTGTATATGTGTATCTGTGCCTGTGTCTGTGCCTGGCGCTCTTTGCCAGCCTCCGCCGCCCCACCCCCCACTTGACAGCCCCTGTAGGCCTCTTCATCGTCTGCTCGAGTTGCTTTTTATGAAACATCAAAATGTCAGTCAATGTCATTAAATGACTTTTATATTACACCTAATACGATGACAAGGCCTCCAGCCTGTCTGCCAGTCCTGCTCTCCCTCCCGCTTGATATCTTTTTGAGTGTATCTTAAAGATTCTAAAATTAGACGATTGTGTGCTAGCCGGCCTGTTTTTGTTGTTCCTCTGGTGCACGACCCAGAGATATTCCCCGATCCGCCTCAGACTGTGCACACATGTGATTGCTTTTTGTCTGCGGTGACAAATCGCGACTGGAAACTGGTTCTCGGCTCCCAGGCCGCCGCTCCTCCAAGTGCTCGCACACCTCCTCGAGAACTCCATGTCGTCTTTGGCGTCGTCTCGTTGACAAAGTCAAACAATTTGTTGAAATAAGTTGGGAATTGAATGAAATTGTCAAAAGCATTTCGCACATTTTATTATTTTTATATTTCTTTCCAGCGCTTTTTCTGTTAGGGCAAAGTTTTTAGCCGATTTTGCAGGGTGTGCGATGGGTATATGAAATAGGTGGGAGCCCATATGCGTACGGAGTAAAACCAACCCACTTCAATTAGAGAAAAAATAAATCATTTGCGATGCGGTGTTTAAAAATGGGCTTCTATGGCATTGAGTATTATGAATTCGTGCTATTAGCCTATTACAAATTCAAACGATGTTCTGGTGATTTCCATTCCGGGCTCACTTAGGAAGTATTACATTAGTCCAATATTCTAATGTAGCCGTCTCCACATCCGCTTCCGTGCCACCATGTTTATTTGTGGCCCGCCCGGAGACTTTTGCATCCCGATTCGACATCTGCGGGGATTTTTGCTGACTTGGCTCTGGCAAAAGTGAAATTTTCCTACTTGGCGCCATTTCCTCCCAGTCTATTCCCTCCCCTTCGTTTTCGCTTTCTTATTTATGCATCATGTGTTCCGGGGACTTTAATAAAGCACAAGCTGAAATTGGTGTCGATGTGTAATGAAAACCATAAAATATTTAATAAAAATATTTACTATGTGTTCCAACATCGTTGGCGTCATAAATTAGTTGTTTTTAGTGTTTTGGACAAAACTTTGAGTTGCGTTCTCAGCCGGAGCTGGGTTTGACTGAGGAACAGGGGGTCGCGGGGAACTCTTTGCGGTCGCCTTGGCTCTATATACACATTTATATGTAGGAATTCGGGGGCGTGAGCTTGATTTATGTTCGAAACTTGATATCACGTTCGTTCAAGCGGATTTTTTCCTACTCATCTAGCATCTTTCTGCTCCTCCATCTCATTTTCCGACTCTATGTGTGGTTTATTTTTATGTAAAGCGCATAAAGAAAAGTTTTTTAGAGTCCACACATAAACTGATTTTTATTTATGGCATTAGCAATGGGCTTGGGACGGCACTCCGGAGTCCGGACTGTGAATGCGAATGGGACCGAGAACGGGGAAATCGAGACGTCATGACATGATGAAATGGGAGCACTTCCCGCCCATTAATCGTGGGGACTGGTAGCGATGAGCCCATCACGCCTTTTAATTATGCCAGCTCTTTAGCTAATAGTCTTAGTAACGCAGCTGGAGCAGGGGTCGGTTTAAACTTGTCGGTAATATGAGGGCCATCAGTTGGCCGGAGGGGGTGGATATCTCCGAACTTGGTTGAGAATCTGCATTTCAATGGGAGTCCATAAGGCATTGAAATCTGACTTTTATGTTGATCTATTAATAAAGCGGGGATCGCATCTAAGCCAGATGAAACCATAACAAAGAGATATTCCCCGGACAAAGTGTAGTTTATGGGGAGACTCGATGGAGAAGTCACAACATTGTGGTCGGGGCAAGATCCGCTTTTTGTGGATCCATTCTGAGGGTATATGAATACATTTCATGTTGCTCGGAAATGAACCCATTTGTCTTTTATTAGGGAAGAGCTCTCCTGGAGAAAGTTTTTCGTCTGCGATCTTTAGACAAGATTAATAGTTATTCCTCGACTTAAATTCTTAAAGAACCTATCCCCGAGATCTTAGTGCCGACTAGTCCGGGCTGAAGGAGCAGTTGGTTTCAATTTGCCTTCGTCCATTTTAGTCCACGGCTCCTTTATCCTTTCCCTCGTTTTTTCCGCCTCCGCAGTGACTCCTTGCTGGCCACAGCCATTTTTTATGGCCCTCGCTCTCTCTTGCAGCTCCTTTTTCCCAGAACCTCTAGATTTCTTTTAATGAAAAATTTGTTACAGCGTTTTATATAACAAACAAAATGCAGGCAGAGCTCGGCAATAACAGCAACTTTGTATCCAGCCCCCGCCCCCCCTTCACTCACTCACTGACTCGTTGGCTCCTCTTCATTACTGACTTTCATTTGCTTTTTGGCTTGGCTGGGGTTGATTATTTTTAACTGGCAAACAGCTAATTAAGTATGGAGTAGCATTGTTGTTGTTCCTGTAGCCGGGCTGTTCTTCTTTTTTCCAGCCAGCTTGTTCATTTTGTTAAAAACGTCACGGCAGAGGCGCCTTTGTTGCCGGGAAAACAGAGGGGAAGGTGCAACTAAGTGCGTTTCATGGGGGCTGAGACTGGCAATGGCAAACAAAGTTGCAATAAATGACGGAAAATGCACAAAGGTGGCCCGAGCACTGCGAGAAAAGAGGGTGCGAAACGAGCGTAGTCGGAGCCCCCGGCTCGCCCGCTTTCGCTCAGTGCAGCTGCTGCTGCTGGTTAACTTGGTTTGACGTAGTTATGTCGTTTATAATAAAAACGTCGCTGCGACTCAACGCGACTTTAATGGCTGTTTGGATGCCTCCCAGTGCCCTCCATCGCCTGCGCCTTCCTGCTGAAGGATCCCGGGCATCCTTTGCCTGCATCTTTTCAAATCAAATGAGTGTGTGCAGGCAGTAACGGCGGAGCAGAACAAAACAGGGGAAACTCTGCTGCTGCTCATTGAAGTCTCCTCCTTTGCTTTCTTTTTGGCCCGCTCACTCTTTCATCCTGTGGCTTGGGCCACTCCAGCTGCGACTGCCTGCATGTAAGTGGCCCCAGGATCCTCATTCTGCTGCTCCTGCACGGGAAAAAATAAAAGCCAGTTTCGACATTGACTTCTGAGATCGAAAATTTGCCTAGATTTCGACAACAGGTTTCACGTAGCCAACAAGCGATCGAAGTGGGTTATGGAACTAGAACTAGTTGCGAGTCATAGCTTCGCAAGAGCGAATTAGTAGTCAGCAAACCTTCTTTAATATTTACCAGCAGATACATTAGAGCAAAGAGTGGGTTCTTATTTCAGTATTAATGAAAACTCCTCTGCTTTAGACAGTCGAGTTCATACCATATTTCTATTGCAAATACCAAGTCGATCTATTTAGTCATGGGAAAATGGACGTCTTAGGAGCACTTAAAGTTAGTTTAGTCATACTATTCACTGGCCTTCGGCTGAGATGATGCAAAAGCCGTGGTCTCAGAAAATGAATTTCAAAACAGAGAAGTAACATCCAGTTTGGATTATTCTGTGTACCCATAGCTCTCTTTTTTACGGTTTTTGCTGGTGCTGCAGTTGCCGCTGTGCGTTTGCTTGTGCTGCTGTGTATATGGCATATAACTACATTTAGCATTATATCGACATCTGTTCGGCAGAAAGTCATCAAAAGTACTAAAAAGCAAAACAAAGTTGCCCTCGTCCTGGCAGGGCAAGTCCAAAAGGAACGGGAGAAACGAGCAGGAGCGAGGAAAACTTTTGCCAACTCCAAGTTGGGAGCTGCTCTGAAGTGGAGCATCTCTCCGCGTTCCTTTTTTTCCTTTTGCCCGTTTTGTGTTCTTATTTCCTACTCTCCGTTGCAGCGCAGTACAAAAGTCAAGAGATTTACTAAATAATGATGTAGAACTTATTTGCGATTGGCAAATGTGAGTAAACATCAGGGAATTTACGCAGGCGAAGCATGTTTCGGAGACTTTTTCACTGGGGGAGCGTTTCCGGCAGAATTCGCTGATTAGAGGTTCCCGAGAAGTCGAGTGATCCATTAGCAGATCAATGTGGGTCAATAATTCGAGATGCTAATGTGGTTTTGAAGTGAGCCCAACCAGTGAGTCAGATGGGGAGTTCAGCTCTTTTGATTTTTGGCCTGTTGCGTTACCTGTTTTTCGGCGCAGTGCCTCCTTTATTTTCACCGAACAAAGGTTTTCGGATTGTGTGGAAATCCATTCAGCTGGAAATTCGAAATTGAATGCATTTTTGTTGCGTTTTTCCAGCAGTTCCTTACCTGTTTGGCTCGCTGCATACTGGCATTCGTTACATTTTGTGAATCTGGTATAGTATTGTAGTGTGACGGGAAATTTTTGTTTGCATCTCCGTCGCGTTGACATTTCTTTTGGCCCGCTCTCCCGCATTGAGCCAGTAATGAGACAGACAAGACCGACTAAATGCACTTGCCACATGCCTCCCCCTCGCCGGCCCTCTTGGTGAATTGAGACTTACTTATGCAACAAACAAGGCCAAATGCCTGATGGCGGAGATCGCTGATGGCTGATGTTGCTCTCGTTGCTGCTGCCGCTGATGATTATGACAATATTTGCATTGCCGCTGCTTGTGCATACATATTTTTACAACCGGAAGTTGACTTTATGCATTTTGCCACTGTTTACACACTATTCAAAAATTATTGCGCAACACTTTTTATGAACTCGGTCGCTGCTTCGTTTTGTTTGCTTTCAGTTGTGTATTTAAGTTGCGGCCGTGGTTCTGCCTTTGACAAGTCTCCTCCACACAAAAAACCCATTTTAATCGATTGTGTAATGCCTGCAAACATCAACAGGCAAATAATAATATATTGAGATACAGTTTTTGCCCACGCTAATTTATTTATCCTTTTCGTTACAGGTTCGTAAACCGCACACTCGAATGATAATGCACATTAAAGGAGTGAGTTTTTAACCATTGAATACATTATTATGCATACACACGGCGCTGCCGAGCTAATGCATCTCCATTTGCTCGATCGTCCACTGAATTATGACAGCTTATCTGAGCCACCCCATCTCGGTCTTTAGGCCATTTACTAATTCCATTTGCTACCACCTTGACCCTAAAACGGACTGGCTTTTCATTAATATTCCATCGGCGGCTGATATGTAGATGGGTAGTTCTTATCGGGTCTACAACATACCCACGGGGCGGTGACTCAGCCGAATGAAAGGAGCCAGGGATGCACTGGCTGGCGGGGGGAGACAGAGTCGGTCCTAACTTGGCTAATGGCCGCTCTTTAACCATTTTATTGTAGCACTTTGCTTATCACTGGTTCCTCAGAAGTTTGCCCTCCGCGGCGCTGTGTGTGGCTCGCATTTAACCCTTGCGCAACCTGCATCCATATAATGCCCCATTAAAGGCTACACGGCTGAAAACTGGTTCGAATCATTCGAGTCCACCCATATTGTGCGCCAATTTTTATTCGGGGGCGGGCGGGCCACACTGTCAAATAAAACTAGAGGCCTCTAAAATAGCTTTTAAAGTCATAAAATTCCACGACTCTCAAGCCGGACCATAAAAATTAACGACGGGTGCGTGGGGTCGGGAAAGGAGAACTAGCAAATGTTTGTTTTGCTTTCATTGTTTTGTTTGCCTTTCCCTGGTTGGGCCCTTTTTTAATAGAATTTCGCTTAATTTGAGTCCGACCAGGGCGGGGGTATGAAAACTTTTACGCTCTTTCCTTTTTTCCAACTCTTTTAATTAAATGGTTATTGGACAGGGGCTGCCGGGCGGGGGCAATGTCAATAGCCGGCGAAAGCGTAAAGCGTATTAATGATGAATATTTATGTGCGGCCAGAACGGAAACGAGGGAAGAGCGGCATAAATTAGGCGAAAGTGTGGTCGCAGGGTTGGTCGATTGATTCGAGCGGCTACCGATGGCGATAACTTGTGGGATGAAGGCACTTCGGGGTTAGATAGGGATAATTATGCGCCAGCGCGCGAGGGTTAAGGCCGCGCTGAGTGGATTTCTCGATCGGCCGATAGCGCGGGAAATGCTTCCCCTTTCTTTCCTGGTAAAGGGGTGCTCAGTCACCGATTATTATCTTGGATATTGTTCTCCCTTCGTCGCTGACTTATGACGGCTAAAATTCCTTGACACTTTTCCCCACTAACGATGTAACCAGTACACCGAAGGGCTCTCACATGGATATGCTGTACGCAGAAATCCTTCGGATTTGGCTGGTGGCAAAACCTGCGTTAGTTCCGCTCGCCACACGTTGCACGTCAAACAAATTGTCTCCTGCGACTTGCCCCCTCCCCTATGATTTACTTCCGCTCGGAGGACGCCACCGCCACCGCCACTGCCACAGTAATCCTGCAGCTCAGTCGAAATGTCGCTGGCAATCTAAGAAAGAGGAAAGATGCCAGCGACAGTGGTGGGGTCGCTGGGCTGCGAAGGGTGGCGGGGCTCCTCCGCTGGTGGAGCAGCAGATGCTGCTGTCGCTCAACTACCCGCCCCACCGAACCACCGACCCACCGCCCCACTATCTCCCGCCCCTGCAAGGCTTTGTCACATTCAAGATGCTGGGGAAGAAATTCAAGTAAATTGATTTTTTCTATGCTCTTGGCTTTGACTACTGGGACTGTCAGTTGGAAAACGCTTCGTCTTCGCTCCACTCCATTCCATCCACTGCTCCCCCTTTCGGAGCCCCTGCGATTTTTGCTTTTGGCGCGTAATCGACTTCATGCTTTTGCTTTTAATGGTATTTTTCCTGTGGTTCAAACTAATATCCATAATGCATAAATATTGAAACCCTACGACCTACCACCCAGTCCGGCCAGTACCCTTCTGAACCTCCAATCACTGAGCTGCCCCGGCATTTTTGCCTGCAAAGTGCTCCTTTCCCTTCTTGGGATCCAACTCGAAGTCACTGGTCGTCGTCTTGGCCCTTCACACACATATACATCATTTTTTCCGGTATATACTTTGGTGCGCCGGTTCGCTTTTATCATCATCATCATCAGTCGGTGAGTTTTCTCGCTTTTATAAAATTTATGCGCAAAAATCCCTACTACGTCTGCAATTTATTGCATTTTCGTAAGTCGAGCGATTTGAAAAATGCCACCGGCATCAAAAGCGAAGAAAATAAAAACAACGAGGGAAACAAATAACATTTTTGCTGATTTTAATGTTTTGTCAATGTCCCAGCCCTCGCTTTGACCCTTCGCCTGCCGGAGGCTTTGTTTTTGTTATTGCTGTTGATTTGTTAATAAACAATTTTTATGTCCTGCCGGCCATCGGCATATAAAAGCTCACACGAACGAAAACAATTTTTATGACTGTGGGGTAGGCTTACGAGAAAATACCCTGTTAAGGTTCTTAGAGGCTAAGCCTTTTGTTGAAAAATCGTCGGGCCTTTGAGTTTTTTTTTTTAATTTGGCTTTGAAAACGTACAAAATTGTTCAAAACATTTCCTATAATCTAATAAATAATTTTAAAAATATAATTTATAATAATAATAGGTATTGGGGAATATTGGGGACTGCTTTTCGACCTTTAGCTCGACCTTAGCTCTGAGAGACCAGGGTCGCTTAAGGTCTTCTTTAGGTCACTTCCATAGTAAAGGCTCCACGCCGCTCGTTTTTTCCACCTTACTATCTGGACAACTTTTGGCCCGACTTTTGCCGACTGTGGGGACAACAGATGTTGCTCGCCGGTTTCCCTTTTTAGTTGCTGATGCCGGAACATGTGGCACCTTGAGATGGAGGAATTGAGGCTGACTTGAGGCTGAGCCCGGAGCTTTCTTATTCGGCTGCTGGCTCTTAACTGACGGCCATATATCTTGCCACGCTCGCTGGTCTCCGTCTGAGGCTCGGTCTTAGACCATTTCTTATACTAGTCACAGTTCTATAATTTCTCGATTTATTCTCGGCAGCGACAGCCTGTGTTTTGTCCTTGCTGTCCTTGCCCCGGCTCTGCCGCTGTCTTTCTCAGCTGCCAGAGACAATCCAAACATTATTCAAAGTCAAACTTCATTCGCACTCACACTCACACATGCGTAGAGGCAAATTTTTAACCACATTATTTATTTACTGTTCGCCCTGTCTAGGCACCTTCCCCCAGTAACCCAAACCCCTGTATGCAAATGCGCTGCACACTTCTGTTCTCGCTGTTGTTATTTAGATTGTTTTTTCTGCCGCTGTCGGTTTTTCTGCTTTATTTTAGTATTTGAATCAGCCACAATTTATCAGGGCCATAACAAAAGGCGCCGAGATGGCTGCCAAAAACCGAAATCAAAAACCAAAAACTGCACCCCGGACTTCTCCCCTCGGCCTGATCCTAGATTTTTATTATAACGTGACACATTTTCTAACTCGACAAATACTCATTTTGCCGTGGCACACAGAAAATATAAATTTCATGCTCTGAATATGTTTGAATGAAAAATCATGAAAAATTGCATAGCATAAGGGAGTGATGGGGGAAAATGATTGGCCATAAACAAAGGAAACTGAGAAATGAGGTCATGTACAGGTTTGAGCTGCTGAAGGATGATCCATCTTAAAAGACCACTAACGTAAGAAACAACAGTCCAAGCAGAGAAAACAAATCGTAAATAATTAAAATGAATTTTATTAATTTATTGAACGATGGAAGGCGAAAGCTGCAAATTAAAGCTCGTTCACGGTAAGGGCTCACCTTTTGTCAAAAATATTACTCGTATTTATTTTAATGGGAAAAGACAGACAACTATAATGAAGTTGAAGTAGGGAATGCCACATTTAGAAGGCCTTCAGTACTTCTCCTTTGCTTATTTTGTTTGTGAACCAGAAAACCCCTTATATATCTGAAGCATCCCCCGAAATCAACAACATCTAAATCTGGCTTATTGGCTACATTGTTGTTCCACCATATTTTATGCGTGTTTATCATTTATACGCTTTTTGAGTCCGTTTTTACTCTCACAGAAACTGACAGAGAACCACACACTGACACAACAAAAACAAGGGCGAACAAAGGTCTATAAATTAAATAAATTGTAAAATATGACTGCAAAGGGTTGCCGGGGCTGGAGGGGCATTGCATGAGCGCCGAGGGGACGCTCCTCGTTATTTTATTAAATTAAATATTTCCCTGCAATAAAGATTATCAGTTGGCAAAAGGCAGGGATGATAAAGCAAATAGACAAATAGACTAGGCGACGACTCACTGACTCCTCAAACAGAGCCGGGGGTGTCCTGGATAATGTTTGAGGGGGCGAAAAGACGACAAGGGGGAAGGGCACAGAGTACAGCGTACATCGTACAGCATCACACACTCTTACACGAGCGTTAACATTGTAAGCAGACCATATAAATGTAAATGAACTTTCCTGATGCCGTTTCCGCTTTCTCCCAGTCTGCATAGCATTTCCTGTCACACACACAGGCGCAGCTAGGCAGCCATTTTTTGGTGATGCACGATTCACATGCCGCCCACTGCGCACACAGCCTCGCCACTTTGCATGTGACTCTTATTCAGTTCCGTTTTTATTTGCTCAAACAATATTCGACATAGTAATTTTATGCTTCGACTGCGGAACACATAAAATTATCTTTTGAATAAATAAAGATAAGAGCAAGACACACACAATCGCAGTGGTGTACACGCCGGCAGAATGGGCGCACATTACGTACATTGACATAGACATAGAGTAAATGCTCACATTTTAATGTTTTATTCAAAAGGAAACATTCGGAGACGAAGATGCAAATTAAAATATCATTCAATGCTGGCAATTTAATGTATTATTTTTGATAAATGAATACGGTACTGCCAGCAGCAGAGAAATGCTTTCCCATTAACATATGCATGACGGTGTGTGCGCCCGGTCGCAGTTGCCCAAATCCTTAGAGCCTGGTTAGAGACACCTACACAGATAAATCTTGTGTCTCACGCTTGGCCAAATATCCTTCCACCTCTGCACAGTTCTTTGTTACATCTCGTATTTAAATTTCGGATTTGTATTATTTCTGCCCAAATATTTTTGCACTTTTCAAGCTTTGCTTGCGGATTAGGCCGTTGCTGGAAAATGAAAATGAAAATGTTGTGTGGCCCTGGCTAAATGGTTTTCCAGTCCTTTGTTTGCGTTTTCCTGTTTTATTGCACACAATACCAGGCCCATGTTTATGCTCGGATTTTGGACCATATTAATCGGCTTAATTGAAAGTGGTTGAAAGGGTTTTCCCACACTGTGGCGCACTTGTCCCCCATAATCAATAAGAATATTTTACGGGTTCCTCGAGCGTGTTCCCATTCCCAGTGGAGTGGCCAAAGCTTGGAGTTTATACTTTTGTCAGTCATTAAAAGTTTTCCTGCACGTTCGTCAAGCCGTGTCCGTAAATCGGTCGGGTTCAGTAGGGTGAAGTGGCCAGCCCCCTAACATTTCGTAGTCACATTAATTAAAATTTCATGCAACCCTCTCCAGCGATCGGCCACTTGCCTCCGTCTGGTCACTGAAAATGTCGGATGTCATGTGAATCGGCGTTAGGCCTGTTACCCTCTATCCCACACGATTGTATAAATATATATATATCGATGGCCATTTTTGTATCGCTTCGTGGTCGGACGGCCAATTCGATTATTTTTCATTTTTCACCTTTCTCGTTTAAACTTTCACATGTCGCGTGTAGTTGTAGTTGCCCTCGCTTGTTGTTGGAAATTCCATGTAAATTAATTAAACTCGCTGGCCGTGCCACAAAAAAAGACAACAAATTGCCAGGAGCATCTGGGATAAGCCCGACCCGCCTCGCCTCGGTTTTGGTTTGGATGTGTGTGGGTAGAGCCTCCACGGCGTAAAAATTATATATTGCATGTCAAAGGGCAGACAATGTGCCCGCAGGGGTCAGGGGCGGCAGGACGGGCAGTGGGCGGTGGTCGGAGGATTGTGGCATGAGGGTGCCACTTAATATTTTTTCATATGCCACAAATCGACCGCACGGCGATCGGAGGCCGCCGCTGGACTCCGCCAAAGGCACGGAGGATACGCACAGGTGCGCGACAACAATTAACGAAAATTTATTCAGTTTACGCATCTCCCCATGCCGCTCAGTGCACCACCCAGATATTTATGGAGTTATTCCGAGTTTTTTAAAATAATAAATTAAATTTTTATATGAAGCGCTCACTGCTCTTTCCCCAGCCCACTGTTAATACAAATAAATTAATCAGCGCAGTTTGCAAATTGCTCCAATTGCCAACCAAGTTTCTCATTTCGATTTTAATTTTAATTAACAATTACCATTCCATATTCCACACCATTCCGAAAAGCCGCCATTTCTCTTTTTTAGCAATACATTTTAAGCGGTTTCCTATAAATTATATTGCCCAGTCGGTTAGGGTCAGACAGGCGAATCTGTTTCCATTGTTGGGGCTGGGTTATATGGTCGCTCTCTGCGGATAATCTGCGGTCGTTGCGAACATTCCACAGGCCACATTCCACAGCGTAGGCCCCGAAAAGTAGGGAAATTTCCGCTGGAATGGGGCCAAATTATCAGTCGGTCATAACTTATTGAAAATTATGATAATTGCTCAATTGCTTAATTGAATATGCATCAGGAAATATCCCACTTGAGTGGGCGTCCCCGGGAGGGGCCTTGAGAAAGGGCTAAACTTTCGTTCACTGGGCCGCCTCGTCCGCGTTCCACTTGCCTCGTTCCGGAAGTCACCACCCCCTGCGCCACTTCTTGCAGTTGGCAAAACCAACTGACCAGGCCTAGACACGCCAAATGCTCATTCAGCTCCCAGCCTTCTCGCCGTCATACTCCGGTTTTATTATTGATTAAAAGTGTGCAAACGTTTTCGCAGCAATTTCGTTTTTAAAACCACTTTTCGATTTCGATGGGAGGCGATGGGTGGAGACTGGCGAGGATTTTAAGTTTGTTTTTTGCATGGACATCACGTATTCAATCAATTGCAACGACGACTATGATTCCAGGGAAGGAGGTGGAGTTGTGCAGTGCCGAACTGCGCTTATTTCGGTTGACCCATTTTGCCAATTGGCCAAAACTGTCTGCAACGTTCTCGAATGCATCTTTTGAGGCCATTTCCCCGCATCGTCAAAGCAGGCGAGGGCCTGGCCAAAAATTAAGATACGAGAGCTGGGCAGGCCAGTACAGAGTGCAGCAGGGCGGCGGGGCTGAGCAGGGAATAAAAGAGAAGAGCAGGGGCGGACCGGGCCAAAAGCTGCAGCTGATTGCAGATTGGTTTAGACAGGAATCCACACACACGCGGCCATGGAGGAAAATCTCTCTGCGCTGTGCTCCCTGCCCTGCCTCCTCGGGTGTTGACATTTATGTCCAATGCAGATTTTTCCACAGACAGCCCCGGCCTCCGCGTCTGCCTTCGTTCGCTGCCCCTCCTGCCGATTTGGCCCCAGCATGGGCAACAATAAAATTTGCCACTGTGACGGGACACAAACAGGACGCAGGATGTTCAGCTTGGCCGGGCCGTGCGGTCAGGGAGGCAGGAAATCGGGCAGCACGAACTCCTGTGTTAAACAGGCCAAAGTCCCAGTCGCTCCTGGTTGGTGGTCGAACAATGTAAACGCTTCGTGTTGTTACAAAACTTGTTATAATTTCATACTCCCAGGAAGGGTTGCTCTTGGATGTCGGGTATGCACGATTCTATTCAATTGATAATGTTAATCGACGTACTATACGAATTTTTATTCTTTAATAAAACTACTTGATATTCGCTTCACACGTAAAGTATAATTTTTGTTCATTAAATAATGCAATGTGATATAAAAATTGGATTATTTTCAAAATTATCCTACTGTACTTCAACAATGATGTACGACATCATTTATGTGACTAATAGCGTCACGATTAATATCCTTCCTTTTTAATAAACACTAAAAACTACTGATGATTTATAAAGAGTTTTACAATAGAGTAATAACAATGAAATACTTTAAACATCGAATTTCATTAAACTAAACTAGAGAGATACTCTAAGAAAACAAAGCAATAAACTATCTTTGCTCCTCGGACTGTAATAAATTTGGGTTCAGGCACTGTTGTATTGAGTGGCTTGCACTGCTGGCAGATAAAAACATTGATATATTATATCCCTTGACTAGGAGCAACTTTGAACTTCGAATTCCGGTAACTTGGACTCGCGAAAACTTTTGGCCCAGGTAAAACGTCAGTCGACCCTTCAAGCCCTCATAATCCTTCCCACTTATGGTAAGCAAGTTGTTTAGGCTGCCGCCCACTGCACTCCTCCTGCACCCCAAGCCACCCACCGAACCCTTTGCACATCAGTAAAAATCATAGCATGCTGCGGGGCGCCGGTTTTCGAGCGCTCTGCAGGAAAATTTATTGAGCAAAGTTGCTGAGCTGATGTATTGCCTGGTAGGCAGGCACGACGAGATGGGCTGTGGCCGTCTGTGGGCGTGGCAGGCGGGAGCGGGCCGACAGTTGGCATACTTTATCATCGGCGGAGCAACGACGTCGCTGAGGGATGGCCGAAGTATGTAGCAAGTAGGATGCAGGATCAAACCACAAAATCCAAACTGATGCACACAAATAAAAGGAAGAGCTGGCGGGGAAAAAACGGAGAAAGGAGCGAGCAAACAGCGACTGCACATACCAAGTTGAGCCCCTCTCCATATGTGTGCATTACTGGGGATTGCAGAAAGCTGTGGAAAGTGGGGCTGGGGTGGTGAATGTGGCAGTGGGTGGCGAAGGACTTTAAACGCTTGTGTTGCTTTTGTTGCTGTTGTGGCATGCCCGACTCTTTCAGCCTCCCCATCCGCCTTTCTCCCGGGCTCGCTGTGTTTAAAAAGTTTTATGCTCGTCACGAGAGAAATTTATTGCACTCCGGTGTTCAAAGCTTTTATCCTTCTCATGCACCACTGCTAGCCGTATATGACAAGGGTATGTGGGCACCATGAGCCACGTCTTGTGTGTCGGGAGCATTGTAAACAAATCGGATCTATAATCCTCAGGAGGCGATATAATGTATTTCCCGTTGTGGTGCACTCCACAGAACCGATCGATCTACCTAGGGTCAAAGGTAACTGATGGTGAGGTGGACCAGCTAAAAGCCATTGTTTTATTTAAACTTCCGTTAAAATATGTTGTTAGAATAGCATTATCAATCTATAACGTTATTTGAAGCAATTAAGATCTTAGCAAAGTCAAACTCTTGGCAAGAAGATATGCCTAGAAACCATTGCGGATTTTAGCCTGCGGCTTAATCAATTTGCTTGGCTGTTAAAATGAACATGTAATATGTTCTACAAAACAAAAGCCTTCAAGCCAGCAGGAGACAACCAAACCTACCGTATGTGCTTATCGCAACATCCTCGTGTGACAGGACAATGCTTGTGGTATCCTGTAGTCCGTACCTTTTTATATAAAGCTGTCCCTGCTGTTATCATTTTATTTTTCGGCTGAAGTGCCGCCCCTGCCCCTTACTTGAATTCCGGACTCGGACTGTGTCTGAAAAACGGATGTGATTTATTTGGTAATGCTAATGATGTTTTTGCTGCAGTCGCCGCCCCCTGTCGCTCAGCTCGAGCCACTCCCCCAGCCCCCAGCCCCCAGCCCACAGTCCCCTTACCCAGTTTATTTGAGCAATTTTTATCGCATGTGTAGCGAAGGCAGCAACAACTATAAACAACAGATGGGTAAAAAGAGGAAAAGAAGCGAAAACCTGCCGAAAGTTTTTCGACAGCCAGCAACAAAAAACCTCTGCGGAAAATGCTTACATTTCGTTTTCAATGTGAGAGCGGGGCTCTAAGAAACTGTAAACATTTTGCCATTTATCTTGCGTAGCCAATAAATCGCTTTGTGTCCCCGTTTCTCTTTTTTGCCGCTGGCAAGGTACTCGAAGTTAATTTTTTAAATGAGCAAAAGATTTCCTCCGCTTCGGACTACATTTATGTGGCCTCCGTCTGTCTTCCTGTCGGCATGACCCGGAGATATTCAATATCTTGTCACTGCCTTTGACAGCCCCCATCGGATGGCATTCGAAAGCGATCCAAGGGCTTTGTGCTTTAATTGTCTAGCTTAAGGTTTTGGTTTATTACACGGCCTTAGCCGACATTGAGCTTTATTAATTGTTTGACCAGCTCTTTCCCTCTGCCCCCATGTTTGCCAGGGTTCCATGTCGACAGCAGTCGAGGGCGCTGGAGTGACCCACAAGGTTATCTAAGGGGACAAGGTCAAGTCGGGAAGTGGGGCGGCGAGGATGAAAAGTCCTGCCTAGTTGGGCAAATGTCGAGGCTGCTATGGAAGGTTAAACGCATATGATGACAAGAGATCAGACAAGTTACTATAAGGGAAGTGCAGACCGCAGCCCTTGTCCCAGGGAGATTAGGGAGCAAAGTTAGTAAAGATATGTGGTGCAAATTAATGCAATATCCATTTTTAGCTGGGATTGGAGAACGTTAATTTTTATTCTGAATAAGCAGAGCCAAACCCCTTCGAGCTTCAAACGACCATTGGGATTCGAGCTTACACCCCCAATTATATTTTCCAGCAGTGTTCGAGCACCTCCCTAATTTAATTCTTGCCCGCAATTGTTTTTATTATTTGCCAACCCTTTCAACAAGTGACTTGCTTTTCCATCATCAAGCTAAACCCACCCAAGGGACCAACTTCCCAGCGCCCATCTCCCAGATGTAGTCATGTTGACTAAGCCAACGGAGCTGTTCTCCGACAAAAGCCACAGTTTTCAAGCTACATTTGCCCCATTCAGAGACCTCCTCTCCCGCTGAGCATGACATTGAAGAAAATGCTGAGAAGCCTTGGAGGGATGGATGAGTGGGTGGCTGGGTGCCTGGGTGGCCGGGCGGTTGGGTCTGGCTGGGCGGTGGCGTCTCAGCTTGTGGCAGGGACAATTAAAACGGTAACCGAAGCTGTAATCGTACAGAATGTTTACACTCAAATGGCTGCTTTGTGCACATTCTCCGCAGCCACCCATCCCCGGGAAGCTCCCCGTTTCAAAGGGAAATATCATGCATTGTCATCCACTTGAGTGGCGGAGCCCTTGGAAAATTAATAATTTATTTGTTTTGTCATTCAGCATTGTAAATGATGCGAGAGATTTTCAATAATCTTCTTTGTTAATATTGAAATTAATTTGTTTACAGTTGTGCTACTTAATTAAACAAAACGAGAGCACGCACCACACAGAATCCCCCGAGCCTCCCAAGCCCCACCCTCTTGTTGGTTTACCGCAAGCTCATAAATAACAGCAGGAGGGGGCCAGAGCAGCCGGGAAGAGTCCTGCCTAAAGGATCCCCGGCAAGGTGAGGCGGAAGCCAAGAACAACAAACGCTGCTTAAAGCCTTCGAGTGGATTTTGTCCTGTTCAATTATGCAATAAATTTATCACCGACACAGGGATCTGCCCCTCTTCGTGTGGTTGGTCTCAACTGATTTGGCAGGGCCACAAGTGAAATATTTATGCCACTCGACGCATTCCTCCGATGATTGCGTCCGATCAATTAATGCCCGAGACATATTTAAATAATCATAAAAATATTTCCCTGCCGAGGCCAACAAACATTTGTAATGGGAGGAAATTAGTTAGCGCTCGCCATAACAAATTAAGTGAGAAACATCAAATTGTGTTCCACTTCTGCCCACACGTCGTCACACGCTCCTCCCCGTGGACTCTTCCCTGAAACGCAGTTTCCAAGTATGTCCCAAACAGATTTATCTATTCATCTAACACATAGGCATGTAACGCTCCCCGCCCACCGCCCTCGCCCATTAGAGATCTCGTGGGGAACAAAAAATTAGAACAACTTAGCTACATGGGGAGACCGAGACCCGGGAGAAAAAGAGCGGCGATAAAGCCGCCGTGCCGCCTGTCATCATTTATTTTGTCAGTCTAAAAACAATTCGAAAATTTATGGCTGCAAACAAGATACTCCGTCAGAGATGTAGATACAAATGAGATGGAATCGGACAGATACTGGCCCCATACGACTCGAATATCCGATGCTCTTTAGGTTGGGGAACAACCAGAAAAGCCCAAAAACTCGGCTCTAGGATTTCAATTTATAGTCCATAGGTAAACGTTTGCTGTCTTAAACATCTAAAAAACATCTTTAATGAAATAGATTTTCTTCAAAGTGTTGGACAATGCAAGCGATATTAAAGAGAAAATACTCAGTAAAATGATCAAATGATCTTTGAAATATTCTTCAATTATTAAAAAAATGTTGAATTTCAATTCCTCTGTGAACAACCACAGATCTTCCTTTATTCCATCCCGTAATCCCGTCAAAACTACCTTGGAAATTATATTTCTGAGTCTATATTTCACTTGTCTTCCATCCATTTTGAGCTCGAAAAGAGCAATCAGGTCTGGACACAATGTTTCCTTTTCTTAATCCATTTCCTTGTGCCATAATTCCATTTTTCACGATGATAACCCGAACCAAACAAAGGGCTCTTCGCCGGCAAGGTGTGTTCCCAGGCATCTTTTGTCGGGAGGCAGTCCTTTATGCCAGTCGGACCATTCTTCCTTTCTTCTTGGGGCAGGCCTTTTCCCTTTTGGCCCGGCTAACAAAGTCATCAGGCTGGTCCGGCCCTTTTGTAGGGTATCAAAGAGCTGTGGCAGTACACCCGAGGTAACGAAAGCCCAGGCTACGCCTCCCCGCTGTCTCTTAATGATGTGTGGCTGCTGCAGAGAGTCTTTTCTTCTCGTGGATGCTTTTCCTTTAGTCGTCATTGTCGTCTGCACCTACACACACGCACACACAAGTCATTAAGTGTTAATTTAATGGCCAGGAGATCTTTGTCGCAGATAACCAAATGCATGCAGGGAGTTTAGTTCGCTTCAGTTCGGTTCGGCTGGGCTGGATTCTGTTCGGCTGGAGTTCCCTCTCTATAAGGTCTGTGCGCCCTATCAGCCGGTTGGCATCTCTTACAAGTTTTGTGGAAAAACATTTCTGTGCGCAGCAGGTGATATATGTGTGTGTCTGCTTATGGCACAACAAGCGGCCAATACCTCTGCCTCCCAATGCTCCGGCTCTTCGGGCCCTGGTCATATGATATTTGTGTTGTCGGTTTGTTAACGCTGACAGACAATTAAGTGTTTGCTTTATGTTTATTGGAATGGACTTTGGTGGGGCGACTGCTCCACGCGCTCCTTAGCGAACTGATTGATGGGCTGGCTGGAAGAGTTGTCTTGGGTTACCTGCCACCAAGTTTTCGCTACTTAGAGCAATAAAAGGGCCCAACTACAGGGAAGTAACCCCGGCCTACGAGATGCGGATTTCGCATTCCGGATTCCGCACTCCGGAACCTGGATCTGCTGTGCTGATGACGTAACGTAACGGAAACTTTTTAATTAAAATTCGAAAAATTAATTAAATATTTTCTGTGACGTCGTCGAGAACAACAAGGACAACAACAAGCGCGGGGAGTACGGCGGCGTTGACGATGACGACTTTGAGATTAAATTTCCTACCTTCATACCTACCGAAAATGCAAAAGGCAGCCCAGACACTCGGGGCTGTGCGGGGGCGAAGGGAAAAGTTTCCCTTTGCCAGAAAAAATAAGCAGAAAAAGCAGAAGAATTTCCCAGGCAGGAGGCAGCAAAAACGGCAACAATATCAAGTGCAAAATGAGAAAATTCACTTGCCTGGTTCAAAATCACACAACTACGAATAGTGAGGGGCTGCGGGCGGGTATTCCGGGGGGGAGTAGTAACGGGTCCCGACTTTTAGCAATAGACAGAAACAAAAGAAAGTTCCCGGCTGGGAATGGAGAAGGAGCGCTCGGAGTGCTGGGGAAGAAAAGTGAACGGAGTTCGCAATTGCAGAATGAGTAAGAGCCGAGAAGAAGAGGCAAATTTTATGATGCGCAGCTGATAAGCCAAAAAGATGACACACAACCGGCAGAAAGACCTGAAAAGCAGGCAGCTTTCTCCAACTATTTGTGTACCCACTGCAAGCTAGCAGCACGAATGGACCGAGAGTAAACCAAGCTTAAATTGGCCGACAGACGGACTGCGAGATTTGAGTTGCAACTTGCTCAAAGATGACTCTGCCCGGCAAAACCCTGCATATTCAATCGCGAATCAAAGGTTATTCCCCATCCACCAGGAGTGGGGCAGTTGTCCAAATGTTCCCCTGACCCCTCCCGGCCGGCCAATGTAATCAATCATCCACAGAAAGAGTAAAATATGCAGATAGGACCCCTCCCGCTCATGATATATTAACATTTGCCCTGAGATAAGATTGATATGCTCCGGCTCAAATACTTTCAGATTCGGATACTCCGCATTAAAGCCGGAATTTTTGGCTGGCTTTGTTTGCCTTTCGTTAGAGCCAACTCCAAAGATAACCAAAGCTTTGCCAGCTTTTCTGTCTCTCGGTGCCTCTGTGTGTGCGTGTGTTTATATATCCGTGCATTTAATCCAATTGCACCCGAGCAGAACTTTTTATAACTATGCCGACAAGCCAATTATGCCAGAGTAAATAGCAATCTCCACCCAGTACTCAGTACCCAGCAACCAGCACCCAGTTGAAAATGTTAGAAACTTAAACAACGCTGACATATTTCCCCAGATGCCTTCAAACTTCCATGCCAAAGTGGTGAGAAGAACGAGGACGAGGGCGAGGACGGGAGGAGCTATACAAAAATGTTATGTCAACGCAGCTCTGAGGCCGATAGCCCCCCCTGACGGCAAGAAAACCTTTTTTCGCTTCGTGTTTAATGAAAAATGTCAAATAAAAGTGCCCAAAACAGAGAACGTCAGCAAAATGCAAAGGCTTTGTGCAGTAGTTTGCAGGTGAATCCAGGCAGAGGTGGAGAGTGCCAATAAAAAGCGGGGGAGTGGGGCAGGGGAGGACGGGCCCAACTCTTTTCGGCACTAATTACTATTTATTCGAAACGAAAATTGCTAACGAGCACAAGATATTACCAGGGCCATAATAATCAACGGGCAGCAGGGCGCTGAGCATGGACATGGAGGCATCCAATAGAACGAATTATTATTTTTTATGATTATTTAAATTACGCGACGGCCCAGGAGGAGGAGGGCCAGGAACTGCTGGAATGTCGGCGCAATTTACAAAAGCCAGCCACTTTGCAGCTCCGCAGCTGCCTTCACTAATAGTTTTCATCAGTCGGCTGGCCCCTCACAGTGGGCTAAGTCCCCTGTTAGCCACCCGGAGGCCGAATGGACCGCAGCTGGGCGTAACTCTGGCCACGCGGCCCACTGTACAAGGCAGCAGAAGCCTGCAGCTTTTAGTGCAATTGGCTGCCATCTTGTTTAATGATCATTAAATACGAAGACGACACACGGTGGACTACGGAAGTCGGCGGCGACGACGACACAGGAGCCTTGGGTTGGAGGCGCAGTTGCAGTTTTGATTCAAACCGCTCTTGACCAGGCCTTAATAAATGAGAACAGGTAGCCCCTCCCCTCGTCCCAGCCGAGAAGCCCCTCCACTCAACCCGAGCCGGCCCAGACTTGTTTTTCCGCCGCTTCTGTTGCCCGGGGCCAAGTGCTTTGGACTCACTCTAATTAGTCAATTTTTTTACTCAATTAAATTTGCGCGGCGGCGGGCGAGCGGAGCAAGTTGGGCAGATGGGCCTGGAAACGGCGGCAGAAGAGGCACTCGAGTAAGCAAATGATGTGCAGTAATTAGTGGAGTCCCAGCGCATCTGTATAAACGTGCATACCCATATAATTCCCAGTTTGACTTGTCTCGGAAACCTTGGCCCGCCGATGATAAATAATAATTTTTCCCCACCGCACTGGCTGCGGCTGCACTGGCAATTTTCGCTGGTAGGCTGCAAGGACGACAGGTGCAGTGACAACCACACATGCACGCTCCTCCAGATACACACTCTCAGATGCACAGATACTCAGATGCTCGGCTGCTCGACTGCAAGTACAACAACTTACATGTCATACAAGTTGCCTCGTACATTTATAATCAAGCTGCGGCAACCGCAGAACTCTGGAATCGACAACAACCACGCTGCTGCAGTTGTTGCTGCCACATGATGGAGCATCTTCGACGATGACGGGGGCCCGGTAGCATCCCGTGTACTTGCCGCTTGTATCTGCTAAATGAAAACATACACGGGCAGCCTGCCCCTTTCTCCCGATCCATGGGATGCCGCATTCTGGGCTAGCTGCTAGGCAAAAGAAATTGCCACAGACTGCACACTGGGATGCGATTAGAAAGTATTGGAATGTGCCAAAATCACTAATTACTCTTTGCCGGGGATACCACTTGGTGAGAGATATTAAAATGTGAAAGCATTTGGGTAATCGAGAGTGGAAGGTGAAAGGGACAAGCAGTTCGCACAAATCAGAACCCATCGTTATTAATGATGTGCGAAGTGGGGGGAAGAATGCTCTGTGATTGGGCCAATGAGTTGGCTAAATATTGTAATTAGAATGGAATCAATTAAGGGAAAGGAATACCACAGAATGACGGCAGCAGGATAACAATTTGTATGAGATCGAATTTCCCAGTGGGCAGGCAGTGAGGGCTAACCGAATCATTTGTTTTCTCGTAAGCATCGACAGCCAAGCACAATGGATTGGCACACTCACCTCTGAGTCTGCAGTTGAAAAGGTGTCTGCTGCGAGCTATAGATGTTGCCTCAGTTTAAGCTCTCTGGAGCTGTTCGCTCTGAGGTAACTCCACTGTAGTTTGATGGTATCCTGAGTGATAAGATATTTCTGTCGAATTCGAAGCTTGAACTGTGGGGGTTTTATTTAAGAGCTCTAGTTACCTGGTTCTCCCCGCATCGCTGTGTTTATCTTAACTCGAACCTCATGGTCGGAATTAGGTGCTGACCTCCTTGGCCCCCTGAGACCTCTTCCATCGAGACTTGCCCCACTGTGGCTCTGGCAAAACATCCTCATCAATGTCGATGTCCGTCTGCCGGCGAACAGAAGCTGCCACAGACCAGATCTGGGGCCACAGCCCGCTGGCACTACCCGCTCCATCTACAAATCGTGCAATGATGAAAACCATTGGACAAAGTCTTTGACTTGTATTCATTTTTTCCTGCTTTTCTTTCGCTCCTCTTTTCTTCCTTTCTTTCTTTCTTTCCGCTTCTGTTGGCTCTTCTTTTTGCCGCGGCGGCGCTTGGGAAGGCTTTTATATGCCTCATTCAGTTGCATCTTTTTGCGCGTCCATCGGCAGTCCAGAGCTGGGGAAGAGGGGGCACCAGGCTCGCCCGTTTTGTCTGGGTTTTTGTGTAAAAGCGACTAATGTGTCTACGGAAGCCATTTCGTGCCTTTTAGAACCAGTTGCCGGAGCAATCTTCGAGTTTGTGTTTGTTTTGCTTTTGGCGTAGTTAATTCGCCAAGTAATAATATTATACGAGCACCCGGGCGAAGCACTTGTGCTTGTGAATGTCCTCTGGAGATGGTAGCCCTGCCAGCCCGGAATGATCGATACCCGGCTGAAGGCCTGGCCAAGAAACACGCATTCCTGCCGCCAAGCTCACGCTGCCATCGCTGGCTTGCCGAGGAGCACTTTTACTTATGAATGTCGTTTTAGACTACGCCTTGGTCTTGGGCAACATGCTGTGCAAGCTGGCAGCTTGGCAAAAGGAGGAACCTGCCGGACCTGCCTTCCTCCAGGGTAAATTGGCTTGAATTTTACGGCAGCAGCAACAATCATGATGATGAGGACGATTGGCCTCGCCTGGCTCGGTCTGTATTTAAGAGACATCATTCATCTGACCGCCCCATCAACGACAGTCGAAGTCTGCGGACCGGAGACTCCGCCTGGCGATGATGATGAAGCTGCTGTCGATGATGATGGTGGTGATGATGACGACAGGAATAATAATAACAAACAGCAAAGGAAAAAGCAAAAACAGGGGAACCCTGTAGCCCTCTGTAGTACAAGTACAAGTCCGCATAATTATAATCAACGTCATTTAACGTTGCCGGCCGTCACTCAGCGCCATCGAGAACGGGGAGCAAGAGGAGCCGTGAAGGGCCACATTGCCCCATCGAGCTCATTGTTGTGTATCTTTCGGATACATTTTTGATAACAGCGGAGGGGTGCAAGGCAGGCACAATAACTTTGTCGTGGGGAAGGAAGTAGAACATAAAAGTCACCTATAAATATGCCATAGAAATCTGCTGTAATATTGCGGCAGTGTCTGCGAGATACATTTGTGCGATGGCAGGAACTTCCTAAAATTACTTTTATTGGTCAGCATTAGGAAGAGATTGTTATGGCGGGCACATCATGCTAAGATATTCCATCTTCTATAGAGGATATCAAGGCTGATGAGGGCATGGCAGATAATCAAAATAATAGAAGTAGAGCATTCCACATTCGGCCTTGCAGCGCGGTTCTTTCCTCTTAATTCGTTCTCCGTTTGGGCTTTTCAATTTTCTCTGTTTGCCTGGCGTTTGTTGACCTTTGTCAACTTTGAACACGCGACTAAGCACTTGGAATTAGTGCAAATACACTTCAGTATCCACGCAATACGCACTCACACAGCGTCGGAAGGTGTCTATGCGCTGCGTCGGGCCAGCGGAAGTTGGCTATTTATAACAAATTACCAACCATTTGACATTTACCAAAAACGCCGACGTCAAATTAAAGATTTGTGTGCGGAGTGTTGGCTGAGAGGGGGCGGCTGGGCGAGCACTTTTGGCATGTAATCAAATGTAACCGCACACCAAATATGCGCAGACAGCTGGGACGGCAAGATGGCGAGATGGCAGGAGGAGGACAATCCGAGGGATAAGGATGGACTAGACGTCGTCAATGCGTTTGCGGTTCGTCTGGCTAAGCCGCCGCGATTTAATACAATAAGTCCCATTGGCCGACCTGCCCTGGTCTGGCCTCGCCCCCACTTGGCTTCCTCACTAACGGACAGGCGGACAACTGACAACGGCATACGGACAGAGGGACGGCGGCTTGACTAGGGTTCAGTTCTGGGCGACCTTCTTCATTAAAATTATGACAAGCTGTAATTATCTTCGATTTGCTTTGACCGAGCCACAGCGCACTAATTGCGTGCGAGGCCGAAGACTCTTGATATCTGAGAGGGGAAAGCCGGAATTAGTCATTCAAATGCAGATAGTTAAAGGAGTGGGTTGCTGGCTCACTGGGTATGGTTGAGTAAGAACTTGGGAAACATTTTGGGAACAGATTTCTGCAGCGGCCTTTATCCTGGAGCATCCACCGGGTACTAGTGAGTGTAAGTGAGTGTAAGCGCGGTTTCGGAAGATATTTGGCATCTTCATGTCACTGCACCTCCCTTCCCCTCCGAACTTAGTTTCCCTGCTCACTCGAGTACTCAAAGCAATTTCGTCTTCCGACGTACATTGCTGTGAAAACTGCGTGACCAGGCTAATTAACGCTTCAAGGAAAATGTTGACGAACTCTCCACAACAAAAATGAACAGTCAACTTTGTTGTGATGTGTGGATAGACGGATGGATGTCGGTGTGGCTGAGTAGCTGGATGGCTGGTTGGCTGAGTGGCTCGGTGGGGATATGTATCTCGTAGATACCGGTTCATAATTTATGTAATTATATGCGTTTAAACATTGCAGCACGAAAGAAGACCGAGGCAGGAATCGAGTTCTTTCCACCATTATAGCCGACAACAAATTATAGCAATTATATAACATTTTTCCTTTCCTCCCAACTTTCAGGTTGCATCCGCCCGATCAGACCGAGCTGGAGCTTTGTTCATCCGCGGCTTTGTTCGTGTGACAAGCGAAACTAATGAGCAGCAAATCAGCAGTAGGAAACAGGAAGCAGCGACGAAAGTGAAATTGCTTAAGTAAATAATCGCAGCTGTGATAACACCAAAGAAGCAGATCTGAAGCTCCGAGACAGTTGCGTAATTACGAGCCATCGTCCAGTGATTTTGCGCGCAATAAATGTCAGCGTGGCAACAAGAAAAGTAATCACAACTATTTGCTAAACCCAAGCACCCAGCAAGCCCGGCAAATCGCACAAAATGGCTCGCCCTAGGAAGGCAGTTACAGCAGCAGCAGCAAGTGTTGCTGCTGCCCCACCAGCAACACAAAGCAGCACGGCAGCAACATCGCTGCTCGGCAGCAGACGACCCTCAAGTTCAAGGCGGTCATCGTTAATCACATGTTTTATATCCTGCCACACGTTCAGCTTGTTCCTGCTGCTCCTCCTTTTGGCCAGCGGAGTCCGGGCTGCCGGCAAGCTGGCCCCTCGCAGCAACAAGACATCGGGAGCGTCGGGGGCAGGAGGAGGAGCTGGAGGTGGAGGAGCAGGAGCCGGAACAGCAGCCACGTCGGCGGCAGCGGCCGGAACACCCATTTGGGATCATGCCATCGATTTGAATGAGGATTTTCGCATACTATGGCAAATCATTAATCAGGATATAACATTTGAAATACAGGCACGTACCCTGGGCTACGTCGGCTTCGGATTCTCGCCCGATGGCAATCTGGCCGGTGCCGATATGGCCATCGGCTGGGTGGACAAGGGTCAAACCTATTTTCAGGTAAGTGAAGCGCAAAATAAAAACCCAGCACAAAGAAGGTCTCGAAGCCCGTGGAGGGAAGGGAATCCAAGCGAGCCTAACGATTTTTCATTCCCGGCCAACGTTTTCATTTTTCCAATGCGTGTGGCCGGAAATTAAGGCCAGTCCTGCCGGCCAGGCCAACTAAATGAAAAGTTGTCGCCCTAATACCATCCAATTTATTCTCGCAAAGTCTCGTTCCCAGGGCAAACATTTGCGCCGCGTCTGTGCTGATAAATATGTTGTATGAGAAATACACAAGAAAAACATTTTGCCACTCAACTTGGATTGTAATTAATTTGTGGCAAAAACAGTGTCGCACAAAAAAGGTGCGCGAAATGTATATGCATACCGGCAGACTGTTTTGCCGGGCGCTTGAATAATGACAAACTCATTTGCGGCGTTGTACAGAAAGTTTTTATTTGCACTTTGGCCGCCCTGTCCCGGCTAGCAAATGGAGTAGTTGCTTTTGTGGTTGTTCCTTGATTAAATCACTTAAGCTGGCGCTTGCGAGTTATTGCCAGATATGTTCGGCCGAGTTATGGCACTTCCTCAGGACGTGCTTAGCCAAAACGAGGTTGCCGTCCGATTTGTCCTTTTCATTTACGAACCCACGAAAATAACTACAAAATGATGGCATATGGGTTGGCTCACATTTCACGTTGGTCGGGGTCACCTTCCGAACTATATTTCGGCCATCAGATTGCACGAATTAGTGGGACCGATCAACCACTCCGTTTCAATACGTGTGACAGCCACCATCGGACCACCAACTGCTAGCTTTTGACCTTGCCAGCCAATAAAACGCTAATTTTTCGTTTTTATTTGGAAAACTCGCAGGAGGCGACGTCATTTGGCCAAGGTCCTGGCCACAGGGAAGTGCCGTGGCACCTCCTCTTTCGGCGGTGACTCTTCAGGAAGAGTAATAGGAGTCGTCACTGCAAAGTGTCTAATGAAATGCGAGTATTGCGTGCTGTGGTTGCGTAGCTCTTGGCTTTCCGTCTGCTTTCTTTTTCACTCCTGGCCTGACAGGATATGCGTGGGCGGGAGGTGGTGGTGGGCTGGGTGATGGCTGAGTGGGTGGTTGTCGGAACGGGAGGCCAATTGTACGGCTGACACAAACAGAGAAAGCTTTTTTCCTTCCTCGTCATTGCTGTGTGATTTAATGATTTTCGAGGCAGCCAACGAAAATGTCACCCGCACACATAGTGATTGTTATTGTTGTTGAATGTTAAATACCAGCCAGATACATTAATATGTCTGTATGCCGCCGCCGACCTGCCCCGCCCCTTCCCCCTACCCCCTGCCCACTGCCCCCTGTCTGCTTGTGTGACGGTGTTAATTTCACATCTTGACGTGTCGTTGGTAATTGCGAGTTGCTTCAAATTGTACATACAATATCGTATAATGGGACTCGTGACTGTCACCTCGCCGCCAAACAACCCCTGTGGGTTTTCGGGAGGGGGCCTGGGCCCCCTTGCTTTGACTTTTTGTAGGGGCGCTGATTTGTGGACAGGTTCAAAGGTTAATTAGAGCTGAAACAGATATGCCGATTTAATATATTAATTAAGTGCCACAGGTGCAGGTGGAGGGAAGGACCGGCGTCAAAGCAATGTCAAAGGACCTGGACTTGTTTACTCTTGCCTCGGGCTGAGTTTTTGGGTCCGGCTCTTCTGTTCCTCTGTCATTCTGACCTTCTGTCGTTCTGCCCTTCTGCCCACCACATTTCACACCCCGAGCTCAGAAAAGCTTATCGCCCATAAGTTCTTAATTACAAGTGTCTACTGGCCGGCCTGCTAATTGAAACAAATTATGCAATTATGCATATTTCCGATATGAAAATATTTATGGAAAGCAAAGCAGCTCCATCGCCCACTAATTGGCTAATTTTTGGAATACTATTAAATTGTCAAACCGACTTTGCACAGAACAGATAGCGTTCTGTGGGCAGGAGGTGAAATATGGATGGCCTGGTACATTTTTATGCTGCTGGCATTTATGGAATTTTCATTTAAAATTCAACACACAACGGCAGAGTGAGAGAAGAACATTGACCATAAATATTTTCTTGTAGAATTTGTACAATTGACTTTAAGCAGCGTCGCAATCGGAGGAAGGGGCAGAATCCACAGCCTGAAGCCTACGGGCGAGCCAACTTCGAGAGTCTCTCTCTGTCAAGAGTTTTTATCTTAAGTGTCATCCCAAGGGCAAATGTATAAGCATAAGCTTAAGTATTGTCTGCGGGAGGGTCGCAGTAGGGGGATAAGCGACGAAGCAGCAGGCATTGACATAGTTCTCATTAGATTGAACAATGTGTGGGAATTTTCGCATTCAATTTCGGCTTCCATCAGCTCGGTTTTGGGCAAGTGCCATGTGCCTTGGCATACTTGGAATGCTTTTTGGCTGGCATGGTTTATAAATTCTGGCATTACTATGATTATTTCTAGAGTCAGACACTAAACTTATGTTTGGGAAGAGCTTGTGAGAAAACTCAAAGATTAAATATCGTCGTGAAAGCTAATTTTTGCGTGAGAGCTGTTCTTTAACCGAGTAACAATGCGAGTAGGGAATCCATGGAAGCACCCCTTTTTAAACCGACTAGTAGGTGAACGTTTTTAAAATAACCATTCCAGATTTTCTAATATTAATTAATTCATCACTTGCATAGAAAATATGTCTGCCAAACTCATATGTGAAATAAAATAAAATTTACGGAATGCAACGAACGCAGTGAGAAATCAGTCTCATCAGTATATGTGTTTCCTGAATGTAAACAAAAGGCTTTGGGAAAATTTGAAATGTATCCCACAGATAAACACGCATCTCTCCGACATTTTAAACATTCCAAAGTCTTACCAACCGCCCACACGCAGCTTTATTGGGATATCACTCAAATGCGACAAATATTTGATAAGTTTCCCCGAGTTCCCTCCGTCTGTCTCTGTCTGGCCTGGTTTTCCCAGCAGCCGGGGCTCGGATTTCACCCAGAACTATCATCATTTATTGGCCAGTTGACCAGCATCTGAAGTTGACATTCCCACAGCGCCGGCGACGACAACAAGTGTAACTCTATAAGTCCGTTCTCGGAGCTCCCCTGCGAGCAGAAACTTTGCTCACTTTCACCCGCAGAAGCAGGGGACGTGCAGTCAGGCCAAGCCAAGTCAAGCCGAGTCAACTCGAGACGGAGACAGGCACTAAATGGCCTCGGCGAATCCGCCTTAAAAGCTGACATAATCAACAAGCCAAGAAGTGGATCTGGGGAAGCGGTCTCGGCCTATTAGTCGCCCATTATTTTGTAGATACTTTTGCGATAAGCCCTTTGCTGCTGCCGCGGCCGCCGAAAAAGCGACGACGATGATGATGATGCCACACCTAAGGAGAAATACTAATTTCGTGTAATTTATTTTCAACTTTTATTACACGCGCCCCGAGGAGCGGGAGTCTTATCAAAATTTTAATTAATACGCATCTGAGAAAAGTTTTGTGAAAATGGTTTCAGCGCCGCTGCCGCTTGGCCAAGGCCGAAGGCCCCAAGCCAAAAGCTTCTTCTCCTGACGTTAATTAGTGCCATCCGAAGTGGCTGGCGACTTTGTTGCACTCGCTGGCGGAGTGGACTACAACAAACAAGCCACAACAAGCCATTAGCTGTTTAGAGCAGCCAACAAAAACCAAGCAGCGATTAGTATCTTAAAAGTACTTAAAAGGTCATTACCCTGGCCCCATCTAAATACGCAGCGCAACAAGACGAAAAAATGGGAATACGCAGTACGGAATACGGAATACGGCGAACTTGGTCAGCGACTAATTATTTAATTTCGAGTTTTAAGCATGCCTCAGTCTGTCAGTCATCCCAGCGCAGCTCTGCCCCAGGGCCACCGCACCCCAGCGGCCAGAGACGCAACCCATTAAGCGCAGAGATAACAGATCCATTATAGAAGAATTACGAGTGCGCAACATCAACGGAGCGCCATCAACATCCCAGTCGTCGTCATCTTTTGCTAATGACCATCGATGGCGATGCGATGCGATGTCGATGTTTTGTGGCCGTCGTAGTACATCACTCAAGCGAAGGTTGCTTATGGAATTGACAGCAGCGGGCAGGGGTTCGGTTTGCCCGTGGTATCTATTCGGGTATCCATCGTTTGACTCATTTTCAAGTGGTTACGCTGCACAAAAATAACGCGAAGCGGTGCCGAAGTTTCATTACAAACTCATTAAAGTTGGTCGAAATGAAACAACAGTTTTGGCAACCTTTTGAACCCGGCCAATGCTCCCCACATGCGTGCGCACTTTTCCCGGGATTGAAGTGTATCTGGCAGATACATTGGGCATTAGCATTAGCATTAGCAACAGCATTAGCGCTATGTTCTATTTGGACGTACTGCGCTGTTAATTATCGGCGGATGATTAATTGTGGCAGTTTAGTCCAGTCAAGCATCGGGAGATCTGCGGCTTGTTTGGGGTCCGGCTTTGGCCTCCCTTCTGATTGGCATATGAGTAATGAGCTTGTTCTGGGTTTTTCACTTTTTTGGTGCCATGACATGCGAACATCTTAGAGTGTTTTGAGTAATTTTTCTCTTTGTACAATTTGTGTGTGAAATTGTTTTTCCCCTGGCCATACCATACCGATGTCCATCTGCTGCCCACACACACTCGCCATCAGTCTGTAGATACGTCCATCCAGCAGCTTGCATGTCATCACTTCAGACCCGGAGTTCTGGGTTTTTTTTTCAGTTTTCCTTACTCGCTCTTTGTATTTGTTTGATTGGTCGCTGGTGCTTTCATTGCTTTCTCACAGCTGTGGCTCGGTGGCGTGCTCAGCGCTTAGAATTCAATTAGTTTTTATAGACATTATCCAATTTGTTCCTCTCCTATTCCGTAGTTGTCGGATAGTTGTTCGGCGGGAGTGCGTGTTCGGCGGGAGTGTGAGCCGGGTATCTATAGCTGAAGCGATTCGCGTGCTGAGCGTTCTGCGGCCGAGCTCAATGGCCATTCTGGATCCCACTCCCCATTGTTCCTCGAAGCACTATTTGTAGTTGAGGACACGCACACAACAACGCTGCTGGTGGGGGTGTGCGCCTACGCACTCTCACTCACTTCATAAATCATAAATACATGCTGGCAAATTATATGGATGGGAAACCCCCTGCTACTCCTCCAGCAGTTTCTCTGCTCGCGCTTTGAGAGCACAAAACCAAATAAATAATAGTTAAATTTTTTCATTATTCTTTTCCAGACGCATAAATATTTTGTTATTCAATTTTGGGATATTTACCCTCGACATTCGCCTCAGGCTCTTTTATTGAAAGTGGGTGTGGGATTGTGACCAGCCAAATTGCTTCAATTGTTATGGGGAGTCGAGAGGTTTTGCTTATGTTGTGGTATGTATAGTGGCTTATGAATGGGATAAGAACTGGGGGCAATGTGTAGTGATGGTAAACCATCTTAGGGAGGTGATTCTTTTATTGCTTCTTATTAAAATTGCAAATAGCTACATAAAACCACAGCCAGCAATAAACCGCTAACAAAATTAAGCCGACGTAATAAAAACAGAACTCTAAACTTATCAAGAGTGCTCACGATATGAGCTGTTACTAAACTTATAAGGAACCTAATGCACTCTTCTACTTTTCAAGTGCCGAGCATAACGACCACGTCAGCTGTGCAAGTCGAAATTGCCGAGATTATGGCCATTAAGATAACTCAAATCACCAACCCATCATCTAATGAAATTCCATAACTTATTAATATAAATCCCCCACTGCCACATTCGCATTCCTGTCCCAATAGAGCCAACACATTTCAAAGGCCATAAACTATGCATGGGGAACTTTCTCAGGATGTGCCGCAAAAGTACTTACCCAATCGAAGCGAATCGAATCGAGCCCAGCTGAAGCGTTCAAAATGCATCGATTTATGTTAACTTTTGGCCAATACCAAAGTCATTACTCATCAGTTTCGGGCTTAAACACACGCACACACATAGGGGAGCCTGGCAAATCAATTAACTGCCAAATCAATTTACAATTTATGCATAAACTTTATAATCAATAGACTTAAACGCACGAGGACCGACATTCGAATCCGCCTCGATTCCGATCCCGATCCCCCTCTGCCAGCCTGTCAGTTTTAAAGCCAAAGCCGAAACAATTATGGAGGAGGGGCCCGGCCGAGGACGGGCGAATCCGTTAGGCCATAAAAGCCATAAATGCTCAATTACAGGAAGTAAATATGCACACTTGATTGCAGAGCGTTGCGTAAATGGCCGGGCTTTTGGTTCTGGCTTTGGCTCTGACTTGGCCAAGTCTCCGGCTTGAGCTAAGACTTGTCCTGGCCAAGTTGGCTGACTTTTAAAATTATCGCACATATCAAAACTGCTCGAGAGTCTGTGTGTGTGCGGCAGGGAGAAATTTAATTTCATTACTTTCATGTGACATAAACCGTTGTCGGATGGCCTGGCCAAAAGCCCCTGGTCGTGTTGGCGTCTTCCCGGGCTCCTCTAAGCATTTTGATAATCTATTGCACATAACGCAAGCCTCAAAAACCGCAAAACATTCGCCCCAGACCCCGGAACACTCCACTTGACTTGGTACTGGATACTCGGTGCTGGGAGCTGGGGCTTGGAACCCCTCCTTCATGGCACTCTGCCTGCCCAAGGCCCCGTCTTCGGGCCTATTAGTGCGTCGTTGTCTTCGGCGGGACAATGCCAAGTGCGCATATTTGCTTTAGCGGCCGCATCTTCGACAGCGGCCGCTTCTTGGCCAAGACAACGGATAATTGCAGAAAGTACCGTTGCCCATATGCGAAAAAAATTCTTTTCCCGGCCCGACCCTGTCCCTGTCCCAGTCCCTGGCCCCGATCCCCGTGCATAGTACCCGGACCAGGCCGCAGTTTGCGTTGCGTTTGCAAAATATTTGCTGGTGTCTTGGCCTCGCAATTTATGAGCGTTGAAAAGGCTTAGAAGCCGGGTGCGGGAGGCTGGAGAGGCCCCTTGATTATGTTGATAGTGTCAGCAGGAGAAAGGGGTTAAGAGGGGCCATGGCCTGAGCCGAAGCCCGGCCAAACCAGTCCCAACCGGTTCCCAGGCAGCATCTTCTTTGCCAGTCATATTAGCCTGTCCCGTTGGTGTACCTGTTGTTCGTGTGGCTGTGGTGCGTAAAACGCGGACTGCAGCCCAATATGGACAACGCTCTTTTAGCCATGTTTACACGCTAAGTGTGTTTGTATGTTAAGCATTTCGTCTTTTTCGCCTTCTCGCTTCCCAGGCCTTGCTGCATGACATTCCCAATTGCTTTTGTCGTTGTCGCCGAAGTTGTCGAGTGTCTTGCTAATCACTTTTTGATTGTCAGAGGTACCAGGAATCACACCCGGCCCAAAAGATGTAGATTGAGATGCTCTAGATGCCAGAAAGACTGGGTCTGGGTGGCGATTTTCAGCTGGCTCTTCTTATGCTTTCCAAAATGCCATCTTGAACTAGGCAACCTTTCAGCCTCAGCCAAGTGCTTCGTTTTGTGTGTTTTTTGCATCTCATATCTGCGCACCTCTAAAAGACGCTAACGGGGCTGCAGAGTTCTCTCTGCCAAAAGGAGCTGCGTGAAAGCATATTTATGTAAAAATGTGTGCCTTTTTCGAAAGGCCTCTAAGCTGGGAGTTAAATGACATCGCAACTGGCGAATGGCAAGCGGATCGCAAAAAAGGAAATTAAACAAAGCTCCACAGCTTGCATCTCCCTCCACAGGCTAGGTTGCCCTCTTTCCTCCTTGCGGCGGCAATTTTTATATTCATCATTAATTAAGCGCTAAATAGACGCTCGCTGCGCAGAGTATCTGGGGATTTTTATCGGGCAGGGGTGATAGGAAGGCTGTGGAGAGTGCACAGCATGACATCATATTCAAGAAATTGGTAAGGGAAGTCGTCATATATGCATGCATGCAGCGTAGTGAGGGGCGAAATGTGTGTTGGTGAACTGAGAAAAATTCGATACAAAAGCAGTCTATCTAGGAGCTTATGAAAATATCCTAAGATGATAAGAATAACAACGACTTTGATATTAAAGATCAAGAGATTTCATTGGAACTTACATTTAATTGTAGGCTGGGTAACATATTTGAGTTAAAAATTTTGTCCCATTTACTTGGTAATTTGTTATTTAAATACCAAATTCCCATAATAACTTCGCTCCCAAGATAACAAAATATGTGGCACGTATCGGTGACATTTTTTCCCCAGTGCACATATTAAAAACTGCATGGAATTGATTTCGAATAGAAGCAACCGCCGCAGCTCATCATGATGATGGCGAGAACGATTATGATGATGAGGCTGCCGGATTGTGGATGCTGTGGCCGAGGATCCCCTGCCTGGGCTGCGTGTTAATTAAAAGCCACTGGACGCTGGACCAGGCACTGGGGGTGGACAGGGAGGAGGCGGGCGATTAGAAGCGGCGGGGAGTGAGTGCAACAACCTTGGCACTTCCTGGGTACTTAGTCAACGCTTCGGCCTCTTGATAATGGCGGGGTACGGGGTACTTGGTACTGGGTGGAGCACACACACTCGGTCGACATATAAATACTCTCGAATGTAAATGCGTAGGCAGCGTCAATATATACGCTCCCCCATAAGTCTCTCTCCCATGCCCGGTAGCCAGAGATTCAGAGGGTGAATCGGGAACGGGAATGGGAATGGGAACTGGAACTGGGCATTAACGTCCGCTGACTAATGATGAAATGCGTGGCATTCGCTGAGCTGGGTTGGGTACGGGTCTCATTTATGTAGAAAAGGATTAAGGCCATAAACCAAATGGCTGACGTTGGAGCTTAGCATGAAAAATGATTGCCGGGCCAGTCATCAGTCGGTAGTTTTTTCCACAAGCCCTGCCCTCTAAGGTAGGTGTTAAGGTGCCGCAGATTGTGGACTCTGGCTCGGACTCCTCCGATTCCAGCCAGCCAAGACAAGTGCAGTGCCGCAGCCGACGAGCTATACGCCGGGATTGGAGCTGGCCGGCCAAAGCCTCTGAGTTATTTGCATAAGTATTTCTGATGTACGTTGATGATGGAATTTCAGTGACTCGATAAAGGCGGTGAAAATACGCCCGAGCATTCGGGTTATTCCGTATGGAAAATTAATTAGAAATCCGAGCACTGAGGGGGCTTTACTTGTAGTGGCCCAATAATTCGGGCGATTGAAATCGTTCGGGCCAACATCTTTGACTAATACTCGCACATTTGTCCATTTGGCTCGGACAAATGGCCCCGAAATAAAAGTTTTTATTTTTCAACTTTTCTGTCAAAGTTTTGCGGCCCGAAACGAGATTCAAGTCAAGCAAAGCCTGACCACATCGGGCGAGACAATGGCACCCAGAGGCGCACTTAGGCGGTCAAAATGCACACAAATCAAACTTGGCCCAGTCCGGCCCGAAGACGACCGCAACGGGGCCCGCCTTTGGTCTTTTATTAAAAAACCGTAACAAATGATGCCTAAATTCGCAATAAAACTGAAAAAACCAAACGCACAATATGGTCCATTAGAGTACTCTGCTGCTGTTGTTGTGGAGCTATTAGAGGTTCGTTCCTCGCAATTGAAACAATTTTAATAATACAAAATAACATTGCGGAGAAAAGCCAGAAAGGCAAACATCGCTAGGAAAAGCTGGACGGCGGCCGCACCAGCTTATTGTGACAAATTTTAAGTAATTTCATTTTTATTTCACCAACAGCTTCAACTTTTTATATTGTTCTTGGACCCAAAGCAGGCAAGGAGGACGGAACACACGGAAGCAGCCTAAAGAAAAATCCGAGAAAATAAGGGTTTCAATGAGGAGGACGAAGCAGAGTCCTCAAAGCAGCTTTTCACTTTAAATAAATTTTCCTTTCGGAGAATCCAAAGCTGCCTTCGCCTCATTAAAGTCGCTCTGGCAAAAACAAAACTTTCTAGCCGCCCGAATTCCCAGAATATTTATTTACGCCTTCACCGAAGGATAAATGTTCCCCTTCGACACTTCCCCGCACTCTGCTATTGTTTGCTTTGCATGTGTCTAAAAGGCAGACAAAGCCAAATCCAAATCCGTAAGCCACATGGCCCAGGGCGTGCGAAAGCCGACAAAGCGGAAAATACTTCAATCAATGTAAAAATTGGGCGAAAAAGGCGAGCACATAGGTAAAGGTATGCGGGAGTGAAGGGGCCTTTAGGTGGTTAGCAGCAGGAAGTGGAAAAATAATCAGAGAAGTTAAATCTGTGGGCGCCATATGCCGCCCGACGCAGCGACGGACCGACAGACAATCCTCTGGCGAGGCAGTCAGACAGGGACACACCCAGGCACATAAACAATGAAATGTCTGCTTAAATATATCTTCCTTTATACGAGTATATGTTTACCCTGTACAAGAACGAAGGGTGGTAGCACGGGCACTTTAACAGAAGCCAGCATAGACAAGGGAAAATACGCGAACTAGGTTTCTTGTGGATTAGGCTCTTCTAATACATACAATGCAGCAAAAAATTCATACCGCAATTAACTTAATAGATTAACCAAAGCAAATATGATAGCCATAAACAACTGAAATTAGTTAATATTTCAAGGTATAAAAGTGAGAGAAAATCATTAAAGTACCAATCGGTCTTTCAAAGGAAAATGTTACTCATCACAGAGGAACCGTGTATAAGCAGTGCATTGAGTGTATTTCCGTCGGTTACCACCAATTTCATCCAAAAATTCGATACGGTTGGTCTGAAAGCCGAGAGCAGAAGCACGAGCAGACTGGGTAGGTTTGGGTCGGTTCGGCTGGGGCTTCGTGGCCCTCATAGCAATTGTACTGAGCTTTTGAAGGCTCCTCGAAAACCTATTGGAGCTATAAATCCTTTGTGTTTTCAATTTTTATTTTATTGCTCTCCGAAGGCAAGTGAGTGTGCGTGCCTCGCGTGAGTCCGTGTGGCAAGGTGAGCACCAAAACAGTGAAGCACCAAAACGCCGAACCCCTGAAACACCCAGCCCAAGCGAGTCCTGCCATTTTTCGGAGAGTGACTGGGAGGAAAGGAAGGGGCCAGAAATTACAGCACGCTTTCAGGGACAAAGCACAAATGCACAAAAGTAAAATTTAAGCAGATACAGCCATCCCCAGCCCCTGGGGGCTGGCCTCTTCTATTGGGGTTAGTCCTGAGATGGGGGTTGGGCACCACACTTCCGCGTTCGAGGCAATTGAGTTAATCTAGCAATGAGTTGGCCTGGCGGGGCAGGTAGGGCAATTGGGGATGTGTGAAATTGTTGCTGGTGGGGTGGCACGTGGGCGTCTCTGGAGTGTGGTTGCTGCAGATAGCAGATGTGCCTAAATAATTGCTGATAAATAACAATAATTCCGGGGATGGGCCGAGACAAAAAACGAAATTTGGTGCCCGGATATTGAAAGTGAAGTCGGCCAGAAAAAAGTTGATTTGTCTGGGATATTATATTCGGACCTCGCTAATCCCATTTAATCTTGGAAGATTGCCTCTTTGTTCCTCCGAGCCTGGATCTCAAACACCTTCTGATTGCATTAAAATTACGAGAAAGGATCCTTCATTATCATACTTCATGTATCATAACTTCCAACATGCCGATATTTCAATACAGCAATACAGCACTCTTCGCTTTTGAGTGGGGACCAAGGCCCAAACTGCCAATGGGTTTATCAAACGGTCCTATATCTGCACTCTAGAACTTGCTGCATTCGTGCTCGATACAATTCCCCAAGCAATTCATTCTCTGCAGCTCCTTGCTCTCCGCTGTGCTGCTACCATTATTGTTACTGCTGCTTTGTTGCTGCTCGCTTTTCCACGCTCCCGCCATTTTAACGTGGAAATAAATGACTCCTTGGCTGGAAAGTTTATTTTAACCTCGCAGCCCAGAAGTGCACGGAGCAATAATCGAATTTGAGTGAATTAAGATTGGGGAATTGCTCTCGAACAATGGCATGAGTGCGGAGTCCTGCCACATGTGAGTGTGTACGGGCGGAAAATTATCCCTAAAGTAAACACAGGGCCATGACTGAGGCCCTCCACTCCACTCCATTCACTCGGATGTATTTTTTTATTTGTTCCCCGATAACACTTGGCACTAAAAGGGGACCGGAGGATGGCAGCTGGGCCGGACGGCCTGGCCGGCCTGCGACAGCAATCAGAACGCTCTACAAATAGCAACAAGCCGGCTTGCCCTATCTCGCTCTATCTCCTCCGCCGCTCGTGTTTGTGTTTTCATCAAATAAAATTGACACACACAAGTGTTAGCCGCTTAGGTTGACAGCTATCCCTCCTCTTCCATTTCCGCTTCCGAGTCTGCTTGAGCTCTCCTTTTCTTCCCCTCCTGGGGGACTGCGGGTCCTACGGCCAAGGACCCGACTGAGGTCGCCCCTCCCCTCCCCGAGCCGACTTTGGGGCCTGGTTAACTCTCCCCCTCGTTCCTCTTTGCGCGTGTTTGCGATGGGCCTGAGCTTTTGATTTGACAGTTTAGTTAAATTAAATTGGGGTTAAGACAGAATAAAAACAAAGACGATAACGGGCAAGAGTCTATTCAAGGAAACGAAGCGCAGGATACCCAGAAATCAAAGTTTATGGCTGAGAGAGATCACTGTTTTCATGCGAATACAATTAAATTGTTCGATTGAGCACTTATCTTTTATTTTATGAATAATTTAGTTTCTTTAATACGGACCTTTTATTCTATGCGAACAAAGTCAGTCATGGAGGAAATATTTTTCGGGCCCACTCCAGAAATTTATGAATTGTTAAAACGATAAAAAAAGGCTTTGATTAAAATATTTTCATTTGACTATTCAGATCTCCGGCAAAACAAAAATCGTTCATCGAATATTCAGCCGTTTACATTCTGATTGAACAACTACGCAATATTCGGCAAATTATTAAATTCCATGGAATTAAGTTGACTTTTGGCCGTAATTTTGTTTGTTTACACTAGGGTAAAAGTGCAAATACACAGCCTGGCAGCTACGGGGTAATGTATTCCTAGATTGCCATTTACCTTCGTCAAAAAAGCCGCCTGCGAGTGGAATCTAGTTATATCCTAATCGCCACTCAGACACTCCCACACAAACACTTTGGTACCCACTCCCAGCCCGAACCCTGTCTAAAGTTCAAAAGCGTTTGAGGCAACGAGCTGTTTGAGCGGCGGAGCAGGGGCCTGCGGGTGGGGTTGGGTGATCCAAGGGTTTTCGGGGCTTTGAGGGCTACGACGGGGTGTAGTTGGCTTGGGGCGACGGGCGATGCCTGCGTCAATTGAAGTTTTAACATACAAATGTAATTAAAACGTTTTACGTATCCGCCGCCAGGCACAAGAACCAACAACACAAAGTAGTACGAGTATGGGGAAGCTCTCGGCGTGCGCAAGTGTGTCCAGAAAGGGGAAAAGCGCTTTCCACTCTCCATACACACGCACACAACTACGCCGAGACACTCGAAATGGCTGCCGGCGGATGCAATAAGTTGGTGATAAGGTGTTCATTCCCCGGGGTCCGCAGGGGAAAAACCTTTTTCAAACTTGTCAAAAATCACAGAAACGGGGCGAGGATACAAAAATCGTGTTTTCCGAGTCGCTCCCCGGCAGTGAAAACAATGCCAATGTCGTTGGTAACCTTTTTCGGCACTCGCCGCTTGGTTGCCGAGCACCCACCACCCATTAACTCCCCTGGACTGTGGCGCAAACAATGATATTTACATTTTTTATCGCCGCCACCCCCACTCGAGCACTTCCATCCGAAATTGGATACAGGCCGAAGGGCTCCCGGCATCTCGGCACGTTTTCGAGGGCATTTGGCGAGGAGCGAAATAAAAACGCAGAAGATGAGGCCTCATATCAAAGCGATCGTGGATTTATGGCCTTAATAATAGGCGAAAGCGGAAGGGACGGGCTGGCTAAATTGGACAGAAAAGACAGAAAGGGCGCACGCAAGTGGACAAGTAATTAGGGAAAGGATTTTCCTGCGTTTTTCGGGAAATGAGCCATTTTTTCTGCCGAGCAGTAGGCCATAAAGTACGTGAGCTGTTGGCAAACTGGAAACGAGAGACCTTTAAATTGCTCGGAAAAAGTTTAGCGCAAAGTTTGTATCTCAGATCTTAGTTGTTTTGAATTTCAGCCCACTCCTTCGGCCTCGGCGCATTTACTAAAGTGAAAATCCCGGAGTCCCCATGGTGGGTATTCATCAATTTCGCCCTTGAAAAGCGACCCTCAGGGTTGACAGCTTATCAAACTCCCAAGCAAAGTCACAAACAAAAAAGAATCCCAAAAAAGGAGCATCTGTTACGAAGGGTGCACAAACACATATGTATGCAGGGACAATATGCGGGAGGCGAGACACCATTTGCTCATTAAAATAAAATTTTGCACAAATATTAAATAGCCGAAAACGTTCCGAGGCATATAATCCGAATGTCGCTCGCAATCCTTAGTCTGCCACTGACATTGAGTGGTTAAGTGGTGAGCAGAGCCACGGCCCTAGGGTCCGGGGATCTGAAGGGGAGGGGACTTTCATTGAGGGCTGAGTGGAAGTTCATTTTTCTGAGATAACTCTCTGGTGGCGCAGAAAGTGTCAAAAACGCTTAATAAACGTCAATGTCAGGCGATTCCAAGTCAGCGGCGAAATTCAAAATTTTTCAAACAAAACACAATCCTGCCAGGCGGGAGACGGGAAGGGGCTGGGGTGCTGTCAGGCTTTAGGATTGGGATTGGAAGCCAAAGCGCAATTGAATTCGCACAGTCAGTAGAACCGGGAAGGATCTGCAGCATCCGAGGGCACCCAGGACACCCAGGACACCCAGGACACCCAGGACACCCAGCACACATTTCGATGCCAATAGCTCAATTCCGGCTCTCGGTTTCACACACTTTCATTCCATTTCACTTCCAGCCATTCCGTTTGGTTCGGTTCGTCTCATTCAGCCGTCGTTCATTCGCTTGACAAATGGAGTGTCATAAATGCAGCCCTTAAGGGCAGCCCCACCCACCGCCGCCCCGAAACACCTCCCTCCCCTTTATGCTAAACGACACGTAGACAGGCCGGCCCATCCCACAGAGCAAAACACCCCCACCGCCCACGCAAAGCAGGCCGAAGAGCTAAAAATGCACTGGGGGATTGGAAATTTATTTGAATTTGCTTTTAGTTTTCGGGTCCGGCTGTGTGAGATACATTCAACAGATTTCGATGGCAGCCGTTACGGATCGCATTTAAAAAGTGGTTTCAATGCTCAAACGGGGTGACACAGTCAGAGGTGCGGAATGAGTGATGAACGATAAATGCACCCTGTATTTTAGTCAGGCAGGTGCACTATTTAAAGGAAATATGAGCAAGCATATCGAATATGGTATAAAACGATCATGCTTTCGTTGCCAAGGATGACCATTTCATATAATTTTAGCGGGATTCATTTAATTGAAATGCTCAAACTTAACATATTTTAATATAAGCACAAATAAGTGGTTAAATGTGCAGTTTTGGCTTGTCAGTCGCTACATTCCGGTTATAAATCCTAATGGTGCTACCGGAATAGCTCCGCAGATTTAATGGAATTCCGGTGTGCACATGGCATACCCAGTTGTACTCCCTGTTTGCCTAAGCAGAGGCAACCCTTCGCCCTCCACGGTATCATCACCCACCGCAGCTGCAAAAGGGACACCCGCAGACACAGACAAAAACTGACAGACGTCAGCTTAACAATTTGACAAATACAATTTTTCGTCTTTATAATTTAATTTTACTATAAAAACGCATTATTGTATAATGCGTTGGGCTATCCCTCACGGCCCGCCCCCAAAAAGCAGAGTGCCATCATCAGCGTCAGCATCCGCATCCGCATCCGCAGGCGAGGGGGCGTGGCCGGAGGCAGGGAGCCAACAGCGTTTGGGCGGCACACTCTCGGACAATTGAAAGCGATATATAAAAAATAGTCACTTCCTCTGGCTCGCTCTATCCCGCTTCCTTTGTTTCTTTCCATAATTCTGTCTTTTTTATGATTCTTTTTTGCGGTATTTGTCAACACGGGGTGGCAGAGGATAATGGGTTGGGGCTTGGTTGGGATTGGGGCCTTGGGACAGGGTGGGGCGGGGACAGTGTCTGGATGAACGCCCTAGAGTTAATTTTGAGTGACGTGCAAAGTTTGTTAATTGAATTTGCCTTTTTGATATGTATGTCACATTGATGATGACGCCGCAGTACAGTGGGGACTAGCTAAGTGGGTTGTGTACATGACATTAATTGAGCGCACTAGTTAAAAGGGTTGCCTGCTCCCCTTGCACCCTTCGCCGCCGCCCCGACCGCCCCTGCCATTACGTCACCACCCTCCGGTTATGGACAGCCATCAAGTTCAGCTGGGCTGAGGGAGAGCTGGCAGCCGGGCTTGGAGAGATTGTTTAATGCAAATGGGCAAATCAAGTTCCCCCTCGGGGCAGAGCAACTCAGATTGCGGATAGGAGAGTGCTAAAAAACAATGGGGAGCGGTCCCAGAAGTGGAAAATTAAACAAGCGTTGACTTTCAAAATTAAAGAATCCCTTTGATGAGTGCTGTCCAATTAGGGGTTAGAGCAACAGCGAAATTATCTCTTTCATTTCGCCCATTAAGTGCAGCATTTTGAAACTGTGCCAATAACGCAATTACGGCTTTGTTCCAAATTAGTTAAAGTGAGTAACTGTTGGGTTTTCCCGGAGATAGACAGTCAATTGCCATATATAACCAATAAACCTACGCTGAAATCAACATTTTGTATGTTTTATTCCTCTCTGAATCGGAAAGCTATTCAGCTCTCACAATTACAGGGCGGGGAAACAGGTTGCACCCAATCGGACCGCTTTTCCGTGTGTCCACTGTTCACTTCCATTAATCCGGATGTCGGTTTTTCTGTGCCCCGTGCTCCACTTTGGATTTGATTGTTTGCAGCTGCATTTCACTCGGCCACGTTCCAGACCACTCCGCCGAGCCCCAGCCCCCCGCCCGGTTTTAATCATTTTAATATGCCACTTTTTGTCCGGCTGTCCAACGCTGCTTAATGCATCAATGAATTTAACAGTGATCAGCGGACAAGTGCCGGGCGGCAATCCGCGGGAGGGGGCTGACAAATGGCAGAGACTAATTTATATGTGTTTAATGCCATCGCATGCAGCCACACAGCCTTAGTCGGGCAGTAATCAAGGCCGTTTTAATGTAATATGACCATTGAAGAACATTTAACTCGTTCAATTGCTGTCAGCCACTGCTCTGCCCCTTTCCGTCGATGTACAAATTGCCACACTGACTGAGCAAGACAAAGTGATTGATATTTAATCTAAAATAAAAGCCGAAAGTCCGTTGGGCAATTTCAATTTTAATAAAATGCCTTTTATCTGCATGAATTGAGAGGGGATGGATTGCAGTGGCGTGCTGGGAGGAGGATAGCGGATGGAGGGAGATTGAAGGATGAAGGATTCCCTCGCCCGGCGGTGTTTACAATCGGAGGAGGGTGCCAGCCAAGTTGCATTGCGTAGCACAATTTGTTGCTGTTTGATTTTATAAAATATTAACTAGCAATTTGCAGTGTCTGCAAATACAGGCTGCTTATGTAGAAAGCTGGCCAAAGTCTAGGGTTAGGCAAACACACGCAGCTTGAAGATGAGTCCGGGCAGAATGATGGGCGAATGGACGGATGGACAGATAGACGGAGGGACAGATCGGACAGACTGGCTCAAAATCAACTGAAAGCGATTTAATTTGCCACAGACCGGGCTGGAGAGCACTCTGGCTGAAGGATACAAGCTCCTTGGTTTTGGCTGAGGCTTCATTGCAATTCCGAGCACTCAATGTGCTCCAGCCCCCTCGAACACACTTTAACTATATTAATTGATATACTTGCTTGCAGCGGTAATTTAAGCCAACTGAAGTCGCCTGCCAGTGCCAATACCATCAGCCTGCCCCGCCTCGTTCTTACAACTCATCAGCTTCACCCGCTCCAGGGAGGATGGGAGATTTTGAACTGGATTTGGTTGGGCTGGGCTTGGTCTTGGGCTGGAGACTGATTCTGGGTGGAGATTTTGTTCTTGATGACTTTGCCCAGGGGCGCGCTCTCTTTTCGGCGATGACATAGACGGAGCCGGGAGAAGGAGTCGCACAGACCTTGTGCACTCCTGCAGGCAAATAGGCAGGCAACATGGCGGATACGTAATCAAATGTACATAAGGCATCAAACGACGACGGCGGCGACGCCATCAATTCCTAAGCCAAAGGAGGCGCGGGCGAGGCTGTGGGTGGCAGAAGAACTCGGGCTCCAAGGAATCTCCCGTGGCATACATCAAGTGCAGGCTGGCAGGCTGGCAGCCCGGCAGCCCGGCAGGCAGGGAAATGGGGCAGGAAGGGCAGGACAAGCAGTGCACAGGAAAACAATTTACAATGCCACCAACTTAACAGGATGTGCGGGGAGAGGGGCTGCTGCACACAATTTTGGCACTGGCAAATGGCAATAGATAGCTAAGACAGTTGGCAGCAGGAAGGGGCGTTGCGCAGAGGTGGGCTCGAGTAGTTGCCTGGAAATCTGGGGACCAATAGTTTTCCCTCTGCCTAGTTACTCGCTTTCAAGGCGCTTCACTTGCGCTCTTTTTCCGACCTGCGAACTCCCCGGAGTGCGCTCCATCTAAATCATAGGGACCTGTCGTAAAGTGCAAACCTTTCTCAAGGCGTGGAAACTCCGCAGAACTTTGCTGGCAACTCTCCGAAGACGGCACATATTAGTACATACGTCCGGGTGTGTAGGAGAGCTAACATTTTGATATTCGTGATATGTGTAGAGGAAGAACAACCCTTTTGCTGTACGACTGCTCCGGAGTAAATCTGCGCCCGATGCTGGGCATTAGTGGGCGAGTGGAGGGCGAGGGAAGCGGCTGGCAATAAGTTTAACGTGCTTCGAGCATATTTTAAGGCCTTTGTTAGCCAGCTGTCAGTTCGGCTGAGTTCAGATGACTGGAGCGGAGTCGAGCTCAGTTTGCCGTGATGACGGTTCCCCTCTATGTACTTCGCTGAACTGTCCCAGCTGACGTTGAATTATCATAAATTGCCGAAGTTTGTTTTTGGCATAACAAAACTTGGGCGGAGGCCTCTGCGATCCATTCTGCGAATGGGAGTGTGAAAAGTTTCCATCAGGCGAAAATCAGCACAATTAGGCTCATGTTGTGAGAGGACGGAAGGGGCTACCCAGCAGCACTGCAGTGACACAGCGCCGAGTGGAAGGACTTTGCATAAGTTGCGCCCGCCCCTGCCAGCACATCCTTGCTGCATAATCCTATTAAATTCTCGTTGCGGCCTGGAAAAGCAAAGTAAACCGACTGGCAAGGGGAAAGCTCAAAAGGTGCTTAATTTGTGCGCTGCTTTTATTGATTTCCCCCAGCCACCACCTCCATCCCCCGCACACACACATTAGAAGAGCAGCTCCGGCTAAAAGGCATGAAAGTCTTGACAAGGCTATTAAATGCTTAAGAGGCAGCGACGTTAATGACAACATCGCAGAAAGGCCAAACCAGGGCAAGGAGCTGTCTGCCCGAGCAGAAGTAGTCGGGCCGACGAGGCGAGCGCCGCGCAAGGATTACAATTTACGAGTCCTGCGAACCATGAAGGTGTGATAAAATTTCAGCAATTAAAAAAACGTGTGCGTTGACAACGGCAACGGGAACGAGAGCGCGAAAGAGAACGAGAAGGGGATCCGGATGCGGAGGAAAAGGTGTGGGAAGAAGCGCACCGTCGAGGACACGCGAAAAGTACAACTGAGGGCCGCGTCAACGTGGCGTGCAACTTAAGAAGAAAGTGGAAAATTTAAGCTGGAATCAAGTTCCTGGGGGAATACTCTTCTGGCCAAAAAGAATTTGTGTCCCCATTCTTTTCACAGTAATGGACCTAATTGCTTTTAAAATACGTAGTCCTTGGTATCCAGATTATGATTTGAGTGCCAGCCCCAATATGTAGCATACTTATTTGGTCCACCCCGCACTGATCTTAAGATACATTGGAAAAGCCACGAACTCTTTGTTCCCAGAGCTACCTACAGTCGACACTTCTGCTTCTCCTCCGAAGTCTTTGTGCTGCCAGACACAGCGTACCAGCACACCTATGAAGAAAAGTTGTGAGCTGTTTAAACGTCGTTGGCATTTGAGAGCAGCTCCAAGAATATTGCAAATTTATGCGCCCTCCCTTTTGCATAATTACCCCTCGACGACCCTGGGTACCTATGTGCCCCCCTCCTCCCCCTTCCGACCATCCAGCGCCCCGCCCACGCACACGCAGATTTGATAACGTCGCTCCACGTTGGGTGCTTGCAACATTGCAGCGCGTATTTTTAATTTCCGTCAGTTGCCGCTGCCTCTCTTTTTTAGATAAGCGGGAAACATGTCAGGGTACGACCATGTGAATGGTCTGGGCCGAGTGTGTGCCCAGGTTCGGGCAGATAATGTTAAATAAAGGGAAGCTGTGCAAAACAGCAAACGGGAAGAGGAACTGCGCGCCTGCGATCTTGAATTATGCGTTCCTAGATTACTATGTATGCCAAAGAGGGACGGCACATAGGCGGAAGGAGGAAGAGGGCTAGAGCATTATCAGCCATAGATGGAAAATATTTCCACAATGTATGTTAAATGTTTCGCCACAGCAGCAGCAGCGGCGGGAGGAGAAAAAACTTTTAATTAGCTAACTAAAATGGCAAATGGCGCAGGGCCTGAGATATGATTAATTAAATGCCGGCATGTAATTCGGCCGGCAACAACACGCAGCAGTGGATCCAGGTGATATAAATTGGGGCAAATTAATTGCAACAGCCTCAGGTGTGTGGGTGTGGGTGAGTCAGCTCGCTTGCGTGTGTGTTTGTGGGAAATTTTCGATGTAATTAGATGATGGAAAACGCTCATTTTGCCACCCAGTGGTGGGGGAGGGGCTTCCAGCCGAGGGTAAGACAGATGGATAACTTTTTTCTATGCGCTATAATCTGTCAGCCGGGATAAAGCAGCTTGGGAAAGTGCACATCCTGTTAAGTGTGATAAAAGATGGGGCATTAGCAGAAATAAATCAAACGCTCAGGTGGAGGGTGGCGGGAGGCCGGGAACGCTGACCACCAGCTGTGTGTTTCCTTGTAAATGGTGGGGACTGCAATCTGCCAAATGGACAGAACGAAACTATAAAATGGCATGCTGTTCAGTCTTTAAATAGTTAAGTAATCCAAAAGTAATCTCATCTGCCTCACCTTTCAGAGCTGCAGATTTGATAAACAGAAAATGGTCTACAATTTCAATCAAATCTAACCAAATTGAGGCCAAAACAAACCACTATACGTTTCTATCGGAACGAAGGTAAAGTGAATATTTAAAAAGGCACAAGCTTCGTTCTCCATACGAAAACAAATAATTAAATCAATAAAATTTTCGAAATATCCAGATTGAAGACAACTCTCCCTGAATTCCATCAGCTTCAATTACGGTCGGGGCGAAAGAGGTTCCCAATCTCCATTCCCGTGCCCAACCCACTTCACTTTTGACTTTGCCAACATCATCAAAATTTTTGCCAAACAACAAAAAGATGAAGAGGAAAGAAAGTGGGCAGACGGGGCTGACAAGGGAAGATGGCAGGCATAACGCCCATTCGCAGTCAACTGCCAATATGAAAAGCCGAATCCTTTTACCCGGCACCTCGCTCCTGCCTCCACCCACAGCCCCCAGCCCACCACCCATCACCCAGCACTCAGCCACAACAAGCTGAGAGAACATTTTCCAAATATTGAGCAGGCAGACAGGGGTCATGTTGTTATATGTATAAGAATTTACATACACCCACGGATATCTGGCTTCTGTGTTCGACGAGGCTGGCCAACATGTGCCAAGCAAGCGAAGAAGGAAGGAGAATCGGGGAATGGGGAGTGGGGAGTGGGGAGCGGGACTGGGGCCTTTTGAATCAGGAGCCCAGGCGAGTTTTTGTATTTTTAAACCGAAAGAGTTGCTCGCTCATCTGCTTCTTGCCTGGGTCTTGGGAAAAACTACTTATAGAACTTAAAACTTGGCAACTCTGTCCAAACACTTGGAAAGGCCAAAAGTGCAAGGGCTAAACAGGAGGGAAAAGTACAAGGGCAGTGCAAAATTTAAATCATTTTACCAAAATGTCCATGAGAACAAGAGCACACAGTAAATGTGTGCTGAAAACTTGAGCTTCCATGCTGGGAAAGTTGAGCACACTCGGGGGGTCAGCAATGAAAACAGGGGACCCTTTCTGCTTAATGATATGAAAATATATATTCGAAATCGCGCCCAGAAAGAAACAGAGAACCCCACCAAGACGCGAAAGCTCTGTGTAAATTAAGCATTTTTCTCACATTATTTCGCATTTTCCATTCATTAATCCCCGTTCTCATGCGCTGCATTTAATTACAGGATCGACACGTCACACGGAACGGAGACCCCCAGCCCGTGGTGGATCCCTCGCAGGATTATATGCTGATGCTGGGCTACGAGAACGCGACGCACACGGTCCTCCGCTTTAGACGCAAGCTGGACACATGCGACCCCAGCCACGACATCGCCATAACGGTGAGTTCATTCCATCCGGAGTCAACGATTTAATAGATATACCGGTCAAAGTTTGGCCGGCCAGAAGTGAAATTTATGCCCTGGGCCAGCGGCGGGGGAAAGGTCCTGGCCGACCATAGATTATGTTAATAAAAGTTTCAGAGTGCCGCCACCAGAACTCCGATGATATAGGCGATGCCATCAAAGTACTCAAGTGATTCCCTCGTTCCTCGGGGGAGCAAGTTTTGGCGGTACACTGATGAAAGTGGTTTGTTCAAAACTATGGGTATGATAAAAATGTTGGGTAGAGTAAAGAGTCAAAATGCATTTACATTTAGGCGTTGGTTGAAATATTAGGAGTTAACGATAATTTTTCAATAAAAAAATTAATCCTTGGAGAAGTCATCATCAAATTAAAATGCTATTGCTTGAATACAATTGATCGGGAAAAATTTGTGAGAATACCTTCCGGAAATATTTAATTTTAAAGTTCTATACTTTCCATAATCCAGCCCTTTGCAAAAGTGCTACCCCCAGTGTAGGGGATTGGGTGCTTCCCGTTTCGGCAGTAACCTTAAGCAAATATAAACAGTGAAATTTGTGGCATGCTAAGCATACGGAGTCAGCCCCCGGCTGTATCCTTTTTCCCATACGAGAAAACAAGGGCCAAAGATTAAGGATTACGGATTAGGGGTTGCACTCGAACCCCCAAGCCCTGCCGCCGCTTATTAGCTGCACTTGGCCACTCCGAGCGCTTCGAATTGGCTGTGCAATTAGCCGCCAAATCTCTTCATCGACAGCCACCTCCGAGCACTCCATCAAGCCGCAGATATCGGGGAACAGGAGGGCGAGGAAGTCGCAGTTATAAAAGTTTTATCACGTATACTTAAGCGTAAATCTTAAAGAAAACTTTCTGGTTAACTTGAGTAAACAAAGCGCGTGGCGCAAGCACACAAATACTTCCCGGAGAGGGAGCAGCAAAGGACACATATGCCAGACATGGCGACAAAGACTGAGGAGCCGACTTCCCCGACCGCAAGCCGCACTCACATATTGAGATACAGTGTGCCTAAAGTTTGACTAACCCAAAGAGCGGAGTGGGAAAAATGTTATGCAGAGTCGCGTGTGTTTGTTCGTAGACACATTTGGTTATTGCTTTATCTAAACGGTCCAAGTCCCTTCCCTCGCCCTCGCCCCCGCCGGGGTCCGAGGACTTTCTGTGGGTGGGAGCCGGGTATTTTATTTGTCTAGCGTATTAATTGGATTTTGTCGCGTCATCAGCGACCCAGTGGGGGTGAGGCTGGGTGGAATCCGGGGATTGGCCCCACCGTTCCCGGAAAAATCTTTTCGCCAAATCGCCCTAGACAAATTAGTTCGCAATAAGCCAGTACTTAATGTTGTTGTAGAGCTTTGGCCGGCAGTTGTTGGGGGCACTTTTGGAGCACAATGCAAAGTTTTAATGAATTTCTGTTTTAGCTGACCCCGCTCTACGCAGTTCGTTTAAGTTTGCCGCTACAATTTACTCTGAAGCCGGGAGTGAAAAGGGGGAGCTTTGCCACTATTTGTACAATCCGCATACCCTGGAGTGCCAGGCCGTACTACAGTTCGCTGATAAGCTAGACGATTGGTTTAAATTTTTGTCTGCTAGTGGAACATTTTATTCCTTTCGGTATAGGTATCACTAGTGTCAATTTATACATACATTTTTTCTAATTTTCCAATTATAAATGTTTGTATGGGACAGTGTTAGAAAGAAAAGAAATCATACTTATTAACTTGACTGGGTATCACAGGTTTCAGTGTCCCCTTCAAAACTCCATAGTTCTTTTCCCCTCGCCAAAGAAGTTTACCCCACTTTGCTTTTGTGCTTTCCCCTAGTTCTTCACCGATTTCCGTCTTTGCGCCATTTTGGGCAAGGTATTTTGCATCTGACCCCTCTACTTCGCCACCCCTAACTCCCCCGCTGTGTCATGAATAAAAAGTAAACTACAACTTGCAGTTTTTTGCATTAAGTGCAGTAGTGGGGGAGGGAGTGGGTAGTGGGAAAGCAGAAGCAACCATTTGGCAAATTAAGCGCTGTTTGTTGTGCATCCGGGACTGGGGAGCTGGGGAGCTGGAGGTTGGTGAAAATTAATAATGTATTGTGTGCAGAGCCATTTGCAAGGTTTGAGTTGGGTTTGTCCAGAACTTTGAGGTCAGCGTGCGGAGCATGATTTGCCATGCACTTAAAAATTTATTAATTGTTTGCATTTCTCCAAGAGTCGCTGCCCCCACTTTCATTTCGCGGTTAACGAGCGGCAACTGTGCAAATTACGGCAGAAACTTAACATGCGAAAAAGAACTCCTAAGCAGAGCAACTTCTTTGTTGTCCTCGGAGTGCAACACTACTTCAGCCTTTTAAATACAAGGTTCTTGTTTTCCACGAGAAGGAGCCGACCCCTTTCAAGTAGCCACTCATTGTTTACCATTTAGGCCGATTTCAACATTTGATCCCTTTTAAAACTTTCGACTCTAATCTCCCCGGCCGTCACACATTATTTTTTCGATTTTGTGCCACTTCAAAGCGCATTGAAGCCAGCCATATGAACTTATCAGTCTAAGCCGCTCAAGTGGCATAATCATTTTAGCTCACCCCGCCAGATCTGACCCGTTTTCCGAAAAGAATGCCCAAAATTAACCCCGCCAGGAGATAGACTCAAGCCAAGCCGAAGCAAAATTTCCAGCTGTTTAAGCTCATAATAAAAATGCTATTTTAAATAACTTTCAACGATTTCGAGAATTTCGCTCGAGCACCAACCCCGCGGCCCACAAATTTCCAGAGGAAGGTCATAAAAAATGGAATAAAAAATGGTACAGGATGCTCGGGGGCGGAGTCAATCAGCTGCTCAACCTTCCGAGTTGCCAGTGCTCAATTAAGCGTGTACAATAAATTCCCTGGCTGTGGAGCAACCCCTATCTGTGTAGGGGATACTCGTACGTGGATTCGAGCAGCATATGTGCGGAGGGTTCGATCTCGGGGAAAGTTCAAAGTTTGTGTCTCGACCAATTTTCCTATAAACATAAATAAAAATGTTTATTTATATAATTAATTGTATCAGTCGGAGGAAATTGGCCAAGCGAGCAACCCTTTTCGCTGACTCCCTCTTCTTCGGGGTTCATAAATAAATAAAACTGGGGGGTGGTGGTGGAGAGGGATTCGACAATGCACGCACGTTTTTTCCTATAAAACCAAAGGGGGTGGGAGGCAGACAAACCGCAAAAACGTCAACCACAATACAAAAATTACAGCCACTAAAAACCGCCAACGACATCGACGACGACGTCGAAGTTGAAAAATATCAATCGATGTGGGTTCATTTATGTGTAATGAACATTAATGAAGCGCAAAGAGCGTGACTAATAACGAAATTACCAATTGGCCAAAAAGAGTCGACCGCACTGGAGAGATGACGTCACTGGCGTTTCGCTCCTTTTCCCCGCCCTGCCAGCTTGACCCTTTGAAGGAAACTTTTGTGGAGAATCTATGAAAGAAATCAAGCATTCCTTGGGTAAGAAGTGTTCGACTGGGAGAGAGTGATATAAGGAAAAAACGTGGAAGGGGCGATGCAGAGGTGGAATAATAATAGTACTGCGCATAAGCCATAAAATGCCATTAAGTGCGTCATTTCAATTTGATTTCAGAGCTCTGATTTTTTATTTTCCCTGCGCTAACTTTGCTTAATGCGAGTGGATGGATGGATGGAAGGGAAAATGTCACAAAAAAGTTGAAATTGTAAAGTTTCGGCTCCGTATTCCATCCGTGCTTCGGTCAATTCCGACTCATTGAAATATTTTTAATGATTTCCTGCGTTATCCCCAAAGTTTGGCACTCAAATCTAAACGACAACTGACAAATGCTAAATTATGGCTTGAAGTAATCACAAAAGGATTAGGAAGCGACTGTCAGATAAATTTGGCATGCACAGATTGAGATACATTTATCACTCAATATTCCTTCCCTTGGCTGTGCGCGCTGCCTTAATTATTCCTCCGACTCTCCACCACATTAAATTCTTTTTCTGGATTGATAATAAATGGCTTTCAATTTATTCGAGCAGTAGCCACTGGAAGTGTTTTTGTCGTGGCTTTAATTAAATTTTCTCAAACTCGCTTAATTGCCCTACGCCCACTGCAAATCATTAAAATCTTTATGGCCGGCCGCTCCCCGCCAATAAAACCCCTCAATCTGACGAGCTACACAAAATTGTCATTAAGTAGCCTCCTTTACACTCCCAGCCCAGCCGAACTCGCAAACCCAACTTTAGGGGCATTTTAGCCGCTCCTCTCAAGCTTTTGTTTTGATTTATGCATAATAATTGAGTAATTACAATTTTTAATTTCCCATCGACTTTCATGTTGCATTATTATTATTGTTGTTATTATTTGCTTAGGCCAACAAACAACGCAAGGGGAACAAAAAGAAACTCATTTAAAATGCAAATTTCCTCTAAACTGGGCAAATTATAATTCAACAGAGACCGAAAGCAACATTCCGAGCCGAAAGTGACAATTAACACTAATTGTCATTATAATAATTTCATATTGTTTTTTTCGCTCTTTTTTGTTGTTACCGCCAGAGATGTAGTTGTTGTTGTGGTAATTGTTTAAGCTTGCCACGGCATTTCGCTGTCCTGGCAATTTAAAATGCAAAAGCTGGAGTGGAGAAAAATCGTGGGGCGAAAACTTTGCCGTGTGAAGTTCAGTTGAGTTCGAAGCCGGGTAAAAATATTGTTTTTAATATAATTTATGTGCCGGGCCAGGGCCCAAGTCGAAGTAGTTCTGTAATGGAATTATGACCCCGCTTTCGCCCCTCGTCCTCCGTGGCATGCCCACATGGCTCTGCAATTTTTGCTATGTGTTTATTATTTTAACACGAAACTTGCACTCGTGCTGAGGGGTGGGGGTCAGATGGAGTTTCACCACTTGTAAACAGTAATTTTTGCCCATTAATGGCGGGCTCCTGCATACCCACATCTGTATATGCACATGGCGTTATTGTTGTTTCCCTGCAAGGAGGACAGAGGCAAAAACAAAAAGGCAACAAGTCAAGTCGACAGTAATTTTCAACACTTACCAGCGGGCTAAGGACCCGGGGTGCCCAGGGCCCCAATGGCCATTGCGATTTCCACATCAAAGCGGCGGGTTCCTCGAAACGAATCCAACCTCGGCGGGGAAATCCTGCGACAGAGCGGGACAAGAAAGTGGGCTCTAATGGAGAGCCGGCGGTTCCGCAGAGAAAGCGTTTTGGGGAACAGACATTCGCAGACATTTCCCTTCCTGGCGCTGACTCTTGTGCAAAATCGTGCCATAAACATGAACACCAACGGCAACACCATCGCCATCGCCGTCGTCCACTCGTCCCTCCTACGGGTCACATATGTGTGCAGTTTGTCACGGCATAAGCCAGAGCGGTTCAACTTGAGGAGGAGACGGCCTGGGACTCCAAGGAGTGCAACTATGGATTCTCGTCACAGCAGAACGCAAAAACCAAACCCAAAGCAGTGACTTTTATAATGAATTATTAGTGGAGTGGTTAGGGAGGATCGGGGCAGGATTGGGGGACGTGGCGCGGTTGCTTGTGTGGCGTTTGCGGGTCTTGCGGTTTCAGCCCGGCACTTAAAAATTTAATAGGGCTGCAACAAAAATACCCCTCGGTGAGCAACAACCCAAAAAAACCACCCTACCCGAGCTCCAAAAAGTATGCAACGAAATTTAAATTGATTTAATTTTTCAGGTTTTTTGTTGAGCTCAGTTTTTGCGGCGGCCAGCCAACTGGAAATCCTTTGGCACTTTGTTAGTGCCAAAGTCACAAGAGCAGAACCGAACATTTTTAGCCTTTGGCCCGAAAAAATAAAAGCCAACTAAAAGGCAAGTTAAGTGCACAAGGTGGTCAGCAGCTCCTTTAGACCCCTCGACGACAGAAAAACCATTAATGCAGCGGTTGGGTTCATGTGGTCGCCAAAAATGATGAAATTAACCTTCAGCCAAAATGGCAGGGGTGAATTCCAAAAAACGTTTGCAACCCAAGCTGAATTGGGCTTGAACTAGCCTCGTTCACTTAGGCTTCCCGCTCATTACGCCTTTGCAATGTTTTTCGCATTTTTTGCGAACCGTTTTATGCTGATTGCTTTGAAGAGCACAATGTTGGCCAAAAAAGGCGCATGCTACGTACACGGCGCCTCTTTTAGCCCCTGAAAACCCTCCTCCATCTGAAAGCCTCTTTTGCAACACAAACACACTCATATAAGCCAGACCACTTTACACTGGCCGCGCAGCCAAACAAAAATTGCGCATAATTCCGGCTCGGTGAAAGTTTCGAGTCCTGAACCGCGCTCCGCCACTTCTCCACTCCGGCGGAGTTCTAAGCGATGCCCACCCGGGCCAGAACCCGACACCGCCAGCTCCGTCGTCGTCGTATATTTGTCAAGCAAATGGAATAACCGTTGCAATTGCTACAACGTCAAAGCCAAACAAAAATGTTATTTGCCGCTTTGCCCAAAAATCAAGTACACAACCAACCCGGAACCCAGCCCAGAAACCCAGTGCTGCCAGCGGCCTGGGATTGGGGCAGTGAAATGTGGATTTTGATGTTGCCTGGTACCCGGAAAGTGGTCTACGAGGGGGTGAAGATGGGCGTGGGGTCGGAGTCCTGGAGTCCTGGAGTGCGACGCCCGCCTAGTCGCTTTATTAAAGTTAAAACCCAGCATTGTCCCTTTTTACACATGAGTTTGCGAGTTGACGAGCATCGAATGAGCACCGAATCAACGAACGAATGCCCACTGCGGGAGCAAGGGTCCGGGGATCCCCGGCGCAGCACACACAAACTGCCAAGTGATTCGCGTATGCCCGGATTTCCAGCTGCACCCATCGCAGAAAACAATCCGAGGAGGTAGGGTAAAAGCTGGTCAGCCAGCCTTGGCTGTTGAAAATGTTCTGCCGGAGGAGGAGAACCGAAAAACAATATAATTGGGGTTTGTCGACAATGTCAAACATCAAGCCATTTCCTTTCATGATGTTTAAACTTAAACCAAAAGTCTGAGGTTTTTCTGTGAAAACATCACCGAGTTTACAGGGTTTTGTATTAAAATCTAATGTGGCTGATTTCTACCTATTCCCATTTTAGATTTAGCTGCCTTTGGTATTATTTTAGTGATAGTTAAACACGTTGTAAAAATCGTATGGTCGTTCCAGTTCAGGCGTGTTCGGTATGTAAAAAGAGTGCGTTCCCAATCGGCTGAATCCGCAATTTCACTGCTTTTTTCGGACAGTGATTTCCGCGATTGACGCTCTGAAGTTTGCTTTCCATGTGTTGTTTCTATCCGGAGTGGGTGAGCTTGGGTTTGGGTCCGGGCTCGGTGATGGCTGGGGCTTCATGTTGATGGTGCTGTGGCACTGGAAGTGCATGTGAAACGTGCACGCCAAAAACCGAGAGCAAAGCAAGAGGCAAACCCAACACAACGCAATGGGAAACGTTTGTTTTAATGCCCCAAAGCGACAAATATTGAAAGAGAGCGAAACGGAGGGCGGAGTCTGGGTGCTGGGACTGCAATACTAAACTCCAGAAGGCGATTTAACGGCCAAAGTAATGCAATGACAAACAAAACAGCCTGCACGGCGAGGTTTCGAGTTTTTGAGTTGTTCGGTTTTTTGCACGGGCTTAAGTGGAGGGCCTCGACCAGGGAGCGCGCATTTTTGGCCGTTTTTCCGAGCGAGTTTGGGCCAACGTTTTTCGAGGTGAGCGACGCGAGGGGCCATAAATAACGAGCCCAGTTGAGTTGCCTTTCAACGCAGCAGGATATGGCCAGGACCGGGCAGGCGGCCTGCTGTCAAATGCAACAGGACAGGACAAAAACCAAAACGGGCTGAGCCGGGACCCTGCAAAAAACGTGAAAATCTGCGCATCCTTAGAGCCAAAGTAATTAAAGTGGCAAACGCCGACAGCCAGAGGGCGCCACCTGAAAGCCGACAATATATAAAAAGCGGACGAATGTGGAAACCGCAAGCGCGTCCCTCCGAACCCTCATCCGTTGAGCTGTGCAAAACCAATTTGTTTATAAAAATATTAGACCACATATTGCGGGGCGGTGGGCTGGGCCCTGCTGGACTCCATAAAGTATGCAATAGTTGCCCGACCTGTGTAGTCATTTTATTATATTATTTATGGTCAAATGGCGAAGTAAACTTGCATTTTTTCGCCCCGCTTTTCCAGCTTTTCATTTGGTAAACTCTCTGAACAAACTCGGTTAGTAAATTCATTTTAAGCCAGGGGACTGGTTTCCGCCCATCGGTGTGTTTTTCGCTCACACTCAGATGTAAGCCAAATACCGCGCTAGTGACCAAAGCAACCGCAAAGTCCGAGCAACTAAGACACATTCACACATGGACGGGCGAAGAACACAGATACAGATACGGACACACACAAAGTAACCGCAAAAAAGTGGTCAGTTGGCCAAAAACTAAACGAAATGTAATAAAGCAACGGATACGCCAGTTTGGCTTGAACCCCACTTCATCACCATACCTATGTCCCATCCTTTCGTCCCTCATCGGAAAAGTGGTTCCATGGATATGGGAAAATGCTTTTCAGCAGCCACAGCAAGCACAATAAATGAATATGAATTAGACAACAGAGGGAGCCCGGATGGAGGGCAAAGTCGAAGAGAACCCGATCAAAATGTGTCAGTTATATGAAAAAGATCCTTGGACGAAAGGAAGCATGTGAATGGGTTGAATGACTGCAGTAGGAGCATGCAACCTTGATACGGTGCTTAAGCCTAAACATCTCTGTCAATCTTCTTGTCTCGACTTAAAGTTAATTTGTTGAAACATTTTGGCATCGAACCATTCTCTCCTACATTTAGCTATCTTAAAATCTAAAACTATTTCACGTTTTATAAACGCAGCCTTCGTCAATTAGTATGTAACTCGAGCGTGTGGTTTATATTGTTGGCTTGCTTCTGATTAAGTTTTCTCATTATAAATAAGTCTTTTTACGGTCTTTCAGGCTTTGTGTCATCCGTTGTCCGCTTCATTTTAGCTATAATTTGGACTATATTTGCTTGGTCAGGCACTTTCCTTTTGACCCATTTGAAGCAGCCATCTTGTTTACACTTTTGTCTTAATCTTCTTATGGTGGCAATTTTAGTTTCATTTAGCAAATCGCAAACGTGTGCAGAAATGTGTATCCAGACGTATTTGCTGCAATAACTCACTCTGCACTCCTTTCGAGCACTCCGCATTCAAATACCGCTTTTGTCCACTCAGAAACATTAATTTTCCTCGCAACCTAAACAACATTTTCATTTACACACACACGTGATCGGGTGAGCAAGTGGAATAGTGAACTGGCCGAGACAACACCTGCGGGCACTCTGGGGAGAAACCGTATTAGATTTGTTAATTTAAATGCAATTGCCAAAAGCAGTAGCACCTTGAGCCAAATGGCCTTTGCCTTTCTACCATAAATAAATCAAATTAATGTCAACTGCACCGAAAACAACAACACAAGCGAGCCAACTCAGGGCAAATGCGTCCAGACAGTTTGGGCAGACGAAATTGCGTTCAAACGACTCAATTTAATGAAACAAAAATCATTAAGCCACTTAGCAGGGATGCAGAGAGTTCCGAAAAACGATTACAGGCCTGGGAATTCAATCCAGGGCCTTCATTCGTCCGATGACTTCTTATTCCGCCTGGTCTACCTGGGCTTCCTGGCCAGGATCCCACCTGTCTGGACCTCCAGCTGTGCCCCAAGACGTGTGTGGGCCGGCTCGATTCAGGTGTCTGTCAACAATGTGCAATGATTTCTCTCCGGTCGAAGGCAATCACAGCGTCTGACACGGCAATTAGACTGCAACAAAGGGGTCAGGGGCTGACCTCTTCCGCCTATTAGTTATTGAAATCAGCTGTCGGAAAGTTCCGAAATTTGCAAGTCCCAACTGATGACTGGAATGACATAAATGCCACTGCAGCTGCAGAAAACACTGACACACACTGGAAGAAATCGAGGAAAGGTATGCCACGTCTGGATGGCAATCGAAGCATTCGATGCCATTTCCCACTTGCAAAATGGAAATTCAATGGGCTTTGGCGAGTGTAGAATAGCTAAGAAGAGCAGATCCCTTGACAGGCACTCACAAAAATGGCCGACGTGACCATGGTAACCTGTCTGTCCACTAGGGTGGACCAACAAACTAGATGCACACATGGAAAATCAACTTTTTATATTACTGAATAAGAGTCAGAGAATATGAGCGGTCTTCATGGAAGCCATGCTTACAGGATGAGGAAAGATATCTTTTAAAATGATTCAAGAGCCACCCTAATGCACTCAGATGGACGGGCACACATATGCAAAGGACACGGGTTTCAGGGGAACGGTTTATTCGATTGCCGAACGACGAGAAAGAAGACCAGGACGAAGCCGAAGGACCTCGAGTTTTGAGCTCAGCTGCTGCAGAAAGTTTGCACAATGCAAGTTGCCCACTTTCCCATCCACTCTCACCGCCATTTCCCCCCGCTCGAGTGTGATGTAGATGTGTGCGAGTCCAGTGCCGCATTTGTTTGCTCTGTTTATAATTCAATTGTAAATGCATTTCAATTACGTGCACATTAAACAGGGCCAGCGCAGACAAAGTTTTCGGTGTCGGGCCAAGGACTCCGACTTGACCACTGGGCCAGACCGACCGGACCAGGCCAAGACCAGGGCCAGGGCCATTACCACGGTCATTGCCGGACGGAGTCTGAGCCAACTCAGCGAGCGGAACACGCTCCACATTTAAGGACAATTGGCCCATTATGGCAGCGCGTTGAAACGGCAAACTGAAAGTGGGCAAAAACAAAGAGGGCGGTGGGACGGCATTCAGGATAACAATGCCATTAACAACTACTACAAATGGCTCTTAAAGGTGCAATGTGTGAACGAATGCCAGCGAATGCCGACGAATGGGCAGTTCAGAGTGGCCTGCGGGCAGGAAAGAAAGAAACAAACTGCAATGATTTGCAAGCGAACTTTTAGCTCCATCCAAGCAACGACGAAGGCAGTTTCGAAAAGTTTGAAGAGCGCTCAGCAGCACTTGAGAGCGGTGCGCTTTAGATACTGCAGCACAATAAAAATAATTTAGACCAGCAATCAGATGCTAGTTTCAAGCAGCAGGAAACGTTCCTACATCACCCCAACCCCTAAGCGTATATGATATGATAATAGTTTAATGAAATTCGAATCACTTTGTTAAGTTCGTCATCTAGCCCTCTTATTTTATTACGGAGAGTTTCGAACATTGCTGTCCCAGAGTATTTAGTACCCAGACTAACGAAAGGCGCAGGTTCTTTTTACGATTTAAAAAGAGATAAGGTATACTTAGTAAATTTACCATGCTAGTTTCAAGCAGCAGGAAACGTTCCTACATCACCCCAACCCCTAAGCGTATATGGTATGATAATAGTTTAATGAAATTCGAATCACTTTGTTAAGTTCGTCATCTAGCCCTCTTATTTTATTACGGAGAGTTTCGAACATTGCTGTCCCAGAGCATTTAGTACCCAGACTAACGAAAGGCGCAGGTTCTTTTTACGATTTAAAAAGAGATAAGGTATACTTAGTAAATTTACCATGCGAATATCAAATCAAATTAAAATTCTAGTGCCTATTTGTGCTGAATATGTCCCCACTGAACTCGATCTGTCCACATCTGCAGCGTTGTTAACAAGGCTTAATTGAATGTGAACTGGGCCAAAAAGTCGCAACGACTCCGACTAGATCATCGACGGGGGGCCGGAGCCACCCCCAGTGAAAACCTGCCCAGTCAGAGGTTAAATGACCTTTGGAGTGCACTTAACCAGGCAGCCGGGCTCAGCCGAGCGTTCCGCTCCGTCCGTTCGAGGCTGTGTCTTTGTGTGTGTGTGCTGAGTCCTGCAACCCTCGCAGGTTTTTTGGGCCGTAACCAAAGCCACTCTAATGAGTCGTCCAAGTCCGAGTCCAGTCCAGCCGCATTCACAATTAGCCTCGAGTCCTCGGGGCCTCGGGCCTGGAGTCCACGAGTCCTTCTGGCCCTGCAGCAGTCACTAAAGTGTAACCTGTATTCTTGACCACACTCAGTGCCCCGCCCAAGCCACCTTTCCCACAACATCGTCATCGTCTTTGGCAATTAAGCCTTGGCCGACCGTTGACCACGGCAAATGACCGCAGCCAGTTTGCTTTCATTAATTTTTGGTTGTAATCCTTGCTGAAGCTTTTCATTTCATTTTAGTTTTCGCCCCGCAGTTGTTGTTTCACTGGCTACGGCCGGCTCTTTCCGGCTCTTCCGGACTTTCCGGACTCTTCCTCGTCATCCTTGTCGTGCGTGTGCATAGTTCGGTGCACACTTTTTCACACTCGGTCGTACCCACTGCCCAGCACGAGGAAGGGTTGTATGGGATGAGTGGGAGGGTTCCGGAAATCTTCAAAGCCAATTGGCTCTGCTCTAATCCCCATGTTCGGCCTGGAGCAAGAAAACTTGGAGAGCTTTAATTTTGCAAGCCCTAGTCATAGATTATTAACTCGATATGCAGGTTTTTTCCTTGACCTTGTCATTGTTTCATTAGCCTTGCCAAAAATACAAAATTTAACTTTGCCTTGGAAAGAATCTGTATTTAAATTACAGTTCTCTAAGCATGATAAGTGAGAATTTTTAATCTCATATAAAACACCTTTTATAGGTTTTAATATCATAGAATAGAACTGATTCCTAAAAGTCTGGGTGCATCCACTGATTAGGAAACCAGAGACCCTTCCTTTGCGGGAACTAGCTTGCTGCATACTGAATAATTACAGTTTAAATTTCCCCCGCTCCCCAATCGCTACAGCTTTGACCGCCCAACCGTAGGTGGCACTTTGATGAACTCCAATCAATGGTCAGCCATTGTTTTGCCGCCTTTTGCAATCCAAGTCCCTTTCAGCTCGAAAATTAAACAATTTACAGGTCACTCCAGAGTCCGGAGGCGGCGATGACCGGCGACGGCCTCTTTTTTCTTTGTTGGCGGGGACTGACCGTTGAGTTTTTTGCCACAGTGGTCATGTTTTTACATCTGGGCCATGTCCAAGCCCAGTCAGCCTCGGTAGCCTCGGCGTTAATGACTTTTGTGCCGGGGACCCCTTCCCCCGCCCTCCCCTTTCCTTCGTCCTGTCGCCTGGCCAAATGTTTTAAAACTGGCGAGCAGTTTTTGTTCTGCTGCTGCTGTTCTGCGCCGAGCTGCTGTTATTGTGGGTTGTTGTTACTGGCGATTGCCGGGCGGTTAGTGCGCCGCGTTTACTACCGCCCGCAGTGTTTGCCAGGACAACCAGGACAACCGACTCATTTGTACAGGTTCTTTACCCACCCCGCCCGCTCGGCAGTGGGATCGGCAGTGGGATGGGCAGTGGGGAAAGGGAATTGTTAATTAAAGTATTGTCTCCTCGTTGCTGGCAAAATGAACAAGTAGCAACAAGGACCTGGCCCACTAGTCCTGCTCTGCTCTGCTCGGCTCGGCTCGTCCTGGGCCGTCAATTGTCGAACATGGTGCTCTACAGTTCCACTTAACAGCTACAATGGGCACTTTGCCACAATGAATTCAAATGGATGCCCCCGACGTTCGTCCTTTTTTCACTGCACCACTCTCACACTCGGAGAGCTACACGTGTTGTTATTGCTGTTTCTGCTGTGTCGCTGCACACACACGTGGACATGACGTGCACACAATGACAGCTGACTGTTGCCTTCTAAAAGCCCCGAGGCCACGGCAGTCCACAAACGAGAGTTCGGGGTGCCGTGGGTCAGAGGTGAGTCGGCAGGAGCTGGGGCGTCGGAGGACCCATAGAGCGGGCCGTGATTCTTTAATGACTGCTTTAATTTTCGGGTTTACCAATTAAAACTACGTGGGAAATGAAAAACACGTGCAGTCCGGAGCCTCATAATGTGGGGCCAGAGAGGGAGCTAAGGGATTCCCCCAGAAGGGCTCGGGGAAATGGGAAACCTCGTTGAGCCAGACGAATGTTCGGGGCACCCACTTGAAGTGTAAATTGGTTGCCCAAAGATGCAGTTGCGGACTGGAAAGTGCACGAGGAGCTCGAGGGGAATGTATTTCAGCTAAATGCTCAAGTACAGTCTGCCCTGCTAGTGAAATTTGTCAACGGTGGCCATAAGTGCACTAGCAGGGCAGCGCCGAATTAATTTGTTAAATGGAAATTAAATAAATGAAACGCGGTCACTCGGAGGGCGCAAGAGGAGCTCGGAATAGTGGCCAGCAATGAAGGAACCCAAGACCTCGAGGGGAACCACCCGTTCCGGGTGAAGTGCGGCAACGTGTTCCGTTCGCTGCAACTTGCACCATTAACCCGCCATCGACAATGCCCAGCTTCAGCTTCCGACTGCAGCTGACCAAACACCCCATCCACCTGCGCCCCTCCGTTCTCCTCTCCCTCATGCAGCTCTGCCCACAGGCAAACATCCTTGCTTCCTTCCTGCCCTGTTGTTGCCGGGCTGCCCAACTTGCACTCCCTGCTTTTTTTGCGAGTGTGTACTTCATTTAGCAGGCGAACCTGGTCCAGAAGAAGGGAGGGGAGCGGGGGAGGGGCTTCCGGACCACTAGGGGTATTCCCAGCCAGACAGTGCATCCGTGTACACGTCAGCAAGGACATTATTGCCGCTGTTGCTGGGTTGTTGCAACGCCATTATAACGCCATTTCGACGACCCCACCTTGACCACCTCTGGCAACTAATTTTTTACACATTTCTCATTTTTCAACCCGCCATTATCCGCTCTTCCTTTGCAGAACGACACGATGCGCCTGCTGTACATGTACCACGCCCAGGATCCGCCGCACGGCTCGGTGCGTCCTGGCACCCTTCCGGATCCGGCCCGCGCCTTCCGCCCCTACCGCCCCATGGTCCTGATGCAGCGCGCCCAGCTGCCGATACCCTCGCCCACGCACGACGAGCGCGTGCGAGTCCTCGAGCTGCGCAATGAGGACGTGGAGCTGCCCTCCGGCGACCTTCCGCTCTTCTGGTGCAAGATGTTCAAGTTGGAGGACATCAATCGCAAGCACCACCTGATCCGGGTAAGGGAATTCGATCCAAGGCCCCGATACCGCTTAATCCGTCGTTTGCATAGGTCATTAGCGGCTATTAGGCCTTGTTAAACTTTTATTAATTAAATATTTTAACAAATTGTTCCCTATTAAGCTGTTCCCAAATGTATTTATATGTGCTTTAAATATTGAAGAGTAAAGTTACCCTTGATAACTATTGCATTACGAGTGATAAACATTACATTGAAGGGACAATTTACCCATGATTTGATATTTAAAAATCTCTTATCAAACTAATGTACTATCGAAGGATATGGCCAAGTGCAGTGAATCGTTCTGGCATTCCGCTTTTGTCTGGCAGTCGAGTGCCTGCTCTCTGCCCGCCGTATTCTGCATTCTGAGCTGTCGTTGTCTCCTGGCCTCGGCATAACCAAATTGAAATATTAAAAATTTATCCCCGTCTCGCGCCCTATCTTTCCCACAATGCACATCATCCCACTAACCGATGTCTCTGGCCCTCCCCGGTTCATTTTCTTTTCATGGCTGGCAGTACGAGCCGATTTATGATTCATCGTCCAGCGTGCACTACTTGCAGCACATAACGCTGCACGAGTGCCAGGGAGCTCACGCGGAGCTGGAGGAGATGGCACGCGAGCAGGGCCGCCAGTGCCTCGGAGCCCGCTCCATTCCGCTGGCGTGCAACGCCATCGTGGCCTCCTGGTCGCGCGGCAGCGAGGTAAGCACAAGCATCCGAGAACGGAATCACAATCTCCGGCCCCGAATCCCGATACCCCAGTGCCCCGAACCCAGATACCCTCAGCCATTTTCGTCATAACCATAACCATGCAATATTAATTTAACCTTCGCAAATGCTTCCTTTCAACACGAAAAAAGGCGTCACTGAAGGCAAGGCACAAGGCCTACACGAACTATGGGCTACCCTACATCGCGTTTAAATAGATTTTAATCTCCAGTGCTTACAAAACCAAGTTTGCCATATTATTTCTCTCAAAAATGTGTTTGCTAAAGCTACAAAGCCAAAGCAATAAATCAGAATTTATACCCTTTGCAAAATAAAATGTATAAGGATTCAACGTTAAAATCTTAAAAATATAGTACTTAACACTTTTTCCTAGTTGCCCCTTCCCTCTCAGTTGGGCAAGATGCGTACTGATTATAATCCTCTTTACCAATCGCGATACACATCTCACACGTTAACCTGATAAAAAAATCTAATTTAAATCTTAGAGATATTTCTGAGACGTGAGTCCCTCATCTCGGTTGCTCCGAGAACGCATACTTTCCTTCCTCACAGAGTATTCCGAAAATAAATACCTTGGCCCTATGGCCCCTGACCTCTCCGCCATGGCCCATGTTTTTGTTTTTCCGAGCAGCTCCGACGACTCAGGGCAGGGTTTTCATAATTTCATCAGAAGAGCGCCATAATGCAGTGGCATGTTATGGCTGCTGTCCGCCAGGGGCGCTCGGCAATGCAATTGAATGGCAATGGACGAGGTGGGAGTGCGGGGATGGATGGAGGGCGAGGGCCCTCCGATGGCTGCATTTAAATTGCACATGGCCATGGCATCCACTTCCGCTCGCCCAGCCCCCACTTATACGTACTCATGTGCGAGTATAAAAACAAACACTCAACACATCCCCCAATCCATGCCATCCCAACCCAACCCCCCGAAGCGTCTTTTGTGCCCCTCTTTCCGCTGTTTGCTGTCATTTTTTGGTCTTTCTTTTCGCAGGGCTTTACGTATCCACATGAGGCCGGCTACCCGATCGAGTCGCGACAGGCGAAATATTATTTAATGGAGACCCATTACAACAATTTGAAGCCCGACTTTGCCCAATTGCACATCAGACAAATGGCGGATAATTCGGGTTTGAAAATCTACTTCACGCACGTCCTGCGACCCAACGATGCTGGCATACTGTCAATCGGTAAGTACGGCCCTCGTCCTCCCCGAACCAGGGGCTTGGGGTTGGCCACATGCATATATCTAGATAGGAGCACACATATAAACTGCAGGGGGCGGGAGAGCAGCTGCTGCCCCTTTGTATATTTTATGCGACAGGACTTTCTATATGTGTATATGCAACTCATGTCATGCAATTTATGAGATTGCCGAGTGGACTAGAGAGGCCACGGATGGGTGTGGAATGGCAGGTCTAACCGCATTGGTGGGGCTAGTAAAACAAAAGCTTATGACTTTGCCCGGCTTGTCCAAATGCGGTTTAGCTGCGCTCGAGAGTGGGTGTTTGTATCCATGTGCAATCCATGGGTTGTCTGCAACAACAGCCAGAACAACAAACAAAGGCGATAAATCCTGGAAGGAGCAACCAGACAGCAATTTAACTACCTTTTATCCACCACGAAAGTTTATATCGTCGCAGTTCCAATACAACCCTGGCTGTCAGACAATGGCCAGGCTCTTTTTCAGCCGCTCCAAATTGCTCGCAAATAGATTTTAATTTTAAATTTGGCGTTCGCCGGCCATAGACACACACGCATCCAAATCAAACAACTCGAAGCACTTGGCATGTGTCTGCAGTCGAAACAAAAGCGGAAAGCTGAAACTTTCTACCCAAGCAGCTAAATAATTCAAAAAGCAAAAGGTTAGGTGCTGCCAGTAACAGTTCATTGTGGGTGGTTGCACCGAGGGTTTCCCCAGGAGTTATTAGGATAGCTTCGAAGCTTTGAAACTTAGATTACCTCCCAAAATTAGTTTTGGAAACCGAAAAATTGATGGGATGAACAGTTGATCAACAATTACTAAGAGTCTAAACAACAATTCGGGTACTATACTCGTATTGTAAAATGCATCATCAGGAGTGTTTTATATTGGCATTTTGATTTGCCAAACATTTTTTATCAGCCAATCCCCGTGACAGGGAGTAAGCTTCGAACCTCCCCTGAGATTCCGTGGCTCTGCTCTTCAATTATCATATTTCCTAGCTTATCCACCGACGAATACGTTCGACTCACCAAACGACTCTCGATTGGAAAAACCCGCAAAACAGCCATTTACAAGCACCTCCTGCGCCCCTCGAATTTCTCCCACCCAATCCCTAAGCGCTTTTTGAGTACTTCTCAGCCACCCTCCGCTGCACCACCCATCCAAATCCAGCAACCACTCGAACGAACCACCTGAAAATTCTTCAGGTACTCAATTTTTTACATTCATTGTTTATTGCGTGCTTTGTGAGCAGGCAGAGGATAACTAAAATACTAATTTCACTTTAGAATTTATTTCTATTTTTTCCTGCTGGCCACCCTGGCCTGTTTCTTCTGTTTGTTTTTGGCACTTTTGGGTCTTTGTGGGGGCCCGAAGGACCTCCCAGCGCCCTGTCCTTGTTGCTGTTGTTGCTGCAATTGTTATTTCACTTTTGTTGAGAGTCACGCAAACCAATATAACTTTTCCCCAACCGCACAGAGAGACATGGCCAAAACGCTAAAGAAGAAGGTGGATGGGAAAATGGGGCTCATGGACGTGGTCGGTCGGTGGAACTTCGTCTACTTACACTTCCTCCATCTTTTTTGAGTAGGTGTTGCCAAAACTTCCGGAGTAGAACACCGAAGCACAGCGAAAACAGAAAGAGAAGTGGATTAATACATCTTGATAGAAAAATACAATTTGGAAAAGCCGAAAACAGGGAGAAATTTCTGAATAATCCGGGGCCGTTTGAGGCGGGAGGATGAGATCCGATTCGGTGAGCTTTAGGGACGGCAGACGGCATTTGCCATTGAAATATTTAATTGGAATTTAACGCATACCACGCATACGAACACATTGGCAGGAGCCAGTCAATAAATAAAAAATGAGGAGAGCCGTAGAGAAAAATAAAATGTTGGCTACAATTTTCTCCTGGTTTGCTATAAATTGAATTACCGAGCGCAAGGAATCGGGAGCGGGAGGGGAGGTTCAGCCAAAGCCAAAGCTCCCGGGTCCCACACTCATAAGTAGCTGCGAAATTGCTACGTTTCCGGTCTGATTCCGTCCCCCGCTCGCTGTGGCAAAATTTAATTTCAATTTAATTGGTTATTGATATAGCGCCCTGGTGTATGCAGCGAACCTGTGATTAATGTTGCGGCTTGGCGAATTTTTATGGCACCTTGGAGATGGGAGCCGGAAGATGGGGCGAAACGAATGAGGTTGGGACATGTTAAGCCTGCTCGGGGATTGTAATCTGCAGCTCAAAGCTTATCGAAAAATGAGTGAACATCCATTGATCAGGGGTTGGCAGGAGTGGAATATTACGGCACGGTCTCGACGCTCATTCAGGAGTTCATAAACAAACAAATATGGTAAATATTGTAGTAAAAATTATATATGGAATGCCTCTAAATACCCCTGTATCGGACAAAATAACCGCTTGAAGTCTCTGCTCCAGAATTTATCTGACCCAAAAATGTTTTTGCCAAATTTGATTTCGGGGCCAAGTTTCAGTCATCAATTTGGCGCCGAAATATACAAATATATTGCTGATATCTGTGTCTCCCATGGTCGCTAATCAAATTGTTTCGCCTGCCAGGCGGAGTCCCTCTTTTTGGGACCAAGTGAGTGAGCTGACGCTTTGACACAAATTGCCATTTAAAATAATTAGAAAAGTTGCAATCGCACATTTTTGCATTCTGCCATTTGCCGTGTGCTGGCTGTCACCATGCAACTGCCGAACCCCCCCGCCAACTGGATGGCAGCGTTAAATATCGATTTGCGAAATATGTGTAGTTATGAATTGCCAGCGAGCTTGTCCCCGCCGCGCTCTGGGCCAAATCAAATAGAAATAGAGCCACTGCCACTCCCGCCGCCCCTTTGGGCCACGCCGGCAAATTTCGTCATGCTTCGCATGGCCAATATTGAATTTTGATTTAATGAATGGAAATTCGCAGAGACGCAGTGGGGGACAGAGTGGAGATTCGAAATGAAACGAAATGAAATGAATCCGAACGCATTCGAAGCTCTGATGGCCAGCCATTTCACAGCAGAGCTCTCTGTGCGCTTTGATAATATTCAAATGGACTGATCGAATTGAAAGTTAATGGAAATCAATTAAAGGATGGCCGCAAAACTTTTGCCGCCTCTCGTCAAAGTGTTCCCAGAAGACCGTAAAACTTCTTAAACGAAAGCTCATCGATTGGGCAGCTCGCGTGAATCGTAATTTTCAATCAAATTGATGATACAGAATGTTAGTACTATAAAGTCCCCCCGCATGGGAGATTGATTGATTTCGCTCGCGTGACACTTTGTAAAATGACCAAAAAATTAGGGCCAGGCGCCGAAGTTGGTGAAAACTTTTAAAGCCAGCACGGCATAGTTAAACAATTCCGGGTATTGAAAATTGATTCCCTGCTGCATGACAAAGCCAAAAATCCATTCGGTTGCGACTATGAAAATTAATAGAAATAATCTCGCCAACAAATATGCAAAGCGAATTTACATATAGTCCCCATATAGACGTAAGCATATAGTTACGGTTTGGGTATAAAGCCGGCATGGCCAACTGCGCCAGAAGCGGGTGTAAAATTCAATTCATTACGTAATATTCGGTCCGTTGAGGTTGTTAAATTGGAAAAAGGAAAACGCAACGGCAGGCCAAATGGATATTTTATGCAAAAGGTTTTAAAGTTAATATTTTCACGTGGGTTCAATGGGATTAAAGCGGATGAGCCAGATCGGGAAAAAGGAGTAGACAGAAAGTAGGTCAGAGCAATGATGTGGAGGCACCCGTGGCAAAAGTAGTAAAAATCAATGGGAAATGCCATGAAAAAATAATGTATGCAATTGGAAACTAATCTAGAATTGACAGATTCAATAAAAAATGATTTCGGTACCTTAATTGGCTCCCAGATATCGAACCTGATCAATTTCGCTGCGGAAATCGGTTAAGTAGTGGCAGCCTTAAAAGTTGAGGTTGGCCAAATGTTGTTGTAATCAAGTTGCAGGGCTAAAGGATTTAAACAACATTTAAGCCCAGATTTACGAGGCCGACACAACAAGAGAGCAACGCGAAACACAAAATGGAAATCAATTGCCGGCTGAATTCAGAAATGGGCTCCTCCAGCAATGCCAAGTATTTCCCGCGAGTATTTTGATTGGCATACTATAACCCCGCCCGCCGGCTCCCACGCACAACAATTGAAATGCCAAACAGCCGGGAGAAGGAGCCCCAAATTTATATGTAGCACATGAATTTCAAATATTTTTTCAGCATGGCAGGCGACACACGACCCTAATTGAGTGTGGGGGAACACCGGGGCAAGGGCCCCGGGCAGTCAGTCCTGTGTATGAACAATATTCCGCAACATTTAACTAATTGAGCCAACATAAGGTCAAAAAAATCGCGTCCCCCAAAATTGAAAAATTCAAAATTTGATTTGGTAAGAATTTCCCGAAGAGATGGAAGGCCCTAATTGATGTGTGGGCTGGTCGGGTGCTCCCTGCGACTGCATTGACAAAGTTGTTAAAACATCAAAAGCAGCAATTAAAATGTAATTACACGTTCTGCGACAAATCGAATTAAAAAATCAGCGTTCAAAGTTAAACAGAGTGTCGAGTGCAGGCGGATGGTTGTGGGCGACGGAGAGACACTGATGAGCGATGATAACGAGGTTGGGGTTTTCACATTCCGCGCTCACGGACGTTTACGGGACTGGGACTCCTGTTAACCGCGGCAGCTTTTAGCAGAGCTCCCCACTCGAACCCCCCGTCGAACCGTTAATTAAAAGCACTGAAACGTTTTTGAAACCGAACTGAACTCATCCGAAATTTCGCTCTCTTCGCAGGCATGGACCCTAACTGGCGACACATCATCCCGCCGGGCCAGAAGCGGGTCGTTTCGGAGGGCCAGTGCATCGAGGACTGCACCGGCTACGCCTTCCCCCAGCAGGGCATCAACATATTCGCGGTGATGATGCGCACCCACCAGATCGGCAAGGAGGTCAAGCTGCGCCAGGTGAGTGCCCCTGGATTTCCATATCCACGGGATGTACTTGGGTACCGTGCTTAAAATGCCATGCTAATGAGCTAACTTCTGCTCCTAACCCCATTCTCAGATACGACAAACCGAGGAGCTGCCGCCAATTGCACACGACAGCAATATAGATGTTGCCTATCAGGACTTTCGACGTTTGCCACAAACGGTGCATTCCATGCCCGGGGATAGACTCATCGCCGAATGCATTTATGACAGTTCGTCACGAAAGGCAATTACCCTGGGTAAGTGCTCGGGGAGTACATATATACATATATGCACTTGTGTGCACATAGAGCTGCACAGAAGAAAGCGCACCTGACCCAAACAGCCATGAAGATTGCAAAAAATCCAGTAAATTGTGGAAGGCGAGGACGAAGCCAACATTGTCGTGAGCGAAAATGTTCTATGAAATTGCCGATGGCGCTGGGGCGTAAACAGGCGGCGGGAACAGAAAGTGAGGGGGCTGTGTAAACAGGCAGTGGCAACGGCGAGCAATCGTCGTTATGACACATTTAAATCAGCCAAACGATATGCGACAGGCGCGGTCTGGGGAGACGGATACCGAGCGAACCATTGCACACGAAGGCACAAGACAAAGGCGCCGGCCACACTTGCGGAGGCGGAGGAGCAGGTGGATCCCGCCGGCGAAGACAGAGCAGCCACGTCATTGCAAAATACATAAACCAAGACAGTGAAACATTTCACTTACCGCACGGGCGGGTGGCAGAAAGGTGTTACAGTGGGTGCCGTGTTGCCCTGGTCCCCGTCCTGCTCCTGTTGTGACAGCTGCTCAGGACTCCAACGAAATGGACAATGCGGTACAATGGCTCGGTGGAGTCTGGAGGTTGTTATTAATGAGATTGGAATAGTGGAAGATGGCAAAATGTGACGCTGACACAACAGACAACGATAATGGAAAGAACTGATTTTGAAGGATGGAGAAGTGCATAGTGAAGGCATAGGAACTCCGTTCAATGAGAAGCGCATAGAAGGGCGCAAGAAGAAGAAGATTTGGGTTTGCAAGATAAGAATATTACTTAAATTTCGGAGGAATTCGATAAGTGTAAATTGAAACTCTTTAGTTTTCTTGAAAGTTAGAAAGTTACAATGTTTAATGGTTTAATGTTAGAACATTTCTCGACAGTGTCGCAAATGCCATCCACTTCACTGCAGCCCATTATTTCCCCTGCAGAGTGGTAAAAAACACAGTACCTAGCGTAAATTTGACTTTCTTGCTTGCTTGCACAAATTCAAACACAATCTACACAACTCAGCAGACGACGAATGGGGTGTGGGGACTCGCTAGACGGGTGACAGCTCTCAATAGAGACACGCCGAGTCTTAATAGACAAACGTAACGATGTTGCACCGTTCAGAATGGAGCAGAACAAGATAGATCCGCAGACAGTAAGCGAGTCAGTGAGGCGAGTGCCTAACTGAAACGAAACTCAAATAAAGCAGGCAGCAAATGGGCGACGCCTCTGTTCCGAGCCATGAGCATCCACGCTGTCTCCATTTTGCAATATTATTATGATGGCGCCTTGGCTGTTTTACTGGGCTGCCAACTGCAGCAGCCGCTTAATTTCGTCCTTTGTTGCGACTCAGCCAAGCCAGCTTGAGTCGCAGGACGGGGAACAGGAGGTCCTACCTGGCCCGCCAGCCAGGAAATTGCCGCCCGCTCGGTGACACTCCTTGCATTCTTCTCGGGACGGGCTTGGACTCGGGGATATCCCGCTTTTATTTTTCACAGCTGCATTTCTTATGCATTTCGTCTGACTCCCTCCTGACTGATTTTCCCTCCTCTCGCACAGGTGGACTCACCATGAAGGAAGAAAGCTGCACGGTGCTGACACTCTACTATCCACGCCAGAAGAAGCTGACAACGTGTCACTCACTGCCGAGTCTGCCCACAGTGTTGCATTCGCTTGGCATCGAGCAACTGGCAACGTAAGTACTTTATTTCCCCTCGCCCCATCAGACTTGCATGGGTAGGTCTGGGAGGCGGGCGCATTCCGGATCCGGATTCGGAACCGGATGCCGATCCAGGCTAATGAAAATTGACACATTCCGAATAAGAATATGTATCATGGAGAGCGTGAACATGTCAAAGGGAAACGGACTCCATTATGGCGAGGGTCCACTGAGAAGTTGATCGAAGGCAACTCTGACGGGATGTTATCTGTTCGCCGCCGAAACGGGTGCTCAGAGCGACGCAAATACGTGCACTTTCCAGTAATTAATCGCCAAGATGGTGTAGTTTAAACCTGAAAGCTAGCACCATACCCTCGCAATCAATTTACTCGCCATTCACATTCAATTTGGATCCATTGTAGCTCCTCTGGTCCTGCTCACCTCTTCCTTTCCGCTCCCGTACTCCGCATTCCGCCCACTCGACGCTGCCGGGGCTCGGCTTGTGTATAAGGAAATTCGGTTTATTCCTCTGTTGACTAAAGTAATTGGTGATTTAATGATGTTGTTGCATAACCAAATCACCTAACGAACTCGCAGTGGCAGCCGAAGAGAGCGGAAGGACGGGGAGTGTGGTGGAGATGGTAGTGGTAGTGGGTCTGAGATTGGGATTGGGACTGGGAGGACCTCTGCAGAGGTCGGGTCCTTGTTGCCGTACTCGGGCATTCTCAATTCTGAAGTATTTGCCTAACAAACAATCGGAAAATGAACTAAGCACTGCACCCAGCTCTGCTCTAATTGAGAATTGTGAATGTGGAAAAATAAATTACGAGACAGGAGCAAGCCACGACCCCGCCGGGGAGACCTCGCTTTTATTTAGAAAATATTGATTTCTATTACCGTCAAGTGCTAAATAAACAGCGAACAGGAGCCTGCCCCCGTCCTCCTATTCTCCCACCCAGGCATCACTCAGCCGTCATTCAGGCAGGTCCATTCAGGGTCCTTTAACCCCCACCCGCACTTGACTCTTCGATGGCTGTGGTAGGGCAGCCCCATCGGGCTAGAATGAGCCAGCACGAGCGCATAAATATTGTATTAAAGCGTGCGCTGAAAATTAGTCGAAATTAAGCCAGGACGGGCCTGGGACTTGGCATGCCCTATTAATCACTTCCTATTGACACAGGCCAGGGCCGAATCGAATCAAAGATAATTTTCCACGGTCTCTCCACCGCAAATCAAGATAAACGGCATAAATGGATTACGGTTGGTCCGGACAAAAAGGTAAGGAGCGCAAAACATGGCCACGTAAATGAGTTACTCGAGAGGAGGGGCAGCCGAGGTCGAGATTACATTAAGATGAAAAGCGACTGTTAGTTGGGTATTTGCGGCTTGATTGGTTTTAGACAAGGTGGAAATGAAGGAGTCCTAATCGCAATCTCTGATAAGGGGTTAAAGACTCACTTCCCCTGGCCCAAGCAAATTCAATATACCATCGCATTTCACGCCCCTGGACCGGGACAATCGGAGCGGGCGAACACAAACCCATCATCCACTGGCTTTGTCTGCTTACAACTTTTTGTTGTAAATGACTGGGGAGCGGAGGCCCGTGGCACATGCATTGGCTTTTTGTCCAGCCAATGTCCACTTCATGGACTCATGGACCCGAACACCAGCCCGCCTCCCCCTTCGGCCGAGGACATCTGAACTGAACTGCGTGTACCCAAAATCGACATGAATTGATAAAGTCATTTGCAATTGTCCGTCGTTATGGGACTGCCGGAGTTGGGATGAGTCCGGGCTCAGGCCTTGTTGGGGCCATCTCCGCCCTTGCTTTTGTTGCCGTTGTTGTTTCACGCGCTTGTTGTTGTTTGTTTAATACAATGCCCCGCTCTGTTCCTGCCCCGTCCCGCATTGTTGCATTTCTTGTTATTGTTGTCGGTCAGTTATTATGGCCACTGCAATTTTGTAGCGCTTAATGTCCGGCTACGGGTCGGAGCCCCTTCTCCGAATCCGGACGGGGTGCGGGTTCGATTCCGGGCCTGGGTCCTGGAGCTCCTGCAGCCGAAAGTGCGAATGCGATATGAGGATTAAAATTCATAATGAAAACCCAACGAAAGCAAACGAACGAGCGGGGGATCGGGAGTGATGGAAATTCAACAGACCCAACTCTCGATGGGCGGTGAGGCGTGGCGAGGACTGCGGCTCCTATTTGTTCTATGTCTAGATCGCCCGCAGGTACCGCATGTTGTACGCTTCAGGTTTAATTAAACAATGATAGAAAGCGAACACAGCCGGAACAATAACACCGCCACTCGGATGGAAGGGGAGCTGCGTGCATGTGGTCCGTTTATGGAGTTGCCCGGTGCACTCTAAACTTTTTAATCCCTTCAAACTGCCGTTACGGGGCAATTAAACAGGCAAAGAAAAAGTTCACAGCAATTTGGAAGGATGAAATTTAGTGCTTAAGTGCTTGCCCAAAGAAGATATTCTATTCATTGAAATATACTCTGCACTTTGGTAAAGTCCTGGCCCCAAATTAATGGTTTTTATCTTGTGCTTCACACAACAGTGGCCATATACAACCGGTGGCTCGCTCCGATTTGGCATGCCACGCTGAATGATAAGCTAATGATGCACACAGGTCACAGCCAGCAGCATCGGGCGGCCAAATTGAGGCTCAATTGGTCTGCAACTAATGTAATTATAAGCCACTTGCAAATGCCAACCGGTATCCTCGCAATCAGACCCCTCCGATCCCCACCCGTGGTGCTTATTGTGGTTGAAATTCAATTTAATTTGATACGCACAGATTTTCGGCGAGTGTATCAAAGGGGTTTCCAAAATTGTTTGCAGTTCAACTGTGGCTCAATTGACCAACACACAGATACTCGCCGCCAGAGCGAGATGCGACACAGTAACGAGAGTGGTGACGAAGGAGCAGGATGGGTAAATGTGGGTGTGGACAGGGATGTGCATGTGGGGGAGAATTATGGGCGCCCATCAGAGGGCTGGACCACGTTGTCGTCGTTGTCGTCGTCATCATGCAAAACTCATTGAAGTCGTTAGCGTGCGTCGGGGCCCAAGGACATAAAGCACACAATGCATCCGAGCGGGGGGCGGTGGGCGGCGGTTGTATGGCGTCTGCGAGGATGTGCGGAAGCAGGCAGCAGGACATCAACTGGCTGGGAATGCAGTGCACTACAGTGAGAAAAGATGTTGACATTCGTTTTCGTCAATCAGTATAGTCCTTAGTTTAAACTGTTAATTTACTAAGGGTTTATAGATATAAAGTACATTTTAGTTTAGTTGGAGTGGCTGGAAATAGTTAAGTTTAAAAATATTTTTAACATATTAGTTGCCAGACTGCCGCTTTCAACATGGCATTATTGAGCACCTAACCGTAACAACCAAAATAAGGGGATATCATGGACCTAATAGTGGGGCTTTTATGTGTATAGTTATCTTATCTTATCCTGACAGCGGTTGAACAAACATACTCGGTAAATGAAATCGCCCTTTCCTGACTGTTTTCTTGCCGTGCACCTGCCGAGTCGCGGAGCTTTATTGATCATGCGCCCAACGGGCTGCCCCCGCCGCCACATACTCGCACACGGTTCATTCCCTTTCACGAGTCCTTTGGCCAGGGCCTGATTCCTGAATCGCTCTGATGCCCGGCCCGATTGCCCCGTTATTGGCTTAATTTACGTTTTACGTTTTGGGGTTTTGTTGCCTGATTTTTCCTTGCGGCCCAATGACCATTTCGGGTGCGCTTTTTTGAACGAACGCGTCGAGAAAAAGGGAAAACCAGAAAAAATAATGTGATAGTGGTTTTTACAATTTACGCACTTGTCATGGCCACCGAAATTAATTTTAATTGTACGTGCGTTTGTATCTGACTCGCCACCGGCCTGGATCTGGTGCCGGCATTAAAATCAAAGTAATTATTCAAGTTGTGTGCATTTCCACTCCCGTCCTGCGAGTCCTCTGTTGTTTGCGCCCGCCTTTGTTTATTGGGGTTTTCTGTTTGTTGAGCCACGCAAATTGGCTTCATTTTATAGTGCTTGCCGTTGGGTCGCAGCTTTCGTTAATTGTTTGGGGCTGAGTGATATAGATATCCTCTTTGAGCCCAGTTTCCGCTTGCCCAAAGAAAGCCTCATTAAGGCTCATGATATCCTTTATTACTTTATGACTTTTCCTCCTCGGCAGTGCCCCATCTTTGCATATCGGATGACTGGCTGCACACACGGAGTTTTTCGGGCTTTCGGCTTCCTCCGCTTTGTTATCGATACTCCTTGCGTGGCTCATCGCAATTATCCTGCGAGACGTTGTTACCTCCGCTTGTTAAGTTTATACTTTCAAGCCGCGTAAAAGTTGTTGGTTAATTAATACCAGGGCCAAGGCAACTGCTTTGCGCTTCTAGCGAATTTGCCTCCTTTGAGACTGTAATTTATAGAAGGCACTCTTAACTTTGAAACACAGTGTCGAGAAATTTAAAATATCAGTATCTAGTCTGGAAGAATGCTTTAGAAAACATTAAAACTCCCAACAGGGTAACTACATATGTTAGGAGACCTTCGAAATAATGGTTATTTAAAAATGAACGCTTTGATCTCATATTAAACCACTTATTAAATATTTGAGGCCATAAAAAACTTTTGTGGTCGTCATTTTTTCTAGAAGGATTTCTTGCCCGTAGTTCTATTATCGCTTGGCTTCGATTTAAAGTTGAGGGATTTTAATAGCTGGATTGATCGCTACCCTTTTTCATCCCCCCAATCTGCCCGTTTTAGTTTTCATTTGTCATCAAGAACGGTCATTTGGTCGTTATGCCAATTGCAATTGCATTCGGCTTCCAAATTGAATTCTGCCCCCATGCGAACAGGAGGTCATAAATGCACACGAACATACACTTGCCCTCCGCCAGAGACCCCCGCCTCCTATGTGGAAATGCGCCGTCGTCATAACGCTACATAAATAAACCCATTGCAAAGCGCATTGCAGTTGGAGCCCGAAACACCCCAGCCCAGTCCCGAACCCGGAGTGAAAATGGATGTGGATGAGGATTGGCGCAAGAAGTGCAGAAGTGCAGCAGGAGCTGGAGTTGCTTCTGGAATCCATGGCCATGGCCTGCAGCTGGTTCCGCTCGAAATGCATTTCGGGGCTGGCATTGTGATGTGCCGGGCCATTCGATTTTATAATCAACAGTGCCAAACCAGTGACTCCCAGCACCAACCCCACTCCGAGCCCGTGATCCTTTGTCCTGCCGAATGTTGCTGTCGGCTAGTTGGCCGGATTCCTGTTGCTGCTGGGCCATCATTTTAATTATACCGAGTGCCAATGAAGTCAATGGCGATAAGGCTAAAACGCCGGCGATTGATGCCGCACAGCGGGGCGTTCGAGTGGTGAGTGGTGGCCGGTGGGCGGTGGGCGGGGCAACATCCTCTCGAGGATGTTATCCCGTTTTTACATTACCCACATCTGCGTGAGTTTCCACTGCATTTATATTTATTATATGTGTGTGGGAGGTCACGGCGGCTTCGGTTACGGTCATGCAGGCCGGATATATTATCAAGCGAACCTTGCCCCCGCCCCACGCTCTTCGACACCCAATGAACCGCAAAACACCAAATGTAAAAGAAAGATGCTCTGCACACACAGGGAGAAAAGGGCCTACCCTGGTGGGATGCATCTGCAGGAACCAGCAGTGCTTGAAGAAAGGGCACAAGTTGTGGAAGTTGATTTCATGTGAAATGTTTCTAAGCATAAGCAAACATATTCCGCCCGTTATCTATGGTTTAATTTTAACGAATACCTGTAATTTTGCTATATATGCTTAGAGAACTATCTCAAATAAGTCTTAGTATTCTAAATGTGTGACTCACTAAAATAGATTTAAGGGAAAAAATCTAAATCAGTTAGTCAGGACCACCTACAATTTTTGTTTAAGTGCACTGCACTGCCGCAGAACAGATGGACGGGAAGGGCCAGTCATATATTATTTTATATTATTATTGCGGGACGCAGGACATGGATACGGACCGCACGGAAATGGACATGCGGGAGGACTCGCACAAGTGGCCAGCGCCATTAGAGGAAGTGGGCGAGAGGGGGAGGTTTTGCAATCAATCCGCAGACATTAATATTTTTCGTGTTTCCAACCGCAAATTGTTGCGGCTGTTGCAGCGGCACTTACACCCCTCCCTCGCCCGCCACTGGGTCGCTCGCCGCAGGAGTCACCCATGACACCCCGCCCTGCCACCCCGGCACCTTCCTCCACTCGCAGAGGTCTTTCGCAGACACAACCCTCGATGCGGATTGAGTGGAATCATAAATTAATTAAAAGAGATTTGTTTGCGGCTTCCAAAGGATTCTGCCAGCCGCCAAAAACAACTCGCAGGAGAGCAGAAAGAAAATGTGCGTTGCTCGCCCCATCCCCTCCCCTCTACGGCCATGGCTATGTGTGGGCTCTATGAAATTAAAGCAACATTTTTCGTAATGCCCGGCAAAGAACAAAATTAATTAGCCTAATTGTAAGGGCGGGCGGACTCGTCGAGGGGCAGACAGCGCTGAGCCAACCAAACCAAACGAAACGAAGCGAAGCGAAATGAATGAATGGAGGGAATGAATGAGATGAATATATAGAAGGAATTTATATTGCACAACATCACGGCCAGTGGTGTAGAGAGCAAAAGGGTGTTCTATGGTATGGATTACCTTGCACCGGGGCTTAAATAATAAATCCGCTAGAGTTTTGGGTGCATAGTTTTGAGCTCGCTAAAAGATGAGTTAGTCAATTGAGTTTTTTGTTTACTCAACGGTGTCCAATCTGGTAGAATTTTTAGGTCTTCAAAAAAGGTAGGGGATGGCAGACCCCATGCAATCCTTTTATATGAATTTTATTTTATTACTTTTACCACGGCCTTACTACTATCAATACGTAAAGCCAGCTCCATTATTCAATGTATTCAATTCGCTTTTTGAGCTTTCCAAAGTTCCCTTTCTTTTCTAAAATCGCGGCAATCTGACAACAACTAATGACAATAAATCGCTTTCAGTCCGATTCTAAAAAGGACCTTTGCCTTGAAGCCTTTGAAATCTACTGGTAATAAATGGGTAGTCCTAAGTAAAACAGAAATCAAATTAAAATGCCAAATTATACATATTTGTTATAGGAGAGCAGCGGGATTGACACAATTGAATAATCAGCAAACAAACAGAGCCACAGAAACGACTTCCATGAGCCAATCCATTAGTCATCTCCCTCGACTCTTTCGGCGGGGTGTTACAATTCCAACCCCCCGGACTACGCCACTGATTGCCTGGCGCTGAGGTTTTACACTTTTGGCCCATTTGTTAGGTTTTTCTTCCCTGGAGGTCTCTGCCGGATCGTGTGCGGTTTTATTTCGCTTTGGCAGACCGAAATTGTAACAACGTATTTGACGCGTCACAAATGAAAATCTAAAAGATTAATTAGCTCAAGTTTTTGTTGAGCGCGCGCCTTTCCCGGGGAAAATCCGAGCGTAAATCTGCCAGGCCTTACCGAGAAAGGGAAGCCGCCAGCCGGGGATCAGGACCATCCCGCCTTCATGATTCTGGGGGTAAAAGTTGAAAATCTGCTGGCGAAGCGCCTTTTCGGGGTGGCAGCCTGTTTCGGCGGGGCCCACCGCACTTCGGCTTGCGAGTGTAATAAATTTTAAGTCCTAATCAAAGTTGACAATAATAATAAAGTTAATAATGTTATTTAGCATCCTCTTGGCATCCCTCTAACGCCCTCGCATCTCTTATGTCTTATCTTGCAGCGACTCGAACCCCGTGCTTATATCATCGCCCCCCGAATTGGCTGGAATGACACTGGAGGCACGTCTGATATCCTACGACTGGGAGAATCAATTTGGCGAATTCCAGGAGGCCACACGCAAGGGCAGCTTCAAGCCCATTTGCTGGGGCGCCAAGAATCATGTGGTGCCGGTAAGTTAAAGCCAGACTTTTCGATTTATGCCCGATGATAGCCCGCCAGGGCGGGGCCTCACAGCAGTGTGCATTGGGATGTCCCGAAGACGGAGTGCTCCACTTTCCCAGCAATCTCCCTGTCCGTCCGCTCTGTCACAGTTGAAATCGCATTAACCCTTTTTATCTATCTGGGCATCTCAATCTCGTCCTTCTTCCTTCGCTCGTTCGCCCTAATCGCAGCGAGGATTCCGTCCAGCTCCTCCTGCCGCTCCGCTGCTTTACATCCATCAGCTTAATCAGCTAAATTGCTAGACAATATCTGGGATAATTTTTCTTGCTGCCATTTGATGGCCCCACCCGCACCACCACCCACACCCACACAGCAGCAGGACCCAGACAAGTGCTCATTTATTCATTGAGCGGGTGGTGCAGCAGGAAAGTTAAAGCAGAAAAGACATTAGGGCCAACCCACATCCCCCGCATCCATCGGTTGGGGCAAAATGCGGGTAATGTCTACCGGAAACCGCACGTTATAAAGTGCAATCAATTGCATTGCGGCCATGGGCAGCGTTCGTTCGAGTTTGTTAGGCGCCACTTTACGGCAGTCTGGAGTGCAGAGTGGATGGTGGATAGTGGATAGTAGATGGTGGGTAGGGGGCTTCCCTTTGGCTCGACCGAGTCGCATATATCAGGCAAACACACGTACGACTTCGACAACGATCATTCTAATGGGTCACACAGTGAAGCGCACCCGGAACAGGACCGAGCTGGAGGACCAACGCTTCCCAGCCAGCTGGCTCTAATTCACGTCCAAAATGGTTTAGACCAGCTGACTGAATGCTCCCATATGACCATGGTTCTCGGGCATTTCCTTTGGCCGCTTTTAGGGCAGCCTTTAATACTTGGCACTGTGGAAATTGCGGGAAATTGCTTAAGTTGGAAATTGTTGCCATTTTTATGCCACTGACTTGGACCGGCGTTCGCTTTGAGTTTTCGCCTGTGGCTCAGCTTCAACTGCGGCTCTCGAGCAAAATTATCAACGCTTGGATTGCCATCGATTTTCCGTGCTGTTGCGTTAAATGTTGTTGCCCATTTCAGCTCGGTTCGGTTAAGTCTGCCATTTTTTGCCGCTGTCCTCTAGTCAATAATTCATTGAAGAACTCACCCGGAGGCAGCACCCCATCCTGTGGCCACCCACTTGACGGACAGGCCCATCGAATTTGTAAAAACCCCCGAAGCGCCCAAATTAGCAGAGAGGCCGGCAAAAAATGCCATAGTTCTGCGTGGGTGTGTGTTTGGGCAAAAGGTGAACGGCAGTTAAATGTAGCGGAAAATATACAGCGGCAAAAAGGTGACAAAGGAGCAGAAGAAGTCTGTGATTAGTTTCCACAAAGCCCTCAGATCCCGGGGCTCGTTGAGTCGGAAGGCCTAGTTCCTGGGCACAAAAAGATCTCGAGCTGATGGGGCTCACTGAGCAATGGGGCCTGGGACTTAGCCCGACAATTCCGGGCGCCTAACCAACTGGGAAATGCCCTAAAAACTGATTGATATAAAGTTATGACCGGAGCAGAGCTCCGTGCAGTGCCATCAAGACTTTTGCACCAACTTCTTTATGGGCTCTTATTTGGGTCAGCTTAATTAGCATAACACAAATTTGGCAGCGCACTTTTTTGGGCCTGCATCGCCTTTCAAAACCGGCAAAGCGGAGCACCCAAAAAAAGGACAAAGCCGGCCAACCTAATTAGCATGTCAATCTCTGCACACAAGCAAGGGAGCATCTATGACCCAGCTTTGGGCCAGCCAGTAAATTTTGGCCAGAGGGAGATACTCGTATTAAAGCCTCCAATTTATGCATAAAACAAAACTGCACATTTTATACTGTTCAACCTGAATGGCCATGGAAACAGCGGCGGCACCAACAAACACACATTCCTTTTCAATTAAAATGTCTGTCAGCGGCAACAAGGCGACCTCTTCGCAAACCCACACCTGGATACGTCTGTCAAGCATTCGGTTGCCTCCATGGAATTCCACCTCGCTCTTCCCGGTCCTTCTGTGAACGGCCCCAAAACGATTCACAAAATGCCTTTTCAAAAATTCAACAACCTACAACGACTCTGCCGTCGTCGTCGCCGTGGCCGTCGCGCGATTTGCATAATATTATTAGTAAACACTCGTTATGAAGTCAGCCACGCCCACCTACCGTCCAGCACCGATGCCCGCCCCGCGCAAATTCAGACATTCGCTAGATTTAGATTTTCGACTGGGCACAAAATATTTGACCGCAGCGCAAGTCCCAGGACCTCCCCGCCACCAGCCGCCATATTTATAAACAAAAATTTATTCAGCGTAATTAAAACACAAAATTTTGCCAGCGAATTCGCTGGGGACTCCAGGAGTAAGCACCGCGTGGGCGTGGGAGGGGTGGCTGTGGAACCTGCTCCGAAGCTTCATTGTTTTGCAATTGTACCGGGATTTTGCTCAAGCTATGTGCGGTTTGCCCTATCTCTTTTTGTATCTTTCTTTGAAAATGTTTTGGTGGAACTATTTCCGTAAGCTCCTTATTGCTCTTTTCGATATGATTTATTTTTAAATATTTTTATAATCGTAAAATAATTAGTTTTCCTACTACACTACACTACTACACAAAAAAGAATTTATATAAAATACAATAAATAAATATGTAGAAACCTGGAGTGATTTAAATTGGATTTTCCCAGAATACTTCGTTCTGAAAAGAGTATCCCCAAACCGTTTCCTTGGCTCTCGTTCGGCTCCGTTTTTGTTGCACTGTCGCGGCATAAATAAGCTTTTCAATTTCCTTGCTCTTGCTGGCTCCATCCCGAAAAGAAAACAACCGAAAAGCGTTGGCAAAGGAGAAAAATTTAATTAATGTCGTAATTTATTATATACAGATCCAAGGCCGCAGCCGCTAATGTTTGCCATTTCCTCTGCTCTTGTCGTCCCACAGGGCTCCGAGTTCCTTGAGGGGTACAGCATAAATGTGACCAAGACCTACAAGAAGCACCGCCGGTGCAAACCGAAGCGCCCCCTGGCCATGCCCACCGAGCGCACCGCTCCGCCGCCCGCCTCCGACCTCAGCGAGCTGCCGGTGCTCCACGAGCTGGACAACAATAACATAATCGAGGGCGCGGCGCGGAGCAGTCGGAGCTCGGCGACCGACGTGCACGGCCTGAGCCGCGGCAGCGGGCGCCAGTTCATCAGCTGCCTGCTCTGGCTGGGGGCCTCGTCCTGGTGGCTCCTGCTGATGCTCAGGACGTGAGGGAATTGAAGGGGACCCGGCGGCAGACGAAGTAGCAGCAGCAGCAGCGGGAAGCACAGGCACCACCGTCTCAACACACTAAACTAACCATACAGCTGAGGAACAGAAGGGAAATCAGTGAAAACAAAAATAGAGTACTGAATAGCGAACGCATCTCAACTACAGCTCTCTAACTACAAATGACATCTCTTAATCCTACTACAGATACAAATAGAAGCAGAATGAAATGCGGAAAAGAGGAAAACATGAAATATTCATAATAAGCTAGCGTGTAACAGCTTTTCCCGTCCCCTCCCCGTACACCTGCTGGCCCCAAACGCCATTTTATTTAAGCTCCTCCCTCCACAGTTTTGTTGATTTTGTTCTAGAGTTTTAGTAAATTATTAATGATTTTTTTAAGTAGTCTAAGCTGGAAAAAATAAAAACAAATGTCGAAAAAACAAGAAAACAATGTCGAGAAAAACCGAAAAGCAATAATTAGTTGTTGTTGTCGTTATTAAATATACAAAATGCGAAATTGTAAAAGATACAGATATTATAGATATACACCATGACTACATATATAGAGCAGTCATTCCTTCTACCATAACGGATATAAACCACACACCTATATTTAGATATCTATGTATACATGTAGGGTCTGACTTATGTAAAGCTTGAGCGTCCGATGGGTTTTGTTGGGCATTGCAAGAAACAATCGTAGAAGGGAAAGGCATCAAGTGGCAAGTGGAGGAACGCGCATCAGGCCCCTTATCCCTCCCCAGTTAAGTTTAGTCCCAGCTACTAGGAGGAACTAAGTTCGAGCGGAAAAGTCACGGGACATCACACAAACCAACAAACAAACACGACACAAGCATGCATAAACTTTATACGTCCATTTAAGAAGCAAATCGAGAGAGACAGATTGGAAAGGGAAGGGATTTAGTTTAACGTACATATGTAATTTTTAGAAAAGACTTGGATGAATTTACTATGTTTTGAAAGACTAGGAACGGAAATTAATAAATGGCAGAGGCGATAACTAAGACATAAATAGTGCTCACGCAATTTATAAATATTTTAGTCTGATTTAAAAGCACGCTGCATCAAAGGAGAAGATGAATCGATACGTTTGCAGAACAATTGTCAGTCTACTGATATCTACAGCACTTCCACTGCTGTTTGCATTTGTATCTTCTAGTTTCTTTTTGGGTTTACTACTCTGACGACACTGCACTCGCGCTTTCATCCTAAGTTTCATTCAGTTACCTAATGCAAATCTACCTGCTCTCCGAACTATAAAACGAAATTAAGGAAAAGAAGCAAGTTATTCGAACACTCAAAGTGTTGCCTCCTCTCTTTCTTACTCGCTGTCGTTCTACTAATATCTCTACGTTTAGCACGATAGGCCATAACTTTCCTAGACCTAAGTTGTAAATATACTCTAGCGGACGGAGAACGGGAAACTACTGCGGAATTGCAAGCCACGGAGAAGGAAGGCGGTGTTGAAGCTTATACAGGGTGTGTGATTAGGAACGGCTCACGGCCAGCTCTAGTAGCTGCAGGCGCAGGATTGGATGTCTCACTGGGTTCAATATTATCGCATTCGGATAGACGGATAGAGGACATTTAGAAATGTACGACGCCGCCAAGATCTGCTCGAAGTAGTAAAAATATACCATATACATACGACATAAATATAAAGTAAATTTATATATACACATACGATAAATATAACTATAAAGTCTATATATACAGTACCATACATCTATAAGTAGTTACGTGGTTCGTAGTTGTAAATGTGAATGTGAGTATTTTATACAAAACGGAAAAGAAACGAATAAAAAACAAATAAAGCGAAGCATGAAGCGATAACAAGAAACCCAATTTTTATACCAAAAAAGAGAGTGATGATGATGAAATTTCCTTTGAAGCGATCGAGAGCATCACGCGCTATATATACAAATCATATATTTTAGGATAACTGCTGTAACTAAGATTAGAGCCGAGTTGGCGTAAGCAGAAAGCAAATGCAAAGTTGAAACAATCAAAATAACATTTAAACAACAAGCGGCATATAAACGAGATACTTTTTTGCGCTAAACTATTAAAAGTTTGCCTCACACCAACACCAACACACTACGCACCCACACTGACAAAACTTTAACCCTGTTAGCGGAAAAAAGTGAAACTTTGCTGCAGCCAGAGGCGCGGCCTTTATATGTGGGCCATCCTGTTTTTGAGGTTTTCCCACTTGCCGGGCAACTTTTTAATGGACGCCCAGTCCCCTCCCGAGTCCCATCCCTTCCAGCTGAATGCCAGCGCCTCCAGGCGTGCTGGCAGCCCAACTAGGTCTAATTAGGAGCGATGAGCAACCGACAACCGGCAACCGACGAGCGACATCGTTCTCATAGTTTTGGCTTTCGATTCGCCGCTTTGTCCTTTGTCATAGAAACCTGGCCACCTCGTCTTGCCTCTTTTACCTTTGTTTGGCACATTAATTAAACTTCTTGCCCGGAAAAACCGGAGAGGGGAACTGGGCAAAAACAAGGCGCACAATTACAAAGGCCAGCGGAAGGAAACTAAAACGAAAACATTCCTTCTTTGGCTCGCCAATTGGAAATTAGTTTCGCCAACTGGCGAGCAGACACAAAAAACACAAGTCACACACACAAACAGAGGAAATGTATTCATATAATTTAATTAAATGCAAACAACAAAAACGGTTTTGGAAAATGTACTTGCGATAGAAACGATAAAAAAGTCGGAAAATAGTTTCAAAAACTACATATACAAAGCGTAATAAAGGGGAACTAAACGAAAACTAACTAAAATAATCTAACTAAAGCTAAAACAGAAACACCCAAACATGCTCGAAAGGCAGGCGCATTGGGAAAGCGAAATATAGCCAGAGATGGAGCCCAGAGGTATGGACAATGGTGTCTTGGGGATATAAGCTGATAAAGAGCTGCAACAACCTGACCGAAAGTCTGCACAGATTAAGCCAATGAATCGGGCTTCTTGGCCAAACTTTTCCTGGCACGATAGTGGACCAGAGCAGAATTTGAAATGCAGAGCAGAGCTTTAAAGTCCGTGTGTTCCCCTGGCTTTGGCCGTTCTCAGGCACTGCTGGCTCAATGCTTTGTCGGCCAAGTCCACTTGGCTCCGCCTTCTATCTGTCTAGCATTTAACATTTTTTCGCTCTGCTTTGGCCCACTCTGACTCTGGTCCTTTGTTGGCGCAGAAAAAGCTGAAGCGCAGGACTTCATTCAGGAAACTAATAAGTTTTTAAAAGTGACCCAATTAGCTCGTTTAGCTTGTTTCCCCATTCTGCAGATGCCTCAAAGATACCTTTTGTTCATCCACTCAAAGGCCCCTCGAGAGCCGGGCGGAGAACCTCCGCTGGGATCCAGATTGGAGGCAGTCAGAGTGCTAAAGTAGCAAACACACAACACACCCGCACACTCAGAGAACAATGTAGCATGTTAGTAGTATCAAGATTGTGCATAACTTCTTAGGCCCTCTATTGAAAGTTTTTATTTTGCGGCCGAGGAAAGGCGAAAAAGTGAATGGATGCTGAGCACAGAGAAGACGAGATAGCAAAACAAAACACAACCTACCTAAAGCGATAAAACAAACCTAACTATTTTTAGTGTGTACCTTGATTTTTTCAAAGCAAAAAAACGCTGAGCGCACGACGAGATGTGCCGCGGGAGACACCAGGATAACTAATATTAATAGATATATACGACTGTATGAGAAATAACGTAAAAGTAAAAGCAATAATGAGCAAACGCATAGCTATCAATAGGAGGTTGAGAGGGTAGGCTAAAAATACTCTAGCTCTAGGCAAAAGATAACAGTAAGTCGTAGATGACGATCGTGGGGAGGCGTGAAGCATACTTTTTTGGGCAGCCTTTTGGCGGAAACGGAAATGAACCGATCAAGGAGGGAACCGGAATCGGAAACGGGAACGAAATGGGAACAGGAACCGGGGCGCGAGGTAGGCAAGTTAAAGAAGGTTAGGAAAGGCAGAAATAGAATTGCATATGATTAAAACATAATACAAAAACTATTTTAAAGTAGAGCAGTTTGCGAAAATATTTAAATGTGTCGTTAGAAAACCCCCAAAAATTGTAGTTGCATTGTCGTTAGCCATAGTAGCAAAGTTGCATATTGAATACGAGGAAACAGGAGCAAAACGAATGGAGGAAGAAGCATACATACCATACATCAATCAAGGAGAACAAACATAGCCGGCATCTTAGAAACATCATCAGTATTTGTGTATAAGTCCTGCATGAAACGGAATACATACATACAAACAGGCCCACATAGATACATATACATATGCATAAAAACATATAAATATCGTAACGTACGGATAAATATAGCTAAAGCCAACCACACATACCCCAAAGCAGTCCCCTGAAAAGAAAAAGTCAATCCCCTGAGAATAATCTTAAAGTAAAGCCCGATAAAAGTATAACACCACTTGATCATAAGCTATAGATAATAGAACCGAGCTCTGCGAGAACGGAGGCAACTGTACTTGAGTGAGAGGGCAGCAGAAACCACAGCTAATACCTCCTGAAGGCCAGTAAATCCCCATGCGGGCTTTCCTTAAGCGCTCTTCAGTCGCCGTCACCTTGCCCAAGCACATCTTCAGTTCGTCCCAACCTCACACTGAGATCAACCTAACCTCAATCTGTTTAAGGATAAAACGCAAGCGGTTGCCCCTACTCTCACAGCCAAATCAACACTCACGTACAGCCACACTCTGACACTGTTAAACACCAGACATTTTTGATACCGGACTAATTGATAATGAGAAAGGGAAAACAGGAAGCCGAGTGAGGAGAACAGAAAGACAGGCGGACGAACACCATTTATCTATTGTGAACTACATTGTTTGATTGTGAGCTAAGTTCCGACTACTACAACCACTACTCTCTATGAATGTTTTAGGTTATTCACTAAAATAATTTTGTAATATACTAAAACCGCAAGCTAAGCAACTTTTACTATAACAACAAATGATGAAAGCCGAAAAAACAAGACAAACAATAAAATAAATATATATAAAATATATATATATATATAGAAATCTAAACGTGTTTTATTGTCGACGGGTGTGTCGCTCTCAAGCAAATCCTTTTTTATTTTCGTTCGCCAGACAAAACAAGAGCTACTTTTGTCTTCACTCTGAATTTAAGTTTGATTTTTTTGGCGTCTACTGGAGTAAAAAAATTCTTACAAATACAGTGGCCTATGGTAGATTATACCCACTTAAATTCCTACGTATTTATTTATGTAAATTTAGTTAAATGCAAATTAATTACATAACTGCCTGTAAACGCTGCCAAATGAAAATGTTTACAAAATGCAACAACAAAAACAGCGAGTTTGGCGACTTCGCACACATGTACGCGCTCACTTTAATATAAACAAGCTATACAGAAAAGCGGGTAAAAGCGGGTAAGCCTCGAAGCAAAAATTATTTTTGCATCATTAATTTACATTTATATTCAATTAAAGCGCAAACACATTGCCAGGGGGAGGCAAACAGCGCGGAGCTTGCGGGAGGTTCGCAGTCATCCCAAATGGAAGGCGAGTACCTTACACACCGCTGGGCGTGGCCCTGACCAAACACAAGGCAAAAAAGGAAAGACCTTTTAAAGTTAAGTTCGGCGAAAGTGCATAAAATTATTGAATAAGCGAATGTGCACTGCGCATATTTATTTTTCAGAAAAAAATATTGTCAGTGCCTCGACTATCAGATACCCGTTACTCAGCTTAAGGGAGCAAAACGGAAATAAGGATATAAAAGTGCCAGACAGATTAAGCGTTTTGGCCGTTAGTGATGATCTGCTGGTATAAGCATGTAGGGACGGTACCCCTACATGTTTATACCAGCAACCTGGACTTGCATGGCTTAATTTGGAGAGCATTGGAACAACTATTTTATGTATGCGTTCTACTTCTAGGCACGCCTGTAGCAATCAGCAAATGTTGGATCTTCTCCCTGTCGCAGTACTCCTTCTGTACGGATTTCCAAAACAAATAACCTGGCGCTCCATGTAATGTGATTGTGAGATGATCGATGTGAGATGATCGATGTGATTGTGACAACTTGATATGTCACAAGCGGCTTGTCACCTTTATCTATGGATGTAAGGAACCTCTCTTGCCAACCAGCTTTCGCGTTTACAAGAATGCACTCTACACAGCTATCGACCACTCGCGACACTTTATATTTCAGTTTCGGAATATAGTTGTACTTCTCGATCAAATCCTGAGTTTTTATACCCTTGCAGAGGGAATGATGATTTCAGTCAGAAGTTTGCAACGCAGTGAAGGAGACGTTTCCGACCCCATAAAGTATATATATTCTTGATCAGCATCACAAACGAGTCGAGCTAGGCATGTCCGTCTGTCCGTCCGTTTCTACGCAAACTACTCTCTCAGTTTTAAAGCTATCGGGCTGAAACTTTCCCAAAAGTCTTATTTCTATTGCAGGTAGTATATAAGTCGGAACCATCCGGATCGAACAACTATATCTTGCTCCCATAGGAACTATCGTGGAAAAAGTGTTAAAAAAGTTATATCTTTCGTGTTTTTTAACATATACCTTTCTAAGCTTGGATATAAAATTTTTAAATTAGTTTTGAATTTCGAATTAAATTTTATCAAAATCGGACGACTATATCATATAGCTCCCATATGAACAAACGGAAAATTAGTGGTAAAATAATATGCAATAATTACATCTTCGGTGTTTTTTAACATATAGCTTTCTAAGCTTGGATATAGCATTTTTAAATTAGTTCTGAATTTCGAATTAAATTTTATCAAAATCGGACGACTATATCTTATAGCTCCCATAGCAACAAACGGAAAATTAGTGGTAAAATAATATGCAAAAATTATATCTTCGGTGTTTTTTAACATGTAACCTCCTACGCTTGGAAATAACATTTTTTATTTGGTTTTGAATTTCGAACTACATTTTATCAAAATCGGACGACTATATCATATAGATGTCATAGGAACGATCGGATAATTGGTGGGAAATAAAGTGAAACAAATTATAGCTTTGTGGCTTTTTGGCATATTATCTTATAATATTGGGAATATACATTTTTATATTTTTAAGAATTTCGAACTCAATTTAATAAAATTATTGACTATTTTTTATAACTGCAAGGGTATACAAACTTCGGCTTGCCGAAGTTAACTTCCTTTCTTGTTTTGGATTAAAAAAGTCCTTGCTTGTGACTGTTTGGAATAATTTCAGTTTCCATGAGTAAAGGAACTACCAGAAACTCTTTATTGGGATCTTTGAACAGGACCTCGTCCACTATGTAGAAGTCATAGCCTTTGGTCTCAACGACACTTTTGAGCACTTCCGTCCAATCATCTAAGAGCTGTGCTTCTCGCAAACGATTAAGCAAACTATCAGTAAACATAAAAGCATCGACATGTCGCATTTTTGAACTTGACCTGTGTTCTACTTCGTGTCGAAATCTTGTAGATACATAGCCCATCTAGACACTCTGAGCGAAATCTCTTTCTTCTTCATGGTCATGGTAAAAGCGTTACAGTGACAATCATAAACTTCCATCCTAGAACGTACACCCGCCACTTTATCAAGGCTCTTATGACTGCAAGAACTTCAAGTTCATAGGAATGATACTTTTCCTCACAAGGTTTTGTTTTAAGGCTCATGTAGAAAACTGGGTGCCACAGGTTATCACCGGAATCTCGTTGAAGCAAAACGGCTCCAAATCCAAGTTTGGATGCATCGGTATTAATTTCTGTATCCAGCTAATGGTTGTAAAGCTTCAGTACTGATCCACTGATCAACTTTTTTTTTAGCTTTTGAAATGCTGCTAATTGTTTGTCTTGAAACTCGAATTTCACTTCCTTGCGCCAAATGTCGGACAACGGTTTCGCAACTACGGCATATCCTTCCACAAACCTACGAAAGTTCGACGTCAACCCTAAGAATCTTTGTACAACTTTCTTATCGCGTGGAATCGGAAAATCAGATACTGCTCGAGTCTTTTCATCCCCTGGCTCCGTGGTACCGTTTTCTACTACATAGCTCAAAAAGTTTACTTTGCGTTTCAACACCTGACACTAACTGCCATTTCCTTGTGCTACTTCCAAGACTCGCTTCAATTTTTGCACGCCCTCATCAATACTTTTACTTGCGATGATAACATCGTCCATGTATACCACCGCATCCTCGTTCTTAACGCAAGACTGCTGGAGAGTTTGTTATACCAAACGGTACAAACAGGAAGTCATACTGACCACTATGCGTTAGGAACGACGTATATTTTTGGGATTCTGGCGAAACAGGCACATGAAAGAAACCATTGGTTAAGTCTAGCGTTGGAAAAACCTGTCCACCCTATAGCTTTTCGATCAGACAATCCATTTGAGCTGTTGGGAAGTTATCTCAATCACAATCAGAATCTTTTCGTTTGAATTGCGATAATCGCAACACATGCGCTTCTTCCCGTTCTTTTTATCTAAAAGAACCACTGGCGGGACGAACTCGGATGAACGATATTTGTAGCTATCTCATTAACCTGTGCTTCTGCCCTACACTGCGCTGCTCAGTGTTCTGGTTGATCGCATTTGAAACATATCTCCCTCATAGGACAGTACTTCTTCATGTGCGACGAAAACATTTCCTAACCGAAACAGCTACCGCTTCTCTATTTGTGTCGTGCTAAGCTTTGCTACCCTGTAGGCCAAATTTATTCACTGGTTTGGATGAACCACGTGATTTTTGGTACGCGTTTTTGGTAGCTTCAAATCCTTAAGGTTTCTGGCCTGATATAGCATTGCTTTATTTGATCTAGCATCTAGAATACCTTCTACGATATACTCGATCAAGCTCGCTTCTTTCAAACAAATGGGGTTTTCAATTTCCATAAGTGCATAAAGAAATTCGTGCAAGGATTCACCATTATGCTGCTGTCGTTTTCCCAACTGGCGGTGAACTTCTGCTGAGGATAACTTGATCCCAAACTCTTCCAACAATGCTGACTTCAAACTTGCCCCGTCTTTGATGTTTCTCTGGCTACCCACGCAAACAACTGCAAAGAGTTTCACTCAACTGTAGCTGCAAAATCTTCCAACTCTCCTATCCATTGGTTTATATCTTGAGAACTCGACACAGAAAACTATACTACAGCTATCGGGCTGAAAATTTCCCAAAAGTCTTCTTTCTATTTCAGGTAGTATATAATTCGGAACCAGCCGGATCGGATATATAGGAACTATCGGGGAAAAAGCTTAGAAGGTTATATGTCAAAGAGCACCAAAGCTATAATTTGTTTTATATTATTTTCCCATAAATTTTCCGATCGTTCCTATGGCAGCTATATGATATAGTCGTCCGATTTTGATAAAATTTAATTCGAAATTCGAAACCAAATAAGAAGTGTTATTTCCAAGCGTAGGAGGTTATATGTTAAAAAACACCGAAGATATAATTTTTCAATATTATGTTACCACTAATTTTCCAATTGTTTTTATGGGAGCTATATAATATAGTCGTCCGATTTTGATAAAATTTAATTCGAAATTCAGAACTAATTTAAAAATGTTATATCCAAACTTAGAAAGGTATATGTTAAAAAACACGAAAGATATAATTTTTTTAACATTTTTTCCCCGATAGTTCCTATGGGAGCAAGATATAGTTGTCCGATCCGGATGGTTCCGACTTATATACTACCTGCAATAGAAATAAGACTTTTGGGAAAGTTTCAGCCCGATAGCTTTAAAACTGAGAGAGTAGTTTGCGTAGAAACGGACGGACAGACGGACGAACAGACGGACATGGCCAGATCGACTGGTCTTGTGCCGCTGATGAAGAATATTTACTTATGTATTTTATGGAGTCAAAAACATCTCCTTCACTGCGTTGCAAACTTCTGACTGATATCATTATACCATCTGCAAGGGTATAAAAGGAATGAAGTATTTTTTTTATATATCACTAAATTCAGCTTCAATCCTTAAAAATTTCACATGGTGTTACTAAAGTTTATTTTTTTCTTATAACTGCAAGGGCATACAAACTTCGGCTTGCCGAAGTTAACTTCCTTTCTTGTTTTTTGTCAAATTAAAGTCGAGAATCGAAAAACAGCAGGGTCTTCTTTTATAGAAAGACAACGATGACTTTGAATAGTATGATGATATGCTTTATTCACATTCGACTGGATTAACCTTAGATTTTACAAAATACGTGCGTTTATTCAACAGTACTTAGCGAGATTCTGGCAGCGAGTATCTATAGCGGTACGTTGCCCATTTTCACTCGAGTACAACTTGAAAGTATTGAGTACAGAAAGGGAAAGACGGAAGCTTAGAAGGTGAGACCACTTCTAGTGGTCCTTGTCGCTCCACTACCACATCCTACATAAGTATATCAGTATTACCTTTTAAGAAGGCACGTATACTAAAAAAAAACAAACGTTAATTATTTTTATTTTTTTTTTTATAAAATGAAAATAAATTTTTCGCAATATAGATTTTACGGATGAGTACAGTGGTTTTCCTTATAAAAATTGAAAAAAAAACTTGGATTTGCCTAAAGATCTTTGGATACTATATTGTGAGGCCATATAACTCCCGTAAAACTCAAAATGATGCAAAAACTTTCAAATGAAGTATTTTTTGCCCCTTTTAACTGGAAAGGCAAAAAAGTGGAACAGGACACGATTGGCTGATTTTGACTCAAACTAACTTCAGCTAACCGAATTTTCTATACCCTTGCAGATCGATCCCGTGAAAGCAACTAAACTACAGAAATTGTAAGTTTCCGTCTCAGTCAATTTACTATAGGGTAGGTTGGACATACGGATCGACTCGGCTAGAGATCCTGATCAAGAATATATATACTTTATGGGGTCGGAAACGCTTCCTTTTACCTGTCAAATACTTTCTGACGAATATAGTATACCCTTTTACTCCACAAGTAACGGGTATAAAAATGATATCTATGGTGTTTTTAGCATATAACTTCCTGCGCTTGGAAGTAACATTTTATAATTAGTTTCGTAGTGACGAAGCGCACCAAAAGGGTGTGAGAAGGCGACTACTATATATACACGAAGAAATAGAAATCTCTCAAATTAAAAATTTTATCTTGTTTGTCAGTTTGTACCAAAACGTTATTTTAGAGCTCTAAAAATTATAGACCATCTTAAAGAGTTTAAAACAAGAAACATTAGTTCTACCACTTTTCAAAAAACTAGATGGTTTGGCGGAAAAACAGCTATAAATAGCTAAATTGTGTATACCCGTGACATGTGAAGTACTGAAGCTACATGCTTGTACTATACCTCATTAAAAAGATTTTTTGTCATACTATGTACGTTTTTTAATCACGATTTGTCTAAATAGAACCGTTCAATTATGGGCCAATGTTTTTTTTATTTAGATTTTTTAGCCTTTCTTCTGATTTCTCAAAAAAGGGTCTAACGATTCCGAATAAAATGTAAGATTGTATAGCCCTTGAGATTCCTCAACGTTTGGCTTGCGACACATTCTTGTAAAAATAGCCGTTTTAAAGTTATTAATCAACAAAAATAAACTCATTTACCATCCTACACTGCCTGAGCATTGACCTTGTTTTGTGCGAATCCAAACTCCATTTGAAGGTCCTGAATATTTAAGATGATGTTAAACGGCTAAATGTAAGAAACATTAATTCTACCCCCTTTGAAAAACCAGCTAGTTTGGCGAGAAAACAGCTATTAATAGCTAAGTTTGTTATGCCCGTAACACGTGCATTTAATCAAATAATTCTGATATCAACTTATGTAACGAAAATGAAATATATATGATCTACTAACTATGTAAATACACCTTTAATATTATATTATATATCATAGATCATATTTTACATTTTCGTTACAGGAGTTGAAATCAGAACTTTTGATTGTTGAAGGTACGGGTGTCACTTTATTTTTATCTCGCTAAGAGGTGTTTTTGTTTGATTATCATATAATATTGGTAATAAATTTTTTTTAAGAACTTCGAATTATTAAATCTGACGACTCTGACATATAGCTGTCAAAGAAAAAATCAAAGAAATAATTAAATATTGTTTTTATATCACTGAAGCTAGCGACAATCCTTAAAAATTTCACATGGTGTTACCAACGTTGATTATTTCTTATAACTGCAAGGGTATACAAACTTCGGCTTGCGAAGTTAACTTCCTTTCTTGTATAAAATAGTTTTTTATAATTCCTCTAAATGATGGTGCGCGATCACCACGGCCCCTTACCTCGTTAAGATGTGTTTTTGTTTGATCTAAGTAAAGAGGATTTTAACACTGTTCGATTTTAGATAGCTTCTATACTTAGTCCGTGAGTTTTGTCGAGTCTCATCTAGTGATCCTGGTCAGTAATATATACGACGAATTGTTAATTTTAAAATGTTTTTTTAGCTTATTTTTTAACAGAATTGTTTACAACCCGACATTCAAAAGAAGGCGGTATTTCAACTCATTCGTTTCTGTGTATTGCTGTGTACCTATAAAAATAAGAAAAACAATGAGTTACCACTTAGGAAAATTTATGATATATGCTGAACACAGCATATCGGTATACATATCAAAGCCTGTCGCACTTCATCAGTTAGCCAATCTGCCCAAGGCAGTCCGCCTTTCAGCTCATAAACCATTTCTATTAATTAACCATTTAAAATACGCATTTGCACATTTGCCATGGCCACTTAAACTGTGTCAACAAACAAAGAGGAATAACCGGCGATTGAGCCAGTGAGACAGAGAGTTTGTCAACTTTTTGACCAAGCCCTGAGAGTATTTAAACAATTATCGTTAAAGTGCATAAAAAATATGTGTATATATGCACCGATACAAACAGCTCAAATTTCGAATACTGAACGGGTTTGTTTATTTATTTATTTATTCCGCACGCCTTTCCAGCGGAGCGATTCATCGATTGCGGTCGGGTTTGGCCCTGTGTGAAATCAGTTTAAGTACTTTTTTGCTGGTTTTGCTTTGGCTCGACAGTTGCAGCTATTAAAATTACTCTGCAAAGTGATGTACATTTATAATAATTTGCATATTAAATTATTTTCAATGGCAGGACAATGATTTTCAGCATCAGCAGCGGCGGCACCAACAAATAATAAAATAGCCTCAAAGACGCAAACAAACAGCGCCAGAATAAAAATTGTAAAAAATCGAATTAAAAAGCGTTTAATGTGCCAGGGATTAAAGGCAGGGAGGCGGTGTTGGTCGGGGCGTGCCATTATTTGCAATATATAATCTGCAATCGTTTGCCATTTTATCCCCAACTTTTTGTGATCATTAAGCAATGTTTTAACTTTTTTCGAAAACAATATTCGACGGCATAAAAATGGTTTTCAATGGAATTATGTGAACAAAACAACAAATTCCCCCTGGACAGAGGAAATACGAGTTATGCGTTGGCTTGGCAAACGACCACCAGTGCGTATACGTAATGAGCTCTGGCCAATCGAAAGCGTTGTGGCGAGCATTAAATTAGACTCGATAGAGGAATTTAAATGCGATTCCAATGGTTCAGGCCGCCAGAGGTGCCTCCTTAACCCAACAGAAGCCTCGCATTCCAGACGCACCCCGTAACAACCAGGGCTTCCTCGTTAACACCCCGCAAACTATCACATCTCATTTGCCTAACACTTTTCGATTCGATCCCTTGATGAAGTTGGCACGGCAACTTTGCAGCCACATAAGTTGGCCGCCCCTAGGTGGGTGGATGTGTGCAAGGATATTCGAATCCGACACTCGAAACTCACTCAAACACTTGGCATAATGCGAGCCTAAAAGCGTGCCACATTTGTAAACCAACACTTAGCAGGGGGTGGAAATTATGCAGCAGGAATAGAAATAAAAAGTAAAATGCTGTCACATCCGATTCGAGTGGCAATATCAACAGGGCGGACCAGGCGAACAACACCTAAAAGAATTTCAGTAATTTCCCCAGCAATTCCTGCTGACAAGTTTCGCATTTCTATGGCCATTAACCCTTTTTATGGTAGCCACAGCACACCCCCAAGAATACCTGTGCATTTACAAGCCGAAATTTTAACATATTTCCACAGTTTATTCGGCAAATAATGCCGAACTGTGCATTTCTAATAGATGAGGGCCAATTTCACCACTCTCATTACCAGCATCCCTTCCCCGTAGAAGTCATAAAAATCTAAATTTCAAAGCAGCCTGCCAAACATTATTGGCATTGGTTGGGCGAGTGGGCGGGGCAGGGCAAGCCGAATGACAGCAACTTTCGACAAAAGTCCTGTGCAAGGGCCCAAGGACGAGGGCTCGGTATTAAAGTGCAGCCAGGACTGCTGCAGCAGGGACACCTCCTCGGTGACAGACCAAGGCATGCAAAAATCTATGCCTTCCATGTCCGATGACGAGCCCTCTTCCCCTTCCACCGCCGATGCACTCCACCTGGTCCCTTTATGTCTGCGGCTTTTGATTCTGACATTGCATGCCAGTCACCTGTGCGATGGGAGGGCGTGCGGGACTAGGACAGCAGCTGGTCGTAAAGTGCAATAATGCCTGAATTTATGCAAGTCGAGTGTAATAAAAATATGCATAATTCTACCATAAATGATCTTAAGCAAAGCACACACACCAAAAGCCTCTGCTTATTTTCCACTTCCTCAAGTACACCCAGGCGACCAAATGTGCCTAAAGCCTAGAGCGCTGCAATATTTTCTGCGAAAGAGTATTATGATTTAATTAGATTTATAAATGGGATCCAAAGACATCGGCACCAGAAATCAATCCCTAACTTTATAGTGCCATTTAGTGCCATAATAATAATTATTATAGGTACAACTTCAAAAAAGAAAACTAATCTTTTTATAGCTAGAACCAACCATTTAACGATTATAGTTTTTGTAGGGATAAACAGATTTAAAACGGAATTACATTTTCAGCTTAATTTGACGCATAATAAGTGGCCAAGACCCAAGTCGCATTGAAAATCCACCAATCAGTGCTTTTCTGTCGTATCCACACCGGTCTGGCTCGATGGAAGCTCTGGACCAAGTTCGCCCCTTTGGTTACTTTGTCGGCTGGACTTTTATGTCCTCTTGGACCGCTGCTATGTTGTTTAAGTGTTATGCGCCTGCAGCACACCCCCCAAACTGATGCACTGGCTCACAGGAGCCACTGATAGCCAAGCAGGCTCATAAAGGGTAAAATCTTTTGGATTACAACGCAGGAGGCAAAATGCACGGGGTGGCAGCAGGATGGAGCTTATTGCCGTGGCCATAACTGGCGAAGCTTTCGGTAAAACTTAAGCAGTTCGCAGGTGTTGCAACGAAATTGCAGTTTATCTAGCCACCCATAGTTTCGCCTCCCCTTTTGCCACCACCACCCCCCGTCAGTTAATGATCTTCGGCATATGTTGCGGGTCACAGAGGAGGTGGCTTCCGGGGAGCCGGACTGGCCAGAACGGGGCAGGAAATTAAGTTTTTGTGCTGTTGTATTGCGTAAATGGCTTTTTAGTTCCCACGGAAGTGAGTTGCATAAATTTCGCTCTAGTTTTCCTCGCCTTTCTTGCCAAAAGCGCGTGTAAAAGCCATGAAGTCGAAATCGAAAAACGAAACTAGCAAACGGAGATGATTGACGAAAAGCGGGAGGTGGGGTGGACTTTCGGCTAATGGCGAGTGGTAACTGGAGCAGAGCATAAATCTTCATTCGAGTTCTCGCAGTCGAGTCAAGTCATGCCCCATCCTCCTATTTTTCGGGTGTGCAACGAGACGTAAGCAGCTGGCCCTCCCCCGGCTGCGACCCCACCCAAGCGTTACCCACCGCCCATCGGCGAGGCGTAGAACAAAGGCCATTATGTACAGGTGCTGCTCGTCCAAAAGTGCCAAAACAAAGCAGACGCACTTGCTCACACGCACATCCCTGCCACCGCCCCCGCCCACGCACACCCCACCTCCACGCACACAGACAAGGGCAGGGTGCAGACACATTGATTAATGAATTAATGAGGTAAACTTTGCACCTCAATGGCAGGCAGCTCAAAGGCAGTGGAGCGGGGGCGTCTTCTGGTGCTCCTTCCCAGTACTTCTGCTTTTAATGTCCTCGTCACGTCATGTTACGGTTAGCGCAACGCAACCTTGTTTGGGGTCTTCTCTGATTTGGGAATGCCACACTGATAGCAGCAGAGCAAATCTAGCATCATGTTTAATTTAAATATACTCCGCTTTTTCATCCACTGTGCAAGTGGGAACATCTCCTAAATTGATTATAATATTTTCATTTAATCATAAAATGTAAAATTTATTGTATTTTTGTTGAATTTAACTGAAATATAAAACTCGAAACACTTTAGCATTTTTTATCAGTGCAGCCTAGAGGTGCAGGATGCCCCTTGGGACTGCCACATATGAAAGAAGAGCAAATTAGAAGGGTTAGTAGAGTTTTTTAAATGTCAGATACCACAAACCCTTACCGACCTAATATTTAATTTTATAAAAAAAAATATCGGATATTAGATAAAATAACATTTTAAACAAAAGGTTTTTCTGATTTATTGTTTTAAACGCGGCCACCCGAAAGCATATTTCAACCCAAAACATTTGCCAAAAACATGGCTAGATCGACTCGTCTGGAGAATTTGCTCTGTTTTTGATAAGCGTTTTAAAATTGTACTAAAATATTTTATAATTTTTCGACGTTACCTTAATTTATTTTGACAAGTTTGCAAGGTGTTATAACGGAGATTTCCAACCCAAAGGAAAATGAGCGAAAATGCCACATGATTTGTAAAAACCCGTTTGTCATCAAGCTGACGAAAAATCATGGCATTTCCCACTGTGATTTACATGAGCTGGCTCATTCCTCACGTGTCCATCTCCATCTCCATGTGACCCAGCTCCAGATCCTGCCGAGGGGCGTGCGCCAGGCGACGAGGATGAGCCGAGTCAACGTCAGTGCTGCTGCTGACACGTGATAAAACGCTGCTCCGGCTCTCAGCCGGCGAAGCACCCACCTGCGTTCCCTCGCTAGGCCAGCGGTACGTTGTAGGTGAGCAGGGCACAAGGCTTTAACATTTACATGGCACACGCACACACACGCTCCGGCGAAGAAACAACAACCAAAACTTTGGCAATTCTTTTGTGTGGAGACCAGGGCACACCACACACATGCATCCCGTACCTTCCATTATATTATCCATCCATCCACAAAGTGGTAATGGGCGGTCCGGCTGGGTGGGGGCCAGCGAGTGGGTACCGCCTCAAGGAACCAGCGGAAGCTCTGTTACGGACGCCCATGGATCCCTGCCTGGGGTCGGACGTTGCCATTAACGTTTCTATTGTGAGCTTTTGGCCTTAGCGAAATAAATAAAATTCGACAGTTGCGATGGACATCTTCAGACACCTCCGCCCAACGCCCCTGCACCCCAAGTCAACGAAGTGAAAACTCCAGCACTGCAAGAAAGTAAGAAATACGTCACGATTCTGCTGGATCGAAAGCGCTTTTAGAAGAAACTCGTTGTGTATTAGAATCTATAGATTAGAATCTAAAGATTTTTTTGTTGTCCGATTTTCGGGGTGAGTCAGAAGCCAATTTTGTGACAGAAAATAGGTGAATCTTCAATGATCGCATTACGAGGGCAAATAATTCCACACTTACTACTCCTTGAGAAAAAATAACCAACTCTGCATCATTTATTTAAAACCTGCTAATATTAATATGGAGTTCCACACCAATTCCAGTTGGAGCATTTTCAGTGAAATTTAATATTTTTCACAGTGAATCAAAAAGTTTGCGGTTTTCAAATTTCGCACAGACGAGCCGAGGCCTGGGACGAACTCCGTGGAAGATTCGGCAGGGGAGGCTGAGTGGGACCGGGAAACGACACCTACCAGTTGGTGCTACTGCTCAGCGTATTTATCTATTCATGCTCACAAAAAGCAATTCGAACGCCGGGTCCGGGAACTGAGCAGCCCCGTGAGTTTGGGGATGGAAACGGGTGGTCCGGGTGGTCCGGGGCAGGACAAACTTCAATGCAGCTAACGATGTAGGGACAACAACAGAAACAGAACTGCAGATGGAGTTGGAGCTGGAGATGGAGCTGCGTTGCCCGCAATGGAGTGCAGTGTAAGTTGATTCTGTGATTTTCGGGGAGAGCCGGGGCTCGTCCTGGCATTCGTTCTTCGCCCGGCTGCATTTTGAGCTTTTATTATGTTTTTTGGGCGGCCCTCAGCCTCGTGTTGGTTCAAAGTTGGAGCTGCAGCGGAGTTGGGGGCGAGAAACGAAGAGAAGTGTAGACTTTTTAGTGTTTTACACAAAAGCGCCGGCATGGACACGACCGAAAGGTCGAGGATCGGGGGTCAGATTCGGTGCTGGGGCCTGAGACTGGGATCGGGTTGCTGGACGAATGGTTAGACGCTTGGCTGGCTACAAACAAATAGACAGACGGAAGGAATCGAGTCTGGAAAGCGTTTGCAACATGCATTAGATTGGCAGTTGGGGATTTACTTGTAAAATGCAAATGCAATGAATGTACAATTTAGGAATTTTTACACCAAAAAATGGTAGACTCGATGGAACCGTCACTGCAGTTGGGGGAGAAATAGCAACTTGCACTGCCATGTTTCCTTCCATTGAACTGCACAACAGACGGTTTACCGAGAGAAAAGAACGGGTATGGGTCTTGTGTCCTGGGCGTCAGTCTGTTTTTAAAGTTCATTTGAAATGCAAGCCGTTGTTTTGTCTGAATGACTCGTAATCTATGCTAATGAAATTGTTTTTGGTTTCGGGTTTTTAAAACGAATTTCAACCCCCTGCCAACCCACAAAAACTTCCCGCATAACAACAGAAATTACCGGAGGAGCAGCAGCTACAAATAACAGCAGCGAAGGGTGCCAAGATAAATAATCAAAATGTGTGTTGGCTCAAATTGAAAATGAAGTGTAATGTACTTGAAGATAATGCAATTTTTTTCGTTTCGTTCAGAAGGCTTCCTAAATAAAATGCAAAATTTTTCGAGTTTCTTAATTAATAAGAATATTGTTTAAGTTCACATGTCCCAAACGAATAAAAAAAACAAGGAAGATCGCTAGAGTAGAATAACACATACTCATTACTCAGCTGATGAAAGCAAAAGGATGATGGAGGCGTAAAGCGCCACCTACCCCTAATAAACGCTATGGGCGTTTCAGATAAGGAATCAAATGAAATGCCAATACTCTATATTTGATAGATTCCGAGATAAGCGTTGAAATGTACGATATTTTTGGCCAACAATTAGGGGATGACTTATGCCGTAGCAGCCCTTTTAGTGTGCAAGTACCGAATATAATAGTGTTCATTTCTAGTAAAATATTTGTAAAATCGATACTGAAATAGTCATAAATCCATCAGTGTATTCTCTCATCCTGCCTGCCTGTATTTCCTATAGGCGTTTTGTTTTCGAAGATCATAAAAGCTAGAGTTTCTTGCGCTGGGCAACATCGACCAAATTATAATTTATATTGTTTCAAAATACTTTTATTTTATTAATTCTATTTTGTACCCGCCAGTAAGTTATGATCTTAATTTGTTACTACGCGAACGTATTAGGAACGTGGTCAGTGAAAAAATAGCAATTAGATTAAAGTATAAAATGTGAAAATACAAAGATGATAACAATTTTGATTGAAATTATCGTCATCCCTAGCTAAATCATTATTTAATTAATTAATTTGGACTTTAACACCTCTTATCCTTAACAAGAGAATATTTTACAAATCGAATAAACTATAAGAATGTAATTAACGCCTAGACTATCCTATTATAATTTTTTGTAATGAGGAATGTTTTGTCGTATCATTCTCAATACCCTCTCAATAAGTTTCTGTAGCGGCTGTGCAGCAGCATCTTTCCACTGCAAACTAGCTTAATTCGTTTACCAAATCCAAATTCCAAAACACATTTCCACGCTATAGGATCTAGTAAAGACTTTCATTGCAACCACAACAAGCTTACATGCCATTCATCCCCACAAAGCGATACTTGCCACAGCTGCAATAAACCCCGGCTGCAGTTGCAAGTTGCAACTATAAACTGAATAGAACATTCACATGAACATGCCTGCACATATCCATATGTTTGTGTGTTTATTGAGGAATTCATCAAAATCGCCTAGGCAACTCGAATTTTCAGCGGATGTTCAAAAGTTGTTTCTTCTACGACCACAACACACGAGGATGCATTTATATCAGCACTTAGAACGAACACCCTTAACTGCCAAATCTTATTTTACTTTCTTTTGTTTTTAATGTATTTTACTTTATGAAAATTATAGCCTACGCTAAGTTACATTGTATTTCTCAATACAATGTGGTTTCCAACTGCAAAGGGAAAATACATCCATACTCGATCAGGATTTCAAACCGAGGGGATCTTGTCCATATGATCTTAAAAACTAAATTAGCTTAAGATTTAGGATTTGTCATCAAGGATGATGACATAATTTAAATAATAAGAAACCCCAAAAGTTTAGCCATTTCAACCTATCATTCCAAGCAATTTCATACTAAACAGAGTTTCACGCAGTACATTTCACACTTCGCATTATTTATATTAGATAAAAATCAATTTTCCTGCGGTCGATTCGTTCGTGGCAATTATCTGAGTGCATCCTTAACCCTTGACTGGCCGGCAGCCACTTGGCCGCCTCTTTCCTGCCCGGCGCAGCTCGTCCCCCTATGCCCTCTCCTGGAGGACGAGAGTCGCATGTGGCGTTGTTGATTACATTGTAGTGGCTGTGTGGTTGTTGGCGCTGGATATTGCGTTGTCTGCTGCATTATTACAATTGTTATTGGCGTCGGTGGCTGCCAGCTCCTGGCCGCAGTATAAGGAATTCAGAAAAGTTTCTCAAAAAATGTCTGCGCACTTGACGATGACGGCGACGACTTCCGCTGCAACTTGCCATGAGTCTGGTGTTGATGCTTTTATTTATGTGCTGCCGCTGCGCCCACCACCTCCGTGACTGTAGGCCGGCTCTTCGGCGAAGCGTCAATAGTTGTATTTCAGCCCACCCGGATCCGGAAGGATGCGAGGTACACGAATTCCTGCTTTCCAACTTAAATATTGCGCCCCGGGGGCTCAACGTTTGAGAGCGAACTCGCACATTCTGCGACTTTGACCACCCGCCCCCGCATCGTAACATTACAGTGATTACGCTCAGTAAGACTTACGGTTTTATTGTAAGCTGCCGGGTAAGCACTCCATGGACTCGGAGTTCTACACTCAGCAAAAATGTATGACTTAAAGTAGTATAAGACCCAAGTTAAATGCTCCTTTTATATTGTCAAATATGAAAAAAAAAGAGAAATGTTTATTTCACAAGCAGCGTTCATAATATAATATGTTATACACATATTTTTAGGTTACTTAATCAAATTCATTTTACATACACAGAGAGAATTCAGACGGTCTCATCTGCGTTCAAAATGTTCTTAAAAAGTTGAGTTTGTACTTAAAATTTGGTTAAATCATAACTGTTCTCAAAACAAGAACGTGGTTCTTAAATCAAATTTAATTTGTTCTCAGAAACTCAATAATATCAAAATAAACGCACCAAAAGAAAACAAATAATGAGATGCATTTCGACTTGAAGTGGTGTGTTCTGCATTTTTTATACCGCGTTAGTACCGCGTTACCGCCTGCGAAAAACGTTGTGCGGTAGACCAGCTGGTAAGGTGTCTGTCTCCGATTCTAAAGATTCCAGAGCACCCCTTAAGTATTTTTATGAATAGTATCCAAAATGTCAGACTTCAAATAAAAGAAGAAAGGAAGTTAACTTTGTCAAGCCGAAGTTTGTATAACCTTGCAGTTTTGCTCCCTTAAGCTGAGTAATTGGTATCTAATAGTCGACGCACTCAACTTAGCGTTCTTCCTTGTTTCACATTATTTTACCACTAATTTTCCGATCGCTTATGGCAGCTATATTTTAATAAAATTTAATTCGAATTCAGTACTACTACTTTCAAGAACGACTGTTCTCAATTCAAGCACAATGTACTTTGTTTTTTCCCTCTGTGTAGTCGTATAGTGAAAGTGTGCATGTGTGTGAGTCGAATTGGCGTTGCGAAAACTTTGTGGAAAACTTCAAAAGCGCAGCTCGCACAAAACAGACTCGACGGGGACAGGACTCCGGCGGTGGCACTATCCTAACTACCACCTGCATTACCAAATCAAGCAAAGCACGTAATGAATCAGTCACAGCGATTAACTTTTACAGCAGCAGCGAACAAATTACAACTGACGTTGTCGCAGAGTCAACATGCCGGGCCACATTACGCTGAGGTATATGGCATGGCCTCTGATCCTCCCAAAATTGGGGAAACTTGAAAATACACACCGCTTCCCATTTCCAAATTCATTTGACAAAAGTCCAGTAAAAGATGAGCATGTATGCTTCCGGTTAAAAACTCTTTTTCTGCCGGCATCTTTAAAGATCAACAGTTGCTGAATAAAATATCTTAAGTTTTATTAAAAAAAATTTTTGACATCTCCATTTAAAATTATGTCACCCTAAATTTTAATTTTTTTTAAACGCCATTGAGTTTTAAAATATTTTTATGAGTTATGAATTATTTTCTTGATTTTAGAACTAATTTTTAAAATTTACAGAATTTCGTCATAATTTTTGTTTTGTACAGAGTATGTGGAAGTATCGGATATTTTTTCTTCAACTAATGGCGATTAATAAATTATTAAAAGCCCGAAAAATGTTATGTAATGCTTATGCCAAACTTTATATATGAGTATTGCAACAAAAGCGAATGGGATCCCATTTTATAACAGATTTTGAAAACAAGGAAGGAAACTATCTACAAAGCTTTCCGTTTTTTATAAAACTAAAAACTAACTAAATCTAATAGTAAGATTCCGTCACATTTAAGTTTACTACCGTATATGTTTGACGAAACTTAACGGTATTCGTATTATTTTGACATTAACATTAATCCGGTTTTCCTATTGCAGCTATAGGATAAGTTGTCTGATTTTTTAACCCTTGCAGAGGGTATAATAATTTCAGTCAGAAGTTTGCAACGCAGTAAAGGAGACGTTCCTGACCCCATAAAGTATATATATTATTGATCAGCGTCACAAGACGAGTCGATCTAGCCATGTCCGTCTGTCCGTCCGTTTCTACGCAAACTAGTCTCTATATCATATAACGAACGGAACGATCGGAAAATTAGTAGGAAAACATGCAATATAATTTATATCTCTTGTGTTTTTTTGACATATAACCTTATAAGCTTGAAAATAACATTTTTTAATTAGTTCTGAATTTCGAATTAAATTTTATTAAAATCTGACGACTATATCATATAGCTGTCATAGGAACGATCGCATAATTGGTGGGAAATAATGTGAAACAAATTATAGCTTTGGGAGTTTTTGACATATTATCTTATAATATTGGGAATATAAATTTTTATATTTTTAAGAATTTTTTTTTAATAATGAAGTCGACTTTTGGAAGGTTTTATCCTAAAAGCTTCAAACTGATAATATAATTTGCGTAGAAACGGACAGAAGTATTTGGCTAGATCGACTCGTCTTGTGATGCTGATCAAGAATATATATATGTACTTTATGGGTTCGGAAACGTCTTCTTCACTGCGTGGCAAACTTCTCAATGAAGTTATTTTTATGCAACGGTAAAACCAAACTTTTTGATATCAAATATATCACTTTGCTGAGAAAAGGGTATCTCATAGACGAGGCACCCGGTTATGGCGTTATTCCTTGTTTAACATATAACCTCCTCAGCATAGAAATAATATTTTTTAATTAGTTTTGAATTATGAATTTCATTTTTTCTTAAATAAATTTTCATTATTTGTATTATCGTTTCTTTGACAGCTATATGTTATAGTCATCCTATTTTTATTAAATTCAATTAGAAATTATTTTCAAGAAGAGGAGGTTATATATTTGACAACAAAAAAGATATAATTTAATTTGGGAGCTAAAAGATTTAGTTTTTAGATTTTAGATTTCATTCGGGATGGTTCCGACTAATGTACTACAAAAGAATGAAGTCTTTTGGTAAAGTTTCAGCGCGATAGCTTTAAAACTGAAAGACCAGTAACACAGTAATAATAAATTTCAGAGCAACTGATTGTTAGTTTCATTTATTACTAAAAATATAATTTTATTTGATTTGTATATTTAAGTATATTGTTTGTATAATTTTAATTAACAAATATTGCAGCAAATTTCATCTACTAATTTATGGATTACGTTACGTATTCATACGGTCTTACGGTTGTTTGTTTTGGCTAGCCGGCGACGCTTCGTTGTCTGCGTGTGAGTTTCTGTCCGGTCCTTTCTTTAACCATGTTTCTGAGTGCGTACGCTGGCTTACAATTAACAGAAAATTTTAACGAGTTACAGCAACAAAACGCTTTCCACCACGGACTAAAAAAAAGTGCTCGTATAGAGTACGTATTTACATCCTTGCGCTGAGTATGTGGAGTACGGATTACACTTCTCGGATTACGGCTAACAGCTAGCGGCTTACATGACGAGACAGCCCTCCCGCTCGCGGCTATTCTGCCGGGGCAGCTGGCGCTGTGTGGGCGTTGAATGGGCGGAAGAGCCGCTGGCCACCGCTGCGTTCCCGTTTGACTCCAGACTTGCGTGCCGCGTCAGCCGCTGTAGATTTGGGTGGTGCTCAGCCAACGTCCATTGATTTCCGTTTGCTTGCTGCGATTTTGGCACGAATTCGGCCTCTTCATTCTCCAGTCCAGTGGCGTCGTCCACGCCTTGCTCTGTGCCCGGGCTGAAATCTTGGAGCGGCGAGCAGGCGGTCTCCCCCAACGACTGTATGTACTGTTCCAGCAAGTAAACGTGAGGCTGCAAAGTGAGGACAAATTCCCGATACAAAGATCCACTGTGTTCGAAGGTGCTCTGACTTAATTGCTTAAGGGCTGTTTCCGTGCGCCGACACGTGTGAACTGATTCGCTCCGGATTATCCCATTAACAATTCGCGAGATGGAAGCCGCATCTTGGAGCAGGATGGAAAGAATAAGCGCGTAATCCGTGCAGTTCGCCTCGATAAATAATTGCAACAGATACCGCAGTTTGATAGCCAGCTTCTCGGGTAAGGGGTCTACAGCCAGGTCGTCCTCCGATGCCGGCAGCGAATAGAGTCGGCGGTAGCGGAAGTTGTCGAACGAAAGCTGTGAGCCTGAGCGCGTCTTCAGCACTGGTAAGGAGCTAGGCTGCTGCAGCTCTTCCTCCTCCTCCCTAATGCTTGGTTGCAGCTGTGGAGACTGCGTTGCAGCCCCATTGGGCGTGGCAAGACTGAAGTAACCAGATTCCGACGTCTGTGAAGATCCCGCACCACCTGTCTGCCGAAGACTGACGCGTAGCTGTGCAAAATCGTCCTTTACCGAAGTTGGAAACGGGCTGGGTAGTTGCAGTTCCAAGTGTAGTGCCTGCAGGGCTCCGGCAAAGTCATCCAACTTAGCTGCACGCTCCGATTCCTGCGACAGCCAGCTAACGAGGTGAAAGTCTAGATAGGCGCACATATGCCCCAAATCCGTAAGTTTGTGGTTCTGCAGTAGTTGTCGTGCATGGCGCTGGAGAATCAGATCGATGCAGAACGTCTCGCGTTGCTTAGTAGACCGTCGACGCACAACGGTAGGTGCACCAGAACTGCTCGTTTCCGTCACAGGAGCTACAGGTGGGGCTCCAGAAGCTTGTTTGTCTTTTGGCAGGTTACTTGTCACCGTGGTGGAGAAGCTCCTTTCTCTGGCAATGGGACCGAGGACCATATTAAAGGCATCCGCATTCTGGTTCACCTGCTGCTGTGTGTTAACCTGTGGGGGCGGTGCAATTTTTACATTTACAACCATCGAGGAGCGCGGTGAGTCGATCTCATTTGGGTCGATGGCTTTAAGAAAACGGATAAGATCCTTGGCTAGCTCCCACTTTCGCTGCTGCAGGGCAATGTCTAGCAGCATGGTGGCATATTGCTTGCTTACTACAGATGGTTCCAGGTTCTGCAGGATTATAAGGTAGCTGGCAGCCGTGTCTAGCTGTTCTGACTGCAGACACATCTGGAATAGATCCTTAGGCTTACCAGCCATTGAAAACAGATACGGCCACAAAGCGATCTCTGTTTTGCGGGCACACTGCACAATTGTCTCCAAGTAGACGGGGAACTCCCTTATAAAATCAAGAATGCTAGGCAACTGGGCGTCCGGAATGGGCTGTTTGCTAGTGGCCTCTTCTTCGAGAACCTCGTGCAAGAGTAGTTCCAGGGCATGTGGAAAATACGGCAATGAGCGACACGATTGCGCGATCTCCCAGGCAGAGTATCCAAGATTTCGCTTGATCAGTTGGCGAAGCACTTTGTGCAGATAAATCTGCGACTTTCGCTCCATCACGGCAAATGGAAGTGAGAAGTGGGAGCCCTGCTCGTTGGCATAAAGCGTGCTTTCGTTTTCCACACCTAGCACAATCACGTTGTCGAAGAGCACGACCAGCGGATAAACTTTTAAAGGAAATCCCAGCATGATCCGCTTGGACATAAAGCTGTGCATACGCTGAGCACCACCTTGCTCTCCTTCGCGTCGCTCCCTTCCTGGCGGCAGAATGGGAAGCCACACTCGCATTCCGTGGGCCCCCGAGTAGAGCCAAAGACAGTCGCGCATAGCACAGCGCTCCAGGGAGTGTGAGAGCCAAAACACTTCAACGCAGCTAGCCAAGCAAGTGGCAAGCAAGGTGTTGGGGACCTATTTGGTAAAGAAAAGTTATCATTACAAGTACAACACAAATCATACACATAATATTTAAATTCATTAGGAAATTAAGCTATTTTTGGCTGAAGCTTCTACGCCCTTGTATTCCAAATTATTATAATATTGAAAGTCCCAAGAGTATAAGAGAATATGTTAAATCTTTATATCCTCTGCAAGGGTATAAAATCAATTCTTCTCTAGCGTACTAATAGACGATAACGGTTCTATTCATATTTTATTTAAATTGCATTCCATCATAACATACCTGTTCGCTGGCGTCGCGCTGGATCATCAATATGCGACCGCAAACATTCACTATTATAGTCTCCGCTTGCTCTGCACCTTGCTGCTGACCCTGTGGTTTTAGCTCATTCTTAAGGTTCGTCACGGTCAAACTTACTATGCATGCTGGGTGGATGCAGATGCTCTTTACATCCAGTTCATAGGCACACTCAATATCCAAAGCATAGGCCGTCTTTTTTGACATGTTAAACAGGCTCACGATCCCATCGGCTGTGAGCACAATCAACTGGTGCCGGAATGAGTTAAGGCTAATTACAGGCGCACGCACCTGCAGCTTGTGCCCGTACTGGTTATCTAGTTTGCAGTCCGCAGGATAGCAACGCAGCTCGTCTGTGCGGTCCAGAAGGGAGTAGCACCCCATGACCACAAAGCCATGCCACCAGAGCAGACCTCCGGAGACAACAAAATCCTTCTCCTGCGACTCATTACCAAAGAGCTTCCAGCGTCGGGTCACCAGCGAGTAGTGCGCCAATCCAGTGCGTCCAGCCACCGCTAAGTGCAATCCGTCCGGATCAATTGCAGCATATCTGATTGGCCAGTTGGTGGCCGCGTAGTTCAGTGGTAACTGCAACACTGTCCAATACTTACTTTCCGTAAGAATGCTGCCCGTATGGGGGCTCTGTTTTAACTCGAGGCAGTCTCCGTCGACAGGCATCGTATCATTCGAACTCGCTCCGCTTGAGGGGAATGTGGCCTGGCTGCCGGCGTAACTAAGCTCCAAGTTGTTGCCCTGGTTGAGATACAGACAATCGTCTCCCTGCAGCAGGATGTGCGGATTTGTCGTCATGCAGGGATTCATGCTCAGCGCACTCTTTACAAACTGTAGCTGCAACACATTGCTTTTGTCATTTTCCTCCGTCTCTGCCGCCTGCTGCGTCAGCATAAAAAGCTGGTAGCCCTCGGTGGACCACTCAAGACGGCGGAGTTTGAGTGGATTTTGGCGCACCAAGTCAACGTTCAGGCCAAAGTCCCAGCTTAAAGTAGACATAAGCAATGCTCCAAACGTGCTCCACAGGGACAGACCGCCATTCGTCCAACTAACGGCCAGGACGCAACCGTCAGGGCTCCACTTTAGCTCGTTTACTGAACCCAGACTGCCGGGCAGCACATTCTCCGTAAGCATAAGACGGTGTGAAAACTCCAATCCTCCGGTGGCATCATCTATCGCATAAACATTAACAGCGGAGCTCTCCTGGCCGTATGCCAACAGTCTAAATTTGTGGTTAACGCTGCAGACGCTTGCATCCTCCACGTCCGGCACCCAGAAGCCGTGCATGTGGTCGGTCTCGAATCTCAGATGGTTGGCAATTAGGAAGGCGGCACGTCGATCACTAAAGACGGCCGCACAGCCACCGATAAACGGGGAGTATTCCAGCGAGGCTACGTAGGAGTCCCTGCTTAAGGGCGGAACGCTCCTGGCGGACGACTGCTGAGGCTGCTGCTGCACATAGAAGGGAATGTCGCGCAGCTTAATGGCAGCTAGGGCTGGGAGCTCCTGATCGTTCTCCGTCTGCTCCAACTGAGTCCACTGAAGACGCAGCAGTTCGCAGGACTGGGTGGCCAGAAGCAACTCGCTGAGGCTGATACAGCAAACAGTTGTGATGACGGAGCCCAAAGTCACGCTGCACAGCTCACGAACGCTCAGGCGGGGAATGTTTTCCTTTATGAATAGCTCGGCGGAGTCCCGCTTAAGGCTCGCAGCGGGTGGATCCACCTGCAGAAGAATCCCGCTTCCGTTTGCATCGAAGTCCAGTTGGTACAACAGCAGAGCGCCGGATGCGGTGAGCAAGGCCAGCTGCCGGGAGTCCGGCTTCCACACGATTAGCTGGTTTCCTCCGTACTGCCGCCGGGAGTCTTCCGTTCGTCGGAAGTAGGCGATGGGGATGAGCGGGTTCGCGTACCAGATGCCGAGAAAGTCATCGCCCACTGCCGCCACGAGTATTTTGACCGCGTCGCAGCAGATGTGTCGGATGCTGGCGCTCTCGCCGGGCAGCGCCAGGCCCACCCGCTTGGGCCAGCCCACTGGAAAGTACATCCTCCAAGTGAAAAGTTACTGAACAAACGAAAAACTGCATTAGCAAGGGCAGGGAAGCGGAAAAACGGATTCAGCCAGCGCACTGGGTCGGGTACATTTACATTATGTGGGTTACGCCCAGTTTTACATGATCTCCCTCGCCCAATTAGCACTTTTACCAAACATTCCACGGCACAACAAAAAGTCTGCGTTATTTTACGCGTATACAAATGGGAGTGTTGGGAAGCGTCCCGAAATCACAGCTGTTTGCCAATCGTTGTTTTGCACCACTGATTTTGTTCAAGCAACAGTGGTGGCAGCTAAGCTTATTTCCCGTCAGGGAAGACTGTAAGTTGTTATTGCCATTCTACTTGATAGCATATCTTTCCCTTTGAAGAACTCATTTAAGAATTCAAGAACAATAAAGCTCAAGAACAATAAAGCTCAATTTTCAATCGATTATTTATTTGAATTTAGTCAATATTGATTGACTAAATTCAAATAAATAATCGATTGAAAAAGGTCAAATATTTATAATCAGGGTATTCCTTAAACTGAATTGATAAAAACTCTACAGAAAATTTCTGCACTTAAGGGAACGACCCTAAAAGTTACTTGTTGAATTTCCAATTTTTAGATGTTGTTGTTGTCAGATTGTCCATTCAGATATCCTTTATTTGCATTATCCTCTTCCTCCATGATTACAAGTGAATAGAGTTACCCTCTTACTTTTAGTCGAGAACAGCGAGAACTCTGGTTTTCAGCAATTCAACAAAAATTTTGAACAGCCCCGAGGCTGTTGAGTTGCTGAAACTTCTGAAAGATGACTTTCTATGGAACAGCTGAATAACAGTTGACCAAAATTCAACAGTTTAGGGACTATGTTTTAAGTGATAAATAAATAAATAAAGCGATTACCAGCAAGATTTAAATTTTAAGTCTTGTCAACAGTCTGTACTTAACTTGGAAAAAAATATGATTGAATTACAGCCCACTGAAAAGAATTTCAAAATTTAAGCATTCCACTACTCGCAATATTTATCATTGTTGAATATTCAAGTAACCAAACAATAAGCTTGCAGCACTGAGTAGTTCAGGGATTTTAGTTCCGAAACTGGTTCATCTGTAAACCACTGCCAAATTGAATCTAATTCAGCGCATCTCGAACTAAATAAATCAGCCGGCCCTCGAGCAGTATAAAAAAGAGGATTTCAGAAGCATTCTCGTGATGACTGCGTTCGAAGGTGAGTTAAAACTAATAATTTAAAAGCTTGTTCTTGACTAGCCCCTTTGTCGTAGAGTTTGGTGTGCTTCCGGAGCTGGGAAAGGCCACAGACGAACTGGACTGGACGTAAGATGGAAAATTCCTTGGGTTCTAAAAAATTTATAAATCTTTTTGCAGTCTCCCCACCGATGTTCAGGCGGAGGCCATTCCTCTGATCCTGGGCGGTGGCGATGTCTTGATGGCGGCGGAGACCGGATCGGGAAAAACGGGCGCCTTTTGCCTGCCCATCCTGCAAATCGTGTGGGAGACTCTGCGTGATCTGGAGGAGGGAAAGGCGGGCAAGGGCAGTACAGGAGGAGCGGTAGCGCCGTGGACCATGTCCTTCTTCGACCGCGGCAACGCCCTAGCGGTCACTCCCGAAGGCCTGCGCTGCCAGTCGCGGGAGTTCAAGGAGTGGCACGGATGCCGGGCCACCACCGGTGTCCGAGGAAAGGGAAAGTTCTACTTTGAGGCCACGGTAACAGACGAGGGTCTGTGCCGCGTGGGCTGGTCAACGCAGCAGGCGAACCTGGATCTGGGCACCTGTCGGATGGGCTTCGGATTTGGCGGCACGGGCAAGAAGTCCAACAACCGTCAGTTCGACGACTACGGCGAGGCCTTTGGTAAGTCGGACGTCATTGGTTGCCTGCTCGATCTGCAGCGCCTGGAGGTGAGCTTCACCAAGAACGGACAGAACCTTGGGGTGGCGTTCCGCCTGCCGGAAAACCTTGCCAAGGATACCTTCTATCCGGCAGTGGTGCTAAAAAACGCAGAAATGCAGTTTAATTTTGGAAAGACTGACTTTAAGTACTTTCCGGGGAACGGATTTGTGGGTGCTTGCCAGGCAGGTGTTGAGAATAGCAAAGCCAATCCGCTGGCCAGTCCAGCAGCTGGAGCAGCAAATGCCAAGCCGGCGCCGAATGCGCCCCAGGCCATAATCATCGAACCCAGCAGGGAGTTGGCCGAGCAGACCTACAACCAGATCGAGAAGTTCAAGTACCACTTGAGCAACCCCGAGGTGCGTTCCCTGTTGCTTATCGGGGGAGTAAGGCTGGAGGAGCAAAAGGCACAACTAATGCAGGGCACCCACATAGTGGTGGGCACTCCCGGGCGACTGGAGGAGATGATTAACAGCGGCCTGGTTCTGCTAACTCACTGTCGCTTCTTTGTACTCGACGAGGCGGACGCCCTCCTCAAGCAGGGTTACACCGAACTTATTGATCGTCTGCACAAGCAAATACCCAAGATCACGACAGATGGTCGTCGGCTGCAAATGGTTGTGTGCTCGGCCACGCTGCATGCGTTTGAAGTGAAGAAGATGGCCGAGCGCCTGATGCACTTCCCCACCTGGGTGGACTTGAAGGGAGAGGATGCCGTGCCGGAAACTGTACACCATGTTGTCTGCCTAGTGGACCCGCAGGCTGACACCAGCTGGCAGTCACTCCGCCAGCCCATAAACACTGATGGCGTCCATGACCGGGACAATGTTTATCCGGGAAACCTTTCGGAGGAAACGCAGTCGCAGGCAGTCAAGCTGCTCAAGGGGGAGTACTGTGTCCACGCTATAGAGAAGCACAATATGGATCGGGCCATAATCTTCTGCCGTACCAAGCAGGACTGCGACAACTTGGAGAAGTATCTTCGCCAGCGTGGAGGACAACACTACTCGTGCGTCTGCCTGCACGGCGATCGGAAACCACAGGAGCGTAAACAGAACCTTGAGATGTTCAAGCGACAGCAAGTCAAATTCCTGATTTGTACGGATGTGGCTGCACGCGGCCTTGACATTACCGGGCTTCCGTTCAGTGAGTTTTTAAATTTTATATGTACTCTGAGGATTTTCCTTGAAAGATAAAAGTCTCATTTATTAGCAAAAGATATTCTTAAAATAGAATAGTTCTATTGAAGTTGCTATTTGACGCGATCAGACGAATTTTGATTGGGTTTTTAATTAAACCGGAAATAATTTGATTGTATTAAATCCGTTTACGGTAAACCCATATTTTTCTAGCTATCCAATTTTTCACGGTCACTTTAAATTAAATTATATCATAGCACTTATATTCAGTTCCTATATTTCCAATCTTTCTGTTTTTTTAGCCAGGATACTATTTTATCTTTTAACGGTTAACAACAACGCCGAGATAGGTGTTAACATTTGCATAACTTTAAAGTTTGTCTTTTTTATATTGGATAAAAATTATTTCATACCATTTCGGAAGCCCTATGGTAATGTACAATCCTTCTTATCCCCAGTGATCAATGTAACGCTGCCCGATGACAAGACCAACTATGTGCACCGCATCGGACGTGTGGGCAGAGCGGAGCGCATGGGGCTGGCAATTAGCCTGGTGGCCACGGTGCCGGAGAAGGTGTGGTACCACGGCGAGTGGTGCAAGTCGCGCGGCCGCAACTGTAACAACACCAATCTGACCGACGTCCGAGGATGCTGCATCTGGTACAACGAGCCAAACCTGCTGGCTGAAGTGGAGGATCACCTGAACATCACGATCCAGCAGGTAGACCGTGCCATGGAGGTGCCAGTGAACGATTTTGACGGAAAGGTTGTGTACGGCCAGAAGAACTTCAACACCGGCAGCGGATACGAGGACCACGTTGAGCAGTTGGTGCCCACCGTTCGCAAGCTGACCGACCTGGAGTTGCAATCACAATCTTTATTCTTGAAACGCCTTAAGGTCTAAAACGGATCTGGAGCTGTAATCATTTGCTAAGCAAGGAGAGGGTCTAGTGAAATGAGGTCTGCATGACCAACTCACGCGGGAATACTTTAACGGCACACACACATAATTATGTAGGAAATCAGAGCTGTTGCACTGCAATTATGAGTAAACATTCAATTAAACTAACATTAAAATCTTCTGTCTAAAGAGTAAACAGCCTCGGGTGGGAGCTGAATCTCGAAGCCACTACTCCTCCTCCCCCTCTTCATCTTCGTCCTCCTCGTAAAACTGAGTACGCATCTGCTGGAGTTGCCTAAGTTGCTGGCACAGCTGGTTGCCGAAGGATTCCACGTAGCGAGGGCTGATCTTGTCTAGCAGGGCGTAGGGCGTTTCAAATATCTCTTCCTGCTCCTCGTTCTCGTTGCCTTGGTCCTGACCCTCGCGAAGAAGAGCGCGAATCCGCGCATTCTCGTCTATGGTGTCGTATTGGGAGGAGACGATCTTAAAGCCACGATTGGTCACCTGCACACAGCAGGTGGCACTCTCGATGGTGCGGATGTTAAGGTAGATCTGCGTGGCATCGCTGGCCAGTTTGGAGGATACACATATCTCTGCAACGTGGGCCTTCACATCATTGATGATGGCGTTAGCCTCATCCTCGCAGTTGAAGACCTGCTCCTCCCCGTGCTCCGCACTGGCTTTCGGTTCGCCCATCCTGTCAGAGTCTCGACGCAGGGCTTCGGCTCGCCTTTTAATTGAATCCCAGTTGATTTCGTTCGGTTTTTACAGGCGCAACATGTCTTTCTATTTCATATGTCAAAGCAGCTGTCTGGCGTCTGCCAAGCGTTAGTATATTTTTGGTTACCAAGCGAAGCAGGGCGTTCCGATTATTGTTTTCTCCATATTACATTCGAGATCAGTATTTGGCTAATAATCGTGGTGATAAATATAAATAAATATACATTAGGCTGAATTTTTGCCTATTCATCAACAATTTTTTAACAGAAATGGCTACATCCACTGGCTATTTTGTACACTTTAGCAACTAAAAGCATGCTCTGCTTTATTTTGTATTATATGTAACTATACTTTCAAATTTCCTATTAAAGCAAATATTGCTAGGTGGTTCAACAACACAACAACTCTAGTTTTCAAAAACTCAACAGTCTCAATGATGTAAAGTGGCTGACATTTTCATTGAACAGCTGAGCAAAATTGACCAATTTGCATTCCAACAGTATCCTTAAGCTGAACATTGTAATTCGCAGGAACCTCTTACATATGGCGCTGCCAGATACTTTAGCCTAAAGAGCTGCAAGACAGTTACTAGAGTTGCCGAGTAATATTTGTGTATTGGTTGGCAAAAAACGTAATTAAATCAAAATAGAAAACAACAGGTCGAGTGAGTACGTCCGCGATTGGATTGGTCGGTAGAGCTAAAGATTATACTGGATAGTATGGGTCGATGTAGCCATGTCCGTCTGTCCGTATGAGCGTTGAGATCTCGAAATCTTTAAGACCTAGAGTGTTGCGACTTAAAAGCGCACTTTTGTTTTAGCAGAGTAACTCGCCCACTCCAAAGACCACAGCACTTAAACTCGTCTACAGCTCACATTTTGCTGCTAACAGCAAGTAGCAGCCTCGCACGTTCGTAGTTGATATCAGAGGTCTTGTTAGAAACAATTTAAAATCTTTACAAAAATGGCTCAAACTTATAAAAAAAAAAGATAGTAGGTGAAAAACTGGATCGTGCTTTATTAGTTGCGGGTCTACTATATGTAGCTATTTATAGCTGTCGTTTATCGCTTTATTATAATGAAGACCTTTGGTTCAAAGTTTTTTTTAAAGTTATTTTCTGATTTTTTAAAAACGTCCCTAACAATTTCAAATTACATTTTAAGTTGAATAACCCTTAAGATTCCTCAACTTTTGATGCACGATACCTTGTTGTGAAGAGTCCCGATTTAGTTACAAATAAACGAAAATGGCCACATTTACCACTTCAGAGCACTGCCTGAGCATTGAACTTTTTTAGTGCGTATCCAAACTCTTTGAAGTCTTAGATGATGTTAAACGAGGTAATGTATGACACTTTAGTTCTAGAATTTTTAGATAAACTCGCTAGTTTGGCGGTAAAACAGCGCGTATTCCCTCTCGCTCACTCCCATGGTTAGCACGCCTTTTTGTACTACTTGAGTACTATACTTTAAAAAGAAGAACACTACAATATATTTGCAGAATTATTGCATGGAATTGGTATTTTTGAAACTGAAAGGGTATTAATTTGTAGAACAACCATCTTATCGTTATCGGTGCGAAACCAGTGTTAGCTTGCAGGAAAACATCGATGCTGTGTAAAACATCGATAGAACGGAATAATAATCGCCTTCGTTCCAGCTCTAGGATCATTGCGAAAAAATAAGAATCGGGCATCGGCACGGACGACTGAAACTGCAATTTTAAGAATACACGGACAGGGTTGTGGAGCTCGGCAGACACAGACATTCAGGGCGTGTGACAGCGATCGCAAGTGCTAATTACCCGTTCGCAGGCGAAGTGACAAAGGCACAGGCTTCAGAATGAGCGCACCTGGCATGGACAAGAGAAAACTCTCGTAAGTATTGTGCAGAATTCCTTCGTTTTTCCTCACTGCGCACACACATGCCGTCGGCACGGTGCACACACAGCCCAGTGTGCGAGTGTGAGAGCAGCTGCGCGCAGGCAGCGCAGTCGGCGTGAAATTGATTTTTCGCGGCAGAATATTCTCAGCAGCAGGCATTTCCTTTGCTGCGTCGGGATAAACAAGGATCAGGGCCAGGGGTGGAATGGGATGGGGAGAGACATCTGCGGCAGGAGTGGACTGGCGGACAAGCGATTTTGTCCTGGGCAAGGCCAAGGACAAACCCTGAAAGCCCAGCAAAGTCTTTTACTTACCGAAGGCGAATTTATTAATAATCTCATGTCGAACCCGTGGAGATTGTTGTGTTTTTTATCAGGCGAAAGTATGCTGCAGGTAGAGGCAATAGTTGATCATTGACCAACATTTGAGGCTATAAATGAAATTCGACTACTCCACTACTTCTGCCCGCTAGAATCTCCCCACTGCGTGACTCACATTTTAAATAGTTTTCTTGGGAAAACACGCGATAGTAAACCCTTTAGGAATGTTTTCACTTTTCATTTGGAACTAAGTCAAACCAGCGTATCCCTTAGTCGGGCCAACCGACTTAGGTCTTGTTCAGCTTGCCATGCAACACAGCGATAACCAACCTATAGATACAAGCACTCGCCAGCAAGCAAGCTAGCCATTAGCCAACTTGGCCGTTATCAGCCAGAGAGTTTTACAGCCGTATTAGCCCTCTCTCCGCTACGACCCAACATGAGTAATGCCAGCACGAGCCGCTTTCATTTGGCCCAGTTCTGGGCGCTGTCCAAGGCGAATGCGAGTTGGCTTTGCCTGTCGTGACGCCTGCCAGCGTCCTTGGCCCTGTGCAGCCGCCCACCACCCACTGGCCCTGAGCCTAGCATCCGCGAGAGCCCCTAATCACCCTCATCATCGTGGTCCTCACCCACTTTGTGAAGCGCTTGCCGTTTTATCAGCTCGCAGATTCTCAGAGCGGGTTAGACATACATATGCCTATAAATAGCAGCCACCTGCTCGAGAAAATCCATACGGTGTGCATGCGGAAGGGTGCAATTTATGCTGCACGCGACCCTGCTGCCGAGCCATCAATGCCAGCTGCTTCTGACTTGGACGCCCCCAATGCTAACGCCTGGTTCGTTGGTGTGGGCGCGGATGTGGGAAAGCCCTTAGGTCCAAGCGCTCCCGTGGAAGTGCTCCCATCGCGTGCCACAGCTAACTGTTGCTGCGGTGACTCATAGTCCAGAGGTACTTGCCATGGCTGGGCTTTTATCGGCCTCGACCATAGAGTATTTTACTCTGCTGGAGGAATGTCGCAGTTACAGTACAACTCCGCTAGGAGCAACGCAGAACTTCCTGAAAATTTATCGGATACTGCGTATCAGCCCTTAATTCCAAATGCTGAGTGGTGGATATTATCTCACTACAATACGGCGGCTAATACTAATGGTATTCCTTCTTCTTATGCAGCACATCGGGCGACTCGCTCTACGAAATCCTGGGACTTCCGAAGACGGCCACCGGAGATGATATCAAAAAGACTTACCGAAAACTCGCACTCAAATACCATCCCGACAAGAACCCCGACAACGTTGATGCGGCCGATAAGGTGAAGTACTGGCACATCACGGGTTCCTTAATACTTTCTAAACGTCGAAATTGTTGCAGTTCAAGGAGGTGAACCGTGCCCACTCGATACTGAGCGACCAGACGAAGCGCAATATATACGACAACTACGGCTCGCTGGGCTTGTACATAGCCGAGCAGTTTGGTGAAGAGAATGTGAACGCGTACTTCGTGGTCACGTCGCCGGCTGTAAAGGTCAGGAATCGCGATATTTGGCCTTGTTTGACGGATTATTAACCTCTGTTTTTCCTTGCAGGCGTTGTTCATCTGCTGCGCTGTGGTTACAGGATGCTGCTGTTGCTGCTGCTGCTGCTGCTGTTGCAACTTCTGCTGCGGCAAATTCAAGCCGCCGGTCAATGAGTCGCATGACCAATATGCACATCTGAATGTGAGTGATGTTTGACTTGGTTTAACCAATCTCAGTCCCTACACCTACACCCTTACCCAGCCCGCTACTAACTAAAATCGTTTTATTTAGTTGAAAAAAGAGAAAACAAGAAAACCAATCTGGTGCAATGCCAATACTTGATCCCTTACGCATGCTTTCCTTTCACCAATACACTGTACTTTTACCAACTAAACACCAAACCAAGTTTGATGATTTTTGTGAGGAGATCCGTATCGTTGTTCCGTTAGAGAAGCTAATGTTTAGTCAAAAACTTGCTCCTACATCTAACATCAAAGCTTGCTTACCAGCTAACCGATCAATAAACGCCTAACCATTTTTAGTATAATTTATATGGTTTATCAGCTTACTTGGCACGCCACCTCTATTGTCTGGTTTAGCTTTAGACCCGTATAAACACTCGACTCTGGTTGCACTGCTTTGTTCTTCGTTTTTCGTTGGGGTAAGTATGGAGTTTGGTTTTGGTTTTCGGTTCCAAGTACTCTAAACACAGCAGAAATCAGAACCCTGATTTTTGAGGCGAGAGGTAAACACTACTAACCCATCCGCAAACTGTTCCGATCAATTCGAGTTAAGTTTTTCTTACGTATACAAATTTGATATTGTTTGTTTTTTAATGTATACTTCACGAAAATCATCAAATGCTTCGAACGATTCTCTCTCTTTCTATTAATATAAACTAATTACAACGACAACACTTAACCGCTCGGATTTTCCCCGACTGAGTCCGCGAAATCGAATTTCCAGATACATAGGTCCAGCAATTTTGATTTCATCCACGATTGCTTTTCTTGTTTTTCTTGTCACATCCGCATTCAGTTTTAGTTTGCACCCTCATCAGCAGAATTCTTCCTTTGTTTGATTGCAATCCAAGGAAGAGAGCCGAAGATTTACGTTTCTATTTTTGTTTAACTTTTTTTTTCTCAAAACTCTTTGCGATCGACTCATCATATCCACCACCTACTACCACCCAAAACCACCACACACTCGCTCTCGACCGTGCCGTCAGCGCCCCGATGGCAATCGAGAGGTCAACGATATGCCACCGCATCTGGGACAGCCGCCACGACTTGTAAGTATGCGAATCGAAAATGATAATGGCACGAGTAACGCATGAACTCGGGGAAAGATCACCTGCCACCCGCCACCTGGCTCCCACCAACTAACTAACACAAAGCCAATGACCAAATCCGAACTCTACCTTAATGGTACCCAATCAAAATTAATGTGTTCCAAGAGAACAAGTCCCACTAACATTCAGTTGCAAAATTAACTCAATCGAATGTACAGAAGAAGAGATGACAAATAAGCGATGGGCTCTTTTAAGTTCTGCTGTAAATGCTTGGTAAATGTTTTATGATTTTCTTACTGTGCTGTAATCTGGCTGATTATAAGTTGTAGTATTTGGCTGAAAGTGTTCTCCTAATCATAAGTACAACAGTAGCGTAAGAGTTGTTAAACTGTAGAATGGTTAAAATGGCTTGTAGACCGCTCATCCACCGAAAGTTTTTGACTAAACATAGCCGATGGGACCAACCCTCTAAGCTCTCAGAACCTAAACATGCCGTAGAAAATAGCTTAATGACCGATAGTCTAACACCAATTTGTGTGTCTCGCAGGAGGATGTTGATCTCGACGACGTGAACTTGGGCGCGGGAGGAGCCCCCGTGACCTCGCAGCCGCGCGAGCAGGCCGGCGGACAGCCCGTATTCGCCATGCCGCCGCCCAGTGGAGCCGTGGGAGTCAACCCTTTCACCGGCGCCCCTGTAGCAGCCAACGAGAACACATCGCTGAACACAACGGAGCAGACCACTTACACGCCAGGTATATAAACAGTTGGTCCAGCAGTCAGCCCCTCAGCCAGTCTCCGCAGAGGGGTAGCCAGTTAGCAACCCAACAAAGCGTCTTTGACCATCGAACTTGTTATTGTGCATAAATCGAACAAATATTGTAACCTTCGGTCGCTGGACAAGTGGCGCGGACACTCAGTCACCTCTCGACATAGGCCGTCCAGCGATCAGATCAGATTAACAACTCCTTAGCAGTTAAGCTCGTGTTTACGGCAAGGTATTTTTTAGACCCTTCCTGTGTATGTAAGTCTCACACATGTCCAGGCATAACCATACGTCCATGCGAACATGGGATCCACTAACTCAGATCTTCATGTGATATCGGTTCACCACACACTGCCCGAGCTGCGGGATGACCAATGCCCAAATTGATTGACCCAGCCTTCCGTTTCCTAGATTTGTGGCAGCCATTCGGAAGTCCCCCTTTTTAAAGGACGATTATCAAGATCCATTTTCAAGCTTACGCATGTTTTATTTTCCTCTCGATTTCATTGGACTATGCTGATCGCCATCTGTATGTAGGTGTTTCATAAAGGAACCAAGACACGTAACATTCATTTAGTTTAAGTTCGTTTGATTTACTTATTGTTTGTTATGCAACGCGTAAATTTTGATTTGTTCTCACTTACCACTGTCTACTATTTTCTCTCTCTCCCTCTCTCTTCACCTCTAGATATGGTTAATCAAAAATATTAGTCAAGTGCTGCGAGTGAGTCAAGCTCCGGGTGCATGCGTACACCACACATTCAGACACACACAGAAAATACAAGCCCCTAAATCGTAACAGAAGAGAAAACCAGATTTATTTCCTAATTATTAATGTTGTTTTTAAGAAGTGCGATATGTTGAAGCGAGTAAACATATGAACCTATGTATTTATTTTAAGCCGTAGCACTTAGCTTTAATTTTAAATAATCTAACTTCGTGGCAGCCTCTTGGCCAGTCAGGCTGATCTTGTTCCAATTCGGGGAATCGATTCACCCATTCCATTGCTCCACCCATTCACCTGGCTGCACAGCTATACACAACTCGAATTGATGCCAAGCTGCGCACCCACCAACTCCATCTATTCAGTCGTGCTACAACCACCTGCGGGTTGATCAAATTGTGTATCGGGAGTTAGTCTAGACATTTGCTTGGGGATCGGATCCCCTCCGGCGCAGCTCCGTGAGTTGGCGCTCAGCCGCAGTGGATAATGAATCGACTTCTCGCGAAGAGAGGCACTGTAATTATATAAATGTATATGATAGTGTATCTAGTTCGCATTTGTGTCGTCGCCTAGTCTAGCTAAATTGTTCGCGGGATCGCCTCTTCACCGATTGTTTCTGTTAATTTGCACGGAATTGTTAAAGCCAGACTACTTATGTAAAAAGGATGAGTTGTAGAGCGACGCGCCCAGCAGATTGCTCCGATCCGATTCTAATGCAAATGTAAATAAGTCAAATTAAACAATTATGCATCACACAGGCAAGCAGAGGAGGACGAAAAAGAACACTATAAAGGGCGAAATAATTAAAGGAAAGATAAATTATATAACAGATATTAATAATCCTCTATATATATAACTAAATACAAGTAATCGAAAGTTCAATTGTAACCCCCGAAAGTATTGCACATATGTATTCTAAAATTGAATGGAATCCTTATTCGTTTTGTTTAATTGTTAACCCGCTTTTAAATGTAAATGAATGCGATTAGTCCGTCAGTAATAACTTTTATATACGTAGTATCCCCATTCTAAATCATTGACATCAATTATTGCGGATCAGTCTGGCCCGGGCTTACATTTCTAGGGATCGTAGGTCCGAAGGTCCTGGCTCATTAATACTAACTTGCATATATGAAAATCAATTAACGATAATTAAATTTTATGGTCTTGCGTGGGTATTTATTGTTCGTACAAGTCAAAAGCAAAATGCAAAGTAAACTAAATTTAAACTTAACAATTGTTTCCAAATTTCAATTGTATTCTGGTATAACACGAAGAAACCGAAATAAATTTACTATACAAACTCACCGCTGCGCATCATCTTTCTATACCTCCTCCCACAGGGCATCCCCTCGTCGAATCGGCCCCGGAAAGCTCCAGGATGGTAAACAAACCGATTTCGGGGATGAACTTTCGACGGCGCCAGCTGACTGCAGTAGCTTTCACTCTCTCCGCTCTGGCTTTGTTTTGTTTTGGGGCAGTAACGGGCCACCGCCGGCACATGCGCTCTGCCCGCTCCCCGGAATCGCTAAACTTCGCCGCAGAGTTTTCCGCCTCAGAACCCGAAGGGCAGTCCGTCGGAGAGTTCGAGCAAAGTGCAGACAAAGTAGAAGACTTTTCCAGGCTGCTGCTCCTGCTGCTGTGCTGCTCCTGTCGAAAACGCCAAGTGGAAATTGTAATGTGATGTGTTCGCTTTAATTGTCGAGGATAAATCAATTCCGCTGTTAACTAGATTACGGGCGCGCACCTGGCCAAAGCAGGAGAGCGGAATCGAGCAGGCCCAGTCGGAGGCAGACCGTGGAAAAACCCCCGTTGCGAACCAGTTTGTGGCAGTGTGTGTGTGGCTTTTCGCCTTACTTTTTATGCGCAATTTGGGTTACAAAGCGAGAAAAACGCTGCTTAAAATGCATTAAAATGTTTTAGGCACGGGGCTTCATTGATTTTCCTACGCACAAAAGTATGGTACACGGTGTCAAAAGCAGGAACAAAGGAAGCAGGCCAGCGATGCGGACAAGAACGCGAGGAAGCTGCTTCTAGCTGCCCAGCCGTCACCAGGACTAGGCGGAGGACCAGCCGCCGCGCACATCGAGGAACTCATCCAGGCGGAGCCAGCGGAGGCATCCTGGCGCCCGTTCTGCCCAGTAGCGGCATGGCCGGCCTCGTCGGCGCCGCCAACGGCAAGCACCACCATCCACACCTCATTTCACCCACCCACCACCCGTCATCCCTGCCGGCCGGCATATGCAGCAATGACAGCGGCATCTCGACGCTGAGTGCCATCTCGCCCCCCCTATCCACCTCAACCACGACGGCGTCCGGTGCAGGAGGCGGCGTGAGCGGAAGTGGCGGCAGCCCCCAGCTGCGCACCTCGCCGGCGCTAAGCATGTTGGGTAGCGCTACGGCGACGTCCAGCGGAAACACTGCCTCCGCTGGTGGCGGACTTTCTGCCGGGATCCTGGGTCCGGCGGCCAGCATCGACTTGGGCAGCTCGCCTCTCTCGCACCGCAACTACAGCAACTCGCTGAAGGGCTTTAGCTTTCGGCGTAGCTTCGATGACAAGATCATCGCCCCGCCCTACTTGTCGCGCGCTCCCGCCTACGCCCACGGCATCCCCTATCCACACTTTCACGCGCCCCAGCCAACGGCCACCAATCCACACCACCTCCCCATGCACCACCATGGGAACGGCACTGCAGCGGCATCGGGTGCGGTATCTGGAACGGGATCGGGATCAGGTGGCGGTGCCGGAGGACTCTACCAACAGCCCCTCTCCCTGGCCACGTTGACCGCGGCCCTGCCACTGGCGCCGCTTTACGGATCCCCCCTGTCGCTGCCGCTGACCTCGTCGCAGTCCACCACCAAGCTCTCCTACCGCGACGACTTTCTGCAGCAGATTGGCTACCTGCCAACGACGCGCATCTACAGCACCCCGACCAGCATCGTGGACGAGGACAAGGCCCAGCAGGACTTCCTCTCGCTGTCACTCTCCCCGCCGCTTAACCGTCGCAGGGACATGCCGGCCCTGCGCGGTCCTTTTGTCAGCCTGTAAGTACTCCAGGGTTTGGGCTATTACTTCAACAGCGCATTTATTTATTTATTCATTCTCTTAAAATGGCTAGACTTAATTAGAATCGTTAGCTTTAGGCCAGAAATGTAAGGTGGCATATGTTGTACCACTATAATTGAAACGAGGAATAACACGGAGGTGCCTCGACTATCAGATATCGTTACTCATCTTAAGGAAGCAGAAGGGAAACGAAAATGAAAGCAGCAAAGCGATATTGTAAAGCGCCTTTCACCCCCTGTTCCAACGTATGGTAATGTGGGCGAAAGACAAATTTAAGGGTTGGCCATTTGCGATCGTAAGAGTGGGCGTGGAAAACATTTTTTTCGGATCAATCGATTGATAAGACTAATACATTTCATTTAATATTTGTTTCTAATCCTTGATCAATTTTGAAAGAGAAAACCAAATCACCAAACCAAAATAAAAACTCAGTGATCACGGACACTGGAGAGTTCATATCTCAGATTTATATTCCTTAGAAAAGAATGGTAACTAAAATGTATTGTTCTCGTCATTACCTCTTGATTGACCCATATTGATTTGATACTGAAACTAAAAGTTTGCCATTCCCACTCTAATTCCCACAAAAAGTCGAGGCACACGACACAGTAACTTGTAGTACTGGACTTTTAAAGTATTAGTTATAGTGGTCAGATTTTCCCTCGATTAGTTTTGTAACATATTTTTCTGAGGACCTATAAACATCGACTGGCCCATTTAATCTTCCGTTCTTGTTGTCATCTACCTCCCCTTACATGCGGTAAATTACGAAAATCAAGTATACGCTCTGTGTGTTCCACGTGTCTATCACATACGTAGCAAATAAATTCATCGAACTGTAACGAGCGGCCCCAATATCTGCATCGGTGGTCCGGGCAAGAGTCCGCGTTCCCACTGTGCGGGCACAGCGGGCCTCAGAAGGGGTCGCTCGCCAGAAGCGGAGCCCTGTCGGTCGATCCCTTCCGTCCCTCAGTGCCCTAAAACCAAATGGGATAACCATTCCACACACCACTTACTTACGTGGCACAGTTTTCCCGACTGCCAAGCGAACTCCTTCCTCCCTCCACCCACTCATAATCCTACGCCGACCCCCCAGCACATTCCCCTCGCCGACCGCTCCGTTTGTTTACGCTTTTAATTTGCGCTAACCGCAAGTGGGCACCACGTGACGCCAGTGGCTAACCAATGAGCACCCGCAACCCGGAGCCACTCCTCCCCCACAATCCCAGGAGCTAGCTGCAATCGAGCAAAACGATGACGTCTCTCTGCCTTTAGATGCTCTGTTTTTGCACTGATTTTCTCAGCCACTTATTGTTTTCATACGCTTCTTTCGGTGTCTATAAATAATACTTTGGAGGCAGAGATGCCGAGTAAGGTGCGTCCGTGTGCGAGACGTAGGGTGACTCAGGAGCCAAGTTTTCCCTTAAAAGGAGTCGTCATAGCTGCATAGGGAACAAAGAAAGTTCCAAGTCCGGAGAGGGGTTGCGAAAATCAATAAAGTCTGGTTAGACATTTTACGAACCTAAACATTTTCTACTGAGAGGGCGGGGGTTGCTTTTGCATTTCGCTGAATTTTTCAATCGCACCCGAACGCTCGAAACTACCTTTCGAAGTGGTTTCGAAATCTTCTGGAATTCGAGGTATTCGACATCCTGCTTGTCGAACACCCCTTCGCTAGGCGAGGGCAAACTTGGCACGGTGCCTAAGAAATCTCGAAAAACTTGATGATGATGTTGATGGGCCGCGCATGTGTGTGTTCTGGGGCGGATTCTTTCCTGGTGTGGTGCAGTCCATGAGCGGCAAAGGCGCCGAACATCGAAGGCAACGACATCGACTTGATGAAGTACATTGGATAATGACGCCAGCAGATGTTCACAGCGGGAAAAATCTCAATCTTTGCAGACGTATTCGTCCATTCAATCTGAAGCAGAAAGCATAACCACTTTATTAGTATTCAGAATTCATTTGTCAAGCGCAAGTCTAAATAATACATTTTTGGAAAAAATGATGATTGGAGACTAGAGCGTAACGGTGTTTAAATGAGTCGTAAGAGCTAGGTGGTGGAAAAAGTTTTTAAACGGATTGCATGTATTTGTAAAATATCTTAATCTAAAATCATACACAATCACTTAGGAAGTTGTTAGGAAATAATATTGGTTTCGCCTGAAACCAATCCTCAAGGCACAATAAAAATGTTTATAAAGTTATCAAATCTCTCCCAAGTCAGAAAATTCTAACGAATAATTAAACAAGAAAGGAATCTATCTTCGGCATGCAAAGGCTGACATATTGTTGAAGCTTGAATCATAGTATGCATGACAACTTAGAAAATTAAATATTGTGAAATTCTAATTATAATAAAGATACAAATACAGCTGTTCCAAAACAACGAGGATATACAATTTACTAAAGTTTGAAAAATGCATAACAGGAGAATCTTTTCTTATGGTAGTCTCATAAAAATCGCCTAGTCCATCCTTTGAGAACAAAGTGCTCTACAACCACCGGTGTTTGCAGAACGGATTTTTCTCAATGTAGCGCTCTGCGGAGAACTATCGGTGGGCACGGGTTCTAGGTGATCCGCACACAGTCACACTCTGCCGGACCGGGGCAGGCTGGGGGAAAGGAGAACGGACGGAGACTAAACTTAGTTGTGACAAAAACAACATAACAGAACAGAACAGAAATAACAGAAAATACTCGCGCTAGTTGGAAACGGCTGCGCCTTGGCCGCTCAGGAAGAGGCGGCAAAAACAAAAGCGAAAAGCCATTTCGACATTCTCGCGGACGCAACTGAACGAATCGGACGAGTGAGGAAAGATACTCGCGCAGATACAGATACTTCTCATAATTCAGATTTTTCCGCCGTGCGATATATTTTATTTATTTACCCCGCCGGGCGATTGGGGCATTGTTATGTAAGGGGTGTGTGCAGCGCAGTGTTATTGTTTCGACCAAACTCGTTCGGCGGTGTCCGTGATGCAAGTGGGGGCATAGAAAAGTCAAGGTCGCCACACCGCCCACACGCACGCCCGCCCTCCGGCCATAGCCACCCCCGTTACTGCACCCGGGGGCCATGAGCGCGCGAATGCCTAGTCGGAAATCCAATTGTCGAACCGAGCAGTGAAGCGAGTCAGAAATGGATGGCTGGGGGACGAACCGCGGCCTGGAGGAGGCCACCTGCCCCCTGGAGGCCAACGTCACGTTGGGCCTTGGCTGGCAGACGGCGCTGGTGGACCGCTGGATGGATCTCTACCCTGGCTACATGCACCGCCTGCAGCTGCTCGTATCGCTGGCCAGCAGGCTGCATCAGCTGAGCAAGCACATTCTGGCCACTCTCGGCCAAGATCCGATTTTCGTGGGCGTGCTGCAGGGAAGCCTGCTGCTGCTCTTCCTTTACCTGATGCACCTGCTCCGGCTTTGGAGCTGCGGACCCGGGCAGCCACTGAACGCCACACCCGACGTGGCCAAGGAGCTGAGCTGCGATTTCAACTTCGTCTCCGAGCAGGAGAAGCGGGCTGCCCAGGAGGCGGAGACAGAGGCTCTGCTGGAGGTGGAGGAGAAAAAGCGGCGCAAGCGGTTTACGAAGAAGCGCAACTGCGTCTCCGCCGGACCCATTCTAATTGCCCTGCGCAACCAGTCTAAGCGGCCAAAGCACCATCGGCACGTGGCCCTGCTCTTTGAGCCCGTGACGCCCGGGGAAGTGATCCTGGATACATACTTGCCGCCGCGGGAGCAGCCGCTCATCATTAAACTGCCCCAGATAGCAGAGCCCGTCAAGGAAGAGGAACCGGAAACGGAACATGTCGAGTTTATGTGGGTTTTCGGGGACCTGTTCTAATATTACTCTCAGAAAACTATCACAAAAACTAAGAAATGATCTCGAAAACATCTCTTTGCAGATCGGAGCCCCGCGGAACCTTGAGCACGACTGATGAAATCTATCCCGATTCGTCCGACAGTAGTCTCTACGTTTCGGACGAGGAGCAGGAGGATGCATCGCAGTACTGCCGTGGAGGCTACCATCCGGTGGTCATTGGGGACATTTTCGACAATCGGTTTCGCGTGGTCCGAAAACTGGGCTGGGGCCACTTTTCCACTGTCTGGCTCTGCCGGGATCTCAAGTGAGTAATCAAGCCAATGCACCATGCGGCGGGTGTTTTACATTTCTCGTTTTTCTCCTGCAGAGACGAGAAGTACGTGGCCCTCAAGGTGGTCAAGAGTGCGCCGCACTATATAGAGACTGCCGCGGATGAGATCAGGCTGCTGGAGGCTATCCGCGACGCAGATCCCATGGACGTGAAGCGGGAGCGGATCGTGCGGCTGATGAACCACTTCACGGTGCGCGGCGTTAACGGAATGCACACCTGCCTGGTCTTCGAGGCCCTCGGCTGCAGCTTGTATAAGCTGATCGTGAAGAACAACTACCAGGGCCTGGCCATAGCCCAGGTGCGGAACATAATCCGCCAGGTGCTGGAGGGTCTGGACTACCTGCACAGCAAGTGCAGCATCATCCACACGGACATAAAGCCGGAGAACATCCTGCTGGTGATCGACAATGCCGCGGCGATGAACCAGCAGATTGACGACGAGATCAACAGCCTGCGGGTGAAGGGGGCCGATTTTCCCGACTCCTACAGTAAGTTCGATACCTTATTAAGGAGACCAAGGCCTAACACTTCTATTCGCCCATCCGCAGTCAGTTCCATCGAGAAGCAGACCAAATCGCGGGCCAAATGGCCACTCATCGAGCCTAACGGGTCAACCAACACCAACACGAACACCAGCAACAGCACCGCGAACAACTCCAACTCGTCGACGCCGCTGGCCGCCGTCATCATGTCCTCGCTGGACAAGGAGGACACCACCACCACCACCTCGTCCACGCTCAATTCCAACACCACGTCCTCGCTGGCCTCCAAGTACTCCAGTCTGTTGGGGGACAGCGAGTGCAACGGAGGCCTCGGCGGATCGGCAAACCTGAACAACCGATACCGAGCGGAGAAGAAAATCACTGCCAAGGTAAGACCGCTGCCACACCAGCTCCTCAGGTACCTAGGTCCGCCGTCGCCCCTGCCCCACACTCGACAGCTCTGGCCGGGATTACCCGTTGCGGTGTGCATGAAAAGCATTTGCACTGTCGATATTGTGAACCCACCTGCAAACATACACTGCACAACTTCCAAAGGAACACGAAATTCTTATTACTTTTGTTTTCTTTTATTTTCGCGTTACCGTTGCCTTTTGGTTTGACACTCGAAACAGTCTTCTGGGGACGGCGAGGAGGATGGCGAGTCCGACACCCTGGGCGAGCAGAGCACCTTGGCCAGCGATACGCCCACCGATCCCGACACTGAACGTGAGCCCGAAGCCAGTCCCATCGCGGTCCCTGAGGTAAAGTGGGGATAGTCCATAGTGGTGCTAGTCGTAGCCCGGTCTCTAGAGCCGTGCGATAAGGTGTTTGACTTTGCTTTATTCGTTTTGTTGGCAGGGGTACTTTGCCCTGCTGCTGTTTTCCCACTGCTTTCGATTATCGCTCTTAAGTTCGCCTTTATTTAACCACATCAACACTGATCCCACACGCTTTGCCTCGGCAATTGTATCCTGGAACGAAGAGCCAAACGCTTAATTGATTGTGGGCATGGCCAGCTCTAGATGCTTATGTATGTATATTTAACTACTTGGTGTGAATATGCAGTTGCGGCCAAAGGGCTTTATATGACTTTTTTAATTCTAGTTTTTATAAATTTTTACAAGTTTTTATAGGTAGCAATCCGGATATTGTTTTAAGCCTAGAGTGGTTGATATTTTACTTATACATCATATTTTTATATATAGATCATATGTAGGATGTTTAAAAAAGATTTAATTAATCTATTCGAGGGGAATTACGGAAGGAGAAGAAGCAAGATTTTCCTACTCTATAATCACTAGCTATGTCGATCTAGCCGTGTCCTTCTGTTCCTAGATTGTTGAGACTAAGCGTAGTGTCACGCCCACTCCAACACCCGCAAAGACTCATAACGTTAATAAGGTTAATATATGTATTTAATCGTATATATCAAGTTTCTTAAAATGCATTTTTATTGCTGATATGTATTGGAGAGCCGGGTACAGAGAAAAGCCTTATTTGAATTTGACTACAGCTACCTTTTTGTAAAATAAAGGACTAAATGGAGAACTTTCTAAATAGTTTTTTTTTGCCGCAATTGTTTTAATGAATTTGACTAGGTAAAGTTATTTTTTATGTGCAAAAATATCGTTCTTGTATATATATGTATTTGGTATTTGCATCCAACCCCAAATGGAACATCGGACTCGATATTCCATTCGGGTAATAATCAGTGTTAGTCGCCGTTGGGATTTGCACAGAGAATCCCAGCTGTGACAAGCGTTTTTTGTGTTTTGTTAAGTGCACCATTTAGTGAAACCTACCAAAAAGCAAACCAACATTGTGTGTTCTTTTTCTTCCTTTCTTTGTGTGAACCAATTTATGTGCAACATTACGCTATATACACTCGACGCAGCTGCCCACCCCGAACTCCACCAACAGCTCCTGTCCATCCCACAACTCCAATACGTTAGCCAAGTCCAAGATCAACTCGAATGTTCTGAGCACGTGCACGTTCCTACCCAACGAATACAGCCTCACCAACACGATTACCAATAGCGATACAAACACAGTCTCCACTTCCGCCCCGTCAAGTGCCACTCCCTCCTCCGCCTCCGCCTCTGCACCTGCCACGCCCCCCAGCACGTGCACGCCCTCGTTCACGCGTATAGCGCCTACTGCAACAGCTCCAACTACCAGTACGACCTGTACCACAACAGCCGCAAGCACTGAGCTCTTTAATGGCGATCATACAGCAATTTGCACATCAACAACGACAACCAACGCGGTATCCTCCGCGACAACAACAACGACCACGACAACAGCAATCGCTAAACTAAATGTCAATGCCAATGCCATTCCTTCGCAGAACCAGAGTCAGAGTAGCCAGAACAACACCTATACGATCCAGTCGCTCATCAACAACAGCAACGTCCGTGTGAAGATCGCCGACCTGGGCAACGCCTGCTACGACGTAAGTACTCTGCTTTACGATAAAAGTCAGTAGCTGATAAGCCCGTTCTTGGTTATATGGTGTGGACAAAGAATTGTTAGTTAGGGCAGTCAGCATATGTAGGTATAGGTCCTTGGAAAATTTAAGTACACCACATACTATTCCCTTTGCTCGTAGATTCAAAGGGTTAATCATATTCCTTTAACAGTATATTAGAGATGTAAGGAAGCGATCCTCCGAAATATGTTCTTGATCACGATCACTAGCCAACTCGATCTAGGATAATGTAAATATACCACTTACTATTCCCTTTGCTCGTAGATTCGAAGGGTTAATCATATTCCTTTAACGGTATATTAGAGATGTAAGGAAGCGATCCTCCGAAATATGTTCTTGATCACGATCACTAGCCAACTCGATCTAGCATACTTTAGGTATACCACTTACTATTCCCCTTGCTCATAGTTTCAAAGGGTTAATCATATTCTTTTAACGGTATATTAGAGATGTAAGGAAGCCTTTGCGATCCTACAAAATATGTTCCTAATCAGGATCACTAGCCAACTCCATCTAGGATAATGTAAATATACCACTTACTATTCCCTTTGCTCGTAGATTCAAAGGGTTAATCATATTCTTTTAACGGTATATTAGAAGTATAAGGAAGCCTTTGCGATCCTACAAAATATGTTCCTAATCAGGATCACTAGCCGAGTAATAAGTTACATTGAATTGCCCCGATGTTCATTATATGTAAACATATTTTTTTGTTGCATACATATTTTTGTATTTTAATTGTAGCTATATAAAAAAACACTTAGCGAAACTAAAGAGTAAATAAAAACTCGATCTAGCTACGTCTTTCTCTTCGCCAGATGTTTGCTGCAGTATATTAAATTTAAATTCTTCGACTGAGTATAGATAATTTCAACGTCATGGAGACAGGGAAATTACAGTATTCACTAGCTTAACCGTATTCTAAAATGTCCAAAATTCAACTTCCAACTCAATAATCAATGGGAATGGTGTGCTTCTATCCGCAGTACCATCACTTCACTGAGGACATCCAGACGCGTCAGTACCGATCGATCGAGGTGCTGCTCGGAGCGCCGTACAATTATACCGCCGACATTTGGAGCACCGCCTGCCTGGCCTTCGAGCTGGCCACGGGCGACTATCTGTTCGACCCCCACGCCGGCGAGTCTTACAGCCGAGACGAGGACCACTTGGCGCACATTGTCGAGCTGCTGGGCTCCATACCACAGTCAGTGATTCTGCGGGGCAAGCATGGCTTGAAGTATTTCACCAGCTATGGTAGGCACTCAAAAGGGGATCCTATAGATTGACTAGGTTATAACCCTGCTTTATTTCCTTTTGCAGGAAGCCTGAGGAACATCACCAAGCTGAAGCCCTGGAGTCTGATGAACGTGCTGGTGGAGAAGTACGACTGGGATCCGGTGGAGGCCAAGAAGTTTTCCGACTTTCTGCTGCCCATGCTCGAGTACAATCCCGTCATCCGCGCTTCGGCAGCGGAGTGCCTGCAGCATCCGTGGCTGGAGCAGGAGGAGTTCGTCTAGGAGGCTCACAGAGTCGCGAAGACGCTAGAGAGACAACAGACACAGGCACACCTAAATAATGCATAACATACGTATTTCGTACTCGTATTGTATTTCTAGGCTTAACTTTTATATGCAAATCAATTTGTCGTAAAGGGAAAATATAAGTACGTTAGCGAAAAAATCAGACGGAGGAAGGTTAGCATTAAAGGACCCGACACACACACCTTATACACATACGATATGTGCAGAAAAGGTTCCGCGTGGAATTTTTTAAGCTTTTTAATTTTTGTACTTGAGAGCTTTAAAATGTAATTACTGAAGAAGCGATTTTATTTTTAACGACGAAGCAAACGCGAGAGCTGCGCAAATGTTTTTCAAGTTTTTATTTCATCAACGTGCATATAAGTATATACATACATATATATTTTTTATTAAACGAGAAACAAGTGAAACCAAAACAAAAGACAATGACGACAATTTTTAAGTCAACAGATGCCTAAACTGACTGACTGAAAAGGAATACATTTTCATGGTAAACCAAGTAAAACCAACAAATGAAACATGCTAAATAAATTATACGAACTAGAAAAATATTCAGCATCACATATTTAATAATACCTTCTATAAAATAATAAAATGGTATGTGTATAATTAACGAAAACCAATTGTAGATATCAAGAATGTTCAGCGCAAATACAGATGAAAATTTAAATATTGACAGCTTTTTAGCAGCGTGTAGTGATTTTGGTACATTTAACCGAACCTAATTGTAGATTCTGAAGCCTAAGTTCGATAAGAGCCGATTTTCAACACGGGCTTTTCTATCAGAATTCAGTTTGCAATATTTATTGTTTGAAGTAGCACATACAAATTTTCCCGGCAACCTAAAAAATGATCCTATCGCGGGTCATATTAATTAAAGAAATAAAACACGAAAGTCTTTGTATCGGAATTGAAAACTCGAAATCGAAATTCAAATACTACCATTGATAATTAAAGAGAAATCACATTACCCAAAATCGAAAACATATTTTACTACTTGCCTACAAGTATTTGTACACAAGCCTACAAAGTAATAATGAACGTGACCAAATAATTTAATATTGTGGAAGATTTTTCCCTTAAACACATATTTAATATACACATACATGGGCGGATGTGTCCAAATAAAATGTAACCGAAATTTAACGGAGAAGCTGCACGTTCGAGGGAGTGGGCACTTATTCAATGAGCCGAAATAAAGAATATACATACCGATCAAGAGATAAGATACATTTTTCATTGCTTCTTTAGTTTGGTTTATATAAGCACTTTATTCGAAGTTGTACGAGTATAAAAATGCAGTGTCTAGAATACATTAGGGTATGTTTAACAGTTTTAAAGTATATTAGATTAGCATAGTGATCGACAGTCGACCCGCGGATAAACTACATTAGCATTATTCGGAATACACAGAGGGCGCAGATCAACTCCGATTTTAGAGTGCCAGTCCTAAGATCTGCTCCTGCTTGTAAACGCCATGGTATGCGTTGCGTATGAGTACGTAGGGAAAGCAGGACTCAAGCAGATCCATTGTGAGGAAGGGCGATTGCTTGACGATTTCGTCGAGCAGCAAATAGATGGACTCCCGGTTTCGAGTAGCCTCTTTGTCGGACTCCTGGCCCAAACGAAGCAAGGAAGAACTGGCCAGAGCAAGGAACTCCTTCATGCGGTCTTCCATGTCGCTCTGCCCGCAGATGGTGAACAAGGCTCCGAAAATGTTGTTTATTGCCGCCGCCATGCAGTGCGTATTGTTCGAGTGGCCATCGATTGTTGCCCTGTAGAAGGAGTTTTCGTTCCTGGCCAGTTTTGGTATAGATACGGCCACAAAGACCATCAGCAGACAGGCAGTAAGATGCTCTCCTTCATCGAACTCTGGCTTCTTTGATTTCAGCGTAGTGGCCAGTGTGGGATCCACCTTGCAAAGCAGTCCGGCTGCTGAGGCCATTTCGGAGGCAACCCGAATCTGGTCTCCTCCGGGCAAATGTTCCTGGAAATCCTTCACAGAACTCAGAAGGAAGGGTATGCGCTTGTCCAGAACATCAACAAGCGCCTCGTGCACCAGATTGCGGAAGCAAATTATCACTCCTATGATCGTCATGCGCTGCAGCACACGGTCCACGTCCTGCAACCGCTTGAACTGCTCCTTCATCACCTCCGGTTTGTCAAAGCTAGTGCGCAGTGTGATAAGAACCTCCTTGTTGGTGCCCACCAGCGACTTCAGCTCCTGCACCTGGTTGGCTATGTGCCACATAAGCGTTTCATTCAATGTTTTGATCCCGTAGGGTCCCACAAGTTCTGCTAGGGCTCGCAGTTCGTTAAGGTCGGAGAATTCCTGCGGGTTGAATGGAACCCACCCCTCGGGGGAGATCGGTACAAACGCCTTTTGGTTAATGGAGAACACTATGTTGCCAGCGGATACTCGTCTTAGCAGAACCTCACTGTACCAGGTGTTGTACAAAGCGGCGATAGTCTTTTCACCGTGTGAGTCCAATGCTTGCGTTTGCTGTAGAAGACAGTTGTTAAAGACTCGTGTTATGTCTATGTGCACGTAGTTCTCCACGGTTTGCAGCACATTCATGTAGGCCCGAACACTGGCTAGCAGCTCTGAAGGTTTGGCGATCTCCATTGTCTCCTGGTTAAACATAACCATGCCCACAAGATCCCTGGAGAACCGGTGCTCGAGGTTTTGGCATAGGTACTCGCGTGGGGCGAATGCGAATTCCCAAACGTTGACAGTGGGGCAATAGTTAATTGCAAAGCAGAGCTCCGTCAAGGCCATGTGGAGCTTGTCCATCGTCGTCAGATCCTCTCGCGTCTTTCGGTACGACTCGTCACCAGGCTTTCGGATGTCGTCGAAATGCTTTGACTTCGATTTGTCCTTTTTCTTACGGGCTGACTGTACGGAAAGGATCTTAGCACAGTGCTTGGGCAGTAGAGCGTCTGCCATGGTGCACTGCTCGTCGCAAATTGTGGTTATAATGTTTTTAGCCTCCTTAGCCATTTCCTCCAGGAAAATATTGACCACGCTGAGCGACCTTTCTCGGATGTGATGTCGCTCTTCCGGGCACATTTCGTGCGTGCAGTTTTGGAAGTGACTGCATATCAAGGGAAAGGCTATGATATAGCGGTTCTGAGCGGGGAACTCCAAGCACATGTGAAATTGGTCATCAAACATTTTGTTATAGAAGCAGAATATGCTCAGATCCGACGTCTCCACCAGTATTTCGTCTAAATTATCAACCACACGAGTGTGGAAAACCATTGAATCCAGAAGACGAGCCAGTTCTGCATGCTCTGCAATTCTTAGCGCAGCTTTACCGACACTCATATACGTTTGTAGGCGGAACCAGTCCAATCGAAATGGCCGGAAGTAAAACAGCTCGTTGTCCTCAACCTGCTTCACAGTCAGACCTGCGGCCGTGTTGTACAGCGAGCTGAAGATTATGCTTTCATCTTCCGGACACATTTGTAAGCTTTGCATTCGAATGTTTAGATCCGTGGCATCAAATCCGGATAAGTATTGCACGTAATACCGTTGCATTACCTGGCTATATTTACGCACTAGAGCGCGGAGTTCTTCCATGTGAAAGAGAAGTTCCGGCAGCTGCCGGTCCACCAGATCTTCATTACTCTTTCCTGTAAACGAGAAACGTAGTGGTCAAAACAGTTACAAGCAATAATGTAGCACCTAACCTTTGTTCTTGAGCAGCGGCGGATTATCGTTGTGTCTTAACAGCCAGAGGATCTCGTCGCGCGCTAAGCACAGTCCGATGAAAATAAATATGGCCTTAGGTCCTAGCAGGCCTGGTTGGTCCGTCATGATGAGGGCTAGCTCTTTTAAGGCCGTTCGCAAGAATTTGCGTCGCTCCCGATGCATCAAAGCTGCTTTTTGGACCGCCGTGTTGTAGGTTTCCTTGACTTCGCCAATTCGTTTGCTGTACCCCTTAATTCCGTCAAAGGTGGCCTGAATGTATTGGTGGATTTGCAGAACCTCATCCCGGAACAGTGCCACAACCCAGCTGGACTCCAGGGCCGACAGCCAGATCTTGTTAACCTCCGGGTACTGTCCCAGCATTTGATGGTTCAGCAGCAGGCCGAAGATTATCCAGCGGTCCATTGCCTCCAAGGAAATATACTCGCAGGACATGGTGTCCGTGCGGACGGCCTTAAGGAGTATGGCCGGATTGCCAACCAGACTGAGCTTCTGCATTTCCCTCCACTTGTCTGCGGGTAAGTTTCGCAGTGCATAGATGGATGTCAGAGAGCGAAGCGCACTTGTGAGCAAGCGCTGGTGGGGAATGAATTCCTCTGCCAGCTTTTTGAGCGGTACCTCGTAGTCCAGGATCATCTGCCCCAGGCGGGGGAAGCCGGTGTCCGCCTGGTTGTTTTGCAGCTCGTAGGCGGCGTTGTAAAGACCCAGCACCGCCTTGCGATCCTCGACCCTGGACAGAACGATCATCAGGGACACGTAGGTCACCACCAAGTCCAGGTAGTACTTGGTCAGTTCGAAATTCAGCGTAATGTCCAGGTGGATCTGACAGGCGTCCATCGTGGTGAGCAGCTCGCACACATTGTCCTTAAAGTCCAGGAGATCCACGAATGTGTGGTAGTACAGGGACAGCGACTTTATGATCTCCGCCTTGATGTTCACAATAGCATTTAGGCCCTTGACGTCGATGTTAGGGAATCGCTTCACAATAAACTTGATGCTTGACTCCAGCGACTTCTCGGAGAGGAAGCCCGGCTTCGACTTCGTGTCGCCGCAGGCCTTCTTAATGTTGTAAATCCGCGTTAGAATGCCCAGGCCTCGGTCATTCAAGATGATTAGTTTCTCAGCTATCTTCTGCTGGTTCGGAAAAATTGGGCGTGCCATGTCCGCTGGCTGTTCGCGACGACGAGTGGCTGAAGGCGACTTTTCGGTGGACCCCAGAACACAAATGTGCGCTGGCGAACTTTTTTGGCAGACAATAAGCCCTAATCAGCCCTTAACTTATTCTTTTCAGATTATTAAATTGGCCAAAAAAGAGCGACACAAAAGTGTACACATTACTCTTCTTCTTATTTTCGGGCTAGTGTTGGTCGATAGTAACGATATACAACCATCGATAAAATATAGCTGGAATTTTGGAGATTTTTTCTTTATCATAAAATATAGTTAACGAGGATATTCATCAAATCTACATTTCAACAGTTTTTCAAAAAGAACTTTTATAATGGTCCCATTAATTGGGGATCTATAGCCATAACAATTTTGACATTTCCTCATATAACAAGTTATTTTAAAAAGCTATTCTCACATAATTCAATATGAAGATATATAAAATTAAATTAAATTAAAAATGTAATTTTTCATGAACATATATGTTTCATTGCATTTAGTTTATTATACTAAACATAGATAATTTTTCTGTCCACAAATGGGAGAACATTTTCATACCATCTTGATGCCAAAAAAACATTATTAGTGGATATTAAACATTTTTGTTCAGTGCAGGTTTTTGTCAGCTGGTACTAACTATCGATAAGAACAGCCGATGATCGGCGGAGCGAATGGAGGAACCAGTAGTTCCATACCATAGTGCACGTTGTGTGCCACGCAAAAAACGCCGCAAATTGGTTTTGTTTCTGATTTAAAAGGTGAGGGAATAGGCGTTGTAAGTTTATAACTAATTTAACGACACGATTTGACAGCCATGGCTAAGAAACTGGAGCGCAGCGACGTTTGCCGAGTGCCGGAGAACATCAATTTCCCCGCTGAGGAGGAGAACGTACTGCAGCAGTGGCGTGCCGAAAATATCTTCGAGAAGTGCAGCCAGCTGTCGAAGGGAAAGCCCAAGTAAGTGGCGCTGCCGATTGCATCAGACAATGGGTAATCTGTGTGTTTCGTGTCTCCCAGGTACACTTTCTACGATGGACCGCCCTTTGCCACCGGGCTGCCCCACTACGGACACATCCTGGCCGGCACCATCAAGGACATCGTCACGCGGTACGCCTACCAGCAGGGATACCATGTGGACCGCCGCTTCGGCTGGGATTGCCACGGGCTGCCCGTGGAGTTCGAGATCGACAAGTTGCTGAACATCCGGGGTCCCGAGGACGTGGCCAAGATGGGAATTGCCGCCTACAACGCCGAGTGCCGGAAGATCGTCATGAGGTACGCAGATGAGTGGGAGAACGTGGTGACGCGCGTGGGTCGCTGGATCGACTTCAAGAACGACTACAAGACCCTGTACCCTTGGTACATGGAGTCCATTTGGTGGATTTTCAAACAACTGTTCGACAAGGGTCTGGTCTACCAGGGCGTGAAGGTGATGCCCTACTCCACGGCCTGCACAACGTCGTTGTCCAACTTTGAGGCCAACCAGAACTATAAGGAGGTCGTGGACCCTTGTGTGGTAATAGCCCTGGAGGCCGTTTCGCTGCCCAATACCTTCTTTCTGGTGTGGACCACCACGCCGTGGACTCTGCCTTCCAACTTTGCATGCTGCGCCCATCCGACGATGACCTACGTGAAGGTGCGCGACGTGAAAAGCGACCGACTCTTCGTTCTCGCCGAATCGCGTCTCTCTTACGTCTATAAAACGGAGGCGGAGTATGAGGTAAAGGACAAGTTTGCAGGAAAAACCTTAAAGGATCTGCACTATAAGCCGCTGTTCCCGTACTTTGCAAAGCGCGGAGCAGAAGTCAAAGCTTTCCGCGTCCTGGTCGACGAGTACGTCACCGAGGATTCAGGAACGGGTATCGTGCACAATGCCCCCTACTTCGGCGAGGACGATTATCGAGTATGCCTTGCGGCGGGACTCATCACAAAGTCCAGCGAGGTGCTCTGCCCAGTAGACGAGGCTGGACGGTTCACCAAGGAGGCCAGCGACTTTGAGGGTCAGTACGTGAAGGACGCGGACAAGCAAATCATGGCAGCGTTGAAGGCACGGGGCAACTTGGTTTCCAGTGGCCAGGTGAAGCATAGCTATCCATTTTGCTGGCGGTCAGACACACCGTTGATATATAAGGCTGTTCCTTCTTGGTTTGTGCGTGTTGAGCACATGTCTAAAAATCTGCTTGACTGCAGTTCCCAAACGTACTGGGTTCCCGACTTCGTAAAGGAAAAACGTTTTGGCAACTGGCTTAGGGAGGCCAGAGATTGGGCTGTAAGTATAGAAAATTTAACTCGTTCGCTTGAATACTTAATAAAACACCTTTTATCAGATCTCCCGCAATCGCTACTGGGGTACGCCGATTCCTATCTGGCGGTCTCCCAATGGGGATGAAACCGTAGTTATTGGTAGCATCAAGCAATTGGCAGAGCTGTCCGGCGTGCAGATTGAGGACCTGCACCGTGAAAGCATTGATCACATTGAGATACCATCAGCAGTTCCCGGAAACCCACCACTGCGTCGCATAGCTCCTGTTTTCGACTGTTGGTTTGAATCTGGTTCAATGCCCTTCGCACAACAGCACTTTCCGTTCGAGAACGAGAAGGACTTCATGAACAATTTTCCAGCCGACTTCATAGCAGAGGGCATAGATCAGACCCGCGGCTGGTTCTACACGCTCCTTGTGATTTCTACGGCACTGTTTAACAAGGCACCGTTTAAGAACCTCATTGCTAGTGGATTGGTGTTGGCCGCTGATGGCCAAAAGATGTCGAAGCGCAAGAAGAACTATCCCGATCCCATGGAGGTGGTTCATAAATATGGAGCCGATGCCCTCCGATTATACCTTATCAATTCGCCCGTGGTGAGGGCCGAAAGTCTGCGCTTTAAGGAAGAGGGCGTACGCGACATCATCAAGGATGTATTTTTGCCCTGGTACAATGCTTACCGGTTCTTACTGCAAAACATCGTGCGCTATGAGAAGGAGGACTTGGCCGGAAAAGGACAATACACTTACGAGCGTGAACGCCATTTGAAGAATATGGATAAGGCATCAGTTATTGATGTGTGGATTTTGTCCTTTAAGGAGTCTTTGCTGGAGTTCTTCGCCACCGAGATGAAAAAGTATCGCCTTTACACCGTCGTACCCAGGCTGACAAAGTTTATTGATCAACTAACCAACTGGCACGTTCCTTATTATTGATTTGTCTATAAGACTAAACTAAAGTATTGGCTATTTTTCTACAGGTATGTGCGTCTTAACCGCCGTCGCATTAAGGGTGAATTGGGAGCGGAGCAATGCATCCAATCACTGGACACCCTTTACGATGTTCTATACACAATGGTCAAGATGATGGCTCCCTTCACGCCCTATCTTACGGAATACATATTCCAGAGGTTGGCTTTGTTCCAGCCACCGGGATCCCTGGAGCATGCTGACTCTGTTCACTATCAGATGATGCCCGTCAGTCAGAGCAAGTTTATCAGAAGCGATATTGAACGCTCTGTTGCTTTGATGCAATCTGTCGTTGAGCTTGGTCGTGTAATGCGGGATCGAAGAACCTTGCCTGTTAAGTATCCAGTTTCGGAGATCATTGTTATTCACAAGGACCCAGAAACGCTGGAAGCTATTAAAAGTTTGCAGGACTTTATACTAAGCGAACTTAATGTTCGCAAACTTACGCTGAGCTCCGATAAGGAAAAGTATGGTGTCTCATTGAGAGCAGAGCCTGATCACAAGGTAAGTTTTATAGAAACTTAATTATTTTGTAAAAAGTTTATGATTCATTGCTATTTCAGGCTTTGGGACAGCGGCTTAAGGGCAATTTCAAGTCGGTTATGGCCGCAATTAAGGCTCTAAAGGATGATGAAATTCAGAGGCATGTTTCGCAGGGATTCTTCAGCATCCTTGATCAAAGAATAGAACTCGAAGAAGTTCGCGTAATTTACTGCACCTCTGGGCAAGTGGGAGGTAACTTTGAAGCCCACAGTGACAATGAAGTTTTGGTGCTGTTGGACATGACACCAAACGAAGAGTTGCTTGAAGAAGGCTTGGCTCGTGAGGTTATTAACCGAGTCCAGAAATTGAAGAAGAAGGCTCAACTTATACCGACTGATACAGTTCTTATTTTCCACGAACTTGTTGCCGACCAAAAAGCTAAGAAAGAAATCCTTGAGGCTCAGGTTCAGCTTACAAAAGTTCTGGCTAGCTATGCAAGTATGATCAAGACGGCTGTTAAGTCCGAGTTTGCTCCATATTCATCTGAGAAGGCAGCCAAGAAACTGTTAATTGCTAGCGAACTTGTCGATCTCAAAGGAGTTCCTTTAAAGTTGACCATTTGTTCCACTGAGGAACTACAGCTCCCTAGTCTGCCTTGGTTAAATGTATTTTTGGCCGAGGACCTTAATCCGCGATTTGGAAGCAGCAATAAAGGGTCTCTGTTTCTGCAGAACAATGTTAGCAAGGAGATTATCTCACTGCCTACCCTTCGCAGCGAGTTAGAGCAGTTGTTTGGTCTATATGGAGTCAACTTTAATATCTATATTGTAGACCAGCAAAATAAGATTAGCGAACTAAAGTCCATCGACAAGAACCTCAGTGGAAAATTGTTGGTTTTAGCTCGTAGCCAGGACGCACTAAAACAGTCAGGGGGCTACGAAATATCCCCGGCTCCTTATTCTAAATTTTTGAACCAGCCTTCAGGAAATGCTATCTTTACGGAGAACCCGTTGGGACGCATCTTATGTTAAACTTTTTTCTTGTTGGTATTTAATGGAAAATGAAAATAAAATATACGCTGTCAACTTTTCTAAAAAGTTGTTTGGCATTTATGGACTCGATATTTCTATTCCCTTTATAAGTATGTACAGTTAAAAGAAATCGATATATTGGAATCTCGTAGAGTAAAGTGGAATATCACTGTGGATGACAGTCCACTTAGTGACGAAGCTCACCAAAAGGGTGTACTACTATATATACACGAAGAAATGAAAATCTGCAGTAAGTATTTGTAAGAAAGAATGTACAAGGTAGACTTGTGTGTTCTGATGGCTATTCATCATCACCTCTTAACGAGGTAAAAATATAGTGACGATCGCAATCGACGATCGAAAACAATAGTTATGATATCAAGTTCTGTGACGAAAAGTTCTACTAAATATATATACTTTCTACATTTGTTACATTTGACACGCTGCCATTCAATATGCCATTGCTTAGTTGTTTGATTTTGATGAAGCGTGCCGAATGTAAAATATGTAGACATTTTTTTATTTATTAGATCGTATATTACATTTTTGTCACAGAAGATGATATCAGAACTATTGTTTCTTGAAGGTGCGGTATCACTATAATTTTAACTCGTTAAGTGGTGTTTTTGTTTGATACTAGATACGTCGGAAAGTAGGTAATAATTAGAATGAGGATCACTAGAGATCTCGGAATCAATAAAAATTTTAGATTTTTTACTAAGAAGCTTTATAAGTGGGATTTGGCAAGCAGAAAGCTTAGATCAACAGGGTGCCGACCCCACACCAACGACTATCATGATTATATTTTTAAACCCTTGCAGAGGGTATAATGATTTCAGTCAGAAGTTTTGTATGAAGGAAGTTCGCAGTGAAGGAGACTTTTCCGACCCCATAAAGTATATATATTCTTGATCAGCGTCACTAGACGAGTCGTTCTAGTCATGTCCGTCTGTCTGTCTGCTTCTACGCAAACTAGTCTCTCAGTTTTAAAGCTATCGGGCTGAAACTTTTTCAAAAGTCTTCTTTGTATTGCAGGAAGTATATAATTCGGAACCAGCCGGATCGGACAACTATATCTTAGAGCTCCCATAGGAACTATCGGGGAAAAAATGAAAAAAACATTTTATAATCGAAATAACATTTATGGAAATAACATTTTTAAAACAGTTCTGAATTTTGAATTGAAATTTATTAAAATTGGAAGACTATATCATATAGCTGTCATAGGAACGATCGTAAAATTGGTGGGAAAATATTAAGAAAACAAATTATAGCTTTGGGGCTTTTTGACATATTATCTTATAATATTGGGAACTTAATTTTTTATATTTTTTAGAATTTCGAATTCAATTTTAAATCACTGAAGCTAGCAACAATTTTTAAGAATTTTACATGGTGTTACTAACGTTGATTATTTTGTATAACTGCAAGGGTATACGATCTTCGGCTTGCCGAATTTAACTTCCTTTCTTGTTTTTTTATATTTTATAGCGCACATATCCCCTATTTCAATATATGGTAATGTGGGCGGCTAACAGATTTAAACGTTTTGGCCATTTGTGCGCGTTAGAGTGGCCAAGACCAAAAAAAATACAGAACAAAAAGGGCGTGAGAGTGGGCGTGGAACCCCGCTGAAACAAACTTGCGCTGCGCAGGAAGCCCAGGAATTAGGCAGTTTTCTTGGACTTTATTTTTACGACAAAGATATGAAAGGTGTTTTATTTTCCATGTTCATCTGACCGTTCCAGCGCTTACGGTCCCAAGCCATTACCACTTCGAATTTCACATAAATGAACCAATATAATTTTTTATATTTTCATTTTTATTGAAATCGCTTTTTACTCGTAATATTATTAATTATTATATATATTTATATGGATGTTTTATCATGTATGTATATCGGCTTGCCATAATAATAGGTATTTTCTGTGTATACAATTGTCCTTTGTTTTCTGCAATCGATTTGTAATTTATAGCCTGTACCCTCTGCACTTCACCCGGCATCTGTATATTTCAAAGACAATTTCGTACATTTAATATTGGTTGCAATTTATGCATGCTTAAACTGCCTCAAGGGACTGCTTTTTAGTGTGGAGTGTTTTTCATTACAATCAGTTAATAGTCTAATCATGATCTCGACTAATTAAGTAGGGTAAGCTTCCCCTTGCTGGAAATTTACAGTTCAAAGGACACTCAAAGAACAAAGGACTAGGGGAACATACGAGTTTGAAGCACAGTCGAGCTCGACGACGAACATCTGCAACGGAGTGGTATCTATAATTTTTTCTTGTTTCAGTCACAATTATTCGCATTGCAGTTTTCTTTATGCTGATTTCAATCATTTTGTTTTGTTATATGTTTTTTGGTTAATATAATGCTGCTTAATTAATTACATACACATTCATATACGGATTTCTGATTTTTACAATTTTCGTTATTTTGTAAGAACTCATTCTGTGTAACGACCTGAAAATGCCTATTTTCAAACCTTTACACAGTGTTAGATTTACAATCCGAATAAACGAATTCAGATAATGATGCATATTCCTTAATCTTAAGTTTTAGTGTTTATCCATTTTTCATTTATAATTTTATTTAATAAAATTACTAACACTTTAGCTAGTTACTACGCAGTTATCTTCTGTAATCGTCTGTTCCTTCCTTACCCGAAACAGAATCCAATCGCTTATTTTCACTTCTGTTAGGTGCTTATCCTTTTTGTTCTTACGAGCTTTGTCTTTAGCCTAGTTCTTACGCCTAAGCTTAGTTGTGTGGGTGTTTATAATACAAGGTGTGTTTTAATGGTTATAGGGGGTATATATTTAAGTTCTGCGCAAGTCCTTAAGCGCACTAAGTTTTATGCTAGATAATATCTCAATAGTCAATAGTTTAGGTTCAATTATAAATAGTTCAATAATAATTATAAACACAAAGTGTCGACAAAAGGTTAGCCACATAAAAGGGGATTGAAAAAGGGTTTTTATTGCAGCGGTTGTGCTCGCCCCCACAGTTGAAAAAAGAATTAAAAGACCCTAACACTTATGCGACATTCCCGTGGGGCTTCGTTACTAAAAACTGTGTTGCTTTACAAAATAACATGGCAAACGGTAAGAACTAAATATTGCAGCATAAAAACTAATCGTAAAAGACTATATTTAAAAAACGAGTAAAGTACATGTGGTTGATTTTCATTTTCGGTTCAATTTGAGTTAAATCGTTTTTTCTTCGTTACACTTCAAGTTGTTAAATGAAATGTTAAGAAATATATATCACAATTTGTAAAAAGTTTTTAATGCATTTTTAGTTTGAATAAATTCAACAGTAACATTATAAAATGAGTGAAAGAGTCGGTAGAGTATTTTATTGCATTAGAGAGAACTGATAAAATTGCTTTTGATTCTTGGCTGTCCAAAAAAGGTAGACGCGTCTGTTAAATTTAAATTCGAGCATTCGGTTCAGATAGCTATTTCGCTAAAAAGATTTTTAGACAAGTACTTTAACACGCGTTGTTCGTTGGATAAAGGATATAAATGAATTCGTTCGTATATACACAAAGCAATTAAGAAGGTTAAGCAGCGATCAACATTTCTGTTGCCATATAAGAGCGGGCTGGGCCAGATTTGGGGCCGAGGACTAGGAGCTACTACAGAGAACTTTAATCTTTTTACATTTATTCGTTTTGTAGTTTAACATCTGTACTTATCGTATGCATATTTTGCTGTGTAATACTCATCGTTTGACATCGTAATGCATCTGGCTAATTGGGCAGCGTTTGACCAAACTCCGAACAAGCGAAACGGTTTGGATCTGTTCAGTTGGCTCGATCTATACAAATCTAATTCGATCAGCCTCGGATAATGTACCAATCTATGTATATAATACGCGCCACAGCGTATTACGCCAGTGAAAGCTGGCTGCCCATGGGGACACTGATTCTGATTTAAAAAATTACATTAAACATTACACACACGGACTAAACATACGCCTATTGTTAGCCTAAACTCAACATCAACATACATATTACTGTTCCTGTGTACATATAAGAAGTTTCATCGGTTATTCGAGGGTTGCGTGGTGGCTAATACTAAACTTTAAGCACGATTAAAGTTTATAATAATTAGTGTGTTGAATGCTCGCTTTTCTTTCGTTTTCTTTGTTTTTGTGTTGTGTCATTGAGTGTTGTGCTGTTGTTCTTCTTGTGGTCGCTGTTGCGCATTTCACCTAATTACAAAATCTGCTCGTCCAGTGCCTCGCTGCTGTCCCTTGGCTCCTTCCTGCCTACGGCAATTAGGTAGTCCTCCTGTTCGCCATACTCTTCGTCGGCCATGTTGCTCTCCTCCAGCTCTAGATCCAAGACCTTCTCCGCCTCTAGCTTCTCCCTGTAGGCCTCTACTCACGCACTCAGCTCACCGAACTTGAGCTGGCGCCGGTTGGAGGCATTCCGATGGCTGCTGCCGGTCTTGCGACGCTTACGCTTTGCGTCCCGCTGGAATGCTACGTTGCCGGGGTCGTCGGCCAATTGCGGATACTTGTGTATGCTGTGGATATCGATGCCGTTCCAGCCGTCGACGTCGCCGTGCTGGACAAGCTCTTCCTTCTCTTCCTCTGTCCAGTCGCCGCGGCCTTGGAAGCCGGCGGCCACTAGCTGCTTCTCCAGTTCCCAGGCCCTCTCCACTGCCCGCTTGTGGGCATGCTTCAGGATACGGTGGCGCTCCTGCTCGGGATCCACGCCGTACTTGATAATGACAACGGCGTCGGGACCGTGAAGGCGCAGCTCCTTGGCGGCGCTGCCCCCATGGTCGCTAATTTCGTGCGTTGATATGTTGAACATGCCGCCAAGGCGACGCAGCTCCTCGTTGTCATCACGCAGCTTTAGGACATTGTCCTTCACAAAGTAAAACACGTCTTGGTCGTGGATGCTGAAGTGCAGGTCCAGGAAGTACGAGTTGTTGAACACACTGCTCACTACGTCCTGAACCACGCTGTTCGATCCGTCCACCACACTAACCAACGCTCGTCCCCCGATCCTCGAGAGCAGCACACCCTCGCCGAAAACGCCACGCCGGTAGCTGACACGCGGCAGGAGGTTTCGCATCTTTGGCTCCATCTTGAGTAGTGGCTTGGGCACAAAGTCAAAGTCGCTGAACTTCTCGCTGGTCTTCTCTACGATACACTCCAGGCCGGAGATCACACCGAAATCGGGAGCCAGCATGTTTGACTTGATGGAGGCCTGAGGCGTGTACTGAGCCAGCTTGGTGTAACGGCTGCTTTGCATGTTGTTCAAATCATAGCCGAAGAGCTGAAGCCAGGAGTCCAGGTCGATCATGTAGTTCTGCGGTCGGTTCGGGTTGATGGGGTCGTTGTTGTGGTAGCGGTAGATGAAAACGTCCGTGGGGTGTGACATTTCGGTGGCAAGGGTCTCCCACAGCGGTGTCATCCACTGTCCCACGTGAGGGTCGTACTGCCGCTGCTCAGTGTACACCAGTTTGGTGTGCGGGTCGATCAGTCCGCCGTGGAAGTCGATGGGCACAAAGAAGTCCGGTTTGGTGTCCTTTATGATCCGGCCAAAGGGCGTCCGCTTCATCTCCTTCACGACGCCGCCATTCTGATCGAAGAAGGCCAGTGGCGAGCCGTTCTGGTCGGTGGCGACGTAGTAGCGTTGGTCCTCATGCTCCAGGGCGATGAGCATGTCGCGGTCGTCGTAGAACAGCTTCATCGTGCGGCTGAGCTTGGGGAAGTGAACATGGGTCACGAGGTGCGGGGTGCGTGGATTGGCGTAGTAGTACTGCGTGGTGTTGCCCTTGTTGTCGTGCCAGGCCACCAGCCGGCTGCGGTCATCGTAGTAGTACCAGCTCTGGAAGCGTTCCCTTTCAAACGAGTGGATCAGTTGTCCGCGGTTGTTGTAGCGATATTTCTGCTCCCCGCGTTTCACTACAAAGCCGCGGGCATCGTAGTTGTTAAATTCCACATCGCCCACCTTAATTACACGGTCCCCGATGTCGTAGCCCAGGTTGAACTTCTCTCCCTGGTCCACCACGCCCACAGTGTTGCCGTTCTCGTCGAAGAGGTACTTCCAGTTGTTGGTACCCTGGACGTCGACCACATGGCCGTCGGCATTGTAGGTAATCTTGTCGAAGGCCGTGGACCTTCCGAATGTCGTCTTCTGCGACTTGATGCGATTGCGCAGGTCGTAGTCCAGCTCCAGCCGGAAGACGTCGATGTTCTTCACGTTCATCAGCACGCTCTTCACTCGGCCGTGCTGGTCGTAGTCCACAATGGTGAAGAACTGCTTGGCGGAGTCCTGGATAACCGTCCGGTTGAAAGCATTCCGCGTGATCTTTAGGTCCTGCACGACCTCCAGTTGGCCTAGGTTCTGGCTGTATTTGTACCGCGTGGTCGGCAGCTCCTTTTCGTCGATGGCCATCTCGATGCCGCTGAGCCGGGCATTTCCGTCGTAGGCGTACTTGTAGTGAGCCGAGGCCAAGGAGTTCTTGGAGCCAAAGCGCAGTTTTTCGTCCTTCAGGATGCCGGCATGGTACTTAAACTCGCGTCGTAACTCGAAACCCGGCTCCTGCACCTCCACAGACTTCACCAGGCTTGTTGTATCCTGGTAGGTGTAGTGGGTGCTGGACAATCCGGCGAGGATAGTCTCCAGTCGCCCGGCGGCGTCGTGCACGAAAGCCACCTGAAAATGACAAGAACATTTAATTTAAATACTATTATTAAGACCAAAATGTAACATAGAGCGTTAAAATTTCTCCTCTTTAAGATATTGATCGGTTTCTAAAACGGAACATTCATGTGACATAGATCCATAAATCAATTGTTTTGAAGCCCAATTGCTAATACGATCTACATGTTGTTGACACAATGGATTTATTTATTTTTCAAGCTATTGAAAGATTTACTAACCTTGCCAGATTGGTGTGGGTGGATCTTGGCCAAGATCTGGCCCTCGTCGTTATACAGAATCTCAAAGGGATGACGGTTGATTGGTGAAAAGTACTGGTACTTGAAGAAGCCAAGTGAGGTTTGCAGCGAGAATGCGTGAATGTGGCCACGAGGTGTGGTGAGGCTCTGAAGGGCTCCAGCATCGTCGTACTGCAGAAGGTAATCTGAGCGCCTGGGTGTGGTCACCTTTAGAGGCAGCGAGCCGAACATGTCCTTGAATGCGTACACCATAGTCGAGCCATCGCCGTACTTGATCTCGTTTAGGCGTCCGTTGCGGTCGAAGGAGTAGGCCTCCTGCAGGACTCCCCACTTCCAGCTGACCAGGCGTCCGAATCGGTCGTACTCCAAGTCAACGTCCGCGTAGTCGCCCGACTGCGGTCGGAAGCTGATGGGGCGGGACGTGCGGTCGTAGGTCACATTTAGGAGCTCCTGCTTGTCGTCCACCATAACGACCACGGACTGTGTCTCGCGGTCGTACTCCAGGGTCAGCACGTTGTCCCCGTTAACACGTAACTTGCGACCCACTTCGGTCACGGGACGCGGCGGTCCCTTGCTCTGCTTGCCCGCTTGCAGTGGCTGCTGGCGGCGCACAAAGTAGCGCCATTCGAAACGATTCGCCAGGTCGCCGGCGATCTCAGTGCGCTGCTTGGCCGGCACCGGATAGCTCTCACCCAGGAGAGGACTTTGCTCGGCTAGAATGGTGTAGGGCGCCACCTCCATCTGCAGGTTGTGGCCCCACGGTGTGATGCTGGTGGTGGAGCCGTCCATGTCGACGGTAGTGCGCGACTCGGCGGCTCCGTTGCGCACGGTAACGGTGGCGCCTTGGATTAGGAGCGACATTTCCTTCTGCGCATTTTCCGACACCTTCACCTGGGCTCCCTTGACGCTTAGGTCGAAGCTCAGTTCGATGACACGTCCGGTGGGCGTGACAGCTGAGGTCAGGCGGCCGAACTCATCGTAGTTGTACACGTAGGAGCGCCCGGTGGAGTCCAACTTGGTCCTCAGCAGGCCGGTGGGGCCGTGATACTCGTAGGTCACATTGTAGTTGTCCGGAGTGCTCAGTTCGTGTAGCATTTTCATCCGGGTCATGCGCAGGCGGCACTTCTGGCCCTTGGTGTTTTCGATCGAGTTGACCTGCGAAGTGTAATCTCGCAGGAGGAAGACCTTGTTGCCTGCAGCGTCGGTCACGGTGCTTAACTTTCCGTTGGAGGTGTTTACGTTGTAGGTGAACACATAAGTCGTTTCTCCGGTCAGGATGTTACGGGTGGACACGTGCTGGCCGAATCGGTTGAAGATGTAGATCTCCTGCATGTCTGGCGCGTAGATCTCGTACTCTCGCGAGGGACTCGCCTCCGGGATGCTCGACATTACCGAGCGGATGCGATAGTTGGCCTGGTCGGCGATGTGCACATGGCTATCAGGTGTTACTGCCAAAGCGGCGATAGTGTTGAACTTGGCGCTGGTGGCCAGGTAGTGCTCCGCCTCGAAGCAGTCGCATCCCCGCTCCAGGCAGTTGCACTTGGACTCGGCGCCCGCAAACGGAGCGATACGTCCGTCAGTGCCGATGACTCGCACCCGGTTAATTCGCTGCGAGTCGCTTTCCGCCACGTACAGCTCGCCCAGGGGACCGAAAGCGATCGACTGAGGCATCACCAGGGTGGCGTGAGTGGCCAGATCCGTGTCGTAGGCGGTTGAGGCTGTGGCGCAGTGGAGGGGCCGTCCGGAGATGACGCGCACCCGTCCGTCCGGTGTCATGCGCAGGATCATGTGGTCGTCGATGATGTGTAACGTGTTATCCATCGGAGAGACGGCCAGCTCAGTGGGCCAGCGTAGATGCATCTCCTCCAGCTTGAGAGTTCCCTCGCAGGGAATGGGCTTCCAGTGGGACTTGTGCATGTGGTTGCCGATCAGAGTGCTCACGATACCGTCCCGGTCGACCATGCGGATATTGGTTCCGTCGGCGAAGTAAAGGATGTTGTCGCTCGAAATGGCTATTCCCTTAGGATAGGCCAGCTTGGCGTCCTTGGCGAGGGCTCCGTCGCCACAGTGGGCTTCGTCGCCGGGAAGACACCGCTCCCCGGAACCCACGACTGCCTCCCAGTTAAGATCCGGCTGCGAGTAGTCGCTGGTGTCGCGCACCCTAATGATCTGGTGTGACTCTGGGTCTGAGACGTACAGAGTGCCGTCCAGGGGACTAAGGGCCATGTGGTAGCGGTACGAGACGCGGGTGGCGTTTAGCTTGACTACGGTGCGGATGCTGCCGTCCGTCATGATGCGGCGGATGTAGTTGAAGTCGCCGACAAAGAGACTGCCGTCGGGAGCGGCGGCCAGGGCAACGGGCGCTAGAAGTCGCTGCTTCGTGGCCAGTCCGTCACAGTCGGGACATTCGAGTGGTCGCTGGTGGCCATCTCCCATGGTGGTGAGGATTATGCGCGGCTTGTTGCGCAGGTAAATGTTTGAGCCGTCGCCCTTCTGCAGGATGCCCTCATGGAAGTTGTAGCGGTGGTGAATGTCCAGGTTCCAGCCGCCCACCTCCGAGATGGACATGTCGTGGCCACTCAGCTTGGTCGTCTGGATGTCCCACACAACGTCGGTGCAGTCGGTGTACTGGTAGCCGACCTTAACCACGGCCGTGGTCACGCCGTAGACGCGTTGCCGGTAGATGTTGAGTCGGTTCCAGGCGTACGTGAACTTAATGCCCGGGTCCGCCTCGAACACCCGTTCGAACAGGATCCCCTCGATCGTGATACGCAGGTGGATTAGATGCAGTGAGGGCGGTATCACGTCAGGGGTCAGTTGCAGCTTAATAGTGGACAGGTAGCCGGCGGCACGCGATGAGTGGTAAACCAGGTTAAGGCCCGTGCCCGGGATCTGCAACGATTCCTGGATCACCTGGGACTCAGCCAAGATGGCGCTTCGATCGGGACAGGCGCCCTGGAAGCCGTGCTTCCACGAGGCCAGCACTACGGGTTTCATCAGGTCGTAGTCGTGGGCAAAGCAGGTGTGAGTCGTTGCGACAGCCAGTCCCTTTTCCTCGGTCATGGACATGACCACCACGTCGATTATGACCACCTCGTTCCACGGCACTTGGACGATGCGCGACTGCGGCCGAAAGGGAGCTCGTCCGAACTGCAGGGTCACGGCACCGCCGCCATTGACCATCAGGTCGAACCATCCGTCGTCGCGGGTCAGGGTGAAGCCCTCCAGCAGCGTGGTGGTGGACACTCGGACGCCCACCAGGCCCATGCCAAGGGATGTGACCACGCGGCCTCTGATCACGGCCGATCGACTGTTGGGAGGACAGAGAAGCTGGATTAGTCAAGTCTCGCAGGGATGCGGTCTTCTGGGGCACGTCTAAATCTAGCTAGGCTAGCGAGCAGTCAAACTGAGGATTGGCAACTACTTGAGCAATAAATAAGTACAAATAATAAGAATTCACACGCACAGAATATAAGACTCGTTTGAACACATAAAGGTATTACAAGTTGAACAATATAGTATGTTATGTATCGTTTATCTCGGTATGGCTCATGTTTGTGACCTAGCACTGACCTAAGTACGATTAGGAGAATGAGTTTCCCATAGCTTAGATTTATTACGTGGTAAACTAAAAACCCAACGTTTGGCCTGGTTGTCTGGATAATAGGTTTGGGCAATGAACTTAAAACAAACTACCAACTGAGCTTATAAGAAACAAAGATAGCTACACTATAAACGAAATGATAACGACAATGGTAACTGTAACTGTAACGGTAACGGTAATGATAATGGAAAAGTTTCGAAAGCAATATCGAGTGGAGCCAAGGTAGCGAGATTAAAAGTATAAGATGTGTACCAAACAACCATTGAGAATCAGTAGTAGAGTAGTAGTTTTAGTATTATGTTAGTACCGCTTTTCGCTTGCTTACCTTGCATTGAAATAATTCCAAAAAATGCTGTTAGTATTTGAATCGTAATTCGTTATCGAGAAACAAACAGTACGGGCAACAAGTTCGAGTACCGAGTACCGAGTACCGAGAACCAAGTACCGAGTAACGAGAGCGTTTAGCAGTCGTTGGCAATGCATAGCATTCGGAATTGGAATTTCGTGACGCGCAGTGGGTGGTGTGGTAGTGAGTATGTGCGTAGTTAGTAGTGAGTGGTAGTATCGAGTGTAACAGGAGTAATTTAGTAGGTGGCATGTATTATTTTAAACACGGTTTAGGGAGCACGTGTGGAGAAGAAAAGAGAGCAGAGAGAAAATAATTGAATTAGCATGGTTGTCTATGGTCTAGTTAGCTAGAATGGGTAGGTGTCTTCACAACGCCCCGCCAGATCGATTGGCGGCCCTATAGATGAGCTCCGTTTCGATCACACCGAAATCGCGACGTCTGAGGTACTTAATGTTAGCTAATCCGAATACCTAGGGCGCTTAAAGTAGTTCTTAACTCAAATGCACTTAAGAGCTAACTTAGGATGTTTCTGTCTGGGTTCGTTTAAAACAAATGACATATAGGGTTTATATTTACAAGATTTTAATGGGATCTTTGGTATGTGGTGTGGTTGGAAATGTTTTTATTTTGGGATTTTTTAGACGAGGGCACGAAAACGAAAAAAGTTAATATTTAAACATAGAAAATTATTAATTATGCAACTATTGATTATTTTTTATAGGTAGTATTTGCTTGGCTACGGTATTGTAACCAACTAGACTCTCGGTAATATACAGTTGAGCTTGTCTGCCGATTGTGGAAACTATACACAGCCAGGGCGGCCTCGATTTCAATTTGTAACTAAAAACTGTCGAAGACAAACTGGCTACCAGGAAGCACATACCTTTCGTTAAAGGTCTCCAGTTTTGCGTAGTTTTGCAGGCTGCTCTCGTCGATGAGGAACTTCATGCGCTCAAAGAAGGAGGCCGTAATGGCCGGCGGCTGTTTCCGAAGCAGCACGTCAATGGGTTTCGGAGCGGAAACGCAGAGCTGGGAGGTCTTGCACACGTGGCTGGCGCAACACTCGGGATCCTCGCAATCAACCAGGCCATCTAGGATTCAGAATTAAGGTTAGAAAATCCTGTGCTCCTTTGCCCAGAATCAGGCACTCACCCTTGTCGTTGTCCTTGCTGTCGCCGCAGTTCAGTTCCAGAGCGATGCCGCAGTCCGGTCCGTCCCAGCCCTCGTAGCAGCGGCACTCCCATTGACCTTCGCCGCTCACGCGGCACTGGCCGTGTCCGGCGCAGCTGTTGGGACAGCCCTCGATGGTGCAGTGCTTCCCGTTCCAGCCCGTGACGCACAGACATGTGCCATTCTTGCACTGGCCGTGCTCGTTGCAGCGGGCGTCGCACAGCCGCGTGTTGCAGTACTCGCCGCCCCACTCCGGGTCACATGCACAGGCGTCGCCCTCGCAACGACCGTGCTGACCGCAGTCCAGGTCGCACAGCTCCTTGGAACAGTCGTCGCCGCTCCACTTGGCCTCGCAGGTACACGTCTGGCTGTCCAGGTCGAAGGTGCCGTGGCCAGAGCAGTCGGGCAGGCACTGCAGGGCGTCCTGGTCCATGGTTGCGCAGTCCGGTCCCTTCCAGCCCTTCTTGCAGATGCATGTGCCGTCGGCGCAGAATCCGTGGCCCGAGCAGTTCGGATGCGGACAGTCAACTAGAGAGGAGGAATACAATGAAAGTTAGTATGAGGCAGGGGAAGAGGCCAAGCTGGGTGGAAGAAAAAGGATCCCAGATCCCGGCGCTACCTTCTTCACAGAATTTGCCCTTGTAGCCGCGCATGCACTGGCACTTTCCGCTGACGCAGTGGCCGTGCCCATTGCAGTCGGCCACCTCGCACTCGTCGTGCCGCAGGGAGCACTCTTTGCCCTTCCAGCCCGGGTTGCAGATACACTCTCCGTTGGTGTACTCGCCATGCTGGGAGCACAGCACGGGGCACACGCTTTCGCTGCAGTCGTCGCCCCCAAAGCCGGGGTTGCACTGGCAATGCCCCAGCAGGCACTGTCCGTTGCCGGAGCAGCCGTTGGGACAGTTTTGGGTCATTTCCTCGGCCACGGCCGCGTAAAAGGTCAGCTCCTGCACGTCGCCGTCGTCGTTGTAGAGCGAGACGAACCAGTGCCCCGGCTCCATGTAGCGCGTCACCTCCCGGGTTATCGACAGCTGCACGGGATTAACGTGTGCGAAGCGTTCGATCGAGCGGTGATGGATGCAGTGGGGGATGTGTGGTGATGAATGTGCATGAAAAAGATACGACTAGAGTTAGTAGACGATCGGGAGCAATGCCTATCGGATGCAGGCTACTTACGTGAGCGGCCCGGGCCGTTCGTGTGCTGGCGCTAAATCCGCTGAGCACTTCCTTAAAGTGGTACTGGGTGTGGGTGGGCAGGGCGTTCCGCCGGCCGTATACTCCAATGGATGCGCCACGCGGGATCGTGTAGTCAAACTTGACGTAGGCCGGCTCCGACTGGTAGAACTGCATGTTCCAGTAGCTGTACGGCTGGATCTCCTTGGTCAACTTCTGGCCGAGGGTGATCTGTCCGAAGGTGGTGCCGTCCGGTGGGAAGCTGCGTGCCGGGAATGTTCGGGCTCCTGAATTGGCAATGTGTTCGAGCGCGCGATGGAGGGTGATAGAGATACAAACAGGATTAGATTTTGGTTAGTCTTCGATTGGGCATGTGGTATGTGTAGTCTTGCTAGTGTAACGCGATTTTGTACAGGCCTTAGTCTGTCCTACTCGCGAGACCCCCGTTAGTGAATGGAATTTCGAGAAATATACATAGCCAGAGGCTGGTGCTGATGCTGATGTGATGCCAATAGCTTATGCTCGAAAGTAGTTTGTACAAATGTGGGATGATCTGGTTTAGTTACATAGACTACGGGTTAATACGGACTGTACAGCGCTTAGTCGGGTTAATCAATCGCTGGTTAGACGAAGCGGAGTTAGCAACAAATGCGTGTGCACAATTCACCTTCCAGTATTAGTACTGGCATCACATCAGGGCATGCAAACGGTTCCCCACCAGCACCAACAGAGGGTTCAGTATAGGAGGCGGCGATGTTGTTATCGATCTCAGTGTTAGTGAGGTTAGAAGCAGTGCTTGGCTCCGAGTCCCTAACCACGGGTTCGTTTTCCTCGCTGGGGACATGACTCAAGATGTTCGCCATCTCCAAAGGCGCCGAGGTCGTGGTCGAGATGCTTTCTGTAGTCGTGGCTGGTGGGTCAGAGTCAATGTCAACGCTGTCGTCTAGGTAGATAGCCGCCGGAGGCGGAAGACAGCTGCACGGACAGTCGGGCATGCGAGGTGGTGGCTCTGGGACACAGCTGTCTGGCTGGGCAATAGGCTTCTCGTGGGTCAGCACCTCCTTGATGGTGTGCGGCCCTCCGCCCGTCGGCACTTCTACGTGCAGCGTGTAGACGGAGTCGCTGCCCTCGTCGGTGGCAATTGTCAGGTTGAGGAAGATGCGCCTGCCCGGCACATCAACGCGCTCACTCACGTAGGGTTTCAGGGGCTCTAGGTGAGGGGGTTCCCCGTCGACCTTCTGCTGCTCCTTGAGCACTTCGTTCTCACTTCTGTCTGCGGGCTGAGGGGGTTCCACCTTGGGTGCTGTCTTCTCCTTATTTGCCGTCTTGTAAACTTCCTCTTCATGGGAACTGGGCGACCCATCCAGTTTGACTATGTCGATGTCCTCAAATTGCGACGCATCGTTCATCATCAAATCCGAATCCGATTGATTGGTTTGTGGTAAGTCCTGGCTGACTGGCTGACTTTCCTTACCTTTGATACCAAATTGTGGGTGAGTAATAGGCACAAGTGGTGTAGAATTGCATGTTCAGACTCACTCAACCTATTTACAATGCGTTCATCTAGATATCGTGTGGGAGTTTCGATGCAGATCGGAAGATCGATAGTTGGGTTAGTCAAGATATTTCTGACTACCATTTCATTTTATTTTTCAGAATTTTACAGTTATGATATTTTATTATTTATTATTTTTTACCTACGATCGATTTCCGTTTTAATCTCAAAAAACCCAAGCTTACAAGATGAAAGCATCATATGTACATTTTCTGAGCCTGAGCTGAAGTCGCAACTCTATACCACTGGCATGGCTCGACTTCCAGTTGATGGGAGCTTGATTTATACCTTGTGGGGGTGTGGCTGGTGATGTTGGATCCCCGGTGTCTCCCTCATAGTTGCCAGCTAAATCACGCTCATTATTGATATCATCAGTGGCAGGTTTCTCCGTCTGCGACCCTCCCTCCTTCGTACCTTTGATTTGAAAATCATTTTCAGTGGCAGGCCGGTGCGATACGACGGGGAAGGAGCTGTGAGCTGCCTCTCGCTCTGGTGGGGGGGTGTTGATTTCAACAATGTCATCGGTGTCACTCCTCGCAGTCGTCTCCGGCGTCTGGCCTGAGCTGCTGTTGTCACTTCGATTATCGTCATCAATAACAGCAGCCGATGTGCTGGTCTCCGACCCCGTCGCCAGCCCCGTTGACATCCCAAAGGCTTCGAGAAGCTCCTGCTCCTGCTCATCCTCCGTCTGCTGTTTAATGTGCGCCGCCTCCTCCGCTCCGTGGTCATATTTCCTCCTCTTGTTGACCAGTGTTTTAGTAGCGCTGCGTAAATTGCTGTTTAATGATTTGCCAAATTGTTGCCCCGTCTTGGGCCTGCGGCCAGGCGGACGGGTGGGCTCCGGCTCGACTTCGTCTTCATAGACATAGTCGCTCTCCGTAGTCTCCGTGTCTTCCTCGCTCCTCTGGCCACCCGATACTCCACCGATTCGGGGCAAAGTTTTATCGGTTCTGCCTGGGATGGCGACGTCCGACTGGCTTTCGGCCGGGGTGGTTGCCAAATACTTTTCAGCAGGCTGCTGGTTGAGGCTTTCGCTTGTAATTAAGTCGCTGAAAGTTTCATCTGTAGCCGCATCATCTTCGTCCTGTCCCTCGATTAAGCCTCGTCGAAGGCGTCGTCCTCTTTCCCCTGCCCCACTGACTGACAGCTGCGTTGACATTGCTCTTCCTACAGGTAAACAAAGCGATGGGATCGATTCGATTCGATACGAAAAGAGACGAACGTGGAAGTAGTTTTACTGTACTTTGGGATGGGTTCCAACGAAAGCCACCCCTAGTCACACGCCTCTTTAAATGAAGCGTTAAACGTGTTTTTAATTCAATCCTAGTTGTCTAAATTTGAGCCCGTTAAGGAGCCATGGAGAGCGGTGCTGAAGAGGTCGGGGAGCCAGGGAAAGCGATTCATCTCCTAACAACTCGAGTAGTGGCAGTGAAAACTTTCTACTGTCTCCATCTGACTGCCACCTCTCGGGCGTCTCGCTGTCAATTCAAAAAGTAATTAATGCAATATTTTAGCCCGACAAATCCCAAGGAACGCGCTCAAGTTGAGCTTTAATTGAAAGAAATGGGGAGGCGTTCCGAGAAATAATGAAAATGGCATTCGCATAATCCCTATCCGGCGTAGGCGTCTGTCTGTCAGGCGCAAACTTGGAGCTAAAAAATCTGCAGAAACAATAAACTTTTGTCTCCGCCAGAGGGCGCTAAGCGCTAAATACTCCGACGTCGTGTCTTTCTCTTGCTCCGTCTCAATCGCTTTCTCTGCCCCTCTCCCGACCGCCCGGCGAAACTTGCGAAAACTCATTTAAAAATAATTAAAAGTTGTGCATAATTACCTCCATTATTGGCATTCGCCAGGGACGAGGACAGCGAGGGCGTCAGCGAGGACTGGGAGGAAGACGTGGCCGCCGAGGACGTGGCCTCCGCGGAGGCGGACGTCGACAGCAGTCCCTGGGCGGTGCCGCTGTTCGATGTGGCCGTCGTCACGGTGGCAGCCGAGGATCCGCCGGAGACTCCTCCGCCCGCGCCCGCAGCTCCGAGTCCCGATTGTCCCTGGGCCAGTCCGATGCCTTGTCCGTTCTTGGCGCGCACCGAGGAGTTGTGCAGCTTGGAGAGGTCCGTGTTCGTGCTCTTGGCAGCAGTGACCTCGGAGACCTCGTTGCCGACTAGAACTGAGCAGGGCGCCGACTGGGTCCAGTGCAGGCCGCCGAAGATGGTCAGCAGGATCAGCAGGAGCACGCCTCCGCAGAGGACAGAGATGGCGGCGATGCTCACCCAGGGAGAGGAGCAGCGCGCGGCCAGGTCCTTGCGGAAGTTCATCGGCGCCGAGTAGTGGTGTGCGGGCAGGCCGTTCATGACGCTGCGCGGCGGCAGCACAGGACCCATGCAGCCCTGCGTGCTCCGCTCGTAGCCCTTCAGCGTGTCCTTCGTGGGTGTGGAGCAGGCCGAGCCGCTCTTGAAGTCGATGGGTGAGCCCTTGTTGATGTCTGCAATGGAGGAGGGTGGGAGTCGGGTTAGTAATCAATTCGGGCAGTTGAGCGTGCGATTTCCCATTTAAATCCAGTTTGGACGTGGAATGGTCACCCAGCAGCGTTTCCTGGGAAACCGCAGTGTCAGGGGAGGGGGTGGAGGGTCTGCGGGTCTGTGGGTCCGCGCAAACCATCCACACACTATTGTATTTTGCTTATCGCCATTTGGCGCAAATTTCATTTGTATAAAAGGATTTGCACAAGGATAACAAACTGACATTCAACATAACCTCAAACAAACGAGAGGACAGGCAAAGCTGAAAAAAGGACGAAACGAAATGAAACGAAAGGGACGAGCTGCGAATGAATGGATGAAGTAAGCAGCGCAAATGACCAGCGACAATGACGTTGGCAAAACAGGAGCCAGCGGGAGAAATGGTAAAAAAGCGAGCAGAAAGCGGGGAGAATGGGCGGGCTGCGGTGGAATGAAGTGAAGTGAAAAAAGGCAACGCCGCAGGACGGCCAGTGCGGTGGTGACAGCCCCAGGAGCGGCACGACCAAAGGACCTAGGGACGGCGCAAGCTGAAATCATTTGTTGATGCCATGATGATAATTCGATTATGTGACATGGAGCGGTCACACGGGAGCTCGTTTGAACGGGGTTGAAGCGCAATCCCCCCCAAAGTGACAGGGAAATGGGGAACCCCGCGCAGAGATCTTTTGTCCATAGCTCGGGTTACTCAGCAGTCAGCCGGGCATGAGTTGGTCAACTTCTGGCCCGCTCACTTTCACGCAATAAAGTTAGGCGGTCGTTTCCCGAGGTTTTCGAGGGCCGGCTGGTCCAGAGCCGGAACGCATGTTGCTATCAATCGCAGACTCGGTTTCACATTCTGCGGCATGCGGCCAACTACAGGCGTCATGTGGCTTAAATGTGGAAAATCATACGCTCGGCTGTGACAAACGTTCGCTTCCCCGAAAAATCATCGTAATTTCCGGCCAAACGAGCCACGGCAGCCGGGAATCCCCAAGCCCACAAGAGCATAGTTTGGGCGCTTTTCGGGCCAGCCCCCTGGTCCCCCGATCATGCCTGCCCTGTCCTTTGACCCTGCCCTCTCGTGTGTGCCCAATGATAGCGTGAATAATGTCTGCGTCATTTTTTTACATATACACACATTTGTGCAAATGTGCGGATGACTATTAAAGATGCCCACTAAGCGCATACGGGAGGTTAGATTTATTTAATGTCAAGATCCCTCCATGTGCGAGCGGAGGAGTGGGCCGGGTGGCAGGGAGGTGCATAAATGTCCGGGGAGGATATCCCCAGCCTGGCGCAGAGGTTAAGCCGAGAGTTCTGGGCGAGCCCTGAGTTAGCTGCCCCGTAAGGGGGCGTGGCAGGCGGGGCGGGCAGTTTTTATGACCGAAACGTGTGGCGAAAGGGGATGCCAGGACGGCATAGTATTTGTGTGTGAATAATTAACGAACGCATAATAGCAGTCAGTAGGAGCTGGGCCAATGACTGATATAAATTCACACAAGTTAATGGGCGCTGGATGCTTTTAAAGAAGGAGGCTCCGGCTCCCCAGGAAGCGCTCGCCGGCTGACGAGATGAAAGTGCTGCGGGGTCATTAAACGTAATGGCAGACTCGACAAAGTATGCCACGATAAATGGCCTCCACCGCCCACGCGGGTCAATTTATCGGCGGAATAGATCACAAATATGTCTGCCTTAGCTCGTATCTCCCCCAAAAGGACCCAATCGCCAACCGCCAATCGCCAATCTGCCGGATCTCTCACCCTCGGCTTCATTGCAGCATAAACTCAATGAATTCCTCGGTGAGATTGGCAATCCCCTTCGAGGACTTTCGAGTTGTCGGGCCTGAAAATTGGCAACTCCTTCTCGGGCCGCTGTTTCGGTTTATTAATTTCATTCCATTTTATTACATTGACATTTTATGCAAAGTGGGGATTAAGCCTGCGGCCGTTTTATGAACCCGAGAGTAAATCGCTTAAATTAAAACAGCACAGCCGCCAGCGAGCGTGGTGGTGGGATTGGCGATATTTTAGTAGCGGCAGCATCGAAACAATAAAAATATAAATAGTGTGGCAAGCACAGCTGGCAGTAATGGCGAGAGTGTAATGTGTCGCTGTGTACTTCTGTGGGTGTCAACCCCTCTGGGCCACAAACGGCAACAAGCTGGCGCCGCCTCCCCTCCACCCCTCCACACTGCCACGCCAATGCAACACAACTGTGATTTATGCGGCGTGCAATTTAACATTTTTAATAATATTAAAATTACAAATTTATACACATCCACTTGTGTGTGCGCTCCTAGGTGTCGTACTCCAATAAACTCCCTAACTTGGGCGAAAGAGGGCCAAAAGGCACTGCGGTGAGTGGGCTTGATTTCATTTTAATTGGCTTTCCAGGCGGCTGCATTTCGCCCTACTGGGCCTCCTCTTCACTCCCGGAAAGTTGGAAGATGAAAGCAGGGGCGATAATTCAAGTGCCTCGACTGTGAGATGCCCTGTTACCAGATATATTAGTGATTGTCAAGCATTAGGTCAGGTATGCGTATGCGGAGCAAGTGTTGTTGTATCTTCTTCGCGTATTTCTTTTGGTCCCAAGATCCGCAGTCTATCTCTTTAGATAAATCTCCGGTCCTTAAGGGTATCCGAGTTGATCCAGTGCCGGAATCCGTCCGGAATCCGTGTAATTAAAAATTATTTCAAGTGTGGAAAATTCGCAAAGTTAGCAGACCGAGGAGTTGGCGTATGGTGAATTCATGAACCCGACCCACGAGAGCGAAATCCAATTGAAAGTCAATACCTAGTTCCAGGCAGGGCCTTTTCGGGGGCTTAGCCCAACCCCCATCCCTGGGGCCCACGCAACAATTGTGTGTTAAGTACTTTTTGAGTAATTGCCTTTTCGGAGTCCAGTCGACTTGCTCGGTCCTGGCTACAACCGATTTGCATAGCCGTTAATGAACATTTGCTAATATTTTGAGCACTAAAAAACATCGCCATTAAGAGGAAGGTGGCACGCCCCTCTACTGGGCCGCCCCGTGCTGGGCGCCAAAGCGTGCGACAATCAAATAAAAGTACATGAAAAACACATAAAGGCACCTAAAGGGGTATCCAGAGCTCGGGCTCCGGATTTTTTGTTATTCCTCGCATTTTAATGGTAAAGCGCGACGATTGCTTGAAACAAACAGGTGAGCGGGGAAGCGGAAGGGACTCCCGCCATGTTGGTAATGGAGTTTGCAAACAAACATGGCCGCCGGGGAAAAATCACATAATTTACACGTTTGCATTTAAGTATTAAGTGGGTTGGGGGGGTGGAAAGTGGAAAGGGCGGCAAAGTGTTTCGTTTACTTTTACCGCGTTTGTTTGCGGGCCTCAGCAGTTGTTCCAATACGTGTGTGTATGGGAATTTAGGCTGTTTCCCGGCCCGACTGGGTTTTATGTGCACAGGAAGCAATTTTTGGGTCGACTTTATTGCCCCTGTCGTCGTCATCGGTGTTGATGTTGATTTTAAAGCGTTTAATGGCCTCGCGTTTCTGGGCGTCCTCGGCTAAATTGAAAAGAAACCCCCCAAATAGGTACCGGACGAGCGAGAGATGGAGATTCAGCGGCAGGAGAAAGATCTAGGTTTATGTGTTTGAACAAAGTGTTGGGATTTCCAGAGATATCCAGAGATTTGCCTTGGAATTTGATGGGGTTGCTGCTGGGGCTGGCGGCTTGCTCTTGAGCCCCTTAAAGACATGCTGCGAAGGGGTTATGATGGATTGACAATGGGCCGCAAGGCCGGGAGCGTCGGGGTGGAAATGTAGGACACGGAGGGTTGGGGTTGCTGTAGGTGTAGTGCAAGCTGCCGTATACCCTGTACAGTATGTATGCTGGGAATAATGCAGAAATATATGTGATAGGAGCCGCTCAAGCCGCTCCCTTCGTAATTACAGCCGTAAGTGGGCACAAATTGCGATCCTCCGAATGGCTTTTCCGCCTTATAATCAAAAATTCCATTTAAAACTTTAAACTCATTACTGAATGTTTAATGTGCGCTCGTTTCACGCTCGCCCTTCCGTTGTTGTTTTTATTGTTGTCGCCGCTGCTCTTGTGCGATAAATCAACACAAAAAATTGTGCAATTTGTTAGGCGAGCAAAGACAGAGAGACAGCAGGGCAGGCCGACAGACAGACAGGGACAATAAAGGTCCTGGGGACTGCGGAATGGGTTCACTAACGATGCGGCAACCTGTCGACGTCCGTGGGCAGACCCCAAAAGGGTCTAGTCCTCGGCGCCATATTGTTTCAAGCAGGCGGTGCGCAGCGGGCGACCTGAGCTCCGCCTCGAGCTCTAATCAAGTGTGTGCGGCTGGGTGAGTAGTCGCGGATCAGGATTGGCATTCGCATTCCGGCTCTGGGATCTGGGTGCCGGTTTCCGGGTACGGGCTCCGACCTTCCAGCTCGTTCAATCGCCGAGGCCAAGGCTCAAAGGCAGAGCCAAGATGAGTGTCACTCGGGTGGGGGAGCAAACTTTCGGCACGATTTGCATGTAAATTAATTGCCCTCGCCGTGTGCCCGTGGCCCGTAGCCATGCAGCGGGATTTTTTCCTGCTTAAGCAACCCTCGGGGCGAGATAAGTCGTATAAATTATAGCAATTTAATAAGTTTTAAATATACGCATCCGGCTGACTCGGTCTCCCTTTGTCTGTCTCCCGAAAAGTTGGTAAAATCTTGCAGCAAAGTTTACGGCGCTCCACTCCCACCCTCCAAACTCCAAACTCCGCAATCGAGAATCCTGAATCCAGACTCCTGACTACAGGTTGCCTCGGCTCCGTTCCGCTCCCGGTGCTATAACTCAAGACAAAAACTGTTGCCGATTAAAATTGTCGGTTGGGCATTAATTTTATGTCACGATGCGCTCGCAGCCGACGTGCCGTGTGATAAGGTGGCGACTCTTCCGCTCCTTCGGGCGTCCTTGGAGTCCTGGCTGTCCTGGGTGACTGGGTGTCTGGGTGTCTGGGTTTCTGGGTGTCTGGGGTGGTTCTTTACAGTTCAGTTTGGCTCCCGCTCTAAATGAGTTTATGCAAGTGTGAAAATAAGTCTCTTAATGGCCCGGGCGGGCAGTTAATGAGTTGAAAGTGGCGGGCACGTGGATTATGCTCCTTTGTCCGCTCCCAGGACTCCAGGTCCTTCCATTTTTCTTCACCTTTTTCGGTTGGGGGAAAACAAAACTTAATTTGTTGTTGCAGGTGAGACGAATAAATTATTTGATAACAGTTTCAGTTTTCTCAGCATAAATAAGATTTCTCGAGCGTTCGCCTTTGTTTGCCGAGCGACGGGGCGCGATGGGTAGTTGGGGCGTGGTGGGGTTGCTGGCGTTGGTAGGGTTGGCTTGTTTACCGTTAGTCGCTTAATGCCCGGCTTAATAGTGTAGGGTAGCTTAAGCGTTGTGTGTCCCGGTTCTGGCTGTTTTCCCCGGTCAAATATTGGCTCAGATTAAATTTTGTGCGAGATGCCCCTGCCCTTTTATTTTCTTTTCAGCCAACATTTAGTGTCGCCAATCAGCAGTCTCACATGTAATTGGACACGTAGGGATAACATTTCACTGACCCTGGCTACGGGACTTTTTGCCTGCTAACTGCTACCGGCTTTCCAGGACGACTGCCTGCATGTAATTACAAAGCAAAAGTTGCGCATATAATTTTTACAAAAACGCAAAACTTTTTCAATAACAAAAATTTTCACAAACAAAAAGAAAAACGTACGTAGGAGCCGGAGCAATAGAGAACGACACAACTGGCAATGCCAAAAGGCAACTGTGCAAAAGTTTGCAATAAAAACGCCAATGGCCAGAACGACGTCACACAAGGGCCCGCTGGGGGTGGGCAGGGGGTCAGGGGTCAGGAGCGGAGGGTACGTGAGGTGCCTGAGCAATGCAAATGTTTAATAAACTTTTTCAAATAAAAATTTATCTACGTTGACGTGCAATTTTTAGACCAATTAAACCGCCGGACTGCTCTGCCAGTCGGAGTCACGGCGATGTCCTTTGCTACGTGCTCCGCCCAGGATCCTTTGATCCGAGATCCCCTGGAAGAAGGGGTCAAAATTCGCTTATAATTACGACGCGTGTAAATTAGTGCTTAATGGCACGGGATGCGCGCCTTGTCTGCAGCTTGGAATTTCCGGTTTTAAATTTAATTAGCTCGATATGCTTGCATAATTTCCTCCGTGTCCCGGGACGGCAGGTGAGGTGAGGCCCGCTTTTGGCAAACTAATAACAATAATTGCGATAAAGCCAGCATTAAATGCAGTGCAATAAAGGCGAGCAAAAAAGTATATTTTAATTACGCATTTAAATTTGTTTGTTTGTTGTTATTGGGGCCGCGGAGAAAGGTAAAAATAAATGCTGGGGCTGCCTTTTGTTTTCGATTTAATGAACTGTAAAGCGCAGCCATATTTATTGCGTACTTTTTTGCGTTATTGCTTATTTGCACGTTTGGTTTTGTTGTTTTTCTGACCTCGCTGTTTTTTTGCCCTCCGCCTGCACCTTTATCATTTAAATGCATTTAATTTAAATTACTGTAAGCGTTATTTTATCAACGTTATATTGGCATTGTTTTTGTTTTGTCCCTTGATTTTCCGATCGCCGGTAGGCTTCCTATTTTATAGTCAATAAACAGTGTCAGCCTTATCGCCCTTAATTGAAATTAGTTCCTCGACCAAGGACGAGGCGAAGCATTCCATAGTGGAGTTCATCAGCCGCAGAAGGCCTTCTTGGAGGTGCGGACTTGTCATATCCATGACTGGCGCGCCGTCATTAAACGGCAGCTGCCTGGGCGGACATCAATTATTGTCTCATAAAAAGTAATTTATATTAAAATCAAACCGCTTATAATTTCATTATGTTGATATGTACAAGTGAGCGCCGTCTGCGGGGCAGTCGGGTGGGGGCGAAATGTGCGGCCATTAAAGTTTGCCGCGGCAGACATTTTGTAATAAAGTTTGTGTTAATTAACGCACACAGCTGCAAAAAGCATTGAGCGGGCGCATATCTCCGCAGAGGGGTCCTGCCGCATCCCCCGCCACCGAACTCGCGAGCCCCTGACGCCAGGACATGCACTTGCAATATTTAAATTCAATTGCATACTTTCGAGCGCACTCGTTTGTTTGGCGGCCACATGGCGCATACTCAATGAACCATGGCCTGTTCCGCTGCATATTTCATTTGCTCTCTGGCTTGTGACTGAAATACCTGCATAAAAATAACAGCGCGGAGGCAGCGGCAGAGCACTGCGCTTTTCCATCCATAAACGGAGCACTAATAAAAATCGTAGCGAAAAAATTGGTTTGCCATTATATTTAATAAAGTTAAACCGACGGCGACAACTAGCCGGGCGGAGAGGGAGGGAAGGGTGTGTTTGTGGGAAAATCGAAAGGAAAAATCCGGCAAATCTCGGTGCAGGTGAGTGAGTGTGTGAAATCGCCAATTGCCTGCCTAGTGGCTGGTGTGATGAGGTCGATTTCAGTTGAATGAGCCCGATGGGCGTGGGAAAGGGGGAAGCCCCTCGCAACCCTGGGGATACCATCGTTCTAATGCCTCCTGAGGTCCGGCCTAGTTGACCCATTCTTTGCCAGGGTAAATAGATTAAGTGTGATTAAAATTGTCATTAACATTTCCCTGGGCTTTGGCGTGTCATTTAATATTGCCTTAATATTATTGCCAATAATTGTCATAATTTCTGTTTTTTCTTCCTGCTTTACACTAAAACAGCCATTATTTATGAGTGCTGTTGTTGTTGCCATTCGACCATTTTTATGGCATTTAATTGTTTTAATTGTGTGCAACAATGGCCATTAAATATGCGCAGCAACAGCGGCCATAAGAGCAGCCAAAGCTGAAATGGATTTGACATTATGAAATTTATGAAATTAATAATTTTTCTATGCCCGGCTCTAATTGTCAGGCGAATTAATTACATTACAGTTTGACTTTTTTCAGGCCTTAAATATGCGCTCACCGCTCTAACCCCTAAACCCCTTTAATTGTGGTCAGATGTAAAGTTGATGGCCAGTCGAATTGCTTTTGAGCCGGTGGCCACAGAGTTATGGGCTCCGATAAATTAATGTAAAATTATTAACTGACAAACGGTTAAATTATGGCAATTTATGCCGGCCAGGCCCATAAAATGGCGCATTTATGGGCCGCTAACCAAGGGCCTGGGCGCAAGTGTTGGCATATATTAATATAATTATCGGGGACACTAATTCGGATTAGTAAATCCGACTTTAATGGACTTTAAATTGCGCTGCCCCACTCTCGAGTTGGGGAACTCTTTAATATTTTCCCATTGGCATACATACCTGGAAAGAGAAGAGAATTGAAGAGTTTAATTAGTACGTGGTGTATACTCGAGCATGGCCTAAAACCAGATGCCCTGATGTTTTATTTCATTTCACATCGTTTTGTACATTTATATTTCCCAAACACACAAGATTGCATATGCAATCATTTTCAAAGTCAACAGCGTGACTGCCCGTTTCCCATTTCCCATTTTCCCTTTTCCGCCTCCGCCATTTTCTTGTGAACTTATTTATTACGATCATGGCATGTGCGCCACGAACTAAGGCCCTGCCCCTCCGCTGCACTTTAAAAGCCATTAAAACGGCAAACAGGCTGCCCGAGTTGTCCATGTCCCTGGAATCCATGAAATGTTTCCCTTCCAAAGTGCCCCCACCCACCCGCATTTCCCTCCTCATCCAGCCGGCGCTGTTAATTTCATCAGAGCTACTGGTAATTGCGTGTATGGAGTTGCAGTTCCCGGCCAGGACAGCCTCAGTACCCAGAAGTCAGACGCAGACGCAGCCTCCTCTGGCTCCCTGCTTTGGGTCCTGTTTTTCGGTCCAAAAAATATGCAATAAAAGGGGCTGGGAGTGGGTACTGGGCACTGGGGAGCATTCAGGGATTGCCAAGGGGAGAGCCACCCTGGGACTGGGCCGTGGATGCCATTGCCCACCGACTGGCTACAATTTATTGTATTAAGTATTAATGTTGGTCCTCGCTTTCCGCCCTGTGTGTCTGGGCGCTGTATGCATAATCCGAAAGCCAGAAGTAATTATATTAAGTAATTGATGAATTTGCCTTTTTCGCGACGACCACGCCCACCCTGCGCCCACTCACTCAGTCCGTAGTTATCGGCGGAACGAGCCCGAGGATGGGAGGACGTGGTTGTGGGTTTATACACACGGCCAATGCCAGACGATTGGCAGACAGAGGGATGGATAGATGATAGTGTAGTGCGGCCCCAAGCGAGGGCAAATAAAATTTAATAAAGCGGCAAATAAAAATTTATCGTGTGTCATTTTAGGCGCACTGCGACAGGACAATCGCCATCCCCATCGCCATCGACAATGACCGACAATTTTTTGATTTGCTCATCTGATAGGCGGCAATTTCCGGTCGGCGGGGCAGCAGCTCCGAGCTAAGCTTTAAGCGCTGCGGAGATACTATTCAAGTCATTTTTTCGAGCTGCTCTCCAAGATTTATTTGCACATTTTAAATTTGATTGAAATAAATCGCCCTGTTTATGGAGATATGCACTCGCAGCCGTGGGGGATAAGGGGTATAGGATGGCGTTCGTGGGGGTTGCAATCCGAATTCGGGGGTTGCGTGTCACCTTTATGGATTGCGCTCAAATTGCCCCAAAGTTTAAATCGGAAAAAACGGATTTCGAGAGAGGGGTTCTTGATAAATGGAGCGCGTTGCTGAACATCCCTTGCCGTGCCTTTCCGCTCCCAGAACTACGATCCAGTGAAAACTCATTAACAAATCGAAACGGGAGACTCAGAAGTATATGCTTTGATAGTGGCACTTTTTATGGTCACTTATCGGAGGCGTCGAAGGCAATAAACGCCAGTATAACCGCTTGGCGTTCGGTTAGCGAGTGAATATAATGATGCCGAGACCAAACTTTTCGCTCTTATCGCGAAGGAGTACAAGCTTTGACCAGGACCAGAAGCAGAAACAGAAACAGAAACCGAGTCCGAGTCCGAGCCCGAAGGAGCGGCAAAGCAGAGTTGCGGAAATTTATTGGGGAAATTGGCCAGAGTCGAGGGAACTTTAACGAAACGATACCAAAGTTTATTACTCAATTACAAACCCATCAAAACGAAAACGGAATGGAACGAAACTCTCGCAGAGAGCAGAGCGAAATCCGAAAGATAAATGAAATTGATAAGCGCGTAATTTATGTTTGGATTTCGTTTTATTCTGTCATTAACGCACAGTTGCCTCGCCCAGTCAAAGGAACCCCTCCCCCGTTTCCCACAACTGTGTTTTGTATTTGGGTTGTTCTTAGCCCAGTGCGACGTGGCACGCTCTTCCTTCATTTGCGGAAGCTCGCAAAGTCGGGGAAAGTTGGTCAAGGCGAGTCAAGTTGCTGCGGCCCTCTCCCTACCCCTTCACCACTGCCGAATTCACCCTTCTGCGACTGCCCCTGGCCGTGCCACTGGCCTGGGCCCCACATAATCGATCGAAATCGACCGATTGCCAAGCGTTAAGCGGCATCGACTATTGCATTCCATAAAACCGATCGGAATTTTGCATTTTGCGGCTCCTTTTCTGCGGGTGGGCTCGTGTGGGGGTGGGGCGGGACACTATGCTGCCACCCCCACCAGCATTATGCATAAATAATTTCGAAGCCGGCGGTTGAGCAGCAACAAAGGCCGCCGCTGCGCATAATGAAAAATTGAAACACGAAATTGTCAAAAACACCGACGCAGCAGAAGTGGGGGCTGCACCGGCTGGGTGGGGCGGGGGCTGTGTGTACCTGTCAGCCTTGCCGGAAATGAAATTTTGCAATGATAGCAGGGAAGTCGGATGGGGCCAGGTGCAACCGCATACATCAATGAATGCACGGCGGAATCGGGGAATGCGGAAGACGGGGCAGGCTGACAATTTTGACAATTTTCGTTATGCAATAAAAATGATGTGCGGCGACAAAACTGTGCTACTCACTCACCGCTCGTCGCTTATACAAACAGCTATACCGACACAGCCCTCGGCCCACTGCATTTGTAATGCCCCGGCCTGGAGCGCCAGTGCCACCCAGAAATGAGCAAAAAGCGCCTCTCAATGGACATTTCATTAATGCTAAATGCGGGCGAACGGGCTTTAGAACTCGCAATCGGCATGAAAGCGGTCCTGCTCGAGCCGGAAGTTAATTGAAAATGGTGATAACACATATGGAAATGTAATTGTTTGTGAAGTGTAGCATGCGAGTTGCGGGAGGATTGAATTAGTGGGCGAACCGGGATTTGGGTTTTAAATCCACCCCAAAAGTCGGCTTACCTCCGCCCAGGTTGCGTGAAATTCATTAGCGCCACGTCTGCTCCGTTAGCACCTGCCCGCCACGCACTCTACGCGGGAGGGCTGCCAAGAATCCAAGAATCCCCCTTCTCCTCACGCAAATCCACTAAATCAATTCAATTCAATTACAAATCGTCTTGCCCCTCCCAAAGCGCCAGCCAATTAGCTGAGCGCGTTTGGGTAGCACACTTTTGTGGGCCCGCGGCTGAGGAGAAAAAACTGCCTTTAATCAGAGCCCCGATGTCGGCTTAGCGGCTGATTGGATTGTGGGAATGGGGATGTGAGGTGGCCAGGAGAGACAGTGCTTTCTGTGGCCTTTGTATAATTAAAACGGAGCCAAGGCAACCGGCCGGGCGAGTCAAATCGACGACAGCTGAGACGAAGGAAACACAAAACCCAAAAACGCTCGCCAAATTATCCGAGTGCTAAAAAAATCCAGCGCTCTGCGGTAATAAATCTTACCGGCACTCCAGTTCAAGTAATTTCAATTTTATTTTCAGTTCGGCTTCCGCAACCACATACAAAAGTAATTAGGGGGCATTTTTTCACGTCCTGCCCGTTTCTTTCGGCGAGTTTAATTAAAATGGATTTTTCCTCGCGCCGCCTTATTTATTTATTTGCGCGTTTCCTTGTGATTTGAATGTTGCGGTAATTAAAATGACATTATTCAGAGTCACTTGGCGAAAAGGGTCGACCCTGGGCACCGAAGGACCAAAGGTCGTTGGCGCGGCTTGTTTGTCCGCCAGATAGGCGTTTATTACTCCGCCAAAGCGGACTATCTAGATGGCCCCACCCTTTGGGCAAGGTACGAAATCAGAAAACGATTAGTCCAAGATTTGACTTTGATGGGACTGGAGTTGAGATGGGTTTCCATTCGGAGGGTCCCGCGGGAATGGAAGCAGTTCACCGCACAGACAAATTTAATCCGCGTCCGTCGGCGACTCAGTTCAATAAACTTTTGTCTAGTCCAGAAACCCATTAACGCCCTACAGACGTGATCGATAGCAGGGCCGGTTGGTCGGTCGGTCGGTTGGTCCAGCGAAGAAGAGACTCTCTGCCTCGCAAAAACAAACACGCACTGAAGTGTGCCATGAAAAAGTGCATAGCAGTTTACGCTCTTCAGTTTGCAGCGAGGGAGTTGGGAACTACTATTTTTAATCACTTCAGCAGCTTCATTTTTTGCTGCCGTCGTTTGTTGCTCCTCTGCATTGTCTGCTGCCTAAAGAGCAGGCACAATGACAACATTTAATAGATTGCCAATGGGCGGTGGGCGTGTCTGTCTGGCTGGCATAGAAAAAAGCCTAGGCAAGGCAAACAGAGCGGAGAGCATAGAAAGCTCCTGGCGTAGACAAAAGGCCCAGTCCCCCCGATCCCCTGATTTATTTTTTTGATGGGCCACGAGTTGCACAAGGGGTTAACTGCTCTGTGAGTCACTGCCTGAATGACTTGTCGAGGAGCAGGGGCGGCAGGGTATTTATAAAGATATTTCTCTGCTGGCTGTTTGCTGATTTCGTACGCTGATAAGCATGAAAGGAAACCAGAGCCCAGACCCAGATCCCAACCCCCGATTTTCCGAACTGCATATCAATGAGGCGGACTGCCTGGGCGGTGGGGTGGCATTTTAAAGACGTTTAACGGCATTTTTACACTTGCATGCGTCATCGGAGTAACCTTTCCGTGAGTTCGTGCGTGGCTCCAAGTGTTACACATTTGCATTTGACGTGTTTCCAAACCTCCGGCAACGGTGTGCAAAAATAGTTCGGCTTTTAGTTTTGAAAATTGCGCAGTTTTTCTTTTGGCAGTTTGTTGCGTGGCTTTCCCAGACGCTGCTTATAATTGCTCCATTAAAATTTGTTTATGGCCAAAGTTTACGCCGTGAGTCGTGTCCCCTCCGCGTTTGCAGTCGTCAGTAATTAGAATGTTAGAAAAGCTGGTTGCTACTTCTGGCCCACTTAGCTCTGAAACGCTAAAACGCTATGCGGCTGGAGGTATTCGTGCTCCACATAAGCTAGGACCTGCACCAATCAAGGTGACCGTTTTGCGGCCTGTATTGATGGATCGCTCGGGTGGGCTCGCACTCAGCGTCCTCCGGCTTCCACTTCCACTTTCACTTTCGTCCTTCTCGCCATCGCTCTCCTGTAATTGGCAAAGATTGAGTGAACCACAGGCGACCCGCCGCATCATTTGTTAGATGACTCATGCAAACTTGGGCCCATTCCGGCTGACCCCTCTCGACCCATTCCAGACCATCTGCTCCATCAATTGGCAAAGGTCAGCAAAGGTTAGTCGGGTCGACGCCTAATGGAGTTTTATTTTTAAGCCTAAAAGCATGCCTTAAAGCTCTGCCGCCTGGCCGTTTGTTTGGGCGCTTCAGGAGGAAATTTAATATCATCGTCCTGCGTTCTGCGTCCTGCACTGCACACTAAAAGGTTTCCACGACGCTTTTAATTACACTTTAAACAATAGCTGCACGCAGCTAGCCCTGCCCTTCACAACCCCTTTGCTTTCCTTTCGCCCGCCCTCTTTTTTCACTTTTCCCACTCTGGGAAATTGCCAGAGCTTGCGATTTGCGCTTGATTAAATTCTAATTATAAGCGTGCGTATTTTCGGTCGGATCCGTCCGAGGAAAAGTCCCCGCCCCATCGCTGCCCATTTTCGGTCTTCTTTTTCTGTGGCTTGTTTACCATTTTCCTTGATTTTTACGACTTTTTAATGATTTTCACTGCCAGTCACTCATTTCGCCACCATCGCGTGCCCTGCTTTCTCCTCTCGTTGGCTTTCACCAATTTTCTTTGACTTTTGCGTTTTGTGTTTCGACAGTTCTACTCGCACTGGATTGCTTTTTGGGTTTGGTTCGGTTCGGTAATTGCCGGCTCTCCTGCCCCAAAAGAGCCCTTTTCCTCCCTGTTCCAGCCCCCGGCGCTCCCCATTTTGTTTACTGCTAATGCGACTTTTAACGCTGATTAATGTTTTCTTTTTTACAGTTTGCCTTCCGTTTTCCACTCCTACTGGGCGGGGGCTGCGCTTACCACCTGCCGGAAAGAAAGCCCCCTTCTTTTGGGAGAAGGCAGGAGACCCGTGTCTCACTCGGTTCGTCGTTCATTAAATTCATTTAAAACGTCCATTGCGACCACAAATAACATCGGCAGTCAAACAATTTGGCCAGGAGGCAAACAAATTGTTTGTTTGGCTGTCACATGTCAATAAAATTAACACTTTAACGAGAGACAGAGTACACAAGGAATATACATATTTTACACAATTCACAGTCCGGGTCCGAGGAGAAGTCTTGTTCTTTTTTGTTGTTGTTTAATTAAGGCAACAACATATCAAGGTCTTAGCCTAGCAGACAATAATTTCCTTGACAGCTGCAAAATGCAGAATTTCCCAAGCCAAATTGAAATTTATACAGGAGACACACTGAAAACAGAGCTCTCGGAAGGATGGAAGCGGAGAGATTCGGCTTTTGTGCAAAATGCAAACACAAAAACATCGGAATGCAAATTGCATTAAATGCCCTGTGTGTGTGGCAGAGGGAGACAGCCAGATTCTGGCAGAGGGAAACGGGGGTTGGCGATATCGCTAGGTGAGGTCAAATCATTTGCTAGTAAATTCAAAGCTGCAACAGCAAAAAGTCATTTTTAATTGATTATAAACATTGAAATATTCATTCTGCCGTGAATAGAAAAATACGAAGACTGAAAAAGTTTCAATTCGATTGCCATTCTTTGTGGGCAACCGACGTTAATGGGGAAAGTGCCTAAAAGTGTGCTTTGCAATTTTTCGCATCATTTCCGTCCCGTTTTTATCGCGCTAATTTATTGAGCCGATTATAGGGCAGCCCCTGATTCAAAGCGACGGGAGCCTCGAAGCGGGGAATAATTATTATATTTTCCATAATTTTAATTAGTTGATAGTGCAAAAATAATCGAATTGCATTATCTGCGGCACGCTGTTCGAGTCAGCCTCGTTTTGTTAAAGCAAAATCGGCATTTTAAAGCCTTTTGTCCATCCGAAATGCCTCGGGGAAGCACAAAAGAGAGAGATAAACGCATATACATGGGCGTGCATAAATGATATATGAATTGTGCATAGAAATTAGGTAAGTAGACACGGACAGCCTCATACGAGGCACCCGTGGCTTTAATTGACGGCCTGTTTTAGATTTAATGCATTTTCCAAATTGATATTAATCAATTTTTGGATTATTTATTAGCCATGGAATGAAAGAGCCCACAGCGACATCTCTGGGATTGGTTTTTAAGCAGAACGCTCTTCGAGAAGGACCGTCTTTATCACTGCAAATTGATTTGTGCAGAGTGTGAATATGCCTGGGATGTGTTCTTTGGCATTTTGGCCAGGCACCTGCGAGTATGCAATCACATAATGCACATAATGCCAAAAGTCCATTGTCAACAAGCACACTCTGATTCCTTCCAGCACGACTCCTTTGGTCCGAGTCAAGCCCCAAAGTATGTGCATGCAGCTCTCGAATGTTTGGCAAGACTTTAGACTGTTCGTGGACCAGGGGGTATACCCGAACATCTGCATTGCCAGCGGAGAGTGTTGGCCGAGACAATAAAATATGAATTTATGGCCTATTTGCATGGCTTTGCTTGGACCCAAATCAAGAGCATTTTTACCAGATGGAGTCGAGACTCACTGACAAAGCCTCACCAAAGTCCCAGGACTGGCAGCTTAATGAGCTTTGCCCATGCTAATACATTGGCAGCTCCAGCTACCTCAACATGTATGCTTAAAAATTCTATATGATCCCCCACATCCCTCCATATTTCCTCCATGTGTGTGGGAACATGAGTGCGCTTTCACTTCGGTTGCATATCGGTTGCATAAAAAGTCGGAAGCGAGACAAAGTCAGAACCAGCAACATTTCGGCTCAGTCTTATTGGCAAAGCATTTGCGGTCTTAACTCGGTTATGGCCATGGGTATTTTCGGGACCAGAGCGTTTTATGCAGAAGCATGCTCTTAGGGCCCGGATTGAAAGTGCATTGCGAAGAGCTGAGTCTGAGGCTGCGGCCTTTAGCAATTTTGAGACTCAAGCTGGAATGGAAATAGGCCAAAGTTTATGAGATGCCTGAGGGCATATTGAATGCAGACGCACAATTTCTAATTGTCTAACTCAATTTAGGGCCCGACTAACTCTGCGTCAACAGCCACCAGGCCCATTCCACGCCGTTCTGCAAAGTTTAGTGTCAAATGGGCAAATTTGATTACGACTCTTAGTTGGGTTGTGGTAATCGAGTTGGAAATACTTCAAAGTTTCGATAATAACGATGATGGCCTAGTCGCTGCGCTGCCCCGCAATTTGCCAGTCGCCCCGTTGGAAGGCTTTCAGTTCGGGCCGAAATAGTCGTCATAATAAATGAATATCCCCGCCTGGGGAACTTCACTCCGGGCTGAGGCTGCTCTCGAAGCTACTAATAGCGAGCAAAAGTATGCCATGAAATATGCATAAAATCACTTGCAAATGCGCTAAGCGAGCGACGTGGCATGGCGGCTGGCTGAATCGTTTCAGTTTAGGTTTTTGTTGCTGCTGCATTTTGGCAAACGAGCTGCCAAATCAAAAATCGTTGAGCGTGTGAAGTGTCAGTTGGTGGCGCAGGAGCAGGGGCAGGAATCGGGCCAAGAGCAGGCAAATGCACATTAGACAGCAGCCTGGCAGTCGACGTTTTTGGGGAAATTGCCTGGAAGAAGCTAGAAGTGGCAACTGGAGCAGCCTGCCTGCCTGGAGGTGGGCCCAAATGAATATCCCCATTGCCCGCGATGCGGTGCAGCGGCAATAAAAAATTCAGCCCCATAAACGTTGAATGCTCTCGAAATGCTTGTGTGTGCGGGCTCCGTTTAATTGGCCCGAAGCCTCAAATTATGCAATAGTTGCAGTCCAAATTGACCGCAAACAAACCAGCAATAATTTTGAAATCATTTTTGCGCGCCATAATTTATGCAGAAATTCAATCTAAATTAAACATCAAACAAAGCCAACTGGCCACTCCCAATCCACCCCTGCTCCGCCTTGCGTGCCTGGCGGGGCGTGCAATGCTCATTGCGACACATTCGCACCTGCAATTAGCTCAATGAACCTGCCAGCCCCTCGACAATCCGCGTTCCTGTCAGTCATTTCGGGCGGCAGCTGTCCAAAATGTAATATTTAACGCCATTTTATGCAAATTGAAATTATGTTAATGGGCAGCCAACCAGCAATTGATGATGACGTCTGCCCGGCTGCAAAAACTCCACGCGAATGATGATGACCGGACCACCAGTCCGGTGCATCGAAACGCATCGCTTAAAGCATTTTGGATGTTTATTACTTGACGTGCACCTTCATCTCGTTCTGATTCTGCCGTTGCCTTCGCGCATCAATGGCAATGGGTGAATGCGAATGTGAATGCGAGTGCTTGACAAGTCTGCACGGCTCATTTGCATTTTAATAATAATAATCACAATAATGCACAATAGCTGGAGCAGCAGCGGCCACGACGAGGATAACAATAAGCACATGAAATCACACACTCATCGGGAGGCAATGCGATAAGCTGTTGGAGCTGCAGTTCATCAAGTTTCGTGCTGCCACAATGGCACGTTCCATCTCCTTCGACGGCAGCCGCACCATGTGCAGCATTTACATCTTTCTTTCCGCCCGACCTTATCAAGCCCCGCACTTCCCAACTACGGAGATCCTGTTTGTTGTCGTTACCGTTTTGTTTATATTTGCTTAAATGTGCGGCGCATACTCATAATTAGTATGCATGTGTGCATCTGGGGGAGGGCTGTGTGCGTATTTGCCCATGTGTCTGTGCCAGCGATGTCTGGGTCTGTGTGTGTGCGCTGCCGTTGCAATTTGCTTTTGTTTGGTTAAAAAGCGCGTTAAATTTGATCATTGTTGCCGCCGGCTTTGTTTGCGTACTCATTTGGTGCTGCGAGTGTGAACGAGTTAAAGCTCCGTCTAACGCTCAAAAGCGATTCCCCATTACCCCATATCTCAGTCTCGTAAAACCCCGATATCTCCCCTGATTTTCAATACTTGCACTCACCCGAGGGAACATAGTCATAAAATTGCGTATACGTACCTAAAAAGAGAACAGAAAAGGTTGTTAATTTAGTAAGCAAGTCGTCAGGATGGGCAGAAGTGAGATAGAGAGATACATTTGGGAAAAGGTCCAGGATACTTCTAGTGTCAACGCCTAAGTGGGACTTAAAAATTCAATAAAAAATCACTTAAAATTCCATAAGAAGCTTTTAACGTTCCGTATACCCAAAAACACAGACACATACGCAGTCGACGGCTTAGGGAGCTGTGCGTCAAAAGTGCTTTCAATTTCTGCACACTGTGAGGAGAATGGCAAAACTGCAGGAAACTAAAGCAATTTCAAATTGAAAACTGCTGCAAATTAATCAAATGCCTTTGCAGACAGAAGAGGCGAAATTTGGAGAGCGAGGAAACGGTCAAAAGACAAGATTGGCAAACAAACACGAAAATGTCAGTCAGTCACAAAGACAGAGGCAAACGATAAAGGCCAAAGCCAAAGGCATGCGACCCTTTTCGAAACCCAACCCTTCATCCTCCACACACTAGGGGTATATACTTATGTATCGCAACGCATTAAATCGATAACACGATTTTTCAGCACGCACACAGCCCCGGCTTCCCGTCGAACCCAGACTGAAATCCAAAACAACTGGCTGACTGTGAGTTAAATTGTCAGTTTCATTACGTGGCAGCTTTCCTCGCTCCTCACCCCTAACTGCCTTCCGTCCTCCTCCGGAACTTTGGAATTTCCCTTGCTTTTTAAAGCCAAATCACTACGTCTGCGCGTGAGTCTACCCCGTCACTTCGCTCGCATTGCGAAAGCGATTTTTCAAGTTGCCGCTTCATCGTTCTTTGGAGCTGCTGCTGTTGCTCCTCTGGTTTTTTGTTCGGTTCTGCGGTTTCTGGGCGCCAAACAAGCTCAATTTTCGGCAAAGGGCCGAAAACGCATCCAGAGCGGAGAAGCGAAGCCCCTGGGACTCCTCGAGTCCTGCGTTCTCGAGAACTTAAGGAACTCGACGCTGGTGAGTTCAACAAACATTTAACTGATTGCCTGGGCGTGTGTTCGTGCCCAGCCCTTCCTGATTTTTTGATTTGCAATACACCTGGGAGCGAGACAGCCCTTGGCCACGAAAATGTTTAGCTTATTTGTTAGCGTTGGAAAATAAATTGTCTGTGCGTGCGGTAATTGTAAATTACGTTTGGGCAGAGGCACGGTTTCTCGCCGAGTGTCAGTGGAGCAGCCAAGTTATTGACACCTCTCCAACGTACGGGTAAGCCATGAATTTTTGATCGAAACTATGAGTGGAACGAGGGTTGGCCACACATCACATGCCGATACTATGAGCTCGGGGAGGCCGCACTAAACTAGGCTTTTGATTGCAGGTCCCCATCCAATCCAATCGATGCCACTCCAATGCCAGTCTCTACCCGCCCCAGCCAATTCAATCAGGGGGTCGGCCTCCTGCAACCCTCAGAGTAATCCACTTTGGGCTCCGAAAGTATGCAACAATTTCTTTTAAACTTCCTGCTGACACAAATCAGCCCACGGCCATAACTCAAACTATCTCCACCTCCGCGCGGCAGAATCAATAACCATAAACAGAAATTCCTTATGCTCACGTGGAGGACCGCATAAAAAGTATGCCACATGCTCGGGGAAATCACTAAATTCAGCCCAAGGCAACGTGTACCTCATCCTTTATGTGTGGCAGGGGAAAGAAGAGGCAAGCCCGAAAACCAAGCAATGCCCACGTTGATAACTGAGAGTGCTTATCACGCCCACTCCCCAACCACATCCCGCCCCATCCTGTCGATCCCACCGACTTCCGACTACCGACTGCATGTGACATTTGCATGCTTACTTAAACAGCAAAAAGCAGCCTCTACGACAGCCACGTCGGGCCTGGCAAGTCTGCGTCAACTGTGCCTTACATTTCGCCCAGACTCGGTCTTGGTTTCAGTCTGAGCCACAGTCACAGCCCTGGCTAGAGTCCGGGTCTGGATCTGGGACCGACGAGGCTCAGGACCGAGCAGAGGGCCGCTGGTGTTGTCAGTAGGCAGTCGCAATCCTGTTGACGTCACATCAGCACACGTGTGTAGTAAAAATCAGACGTGTGGGCGCTGCTCGAGGAGCACTGGAGCAGCGAAGTCGAGGCGCTCTAGTTGCCGCAGTTGAGCCGGGCCGAGTCCTGCCTCCATGTACTTTGATTGCTTGCACGTTACCCGTACAATTTTCGGTATGATGGCGGCAACATTTCATGATTTCTTGTACGTGTTTCTGCCTGAGAGCACGCGTCCTTTCCTCTGCCACTCTGCACCCTGTTCCACATCCGACGTCCCTCGCCCCAGATCTATTCCGGCTCATGGGTTCCGGAGTAATGTATGCAAGCACTTTTTGTATATGACGCCGTTGCGCTTTGGGTCGCCGGAGTGTTTGTTTGCCTGGTGACTGATGATGGTTTGGCTGGTTTTGCTCAGATCCCTCTTCGGCTTCATCTTCCACCGCCATTTCAGCCGCTGGTTTTTGCAAGCAGCGAATCGAGGGTTTGTCCTGCTAATAAATCAATGACGCCATTCCGGGACTCCCAAGGAGGCGATGATTTATGTCCGGCTAAAGGGTTTCTAGGATTCTCTGGCCTAATTGAGTCGCCCTTGATGTATCAGTCATTTCTAGAGTGTCGCATTCCCAGTTACAAATAAAGCCAACCCCAGAACGATTCAAAAATTCTACGTTGCCTGTTTCGGAGTAACATTCCTTTGCACTCATCACACACATTTTAAAAATCGTTTGTACGTTTGATAATGGAAAGTATGGAACTGACTGTACCGCCGGAGGACGCGCACTGGTCGTTAAAGTTCGTTGACATTTGGAAGCCCTTTCCGCAGCAGATTGTGGCCAATGCCACTTTCAAGGTGATCCGCTTCTTTTATCCCCCCCTCGGCGTGGAAGCGGTCGATGTCACCCACGTGGTCAGCGATCCCGAGCTGAACGGTTTTAACGTGGCTCTGCTTATGGGCTTTCCCTTGTTCTTGGCCAGCATCGGCTATGCGGTGTATAGATATGTGCGGAAAGTGGTGAGTTTGGGAACTTTTCCGAAGCTCCGACTCTTTATCCGAGCCAACCCTCCACAGGATCGCGTGGTTCGAGAGGCGCCGGCGAGACTGGACGAGCTGGAGGCGCGCATGAGGGCCAAGTACGGCCCCGAGTACAAGCAGGGAATCTGGAAGCGAAGAGACATCCCGGATCCCTACCTGGAGTCCAAGAACCCTTCCGAGCCCGTTGTTCACAGCAAACACGACCTTGAGAGCAAGTCAACCAACGGTTCCTTCGAGGCCCACTGGCTGCCCGAGTCCATCGAGAACTTTATCAACGCCGAAACTTCCGAGGATAATAGCAGGGGGAATGTCTCCTTCAAGGAGGCGGTCGAGTACCGCCTGTTCGACAGTGGCAACCGGGTGGCCAAAGAGAATTCTGCCGTGAAGCGCAAGGGCTCGAAGAGGGCACCCCGAACGTAGAGAAGTTACTTCCTGACTCAGCTTGCATGTATCCTTTAAAGGAAAAAATCGATTTAAGATCCCCCAATTTCGTTTCATGATTGGGCCCTTTTGCGACTGGAAAAGTGTCGGCTTTCGGCTTTCTCTGTTGGCGTTGTTGGTGCAATAAAATGAAGTGATTTCCCGGATTTATATTTGGCGCAAACACGAAAGCCGCAGAGGGAAAGGAAAGACATTGCACATAGGATTAGGTGGGGGTTTTTGGGACGAGGACTCGGGTAATCATTTGGCAGCGCATGTGTCGGATTATTTTGTTGGTTTGAGTTTTATTTAAATTTGCTTCTTTTGGCTGCCTTTTTGCTCCTCGTGCGGTGGTTGTTTGTCGCCCGAAATCTGACAGCAGCTGAAAAGCATGCTAAGCTTTCGCTGCTTTCTTTTTGGTTTGGCTCTGAAAACAAATTAATGATTTGCCATCAAGCAAATAAATCAAAAGCTTCAAAGCAGATCTCAGGCTTAGCTGGGGGTGGGAACGGGATTCTGCGGCTGGCTGCGATTTAAGGCCTGCCCCCCTTTAAAGTGGGCGCGGCTTATAGTTTTTATTTCGCAGCTATTTCCACTCAACTAAGCGCATGCATTGATGATCTATCCCCGGCCGTTTGGCACCCCTTCCCATTGACACGACATAAATAACCGTGTGAGGCTGTTATAATTTATAATCCTTGCTGTGGGCGACCCAGCTACAACAGAAGCAACAACAAGAGCAACAGAATAACAAGAGCAGAAATAACATTGGACTGCCACGGGGAGTGCAAATATTTTTGCTTGCTCCTCGCACCCTATGATCCGGCATCCGCCTTTTTTTTTAGCGTGCTTTATTTATTCGAAACCTGCCCAGGCGGAATCCCTCCCAGGTTGGCAGCACAAATATTTTGTTGGCTCCCCTTCTGCACAGCCCCACCCACGGCCTGGCCATCCACACCCGCGCGCCTGCATTTAGTTTATGTGTGCTACTCTTTTCTCCGGTAAAATGAGGTCAAAAGTTTATTGGCTAACAAACGTGTGCGAAAGTGGGCGGGGTGTTGCTCTGGCAGGCATTAATGTCAGACGCAATCGGGCTGCCGAGTTTGGGCACAGCTTTAATGCCAATAAACAAATTGCATGCACTTAGCTACAGGCCTGCCACCGAGATGGCAAAGATTAGGCCCATCGAAATGGGTTTTAAATGATCCCGCAGCACACTCGATGGCCGACCACAAAAACGAAGCGGCGGCTACCACCGCCGGCTAATTACAAACCAATCAGCCAACTAATAAATTTCAAATAAATTATGGAGGAACGGAATTGGCTAATGCGCCGCAGTGGAGCGGCAGCGGGAAAAATAGCTACAAAACTATAGTATACCAACAAAACCAAAACTGCCAATCGCAGTACCTTTTTAAGGTACTTAACTTAACTTAATAATAATAATAATAAAGCCATGCGTAGCTCTGAATTTGCCGTTCACATGCGACTGAACATCAATCGAAGTTCTGTAACTTAGATGGAGTCGAAGGACTCGGGTTTCCGATCAGCCCAAGGTGAACGTATCCCACCCCGGACGCCCTCTGTTTATTCCCCGTAAAAGCACTGGGTTCAATGTTTAATGAGGGCGGACTGAATAATGGAGAAGGCCTACCTTAGTGTTTACCACCTTCCCCGCTGGGAAAACAACCCCTTCCCACGGCAAACTGGCAACGCAATGATTATGACAGCTTCTTTGCTCGAAACCCTGCTCCTGCCGCCTCGCACTGGGCTCCACTGTAGCCCACCCAGACCTCCGACTGCCTGGGCTTTAATTAAACGGCAATTGTGGTCATCAGTTGTCAGGTTCTCTTGTGCCTAATCAGTTTGTGTGATGAAAGACTAAGCTGGGATTACGGAATGTCTGCCATGCGGGTGCGACATTTGAATAATGAATGTCAACTCGATGTTCGCTTGCAGGGGAAAAATATAAGCCCGGCCTAAGTCCCAAATGTCACTCAGCTGTCAATTGTAAGCAAATCTGAGGCGCAGAGATTCGGGCGGCGGCGCCAGTGGGGCCCAAACTAATTGGGGCGTGGCCGGCTTTGGCCAGCTGACAAACTAACTGACCAACTAACTGACCAACTAACTGACCAACTAACTGACGTAACCAGGCAAAGCAATTGGCCATCCGTCCGCTTGTCCGGCTGTCAGTCGGCCCGCCCCTTCTGTGTGTCTGCTGCTTGACCATAAACTAATGCACCTAATTGCTGTGATTATGTCGTTTGTGATTATCTGAGTGTGCCCCGGTGTCCTTGTCTTCGGGAGAGTCCAGTTCCTGTACCTTTGCCTGTTCTGTGCCTGCACACGCTGCATACAATTAGGCCCGCAAAAGCTAAATCTCATTTATCAATCACGTGCTCCCTGCCTTCCGGCGCGACAATATTCCATAATTGGCCAAAGCCATCATTGATAATCCCAGCTGGCTCGGAATTGCGATGCTCATTGGGTTAGCAAATAAACGCAGTTACGTCATCCATCGCCTCATCCTTCCTTCGGTCGAGTTCCCAAACTTTGGTTACCCCTTTCTCTGGCCCGATTCATCTTCGGGCTGTTGGAAACTTTTTGCTGACAAGTGTGACAAGTTTTAAGGCCCATAACTAAGGCAGCCAAGCAGCCAAGCGGCCACCCCGACCCGAGAACACCTTGTGAAAACGACTCCAAGTGCAAAACTCCCCGGACAAATGCTGTGGTTTCCTGCCACCAGCCTAGGCCCATTACACATGTAGAAGGTAAAGCAATAATAGTAAATTTAAACCCACCCAACGGGGCGGAAGTGGAAGTGGAAGTTGAGACGTAGGTGGAGCTGGCGGAGATGGAGAGCCTTCACATGACTAGTTAAACTTTTTGCCATTGTAATAGTTATGCTTGGCTGGTTTCTCATTCTTTCGAGACAGAAACCGAACCGAACCGAATCCCACAAACCGAATGTTCCTTGGGGTGGCTGCTCCTGGCTACAGTCTCCTTGCTCCCGGCTCCCGGCTCGGGTTTCTCTGGTTATGCGCATAATTTATAGAGTGCGACAATATGTTGCCCTCCGTCTGGCTCCCGGAAAACTTTTCCGTTCCCGCTCAAGAAAGTAAGATTTCTCTGACCGATACATTTGCCGGGCTCGAGTGTGTGTGCGGTCCACTTTTGGGGGTCAAGGAGCTGGCAGGAGTCAAGGCTATTACCATAAGGGTATCTGAAGGGCGCTGCCTTCTCTCAACGAGAACTCTCTCCCCGGCTTGCGAATTCTCATTGAAGTCAGCACTCCCTGCGGAACTTGGGGAAATAAAACTCTGAAACAGCAGTCGCTACGGCCCCACATGACTCGCACACTCCCTTTGTGTTTTTCGACAAACGTTTAGGGCGATAAAAATGCGGAAACAAAAACATTTGGTTAGTTGCATAAATTTCGTTATACTGTTACCGCCGCCGCCGGTCCGCTGATAAAACAGCGTCAAAAAAGTGTCGTCGGGGGAGCAACTTAAGCAAAACTGCGCAGGGCCAGGGAGAGATGTGGCCGGATAGGAAAACGAGTTTGTTGCGTTGCCTAAACAAGCTGCGGGGCAGAAAAAGCAGCCACGGGAACGACAAGCGAAGGAAAAAGTTTTAAACACACAACGTTGCTCTCGTTTCCCCGCATTAAAGTTTAAATATCTGTTGCCTTGGCATACTTTTGGCCGCCCAGCTCGCTACCCCAGCAGTCTCCTTTATCGGGCCCTGCAGTTCAACGGCCTCCTCAAGACACTGGGACGGGGAGTTCTCCATAAGTTTCTCGCATGCCTCTTAATCCACGCCACAAAATTACACACACATGCAGTCCGCGCGCTTGAGTCTCTATTTGCAAGTGTGTCCCCAGTAAAGGTAAATAAAGTTGCAACAAGCGCTGCTGCCGCTGCTGCAACTCGCTCGTTGCACGGCACCAAAGTGACGTGCACTCCCTTCTTCGCTCAGCGCGCGCTGGTGGTTTGCCGTACAAATCCCAAAACCATTTCACTAATTGAAATGAATTTTCATACACCAGAAAGAGGAGCAGGAGGAGCAGCAGCAGCAGCGGAAGGATGTGGGGCAACTTGATCTGTGGGTGTGTGTGGCAGACACTCTCGTGTCGCAGCACAAAATTGCATGACCTGGGGCAACAACAAGACCGTTGCAGCCGAATATGGCAACTGCACGGCAAAAGGCAGCCAGATGCATGGCACGTCACAAGATCCTTCGCCTCACACAGTTGAATGACTTATCATTCGGGTGGAAGCCGCTGCGGAAGCCCTAAGCCCCAAAACCTCCTTGGCAAGCTGTCGAATGAAATATGAATTCGGAATAGTCTTGGGTATATATTATTTATCGAAGTTTTGCTTTCGTGCGGCCAACTCTCACTTGCGTTCCAAAAATACTCGAATTAAAAATTCATATGGAGTAATCTGGCTGCTGTTGGCCTTTCATTTGGATTGGGTGGGGAGGCAAGCGATCCCCAAAAGGATTGAACCACTCGACGTGTCTCAAGAAGCTGGCGGTGAAAGTGAGTGGGCGGCGAAAACGCAGCGCCTTTATTTAAATAATTATGCATTATCCCCCTCCCTGAGGAATTTTCAAGTTCATAATTATGCGATGGCTGGCTGCATTTCCCCGGCGACTCCGCCCGTTCCTCTCTCCTCGCACCAAACCACTTCCTCTTCCATTTTTAATTTATTTTGAATAAGCAGAAAAGGCACAAAAGACGTTTCCCAGACACTGTCGGCATTTCCCACAACGGAAGTCACTCCCCGCAGCTGACGATGCTGCTGCTGCTGCTGCCGCTTGTTTACATTCCGTGCGGCTGGCCAGGCGCTCCACTGCGTATACGTAATGTCGAGTAATGTGCGCACTCCTTGTGGCGAAACGGAGGCGGGGTGTGCCTATTGAAAGGCGTTGAGCGTGGCATGTAAATGCAAAATGGCGACAAAGCGGGCCTGCAGGGAACCCATCCACTCCACCGGCCCCCGCCATCTGCCGAGCTATTCTAAGCCATTGGCTCGGCATTCTTGTTTTGTGCAGCCGGGTAACATTATTTTAATTAACATATTTATACGGGACGGGGACGAGCAGCAACAAAAGCCAAGTCACTCGCCACATACGCTCCCTGTGCATTGCAATTTTAATCACAGACATAGATGCCACCACAACGGCAAATCTTACGGCAGGGCCTTGCTTAATGCAAAATGCAATGTTACCATCTGAAAATCATTAAAAAATGTTTGCGAAGGGCGAAATCATTAAAAACATATAAATTATGCAGACACCCCAGCCGTGCACATGCCTCATAATTATGCAGCATATAAATGCCACCAGCAAGGACAGCTGCGAAGGATGCTGGGGAGCCGAGGATACCGGGCATACAGAAGATACTGGGAGGAGGCAGGCAAACATTGTTTTGTTAATGTTCTGCATGACTTCGCTGCATATTTTCGAGGGGAGGCCGGGCCAAGACGAAAGGATTCAAAGGAAATCGGGGCCGGGCCAAGTAATTTCGTATGCGCACCTGAAAGTATGCTTTAAGAAATTCAGCAGCCCAGACTGGGAAAACTTATCCCAGCGCCTAATTAAGTCGCCCAAGAAGTGTATTCCAGGTGCTTTTACCCAACGTTTTTAGCCTCGAACTTCGAGCAGAGTAGCTGGGAATTTGAGGTATTTCGAGAGAGAGCAGAGATCAGAGCTTTGGGTAGGCCCCACTTGGGTCGTTCGGTTCAATCGCACTCAATATCAATAAATCCCGCAACAATCTGCATTCAAAAATCAAAGGATATACACATGCTGCCCCTGTGAAGCAGGGGTAGGACGGGCCAGACAGGCGAACATAAAATGCCAATTTCTAGTTGCCAAATGGTTATTGCCCGGTCTATAAATGCAGCAACAGCCACAGCCACAGCAACAACTGGACTTAAATTCACGTACGAGGACCGAAATGGCCACAGCTCTTACCTATGGCCAAAGCCAGAGTCAAACCAAAGCCAAAGCCAGAGCTATATGGCCATATTGCCCGGCCGAATGCATGTGTGCTGATGTATGCACACCCGAACACTCTCACACTCGCTCGCAGGCCATATATACATGTCTGGAAGTTAAGTGCCAAGCGGAACACGAAGGCAATTTGTTGCGTCACAAAAAACGGCAACCGAAACACACATAGATCGAACGGCTATGGAAATGGATATGGGCCGGGTAGGGGCGGTGTTCCGCCCCCGTCGCCGCCACCTGCCCTCCTCCGCTGCAGATAAAATTAAAATTGTGCGTGAAAAGTGCAGGATAAAGGATATGCCACACATCCATTCAGCGGTGCCAAGGCAAGGGCTCGTACTTAGCAGGCATAAAATATAAATTACTACGCTGCGCCGTAATAAATTTCAGTTTGCGTAAAAACGTTAAATTTATATACACTATGCGGGGCGGCGCGGAGGGAGCTCCTGCCACACCGAAATGGGGCAAAAACCCATTATGAATGAATTTAGTAGCAGCAAAAGCAGCAGCAAAAACCAAAACGTGCCGGCTCTCCGCCGACTCTATCCATATCCCTTGGTCCTCACTATGCTGCCTTTATATTTATACAAATTTAAAGCACTTTCTGGGCATCCCCGCACCCCAGCCCCCGAAAAGAGTTGCGGGCGGAGGTCAGTTGAGGTTTTGCAAAAATGCTGGCAAATTTACGAGTATTTCCATGGCTGGCAGCGGCGATAAACCAGAACCAGACCCAGTCGAAAGCAATAACGACCGGCCAATAGACAGTGAACTAGACTCCCGACTTTGGACTGCCGACTCTCGACGACCCAACGACTGGACTGGCCAAAGAATGCTGGCTGAAGGACGCACGGGCGGGCGGAGACAGGACTTTTCCTGCAGACGCCGGGGGCGTGGTGGGCCCTCCTAGTCTAGGCGCTCGAACTAGTACAGGTCGACTGGCCTCCCAGGAGGAGGGGGAAGGGGGCTGGAAGCGGTCAATGACAGCGCAAAGTTTTTCTGCAAACTAACCTCGAAAGCGATGAAAAATTAAAGCAACAGGAAGGGGAGAGTGGCAGGTGCAGACTGCCGCATCAAAATGCCGCAACGGCCTGTTATTATAATGAAAACGAAGCAGGCGATGGCGGCCACCGCACTAGACACTGGAGATGTGGGATTCGAAAGTTGTTGAAGGAGCGGCAGACAGCGGCGGAAGCCGTTTACATTTGCATGGCCAGTGCTCAGTCGTCCTTTTCAAGTGCAGGGCCAGCGATTGCGGAGGTCCCCTCACGGGTCATTAACAATTTAGGGTGCAAAGTGCGGCCCAATCAGGACGTGAATCTGGGGCCAGCGCTTTATCAAAGCTTTAAAGGCGGAAGAACGGAATCGGGAGCAGCTGCCGCCGGGCGGGCCTCGAATCACAGCAGAGGGTCCTCCCGCTCCAATATGTCGACTTTTGTTCGGGACGAGCCCCCTTTGAATGCTCGTTTTTCACGCGCTGCGGCAATTTATGCATTTTTCCGCCGCACACTCGTATGTTTTTAACTCCTGGCCAAACTTTTGTTTTGCTCCCGACGGGATGCGTGTGTATCCAATCGTGCAGAATGCCCATTTTTATATGTATTTGCATATGGTGCATAAGCATTTTTTCATCCCGCGCACCGGAGCTGGCACAGAAATTTTAAGCTACATGCATGGGTTCGAGAGCGTATTACGGACAAAGTTTTCCCGGAAAATAGCGCAGGCTGTGCTCTCCGCCTGATTCATTCATTCATTTGCGAGTTCGGCCCTGCGCCGCTCCTCCTTTTTCGGGTGCCAGAAGTCAACAAATAGTATTTTCCATAAAAATTGGCACTGGTGGAAAAATTGAAATGAAAACATTCTCAGCTTGGGGCGGGCGGAATGAAGAGGCCGCTGCCAAATGTCATGTGATTGTGTGTGCCTCCTATGTTTATTCATACAGATCCCTGTGTCAGTGCGAGTGTGCGTGTGTGCGGGCCAACCTGAATCCCAATTTGATATAGAATTTAATCAATATTTGTGTTACGATGACAACGGACCCCTGCCGGGCATCCCCCTCTTCGGCTGGCAGGTTAGAATGTTTATCAATTTATGCATAAATGCAAATAGAATTTCATAAATAGTCATTTAATTGCACTTTGGGCTGGAGAGGGGCGGGCCGAGGTGGCCTACAATCGATGTGCAAAATGCAAATTGGCGGACAGAAAGAACACTTAGGCAGTGTCGTATGCAAAGTCCATCTGCCGCATCGATGTGCAGTTTAAAGAGCTCCAGTTTTGGCCAAAAGTTTCGCATTAAATCCACAGTCGCCTGGGACACGGCAGTTTCGAAAGTAAGCCAACTGCCCAGCTGCGCTCTCACTAAAACAAATGTCTTGGATAAAAAATGGGGATAGCACACACACAGCGACGACGGGGAAAATTATGTGGCACGCAGGAAAATCAAGACAAAGCTCGGCATATATACGATAGCGGTGTGTGTGCCTGTGAGTGTGAGCGTGTGTATTTGCACAATGCAAAAGGAAAACAAAGGGCGGCATAAAGCAAATGCCAGGCAGCCCGAAAGTGTGCTACACAAATGTATACGCACGGGACTGCCCGTCCGAAGGACGTGCGAGACGGACGGTGGGCGTGGCGGCAGGATGAAAACAATTTTCTTTGTTTATTTCTTTCGTTACTCCTCGCAATTTGTTGATATTTCGGGGCGAGAGCCCAAATGCAAGCGGCGAAATGCACCAGGGATCGACTGCCTTCTAATGAAAGGCCTTCGATAAGGCTCCATTCAATTAATAGACCCATAAATACCCGCCCACGTTACATCATATCTTCCGACAGCCATTCGCCGCGGTTGTTTGTCAGTTTTTTCCGGGTTTCTGTTTAGGCTCCTGCGGTCGTTTGGCTTTTTTCGGTTTGTTGGACCGCCATACCATGCCATTTCCATTTCCATCGCGCTGCCAACTATTTTCACTCCACTTTCGAATGTTTTTATCCCTAAAGCCTGCTTGCGGATATGCATAGAGCGAAAACACAAACAAAACCAATTCCAGCCGAACCGAACTGAACTGAGCCCGGCCGTAAGGAAAAAAGGCGAAGAACATTGTTGGAAAAACAATAAATGGCAAATGTATGGCGGCATTTTAGGCGCATGGCGCATAGGAAACAAAAGAGCCGAAAATTTGCAAAATGCTGCGGCCTTTTCCCTTCCGCCGCGCGGGTTCGATTCCCTTCTTTTTTTGTGCTTTGCATTTTTATAGCAATATGGCAAATGGAATTTTGTGCACGATGCGAGCGCTAAACATTTAAATGAGTCAAGTGGCTTTTTGATGGTCGCCCCGAAAGGGGCAGGAGTGTGGGACGATGGGTTCGCTGCGGGTTGGATTTGCATATGGCTGGAAAAATTGCTTTGCGGAGGCTTTTAGACGGCAAACGAGCGGTCGAGCGGCACACTTTCCAAATGGGATTTATATGTAGATAGATGGGGCGGGGCACCGGGATGCGATCGAGCGGGGCTTTACTCACTTAGATTTCCACTAGGAATGTAAACGTTGCCCGATGGCGTTCGCACCAAACAAGACGGCTCAAAGTCAACGTCATTGGGATTGTTAACGGTTAAACGGCCATTTTGCATGCGACTCATTGTCGGATTACGCGGCGGAACATCCGGGGGTGCCGTTGGCGTGACTCCTTCCAGGAGGAAGCCTGAAAATAGGTTGCAAAAATACGGGAGCATTAGTCGGGCGTGCCACAAAATATTTGCACAGCGGCGAAGTGCTTGATCGAGAACTTATTTTTAGCCTAATTGCGTTTCGGGGCCGGCGCTTCCGGGAAAATAACCGGCGATAAATCACACTCCACTTTCCCGGTCGTTTTGCATTCAAATCGTGAATGGCCAAATCATTGCACATTTGACACTAAAAGTATTTCGTGAATTTTTAAACTTCAAATGGATCTGACGGAACGGCGGGCGGGGGCTGCAATCAGTTCGCATTGAAAGCCAGGCACAAAAATCAGGCGAAAGGAACTAAATCGAAATGAAATTATTTAACAGCATAGAAAATTCAATTTGTCTCCTTCTGTAGTCCCTGCTTTTCGGGCACGGCTAAACAAACAAACACGGAAAGCTCGAATTCCAAATGCGATGGGTGGGGGAGGGTTCGGGCGAAACAGATACAAAACTCTAAAAACTGAAAATTACCAGGCAAAAGGCAATTTCCAAATCGAGTAACAAGATATAAATAAAAATAGGGGAAAACATTCAAATGAAATTCAATTTGCCGCGCTCAAAAATTTCAATGCCGGCGAGAAGGCGACGATGAGAACGACGAAAATCGAGTGCCGAAATGCCTTTGATACTACTCCCACCGCCACCCCACCCGCACCCGCACATGGCTGTGCAGGGGTGTCAGTGTGTGTTTGCGAGTGTGAGTGTGCCTCCCCACCATCTTCACTCCTTGCGCTGTAATAAATTTCAAAAGCATTCGCATTCACTCGCATAGAAAATTTTAAGCTCATTTGTAGGCTTAAAAAGCATTTCGAGGGCGCCTTCTGGAGGGCTTCAGGACTGGCGGGGGCCGAGCAAACAGGATGCTCGACAAATTCAAACGCCAAAAGCGAAGAGGACAGAAGAGCGGGCAGAAACGCCTAATAAAAAGCGGCAACAAACGGAAGCGCCAACGGCCAAGGAAGAAAATTTCAAATTTGTTGAGATTTGTCGGGCGCGAAAATCGTACCCCTCCCCACGCCCTACTATCCTGTCCTAATGCGCCCTCTAAGGACCCGGTGTGCGTGTGTGAGCCGCCTCTGGCTTAGTTAGTTAGTCCTGGGAGCTCCTTGAAGAGCCTCCTTGGCCGTAATCGCATTGCGCTAGGCCGAGACAATTCCCGTTTTTCCTGCTGCTGCTGGCTGCTCCTTTTCCGCCTCCGTCCCTGCCGCTTTGCTAAGCTGGTCCAGAGGGCCAGGAGAAGAATCGGGGCGCACAAGTGGCCACTGGCCTGGCTGTGGGAAATTTAAGCTGCGGAAAATATGACACCAACTTGTCTGCCTGCTGCCCGGATTGCCGCGCCCCTCCCCCGCCCATGGCGTCGGAAACAACAACAAAAATATGGGGAGGGCCACAGGATTTGGCGCAGACTGCCTGCCAGCAAAGATTATTTCACGCGGTTAAACACAGCAGCAAAAGCACCGAAAGTTGCCCCAAAAATGCTCACTCAAAATTGGCAGCGGCAAAGTTGCCCCGACGGTCGGTCAGCTGTGATTAAAATTGGGCGGAGAATATTTGCAGACTTTTGTCTTTGCCTTGCGTGTAATTAGATTTCGGATTAAAGGCGCTTATAGTTGAAGCACAGAAAATGGAAATTGAAAATGGCCGCGTTCAGGCCGCCGTTGCGTATGAGTGACGTTCTGAGTTTTTTGACTCCATCCCCCGCTCTAGAAACTTATCATTAGCCAAAGAACTCGGTGCTCCTCGACGCTGCATTGCCCTCCAATTATATCGTCATCAAGCGCAAAAGTTAAGCTAAAGTAGCTAACCAAGCCCCATTTGCATGCACAAGCGATGGCGTCATTTAAATACACATAAGATCTGTAGAGGCGGGCTAAAGGGAGTAATGGAGGGGAGTTTGTGGCGTGCTGCATACATTAGTTTAATATTAAGCAAGAACGGAGCAAAAATGTCAATTCTCTTAGCAAGGGCCTGGCGAGCATATTAGTACTTTCGATTCATTGTGTTTAAATTACTTTTAATAACTTCCATTCAAAAAGCTGGTGTTTTAAAATTCTACTTTAAAATGTATTTTTAGAGGCCTGAAAGTATGCAGTAGAAGAGGATAGGGGCTTTTTGAAACAGCTATTGTAGAACCCTTCCAGACACCTCCTAGGAATCTTTAAAATTTATTTCAAACCACCATTGATTTTTTATACTCAACTCGACTTTTATAGGACGTTAGCGTTTTTAACGTTTTTAACGCTTCTTAAATTCAACAACTTTGTGACATTTATTCAGTGCTGACAGAATGTTTTTGATGGGTATTTGCTGGTCGTTTCTTTAGCTTGGCCAAGTCAAGGGCTTAGCCAAATGGCAAAAAAGACAACAACGATGACAATGGCCACGTTAGGGGCCAAGGAAAGTGGCTAACAGAGAGGATTCTGCACTGGTCGTGGCTGCTGTCGCCTGTTTGCCTGCTAGTTGGCATCCGCATCCACATCCACATCCTCATCCACATCCCCATCCACGTCCCCGTTCGCATCCCATCCGCATTTATATCCACATGCAGACAGGCGTAGAGGAGCTGCCATGAACTGGGAGCCAATGCGAATGCCAAGCGACCACTTAAAGCGCAGTCGGAGGCAAGAAGAAGGAGAAGATGTGGCGGGATGTGCCAGGATGGGCCAGGATGGGCTGGGATGGAGGCCGAGGATGGAGGCTGGGACGGGGCACAGCCAGGCGAATGAACAACGGGCAACTACTGGGAATGGCGCTGATAAGCAGCTTATCTTCATTTCTACAACCCCCAGCATTTATTTTTCCCCTCTGCTGTTTGTTTGTTTGTGCTGCTCCCGTTGTTGTTCCTCTGCTGGCGCTTCTGTTGCCGTTGTCATTTTGAATGCGAATGCGCTGTAGTTGTAGTGCCTGCTCCTGTTTTTAGGGTACGCAAAATGTGTAATGGCATTTCGTCAGACGGAGCATGAAAAAGCGAGGCGAGCTTTAGTGATAACCAAGGGCGGGGGTGGTGAAGACAGGGAGTGCTGAGTGGGTGTTGGGTGGCGGGAGGCTGCAAGGCCAAATGCTTTCCCCAGTGTGTGACAAAGCGAATTCCCCTGCTGGGCTTGCTTTGTTCCTTCTCCATCTGTCCCCTCCCGAAGTCCTTTTTCGGTTATGGTTTTTTGGCTTGCATTTTAATGCTTTTATAATGCACTCAGCAGAAAAAGCCAGCCATAAACCGACATGGAAAATCAGCGAAAAAGTACTCCGCAAGTTCCCTGCTAAATTGAGGAGAATTCGGCGACGTGGCGTATGCGACGCGTCCAGGGAAACTTCAATTAGAGATGCCGCATTATCGGGCCAGCAGATGAAAACATTCGAGCACGCGTCGGGTGAAATATCTTAATTAAATTAAGGGCCCGGTGGCGGGCTGCGGGGATCGAAAAGCGACACCAGCTGCTTGTGGCATGCCAACAATGGGCAGTGGGGGCATTCCAACACCTTCGGCAGGGGGGAATTCTTACCCAGCTCCCGGTTCCCGGCTCCCGTGACGAGAGAGAAATGTAAAACACTTTTGGTATGACAGCTGAAATGTCAGTTAAGCATGAATTGCTGCCAGCAGAGGGTGAAGCTGGCGTGCTGGAGTAATGAAAATGAGGCGACCTGAGCCGGGTCCCTAGCAGCACCTTCCGTCCTTCCTTCCCTGCCGAGTCCCCAGGTGGGCGGAACCAACTGACAACCGCTCTCAGCGCTTCTCGACTACAGTTTCGTTCTGCAATTGTCCTGTTTTCCTTCTGCCCGAGTTAAGTAAGTGGGAAGCGAAAGATAAAGATGCCAAGCGGGAAATTGCATTGCAGTCGGGCCCGGAAAAGGTGACGACAATCGCTTAATCGATGGAGCATTCTGTTTTCTAGCTCATTACGTTGCGGCAAAGCCCCCAGCACCATCAATAATAACAATAATCCAGAGAGACAGCGATGATGACAGGTGAAAACAAGCGAGGCACACAATACAGCGTTGAATAAATGCAAGTGCACATGTGTGCCACACTGCGTATACGCAATTTTTTGTTGTGATTGGAAAGCTGCGAGTTCTGGGTTGCAGGGTTGCTGGGATGCTGGAGAGCTTCTGCTGCCATTTTGTTGATAAGCAGCGGCCACATACAGGAGGGCAGTGCAAGGGGGAGCAAACAAAAGGCGTCTAAACTGACAATTGGGCGCTTTGTTTGTAGCGTGTCTGTGTATTGCATCCAGTTACAGGCCCAGTTTGACCTGTCCCCCCCCCTAGGGGCAGCATAATGCGGGCCATCTGTATGCGTGTACAGTCTCTGTTTGTACTCGCACCAACACAGCCACGCAGCTCGTATCTCTGTGCGTATCGGTGTGTTTGCACCGACTGCGCTTGACATATAAATAGAGCGTACGCACACACTCCGGCACAAAGTTGTCAAAGTTTAGTGGTGAATTCCTTGTGCCACGGGTCCGGTCAAGTAATTCCTTTGCATAGGTGAATGTGTACAGTTTATTAAACTCGAGTCCCCGCCCGAACCGAAGCTAAAGCTGGATCCGGAGGCGGGGCCGGAGCCGGAGCCTGCCCAACTATTTATGTCGCCTGTCATGTAGGTACCCCAACCTCCCAGAACACACACACATGGCCCATTGTGCGTCATTTGCAAAGCCCTGCGCATCCACAATCTTTGTTTGTCAAAGTTTTGCGCTCGCCTGGGAGATTTATTTAGTCGGGCTCACAAAACTTGGATTTACTTCGACACAATTGTCAGCTTAGTCACGTTTCATGTGTCGACGGATACAGATCCAGGCGACAGGATATGGCCAAGAAGGAGCGGGGAAAGGAGCCCCGCTAATGCTAAACACGACATAAAGGTAAAAAGCCAAAGGCACGCGATGCGAATATTTTAACGGGCCAAAGCAAAAAAGAAGGAGCCGGCGGGGAAAAACAAGAAGTTGGCGCTTTGTTTGCTTTAGTTTCAATTTTGGGAGCTAGTTAACCTCAGACTTAGACTCAGGCTGCTTTTCTGCTGCTGGCGAGGATCAAACTTTGATTCGAGCCTGCTTGGGCCACGCAGCCCTCGGGGGCGCAAATCCTTCCTCAGCTGCAGCATGCTTTGCGGCGGGGTAATCAAATTTCAGCAGTGACCCGGTTTGCTTAGGAGCCTTCCACATCCAACCAAAAAACTATCTCGACAGCTTGTGATAGTCGGTTTCCCCAGGAAGACGAGGGGAGGGCGAGGAGGGGCGACGCGACGCTGCTTAATTGATTTTGTGGCACGCAGAGTTCAGCAGACGGCCCCAAAACCGCCAGCCAGCCGATTTGAGTTCATTTTTTGCGCCCTCCGCCCGAAGCTCTCACCCTTCCCGCTAATCCTATTAGACGACGTCTCAGCGCTCGCATACTTTGCGGCTTTTCCTTTGCCGTGTAGGTGAGCGAGCCACCCCTTTCCAAGCCCCTTGCGGAAAAAGAAAGTCTTTAAGCCTTAAAGCACCACTCGATTGCGGGCCTGGCATAACTTCTGGCTCTTTGTCAAGCTGGAACGTAATAAACGTCAAGTGACAGTTTCTGAAAATTGCAAGTTCTGAAGATTTATTTGCTCCGACGCAGCCCAGTAGTCAAAAGTTTTGGCCCAAATGAATGGTGGAAAAAGCGGCGAAACTGAAATCTAATTTAACGCTTTATTTGACACATTTCCCAATGCAAGTTGCCAGTGGAAGTTGCTGCAAAAGTGGGTCAACCCGCGCCTTTTCTTGCCCTTTGCCATTTGATTCGCTGCAAATTACACCGAAATTATAAGTGCTTCCTCTGTGTGGGAGCTAGGACTGCAAAGAGAAAGGGGTAGGAGGAGGGGGAGGGAGAAGGAAATGCAGCGAAAAGTTTGTGCCGGATGCCGACCGAAAGTAGGCTATAGATAACTGGCATTTGCTTGCGGCTCATTAACATTTCAAAGTGGCAGCCAAGGGGCCAGAACACACACTTTTCAGGCCGTTTCTTTCCGGCCTGACCCCTCCTCGCTCGCTTTCCGCCATAACTCACGGCGTGTCAGGCGTGCTTAACCTTCTTCGCTGTACGTGTCGTAATGCCAGCCGAGGTGCTTGACATTTTTCGCGAACGCCTTCAGTTATGCAACACATTTTAGCCGGCAGAGGGGCGGCCATTGTCTGCGCTACTCTCGCCACCCGCCTCCGCAACACAAAAGCCTACAAACAAATTAAGCAGAAAATAAAAGCTTTATCTGTACGTGGCCGGGAGTGTGCCTGTGTGCGGGAAAACTTAAAAGCAAGTGGTAAAAGCGAAAGAGAACTCGTAGTTTCTCCAGCCCGCTGCTCTTGCAGCCGTCGGAAAAGTGCAGGCAGTTAAGCACTTTTGTCTCAATGAGTGTCAACAAGCGACCCGAGGAGGAGACGCGACACAAGTCAAGAGTGACACACCCATGCGAGTTTCTACAGTCGGGGTCAAGAAAATAGGCGGGAAAATAGGTTGAAGCCACTTTGCGTAGCCCAATAAACCAAGTAATACTGCAGAGAAATCATGTAAGTTTGAGGTTAAGGAATGGTCTTTCTTGGATTTCCCCGCCTTAAAATTCCCCTTAAGCCGAAAAAGAGAAAAAAGAGCGAAATAGATATGAAAAACAATAGGAAAAAAGTTTTTAGTAGGCAAGGTAGCATTCTCAAAAAAAATAAATCATATCTTAAAATTTTTCTTTCTTTTAATAAGTTTAAAAGAACGATCTTTAGGAATGATCAAATCAAGACGTCTGTCAGCTTAGATATTTCTTTTCTTCCCAGTGCTATTATCCCAACCACAACTGTGCGCAGGGTGTGTGGGCAAAATAGAGAAAAATAATCGCTCTATTAATGAGCCTCGGGCCAAGTGCAACAAGCTGACAACATGACCTAACCTTACCCAGCTATTTGGCTCGGTTTCCCTTGCACGTGGCAGTGGGTGTGTGTGCATTCGGGACACTCGAGGGTTTAGTTTGTGGCCAGATATGGTCTTCTGGCCTTCTTGCCAAGCTCTTGCCTTTGTTTCCCCTCGAACAATGGCTGCCGGGGGGAGTTGATGGGCGAAATGCGAAAGACTCGGCGAGAGACAAACAGTTGTGGGTGCCTTCACAATCCTCAACTGGTTGAAGCAATTAGAACGATTTTAATGCTCTCGTGCTCGTATTTTTTCCGCTCCTCGTTCAAAGGAACTTTTCTATTTTGATTCAAATTCTAATTGGATTCCATCTTTGGCAGCCATCTCATTCAATTTGCCAGCTGACAAAAGTTGCTATGCAAACGCGAAACATGAACGAGCCGGGCAACAACAACAAATCATTATCGAAGTCCAACAACAAAGCGCCAGCGAGTGGAAAACTTCTCGTCACGTGGGGCAAGCCAGGGAAAATTGCGAGTACATAGAAACTTTTCGGGTAAGGTGGTTGGCGGTGGGAGGCCAGGGTATTTTTTTGATGGAATGTCTGCCATGTATACATTACAAGTTTCGCATTACGAATGTGGAAACATCGGGAGAGGGTACGTTCCTCCGTTACCGCCTCCGCCACCATATCCATCTCCATTTCCATCTGGGCAACTTTAATTGGAGCGACTTGAAAGCGAAGTTTTCATTCTATTGCCATGCCGTCTTTCTACTCTCAATTGCTTCTGCCCTGGTCAAGTGGTTCTTTGTGTAGATTTTCAGCTTTGAGCTTTGTCGTTTTGTTTATTTATTACTCGCTCTGATGGCAAAAGTCCGAGCGGACTAAGGTCGGGGACGGGGCGGAGGTCTGCTAGAAGGCCCTTCATTTTCCCTAATATAATTTAAATTTCCTGCACTGCTCTTTTTCCGGATTCCTTCCTCTCTGGCTTTTAGTGGGCTTTGGAGAGTCGTTAAATTTGTGAAGTTCTTTTCCAGCTCCAGACTCCCCAGCTGACCCTGCTGGAAGGGGGAGTTGAAGTGCTCCCGAAATTGAAAAGTGCCGAAACTCTCGGTTTCTTTTTTCCTGCCTTCAAGGGGTGGAAACTTGCGGTTTTATTAATGTTACTGCTTCTGTTTCTGAGCTCCGAACGTCTTTGAGAACTTTAGCTGCTGCCCAGAATTTTTCAAGTTTACTTCTGCCTGCCGGTGTTGTTCCTGCTCCTGCTGATCCTGTTTGCGGGCAGGGGTGGGGGTAGTAAGGAACAACTTCTGCCTGGTAATTATGCTGCGTGCAGAGCACTAAAGTTGGTCCTGGAGAGGCTGTGAGGCATGTGAGTAATGATGTTGCCGAGTGGAAAGAGTGCGCTGCGGCCAGGCGACAAGGACAAACCATTTCCCTCTAATTTACCAATCCAGTCGTCAGCCTGCAGCGCTTTGATTGGTTTTTCCCACATCGAAAATAATTTAGCCATTAGGCTGTGCCGCACTTTTAGTGCCAGCACACACTGCTGCACTAACAATTAAAAATAATGAAAACTGCAGAGCAGCGAACATTAAAGAAGGAGCCACAGCCGCCCTGCTGCATTATGTAAAGCAATTAAAATGTTGCGGAGGCTCTGCCAACGGCCACCAAATGCAGCATAACTTGAGGCGCACACAGCACACTCGCGGACAAACAAACAGTTGACTTTTAATTGCATGCAAGGGGTAGTGAGCACAGCAGCAGCTGGGGTCCTAGCCCGTGATTAAGGAAATTGTTGAAAATGTTAAACAAGCCAAGCTCCAGCAAAACAGACCCCCAGCCCGCACTTGTCTGCTCTGCTGACCTGGTAAAAAAATCTATAAAAATGCTAGCAAAAGCTGGGACAAGCGCCCACTGTTAGGCAACATATTGCAGTCAAGGCCTTCGCTGCGTGCATTTTTTAAATGCTCCTCCGTCGGCTGCATGCCTCCGCCAGCCGCATGTGGCACAAACGGAAGCTGCTGTTTGGCTCGCATAAATAATAACAATGGCAGGAGCAGGAGCAGGAGCAGGAGCGGGAGCGGGAGGCGGTGGGCTGGTGGGCGTGGCTAGCCACCAACACGTGTAGCTGGCTTGCTTGCTGCTGCCTCTATTGAAACTATTTTCACAGAGTTTATGCTTGTGCGGGTGTATCTGTGTGTACATGTGTTCCCGGGTGTTTTCTATCTTGTTTAAAAATTGTTGGCCATTTGGGTGCCGGTGCTGGGACATGTGTTTACCCAGTTACTTTGGCTTATTGGCTTCACCTGGCAGCTTTAAAACGAAAGTGAGCTGGTCGGTGGTGGAACGGAAAGAGTTTGTTGCTCTGTCCATTAATTATCTTGGAACATGCTGTAGCTGGGCACAGTTTAAACTCACGTTGGGAGACTTCAGAGTCAAGAGGGAATTCATCGAGAAACATACCTGCAAGATAGAAAAGAGAGATACTGTGAGTAAGAGGTAATTCTAGACGAATGCTTAAAACTGTTGCAGCTAAATGCAACACTATTGACAGTCCGTTCGTTTCGTCATGTCATATTAAATTTCCTCGTCCTTAAAGTGGAAATGCTCTGTTGCTGATTGCTCGTGCAATAATTTAATTTGTTACACACTGCGGCTAACCGCATTTGGTTTATATATTTTATTTATTTTATTTAACTCTTGCATTTGTTTCTTTTTGGGGCCTTTGTGCCACTGTCAGCTGCAGAAATGGCTTCACACCATTTTATTGTAATGCATCGCAAACAATTGTTGTTTATTTGTGAATGCGCCTGCATATTTATAAATATGAACATTTTTGATGAATTTTATTTAGCTGGCGAGTCCTGCTTTTGGCATCAAATGCTTTGCCTAGTGACACCAGGAATCACAGGCATGTAGTCAGCCAGAAAAATAAAAAGGCTCGAATAAAGTGTGCATCTGATTGAAAAATGTGGCAGTTATCTAAGATTTGATTGGACGAGGAATTCAACTTTCCATCGAATATGGCACAAATTAATTTAAATGTCTTCCTAATGAATGTTTAGAGCTTTCATAACTCTTCTGCCACCATTGTGATGCTAACGAGATGGAAAATTGAAACCAGCTTGGCTTGCATAACACGACAAGTGAGAAAAAATTAGCTGCAGCCAACTAGATGCACCATCGATATCGGAGCTATCGCATGGAGGGAGATTCGTGAACGATGTCACCTGTCATGTTGCCCGACACTTGCAGCGCCACTTTTTGTCTCTATTTCCCCCTCCAATGGCCAATTATCGTTTATTTATACTGGGATCTGTGGGTCGCGCAGCGTGAAACTGTGAAATGGGTTTCGAATCGATATGCAAATGCCATCGCTTGGGAGAAATTTGACTGAATTATTTGATAAAAATGCACTTTTCCTCTGATTTGGCTCACAGCAGGTGCCCCGGCAGCCGGCTCCACCTCCTCGAACGTTGCATAAGCTGGAGCCCAACCTGTTGGCCGCCCAGAAAACCAATAAAAGCTGCTCCGGGCAAACATCCATATCAGGTCTCGTCAGAACAGAACAGAACAGAACCGAACCGAACACAGCAACCTTTTGGCAGCCCCCAGGAAATCAGCGATTGCCTGGCTCAGTTCTGCGTAGGAAGCATCTGAGTATCTTTCTACCCCCATCCCCATCCCCATCCTCCTCTCCGTCCTGCTGTCGTGTACAGTAGCCGCAAGCACATGTCAGACAAGGAACTGGCAGCGGGCAACAAGGAACACGAGTCGCGGTCTCCAGCTAATGGCTTTCTGGCTTTCTGTTTCTGGATTTCTGGCTCCGAAAGCCGCGAGTCCAACAATGTGAGGCGTATTCACATTTTTGCTTATGCAATGATAATAAAAACGCAGCATGCGAGGCGGGATGGGAAATATAAATGAAATAAATTACTGCGCAGGCGCAGCGGCCGAAACGGAGCTTCAAACAATGACCACGCCGGGAGGAGCAGCAATTTGAATGAACGTGCCTCCTTGTGGGTTCCCCATCTGCGTTTCCAGCCAGATCCCGCAGTCCCCGAGAAGAGGATGCCGGCGTGAGGAGATCGTGATGGGGTAATCGTGTGGAGTCCCCCGGGGCCGTGTCACGCGTCCAGCTCCGTTCTCATTTGAATGCGCAACATGTTGCTGGGAGGACGAGGAGAAGGCCTTTGTGCAACTCCTACGGCTTCATTTGCCATTATCTTGTTGCAATCGCAGCTCCTCCGCTCTGCTGTGGTTAGTTAGTCCGCTTTAATTTATTGCTGCAAACATTTTGCAGACATCTTCCCTGGTACACCTACAATGCCACGGGGCAAGTCAATTGTCCAGTTGCTTCGCCATCATAAATTGCTGCCGGCCCCACCCTACTCTTCTCGGGAATCCATGCAAATTTGATGCGACTCCCCTTCCTCCACGGCTACTTTATTTGCTTATTGAGTTTTATTGTGGCTGTCGCTATCTGCTGTTGTGAGGCTATCATTGTGTTTATTGTTCGCTCTCGAGTAGATGCTGCGTGGGTTCAAGACTCTGCCAAAACTGATCTTTGCGAGGTGCGATCTTCATGGGAGAGTGGCTTGACTCGCCAGGGTACTTCTTATCGGCTATGTGGCCCAGATTTGGCTGCCCAACCCGCCACTTCCTGTCCATGTTTCTCTGTCAATTTGAGAGTTCATTTGTATGCCAAAACAGTTCCGGTAGGCCACTTCCCCAGCTAACCCTACCGACAATACAAATGCAGGCCGGCTTATCTGCACATGCCAGGGCTCCAGAAAGGACCGGCCAGAAGCCTCAGAGACTTGGCAGTGTTTACCACTTTCAGCGCACTTTTGTTGTCCGACTTCCGGTCAACGAACTAAACCGTTTCCGACCAGTCACGGGGCCCAGGAGCCGGGGGTCCTCGCAAGGATTTATGCCTTAGGCTTGGGCTCGGGCCGAGCTTATAATCTTGCCACTCGAATCGCTAAGCAGCAGTAGCTGGGGCAGGAGCCGCAGATCCTTCACTCGACCACTACACAGCTGCACTTAATTTAGCCTTAATTAATTGACCCGCAGTGGAGTCGAGTCCTTCCTGCCACATCCTACTGCCCGCTCCGGAGCACCTCCTCGCTTTTCCTTGGCTTGCACATTTTTCGCTTCCCGGTTTTGCGCAAATGTTTTGTGTGCATGCAAATCGTTCATTCGTTCATTCTCCACTCATTCATTCATTCAGTCAGCCAGTCAGCTAGCCATTGAGTCGTTCGTGGTCGGCTCCATTCAGTTCCAAGTGGCGGTGCCAACCACTCGAGTGGCCCACTTGAGCAGGACCTGGCCGGGCCATTTCCTTTGAATTTGAATTTTATTTCTATATTCCCATTTTCTCTAGCCCGATTCACGGATTGTTGTTGTTTGGAGTTGAGATAGTCATTCAGATAAGGACCACGCTACTTCGCTTTTAGTTCCTGGGGATTTTGAGTGGATAGGTCGGAAATCGATAAACAAATGGTAAACATGTGTTCGGTTTGCTGCCTATTCGGGCCTTTTAAGCCCTTCGCTCTTGGTAAATAACGTGGTTAATTAATAGAAGAAAGAAGCTGCGCAGGACAGTGTATAGAAAAAACCAGGTAAGGATCAATCTAATATTCGGAAGTAAATTTGTTAAGTATCATTTGTACCGTTAAAATATTCTTCTAGAAATTGTATAAAATTTACAATAACAAGCTATCAAGATATGTCGACTAAAATTGTATTGAGTATTGTGTGTTAAGGAATAGTCCGCGTATCTTCATAGATTTAATACTGAGTTTCAATAAAGTGGCAAAATATCTTAAATTTTTTTGTCTGTGTGCCGAGAACTGGGTCAACAATTTCGTGTGAATGCCGCATTATGGCCAGCCGGACAACGACTAATTAAACCAAGGGCAGCGCTGGATAAAAGCCAGTGGAACCAGCAGACTCTGGAGCACTCAGCTCCTCTTAGCTCCGCGTTCAGAGCCCCTGCTGCCCTCCTGCCCCCCATCTGGTAGCCTGGGACGACAGCGCCGCTGTTGTTGAACTCATTCGCAGAACACTTAATGCTCACTAATGAAATGTCAGCTTAAGTCATAACTCAAATGCAGCCCACAAAGAGATCCGGAGACGGGAGTCTCGGAGCTTTCCCCCCAACGGGATCTACGACAAAGCCAAGGGCGTCCAGGGCTTCTGGCTGACCATTGGCTTTTAAATATGACATGCATTTGCGGGCCTTGTGCTCGTGTGTGCCCGGTGTAGTGTCCATTGTAATTGATAAGTTTTGTTTCCTGTCCGCCATTTTTGCTTACGTGGCTAAGGGAGATTGATGATGCCTCTTGAAGGACTCTCAGGAGCACCCTCCCCAGATCCGTCTGAACTTGAGCTTTTTCGGATAATTGTAGTCGCGCCGAGTGAAATGATGAAAAGGTTTCGCAAGTCCTTGCCTCTGCCACCCATCTGTCTGCCGGTTGATTGATGAATTGATAAATATCTAGTTGAGAGCCGGCTCCGGGGAGCCCCACTGCCCCTAAGATTGCTACAGACAGCCGGATAGAGGCGTCCTTATTATTATATCGTTATTATTAAAGCGTTTTTAATGCTAAATGTCAAATGCAGGACAGATAAGCAGACCCAAGCTGTCAATGCGCAAGCATCCAGGATAAATGGTGCCCTCAGGGCGGAGAAAAACTTGGCGCCACAGAGAAATCATTACTAAATGAGCATGTTCGGTGGGGGAAGGACCCGTGATAGAGTCCTCGTTCGCCTGAGTTATCTCCACGACGTCGTCCCTGCCTGTCCGACTGTCCGTCTGTCTGAGCTGCAAATCCCTCTTAAAATCCGCTCCGTTTACGAAAATCTAATGATGATTAATTACCGCCACAGAGACCGGCCTTCTCCAGTGGCATGCTGGTTTGGTTGAGGTTTCCCTTCGCCGGGCGAAGTGCTAAGTACGCCGTATATGGTTGCGATGGGCACGTGACGCTGTTCTGGCCATCTCCGTGCGGGCCAGAGGCTGGGGCCTTTCACTCCCGCTGGCCTGGTCATTACCGCAGAGTGGAACAAGAAAGTAATTAATATGCCGAACTTTCGATTGCTGCCACAGTCAGTTGGGGTTTCTGCAGCTTAGCCAAGGTTAAGTCAAAGTTAAATGCCGCAGTTGGAGATATTTGCCAGAAACTGCAGCCTTCAGTAGAAACAAATAAAATTATTCTACATAATTGCGATGGTCACGGCCCATCCGAGCCTCATTGTCGGGGCCAATCAGTAACTAACCGGCTCTTTGGGGCTAATTATGTGTCAATTAAAAACCATTTTCATGCTAATGGCACAGTCAAAATGAGGAAATTTATCAAATTTAGCTTTCCCATAATGCAATCGGTTTGACACGCAACCAAAACTTGCATTCGAAATCAAATGTACGAAGCGGCGCATAAAATATTTGTGGCCGGCGTCCCTGGACGAAACAAATGCCGGGCGAAGAGTACAAAGCGCTAATTTGTTTTTAATATGCGGCATGTACAAGAATTATGGAAACATTTTGGATACTGCTCGGTTGATTAGCTGCTCAAAAATTCATAGACTGAAAAGTGTTTCGTCGTTAACACTCCACTCGATGGAGATTCGGCACTGATTTGGCCAACCGTGTTCGGTCTTAACAATGTTATTAAGATTAATATAAATGACTCTCCGCAGGCAGGGGGTTTGAGTTCGGGTTTCGGTTCACAGGTAGCGGCTGACTTGGAAACCGTTCAATGCTCTCTCGCTCCTTAAGAATTGGCTGTAATGCCCGGCCACAACAATTAATTATACAGAACCCTCGTTCTCCTTCTTGGGCCCCATGTTCTGCGAAGAATTCTTGAAAAGAAGCGGCTTGCGACCGCCCCTACCTCCGCCCTCTCCTATTGTTTAAACAATTTTTGTCAGCGCTTATTCGTCTTGGCGTTGTCTTCTAATGAGCTGCCACTCTGTGCGGCATAGAGTGTCTAGAGAATTCGCTTGTAACGAGTTGTATTAATTAAAATGTGGACAGGGCGAGAGAGCGCGGAGCCATTTAAGCCGATTTGGCTCTAGATCGGAGTTGTGTGTTATGGTAACGAGTGTAAATTTCGTGGCAATTTACGGGGACGTTGATAGAGGTTTCATACAGGTGTAAAGCTCCAGCTAATCAATCGAAGCTCCCTGGGAGAAAATCAATAAAATACCCTTCAAGTAACGACCCCAACGCCTTCCGAGCGCCGATTGTCGTTTCTATTTCCAAAACATTTGTCAGCCATTGTCTCACCTGCCCTCCGTCCACCTAGTCACTCTCGACTTTAATCAGCTTTAGGCCGATTTCCCCATTTAAATTGCCAACCATGGGGGACCACAAGGAAGTGCCTAGCAAAAATTGTTAATATTTGAGTGAAACACCCAATAAAAAGCATGCGAAATGCATACAGCAGGACTATTAATAGCAATAAATTGAATGTGCCTTGAGGTTGGGAGCGAAGTGGGGGTAAGTGTCCCTGTATCTCAGCAGGCAATATTTGCCAGCTTAAATATTCATGTGCGATCAAATAATGCCAAGCCATCCGCATCGACAACAGCACGGACAGACAGGACTCAGGGACTCCGAGGAAAACTCCCTCCAGCTGGGCTCGTGTAATGGGGGAGCAGAGGGAAGCCACAAGTTCTAACTTCTTATGCAAAGCCACTTAACAAAAAGCAATTTATTTGCACATAATTTGTCAGCACTGCCGCAGGATATGCGAAGAGATGGGGGACAACGGGGAGCAGGGAGCGGGGACGAACAGGATTCGAAGTCACTAAAATTACAAATTAATTTTACCGAGAATTTGCGCAAAAACTACGTTGAAAATGTGCTGAGATGCGATCACGACGAAGGCAAATCCTCCCCAGCTTCCCCCCTCCTCTGTGCCTACGCCCTCGACTACATAAGATTTGGTGGAGTAAATGAAATGTATTGAATTGACATAAAAGTCGCTCAAGTTAATTCCTCGGCTACGTAATTGGTAGGTTTTCCGGGGACCCATCCCCAGACCCCCCATCCCCGGGCACCCCATATGATTACGGGGTTGTTGTTGGCTGAAATAAACGGAACCCACAGAAATCCATAGAAACTTTTTCGTTCTTTCTTTGGGCCTTTGGACAATGTCAATTTGTTAGCATTTATTGAATTGTGAATTATTAAAGCGAACAAATTGAAAACGTAAGTGTGTGGGGAGGGTCTCCCATGTGGTCTGCCTGTCGTACCGAATATAGCCATGTACAACCGTATACATACATGTACGTACTTATCTGCGCTTATAGAAATTCCATATTGTGAGCCGGGCACAAAGGCAAAGTCGATTTAGTTGGCCAAATAAGCAAGGCAGAAAGGAAAATTGAAGGACGAAGGGGGCGTGGGGATGGGGAATGAGAAAAGAAGAAGTGGAGAATGTGGCTGAGGAAAAAAGAAAGTCCTCGTAATCAGTGAGGTGCAGAGAGGGCAGGACAAGATTGAGTTAGGGCCAACAGCTGAGGCTTTGGCCGGGATGCCAAAGGGGCTGGACTCAAAGGATTCCGGAGACGGGTTCTTTAATTTTAAGTTTCTTCTGCCGAGATGCTTTTCCATTTCGCTCTGGCTCGAGGACCCCTCGAGGACGTCGCTTTAAGAATGGGGCGACAAGGCGACCCCCGCTGCCTGCGATAGCAACGCCCACAGCACTTAGCCCCCCTGCTGACTGGGGGAGGGAGGGGTGGCCAAAATAAATGCCAATGAAAGCGAGTAATAAATGCAAACAGCACACAGCACACGCTCGCACAGCCAGACACACACACGCACACGAATTGATTGAAGGGAAATTCCCAAACAAAAAAAAAATGTGTTAGTTATGAGTGGGCGCGTTCTCGAGGGTGGTGGTTGCTGGCTGGTATAATTTCAACAAAATGTATTAAGTAAATATGAGAGCCAAAAAAGTTGCCAAATAAACCGCTATTCAGTCTAGCTGGGATGTCCCCCGCCCCAGATCAGTTCAAGATATTCCCTTCCCCGGTGGCTGGAAAATCGATATCCGAAAGTGGTGGATGATGATGGTCCATCTATGGGTCCGGACCTCCCACCCCCGCCACGATATTAACAGCTTTTATTTTCTTGTGCAATTTCTCAAATATTTGTCTTTGAGTTTTTTCCCTCGGTCCGCGTTTCTTCTGGTTGCTTTGGTTCTACGGGTTCTTCTGGTTCTTGCCAACGAAAACAAATGGCAACTAATGGTGGACGGCCGGGGGAGTCGCACTCAAGGACCAGGCCAGGAATTTGTCACGCTCCTCGCCACCCGCCCCAAAGTCGAAGCTTCGTTCCATTATCAAATCGTTGACATTTATGCCGCTGGCTGGCATCACTTGATTATGATGAGACATGCGACGTGCTGCGGACTTCAGGCCGAGGACTTCGGAGTCCAGCTTGGACTCGGATCCGGACTTCGACTGGTATGTTTCTGCACTCGGACGTGTTAAATTATCACTAGCCCGCTCCTCGCCCGGATGACCCGCGGCTTTGTTTGGTTTATAAGTTCGTTAGTTAGTTAGTGGACTCAGCTCATTGTCTGCCAGCAAAACCCTTCCCCATTGTCTCAAGCGCAAGCCGTGTGTTCGAGGGCAGTCATTGGAGCTGAATCGGTCGATAGTCCTGCTGCAGGACCTCGCCGGCGACTAATTGCCAAAGCAGCTTAAGACAATTGAAATTATGAACCCAACAGCCACTGATGCCCTGCTGACGAGTGTGTGTGTTTGTGCGTCCAGTCAAGAGGTCACTTAGCGATAAGCTCCGGCGTTCCGAGGGCCGAGGTTAAATCCCAGATGGCTGGATTCTGGGCGCAGGACATGTGCCGCATTGAACATACCTGCAATTAGAATAAGCAAAGAGAATAACGCGGTTAGTCGGGTCGGTCAAATGGGTTCGAAGGGCTTATGTACTCCTAAGTGGCCTACAGGGTTTGGCTGACTAGTTGCGAATTCTTGGCGAGGCTCTGCCGTCTTGAATGGCTGCCAAATGTGTCGAGGAAATGCGACAAAAGCAATTTTTAGAAATCATGTTTACGACCCCGTTGTCTGAGTCTACCTCCCCGCGGCGGCCATTGCCGCATTTTAGGCGCAGCCATTGAAAGGGGATTTGGCTACCAGGCCCTGCCTGAAAGCCAAAACAAAGTGAAAATTGCATGAATTATCGCCAGAAGGGGAGGGGCTTGCTCGGTTTTCCACTGCATTTGCTGTGCAAGTAATAACAGGCCATAAAAATCACACTCCAAGGGGGCAGGGCTGAAATCATAGGGAAATTATGTAAATATTGGGCGAGTGGGAAGTCACATACTTCGCATTCTCCAAGCAGTTCAGCGAACCCTCTCAAGGATTTCTCTGCAATTGATTGGGGGCGAAGAGGACTACTAGTCGCCCAATGACAGGGGAAAAGCGATAGCACTTGGCCCTCCGCCCCTTTCGTCTCTGCAAGAAGCCCGGACTTTGTCGTTATGACAAGTGAAGTGACCGAAAAAAGCGAGCAGAAATGCCAGGAGAAATGACACAGGAATGAGCGGCAAAAAATGGGAAAAATGAAGAAAAGCCGGGGAAACTGCAATGGTCATTTTGTTGGCAATGCTTCCTTACAGTTCAATTGCTGCGATTTGATGTCCTTGACGTCCTTTATTCGACCATTTCTTTCTCTAATTTCCAAGCTGGACACAAAAGCTGCATCTGGATCTGGAGCTCATCGAAAGTTACAATTTTTGTGTGCACGTGCACGGCTGTCCTGTCCAACAATTGTTCCGATTTTTAATCAAGGAAAAACCGTATCGATTGCTCAATAAATACTTGTCATTCTGCCTCTTATTTATCGTTTGTGTTTCGGTGCTCTGTTCGAGCTGCTCCAGTTAGGCAGCGCAAACAACAAATTGCAGCTTGTAAAATATAAATTTTATTATCTCAAATTTTTGCACTCATCAATTTCCATTGAGCGGGCGGCGGGGAGGTAGGGCTTGTTTGCCGCACGGGGGGTCGGGAGCATCCATCAATTTTTATGACACCCCAGCGAAAATAAAAACGCGAATCAGAATCAGAAAACCAACATCCGAATTTTGAATGCACACGGATCCACACCAGCGCCTCGCTCCTGCCCAGCCCACTCCCTTATCAGTTACAAAATTGCAATATATTTTGCCGAATAGAATGGGAGGGCGCCACAGCGATGCTCCACATTGCTAGCACCAATTTTATGGCTTTTGCATTGTTATTGATGCTCCAGTTAATTTTTATTGTTCACTGCACATGGCAAATGCACGGGCCTGTCGAAGAGCTACCCATTGTTATGGTTATTGCCGGGATTCGGGCGGTCACCACATCACCATGCCAATGCCCTCCCACTCCCACTTCCAATCCATCCCAACCCAATCGCCCCCTGATTTGACCAAGTTATACCGTTTAGTGTAATGCAATTATTTAGCTTGTGCAACTTTTCCTTGAAGATTTCCAGTGAAGCGACTTGAGCTCAGCTGCCGTCGGAGGAAACTCAATTAAAACATCAGCGTTGCGATGCTGCAACATCCCCAGCTCCTCCGTGGGTATTTGCAACATGGAGCTGAGCGCAGATGCTAACTGATAATTAACTTGAAAATCAACTTTTAGTTGTCGGAGTCGGAGTCGACGTCGAGTCTGTTCAAAGCTCAATTCGGTAGTCATCTGGGGAATGGGAATCTGGTTCACCGATACGCTTCGAGTGATTGAAGTGCATCTTAAAGATGTTGCTCAGATGTTCTATCTCTGCTTTCGTACCGCCCGATTATTTGCGGTTCTGTCTCCAGTCCGAGATTCTCTCGCCCGGTGTCATTTCAAGCGCAAACTGTTCGAAAACCTAATGAAGCGTCCATTTTTTGCTGTGGCCTATTCTTTGTCTTTCTCACCGAATTCAATTTGCGTTTCGGGTTTTTGTTGTAGGTAGGTCGCAGTCTGTCTTGTGCCTCGGCACGCCCAGTTCTCTGTCAGAAGCTCGGATCTTTGGGGTTTTGGGTTTTCTATTTCTCCTTTTCCCGTTTGTTTGTCTTTCCGTCAGTCGCTTCATGTGGCGCGGTTCAACCTTCATTAGGGCAGCAATTAATTGTCATTTGTCAGTTTTTGTTAGACGATTTCTGTTGCTCTCGGGGATTTAGTGTGCATATTTATGAATGGGTTTTGACATTTCCATAAAAATTATGTGAAACGAATGGGGAGAAGGAGACTGGAGTAGTATTTGGCCAGCATTTGGGGCAGCAAAAGCTAAAAAACACGCAGCACAAACAGCGCGCAAAAGGGGCGGAGGGAGGAGGAATTGCCTGGCCAGCACTGAAAAATATATGCCAAAATGTTCTGGCTGCAAATGAAATGAAAATCGAACTAATGTAAAATTTAGACCGCACACACAAACACCGAAAGCTGTGCGGCAAACGGCGTTTGTGGGGGCTAACTACCCGCTGCACAGCTGCAAAAATGGTCGGACTCTCGTTATTGTGCCACTGCAGCAGCTGCTGCTGCTCGCTGCTGCATCCGAAAAATGTTGCATAAGGCTTGGCGCCACCTAACGCCCACTATTTTATGGGTGGCCTCCCCCCTGACAACAGTTTGTGCGCCACAATCCGTATCTGTGTGCGTGTGCTGCTTTTGTTGGCATAAAATTTTGCGTATAATTAGAAAATTGTGGCAGGCTCCTCTGCCGCCGCCTCTTGGTCTTCTTGTTCCACTTCATAGGCAGCTGCTGCAGCCTCCTTGTCTTCGGCTGCATGTGCAACCCAGACCCAACCCCCAGGAAACCCGCACAAGGGTGGAGGGCAAGGGGTAGGGGAGATAGAGAGCTCGGCCTGGCACATCAATTAGTGCCGCACAAAGCCACAGAGGCATGTGGCAGGCGACTCCGCTCCCCACTCTGCCCGACTGCCAAAAATGGTCCCTCTTTGCCTGTCATTTCGAGTGTAAACTGTGCGAGGTGTCATCTTCTCGGCCCCGAAAACACATCCGCACCTCAGCCCAAACTCGAATTCACCCCCTCTGTGCTACGCCTCTGGACTGGCACAGCTTGTAATTGCTTTAGGTTTAATTAAAAAATATTTGTCTCTGTTTGTAGACATCAGTAGAGTTGTGCAGGAAAAAACTACAGCAAACAGGAAGAAAAATTGACGGCAAATGAAATAGTTCACCAGCCGATTTTCATGCTAATCAATTTGTTTAATACGAAAATTCAAATTCAGCGCAAAGTCAATTTCAAATGCCAAAACAAAAAGAAATAAAAGTTAAAGAAATTTAATGATGGTGTCATCAGCCAGTGTCCCCTCAGACAATAAAATTATGTGTGCACCAAAAACAATAATTTTTGTAATATTTGCCAATATTTTGGCTGCTCAAAAAATAATGTGATATATGAGTGCTTTTATAAGGAAACGCAAAAGTGCAGCAGAAGGGGTGCCGAAAACTTCAACGAACTTTATTTGCTGAGCAGGGTCCTGTCCAAATCCGAATTTCAATCCCTAGCAGAAACGCAATCTTGGTTACAAAAACTGCTGTGCAAATTTATGCAGTAAAACTTTAAATTGATTTTTATTCCTTTTTTAGCAGAACAGAGACAGATATAGAGCTGGATTCGGGGCGGAGGACGGGCACAGGGAGAGAGATGGCGAAAGCAACAAAAAGAAGTCGGACAATTTAGTTTTTTAATCCAATGTGACTTTTGCGCTGCCCGGAATGAAACTCTGACCAACTGTGGGTGGACTCGGGGCTGACAACTTCGGAGTGCGATATGCAAATGAAGCTCCCGCAACTTTTGGGCTATCGAAAGTCGAAGTCCGTTCGGAACCGAAATTCCTCCAATGGCAATCCAATCCCAAAAAAATGCAGCGTGATTAATGTCCCAACTTTTTAGCATGGGCGTTGTGGGAGGAGTGAGGGACCTGGCTAATGGCCACCTAATCGGGAAAAGTTTTGTCTGATTTTAAGCTGCTCTGTACGTGGAAATTTGTTGGCAGACTGCAAAATTGAAAATGCAGGGGCCAACTTTTTAAGCCATAGAGAGCAAATTAAGGGCATTAAAACAAAAGTTCCCTTCATACGTGATAAAGTCAAAATGTCGAATGCAACTGTGAAAACAATCGTAGCCCCCAGCTAAACTCAAGCTGTTAAAACAACATTTGATGGGGAACTTTTTGACGATCGATCCTCGGGATAAACAGAAATGTCACTCCATATGTTGATCTTCCGTCCCTCAATCCAAATCCCACTCTTAATTCTGTGCATGCTAATGACGTGCTTTCCCTGTTTTTTATGTTTTCTTCTGGCTAAACAATTGTTTTCCCATTTTCTTTGTCCCTTGTCTAATTTATGTCGTTGTCGTTGACACAACATCGCCAAGAACAACATCGAGAGATGCTGCGAGGCCTAACGTTAAGTGTCATTAATGCAAATAAATTGTACAAATTCCCCGAAATTCCCTAAAGCTCCCTCTGCGATGCGAGAAAGCTGTTTCGGGCCGTATGTGAGAACGCAATGGTGAGCGATTAAAAATGCATTACTAGGGATTGTCCGGGGAGCACCAGGGTCTAAACATATCCATTTCTCCTCCCACCCACGAAAAAGTCATTTGAAAGTCGCCAGCACACGGCGGTAACCCTTCTCCTCTGATTATAGTTCGCGTTACCAGTCCCGTTGTTGTCATTACCAATTAAATTGAATTAAACAGACACACGCAACAATTTGTTAACAGTAAATGTCCCCTCCCAGGGCGGAGCCATATACTTATGCCCGCGTACTTATTTGGGGCCAGCGACGGCGGCTAGGATACCGCTCTGCATTCATGTGGCAATGGCGGGCAATCGAAGCGCATGAAAAATGCATGACAAGGAAACTCAAAACTCAAACACCCACTCATGCGCGGGGAAACCGCAGGGGAGACGGGGCTGGAGTGGGCACCGCTATCTGATTGACAGCTTGACCGATTTCCAGGAGCTCCTGCGGGAGGGTTCAATGATGTGTGCAGCCAACGCGAGGTATTCAATTACAGCCCGTCCCCACAAACACACGGGGGTGGCCTGTCATATCTGCCGGCCAGTTACATTGTGGCTGCCATAACTACTGCGACTAATTACACGCACATACCTCAAACACCCACCCACCGCCACCCACGGGCTTAGTTAGGCATAAATAATGTCGTCTCCGAGTCGCCGACGTGTGGAGTCCCGATAGACATCGCCGGCCCTATCGCATTACCGGTTTATTAGTATCCCATTATGCATTCGACTCATTCGCCGTATTATATAGTTTATCGCATACCGTGAATCGCAGGATATTCCACATGCGTTGGTAATTGCGTGGACAACGCCTTGTGGCACTGCTGCGGTTCCAGCTGCCTCCAGTGCCGGATCCAGTGGCCCGTGTTTGCACGGGTATTACTTTTCCGAAGGCCCTTGCCACCCTGTCTTGCAATATTTGTCTCAGGTTCCCATGTTCTTCTGCGCCTTGCGGCTTAGCCTTGTTCTATTCTGGGACCTCCGGTGCGGGCGCATCTCTCGCTGGGTGACAGAGCCCCAATCGGCTAATCAGATCGCTTCAGTTGTTTGCATGTCGCGTTTCATTAACTGACAAAACGGAAGGGGTTGTCAAACCACTCTATGTAGGCTGTTATCTCCCTGCTCTACAGAGCACCCCCTCTTGGCCGGTCAACACCCACATTAGGCACACTCCGGGCCGCCGTCGATGGTTGCATGCGATAAAAGTGGAGCAGTTGCCTCATGCCTACGGGTCCTACGAGGCTTCGCGGCTATATTTAAGCCTCCGCCGACGAAAACTGGGCTAAGCAGCGTACTCAGGGTACGTTCCATTGTTTGCCGAGAGTGTCTTGGCACGCTCCGCTGGGTTTCACTTAACACTTGACCCCACGCAACTGCGTCAACTAGGAGCGTCTCGCACCTAAACCGCTTTTACTGCTTTACGGCTAATAAAATGGGCAAAACCAACAATGGAGCGCAACAAAGGGACCCACAAACAGAACTGAGCAGAACAGAACAGAAATAAATAAATAAATATCCATGCGAGGGATAGTTGACAAACTGTCAGCCCCTGCCCCTGTCCCTGCCCTCCGCCATCGCCCCCTTCACTCGCTTTAGAATGTTTTCTTGGAGGCGTCTTCGGTTCTGCTGGGTTTTTATGTAACCTATAATTTTCGTAAGCAACCGGAAAACGTTTTACGTTCACCGGCTTCCGCTGACCCAACCGGGATTACCTGTTCGACCGAGGCTTCGAAGCGTCTCCCGCAATTCGTTTTACGGCCCTGCTGGGTCATTTGTCTCCTTTCGGTTTCACTTATCACTCAGCTGCGACGGCGGCGCCTGCGCCCTGCGACCTGTGACCCGCTCAACCGTGAAATTGCCAGGGGCATTGGAACTGCAGCGAAGTGTTCCTGATCGGACTCCCCCAACTTTCGCTCCCAGTCCCAGTTGAGGCTAGGCAAACCGCTTCTTTCCCAGACCTCTCAGTGCAGTTTATCGCTGCTGTTGTCTCCTCAGCGCCCACATTTTAAAGGACTTAATTGAGGGTCTGGCATAACCAATTATTAGGAACAGACTCCCGCTCAAAGCCCGGGCTTCAAACTACTGTCTGCCGCTCCTGCGATTTTAATGCCGTGTCACGCTCTGGCATGCCGCCGTAATTTTTCATATGTATGAGCTGTTTCCTTTGTCAGGCTTTTCTCCCTGGCTTTCCTTGGCTGTTTATTGTTTTACATGGGGCCCGATGAGTGCGAGTGAGTGAGTGCGTGAGTAAATCTTGTAAATCTCTTGCTTTCAACGCGGCGGCCACTACACCTACATGTGGCTGCCCCGGTTCCCCTGCTTTTCTGCCTAGTCACCGTTTTTAAGAGAATTCTTTAAGCGACTTTAAATGCGATTCATGACAGGGCATTGGTTCGCTGGGAGATTCTGGCCGTAAGTTGCATGTTTTAGTTATCGTTTTGTTTCATTCCCGGTTCTGGTTTAGTTGCCATTATTGAGTGGCCCGTCTTCGCGGTTCTTCCAAATCCCCACTGTCATCGCCATCCACCGCCGCTGGAATTTTAAGAGGCGTCATTAGGGGGAATTTTGTTCGTGTTTCGCAGTAAGCTTTGCCCACATTTATTATTAATTGAACGCACAAATAATCTGAACAAATGTTTGGTTACGAAAAAGCCCCGAGCCCGTTCGCCGCGGAAGCTTAATTACTGGTTGCATGGCGGAGGATTCGGGGCACGGTCAAGTCGTAACTACACATTTGTAATATGCATATGAAACTGAAAGTCGACTGATTACGTGCTCTCGATGTCCCAATTAGCTCGACATTGATCCGCCCAATCCCAAGACTGTGTTAGAAGCGAGTCCGAGCTTCGCCGCTGGGATTTTAGTGACTGAAACCACTTTGGAATGGGATTGATAACCCGGCTGGTAGCGGGGAATTTTCGGAGCCTTGATAAGCGGCCTCACCCACACTCTAATCGCAACCCAGCGGATACGGATACTGAGCCGAATCATTCGACTCTGTGTGGGAGCCCCGTACAAAGAACGGATGTGAGTCAATCAACAACAGCAAAAACCGAAAACAATTCGAGTACTTCCTGAAAAGTGGAAATAATGTGAATATTTGCTATTCCACTAACTGTTCGGGCCCCAGCTCGTTTGTTGGCCAACTAACTAATTAAACCGCAACTCAAACATGTTGGCCGCGCAGTTTAAAAAGCGCGATTTGGGCAAATATGCAAACATCTGTTTGCCATGATTCACATGGCCTCACGTATCCAAGGGCGATATGTATCATTGAGCGAAAATCAATTTTTGAATGCGCACGGCTTTCGCACCCCTTCCTCTACAGGTACTTTTTACTTTTATGTGCCACCCGAAAATTTACAGCTTCACTGTTTGCAGTCCCCCCTCGAGTGCTAAATAAATTTTGTTGCCACAAATATAAATGCCACATGTTACGTTTATTCATGCTACACCTGGATAGGTTGCTAAAGGGTGACTCCAACTGCCCTCTTCCCAGACGCTTCCCACTCAGCCTCCTCCTTCAGGTGACCTTCACAGTGTTTTCACTTTGCCTCGAGCTTTGGCTTGCCCCTCCATTTGGACGTGTTTGTCTTTCCCGGTTTGTTTTCAATGCATTTTATAGTTTGACTCTTACTTGGAAACTCTTGCGAGGGATATGCTTAAGAGTCCTGTAGCTTACCAGTTCACACAGTCAATTTGAAGTATATGGTACGTACCTGGAAGAGAGAGAGAAAACTGACTTAGTATGATATCTAGGAGGGTAGTTTAATTTTAAGACACTGCTCTACTGTTCGATGGAATAAACTTTTGCTACAGTCACCGCCTTGGCCACAAGGTGTGCCACCCCCCAGTAAGTTCCCCTCTGGCCCCATTGTCTATGCAATCGATACTTCTTTGCGTTCGGGGCTTGCAGCAGAGATACTCAGTTACTTTCAACTTTTCGCTAAGTAGGTGAAGTACGAACGACCATTCACTGTGGCATCTAGCCTTACGGGAAGTCAATGTACTCTTCGATGCCCGCTTCCCTCGCCCACGCATCTTGTGCTTTGTAATTAAATATTTTTCACAAGGCGAGTGCACGCCGCGGATTGCGACTTTCTAAAAAACACATTCCATTCATCGAAGGGCCGACTGAACCCGCGTTATCTCGAGATGCACTCATTTGTGGACCTCGGTTTCCGTTGGATAAAACCCTTGGTTTTTCCTTCTATTTTGTACTTTAATTTGTATTCAAATTTCGTGTCTTCTCCCCACATTTCGCATGCAAATTTCGGTCCTTGGCTTTGCCTTTGCCCTTGCCCTGCCTCAAATTGGTTGCCAGTTCTTTCAATTTCGATTGCAATTTATGCCAAAGCGCCTCTGCGGTGGAGCTGGCAGGCCCAATTGTCATATTCTTGGGCTGCTCTCATATCGCCTCCATTGTCCCGCTGATGTAGATTACGCAGAACTTTGGCTGCTCATCCCTTCCCTCCGGCACTACAACTTCTTCGGTCTGCCTGCGATTTCTCGAGATTATTTTTGCATTTCTGATTCGATTCCCGCGAAATTATTCTGGCCCTGGTTAATAGTTCTCGATACTTGGACTCTGATAGAGCGAAAACCATGTTCTTCCTATTTATAAACTCCGGGCCCCTCCGGCTTCCACTTCCTCCCTGCTGACTGTCATCTCGGGGCTTTTAACGATGGCAGTTGAGTCATGTTAATGAGTCTAATATCGAATTTAATATAAATTTCTATGGCGGCCATTTGAGCGCAAGAAGAGAATGCTGTAAATTCAACGGCGGCTGCTGGGGGTGAGGAGGGTATCTGGGTCAATTATAGAGGGGTCATAAAGGGAGACACGGGCGGCCACTAATTGATATTCGATGTAATTTTAAAATCTTCCCTCGCAAGATTTTACCGAAAAATAAATACAATTAGTTTAGGAGAACTCCCGTATTTTATGATTGACTAGACGCGGGCATTGACGAAGAAATTTCATAACTTTATTCCCCCAGAAGAGATGTTCTAAAATATTTTCCGCGTTTTATGTCTGTTCATATTAGGGGAAAATGTCATTTAGCATTGACAGAAGAACTTATTAATGCTCCGCTGTATGCTTTTATTCTCTCCAGTTTACAACACAAGCGCACACTGAGTGTGCCATTTTTTACGACACTTGGCTGCTCAAACTAATATAGTTTTTATGTCTCCGCTGCTTCAAAGTGTCAATAAAAGTGCTGCACCGAAAGTGGGACACATTCCGGCTGAGATTGACCCGAAACGGGCACTGAATACACACTCCCGGCGACACTGGGAAAAGCGGGGGAGATAGAAGGAGGGATTAATTAAGCGCATTACTTGGGCAAACTAATTCATCTAAACTGTCATCATCATTTCGAGCAACTGTCAGCCATTAGACGTTGACGAAAAACTTAACACATTACCCAACTCCATTCTGGTCAGGCGGAGGAGGTGGAAGGGGTGTTTGGAAAAGTCAGTTTTAATTATGTCGGAGCTGGCCCAGCTAAATATTAATGAGCCAACTCGGGGCACGCGAGCGGGCAACTTGGCAACCTGGCAACCCTTATGAATATCGCATGGCCCTCGCAACCCATGCTAATCAATCAATTTTTTCGACACTCGCAATTGGTCGGACAGTTCTGTGTGTTTGCAAAACCACCGACTAACTATGCCTCATGTATAGTCATCGTCCTCGTCATCAGCGCCGCCGTCGAGCGGACTGTTGAATGCCTTAAAAAGCTATTCCTGGAGCGCTCTGATTGAGTGGCATGACCCCTTGGCGACCCTCCCCCGTCGGTGATGTATGACAAAGATTTGACAGCTCTAATTCAAATCTTGTGTACGTTTTACATGCGAAATAAAGAAGAGCGGAGAGCACTCGGAGCGGAGCACTAATGAACTACATATGTCGGCAGATGGAAAATTACAAAATCCTGTATCTTCAGCTTTTAAAGTGCAGCATGGCAGCCACCCCCGTCCGCCACCTACTCCGGTTCATTCCGTTTCATCCACTTGATGTCAACCGCAATGAATAAATAGACTCTGGAGCTGCGTCTCTGGAGATTGGGGTTGGGGGTTGGGGCACCAGGGCAGGTCTCCTTCAAGCTCCCAGTACGCGGAAACATCTCCGTAGACAGCGTTTTGGCAGCGGTGGGGGGTTCGCGAAATGCGGAAGTTGCGCATTGTTTGCGATATTTTAAAAACAAAAAGCGTGGCAGAACAAAACAAGACTGCAACAAACGCATGTGGCCCACATTTTAAGTTATTCACAGACACAGAGAATCATAGAAAACGCGGCAACAAAGGAGCTGTTGCTGTGGTGGCCCGCCCAAAGTTCCGCCCAGTCCGGCTGACAAAGTTCCAAGAGCTGCGCCGTAAGCCGGCCGAATTACGCGAATTATCTTTAATTAGGCTCGGCCGCCGTCGCGTAATAATTAATTTTGTCAGTTCAGTGTCAACGAGGCGATTTCAAATGCAAATTGTCCTCCATAAATAACGAAAAATGCCCAGCCGCCCGTGTCAATATTAATTGGGCAGTTATCGCCTGGGGCGGGTGATTTGGCTGGCTGCTTGCTTAACCCCTGAGCCGCAACTCCGTCTCCGGGATTCCGCGGCCACTGGCGCTCCGCGAAGAAGGTGCCGGGGCCTCCGGCTGGCCGAGTCAACGACCGTGCGAAAAGTAACCGCGAATGGTGGCGGAAGGCGGTGCCGGCGGACAGAAGCCGGGGGCAGAGCAGGGCCCCGGTGCATTCACCTACATTTCGCACGCCATTTCCCCCTGCAAGCCCCTTCAATGGCCGCACAAAACAAAATGGCGTCGTTGGCGGGGCACAAAGGAAGTCTGCGGAGAATGGCTGACGGCGGAGTGGCAAGCGAGGGGAAGACAACAAAAGTCAACGACTAAAGCACTCGAGAGCCCCGAAAGTGTCCGGCAGTGGGTTATTCAAAGGCGCACGGTGGCGCCTCCAGCGGGCGGCGGATCAGTTGCTGTTTACAGTTACTTAGCACGTAAAATATTTGCCGGAGTGCTCTCTGCCCTGCGCGAATTCTTCAGTCGACGGAAGCTTCAATTTGAACGAGGGGGTGCGACGAAAACTAACATTTTGTGAGTGCATTTAGTTTTTTATCGCATACATATTAAGACCCTGATCTTTTCGACCCTTTCCTTTAGGAAAGTATGTTAAAATGGCAGTGGTGCAAATTGGACCCAGTCCATCGATGGGATCTCAAGGCTCCGGGTTACGCTCGCACTCGAATACATTTAATTTAAACTTTTCGCCGCACTCAAAGGCCAAACTCAACTCACACAACTTTTGCAGACTCCACCCGTGCCCATATTTTGCCAGCGCTTTGCGGCTTTCCTTACCCCGTACTTACTTTACAGCCTTTTTGCATTCACTACTCTTTGCATTTACCATAATATCTCCGGCAAAGTAAGGGCGGCGCGGGGCGCAGGGGCGGCAACCAGCATCAGGCAACTCTTTAGCAATTTTGTAATTTAATTAAAAATATTTTTTCAAGTGGTTTGCGCTGTAAATACAACAAACTGTCCGCCGCCCCCGCGTCCTTGGTTCTACTTTCCCCGCACTTTCTGCACTTTTCGCACAGCCCGACTTTGTGTGTGCGTGTGTGTGGAAGAATTTTAAAACTTCATTTTGGGCTGCCGACGTCGCTTCGAAGTTTCGAGTGCTCGACGCTCCTCCTGAGTGTGTGTGGCGCAGGGACTGTGTGTAAATATTTTTTTGCAATTAATTTTGAGCGGCTTATAATTTACTAATTTAGTTTTTCCGAGGCGAAAAACTTGCTGCGCCACCGAAATGTTGCCAGGAAAACAGCGCATGAAAGGGCGACAGATGGGGGAGTTAGGTAAAAGCTCCTTGTGGGCGAATTGTCCCAAGCTGCACTGTGGAGACTGCGGCTAGATGACTTTCAGCCCCTAGCCCTAGTTTACCAGAACCGGAAACCAGAAACGAGAATCATAGGGAATCGCTCGCAAATTGGGCTTTGAGAGGCGGGCCACAAGCCGAAATTAAATTAAATTAATCAAAATATATTTGCATATTTTACCAGCAGCTGGCACGAAATGAAAAGTCCCATGCCCCACAAACCTTCTCATGGCAGAACCGAAATTCTAATTTACCAAATGTGGGAAAAGAATTTCCAGTCGAGTGGGGCACGGACGGTTGGACGGTTGGTCGGTCGGTGGGGCAGGGCTGCTGCGGCTGCCTTTTTGCCATTTATATGATGCATATGTATTCCACTCATTCTTTTTGCTCCTGCTTTTTGGCTGCTCCGCACAAAACTAAAACTAATTTGCAAAAATCTACCACGCATGTGTTTGCCTTTGTGTGTGGGTGGGGGTTTGCTCATTTTTAGCGCTGGAACCTTTTTGTGCCATTTTATTTACAGGCATGTAAACACACGAGAGGTGCACACACACCCGCCCGAATACTCCGAGGCACTTCAGCGGGTGTTCCATGCGTTGGTTTTGGTTTGCGAGCTTGACAGCATTTCAATAGAATTAACACAAACTCACACACATCTAGATGAAAGGACAGCGAGCGAGCGAAGGAAAATTAAATAAAATTATACGAGAAAAAACACACGAGGCAGTGCAGGCAGCTGGCGAAGAGAAAAGCTCGCTAACGAAAGGTTCCACATGAAAAATGCGCATAAATAGTGCAGGCTGCGAGGGGCAGGGGCTCGGGGACTGGGGTTGGGATTGGGATTGGGGAGAGCCCCAAGTGGATCGGGGTCCTTCTGCGTTTGCATTACATGTTTTGCGAGGGATGTGTGCTCGCTTGCCTGTTTGGTTAGGTTGCCACTTGACAAATTCTTACAGTTTTGTGAGCAACATTATTCCGTCCGCTTCCCCGACTTTCGGCGAGAGCCTCTTCGCTTCTAGTTAGTGAACCTAATTAAGCTCCCCACTCAGAATCTGTGGAGAACCTCTTCATCACACCCAATGCCCGAGCACAATGTGTACATATCACCGACAGGTCGTTTGGGAGCGCAAAACTAAAAAACTCCCTGGTTCCTTTCTAGCTACCAACTCTACGTTAGGAAACTCCCTTGAAACAAGAAGGAAACAGATCGAATGCTTCTTGATCTTCATCAAAAATATGACCCAAAAGCAAGCGAATAACTACAGGAACTGAAGTGAAGGCCCAAAACTGTTACCTTCGCTAATAGAACCAGGATTTCGCAGTTCCAACCGTAAAACGCGGGGCACCCCTCCATAAAAAAGAAGCCAGTACAGCAACAATCGGGCACCGACTGTCTATCGACTGGTAACCGGAGGATGGCCAATGACTGACTGACAATCACTTAAGTGGAAACCGATAAAAATCTTTAAGAAGTGAGCACAGCACAAAACAAGAAGACAAGAGGAACAGGCAGAAGACTGAAGGCAGCAGCAACGACCGGACAAAGCCGGCCCAAGAGAGCCAAAGTCATGACCAGGCCCAACCCAGTCCCATATACCAGTCCCCATTCCCAATCCCCATCTCCTCTCCATTCCCGGCCAGAGGAGGAACATCAGCAATGGCAACACATTCGACATTTATGGATATTGAAGCTTATAGACAGGCAGTCGCACCGTGGCGATGGAGGGAACCGAGGGGTGGTTCTGGTAGACAGAAAACCGGATTTTTTATTCTTGGCCGGTTTTCCTCTTTTTTCGGTTGCGGGGAATGCAAGAAAACACATTTTTCTTATGGAAAATTGCGGCCAGAAGAAAAAGGAGATGGGGAGAGAAAGATGCGCCTTGGCCAAGAGGTCAGATGGCCACAGCAATTTAAAATTTATTTATGACGGAATTCATTTGTTTAATTAAATATATATATCGTGGCGCAGCGAACAGAGCGGAAAACGCTTCTACGATACTCGTTTGTGCCACTTTTTTTAGCCAGTTGCCAAGGGTAATATTTCACAAATGGCCCCAACAATATAAAGAACTACCATATATGTTTGTTATATTTGCGCACATGTGTGTGCAGTCCAGATGGCAAGCGATTCTGCAGCAACAAAGTGGCAACAATTGTTGCGGCAAAGTATGCAACGCAAAAAGGAAAGAAAAGTGCGCACTGCAAGAAAAATGGCACAACTCAAAACGGCGGGAAATGGGGGAGAAATGCAGGCACTGCATCCCCGCCCTCTTTATCAGTCACAAAGGTACTTGAGGAATTTCTTTGCCTGGTTAACGCCACTCGCCCTCTTTCCCACCAACTGAAGAATAGCATTGCTGCAAATTTTTGGATGTGAGTGCCACTACATCTTTCGTCTTTTAGTAGGGAAATAATAAATATCTGTCCCCAAACTATTTGCAGGTCTTGTATTTGCTTATCATGCACTTTAATTTCGATGCCCCTCAAGTGAGCCCAAAAGGGGTTACAAAACCAGAGCCGATATCTAAGATGACAGGAGAGGATCGAAAGACTGCTGTGCTGAAGCAGTGAACAAATTGCGCTAAAGCATCTACAAAATGCGTTTCGAGGGCTTGCAGCAGTCTCCGGAGAATTGATGTCATTTCCAATGTAGAATTCGTGCTAGAACATGTGTCCAGCCCAGCGAACGTGCACCGCACACCCAATCGGCAGGGAGTTGGGAGCCAAGAAGGAGTAAATACGTTATTGACATAATGCCAGCCCAGTTATGAGAACCATTGGTAATTGATTTTCAAAACAGCACAGTCTGGAGGCAGCCCGGCCGCAAGGTAAACGTTCGTCTTCTGTGTCAACTAGAGCAAATAAAATATAATTGTAATTGCAAAAGACAAAAGATCAAAGGGATGTGGCCTAGGACCAGGTCCCAAAAGCAGTCGCAACAGCCGTCGCAGTCCAGACACTTGACTGTATTCCCAGACTGGCAAAACTTGCCCATCAAGTCGAGAGCTGCGACGGAATAATAGCCTTGATAATCATAACGTGGCCGACGATGACGACGTTGGGCTGGCTGGTCCCCAATTGTACCTGTGTGTCTTTGTATCTCTGTGCCTTGTTTGTTTGTATCTTGTATCTCCGCATCTATCGCATCTGTCGAGCATCTCTCAAGTGTGCGCAAAACACTCGTTAAATGTGCCAAAGTAAGAAATGTTTCTGCTCGTATTGATTTCAAGCACGGAGGGGCTCGAATGGGTTGTTCCCCAGCTTTTTTTGTGTTTTATGTCGCTCGCCTGTCCCGCCGTACACCTTGCGACTGTCAACGCCGCCGGGAGAAGGAGGAGGACTAGGCCCGGGACCTGGGCTTGGACTTGGACTTGGCAGATGCCATTGTCAAGTATTTATGCTAAGAGCTGTCAAACAAGTTGTAGTTACATTGATTACATGCCCCGATGTGGCATTCTCCTTTAATGCGGTTGCATTAGTTAGTGGGGACATCTGCGGACTCATTTGGGAATAGATGGAGCCCTCTGCCAGGGGAGTTGGCCTCCAATTAGTCAGGCAACTTTGAAATCATATTTCCTCTTCGATCCCCCATGCAACATAGCTTCAGGCTGAAGGTGAGGCATCCATTCCACAAATTTAGCCCTCAACCAGTTATCCAATCCACTCCCGGCCATTACGCACACCCACTGGGGCGGGCAATTGCCCAATTTGGCGAGCCAATTATTTTGGCCAACAAACAGCTTTTGTGGCAATTTGCAGACAGCGCAACTTGCATCAAATTGCAAATCCACACAAACACATTAAAACACAATTAGAGTGGCGTGGAGTGGAGTTGCAGTCAACTTCATTAAACGAGCTGCGCCCACGCCTCGAACACGGCGAGGTAATGCCTTGAGATAGTGCGGCGGATACAATGATAATACGAAACTCAACTGAAACTCCCTAATGAGGAAAGTCGGGGGCGGTGGCCCAGGAGCTTGGTACGCGCTGCCAACATCGCAGACCGCCATTATATGGGTTTTCATTTTCATAGTACAGCTTTTTCAGGGTTTTCTTTCACTTCCCTCGGCACAATGCGAATATGTGGCTGTTGTTTTGGCATCGGCAATTTGGCTATCGACATACGGCGGACCGCAAGAAATCCTTTGCTCAAAGGCACGCACATCGCAGTCCCCCATTTTCAATCCCAAACCCGAACGCAATCCCAGTCCCGTTTTCCGGGTTCCTAGCAACACCCACTCGCTCGTATCTAGAAAGCCATAATGGGGAGACACGCATATGAGCCGACGAGTGGGAGCCGGATTCCTTGGGCTCATCCATCGGTCGATAAAGCGAGCAGGAAGGCATTTCGACGGGGTCTTGGGGCGAATTCAATGGGTAGATAAAACCTTCGCGAGGTTCTCGCAGAGCTGCCGTAAGGCTGCGATCGCTCACTCACACCCCGAGACCAATTAGACCTAATGTGCGCTTCCAGAGGCATCGCCGTGTAAGTGACTTGTCATTAAAATTGAAACCTCGGGTCATTTTATGGCCAATGTACGCGGCCGTGTTTAGGCCCATAAAAACCATGTCGGTTGGGGCCCAAGCCGAGTCGCAGTCAGTGCGTAGATAAACACAGCACTCTCATCAGCGCAATCTTTCCGGGCACGTACCAAGCCAAGGCACACAAAAGCCAAAGTTGAACGACATTGGAAGGCATACACAGTCGCAGGAAAAATTTAATTTGGTTATTCAGAGGCATTTGTCTCACATGAAAATTAAAATAAATACACCGTGGCGCTGGGGAAAACTTCGGAGCGCGGTTGGCCCCGGCAGCTGGAGCGAATGGAATGATTTGTGCGCTGGAAACTATTAACGTCTCCTCGAAGGCGTCACGTGGGTGCACGAGGCGGGCGCGAAGAAAGAAAGGAAAAAGTTATAACCGAGAATTATGAGACGACAGGCTAATGGGAAAATTGTCCGGCGGAGAAAATCACTCGTACGGGAAAGGAGTGGAAAATACTTGCAAAGTTGTGTAAACCGTTGGGATTTTCGTAGCTGTGGTCGCTGTTAATAATAAATTAAGTGAAATCTATTACAATTTCTGGCTAATATGTGAGGAGCGTGGGCCGTCCCGGCTAACGGCTTTCCTCCACCAGCCAACACAATAATGATGGCCACAATCGATTACAATCTGTTTGCTTGTTAAATTACAAGACCCAAGGAACTAACCCGTTTCTCCAGAGACAAACACAGGGGCAGGGGGTCTGACAATTTTACCATTTTTGCCATTCTGCCACTTGGCCGCCTCCGAAAGCGGCAAGCGGATGGAGGCCTCCATCTATGGACCAGACCAGGCCAATAAGCCAGTCAGCCTCCGAGCCTCTGAGCCATTCGACGTTTCCCTGGCTCCGTTCGGAGTGGTGCTTTATTTTGCCCATTTTCTTTTTGGGGAAAATTGCGTTCTTCCCGTTCCCCAGCTCCCTTGATTACGCTCCGCAGCAAACAAAAAGGGTCTTTCCTTGGAGCCCTTGTGTGTGTGAGCTGGCCAAATGACTTTGGTAGTCCGTCGCCCGACTTGCATCAGAGGAAAGCGATCTGCTAAAGGGCTTATGATTGCCTCGCCTTCATCTCTCACGCCATCGCTTTGACCCTCTCGATGGAGCTTGGAAGCTCATTAAGCGGCGGCCGGATCGTTTTGTTTTTGTGTGGCGATACGGCCCACGTAAGTGGCCGAATCCCCTCCCCCAGCCCCGCCTGTTAATAAAGTGTTATTTCATTTAATTTTTGTTGATACATTTTCCTCGCCTCTCATATAAATTGCTCAATTTCAGACACCGCACCTCGGGACTGCAAAATGCAGACTGCAGAAAGGGGAAAGATGCGGCATGCAGCATCTTGCTGTGTTGCAGTATGTTGCTGTATGCTGGGTGCAGCAGCACACGCAAGCGCAAATGTCGATTCTACGACTCCGGCAGAAAGTCAACCTCAGACACCTACGCAGGCCGAAAGTAAATTACCACCATCTGGGGGCCCCAAGCTCCCCCAACCTCGCTCTCTATGGATGTCGCAATTAAAGCCAACAAGCTGTGGCATGCCACAAGTCCCCTGTGCAACTAGGCAAAGGCTAAACAAGCAATTTTCGCTCATCAGCGACAACGCCCACGCCGAAACGCGATGCTGCCTGCAGAAAAAGTGGTCAACATGCCAACGTTGACATGCGACATTAGCAAAGGCCCAACACAGGGATTCCTCGGTGGACTCCTTTCCTCCGACCAACTCCTTTTCCTTTCCCGAGCTCCTTGCGTGCTCCTGGCCTGAGAAATGCCCGCAGCACACGCAAAAAATCGCAGAGCATTCAAATCTCGGCATGTGCGTGAGCTCACGAGCAAAGGGGCCGGTTGGCAAAACATGTTATCAAATGCCTCGACGCACCACAAATTGCCAGGAGGACCAGGGAAAAAAACCAAGGCGAAGACCCCAACGAAAGTTGCGACTGGTAATTTGAATAAATAATTAATTTCCACCAATTAAGCGGGAGAGGAAGCTGCACAGCGAGAAGACGAGGCCAGTGTGTCAAGTGCAGCTGGAAAGGAAAGGGAGTTCTGGCCAAGACTTCCCATTAATCTCCCAATCACTCTGCGGTTTCCATCTCTGCAGTTTCCTATTGCCTTTAAGTTCGCATTAAATTAGCAAATTATCGCCGCGTCTTAGGCATCTTGAAAACCCATCCCATCCAATCCCTTTCGGCACATCCAGTCCTCTCGAAATCCGCCATGCAAAGCACATACTTCTTCGCCTCGCCTTGATTCGGAACGCTTTCCACGGCCAGAGACCGGACCGAGATTTTAAAAAGGAAGATCCCAGGCGGCGACAGGGGGATGGGAACGGAGGGACTTGTCAAGGCGCTGTTCATGTCGGGATTCGCGAACTTCATCACTGCAGGCATAACCTGACGTTGACTGGATGCTCCTCCGTCCTGTCTTGGCTAATTTTAAATTCAATGCACGCAACAGTCGCCGCCGTTTAGTTTAGATCTTCTCCTTGCCTTTCCGGCTCCTCCTGCTGAGTGGATTTTTTCCAACTCCTTTGTCTGGTGGGCTCTTTTTGTGGTCCCAAAAACTATTCGCCAGCCATCGCCAGTCATAGTTTTTTCCCCTTTCGCACTAATTATGCAGCTGCATAATCCGAGAGACCCAATCCCAGTTGCCAACTCTGGAGCGTGGGTGGACTGACTTGGCCAGGGTTGCCGCCTCCATGGCTGAGGGCCATAATTCATGCGGCGTCTGTTTTGAAATTGAAAGAAAATAATTACGAGGCAGCGGAAATTGAATTTCTTATTACAGCCAGTGAACTAAGGAGCACGGCTTGGGCTGAGTCGCACTGGACTTGCCTTGCAAATTAATTAAAATCCATGGACTAAGGAGACCTCTTGGTTCTGTCTGTCCTCCAGCTCCTCGGGGCTTCTTTGGTCAAAGGTCAAGGCCTTCGCACTTAATATGCATTGTATTTTGATTTATCGAGCTGCAAAGGGGCGTGCCGCTTTTCGGGGCTGCCCATGCATATTTCATTAGGCGGCCAATGAACATTTGAATTTCTCCCGGGGCCCAGCGTCTTGAGCAGTCTGCCAAGGGGTTTATCGATTCGATATAGTCCAAAGTCCCGGGCCCCTAATGGTTTTTTAAGTAATTTTGTTTCAGTTCCCTCGACTGCCAGTCAGTCTGGCTGTGGGTCGAGCACTTCCCCAACAAATTTCCTGTTCCAACTTCTAAACAATCCCCAACGTAAACTTTGTTTACAAGTGCATTCCAAACTGATTCTACAGTTCTCTTCGTGCTTCCTCCTACTTTTCACAATTTTCTTTTTCGGCTCTCCCCCTGAGGAATTTTCTTGTCTTCTCGATGGGCTGCTGTTAATCATGGGACCCCGAAAACCGAAGGCACCCCAATCCATTTACGTCATGTTTGTGCCTCCACCTAATGGCCACTTCTTGCTGTCCCTGGCTCCTCATGATGTTGTGCACTTAAGGACACTAAACTCATTAGTATTTTCCATTTTTCAATTTTGCTACCGCAGCCTGGCAAAAAATACCCGAAACAGCGAATCCTTAACACCTAGCCGGGGTCTTCAACGGCCCCGAACCCCTGAAACCCACTGCCTCCTGGCTGCCGCAGCCACAAATTACAAATTGAAAGTAGTTTGTATCTGCTGTCTCTTCTGCTGCCGCAACTCCCGACGGCAGTAAAAAATTTAAGTGCATAAGCAAAGTAGCTCCTCCTGGACGGGAACCCTCCTCCCGATCCTCCCCTCCGCGGAGAGGCCATGTAATGCACTTTTTCCTGCGGCTACCGAAAAATGTATACCAGGCGAAACAACACAGAGGGCGAAAACAACTTCTAAGTGGACGGCCGAAAGGAACGAAAGCCAACTGGGCACTTGAATGCGGATGAACCGAGGAATGGCCAGATACAAGGGGAAAAGGGCAACTCCGTCATTGTCTTTGTCCTGGTCTTGGCTATTGTTTCATTCATGAAGTTTCTGGGCTTTGGTTTTGCTTTGGGTTCGGGTTTGGGTTGGGGTTGGGCCCAGGCATGGGCCTGGGCTGGGTTGGCCTCAAAGATTTTTCGTGTCTCTGCTTGGCTGTATGTATCTACATGGCCCAGAGCGAGGGCCGCTAACCCATAATTTGTGTTACTTTCGTGAAGTGAGGAAGCAGCCAGGTAAAACATATGCGATGTCTGATTATCTACCATACAGGGGGGCAGAAGAACCAAAGATAGAACGAATCCGGCAAGCCGAAAATATCGGGAATTCGTTCGGGGTATCTGCCAGACACTCGAAGGGGAAGGGCGCACTTCTGTTATAAGGAGAGCCAGTCACAATATTAATGCCACTACTTTGCTTAGCTAATCGCCGATAGTTTGTCTTGCCCAGCGACTTCCGTCCTCGAACATTATTTTTGGGTCATTTGTTTCGCCCCAGTCCCGAGCCCCGAGCCCCGAGCCATGCCAGAGATACATTTGTATCTCGTGCTAATCCTTTCTGGTGGAAATAGAGCTGTGGCCCGGCGAGCGGTGTCATCCATCAGGGCAACCTCAACGGGATTAGTTTGGCCCCCGAAATTCTGAGTCTGAGTCTGCATTTGTAAATGATTATTAATTGCAATACTTGTGCGCTGCCATCTTTTATTAATATGGAAGTGCAGCCGCCGTCTGGGACCCCACACACTCATTCCCGACCCCTGATCGAAAACTACGTGCTATAAATGACTAATTCACGGCGGCTATTGTGATAGTCGTTCTCCCCTGCCTTTCGTCATCTTTTGTCTATTTCAGTGGCCGCCACTTTTGTCTCTTTTTGTCAATTCATTCGCTCGTTCCCTCAATCAATTGTCTGGCGATAACTATCAATGCCGTTCAAGCCCTTGGAGGATACGAGTCTGGAGGGGATTAGCCTGGGGTCGCGCATCCACTGCTCTCGGTTTCTGTCTCTATTTCGGAGCGCGTAGTGTGAGTGTAAATATTTTGACAATTTATTGCCATTCGTTTGTGGGAATTCCATGTCTAGGAGGAGATTTTAATACTTTGTTTTGCCTAAAATACTTTAAAATATTTCCGGATAAGTCTGGGGGTCCGTCGTTACTCACTAGTGAACATGGCTGCTGGGATTTGGTGTCGTTTACGTACCTGAAAGCAGAGGAAGAGAAGATTTTGATTAGCACTCGGTCGAGATATAATTTATTCCAAAAAGAATCCATTAATGTTTCATCGCTGGGGCAAAGCGAGGGCGAAATTACCTCAACAACTGTCATTTTGACAGCTCGCTCAGCTGTCAGAAGCGGCCAGAAAGAGAAAGAAACCGGCGGAACGGAAAGGGAACAGGGGAAGCTGCGCAATAAAGCCAATAACAAAATGCAGCAATAACAACAATGGATGGCACGGCGTTCGTAGGATGGAGAATAACGACGTTTTTGTTAAATTAAAAGTTTATGAGGCATTAAATGGTCAACAACAAAGCAAAGTTGCCAAAAAAGAAAAGCATAAAGTCGTACAGAAAACTGCGTCCGAGGGGAGTTCAGCAAGTCATTAAGCCAGCGATGACGACAACAATATTAAATTGTCATGCCGAGCTTCAGCTGCTTCCCTCCTCCCATCTCTCTCCGCTGGCACTGGCTCGGCCACAGGTCATTAGACCCACGGGCATCTAAATTGCATTATCAACGCCAATAACGGGACACGAGCTACTGGCACTATTCCGCAGCACCATCATCCATACACAGCCAGCCCCTCCCCCCGCGGCGTTCATAAAAACGACATTATTTGTCAACGCCAGGAGCTTCATCGCATTGTCCGGGATCTCCTCGGAGGGTTGAAGTCCTCCTCTGCGGGGTGTGAACGTTGCAACCATATGGCGAGCGATCGCCCTCTGGATTGCAAATCTTTTCGGTGCCAAAAGCGCCATTAATTATTTTTTATTGAGTGTGCCCTTGATGAAGTCGCCGGGCTCGGGGTCTCCCTGCATCTCGATTCCACTCGGTAATCACCGAAATTTGTTAGGCATTATCGTCAATGGCAACTGCATTCGTTTAATTATGAAGACATGTGGCGGTGGCGTCAACAGTTGTGGCTAATGGCATTAGAGCCCGGCCGGAGATCAGGCCGAAGCAGCAGCGCACGGAAGCCCAACGTAATCCCCGGCATTTGCGGCCGAGCATTTAGAATTGGATTTCTTTTCCAATTTCCAGCGCTTGCAACCCTTCCGACCGCACCCCTCCCCGGGGGTGGCTGGTCTGCGGTTTTTTCTATTCAGAAATATTCAGCAGGTGAGTGCGTGGACTAGGACGGCTGCGGCCCCCAGATTCTAGAGCCTCTTCTCCGTCCGTGTGTTCTTGTAACCTCGTTTGCAGCTAAATAAATCCATGACATTCCATAAATTAGTCCTCACACGAAGATATATGTACGCAGGCAGACACGACACGAACTCCATCTACATACTTGGAGTCCCAGTCCGGGTAGCGTCTTGCTTTGGCACATGACCCATTTGCGAGGAGACGACACCAGCTGGGCCTGCGGGTCCTGCTCCCATGCCTATGGCCCAAAATCGGTTTGTATGGCGTGCGAGGCGAGCTACGAAGCCGAAATCAAATCGCAGCGCCGTTAAAGGCAGGCCCAGAACTCCCACTCCGAGCACGGGTTCCAAGAATTTCCCGTACTAACCGTGGCCAATGCATTCGGAACCCTTCTCAGCTGCGGCAACTTGGAGTCAGAAACAGAGGAATCGGCTCCGAAATGAATATGAGTTTGACTGATTAACCAGTGCGAATCGATTGTCTGCACTCAATCTACGATTGCGACAAGGCGGCCCTGGATTATCCTTGTCGGTCTCGCGTGCTCCCTTGCCGCGTAAGTTCCTCAAACCAAACAAAAGCAGCAAGAATAAAGAATATCCACATATTTCCTCCGCTCCGTCGCTTTTTCGCTGCTATCAGAACTGACAAACGCAAATGATTTATGTGTGTTTGCATGCGTGTAAATGTCATTAGGAGGGTGAGTCCGCCTCGAACTCGGGGGAGGGGCCTGGTGAGCGAGTAGTAAGTAGTCGTAAGCGGAGCAGCCGACTTGGCGCATCGATTTGCTGTCTTTGACTTTCAAACTGCAGAGCTGTTGACATTTAACGACGACTATTCTCAGTCGTTTGCCCTTCCTGCACTCCTCCCCTCGACCAGATTTGACATTAAATAATGAGTTATGCCGCTGACGCTTGAGAATTTGCAACATGTTGCGAGTCCGCCCCCGCGCTCCCTCTTCGCCACGAAGGGGTGGGGCGCGTTGTCTTAGATTTGGGAAGCGAATTAGTCATCGCAGAGGCTAGTTCTCCCGATTAACATATCGTTAATGTACACCATACTGTCAGTCCCCCTCCACGGCTGCGCCAATTCATCATCTGCCCCGACTTTGCTTGTTCTGGGCTCCTTTCCGCATGGCTGATTCTCCCTGCTGGCCGAAAAGTTCGCAGATTGCTGATCTATCTTTCGCACACTAGTGGTTTCCCGGTCGCCTTTCTTAATTCAAGGCATGTGCTTCGCCGCAGTCCACTCATCAGCATCTGTCACTCAGTTGTCCGTCCGCCAGTTGGTTAAACATTTTGCACAATGCTTCAAACTAACATTTCCACGGCCTCAAGTGTGGCGCCTGCGCCGCGGCAACTGAATGCCTAATTAAGTTGCCTCCAGTCTGAGTTGGAGGTGTGTTGCCGTTGCTGCCGTGCAGTTTCTGCGGCGCAGTCGCCTTGGTGTTTACCTTCTATTATGCACCTTTTGCACGCCACATCAGTCGGATCGGCCCCTCCCAACTCCTCCCCTCGGCGGCTACTGGTTTGGCTGCACATGTGCTTTGCATTGACAGTCTGGCGTATTTCTTCAGTTGCTCTTTTCTGGGTGAAGGCCTGACAGTTTACTTGACTTGGTCCGGGCCAAAAATTATGGAAAAACTGCTGTTACAGCGTGTTACGGGCGATTGCAGAAGTCGCTTGTGGTTGCGAAAATCTGATCCGAGAGATGGGTTTCGGGCAAGACGGGGACAGATCCTAATTGCTAATTGCGCTGTCGGGTGGGCACCATCTGTCCAATGGCTCCATTCATCTGCCACATCATTTGCTCATTTGCATGGACTTACACCCAATTTCAGGTTTTTCCTCCACCCCTCCCTGACGACTGTTTTACCAGCCATTATGGGATAATTTACGGGGCACACAGCCACGGGAGGAGAGGGGAGTGGAAATGTATTTCATATTAGTATCCTCCGCAGTTGTTGTCAACTTAATGTCCCTTTCAGACTTGCGCGCCTTAACATCCTTTTTTCCTCAGCCTTAACATTTAATTAACAAAGCAATTAAGCATGACAAGGCATAAGGCAAAAGCAATGAGCATGGCAATGAGAATGGGAATGGAGAAAGTGGGAAGAGCGAGTAAGAAAAGCATTTTAAATTTAATTTATATTTGTATGGGTGTCTCTGTGCCTGAGTTCCGTTCCGTTCCGCTCCGTTCCGTTCCGTTATTACTGTGGAGTAATGCGTCGGAAATAGTGTTTGTGCATGTGAGTGGAAGGACGAAGGACTCTTGGCATGATGACATTTTTATTGCCATCAGCCCCTCCCCCGCCGCTTGGCATAAAACAAAAGGCAAATTTATGCATAGCAGAGAATTTTTTAATTAAATTTCAGACCCAATCGTCGAGACAAGGCTGAAAGAAGTTGGCCTGGAACATTGGGTATGAAACGGAAAACGTTCTTACACCGCAATTTTGGCGTCCGAGACAGACGTCAACGACTCCTCAACACTTCATCTCGCTACGGCGGCGGCCTATAAAGGTTCCTTTGCAGGCATCGGATTGGCAATGGGACGCAAAACGATCTGTCATATTCTGACAGATTACAATGTGTTCGACACAGTTGGTATGTACGGCGGTGGGGCTGCGTTGGGATTGGCACCGGGATCGGGGTGATAATTAACTCTGCTCAGAAGGCATAAATCAAAAATTATGCGACGCTTCTTTCACAATACGCTGGTAATATTTTTCGGGATGGTGTTTTTTATTAAGCCAATCTCAAGTCAAGCGCAAAAGTGCAGCTCATGTCATCCCGGCGAATCGTCGGAAAGTGCAAGCTCACTCTGGTGCCACCATCGATCACGGCCAGCTCCAGGGAGGGCACCGGGCACATGTGCCCAGCAATCCTCCCACAGCGAACCAAACTACACCCATGTGTTCCAGCTTAACCCCTTTGGACGGGCCAACCAACAGCTCTTCTGGCAACGATCAATCATACAAAAACATTCTACATATTTCATTTTCCGTTTCGTTTGTTTGTTTGTCTTGCCGCGTCTGTTCGGCGGGGGATGTACTCTTGACATTTTAAATACTGATGGAGAACAATAATGAAAATATTTAAATAATAATGATTCCCCGCTTTTGTGGGGGCCTTGACGGAAGTGTTTACCCTGCACTAAGCTCGGTCAACGATTAATTATCATGCGAGATGGATAGCTCGGTGCGCTGAAATACGACTCGATGTGGGCTTCCCTTGTTTGTCATCTGCAATTTCGATGACCGCAATCGCCGCTGCAGTCGCAGTCGCGAAACTATGTCAATCGCCAGACAGCACTTTCTCCCTCCGCTGCGAAGCGGGTTCGCACGCACGAAAAGCGCGAGAACGAGAAATCATCAATGAAAACACTGCCTTTCCCACATCATAGACGCACGCAAATCCTGCAGCCAGTGCAATTGCGGTCTCAGGCCGGCAATCAAGTGAAATATGAGTCGCGTAATTGCATGTGTGTGCGGTTGAGGAGGAAATTATAAGCGAATTAAAGCGCGCTGCGCCGAAGAAGCCGGCGAAACCTCACCTGAGAACCCGCCTCGCAGGGGTTCAGTGAACAGTTATCTGCCGCCCGGGCTTTAAGGTCAACCCAGGGGAGGGGGCCAAGCCATGTTTAAAATTCTATTTGGCGCACAGCAGCAATTTACCAGGAGGTGCCGGCCAGCACTGATGCTGATGCACTGCCCGGACCCCGAGCCAGACCAGACTAACTGCTGGGTAATCGCATGCGGCGCAACTTAAGCATCGCTTTGCAACCCCAACCCCTGCGTCCTCAGCCCCATCCCATCCCATCTCGGCGTCGTGTGCCATCAATGGACTCTGACTGACTCTGCCAGCCGAGAGGAGCCAAATCCCGATGTATGGGGCGAGATAAGTCTACTATGCCCTAGACTGGGCTGAATGGAGATTGCCCGACCAGATATGCAGCAGGATGCAAAGGAGCGGCTGCCCAAGAAGCGGGTTCTGTTCGGGACCCGGACTTGAAGCGGAACCGCCGAAAGATGGCGCAGCTCCATGTGTTCCTGCTTTGGCATTTTCCTTCTCTGCTTTCTTTTCCCCGTGTTCCAGCTCTATTTGTTACTTTTTGCCCTGCCTCTCAGGCAGCGCTTGGCATGCGTCGCATATATCACAACTTCCAACTACCGACTGCCAGCCAACTTCTGTCCTGCTCCTCCTCCTCCTGCCGAGCTTGCGGTTTTCGTGAGCTGCATGGGGATGTGGGGTAGGTGGTTGGCGGGATTGGGGATTGGGGATTAGGAATGGGTGGACGGACAAGACGAGGCAACGTTGACGATGATGATGCTCTGATCCCCATGTGCAGTTTTTGTGTTAGCTGGCACAACATCAAGGTTAATGGCTGGGATGAGCGCACTCGGGCAGCCTGCCATGGAGTTATGCCTCCTCTCGGCTTTGGTTGGGAAATGTACACCGCTTTACCGTTTGGCTAAACATTTAAGCTGCTCATTTCCTAGGAAATCTACGAAATGGGCACAGCTACAGCTTCGGGTTCGGTTTCAGCGCACCAGCTCCAGCCCCGGCTCGAGCTCCAGGTCCAGTCAGAGCCTTCCGTTGTCCCATGTCCATCCACTGGGATGGCTATTTTTGGGCTAATGATGCTCTCTGGCCAGCGCCGAGAACACAAGCACCAGCGGCATCAGCGGCATCACAGACCAAAGCCACTCGATGTCCATCATTCATTTGGCTTCGATGTACGAGCCATGTTTATGTTTATTGACTGTTATGGACATGAGTCACAGTTAGACGACGACGATGGACAATGCGATTTTAACGGAAGTGTTACCATGAGCCATTACGAGAGGAGTTACCCGGAGGGAGAGGCGGAGATGACGACCGCAAAGGGTGCTGGGGAAGACGCCTCGCCCAGGTCTGGGCTGTCCATTATCATCCCATCCCATCCCATGGCACACCATACCACACCGTCAAGGGCCCCTGTCAGTGTCAGTTGCCCTGAGTGGAGTTCTCCTCTGGTTATTTGCTTAAGTGCAAATATGAGCAACTATTTGCTAAATGACAGTTATTGCTGATTAGCTGTCAGACGTTTTGACAGCATGAAGAATGATTCGCAATTTTCGTTCGGCTGCCAGCTTGGTTAAGTTCGGGCTCGGCCTGGTCTTGCAGTTAATGATGTAGCGTATGGTTAATTAGAACATTAGTCTCCCGCTCGACCAGACGGCCAGTTGTGAGAGCAAGTTTAAATCATTAGCAGAGCCCTGCTGGCTGTCAAAATCTCTGGCTGCCGATGGGGGAAGTTCGGTCTGAGCGGATAATGGATGGATTGGATGGATGGAATTGGGCGGCTGATGTATGGGCTGACTGCAGGTTAAGTGCTCAAGATCTAGCCCGGCATCCGGGTTGGTGGGAATGCACCAGGTCGGGGAACTTCTTGGCTTCCTACTACTCCCAAAGGGGTGAAACAGTAGGGACGGCACCAAAGCCAGGGCCGAAAATTACGCATGCCTAAATGGCAATGCACAAATTATGAGGCAACACTGTACAGGAACGTGGAGCAATAAAAAGGAATCGCTTTGCGGCCAAAAACGATGCTTGGCCAGAGGCGTTGAGAGGCGTCCGAGTCGGGATCGTGTGTGCCTGTGCCGACCCCAGTAGAGAGAGTCGAGAGTCGAAGGTGCAGTCGGCGGAGCTCGGCTGAAATTGAATATGGCCAAAAGCGGCTCACAAATAGCCAACAAGGGGGCAGGCCGGCCGACGGAGGCGATGCATTTGCTCTTCTTGGCTATTTCGCCTTATAAGGTCGCGCACATAAATAAGCGCAGCAGAATGCATTGCGGCAGAGTCCCAATCCTCTGAGTTTCTGTATACGTCTGGGCCTGGTCGCGGGACCGGCATGCATCTCCGCACCGCAGAGCAGCTGCTGGGCAATGGACAGTCGTCGTGCTCCAGCAAGATCAACTTGAGCACCGGCAACTTGCATCGAGTACCATCAACAATTTCAACAATCAACTGATGAGAAAAGGAAATGAAAAGTCAACATAGGGCACACAATAAGCACAGCGCCCAAGAGGCGAGCGGAGCCCGCTTGGGGATGAGTCCAGACCAAATCGAATCCGAATCTCGGGTGTAGTGGGGAGCTGACATTAGCTGACCGCAGCAACTGGGCCTTTGGCTCGGCTGTAGCCTCGGAGTCAGCTCAATTGGGGGCTCATCGAGCGGCAGTTGAAAAGAAAATTGCAACTAGCAGTGTATTAGAAAAAGCCAAGCTCTCAATGGAGAAAGATGAAGACGCCTGGGGACTACAGACCCCAAGTTCCCCAAGTAAGAAACGAGCCATTCGGTGGAAGGGAAAGTTCAATACTACCAGTAACCTACGAAAACAATAAAAGAAGAAACAGTTTCTGCCTCCAAAATTCTCCCAAAGAGACAATCTCTACTTTCGGTTGTTTTCCATGAGGTGATACAGTCAGTCCCCTTACTTTTGGGAAATCTATCAATCTCCTTGCAATCGTGTGCCCAAGCCACCATCTTCTTTTAAAGCTAAACAGCCCGATCAGATCTTCCCCGATCGGATCTGCGCTTCCTGCCCCCTCTTCCACACTCGGTCCCATCTTTTGTCTTCTGCGTGCTTCGCCTTCTTCGGATCTTGGCGGGCATCTTCGGAGATCGTTCGATTTTGTGGCGCGCTATTAAATTGTAAATTGGTCGGGCAGCGCTGCCGCTGCGGCAAACGTGTCTGAATGCCACATCGTATTGAACCGGCTGCAGCTCCCTCCCCGACCCTCGATCGGGAGTCGTGTGCAATTTGCTGGCCCAACCCGAAGACTTCAGTTCGATGCTGCCCTGACCACTTTTGCTGCTGCGCATGCGCGTGGTTCGCTTTGGTTTTTGTGTTTTCGCTGATGGTCGTGGCTGCCCGACTCCACTCCGCAATCCCCTCGAGCTCCTGGGGCTCCTGACGCTGTCGCGGGCTAATCAATTCTTCCTTTTCATTGCTCTCAGTCTGTGTTCTTCCGCGCTGCGGTTTATCAACGCTTTATTACACTAACGTTCTGTCAATTTGATTGCCATTGATTTGGCTCTCTTCCGACCCCCCTCGCTCCGGTTTCCCAGTGCCGAGACCTTGAACTGTCTCCTCACTGTCACCGACAGCGACTGTTTACTGTGGTAATGGCCTGGACTCTTAATTGCTTGCCGGTAACGAGCTGCCAGCCACCTCCGATGGCCGGTACTCTTGGTTTTGAAGCCACTATTTCACTTTCGCAAAAGGCATTGGAGATTGAAGCCAGGCACTGGATTTTTATGCAATCGATTGTTATGATTTCATTTTTTCGGCTTTTGCTTTTTGTTTTGCTGGTGGCCAGCAGTCGTCGAAAAATTGTTTCGTATGCTGAAAATTGATTTTGTTTGCCGCATTGTGGGTGTTGGCAGCTGCAGATTGGAAACTGGAATTGGATTTGGAAATGGAATTGCTGACCCAGGGTGGATGGCTCAACATTTTTTCCAAAAAAGCCCGTTGGCGGGCGTTTCACACGCTCCCCTTAGAGGTTCTTCAACCTGACACGACCACGACGATGCCTAGGCCCTGATAACCCAAATGACAACTTCATTTCCAACCCATTCGATGTCCATTTTCAAGCCCATCTTGATCCCGTTCCCTGCTCACATTTCATGGCCCTCAGCCGGGCACTTGTCGGAGCCATCATCATCATCACCATCATCGTAGCAACAATCGAAGAGACCATCGAAGGCATGTCCGATCCCCTACCTGCCCCAGTCAAAGAGTGTCAGCGAATTGACAACTTTATTGCCCCTAAATATGGTTAATGACCGCGGCCAACTCGAAGCCAGCCGAAATTCTTGTCAACATATCGGGGGCCATTAACCAAAATAATGTCAAATGTCTGTAATTGTTTCCAAGTGGTTTCCCTCTCGGGTTCCGCCCACTCAGCATTCACCACTGACCCCTGGCCGCCCCATCTTCTGCGTGGGCCCCAGCAGACGTCTTTGCTGATTTATTTAAATTATAAACAAAAGGCCACAAATCGGCGGGGCTGGGGCTCCAGGCCAGAGGCTCGGGGCCTTTGAAATGCGCCGCCATCAAATTATTGCTCTTGGCATGGGCAGTGGCCACATGTGTGTGCCCCATGCCCCTCCACCACCGCACCACCACACCTCCACGTCGCGCTGCTGATTAATATCTCACAAATTTTTTGGCTCTTTGACGGATTATTTCCCAACTCAGTCGCTCTCGCACACTCTAGTGCTGCGATTTGTTCCACAAACGCCGACCAGAACAAACAAAAAACATCCAGAATTTAGCACAATTTCCATAGATGGCTTAGAAGTCTGGTGTTTATTTTGTTCTCGGCGTGTTTTATGGCTTGCTTAAGTGCTCTGCCGCAGATTGATTAAGTTATTTGCAGTTGCCCCGGCCAACTCCATATATAATTTGTGGATTCTGATGCTGATGCTAAAGCTGATTCCGGCTGCCGTATCAATTCGGGTCCGAGTATACCGATTCTGCGAATGGTTAGGAGGCCCCAATCCTCAACGTTCGTGCGCTAATCAAGTTATCTATGGGTCGGCTCATTTTCATTAGATTCGATTAGAGGGTGTCTGGGTCGCGTTTATGAGGATTAATGACTCGAGTGGGCATAAATTTGCCCGGCTCAAGCCTGCTCTCCCATTTCCTATTTCCCCATTTCCCAGCAGCCATATGTAGGAGTAGAAGCCGAAGCCGAAGCAGTTGCCACAGCAATTTAATTTCCATTTAAAAGGAGAAGCTGCCTCCGTTCCAAGCCGTTCCATGAGTAGTTTCTTGTTTGCCCCACCAAATGATTAATTAGTCCATCCCCACCCGGCCATCTGTATGTATCTGTGTCTTGTGTGGTTGCGGATTCCATCTGATGGTTTAATAATAAGACAAAATTGTCTATTGTGCAAAGAGTTTGAGCTCGCTGATGACCCAAAAAGATGGGTTCAAAAGCCAAACTAAATCATATTTTGTCGGACCAGATGGCAAGCGCATAGAGCGAGGTTGCGGGCGGGAGGAGCGCCCCAAAAATGGCTAATTGTTTGTCTTTTGTTAAGCTCTCGTCCATCTCCTCCATCTCGCCCAGACCATACTTTCTACAATTAAACGGAGATGCTTCCTCGTCTCCGCTTCACTAATCTGCGGCTCGTTGAGGTTGTGGGTCTTTTGTAGAGTGATTACCTCAGCAGTAGGTATTTAGCAATTTCTGCTCCGGGATTTGAAAGTGAAAGCCCTGGTTGGGCGGGACTTGAACTGCCCGGTATTATCTGGTGTGGGAGAGTTAAACGCCACAGCACTCGAATACCTTTAAATTATGAAGCGGGAGTGGGGAAATGTCAAGATATCGATCAGAGGCCCCGCTCCTCCTCCACTTTGGTGACCCCGTGTACCGCCCATCACGGTGCCCCAATTAAGACCTCACGGCTTATTTAGGGTTGCCAATTTTATTTAATTTCCACTCCAGCTCCTCGCCTGCCCTCCTGCTCGCACGCTCCTCTGCCCCTCCAGCCGCGACCGTCGTCAAACAGTGGCACGTAAATTGTCAAGAAAAAAGAAGTAGAATAAATATTGACATTGCGTTGTAATAACGCAGCATTAACAGCAACAGCAGCACTAGGAAACCCAAAATGGCGGCTAACGACGGAAATGAAAAAGCAATTCCCGAGAAGGCACGGGAGCGAAACAGCAACGGAAGCGGGCGGAGGACCAGGACCACTCAGCCAGGCCGAAAGCTTAATAATGTAAATTTCGCTCTAAGCCATTTCCAAAGTCTAATGGTGCGTTTAGTGCGGGCCGAGCAACCCCTGAAAAAATCAGAGCGACGCGGCAGGAACTCGGCACACGGCTACCGCAAGTTTGCGTGCGACGCCATCAGCCCTCGCCGCAAAGATCCAGAATTATTAAGCACTGGAGATTACGCAGAGAACAACAACCTTTGGGCGGGAGCAGGCCATGTCCACGGAATGTGGAACGGCGATGTATCCGCTCTGCAGTTTTAGGGAGGGATTTGGTCGGTATTTGAGAACTGCAGCTCAGTTTACATTTACATTTATGAGTTGTTGATACACAGTAGTAAAACCCAAAGCAAAACATCTGTCCTCCCACTTAGTCAATGATGGTTTCAAAACACTTTTGCACGGGATGTTCCTTACTGAGTGCAATAACGATCTCGATGGATCCCATAAGACCCAATAATCGTTTGCTCCTCATCTCTCCAGGCAAAATGCACCCCGTTTTGCTGTCTTTTTTAAAAAGAAACACATCGGAGGTCGCACGCTCTGGAAGAAGTCCCCTGAGCCTTTTTTCTGAGCATCCCGTGCTTTCATCTTTATGTCAACCCATCGATTTCGCCTCGCATCTTTATTCCTCATTTTCCGCTTTTCGGGAGTCTTCCCTCATCAGGATGCCACTTAAGACGGCTTGCAACCCCCACTTGCGCTTCCTGGCTAAAATTGTTTGTTTGGGGATTTGCATGTTTTTACACAGGCCTCCACGGCTCTACCCCTTTGTTCGGCTCTGTGGGAAGTTAACGCATATTTATTGTTGGGTTTTTGCACCTTTCGCCGTTTTCTTTTCCGTCCCCGGGCTCTCAGTTTCTGGCTTTCATGCTTCAATAAAAATGTTAATAAACGCCCGCTCTGCCGCCCCTTTCAATCCCACGGAACGACCGAGCGACCGACTGTCTGTCTGTTTGTGTCTTTGTTTCCCGCTGCAGTGGGGCGGGAAAAGCCTTTAGCGCCTAAAATTAGACTTTCGCCTGAGAGTGAAAGTGGGGAGCAGCGAGGCAGGGGTGGATATGTGTTCGCCGGGGCCCGACAACTCAATCAGCTTGATTAACATTTCAGTGCGCAGCCTTGGCATTTGCCTTGCATTAGCCAGGGACGTCTCAAGTGTTTGTTTTTGTTCCGCACCCTGCGAGCCGGCGATGAAGTGGCTTTCGAGAGAGCTGAGCCTGATTTCACTTTGGCCACAATGGATTTATTGTTTGCAGAGTGCTGGGGAGGCCGAAAGCCCTGCTAAAAGGCTCTTTAGACGGGCGGCGTAGGAGGAACGTTTGGCCAGGACTTCGCTCGGAGCTTAAATAATTTAAATGCCGAAAGAGACAGATACGTGTACGTGACAGGCGAAGAAGTCCGATGCTATCCACCCCCTCCGAAGAGATCCCCCCAAGAAAGGGAACTGGAGAACCCAACCCCAAGCAAGGTCAAGATCGAACGACCGATATGACTCAGCCGGAGAACAAAACAAAACATTACGAGCGGAAAACAACAAAACCATTAAGCGCACTGCGAGAAGAGTAACCAACCTATTGGGTTATTAGAAGTATATCGAGATGATTCCGCTCCAGAGGCAAGTGTTTCGTAAACGTCAGCAAATCATGTACATAAACAAAAACAAAGGCGCGAGGCATCTTATAACCGAACTGCGAAATTAAACTTCTTCGGACCAAGGTCTTGGCGTGACTGAAACCCCGAAACCGATCCCCAAACCTAAGCTCCTTTGTGGGTTCCAAGCAGAGCAGGGGACAGAGGCCGCATCGCTATCCCGTTGGACAAACTTCACAAGCAATTTACTTAATAATCAACAAGAGCAGACTCAGAATATGCCCGGAATATATAGTACATGGAGTCGTATTTAAATTTCGTTCCAAACACCCAAACGGGGAGAAACTCGCTTACATTTACCGTTGGCAACAGCAGGAGCAACAGCCAAAAGCCCGAAAGCAAGAGGAAAATAATAAGAACACACGCGTTCCCCCAGAGCTCCTCCTCCCCAACTCATCCAACTCCTCCAGAACCCCCACGGAACCCCCAGAACCCCCAAAACCCCTGACCCCACCATCGTGACTCCCTTCACGTGCGCTGAAATTTAAGTGAGTTTTTCTTTGGCGACGTTGCCGCCTTTTGGCTTTTAATGACGTCGACGACGACGAAGACGACTCTGGGGCATGCTTATGCACATTTCGAGGCACAAACACAGCCGTGCACACGTGTATTTATACAGAAATTTAAATTTTAAAATAACAACCTTCCTCGGGTGTCTCCATCATCTCCGGCTCTCGGTCTCCTTCTTTTGGGCTCCTTCGCCAGTTGCTTCATTACCTGCGCACCAGAGGGCTTCTCCGGGGCGGCGGAGTCCGAAGTCAACAGTCGAGGAGATCCAAGTGGGTGGGTCATGCCTGGTCCTGGCTCTGGCCCTGGCTCCGGCTCTGTACCAGGTTCTGCTCCAGGATCTGGCCCGGGTCATGGTAGCAAAACGTCATTTTGTCACGCAGCGGACGCAACTTCATCATTCGCCCCTGCCCATCCTACACACTGTATCTGTCCTGATCATTATGTTTATTAAATTGCCACACGCAGGCGACGCAAGGTGGAGGGCGGGCCTGCGACAGATTTTCGTTTTCATGCGAAGCATAAAAAGTTTTCCTTCCCACCTCCGCATTCCAAGGCGGCATAACTTAGTTCCCTGGCTCTCCGAAGTTCTGCGTGTTCTACAAATGATTCCGGCTCCCACTCCCCGTTCCCCGTTCCCCAGTCCAATTTGCATATTTTCGTGAGTGTGCATGGCCTCGGGTGCGCCACACACACAGCGCACATCCCGCACAACTGCATACAGTGGGGCTCGATAGGGCCGGTCGACAAGTCAATTAGTCTGGCAATGCCCCACAGGTGTACCACCCCCAATATCTTCGCTGTAAAATAAAATGAGTAGCAGTTCCAGGAAGAGTTCCGCTCTGCGCGGTTATTAAACGTTTCCGGGGAAGCGTTCTGACTGCGGCTTAGTCCGAGGAATGTCCTACTTAGAGGCCCCTCCCCCGACAAGGTATTTATAAATCCAGTTCCAAGATGTTGACACTTCCGATCTCCCCAGTGACTCGTGAAGCAGTTCCAATCGTTTGTATTACTTCACAAGTAATTAAAATGGGTCCCACATCAAATCTCGCGGGGCCAGTCCCCCCATCCACCTGCCCTGCGTATCGGTTTCCCATCCCGGCCGCTCGCCCCCTGCCAAACGATAAAGTTTTTACAGCCAAAATAAATAAATCTACTTTATTTTCATTTCCATTTTCATCTTGCTCGACCAACTTGAACTGGCCCCAGGGGGAGGAAGGCGGGTGACACCTCTAGAACTCGTCATAATTTGCATGTGTCTCGTATTTTTATAACCCAAAGACAAACACCTCCGGCCCTCGCTTCGCTCCACAGCATCTACAGTGAGCCGAAAGCAGAAGAAAGCAAATACAATTCGAGCAAAATTTGACAATATCTTCGCTGTCGCCCATTTGGTGTTATGTATTTATGTGGCGCTGATTTTCACACACACCCCCAGATGCGTTGTCTATGTTAATTTTTATTTATCTTATTTATGTATTGCCTTCTGCACATATGTGCGGACCTAACGAGAGGAGCAAACAAACCTGGCGGGCGGGGGAGGAGCCAAGAATACATTTTCCGAGACGATTTTCGCGTTTTTTCCGCCCGTTTTGTTTTGTCATCGCATTTTATGTTGACATTTCCATTCTGGGCCTTGTGCTCGACAATGAAAATACTTGTTTACGGCGGCAAAGGGATAAAGGATCCCTGGCGGCGACAATCCTTGGCTAACAGGCCTGCCATTGAGTTTAAAATATTCATTTCCACTTTATCACTCCCTGCAGCTTCTGCGGGCCTTGAGCCAGTCCCAATCGCTCTCGCTGCGGTCAGCTTTTGAGTTTTCGAGTACAATGCAGATGTTTCCAGCCCGTTTGCGCCTTAAGATGTGCAGTCGCTCTCCATTTCTCACGCGGCTTTTCGGGCTAACCGCACGGCAGCCACGAACTGAAACCCAATCAGCCGCCATGCACTCTATATAGCCGAGTGTGCATTATGTCGGGCGAAACCGCAAATTTCAATTAGCATTAGAGGGCAGCGGTGTGTTCGCGCGATTTTTTGACACATTAATTGATGTGTCAACATTTGCATAAATCAATACAGAGGCGATACGGCTGGGTGGCCGCCGCACGGCTGACCGGCCCCCAAAGTACTACCTGTAATTGTCGTTCCAACAGCGTTTTGCGCTTTCGATCAATTAACACTCGGAGACCGTGCTCCCACTCAGAGCCAAGCAGACGCTAATTATACGGCTCACACATCGTGGGAGCGGAGCAGGAGAGGGGATCCCCACATCAAACGGCCAAATTAAATGCTCGCTTCACTCGTATAATTAAATGGAAGTTGTTGAACAAATTTGTACAGCCGTAGCTATAAATTTATCCGGCAGTCCGAATCCGAGACAAAGTTGCATGTCAGTCCTAATTGTTGGGCCAGGTCAGCCCGGCTGGAAACGGGCAGGTGTCTATCCACGTTCCACCCCCAGTGCCCAGTGGCCAATGCCCCACCGCGCCACCCCCGATTCCAGGGAGGCCACCAGCTGGAAAGGGGCACGTGTCCGGGCGATGATTTATGAAAGTGGTCAGCGGAGTCGCGTGGCAAAGCGAATATTTATATTTACACAATGGAAATAATAATTATAAATCTGGGGCAGGGGAGGGGCTGGCGATTGAGTCCTTGGCTTCTCCACTCATGTGGCAAACGGCATAAAAATCGCAATCGCACGGGGTTCCATAGGAAATCGCATTTCGGCACTGCTTGTGGGCCATTTGAGCACGTGTCCTGCCCCAACTTGACGAAGCTGGGAAATTGTCGCAGGACTCTCAGAGCTCTTCTGCGGCGTTCCCCGGCCTTTCCACACTTTTCACACGTAATAAACGAAGCCGTAAAGCGCTGTTGGACGACGACTTTGGCCCAAGGCCCAAGCATAAAAGTTTTCCCCGATTTTCCCTCTTGGTGGCCAGTACGCACGATTTGTAGTCGTTCGTGCTGCGCCAAAGTTTCCTCTTTTATTTCGCCTTTTTTTATTTGGCCCTCTCTATTTTCCGTTCGCCATGAAATATAAATAACTTTTCAGCGCTGAAAAATTTATGAAACACGCCGCCGCAGCTGCCCCTGCCCATCGATTTTCAGGGCCAAGCTAAAACTTCATCTTGGGGCATTTTCACACTTTATTAAAGTCCCTCTTTGCCCGGCTAAATAAAAGTCGAAAGTTAGTTTGGCAGTTTGGGTAGTTGGTAGTTTGTAGAGAGGGTTCGGGTCCAAGCTGGCCCTATGCTAATGGATACGGATGCGTGGAAGCCGAGGAAGCACGCCTGCGAGCTCACAACTCCCGATTACATCTGGAATTGGGTTTATCTTATGATGATCTATGCGATTGTCATTAAAAGTTCTGCCAAGGACGCTGCACCCCGAAAACTCCATTCCGCAAGTTCTATTCCCCGGCTGCCTGCTTTGTTCTGCTGAGAAATGCAATTGTTTTGCCTGCTGCGTCCTTCTGTTTTCGGTCTTTTGTTGTTCTTATTTTTTTCTACTTTGTTGCCGCAAAATGAAATTGGGGAATTTACTTTAATTTGTTTTTCGTGCCGCCGCAGCAGTTGTGCCCCCATCCACCACCCGCTTCCTGCCTTAGCTCGCTTTTTAAAATCAATTTCATCTACTTTTGGTCTTCCTCCCCTTGTGTGTTTTTTGTGTTTTGTAGTTTCGGGCAAATTCAATTTGGCATAGAACTTCATTGCTGACATCGGGTGCTGGTGGCGGGTGGTTGGGCGGCAGGAGGTGGGACTTGTGGCAGTGGCTTTTGTAAGTTCGCATGTTTCAATTGCAATTTTATTTCAGCTCTCCAGCTTGTTTTTTCCACTCAACCACAAATTGTTGCATTTGTTTGTTTGTCAGAGAAAATTCTATTAAATTTCTCATCGGTTTGCATATGTGGAGGGCACGGCAAGAACCCCATAAGCCATCGCCCATCTCGCGTCCGTTCGTCCATCTTCCTCCGGGCGGAGACATCGCACGGAGGTGCGAAAACATGGCCAAGTCCTGTCCCGCCCATCCACCTGCCCAACGCCCAGCGGAAGTGGCCTCCAACGGCGTCTATCTCCCCCACCAAAGGCCACCGGCAACCCACCTGGTCTGTGCGTGCTTTGTTAGCACAAGCGAGCGCAACAAAAAATGGCTCTCCAGGTGCCGTCCAGGGGGGAGGGGTATCAGCCGGGTTCGGAGGACCAGTCGAGGGCTTTGTTCCTGCCTGCGCCGTCTGTCTCTCCACAAGGCCAAGTGTTTGGAATTTCATTAATATTTTATTACTTTTTTCCTGCTCTCGCTCCCCAGCAAGCTGCTGCGTTTTGTTCCTGAATTTATTAAGAGCGCCGGATTGCAGAAGAAGTTATCCGTTCGGGGGACTTAAAGTGCGGGAAATGCCCTCAGATTCGGCCGACACACGCTTGGGGTTTCGCCAGCTGCCAGGGCCAAAGTTATTATGTCCCCCACTTATTGATGCCGAACCGAAAATGAAATGAAAACAATCAAATGACAACTGTCAGGGCACGAAAGAATTCCCTCTTTCAGCTGGAAAAGTTTGCCCGGCCCTTGGAAATTTTCAGCGGAGCCAAGTGCATGAAAATAGTTGGCGGAAACTTTTGCCAGAAGTCGCAAAGCGGAGGAAACGACGAAAGAGTTAGAGTAAATCATTGTGGGGAAAATCCAGCTGGCAAAGCAAGGAGAAGTGTAAGTTTCGCCGGCTTAGGAGCTGCAGAATCTTTTGTGTGCCCACTTGGCGCTCGTTCTTGTTCCCATTCCTATTCCTACTTCTGTTGCACCTGACAAAGCGGCCATTGTCTGGTCCCCAGCCTACTCCGATCCCCAGCCCTCAGCCCGATTCATATGCCCAGCCTTGGCACACATCAAATGAATGCTGGGCCGTGCAAGAAGGCAGAAAGCCAACCCTCGCACAATGGAGATTTTCACTTTTCTGGCTTACACAATTAGGGGGGTGGTGCTGGGTGGACAATTTCACTTTCAGTCCTTGGGGGAAGGGGCGCTCATCCCAACATCCCATCACAGAAGCCACCTTCTCCGAGCACTTACCACCAAAAGCGTGTTAGGTCTCTTTCAGTCGTATTACTCACCTGCAAGAAAGAAAGGAGGGAAATTGATTAGCAAGTATTTCCAATAGTCGCGGCCCCCGCCTCAGCTGTTCCCCCGCGAATCACGAACAAATTGCCTAGAGCCCCTCACAAAATGAGAAATTCCGAGGCGCTCTGCGTCCGCCGCCCCGATGAGCAATCCCAAACATTATTTCCACGAAATTAAAAAATTTACGCTTACACAATTAATCTTGGCAGCGGCGCGATGGTGATGAGGTTGCGGATGGAGCGGAGCGGGCAGAGAAATCTCCATCAGGGTCAGCGCAGCCGAGAAGAAATTCACAGGAAAATGCACAAGATGCTCACTCAAAGCAGGAGGAACGAAGGAGAATGTGGCACGTAGCGAACGCTAATCAAATAAAAACATTCAACAACGCTTACACATTGAAAGCCGTGGCTACACGCTCGAAGGAGGGAAAGGGACGGAGTGTCGCTGGCCGAAACCTGTTTCGGCTTTTTCGGGCAACTATTATTACTTTACGACACCCGCATGCTGGTGTGCTCTTGGTGAGGCCGCTGGATGGTCCTTTTGACGGACGGGCCCGAGGTCCTTTCATTAGGCTCGCCTCGAGGGTGGGCGCATGTCATACGATACGTACAGAAAGTGCCTTAAAAAAAGAGGACTGAAGGCCGGGCTGTCCTGTAACCTGACGCGTTGTCCTGCCGCTCCCGGCTGCTCCGGCCATTGTAAGGCGATATCCTGAAAATGTGCTAAAAATGTGCGGTCGTTGGCCGACACCAGGCCCTCCGCGCCGCTCCATTGTGCGTACGAAAATGTATCTGAGCCCGAGTATCTGCGTCTCTATGCAGGCGCCTAATGCATGACTGGAAGACACTCTCCCCGTCTTGGCTTTTATTTCGGCTGCATAAAAATTGTCAACGCAACTATCATAAAATTTCCATTAGCGTGGAGTATCTAAGAGATACTTTGCCGCGGGACGCCCATGTTGCCACGAAATACTCATTTCCCATCGAATAAACACTGAAACAGAGAAAGCGGCGGGCGGACCACGCCGGGGAGAACCTCTTCCCAATTACGCTAGTCCGTAGTATTATCTAGCACTGGATCTGTTCTGTTTGATGAATCCACTTCCCCTCCCTCCTCTTCTTCCCCGCCCCCGGCATTGCCACGTAAATTATTTTTCGCATCGAAACTACTTCAAGTGCCGTCGAGCCCCGGAGGAGGGACAGGGAAGGGGCACCGAGATATCCTGCCCGGATCCTGCCGTCTCCCTCTTGCGCCCTGTGTCGGGGTACAGCTGCGACATTTCCTACTTTGTATCTTTCATCTCTGTATCTCTCCTATTTCGCTGCCTATTTGTTTTGGTCTCCAATGTATCTTAAATTTTATTTTATTGTTTTCCCTCCTTTGTTGGGATTGTTGGGTTTGTTGGGTTTTCCCATTCGGTCGCGCCGCGGCATAAAATGAAAATCATTTTCCGAGATTTACTTCGCTCTGCGCTGGCGTGGTTGTTTTGGTTTTCCTCTTCATTCCGAGTGATAAGGCCAACGTTGTTTTGCTATTTTTATCGCCTTCGCTCCTAATGATGAAATGTCCCGGAGAGGCTGCTCGTCCTGCCAAATTTTTATTAGTGTTTGCCTTTTTAGGGCACCGACAGATGTCCCCAGTCCTTGCGCTCTTATCTCCTGTCCCTGCGCCTAATTTCCGGCTCTAAGCCGCCTTAAGGTGCCGGATTTTGGGTATTAAAAGTTCGCTTTCTTTTCGATTTCGTTCCAGTTTTCTGGGGTTTATTGCCTGATCAAGTGCCATGTTTTCCCGTGAACGAACAGCGGGTACGTGTCGGTCAGACGCTCCTATGTGGCTCGCCATTGAGCACTTCCGTCCCGCCGATAAACGAAATCTCTCAGCGACTCGACTGCTGTACTTGCGTTCTGAGTCGAGATGGGATGAGTTGCTTTCCATTGAAGTGGCACACATTATGGTCGCAGTATTTATAGAGCCTCAGATATTTTATTAGCGATAGCGACAGCTGCTGCTGGGTGTCGGAATGCGCGGAAGTCGTCTTAGAGGCGATGACTGAGATGGGCAGACAAGTGCATCTCGGTTATCGGCGGATCGTTGGAGTGGTGCATCGGTGCATCGGTGGATCGGTGGATCGGTGGATCGGTGGACCGCCGGAGAGCCTGTCTCAGCCGCGAGTTCATCGCAAGCCCCATAAAAGGCCGGCCGCGAAGTTTGTCATTACGCTTCGTTTTTACAGCTTCTGGAAACCCAGGGCATAATTTTTACGACTCGCCTAGGGACCCTGGGGCAACCCTTTGTGCCACCCCTGCCTGCACCGCTGGCTGCTGCAATTAGGGAGCAGAAGCAGGAACAGAACGGAACAGAGCTGAGCAGAGCTGAAAAAACATGTAAAGTGCTCGTAAAGATTGGAGGGCGGGGGCGGGGTTCTGAATTTGCATTCAGTTGTGAAACATTCTATAAAAAATAATAAATTTAATGTTCGACAATAAAAGCCAGCGAGAAGCACAGAAACCCAAACAGAATTCGCATATTTTTATGACTTTTGCGTGAATATTTCTTCGCCGCCAGCGGGCGGGGTGGCAGGACAGGACAGCCAGGCAGACAGGACTCTTCTCCCCACATCAGCAATTGTGCAGCAATTACAGTAAACAACAATCATCAAGTCGGGCCAGGACGTGCCACCCGCACGAGTGCCGAGACAATGTGGGATTTCCACAAATTTATTCGCTACAAAACAGTCATAAAACAGGGCCGAACTGCAGCTCCCTACAAAGTACGACATAGTGGTGCTCGAGGTACATACACATCACAATACCAATTCGTTTTCGTTAGGCCAATACGGGCGACAACGTTTTCAAAATCGTCAGTGTCGGGTCTTAATGGCCTTTACCGAACAATCCAAAGGTACCTGTGTCTGGTTCGAAACTAACATATTAAATGGTACATCCACACAATTGAGATGTGAGGGGAGCCCAAACCAGTCTGACTTTGAGTACCCGAATCGGTTTCCAGCTCCCCAGAACTCCAAGTCAGCATTAATTTCTTAGGGCTCGGATCGAACTCTTCTGCCTCCATAATCGGCTTTGGCAGGGGAGGAAAATCGAATTATAATATGAACGAGCGAGTTCATGTTGCTCCTCTCGGTGCGAGGCCAAATGAGGCATGTCGAGCTGGGAAAGGGGAATGCCTCTGCCCCTGCCCCTGCCCCTGCCCCTGCCTCCGCTGCCGTTCCCCGACTAATCCCGAAATGACAAAACGCTAGCAGCTGATGCAGCTCGAGTGGAGAGCGGGCACGTAGAAGACACTCGGAGGGAGATGGGCAGAGGATGCAGGGATGTGCAGCCTGTTGAAGATGCCCCGCAGCAGGTACTCCGCAGCGAGGCTTCTGGCCGGGTCAGGTCATCCGAACACCTAGCGAATTCGGACCCTGTCCGCCGCTCGCCTGCTCATTTGCGGTTGTCTGCGCGCTGCGGCATCATTATCTGGCGATGGCTCCCGGCGGTGCCTCTCCCGCTCGAGTGTGTGGGCTTAAGGTCTTTGTGCGTCCCTTGCCTTGTGCTCCTTGCAAAAGTAAGGAACACGCTCGAACAGAGAGGGCGAGTTGCCTCCTGCTGTTTACGTGTAATTTTCCCAGCATTCCACCGCCATCCAGGCCTCGGCCCTCTGCCCTCGACATTTTGAATTTCCCCTGGCTATCAATTTTCCGTTCTTTCCACTCCTTTTCTGCTTTTCATTTTTTCAGGTTTTCCGTTTCGGCTTGCTTTTTGCCTGCTACAAATCGCTTTGATTTACATAATTCTGCGCACATTTCGACGCATAGTTTGCTGTGGGGTGTTTGCGTATTTTTTGACAGCTGTCAGGAAGTAATAAGTTGGAGTTCGCCCGGTGCCGGCGCCTAGTCTGCGTCTCCTGACATTGACAGCTGGGAACGAGTCCTGCCCGACACTTACAAACGTGGTAGGCACGACCTGCGGGCGCCCGGGAGTCCCTCGAACACTAACAACGGGCCAAAATCAAATTCGAAATTCTACATTTCTCCGTTCGATTGCCCCAAACAGGTTCCCAAATATGACAGCTGGGCTTTGTGGTGTCGTTAGGGGCCTGGCGCGCCGAGGTCCTTCGCAGGTTGATTTTGGGGATTAGCCGCTAAGCGGCTTAGCTGCCAGCCGGGATTAGCGGCCGAAAGCCGCTTCCAGTCCGAAAATGGGATCGGTGCTGATGCGATGCTTGGCCCGGCAGTGTCAACAGGGATCTGGAGTGCCGCAAAACTCAGTCGAGATCTACGCAAACAGCAAACTCAAGGGTGGATTTCCGCTAAGGGAAGGTACACGATGTGCCTTTGATTCCATTATCCCTGAGGAGGATGGGCCTAAGCAGTTTTGGCACTGAAGAGGTTACTTTGGTAGTTCGTTTTGAAACGCATTTGAGCTATGCGTGCCCAAGACCATTCCCCATAAACTCCCAATCGATAGCCGCTGCTGACTCAGCCGGCTCCTCCGGAGCTCCCCGCGCTGTCCGTGACGCACAGGAAGCCCCGCACTCACCGAAGACACCCTTCCCCGACCATCCGCAGTATTGCCCCCTGCCAAATCCGAAAATAGCGCCGCGATCTGCGCAGAACAAGTGGGAGTGCGGCGCAAGCACAGGCCCATCGAAACTTGCCCACGCCAAGATCCGACGGATCCCGTCCGATCACTTGGGGAAGCGACCGCACCCGGGTAATTACACCTCCAACCAAAACAACCCGATTGTTTGGGTTATGCCCCTCCGGCCACTCCGCGCACAGAAGCAAGTGTTAAGCGGTTCGAAATAATGGATCGAGGGGGGATTTCGTTTTGCAAAACTGTGGCCAAGTCTAAAATAAACAAAGTGGCCTCATTAGGGCGGCCATAAACCAATCGGGCGCGGCATAAACAAATAATAACCATTCCGCTCTGTTCTGTTCGCCCTCGCGCTGCTGGAAAACCCAGTGTGAGAATATCGAACCGCTGGCCACTCCGCTTCCCGCCTCCAATCCAATCCGACCCAAGCCCAATCCCAGTACGCTGCGATTCAGATTGCGATGCGGAGGTGACCTTGCGAGCTTCCATTTTCGAAATTAGTTGCGTGTTTCTCGCCTTTCTGCACTGCGACGGGGATTGTGATTGGATTTGGAGGCCATCTGGAGTTGGACTCGGCCAAGTCCGATTGTGGCTTGCGTTTAATAGGGCGGAGAGGCCAGGGGCGGTTTTTTCAACCTAATTTGGCTGATTGGCGTCTGACAAATCAAGCACTGAGCGTTGAGCTTCGGCTCGCCAGCGCCGAGCGGGTTTTCACACATCAACACGGCGTCAGAGTGGGGCGAAGGAATTTTCCGCCGCTTTTCCAGGCGCACTCCTCGCTCCTTCCTGCTCTGGCTTTCTGGCAGTTTTATGACAGGCACTGGGAAGCGGGTGGGAATGGGGATAGGGATGGGAAAGCTGCTGCCTGGTGAAGTGTTGAAAATTTACGAGCTCCGCCCGCCCCACCGCCCTCCCCCTGGCCCACTTTATTCAATTTCGTTTCTTGCGCCAAAAACGGAAAAGAATTCTCGCCAGTCTTCGGGTCTCAGGAATTTATTGTTTGCCAGTCACCGAATTTATTTGTTGCTGTAAATTTACAATTTTTCGCTCGCTGCCAGGTAGCGCCCACCCACACCCCACACGTTCTTCGTCTCCCGGTTCGATTTCCACTTGATTTTTATTTCGTTCAAAGCTCCAATTGTTTGGCGATTGTTTTTATAACACCACAAAAACGCGGAAAGGCGCAAGAAGCAGCAGGCCGGGGAAGCAGGGACGACTACGAGGACGAGGAGGAGCTCGGAGCAGCGCAGCTCAGAGGGGAAATGCCAGAAATAAAGTTATGCAAATTCCGTTTTATGCGTAAGTTCAGATGCCAAGGAGCAGAGTCGGAAATAATAAAACCGAAGCATGTCGAAGCGAGTGTTGGAGGTACCGGGAAGTTGGAAGACTGGGCTCGGGGATATGGACGGGTCCGTATTGGCCACTGAGGTTCTAATGGCTGGAGGAGAGAAGACTGTGCTGTTGTACCTTGGTATGGTTTATCACATCACTTGTTCCATGAACTGCCCAAATGGCTCTTAAAGGATACATTTGATACTTGACTACCTTTAATTGACGCATTTTCATGGATTGGCCCCCACAAGAATGATAGCTTGTTTAGTTTTTCCAGTTTTATTATCATATCATTCGGCCTAGGGATTACCCGATATGATACTTTTACAGTATTTTTGTTATCGCATCGACATACGCATGGTATTTTCTATTAGACCCTATTACGAAGGATGTTTACGTTGCAATGCCTTGGGTTGCCCGCCTTGCAGCAGGGTACAACCAGGCCACTGAAACCGAACTCCTCCCAGGGGCCCGCGCTTCCAGCCTCAGGCATTTTCCTGCTGGGATGGGGACGTCGTCTGGGATTCCCCTAATTCCTGACTGGCTGACAGAGTATCCTTTTCAACTGCGCTTTGTGCGCTCGCCATTGTTGCGCTGCTTTATTAATCAGACAAATCGTGAAAAAACGCGCTCGGCCGGAAAAAGGGAAATTATGAAATGTGAAACAGGAGCGGGCTCAATGTCAGGCGAGGCCCACTCCCCTCGGGAGGCCGCCCTAATTCGTTTAATTTATGCAAATGTTCGGCCGCCTCGACGATAAGCGGCGTATTTGTTTAAACTTGTCGCAGCTTCCCCGCTCGCAGAAGGAAAAATCACTAGGACCCGCAGATAACACGGGAATTGCTCAGACCCCGCCTCGGATTGGCCCGTTTTCCTCCTGTTTCCCTTTAGTTTGCCTAGCAAGCTCCGCCTTGCCAATTTAATACGAATCTATCAAGCTTCTCAGTGTAATCAATGCCCGGAATACTTTGCGGAAACATCCTATTCCTGGTTCCTCTATCCTGATACACAGGGAAAACTAACAATGATAAAAGCAAACATTAAACGTTTATTGAATGGTTTGCAAGTGTGGGCTCACTCTTTTGCCAAATTAAACAAATATAGCGAAAGCCAGCCACGTTGAATCACCAGTTGAAATCAACCATCTAGCCCAGCCCAACTTGAACTCGCCTGTACAACATTTTGTCCACAAAAAGTCAGGGGAAACCAGTCAAAAAACGACGTTAATATATTACTCAGCAAACACCCCAACTTAGAGGATTACTTGAAGCGGAGATCTGTCTTTTAGGAACGGTTAAGTAAAAGATTGGCCATGTAAAATTATACATTCTCTTCGAGGGAAACAGTCTTCTCGAAAGCATTTAATTATAGCCCAACGGGAGTGGTGGATTGATACTTCTCAAGAAAATAAAGGGCTTGAGCGGGCCCCTTCCACAGGCATTATAGCTCCAGACAATTTCAGGCAATTAGCTCTCCACCTGGCAAGAAGTCCTTCTCAAAGCACTTAATAATCGGGAACGGGCAGTGGGGTGGAGGCTCCAAAGAATGCCAATTCTAGAACTTTCAGAAATCGGAAATCAATGCGAAAGGCCAACCCAGCTTTCCACTTACTAAACAGTCCTCTTAAAAGTTCGACAGTTAAAGAACGGGGAGAACGACGTTCTCCTATAGGGAAACAAAAGTGAAACCAATCCCTTTTGAACTCCTAGGACTCGCATCCACTTCCTTGGGCTAGTGGAGGCGCACAACTGCAGACGGAAGGTCCTCCTCCGCGGGTCAGGGCTCGCGCCGCACTCACCTTGTCTGCCGTGTGTCCGCTGCGCCGTGTTGCTGGCCGCGTCCGGCGGACGGTGGGCCAGGTGCTGGTACTCGTAGTCGTAGTGCGACGACTGGGCGGCCTGGGTGGCCTGCAGGTTCTGCTGGTTCTGGTGCTGCAGCGTCTGGCTGCCGTGGGCGCCCAGGTCCGTCGCCGGCCTCCCGTGGCCGCTCATGGGCAGCGTGCGTCCTTGGGCGAGCGCGTGGGGGTGGGGCTGGGCGTGGGCGGGGCCGCCGCCCGCGTCGCGGCAGTCGAGCGTCGACTCATACTCGTAGGGATTCATGGCGGTCGCCTCCAGCGGACATTCGTCGTCGTCCGTGTCCGTGCCGCCGTCGTAGATGTTGTCCGTGTGGCGGTACGCGTGGTGGGCGTGCTGCTTTGAGAACTTAATCTTGGCGGCTTTGGGGGCTCTTGGCCGGGCGGCCAACGGACAGAAAAAGAAGAGAGAGGACTCCGCGGGGAGCAGGAAGAGGAGCGGATCCTTGGCGGGCACTGCCCCAGGCGTTCACTGGCGCACTGCACTGAAATCACTACTGGGCCATTCCAGGCGGTTAATCCGCGGGCTGCTTGGTCCCAACTCACAGTCGGCCGAGGCCGGAATATTATTTTTGGGCCTTCCGCAGACGCACACGAGAACGCGGACCCGCACGGTGGGGTACGGAGCGCGACGCGGAGACGGTCTTGAGCCTTGTTGGCCTTGTTGGGCCCGCGACGATCGCTGGCTGTTCAGAACTCGCTAGATCCAGCACCGCTTGGCTTGGCTTCCCGACTTTTCAGTATTTTCGCTACTTTTCGTATATCCACATTTTCCGGACTGTGGAGCGCACTCGCGAGCGACGACGTCGTGTGGGTCGAGAACCGTTCGAGTCGAATTTCAAAAGACGAATGAGCGCAAAACAGAGCGACGAGTCTGTGGGGAGAATCTGAAGCCAGCGGCGAGGCGGAGAGCGAGAGCGCAGCTCGGGAGCGCTCTCCCGCTCTGCCGCTCTCTCCGCTCCCAACTCAACGAAGCCGCGGCAGCGCGGTTAGCAGGAAGCCGCGGTCCACGCTGTTAGCGAGCGCTGTAATCCCCTACACAGCACACTTGGCTCCTTTGGTAGTAGGAAGAGATCGATCCCGATTGGGCCTCCAAATAAATGGCCTTTGGTAACAGCAGAAACCAGCACCTCGCTGATGTTAGGCTTCCGAGGTAAATTAACTGGGGTGAGGTACTGTAAAATTATGGGCAATACATACTGTCCCTAGTCACTACATTTTCGGCATTCCTTTGAGATAAATGCCCGTTTTGCCCTATTGAAATATGCACAGAGTTTAGGCTAACAGTCGACGATGCGCTGCCTGCGCCTCTCTGTCGCCGCTTCCTTCGTTCAGCAGCGAGAGCGAGAGCGAGAGAGGGCGGCGAGAGCGCAAGTGCCGTGGGAGTTTTCACAGAGAGCGCGCGCTGCTCGCCGCTGCGCATGTCGTGGCGACGCGACGTCGGCAGCGCTGCCGCTGCAGCATCGCCGCAGAGCGCGAGAGAGCCCAGCGCATCTCTGTTTTGAAGGTTAAAAAGTGCGTTTGGCTTCGGCCGACTCGCTGCCGCTGCTCGGCTGAGGGGAAATGGAAATGGTATCGGAGGGGAGCTCTGCCACCGAGTTACGCGCTGCACGCCAGTTTCGTTCAGATTATCTGAGGCCAACAGCGCTGTAAAAACAGCACCGCCAGCGGCTAGCATCGACACTGTTAGCGGCGACTTTTGCAACAGGGCTGTTGTCGGGCCACAGAGGAAGGCCTCTGTTATTGGCGCAGTAAATGCCTCTGGATGTCGTCACCATGAGAAATGCTATGAATCCGAGGAAGGGAACTAAAAACAAATCAAGTATACTTTATGGTTTCGCTTTCCAATTATTTGCTAATTTCGGATTGAAATTTTTATCTCAAGCTTCGGCAGATACTTAACGTTTTAAGACCGTCTCAAGACGGTTTCTCGTACGAATACCACTCTAAATTTAAAGAGTTGGAAATCAGGATGGAAGTGCAATGAATTCGCTTAACAGGAAAGAAAAATACTACTCCTCCTACTGCAAACTAATAAAACCATACAAACTCTCATTGTCACATGATGTTAGAAATTTAAAAGTTTTCCGCTTCTAACATTTAGTAAAATTATTGAAGAACAATATAAAGGGGTATTATTATGAACAATGGTTTTAATAAAATATTAACAAAAGTGGTATTAGTGGTATTTTCAGGTATGGGTAAAATACGGTTATCAAAATGATTGTTAGTTAGTGAAGCTATTTTGTTGTTAGTTTACAATTACATCTAAAAAACAGAACCCATCAATTAAGGACGAAATAAAATGTGTATATGTTTACTCAAGTTGGTTATAACCCTCTTTTATAGTTAGCTACCAAAAGCCACCACTTGATTGGAAATTACACAAAACAGTTTTTCATTTACTAATTATGTTGTCAGATTCTGCGAAACACTTTCCCACAGCCAAAAAATATCCTTCGACTTCATTAGCGCCGGAAAAGTTGGCCAGCGCTGGCGAGGGGCGGTGCAAAAGTTTCAAAACGCTGACAAGTGAAGTTGTCATTCAGCGCCCAAACCAGGACCGAGTGGACCTGGCCAAAAGTGTCCGAAACAAACAATGGTGGCTGGCGAGGGGCGGCAATGGGCGCCTGGCGAGGGGCGCATGGCCGAGAAAAGCAGCAGAAAATTGCGTTATAAGCAAAGTAAGGGACATTTCGCTAATGGCTTAACTTTTGAGCGCAGGTCGCATCCTGCCCGCGCCGCTCCACGTTCCACCAATTCTCTGCCATGTAGCGGAAGTTGTTGCTGAAGCTTTTTGACAGCTTTCCCAGAACGAGAACGAGAAGGATATGAAGGGCAAGAAGAAGCTGAAGAAATTGTCATTTCTTTCACGACTCGCAGTGTGGCAACGCCGCGTGACGCAAATTTTTGCAGCCTGAAAGTATTTGCATAGGACAAGGCGTCCGCTTTCCCGATATTCCCTGCTGTCGATGAAAAATCAATTTCCTGTTGTACGAGTATGCAAAAATGTTTGAGCTCCTTCCCAGAAGGGCGAGCAGGAATGCCTCGCCTGCATTTGACACATTGAATATTATCAGGAGGCTGTGGACTTCGAGGAGGCACTACGACCACGCTCCTAAACTGGATAGTTGCAGTCAGTTGGATTGGGCTCGCTGCTCAGAACCCAATGCATGGTCTGTACCTTGAGGGTACAACATTCAAATGTCTATTTTATGAGGAAGGAAGTCGCGAGTCTACTCCTTGCTTTTAATCTAAGCAAATTAGAACGAATATTTAAAAATGATCACTTATATCTTAAATCTTAAACAATAAAGTGAAGAGATTCGATTTTAAAGTAATTGTAGAACGGAGCTGATTTATTCCAGTCATCGTTTAACTTTACTTATTTTTGTAAATATCAATTGTTTTACTTATTTTTTAAAAATTAAAACGCACAACAAACGCAAAACTTTTACAAAAGCGAACTTCATATTCCACCTCTATGGACATACTTTAGTTATTAATTCTTACAACCAAGTGGTTATATTGTACTTCCTACTAACTGGACTTAAAAGTGTATATGCATGATAAAAAATGCTATTGAAGTACTGGAAAAAAAACAAGAAAACAGACCTTGTATATTACATTAACGAACTTTATCGGGGTACATAATTTTTTTGTAGTTTAAGCTGCTTTGGGAAGCCCCTCCCAGGCCGGATAAAGTCTCGAATTTCTATTCCGGCCACTGGGACTTCCTCCGTTTGTTGCACTTCAGCTTCAGTTTTAGCAATTACTTCTGCAGCCCCATAATGTCCCATTCCCTATCTGCCCTTGGCTCCCAGTCTTCGGGTCATTTGGAGTATCCTGTTTAAGGACAGGCAGCTGCACATTGTCTTGCACTGGAGCTTCAATCAAGAAATTTGATCGCCACTTAAGGCAGCAGCACCAAATAAAAAAGCCAGTGAAATTACTGACCATCGGGGGCAGCAACAACAAGTGGCAAGCTGCCGTCGATGATGTTGCTGCCGCTGCACAGCTCTTGACCTGAAAATCATCAACTTTGAACCCTCGAACGGTACTTCCTGCCTCAATTTACACAGCGTTGAGGACCCTCCCCGCTGCCGGAATGCTGCCCCACATATCGAATGGACTTTCGTATATGTAGCGCATGTACGGGATGCATGCTGCATCGATCGAGGTTCACGCAAAAATGCTCAACTTAACTTTGTGCTGGAATAAAAATCGAACAGGACCCGCGGACAACGGGCCACGGACAACGGACAGCGGACAGCGACAATGACTGGCAGCACTTTGTGTCCTGCCCCACCAACGGCACGCCCCCTTTCCACCCGCAGCCCCTGCTTGTAAGTGGTGGGGGTGGGCGGAAAATAAAATTACTGGAGATATTAAATTACGCGTTTTAAATTAAAAATATTTTTTCGCGATTGCATTAAACGAAAGGCGAACTAATTAAAGCCGATTTTTCGTCCCTTCTCCGCCCTGTCTCCTTTCTTCTTTCTGTCTCTTCATTTCTCTTTTGCATTGCCAATGTAATTTGCAGTCTGGCATTAAAGTTGGTAAGTAAGGATGGGAGATGGAGGCAGCCAGTTGAGAACGTTCAGCGCGGAAATTTATGGGGGAAAGCATCCGTTGAACACAATCTGAAATCTTATCTTTCCGTAAAAAGTGGTCGCTTATTACCTTCAAATTATGAACACTTCCTACTCATGAAGCTCTAAATAAAAATATTACCTGATCTGTTTTTATTAAAAAGCTTCGGGGTTATTATAATTTGTATCAACTATATCCTTCTGTTGCAACGCCTTTACCATAGCCGCACTTAAAAACTAAAGCACTCAAAACCAATCTTTGGGAGAATATTTGGTTACTTTACCGGTGGGATCACGTCATTATAGGGAATTTATTTATATCAACTCAGAATCATCTCTCTGTGTGTATCTCTGCTTTCACCACCGTATTGTCCTAGGTCACAGCTGCGACCATTGGCAAGCGTATTCCCCGGAGGAAACACGTGTCGCCCAGCGAAGGGCTTCGCAGGGTGATTGAAAGAGTTACGATCTGAGATGGCAGTACTTTAGCACTTGGCACTTCGATTGCCCCGCCCATCTGGAGGCCCCTCGTCCGCCCCGACCACTGTGGCAGACAATGCGGGCGGTCGTGGCAGGAGTCACCGAGTCATCCACAAGCCAAAACAAACAATGCATCAATCAATAAAGATTTCCGCACCTAATAAGCCGCAGACAAGCGGGGAATCGTGTGGCGGTGGAGGCAGAGGATTGGGGGAGTCGGGGTTTTGGGGTGGCGGGACCATCATTGACGCCGTTCACCAATTAAAGGCCAATAGTTGCCGTCTCCCTCTCCCGTCGCCCGAAAGGTGTTAATCGAATTACGACCCGGGATCGCCTGCGACTTGGCTGGGGCTAGACTTGCATAGCTGCACTCCCAATGGTGCATGCGTCTGTGGCAGGATGGGGAAGAGGAAGGGGCAGGGTGCCGCATCAGCTGCCTCAGCCATGCCCAATGTCGTTGCCGGCATTTCCATATTTCCAAATTTGAATTTTCTATTCCGACGGAGTTGTCGAGGCTGGCTGTTGGCTGGATGGAGCAGGACACTCCGAGGAGCAGACATCGTTTATCAGGCAACACTTTGGACCCAGCCCAATCCACTCCTCCCTTTCCCCCTGCTCGTAAAGAAAATTACACACATGTGTGGCTTTTCCTGGGAATCTCCGAGTGGCTGGGGTAGGACCACAGTCGCATCGTTTGGCTGCCTGCGTAAAATTTGAAAACACGTTAATGTCTGGCTGCATTTGAGCAATTTTGTGGCGCGTTCTGTTTTGCCAAAAGATCTCGTCGTGGATGCGTCAGGACATGCTGAATGGAGACAGGGAAGGTGGGGACACACCCGGGATATGAGCAATTAAGTTCTCTCAAATTTCGGATCTTAAAAGGGCAAGTATCAACTTTTGAAGCTAAATGAAAAACAGCCAAATTTAAAATAATTTAGAATTTGTTTGAGAAGGCAACGAAGTTCTGATAGTTTTTAAAGAAGGTTACATAATTTTCTAGTTCAGTAAAAGGGATAATTTTTAATTGGGAGAAAACAGTTAGGATCAATTTGTAAATATTAACTAACATTTTGACATAAGGGAATGCTACTTCTTAGACTTTCTCTTTGTGAAAATGGTCTCAAATCGGAAGGGACGAAAAATACATGTAGGACCTAAAACTACGCTGCGTAAGACAGCCTAAGCCAAGAGTATCTCAAAGAGCAAACTGGCGAACGTGTCAAACTGATAAGCTCGTATCTGGGTAAAATTGATTCTTAATATTTGAAAAAATTGTCAGTCCTTGATTTCTTCCCATTTGTTTCTTCCAAAAACAAAAGTTAAATAAGGGTTTTTTACATTTTAAGAAATATTTTATTTGACTTTGGTTTTCTGAGAACCCCAGTTCCATCCCGTTCCTCTCCGTTCGAGCTCACTGCCAGCTGCTCCGGACCGTCTTCTTCAGGACCTTCCACGCGGCTGCTGTCAACACTGCAATTACGAAACAATTTCGACAGCCTGCTGCACCAATTGGACGCCTGAAAGTGGAGCAGAGCCCGGCTTCTGGCTGTCAACAAAAGATGGCAAGCAAAGAAGCGAAATATTTGGGCATAGAATTATGCAGATGCAGACAGAGCGCAGTTCAATGCCAGAGCTCTGACTTTGCCGGGAGAAAAGCCGTGCCACGGACCCCACACACGAGTTTTCAACACCTTTCGGGAACTCACGCTTCATTTGCATGTAACCATGACACGGAGGCGGAGCGGAGACAGCGCACATGGAGCGGAGACCGCACAGACCACCGAGAGCGAGCAGCCTCCTCCCGATCCAGCTCCTCCCAGCTGCTGCTGCTCCTGCGGGTGAGTGACAACCGCAGGGTAAGACCGCATATATCAGAAATAATAATAACCAGCAATGCAGAGCGTTGGGCCAAACCCAAACTCAATTGAGTGCCTCACGCCCTCCTTTCTTGGCTGCGGATGCGAATGTGGATGCGGATGCGGTTGGCAGGGATCTCGGGTTCCGGGTGGTGTCTACACAATCGAATCATGGCAAATATTTCCAAATGCGAGATGTGTGGAAAGTGCTAACGACGCAGCTGCATATTTTGTCAGCGGTGAATGGGGCCACAGGACGAGGCAGCCGGGGTGCTGGGTCCTAACGAATGTGTCACCGCCACAAAGGTGATAAGCAATTGCAAGGACACCCGTTTCCCCGCCGCACTTGACTCCCGATAAGTGCCGGCGAGGGCGGGGCGCAATCAGCAGACAAACCAGGACTAATCAAGGACCTTGACTCCCGGCTGAATATCCATTTGCATCTGGCTCTGTTTCGCCACTTGCCGGGCTCCTTCGCTTCTGTTTACTAATTATAATTTAATTTGTTTATTCCGCGCCTGCGAAAACTCAATTTTCACTTTCCCTTTGTGCCCGCGCTGTTTGTCATTCGACTTTCTATTTGCATAAGTAACGGAGAAGTTGACTTTTTGCCGGGCGAAAAAACGCGAGCAAATATTTATGCAAATCTGGGAAAGCACTTGAGCCCTCCTGCGGAGTGGCATGCATCAAAAGTATATCAGGGCATCTCCGGCTCTCCTTATTCCAAGACAAATGACCGGCCGCGATCATCAACAAGTTCATCAGCGGCGCCATAAACGTTTGTTGATTACCCGCAGCCTTGCCACACTTTTCCGACCTCGGAGGAGGTGGATGGATGCAAGTAATTTGCATTCACTGGGGGATCCGTTACACTCCGAGGGCCGCGCGCTTTCCAGCGCTTTTCCTTTTTTCTCTTTCTTCTCTTTCTTCTCCTCCTTTCTCCGCTCGCGTTTACCGTCCGCTGGCTTGTGGCGAAAGATGAAAGTGTTTGGCAGCCGTCGCCGACGGCAATGGGGCAGGCCACCTCCAGTTCCCCGCCCGAGCTCCTCGGCTAACTCGCATTAAGTCCACACCTGCCCCGGCATCATCATCAGCTCCTGCTGCTGCCCCAGAGAGCAACGGGAAAAGGGGATAAAAATGGAGCTGCTCACAAAATGGAATAGAATTGCAGATTCATTTCACTCAGCGGGCGGAATAGTTGGCGAGCTGGGGTGGCATAACCTTTTAGCTGGTTTATGTTTGCCTTAGCCGAAGGAAAAGGTCAAAGGCCAAATCAGTTGCCCGGCTCCCAATTCCCAGGGCGACCGCAGATTGGCAAGAGCAGGGCGGTGGAAACCCATTCGGAAATCATCTAAGCAAAGGCTTATTAGCCCCTCTGAGCCGCTAACCCAGCTGGGACCGCTGAATTCCCTGCATTGTTCGCCCTGCAATCCGCTTAAATCAATTAAAATCTCAATTTAGTTTAAAAAGAGGATGCGAAACAGCCTCAGCGAGCGGAAAACCGACAGGAAAAAAAGAGCGTTCAACAAGATGAGGCCCATTCAATTATGTATTTAGATTTCTGCAAAGCTGCATCTAATAATTGCATTACTTGTGTAGGCTCTTGACTAGTTCTAAAGTCCCTTTCGTTTGCCGAGTATTTGCCATAACAAATATTTCTTTAAAATATAAATCCTTGAACAGCTTAAACAAAAAGGAAAAACTATAAATTTAAATAAAGAAAAGCTTAAAGAGTTTAAATGTTCATGTTTAGTAATGTTTCTCAACAGAAATCGGGGTTTTTCATCAAGGGCATTACTGACTTCGTCGTCGAACTTTTTGTGTTCAAAGCCTGTTTTCGCTTTTCTCTTCAAGAAAAATTCGATTTGTCTTTTCCCGAGATTTTTCTCCGAGCAGCCTCCCCTTCTCCCGGCACTCTCTGTCCGCTTCCCCACACTTCCCTACTTGGCTCTATTTTTTCTCTTTGGCTGGCAGTGTCTTCTGTATCTTTGTCTTGACGCCTTGCCTAGCGGCAAAGTTTGTCGCGTCTTGGAGCTCCTTCGTCCTCCGTCCTGCGGGTGTCCTGGCGGCTCCTGGCTCACAATAAACCAATTCACAGCTACTAGTTTTATTTGCTGCAGCTTCTTTCTTATTTTTCGCAAACGAAACTGAATTAAAATTTACATTTTTAATCATTTTCCACGTTCTGACTTTAATTCATCCTCTCGCCCGCTTTTCCGCTCCGCATCTGAAATGCAGTGCAATTCATTTGTCATACAGTCTCTGTCTCATTCGCTTTTAATTAGTGTGAAAAGCGCAAATTATTCTCTGCTTTCCGCCCCCTGCCCCTGCCAGCCACCAAGTCGTAATTGGCTTACATCGACTGATAATTATAATTTGCCGGCATTATACCTATAATTCTTATCGCGCTTATGCTCAACTTGTTGGCTGCCTCGATCGACTTTTCCCGGCGCTTTCCAGCCTGATGAAATTCTTCAGCGCACTTGCATGTGTTTTAGAACCTATATATTTGGAGGTGTTCGATTCGAGCCCAGTCTTCTCAGCGCTGCGCAGCTCGATGTGTCTTTCGTTGTGAAAGCCCCAATTTCCCCGGGTATACAGACGGAGAAAGTGCGGCATTCGGGAAACCGGTGAGTGGAGAAATTAGAACCAAGCGGACAATCCCAACAGTTGTTGCATTATTCATTTTGCACATTCGTCCAATGCGCTCACACTCGGCCAAATCTGTAAGTGAGATTTCAATTATACTCGTTTTGTTAATTGATTGCGTCAGCCATCGGATCCCCTTGGCTCTGGAACTCGGCTATTTGGAGCGGAAAGCCGGCCAATTCTCCGGAGAAGCTGGCATTGTTTGTTGTTAGTGCTGTGTCGCCGCCCACACACTCCGGACAACCGAAGTCAGTTAATAAATTTAACGTTGATGAGCCAGGGAAGAGTGCAAATTGGCCATCAATCGGGACTCGGCCAGAGGCAAGGGCCTGCCTAAGTAGGCCTCAACTGCGGAACTGCTGAGCTGCGGAACTGCGGAACTGCCGACTTGACAGGCTGGCACACTGACAAACTGACAAACAGGAGGACAAACCGGCCACTGTTGTTGGTGCTGTTGTTTGTGGGCGGCTTCCCTCGTGAGCGCAAATTAAATGCAAATTCAATTAATTTGAAGCAAACAATTTGCTTAAATTAATTAATTGAATGTGAATCTAAAGTGCTTCCAATTTAGCGCTGAAGAGCTCGGTTCCGCAGTGGCCCACCGAGGGGTGGGAGGGGCTAGGGCCTGTGTGTGTGAGCCGGCATTTATTGAATTTATTGGACAGGGCCGGGAGGGGCGTGTCACTGGACCAGGGCGCTGCGGCGAGCCGCAAACTTTGGCAACGCTGCGTATGCGTAATTCTGCATTTGCCTTGCGTTCCGGCCCGACAGCGTGCATTAAGCAAACTGTTCACTTCAAAATCAACTCGAAAATAAACAGCAGCAGCCAAAATGCAAATACTGTTTGGTGTATTAGTGTGCTTTCGTGGGCACTCGAGATGGCGGCGTGACCGGAAGGGAAAAAGTATGCTTTCTTGTTTGTGACAACTAGCTTTAGTTAAGGAAACGGAAGCGGTATTATTGTTATGGTTATCATAATCTAACTCTTTATATAAAACAGAGCCGGTAAAGCAGACAATGAATCTGTGTATTCTTTTATGGATATTATCCTTTGAAGACTAGATATTACCCCTCTCTGGCATCAGGCAAAATGCTATACATTCCCCATTAAACTAGTTTGATTTACGAGGCTTTTGGTAATGAAAGTATAGCAATCCACTTATTCCACCGGTTCACTCACGTTCCCAATACCATCGCTCGGCTCACGGCCGCACCTCCAATCGCTGCCGCACCAATTTTTGGGACTGCTCATCCAAAATGGCTTTCATCGGTTAACCGGCAACAAGGCAGCTACAACTACAACGAGAACTACAACTGCTGTCGAATGCCGATGACTAACAGCCATTACAGCCACACACCGTCCTGTTGGAAGGGCCATCCAACACCCGCTCACCGCCCACCGCCCACCGGCGGTTTGAATGTTGTTTGCATTTTATATTTGCCAAGTTTTTATCGCTCGTTATTCGCGTTGTTCGGACTCGTTTTGGCCAGAAGGACGGGGGCTGCGGCAAAATTATGCGCTTGATTAATATGCGAGTTCGATGTGAGTGTCACGCCCCCTTTGCACCGTTCCCCAACACCCCCAAACGCATAGCTGTTTATTTTGATAGTTTAATGTGTGTGCGAGTAGGCGGCTGTTTATTTGCTTTCGGCCTGGTTGCCGTTGTTGTTATTGTTTGGCCAGCAAGTACACTCCAAAATGGCAAATTTGCGCATTGCCAAAGTCAACGAATTGTAAATGATTATAATTTCTTTTATGTTTACGCAGCTCGGGTAATTTAAGTCCAGCGAAAGCAAAAGAGCAAGTTGATCAGCGTTATTTTGGCCAATTATAAGGGGCACCTAAATCGGTTTCAGTGAAGATTGGGAAAGCGGTTCGAATGGGAATCCGCCCCAATCCTTTTGGCAGCAGTTTCTGTGATTAATAATCTCATTGAGCCCACTACAAAGCCGAAACACACTTGGCATTTGACAAAATCGCCGCCGAAAAACAGATTTTCACTTTCGCTGGCCAACTGGATCCAAACACAATGAGTGTGTACAAATCCGGAGTCTGGCCCAGCAACAGAGCGGCCCAGCGATAATACATTTTAAATCATTTGTCATTTGACGCATTTCGGCTAACAAGCAACTTCGACTCCGTCGGCGACCCTTGAGAGCGAATACGGAGACAAAGGCAAAGACAATGGCTCGCCGACCGATATCGATAAATATCATTTGTTTGCCTGGGACCCGCGACCAGGCCAACAGCAACCACAGCATCTTGGGTCAGCTTTTTGGGTCGCCGTTCCCGTTTTCTGGCCCGCAATCTGTTGACAAATGCCTGGCCCGGCTTTAATTGCCGCCAGCGACTCTCCACCCCGCTGCCCAATTGATTTTATCGGCTCAAATTCAATATACATAACTCTCGTGTGAGCTCGGAGGGAAAAAACAAAGCTTAGCTGATTAGGTCGAGGGAAGTGCAACTGGGAACAGAGCTCGGGGTCCGCTGGTTCCTAACTCCCCCACTGAAAACCCATCTAACTGCAGATAGCGCGCCTCCGACTGTTGCTATACAATTTATTTTACAGCCACTCATTGTTTGCTGTGGTGCAGTGTGGCTATTGCGCGATAATCACAGAAATAGAAACGAATAGGAAAATCAAATGCTGATTTGCACCAGGAACCATAAACAATTTGGTTGCTTCGGCTATAAGTGCCTCGTAAACCATCTTCGACCTTCCACCATGTAAACATAAATTAGCAGTTCGAACACCATGACTCTTCGCCGGCACAGGAAGCAGCCCAAGTTTGGGATTCTTCGTCAGACTCACCTGGAAAGAGAGAAAGGGGAAGATCCATGAGCTCATATTGAATATGCCAGGCCATCTTAGTTCTAGCCAAAGCCCAAGTCAACGCCTATCCATCATCCCAACTCGCGGGCTGGAGCGCCCTTCCCCGGGGACCTGCGACGGGCAGAGTTGAGTAACCCGGCCAAGACGGCTGGCCATAAACAGTTATTACGGCCGTCATGTTCGAGCCATATGCCAATTAATGCTTGCCGCACGCACCGGGGGCAGGAAACCCGAGCCTAAGTTTGGCCACTAACTGCATCCAGCCCCGAATGCCACTCGGGCGACAAATATGGCCAAAATGCCAGCAGATTCTGCCGCAGCTGCGGCCAAGACGCGCCGCCGACTTTGGCTAAGGCAATAAAGGCCGCATCTAAAGCAATAATGGCTCATTACGCGAGCCGCTGATGAGGGGAGCCGAAACAGCGGATCCGGGTGGACACTGGACAGCGGACGGGGACGGGCGACCCCGACTGCCCATATCGCGGCAATGAAATCGTTATCCCCCTCCCATCCTTCTCCACGACTCACTAAACGCGCATGCGCAGCGGGGGAGAGGCGCTGCCAACTGCCAACTTGCGACTGCAACTGCATCCGAGATCGCTCGGAGATTGGCCCATGACGACGACCACAAGTTGCTTGGCATTTGGCCAGCCGCCTGGACTGGCTGGCTCTAACTGGTCAATAACATTTATTTATTTGGCCAAAAACACTACTCAGCATATTTTTCGTTATGTGCGAGGCCAGTTCTTTAGTTTATAATTCCTCTAAACGTTCAAATTTGTCTTAGATACTCCAATGTAATTCTCTCTTTTTGGAATTCGCATACATAATGTAGTAAGACCACAAGTCAGTTAACACTATTTAAAGTACAAAACACTTATACAACAGGTAACCTTCTTAAATTGCTTAGATTTGACTTAAAGGTGCACACTTAGAGATCGTATTAAGGAAAAAATATTATAATCTTATAGAGAAATTCGAAATACTTGCATGTTACAAGATTCAGGTAATTGTAAAAGTTTCCTAAATTAGACAAATGATGTACTCTTATATTGGTTTTGAGAGGGAAAACATAATTTCCGAATGCGGCGAATTGTTTTTAAAAATTAATAGCTAAAAGCTCAGATCTAAAATGCATGTCAAATATTTTGTTGGGTGATGAAAAGTTGCTTATTAAAACTTATTCCCAATTCGGTATGAGAACAAGTGAACAGATGTATAAAACAAACTGGAAATAAGTTTAAAATGTTTCTTAATTATTAAAAATCAATGAAGTAGCTATCCCCAGTGAACAGATGTATTTAATGAAGTAGAAAAAAGATAAAAATAGTTATAAATTATTAGAATCAATAAAGTGGCTGGCGTTATTCAAACCCCTATAAAAACCAGACCATCGGAAGATAATTTTGTATGGCCAAATAAGAGTTCCCCACAACTCTCAAGCACAGCTTCGATTTCCTGCAGCGGACTGTGATCGGGTAAATGCTTCACACTCGACTTGACCCTTGCGTGGCCCGCTGGCCGATCCCCAAGGCTTGTGGTTTTCGAGGGTACCTTCTAATGTTGCTAATTTCCTAACAGAGATTTGATCCGCGCGATTGGCGCTGCTTCGGGTGGGTGGACGAGGACCAGGAGGCGGAGGTGGGCACTCGTGGGCAGCTGCGTGTGTTGGCGTTTCCTTCGGTCGCCGGCTGGTTTTGGGTATCGTTGGGTAATTGGTATATCAATTGTTCGCCTCCATTGTTCGGCCCGCGTATGGCGAAATTTACGAGTTTGTCCATTTGGAAATTTGCCTTATTTGCGGCGCAGCGATGCGCTGCATTTGCAATGCAAATAAATGGCCAGTGGAAAACGCCTTCGATGGCGACTGCTCCGGTTTTCCCGCGCCGTGCTCCATATGCACATAGGAAAGCGGTCGATGTGGAATTGAATGATTACAAGCGATGACCGAGGACCAGGAACCCAGCCATAAATGACGCCAACAACCATTTGTGTGTGGTCAGCAGGGGGACCTTAAAGTCATAGTGGCCGAAACCACGGGGATCTGCAGGTCACTAAACAGTTCGTTATAGCTAAAATAATATTTAAATGGAAATTATCATAAGTGGAATGCCCCTCGTAAAATCGAATGCACTTCCCCGGCGTCATCGGAAACTTAACGATCACTTAAGAAGCAGGGCTGATCTCAAAAAATCATAAAGTTCAGTGGGAAGTGGAAAGTGAGGAAGGAGGAAAAGCTTGGGCTGGGCGAGGAATGCGGGGTTTCTCTACAGAGTTGACCAGACTCAAATATGAGTCGGTGCACAATCAGCGAGCAGAGAAGGCACTGCAAAGGTTATCTCTACAGCTAGCCAAGGAGAAGTTGTCGCCAGCCTAAGTCCCGCCGATCCCCATCCCACATTCTTCCCTAGGGGATAGGTTATCAATTTCGATGGCGGGTTAGCCTACAGTTCCTCTGTACGAACAAGAAACGGTTCCATTGTTCCAGCGGAATTATGACTAAGCTGACAACGTTGCGATTGACCCCTACGCCAGAAGAAATAAAAACAATTGCCTGCCCCATGCATATATTCCGGGTTTGTCTCGGCTCTGTTTCGCGTGTTTACTCATTTTCATTTTCGAATCCATTGCACGTTCTACAAATTTGAATATGAACTCTTGCTGTTGCGGTTCCCGTTCTTGTTTTTCTGTTCGGGCTTCTCTGGGCAGCTGCAGCAGCGGTAAGTCCAGTGACTCAGTTGCCGGGCGTTGAAAGATTTAATCGCAGCCAGTTCTGTGGCTGCCACGGAGTGGGGCAGAGAAGAACGGGCTGTGCCCCTTATGGCGGCTTCTGGGGGGACTCCGGGGGAGGCCGCTGCAAGTCCAGTTTTCTGTGGCATTCCAGGCCTCTCCTCCTACGTGGCCTCTCCCATGTGGATTGCTGCGCTCACATCGGCCAATTCACTGGCACTTCTGGAAAGCAATTCATTTGCTCGGAAATTAAACTAAGTCATAACGTTCTACACATGGATCTTGAAATCGAAAGCGGTCAGTGGAGACTCATTGTCGAATGTATTTAAAGAACTTGTTTTGTGAGCAATCGACTGACGCAGATTTCATTCACGGCCCCTGTGTACTTTGAATTGGCGAGCAACAAATGCCACTTTTGTGGCTATTTTGTCTTCAGAGTGTTTACATTGGGCCAGAAGTTCCGAGGAACTGCCGTAAGGAGGTCTAAATAAAGATCTCACCTTGGCAAGGTGGAGCTTCCATTTCGTAAACGAATGCAGCTGACTCATCTCCCACTGATCCCCGCAGTATCTGTTACGCTATCATAAACTAAGATAATCTCTAAGGTGGCTTCCTGCACACATCTCAGTTGCAGCTTGCAGCAAAGTCACCTTAAGACAACAGCAACAATCTCATCAGCGAAAGCTGCTCTCCGGAGTCACCCCTCGAACAAAAATGTGAAATATGAAAAAGGGAAAAACCAAATAATGAAAAGTGTTTTCAGCATCGCCGAGAAAAATGAAAATATTATGTCAGGCAGCAGAATAAAGAAGGAGGAAGGCAGCTCGCGGCACTCCTCCCCGGCAGGTGACATAAGCCTCGAACACACAAGAGCGAGCTCCGGGATGAAGTAGGGTTCCCAGCCAGCAGCTAGTGAAGTGCGGCGGTGCAGGCGCTGCAGACGCTGCTGGATCCGCGGAGAGTCCAAAGCCAAGCTGGCAAATGTCAACACAAACAAAGGCGCAGGGAAGGGCCAGGGAGGGGCCATCTGGGGAGGAACAGTGGCTCGAAGGGCGAAAATGAGTCACGTTTTAAAGGTCTCAGTGACCTTAATTTGAAGTATATAAACTAATTTATCCCTAAAATCATAATTTCAATGTGGATTTTGAGTTGCAGGAGAATAAATTCCATATTCCTTGTTTTGATGTTAAATAATACATAGTACTTTCAAACCGGAGAAATTATGATTTTAATTGACAAATTTGAACAAAGTTTGGTAGTTCAATATACAGCTGGAACAAAGTATTTCCCGTGCCATACCTATTTTTTGAGCATAACCCTCAAACCAATTTTATGGTTCCACTGTGGCACGCCTCCAGCCTCCCAGCTCTTGGGGTGGCATTGGGGGACAGTGTGGTCTAGCGCAGCATCGGAGCATGTTAACCCTTGTGCTCGCTGCTTAGTTAACCTTACTTATGTGAGCGACGGCAGATTGAGGCGGGAAGAATGGACGGGGCGGGGCTGGGGCTGGGCGCGATTGCAGGTGCACCGGGCTTTCGCTATCAGCTGTCGCCACAAGGCTGTGGATATGTCCTGGGCACATCCTTTGTCGCCGCACGGAGCCCGGCAAACAGAACAGAACAGACCGAACCGAACCAATCCGAGCTGAACTGAACTGAACCTCCGCCGTTGTCGTTGCCGCATGGAATTTTGCAATTTCTTTGGGATTTCGAAATTGCTTTTTCTACTTTTCGCAGCCCTGTGCAGGAGGCAACTTTTCATCCTACGCCCTGCGCTTGCTACTCGGTGTTCGGCGGCCCAGCACCAATTCCCCCGCGCAGGACCTCAGCTTTAGCGCCATTTCACCTTTGTGGGGATGTGGCAAGGACTCTGCTCCGCCCGGCGCTGTCCTGGCATTGTTGGCCTCCGATTCTTTGAGGGCAACCCCATGGGTTGCGGGCGAGCGAAAGAAGAGGCGGCGGAGAAAAAATCGATCAAGAAAAATGACTTTTGTGGGTTTTCGTAATTTTCATTGCACGCGTAATTGAAAATTTTCAAATTCCTGCTTGCATTTCTCACCCCACCATCCGCGCGGCCCCTTCTTCAGCGCTCTTTATCAGGCTGAAATGGAATTTATATGATGATAAAGGAAAATATCGCCGTCTTGCTCCTCGGTCTTTGGCTTATTCATCTATTTGGCTCCGTTCACTTCCTTAGCGGCAGCCCCGACCGCCTCGGCTTTCATTACGCTCTCATTATTTGTCGAAATTGTGTTAATCTTTGAGCTTATAAGTTTCCGAGTCGTTGGTGGAAAGTATTGCACTTGGCTAGAGAGCGGAGATAGCAAATTGATGGCAATTTGGCGAGGAAACCCCGAGCAGCTGACGGTCTTTACGGTTATTGAATTGGCCAGGGTAGTTGGGAGCTGAAATGGGTAATCGATGGAGCCGCGAAAGTCTGAGGTTCCTTCTCAGCTCAGTAAGTACTTTCCGTCAGCCCAAGCCAGCTATCAGAAAACCACCCACTCGAACACTGCGCTGCACAGCCACACACCGGCCACTAAAACCGGAGCATTGTAAATCCCAACTAATAATTTTGTAACCTTATCTGCTGCTCCTGTTGTCACAAGCCCCCAAGCGGGGAAGGGGCAGGGGGCGTGGCGCAGGTCGAAGGCTGGCCACAGAAAAGCGCATATCCCACAACGATAATGAAAATGTCACACGAGCCTCGCATTTTCTCATCACCCAGCATCATGAGCACGACGACAACGGCAACATCCCCAGCAGGAACAACAAAGACAAGTCGCATAGTGGGCCGGCTCCACCTTTATAAACGACCCACTTCGTGGGGAGGTCCTGGGAGTGGGGGTCCCGACTCAGCCTCGATTGCAGTGCGGGAAAAGGAACCAACAGCAGGAGCAGCAGCAGCAGGAGCCACATCGGCGACAGCAGCAACAACCACGCTGACAACAACATAAAGGTAAATCCTAAATAATGCGTTGCGCTCACTTCACAGCATCTGAGAAGCGACGAGGATGTCGCCGCGGGAATAGCCCATGGAGGACCTGGTGCGGAGGGGGCGGGGTGGTGCACGTTAGAGCCCCAGTTGCAAGGACAACAAGCCGAGCAAAACTGAGGATACTCTGCCCTGAGTATGGGGAAACCGGAAAAGCACTAGTTGAGGTTGGAAATTAACACACAAATAAAAATTGCATTCTGGCAATTTAAGTTTTCAAAGTCCTCAGATTTAATTTCGATGAGAAACAATAATTTTAATATTACTCATACTATAAATTAAATATTCGTATCAATAACTTAAGTGTAGTGTTCAAAATGACAAATAACTCTTCAGAATCGATTATCCTTCGAATGACCTCTGGATCTCAATCTGACGCTCATGTTTTCGACGTATTTTCCAGCATGCTCAGGTCCAGACCCCGTTAGGTTCCTGTTCTGCAAAAGCTCTTGGCAAGGTGCGGGACCCAACAGACTCTCGATTCCATTCGCACCGCCCATCCTAACGTCCTCCACCAAGCCACCGCCCACCGCCCACCGCCCACTCCCGTTCCTTCCGGCTTTATCCCCACTTGGCAGGACATTTTGCGGCTAGCTTAAAGTTCCTTACCCAGCCAAGTACAAGACGATTATAGTCCTGGCTGGTCCTCCGCTGCTCCTCGGCTGTCGCTGCTGCTGCGGACAGTCTTAGTGGCTGTCGTAAGTTCTAATTTCTTATTATTAGGCGTGGCTGGCAGTTTGCGAGGCGAGGACCGCACAAGTTTCTCTGCTGTGGCATGAAATTATGGCACAACTTGCCACGACGCTGCCGCTGCATACGAAAATGGCGGCCTGGTAAATAGTTCTGGCCAACTATTTCTTTGCTGCAGTGGCTGGCCTGCTTTTTAGCCCGGCAGCTGATGTTGTTGCTGCTGCGGTTGGCTTTGTTATGGGCGGTTGGGTTGGGGCTCATGTCTTTGGGTCCTGTTCGGCTGGCCTACAATTGCTGAGCCTACTTTTTAGCGCTGCCCGCTTGGCGAAACTTTGCCGGCGCTGGAATGGATTTAATTAAAACATTCCCGCTGGCAGCCTGGGGGGGAAGCCTGAGTGGCCAGGTGAGTGCGATTACCGAGTGCCGGCGAAGAAATTCGTCTGTCAAGGAGACGGATACGGAGACGGGGCCACTAAGACAGGATTGGCAGGAGCAAAGCTGGCCGAATGAAGAGTGAAAAGTGCAAGACAATAATCGAAATCAAGAGGAAGTGCACAAAGCGAATGGCGAACGCCAGTGCGGTTTCGCCCGGCTCAAGAGCTCCGCAGGATGAACGCAGTGAAGCCCCAGCCCGGTCCTGGCCAAAGCCAAAGCCAGCGCTCCATACCCAGACCAGAGCCCGGATTCCAGATTCAGGACCTGGCCCAGGCCAACCCAAGCCCATTATTGTTTCCATTTAACTTACAACATTTTGCACTTTGGCCGAGCAGCTTGAGAGGGTGTGCCAGGAAGGCATTTCAGCGCGAGAGAGACGAGAGATGGATAGTCCAAATAGATAAACGGCCAGCCGAACAAAAAATGGCCAAGAAAATTGTGTGTGAAAATGAAACTGATTGCAGGGAAGGCCAACTTGAAAAGGGGAAATTGATGCAGCCAAACAAACAATGAGAGCCAAGCCAATCGACGCGGAGGAAGCGAAGGAGCAAAGAGCTTCTGAAGGGGATCCTTAAAACGGATTATTGCCAATGAAAGCAGGGAACTAGTCCAGTGCCAACCCTTCAATACTAATGACCAAGATTGCCTGCAAAAGTTTATTTTGCCTGATCTAGATACCAGCTGACTTAAGCTCAGGCCATTATTCAATACTCGACGATACAGCTTTAAGGGAACTCGTACTTTAAATATAGGTTCAGGTATGGAGTTTTTTCTAAGAAGCTTCCGATTACTAAACTTTGATCTTAGGGTATAGACTTCGAGAACTGCGGTTTCGAAACGACAATTATTGCATAATATCTAAACCACCCCATAACGATTTGCCCTTCGTCGATGCCCTTTGTCTTACAGCAATATGATCGTTTACAAAGGAATTAAATACAATCTCGATTCACATCCACGAGCTAGTAATTTTTTGATTGCTTATTAATCGATAACTTTGCAAAGAAAACCCTCCAGTTTTCCTGTGCATGGTGCTCGGAAATCTTCAAATTCAGATGCTGCTTCGCAGTGCAACATTCGTCGCCGAAGAGCAGAAGAAACAAAAAAGCGAAAAACTAAACAAATAAAATTGTTTTGCGTAAAAATTGCAATCATGCAATGAAGTGGAAAAGTTTGCACAACGTGCGGCGCTGGCGACGTTTGTCTCTAACAAACTTGTACTTGTTCGCGTGGCTGCTGCTGTGAGCAAAAGCAAACAGTTGAATTCCACACAGTATCTAGAGTGTAGGCCCGGGACCACCGCCTCAGGCCAGCGGCGGCAGTAGCAGTTGCAAAAAATGGCAGCGGAAACAGACGCCGTCATCATTGTCATGGAAGCGGTGCAACTTTCTGCACCCCGTAGTCGCTACAAAGGTATATAGTCGCTTAGTGAAATTTGATCACTGCCCAATTTATATTGGCTTGCGTACTCTGTCTTAGAACACTTGTCTGAGAATTCAATTAGGTTGGTAAGACCATCAAGGCGCATCGTAACGATACAATTTATATAATATCGATGGTTTTGGCTCGTTATCGATGGTATCGGTTAGCAAGTTTATCAATTGTTACCGGTTCTAAAGATAGTACATAGCCTTCATCGAATATATAGCTTTTTAAAGTGAATAGAAGTAAAATAAGTTGTTAACGGATCACCACAGTACAACCCGATTTTGTAAAGGTTTTGTTTACTCGGTGAGTGCTGGGTATCTCATTGTCGAGGTCTTCGAGTGTAACACTCCCTCTTGTTTGTGTTTCGCGGTGGCCATCGGTGGAGAAGAACCTATCGCCCAAGGGCGACGCATTGCAGGCACAGACAGCGCTCAGCCTGATGATTATAATAATGATGATGTTCATGGCGGCGGTAAAGTTGTGACATTCGGAGCGATAAGCGGAAATGGGGCCCGCTGGAGGGTTGAAGTGCCACCCCATTTGAAACACCTCTTAAAGCGCGCGTGCAATCGCAGGTTTTTCCGAGGGAAATCTACATCGACGCTGAATTAGTTTGATGAACCCGCTCGTAATTTTCCCTGCCTCGGGAAAATGTCTAGCTCCCGCCCACCCCTGATTGCTTATTCTTTGAGGTCCTTCAATGAATTTTTAAGGCTTTACACTCTCGGTTTTTCTTTCACTTCCTAAAAGGGGCATACGATTTTCTGAATTTGCATTGTTTTCTTTTTCTCATTTTCACTTAGTCCATGGAGTTCGCTCATTGCTTATTTAATTATCTTTTGTATTGTCAAGTGGTTGATTTCGTTGGGGTCTGGTCAGGGGCTTGAGAGCTCCATTGTTGCCCGGAATTTCCATAACTTTTTTATTCCGATCCTTTTTCTGCGGCCCAGGCACGTGCATCTCAAGGGTTAAATTAGTGAAGGGTGTAGAGAGCCATTCGGTCTTAATTGATAAATCGCTTAATATTACCCATGATTGAACCACCCTCAAATCCGCCTCCAGGCCTGGCCAACTATTTCGGACAAGGAAACTACGAAAACAACAAAACGCAAATAAAACGAGGGCAGAAGCAATTTAAAGCAGGAAAATTGAAGCAGGAGCAGAAATGAATAAGAATTCTCACTCGGAAAATCATTAAAATGTCTGAAGGACGCCGGCTCCGGGCGGGCGAAAAGAGGCCCGGAAATGTGGCAACAATTGTATATGGCACATGGAAACATCAACAACAACAGACGCAGGTGGGGCAGATCCTGGCGAAAGGATGCAATTTAGAGCAAAAGCGCATTAAAATGAATGGCAAGTGGGGCCAGTCGAGTGGTCGAGGAAATTAAAAAAGCCGACACAGGGCAACTTGAGGCGAAGAGCCTCTAGAAATGTGGGTCAACGAGACTGAAGTGCAAAGTGTCAACAGCTAGAGATGGGACCTCGAAGGGATCATAACGATCGGGCTGATGTCAGCATCATAATTCTAAAAACTTGTCGGTGTCGAGGAAACCGGACTCAAAAGCAGAGCAAAATGGTCACTATTGTTATTTCAAACGGAGCTTGGTAGTAAGAGTATAGTAAGGTACTTTCGATTATTTACTGATACTTTTTACCTATACTCATGAATTATTTTTTAAGGCCCATTATAAACGGAAACTTTTTAATACTATTAAACTATTTTTCTAGCTTACAATAAGCTTGCAAGAGTCGCATAAAGCCATCTGTTCCCGGCGTGTCACGGCATTTGTTCTGGGGAGAAATGGGAGCAGACGGGCCAGCTAGGTGGCGGTCGAAATTAAATTTTCGCCGGGCCAAGGGATAAGAAGGTTTGGGGCTGGGAAGGGGTTGCTTTTGCCCTTTTACGCCTCAAAACTTTTTTAACAAACATATTCGATTAACTGGCCTTGGAAAGGGTTGGCGGTGGAGCAAGGGATTGCTTACCCTTTTTGTTTCTATTTATCGAAAACCACTTGATTATGCAGGCTTATCCTCGGTCCGTTGCCGGGCCTTGTTTTGTTCGACTCCATTTTGTTTTTTCTATAATATATATATTTTTTCGGCTTTGCTGACCAGCCGTGGAGTGGGGAAGTTGAATAGAGCTGGGCTTTAGTTTTCATTGGAGCGTGAAAATTTGCTTGGAAATCCTTTTGCTTTCTCGATTTTCCTTCTCGTGCAATATTTATGATTGCTCGGGTATTCTCGGGCCTGCTTGGCTAATTTATAAATTGTGTTTTCTTTCGAAACTTACATGTTTGCTTGGAAATTTCATTTTCTTTTCAACTTTCTGTTCCTCTCTAGTTACTCGGGACATTCTTGGGGAATCAATTTGGGAAGAATTTATGTCAGTTTATGCTAATTTCATTGGGACTCTTAAGGGAGCCAGGTCTGGCTTATAATGTTTAAGGAGCTCGGAAAATTTGACTGGTGTTACTGGGCGAAATCCATTCAAACAAACTGCATCTCTCCAAAGTACTATCTTTGGGTGTGTGTACTTTGGAGTTATCCATCCCCAATTATATCATACCCTTGTTGAGTACATGAAATAAACTTGTTAAAAAGCAAACAAGATGTAATAAATTGTGTGTTCTTTGTCAGTGGCTTGCACTATTTGCAGTTGCTGTTGTTGGCCTTGTTGTTTCTTCTGCTGGACAAAGTCAATACAATTCTGTAAATTAAATTAAATTTATTACACTTACCCCTGCCTCACCTTCTGCCCCAGGCAAGTTTGTTTGTCCCTGTGGGTTTTTTAGCAAAGGGATTGAAAAAGTGCATTAAAAAATTAATTTTCATGTAGCTGCCGTAGTTGAGGCCAATTTACAATGTGCAAAAAGCTTTTGTAATGAAATTTACAAGCCCGGCTATCAGGTGAGTCCATAAATCGTGCGGATTATGATTCATTATTAGGTTGGCTGAGTGTTTTATCGATCTTGGGCCATCCACTAATGCCATCGACCAACCGCAATGCGTCGGAAAAGAACAAATAGAAGTTTCTTTGACCAGACAGCTCGTGACAAAGCCATAAAATTACATTTCTAAATTCACTTAGGTGGAATCGCTCGGCCAGCGCATTGAAAATTCTGATGGGTTTCCAAAAATTGTCAAAAGAGTTGAGCTCGCACAGCAATTGACAAAGAATAAATTCAAATTTCAGCTGCGCCGGAGGAATGTCAGAAGAAGGAATGAAACGACGCTCAAAGACGCGATTGACAAGCGGAGCCATGAAACGCAATTAGACACGACCGCAATAACGCGTGAGGCCCCTTCCAGAGGGCGGCTTCTTTATCGCCAAGCCTTTATCATCTTCAATAAGTGAAGTGCATTAGCCACAAAAACTGTAAACTTCGGTTCGAAAACCTCCCTTGGAAGCGGGTTCCACGCAGAACGCATAACGGGTAATGGTTTAATTACTCCCTGGGACTTATCTCCTCGAATCTTCGGGCTCAGTATCTGTTTTAGTTCGTGTGTCACGGCTCATTACAAGAACTGCTTCTTGTTCATTGATTTCTGACTCCGGGGAGACTGTGCGACTATCTCTTCGACTGGAGTGATTAGGACGAGTATGAATTGCTATGATGAATTTATGGCGGATAAGTGTTGCGCTCCCATAAAACACGATTGCACACTAGCTCGCCGAACCTCAACCCATTTCCAGTGTTCAGCTAAGTTTTGTTTTTCAGATGTCAGCCCAGGGAAATCAATCAACAATTGACACGAGAATGTGGGGGACCTCCTCCCATCCTCATTCCCTTTTCCCCATCTCAAGTGCCCGTGCATCAGACAGACAATCGACCAAAAACCAAACCAAAAATATTCAGATAAATGGTAATGTACAAAACTGGTGAGCACGAGATGAAAGATCTGGGGACAGTCGCAGTTGTCAGCTAATTTTGGAAGTGCCTCCTCCTCGGGCATCGTTAATCATAATTGAGTAGCCAAAGGGGTTAACCGATCTCGGAATCTCGAGAGCCTTTGCTGGGAATCCGGCTAGAAAAGTAAACAAAAGTGGGACACAGTTATTGATGAGGGAAGACGCCGCCGAGGAAATTTCCAAATGCGCTGATAAGGGACTTATGAGGATTGGAGTGATGCAGCTGGCAAATGGATTTACCCGTTTCCAAAACTCCCCAAGAAGCATATCTGGTCCATTAGTGGGTGGGATTCGGAAAGCGGGGAAATCGATTAGAGCGGATTTAATTTCCTCTCCTGAAGCCACTTGAAACGTTAATTGCAACAGTGCTCGGAAAATGCTGTGAAGAGGAAAATCGGGGGTGTGGATGCAGCCTATTGGGTTCCACATATGTAAATTAGTTTTTATTTTTCCTGTTTATGTGGCGCATTGTTAGAACTAACAAATTAGTTTTGATTTGAAGCAGCCTGGCAAGAGTCTTGAAAAAGGAAAGGGGCAGTGCTGTAAGGCAGGGACCGCTAAAACTGGGAGCCGTTCCCGGGGATGCATGTGAGTCACTCATGTTTATACGACCCGCATTTCGGTGTAATTTTGCACTGGAATAGTTCAGGACTCTATGAAGATTGGGGAACAGAGAGAAAGGGCAAAACATTGTGACAATTTCCAGCTCGTTAGATATGTCGGCGGATATATTGTGATAGTCATGGAAATAGAAATGGGAGAGAGAAGATTTTGATTTTAACTCTCAAATAATTCTTACAGAAACAGTCATGACAACTTTTTAAAGGAAAACTGAATCCGAAGATCAATCATCATATTTGTTTTCGCTCTCCCTCTGTACTTTGATCACTATACTTTTGACTTCCACAAATAGGACTAACATATTTTATTAACACGTTCGTAAAATAGGTTGGATATGCCTTATGTATGGCTAACATTTTGAGATACTTATAACTGTGGGCCTTCTCCTAGCTTTTTACTTGCTATGTGACCACTGTGAAAGTGCCGAGCCGCAGGACCTCGGCCCAAAAATTGCATGCGGGGAACCACCTTGTTAAAAAAGCAGACGAAGCAGGAAAAAGGAGGAGGGCAGACCCTGGAGGGACGGAGAGGAATGTCGCTGTATTTGCCCTGAGGATCGGGAGGGAGGGATTTTTATTATAATTTCCCGCACAACATGTGTGCAAGATGCAGGACGAAAAGGAAGCCGAGTCGGGCTGTCTGGGAGAGTTTGTGTTCATCGTCTGGCCGGCGTTTCGATTGCGGCCAGGATATGCATAAGTGTTCTTGAAAATTTTCAGATTTTTTGCCTTCTGTGTTTCTCTTTTGTCAGTTTGGGGTTATGTTTATGTGGCGTACGAGCAGTTTTAAGTACACATTTGGGAGCAGGAACCCCAGGGACGGGGTGGAAGTCCTCCGTCCTGACAACTATTTACACAACTGCAATACTATTTTTGTCGCCAGCTTCGCTCGGATTTTCCGGACGCAGATTCACTTTTCTCCGACTTCGTTTTCGGAGCTCTCTCACTCACTGAAATCGCTATTGAAATGTTTTCTATGGGCTGCCAACTTTTCTCTTTCCCTCTTTGTCGCTGGAGAAAGTGATTTATGCGAGTGAGGAGAGTTTTTCTCCATCAGGAGGCGACTTTCCTCTGGCTACTTAGGCCCCTTTCCCGGCCCTTCACTCAGCCACTGACTGTTGTTGTCTTTGCCAAAAAGTGCAATAAATTAATGTTTTGATTTTGTGCATTGCCGGGGAGATTGCGAAAGAAGTTTGTCGCCGTCAGTTGCATGTGCGAAAAGTTTTATCGCCCGTTTCTAAGGAGTTTTTCCTGGATTTTCCATTCATATACCAGCCCAAGCACAAGCTTGCTGTTCAGGGAGAAAAAGGAGGTTCGCCGAGGACAAAGGCATTTGAGCTCAGTAAGATGAAGTCTGCGGCGGCATACTGGGCTGGTTATTAAGGTCTAAGAAAAGGCAGCATAAACACTTGAGAATTATGGTTTTCTTTCCTCCGGGACTCCCTCCCCCGGTTATGCTTAATTTGAGGCATTATCGTAATGCCACAGAGATCGCTTGAGTGAGCAACGATGTTGTGCTAACTAGCGTGACCATCTCAGGATCACACACGCAGCTTGTTTGGGATGCGAGGGAGTTCCCGGAAAGCGGCAGGGAACTTAGCCGATCATGGTGGCCTAAACTGAAGATTTCGGCAACCGTACAAACGAATAGTATTCAGCAAATAAATTAATAATAAAAATAATGCAAGCGAACTCGTATACTCGAGTTTTTTATAAAAAACGAAACAAATTTCTGCCTAAGTTCGTGCTTGTAGAGTAGAACATATGTTTTATCTAGTTCGAGTTTTTGATTCGATACTCAAAGGTTTGAAATTAAGACACGGAATCAAAGATTTTTGACTATACTACTGCGGCGGAGTTTAAAGGTTTGTAACTTTAAAAAGCACTTCGTCTACAGCCAATTTGTATTATGCCTTTTACTTACAGCTTAAAACCAGAACTATTTTCCTGGGGATTGGGTCAGCTGACTTACCTGCAAATATAAGAACATAGTAAAGTAAAGGGTTAGTACAGTGGGAATCTTCAAGGGTGAACAGAGACTGTGCTTTCCTCGAAAGCAAAAGACAATCGGCAAATGCGAACCTAACACATTCCCCAAGGCACAATCGACTTTTACATAGAGCGTCATCCTCGTGGATGGAGCTGCAATTGTTATTCGGGTCATGAGGCATTTGTCCCTGTCGCCAATGCAGCTTCTTCAGCAGTACGAATCGAAGAAAGCCAGAAAGCCACATAGTCCGCCTCGTGCGCCGATCACAATGGACGCTGTGATGATGGAGATGAAGATGAGGCTGGGGATGGATGATGGTGACGAGGCAGAGCCACCATCCTCCTCTGGCTTTGTGGCACACACGACTGCGCATATTTAATTGCTCATTGCGAGTGATTCGCGGCGGCGGGAAGGCAGGATCAGGGTATCGGGGTATCGGCGGGTTCGACTACATTATGCTGACAGTTGGCACAAATTACCAGGCAAACTTTCTTTTCCCGATCCTGCAACTTCACTGTCGCCTCCTACGCCTGTCGTATGGCTCATTTGCATTTTTCCGGCGTCATGCTGCACTTTCCAGCTGCATCTTTTTCGCCTCTTGTCATAAGCTGTTGTGGCTGTCAATTGCTGGCAGTCGCTACTGAGTTCGGCGGATCCGTCTGCCCTGTCATCAGAGAAAGATGTTTCCCAAGCACAAGTATAGATTTTCGGAAGTACAGCTTTTTCAAGCCGGTAAAGATTTGACCTCCCACTCCCCTTCCAAAGATAGAAATCATAATTGTTGCGTAAATATTTGGTCAGCTTTAATTGCTGCAACAAAAGTGTATATAATGCCGGCCGTTGTAAAACAATAATTTACATAATGTTTCTTACAAATCACGCACACAATACAGAGGCTTACCCCTCATTACCTCTGCTCCACCGTGAGGTTATCGATTTATTATTCACAACTTTATGCGGCATCATGCTGCAATATTATACAAAATCATCGTCAAAGAACCTTTGTGTGGTGGCTTTGTTGTGGTTTCCCTGAGTACACTTTCTCGGGGTATGCGTTGCATGAGAAAGTTCCAGGTGAATGCATAGAGAACACAGCAGTTTTCAGAAGGAACCAAGGTGAAAAGTTTCAGGAAGAGTACCTCAGCTCACGGTGCGTATGGAGAAGAAGCATCTCCTGTTTTTCATATCATCGCCTGGAATCAGTAGAGAATGAATCTATGAGGAGAAAGGGACAGATGGTGATCTCCACGTTCTCAGACAGCATCATTAAAACGACTCGAAAGGTCAGCCCACGGCGGGGCAGCGGGTTACGTATGCAAATTAGTCCACGGTGCTGGACCTGGAGAAGAGCCGACACTCCAGATGTCAATACGCAGATACCTTTAGTGGTATGGCGAGTGGTTTTGCCTTAGTGCCAATGTGCCCCAAGCCGTGGAGCAGAAAGCAATGCAATATAAGTACAAGCCGAATAGGAACACGTCCCGAACCCTCCTCGATGATGGTTTAATACCAAGCGCATAATCGTAAACGTTTTCACACCTCCTCGCATTGTCCCCTCCCAGCACCAGAGTCCACAACAGCAAACTCTGCTGTGGCGGGCTCTGCACACTACCCTATCTAATGTGGAATCCCAACAGTCATTGCCCATTAACATAACTCCACCACGGGCAACGTCCGCTCATCTCGCATCTCGCATCTCCCATTTCCCTTCACCCATCTCCCATCTCCACCTACCCGGCACTCAACGAGTTCTAATAGGTTCGCTCGTCTCAGCCGCCTACGTGGGTCTTCGTCCACCGCGTGGAGAACCCACGCACCTCCAGAGTCTCCCCGCCGCTCTCTTCCTTTCTCCGCCTGTCTCCGATTCCCTATCTGAGTGCGCATTTATGCAAAAGGTGGCTTGTTATTGTTCTGACGCTAACAGGAATCCACGAATCGCGATTCGCGAATCGAGTCCAATTGCACTGGGAGAAAAGCGCACGGCATCGGTATTTGTTCCCCTCTGTGGCAGGGCGGATTGCCGGGGAATTGATCCCGGTGTGGAACACTCCCACTGTCCACTACCCGCTGTCCACTGTGCTCCCCGCACAGTGGAGCTCTGGCTCTTGCATATAATTTATATGCATTTGACAGTTTTGACTGATTTATCGAGGCGGCAGCATGGCATACATAATGCGTGTGGAGCTGCCTGGTTTTCCTGGAAAATCGGGAATAGTCATGCATTCACACCCATAGCCCCCACCCACACAGCCGCATTAATTTAGCATAATATGTACATACATACTGCTTTTTGTGGCTCCGATGGCGCTTCATAACAAACGTTAAGCTGTTGTTGTGATTCAGTTTTCGTGGCAGGGGCAAAAGTAATATTGTTCTCGAAATCTGGGTCTTGCTTCCGAGGTCTATGTAGCCGGTATTTCTGACGCCATAAATGACAGCTTGACAAGTGAAACGGGATAGTGACTCAGGGTACTGGCCACCATATAGCCCCGAATTTACTCGGCAGGGCAGGAACGGGGTGGATTTACGGGGGACCTAATGTCCAGGAGTGGCTAGCTTCGACCTGAGTTTGTGTCAAGTCCTCGGGGCTAAGCCCACAAAGGAAGCCCTAAGTCCTGCTATTTTGCAACTAAATCCGAATCTCAAAGAAAGCGAGGTGTGGTCGTTTATTGGCCCATGAAGAAGAGGGAATGGAGTCAAGACTTGGTCGCTGGTCATCGGGGCCCACACGAAAGCGTGTTTCTACAAATTTGATTTCCCGGCCACAGACCGGGGATAGATGTCTGTATCTCAACGCGTCGTTGCTTTCCCATTTGTTTTTGACTTCTTCCCCATTTCCTCCAGGTCGGCGAGAGGAGAGTCGCTTTACCGCAGTAATAAACAATCAAAACAAATGCAAAGGCGACGTTTTATTGGCCACGTTTGGTTAGACGTTCATTGGCGCCTCCTCCCGATGACCGCGCTACACCCAGTATATCACGACTCAATCTGGCTCCGGAGCCAAAACAGTCGAATACGTACAGTTCGGTACTGGACGATGACTGGCGAGACGTGGGGGTGCGTGCTGGCTTATATTTATGGCGTCTGCTGCAACTTTGCAGTCAAAAAGCCAAAACACACATTTCAAGCTGTTTAATGGCATAGTGCCAAAAAGTATTCAAAACATGAGTCGTTCGGGCAGCACCACCGAATCCTGAGTGCTCTTTCAAAAAGAGGGCTCCACTTCTCGACTGGGATTACTCGGACAAGACCTTGGTTTGTGCCAAATCTGCATACCCCTGAACCTCGTCAGGGTATAGATGAAGGAAAATACATTAATAGAAAGTTTGCTTGCATTTTTTTGCGAATGTCGATAATGAGAAAGGAAACCACTGGCTGCGGGGCGAAAAAGATCCCCTGATACTTCCGACGTTCGATCCATAACTCAGGCGGCACTGCCATATTGGCAAAGTTGCCCAAGTTCATTGCGGGTGCGTAAAATGATTTACCTGACTTCGGTACTACTGCTCCTGCTTACTCTCCTGGCTTTTGCCTGTCGAAACTTTTCTGGCTTGCCGAAAGTTCAAGTTTTAATCTCATTATACGCTGACTTTTGTTTTTGGACGTGGCCTCCGACGACCAACGGACCCCTGTCCCAGTCTGTCTTCGGATAGAGGTGTCGGTTGTTGGGGATTTTTCGCATTTCGCATTTCGCTGGCGCAGTTGTCGCAGTCGCAAAGTTGAGACCATAAAGTTGAGCTGGCAGCCTGGACCACAATCCAATTGCCAAATGGCCGGCCAGAGTGGGAGACGGATGGATTTGGAGCTGCAGCTGGATGGGGAGAGGTAAAACTGTCTGCGGTGTTCATTAGCTGCAGTGCGAAGCAAGCGTTATGGATACGACCGGCGATGATGACGATGGCTGACACGGCCACACACTCAGGTGGCTCTGCTGATGAGCTTATGCCAAGGCACTGGTCTGGACCGAAAGAATGGGGAAAGGCGACCCCAAGGATGCAGAGGCCGGGAAAATAAGGACAGCCAGCTCCGCCCCGTTACTTGCCTGAAAGTTCCCACCTCATCGACCGTCACTTTCATTCCCGAGTCCATTATTTTCTGCTTACGCAATGGAACCCAGCTCCAGCTCTTTTGCAGCCGCTAAGCCCTATCAGATTACACAACTTCTCGCCTCAGTAGAGCTGCTTTTGATGCCTCCGTGGGGCATTGATTGATTTTCCCCAGACCGCTCGCCAGATTAGCATACGGTCGGAAAAGTGTCGGTCCCCGGACGGGCTTTGTCACTCTGGCAAATCCCCGATTGACGCTCCGAGTGTTAAGGCTCAGATGTTTATTATTGAATAAACAGCACGGATGATGTAAAGAGTTCATTATTGGGCTGTTCGATGGCTGTTCGTAGAGATTACTCATAAGAGCCATCTCCCCTGCGGGTTTATGGCTCGGAGTTAAAAAACCGTTTCGATTCAAATGGGGCGAATTGGAACAAAAGCGGCTTTGTCTGGGCAGGCATCTAATAAGCCATTTAATGGTCAGCTATTGGGAGACATTTTTGAACGTAAATGTTTTGATTGCCGCCGGTAAGGTGCCGATTGTTGCGAATGTTCATTGGAAAAGTCGTAAAGCAGTTGGCTCGCTTTATGTGGCTAGTGAGTCAGCCGACCTGGTCTCGAGCGATCCAGAGAAAGAGCTTCCAGGGCCCCAATGGTCCACTTCATATTTCCGCAACTCGGCTCCCCCCAGCGATTGTCAACTTGTATTTACTTTAATATAGTAAGTTCTCCCTTACTCGACGCAAGCACGGACGCCCCTTTCCCGTCGCAATACCTCACAGCCCACATGTGCCGCATTCCACTCGTTGGGGAAAGGACTGTGGGGCCAGAGGTGGCAGCTGCCTACTGGCTGCTGCTGTGGCTGCACTTCACTTTGATTTATCAATAAAAGGCAAAGTTTATTTATGAATTTCCGATTTCAATTCAACTGGAGCAGCAGAATCAGGGGCCAGACAGATACTTCTGCTACACCACCCATGAGCCGTAAATTGTCGGAATTGCAGCAAGCAGCGGCGGATATTGATACCAGACCGAGCTATACCCTTTTCACTGAATATTTGGGAATGCAATTTATTAGAATACATCGTTTAGTCTTGTATTAAAAAACAATACTCGTTTGTTCACTAGTCAAAAGCGAAGATAAAAGTCAAGGTTTTTAACCAACAACACAATTTTAAAGTTCTGACTGTGATTGGACAAGAATCTTGGGTAGTCGGGACGAATTCCGTTGGGCGATCATACCCAGTGTACCATATCTTCCACCTTCATTGCGCAATTTCCAGCTTGAACGAAGCCCCAAGGAAAGGGCAAACAGGTTGCCCTGATCCTACTGGCAGGGGCATCTTCTTTTTGCTTTCCACGACTTGTGCGGCGTTCCAAAAATCATGATCAATAAATTCGGAGCTCCGGCATCGTGATCGCTTTGACCGTCGCTCCTCAATGCTATGGGAAGATTTCTGATCTCTTTTGCGTTTGTTTTTGGCAGTATGCTTGTGTTCGTGCTGGGGCAACATTAGTTTTTCAAACTCGCATAAAAAGAGGCTGACTAAGCCAGGTAAAAAGTTTACTATCATTTTTGGCTTTTCAATAAGCTTGGAGCGCCTTGGAGTAAGTTCATTGCCAGTTCGTGTCTGGCAATGGCCACCCTGTCAATTATCATATTCCATTTCAATAAACACTGAAGTGGGTCGTCGATGACTCTGCAATGGGAGGCTCGCTTCTACTCCCACAAAAAACAAAGGGCATTGGAATCCCGGAATCCGTTTTGATGAACAGGAAATGGCACACGGCAGAGGGATCTGGCTGGGCTATTTATAAGACCAGATGCCAGAGACACTCATCCAAGATTGCTTTGCCCATTCACCTTCGGCGAAAAGCGCAGGAACCTGCCCCGAATGCGAGTGGCAGAGCCGCTAGACAAGGTTAAGCTATAAAGAATTCATTGTCTGCGGTTCAAAGATCGCAAATTGAAAAATGTATGCAGCCAGAAAGCGCTGAGATCGGGCAGAGATGGCCGGGAACGACGGAGACCCTGCGAAACCGAGTGGGAAGTGCATGAGAATATTAATAAATTAAAGGCCGCAGATAAAGCCAAAAGGACAACACAAATAACCCGGGAAGGTGAAGCGCTGAGAGAGTTCCAAACGCACGATGCATGTTGCACTTGATGAGATCTTTATTGTGCGGCCAGATCCGCCCCTCCCCTTTGCCCTGAAGGTTCTCCAGCCAAAAGCACTTGCCAAGACCGAATCTTCGGGACCGGTTGGAGCCTAGAGTGTGGGCAGTGCTGGGATTGTGCTCTCTGGGGTCGCCAGTTGATTGCTTGGGTGCCCGACTGGGACCCAGAACACGGACATGTGTGTCTTTCTAGGTAGCGATTAGATGGGCGAGCTTGGGAGCACCGTCCGGGAAATGATGCATGGCCGAAGGTTCAGGCCGAGATTGTTAATGGACTGCACTGAACTTTCTTGGACTGGCGTTGATCACAAAAACAGCCCTAAATTTCCCGGATTTGCCCCTTCCAATGCGCTTGCCATCTGAGACGCAGAAACTTTCAATGGATCCCAGAAATGCGAAGAGAACAATAAAAATTACATTTTTGGCAAAATGCTTGACATGGATGCCAAAAGTCTAGACTTTGAGCCCAGACAATGCCAACTGCCAGCAGAGGCAGAAGGAGCAGGGCGCAGCGTAGACAAAGGACAAACCGGCCGAGAAAGGAAAGGTAGTGCGGAGCGCACCTTGGGGACATGCAAAGCGCTCCAGAGTCTGGCGGGAAAACCGCGGCCAAATCAACGCGAATCGAACGATGCCCCAACCTCGGATGCGGGATCGCCTGCCTTCGGGGCGCGCCAGTTGCCAGTCGAAATGCACTCGTGTCGCAATAATTTATATAAAGCGGGCAAAAGGCGACGACAGAAATGGAAACTGAAACTGAAAGGTTTTGTTTGGGGGCTGGGGAACCCATGGAGCACATGGAGCTCTCGGAACCCAGGTCACCGAAGCTGCGCGTCTGCGTTCCCCGCATTCTACATCGATTTGCGGCTCGGACTCCTCTCCCGCCACTCAGTGAGTTTTTAAATGGATTTCTGCTGTATAACTTTTTGTTCGCTTGTCTACAAGTTCAAGTTTATGTTAACAACGACAATCGATGGCTATTAAATGGCTGAAAGTATGTTCAACACAGATCCGTTCGACCGAGCTGAACTCTCGCTCTTGTGGGGTCCCGGATCATCCCGCCAAATCCGGGACGGCCCCTGCTCCCCTTTGGAAATCCGAAAATAAACAAACCGACAAATGATAATGAGACATTTCATATAGCACACAGACAAGTTGCGGATGTGTTCGCCCCATTCAATGAGCAATGAAATGTCTCCTTGGGCTTTAAATATAAAAACCAGAGCAGTGACAGGGTCTCGAGGCTTGCGGTGGAAGTAGAAGTTAGGAATATAAATTTCTTTATTTTTACGAGTACAGCCGCGGTCGGAGAACGCCGTGATTTCGTGTTTTTTATTAACTCCTTATGGATTCGCAAGCGGGTCTTGGACCAAAGAGCTCGAGACCACTGCGGATGAAGGTGGGGCTCGAGACGGCGGCGATTAAAGCGGTTTTACGACTTAATGAGCCACTCGCCGGGTCGTTTAGTTCGGCGGAGCGGTGGAGCATGTGGGTGCCAGATTGCCCACGAGCTCCGTCTCAGCCATCAGCTCCTTCAACTCGAATCTGGATGACAATAAAACGATAATAATGATGATGTGACGCGGCCCGCTCGTAGAGGTGACAAAATCGCTGTCCTGACAACGCTCGGCCAGCTCAGGTTAGCACCGAGGAACTCGTACCCATTCAGCCTCTAGGCTAAAACCGGTGAAAGCAGCAGATAGGCATCGACGTCCTTATGGAGTAAAAATGTTTATGAGCAACCATTAGAGATTAGACTGAAGTGGCCAGCGGTCCCTAATGACTGGACTATTATATGTACAAGCCTACTCCTTTTTCTGAAGAGCATCCAGAGAGGGTGTAATCCCTCGTGATAAATACCTTTTTGCGTGAAAGTGAGTTACACTGTTAAGGCGAAAGAACATTTCAGCAAATATTTCGAAGGCGAGATATACATTTCCGCACTTATGGGTTGAAGGCAGTTTCTGTGATTTTCTCTTTCTTCTTAAAAACACTAAAATTTTTCTTCAATTTATAGGTTGATTGTTTACCTTGACATACAAACATTTCTAAATTTTTGGTATTCCACCCAACTTAGAATATTAAACTAAGGAAAAGTGTCGAAACCGTCCGACCTTACTAATTAGGTGGCGAGGAATCTAAGCTTGAGACTCCCCGCACTATAAGTGCCTAGTCCTAAAAAGGAGTTGCTACTCCTTGAGTCAGGGCCAAATCTGCACCTGCCCCGAGTAAGCCTCCAGTCGCTATGAGAATGGGATTCCACTGCTGCACCGCTGGCTTATTCCTCCGGTTGTTGGCCCATAGTTGGTTCCGCTTGGTGCAAGTTTAGTTGCTTCAATCAAATCAACGAAAATTTTCGCAAACTCAATTTAAATCAAATGCTTTTGCGACGCAGACAGCCACACAGACACACACGTGCACAGCCAGCGAAAGATGCCGTGTTGGCTCTTTTCAGATGCTTTTCGGCTGTGCCTCGCCGCAGCAGCTTTCACTGTCTTTGAAGACTTTGATTGTCAATTTGCGATTGTCTCGAAATTGAAGCCAGCCAGCCAGCAGCAATTCGAAAGCGTCGGAGGAGGGGCGAGGCAGCTGCAACAGCATTCGACAATTTCTGGACCCCTTCCAGGTCCCTTCCACATACGTCCCATGGAGCATGGGCGCCTAGCTCCCTTGTCTATTTTTAAGTCGATTTTATTCTGCCATCGAACGACTGTTGTGTGGTTTGGTAATTGCTGTAAAGGGCGGCCTGGGCCAGGAATGCCAACTTTAAAATTGGTAACGCACCGGGGGACCGGGGCGAATTCCCTGCCACTTTCAGGACCAAAAGCGGAAACAAATTTCAGAGAGTTACGACTTGAGAGAAGAGAGATATAAAAACGGGATACACTCGAGCTGCAACTGATTGACAGCCTCGATTGCTGGGATCGCAGAGGAGGGGAGCTGGCAATTGGCACTTATATTAACTTTGATTTGGCCAGATTCCTAGATCGGGGAGATGGCAGTCGAGACTCGTATCCTGCAGCTACAGTTTCTCCGCAAGCTCTCGCCGAGCCAATTAGTGGCGCGATTGACAGGAAGATTTGCCTAAATTGTGGTCGGGCCATCGTTTAAAACTAGTGTTTTGGAAATTGCTTGGGAAAGTCATGCCAAAGATAAGTGGAGGTGCTTAGTGGGAGGGGGCGCCCCAATCCTCACCACTTTAACTCGCTTACTAGGAACCCATAACACATCCGTTTGCCATAAAATTGATGGCCCAAAACCGAACCGAAAATGCATCTCAAATACACTATTTCATTTGGGAAAACAAGCAGAAAAAGTACCCAGAAGGAGCACAAGTTTGGGAGGGGAAGAAGCCCATAAAAGCAGGGGCAAACTCCTCAAAACGAACCGCATTTAATCACACATTTTCCAATGAAACTGCAGCAAATTGTTTATTTAATTTTTAATGTGTGCTCCAGTGGGAGAAGTGCTAAAGGGATGGCAGGGCCCAGCTTTGTTTTTACGGCGCACACGTTTCGCGTTCGCGTATCTCGTGGATGCGCGCTGCTCACTTCGCTTTATGGCTATTAGCGTATGATTTGTCTTAACAATTAAGCGCGGGACCAGTCTGCCAGTGGATCAGGGTCTGTTCGCTTTTTATCTGTAACTTGTAAGTTGTACCTTGTAGATCCACAGACGAACTCGGCAAATATGCAATGCGGCGTGGCTAGCGGCCGCCACTTCAAAAGAAATGGAACGCAACGAAAGATGTAAATGTGCATGTGCACCACGATGCCGAGGCTGCTCCATCTAGGCATCCATCTCCCCCCCAAAGTCTGTGTGTTTTATTTCCACTTGGGCTCCGGTGTTTTATGAGTACAGCTAACTGATTGATGCGCCTATTAGACGGTTCCCCGTTCTCGAGGGCTTCCAGGGAAGTGGGGTCTACTTTATCAGGTATAAAGCATTATTTTGACGTTAATTGGAAGGGAATATTAATGCGGAGGGGTTTGAACAGTGCAACAGGTAGGGTGTTGGGCATTAAATTAAACAATTATTCAGAGCAAGCTCGGTCATGCTCTGCAGATAGTTTTTGGGGATGTAGGAGCTTGGGGCCTGAGCCAGACCGCAAACAACTTCCCCCTACGGCAGTCTCATGTTTTATTAAAGCATTTAATATTTTTGGCAAATAAAGGGGACTCCATTCCCCTCACCTCCCCCAAAAGTCCTCGAACAAATTTCATTAACAAAAGCAGCACACAGACTGTAGTTGCTGTGCCCTTTTTTCATTAAAACAAATTCCCATACAAAAAACCAAATGACATCAAAGATTCATTTTTATCATGCCGAGGCTCGGCTGTCTGGCCAAGCCTGTCTCGATATGACTATGGCCGGGCCTGCGGTTCTGTCTCCGGGACTGGGTCTAGGTCTGGTTCTGGTCCTGGCCCTGGTTCTCGTTTCTGTTTGCCCAACAACCTGCAGAGCAGACGACGCTGGCGAGCCCAGCAGCTGTCCCATCTCGTCTATCATAATACTTAAATATTTATAAATTTAAATTCACGTGAAAAACAAAAGCGTCTATCTATGCCGAGGAGCTGGGCGGAAGACTGGCGACTCAGAGCAGCGACGGCGTGGAATTCAGCAGAAATTGAGAAATGCCGAAAGGAAATGAAGTAATTTTGTAATTTGCACTCGAGCAAAAAGCGAACGAATTAATCTTATAGCTGCAAGTGGGGTGGCAGGGGCAAAGGCGACCACATGCGACACATGTCGCCGAGGAGCCACCCCATTCCAAGTGCGATTACGACTCCACTCAAACTCCGACCCGAGCCCCATCATCGAGCCGGCTTTTGATTTACGTGAAAAATCGCTTATGTGAAAATGTTTTCGCATTAAAATCGCAAACCGCTGACAATAAATAATGCGCGAGTAACTGTCGCAGGAGCCGAACTCGGTGCCAGAGTTCTCCCCTGGCCTCCTGGACTCTGTGGCGGATTTGACTGCAAAATTTATTGAACGCATTTCATAGCTCCCCGACCTCGGGTGGCTTTGTTCTACGCACTTGCACTGGCGCAAAAAGCAAACTGACTGGGGAAGAAAAATTATACATTTCCCCGTTATTTTTATTGAAAATGAAAATTTATGGCGTCTTTAAGACGCGACATATTCGCGTATGCATGTTAAATGGGGATTAGGCCTCGTGCTGAAAGCTGGGGAAGAATCTGCGCCTTGAATGGGCCCCTGGACGACCAGCAGCCGCGCTCTTGATGCCATAAAAAATTAGCTGTCATATTCGGATTAGCCTACAAGATTTTCGTATATTTATGAAGTGGAGTCGAAGGGCCTTTGAATCAGTGCCCAGAATTACATTTCTTATCGACTTGCTTCGGGTACGCACCTGTACTCACTATTCGAATTAAATTCCCATTCACATACCCATCCGCCAAAATAAACCCACGTCGTCGTTCCCACTCGACTAATTCATACTGGGCAACTGATTCAGAGGGTCAGCCTCAAAAAAAACAAAAATCCAACAAGGGCCACGCCTACTCGCATCTTCGCCTTCCTCTGGGATCCCTTGTCTCACCACAAAATTAATTGCTAATTTCGAGGCAAATAAAATAACAAAATTTCGCGGATGAATCGATCGAAGCGGCGGCGTCATAAACCAGGCTTAAGAGATCGTAAACAAAACCCCTGACAAAGCCGCTGCCCGGCGGACGGACAATCGCTGCGTGGGCTTAGGCGGTGTATCTTTATATGATTTTTACGTTTCTGATATTAAAAATTAAAATCAAAGAAACAAAAAGCCAGAGAGAGCTCAAAGCTGCAGAAATAATTCACATTAAAATAAAAAAAACACCGCGAGGAGCCGGAAAGTGTGGCTGGAATATTCTCGGAATTTCTCGCGAGCCCGAACAAATCTCGCGACTTTGACAGTTCGCGGCGGTCCCAAATTAATTGGTATTTAAAGGCATTTTTCGGATTGCCGGCAAGTTGAGATGCGACTGGATCATTCTGTGTAACGAGGGTGCGCAGCGAGATTTATGAGAGGCATAGCTAGTTTGATAATGAGCCAGGTACGTATGAGCCACTGTGATAATAGATAGATAAGGCCCATAAACAACCGACCCGTTCTACAGATCACTTTCGCCACATGTGCAGGGAACTATTTCTGGCGCTGCCTTGACTGGTTTTACGGGCGATGTGAAATATGTTGGCTTGCCACGCAAAATATCAAAAAGGATCATTAATAAACACTCCGCCTGCCGGGCCGCTTCAATCTACTCGAGTTCCAGCTCCAGCTCATCTCAGTCCCGCCCAGCTGTCAGAGCGGGAGGCTGATGTGGAGACAGAGACAGGGGCATAGTGGTCCCATTGGTTGTTCTTGTGCCCACCGGGGCCTCTGTCAGTCAGCCTAACAATGTCTAAAGTCTGCACCGCGTCGCGCAAATAACATGCAAAATCCACTTCTACGCTTTTGGTAATCCGCATTTTAATGACTTATTTTCTCGGCTTGCCTTTTGGCAACAAGATTCCACATATGGGCCCCTCAGCTCCTTGGCTCCTCTGGCTGGCAGTGGATTTTGGGTGGTGCCCCCGTCTTATAAGTAGACAACACCTACTGGGTCTTCTGGCAGAGGGCTCACTCCATAAGATTGTCATTTATTATTTTTTTGAATTATATTCAGGAGGCTGGAATTTGTATTTCGTTTAAAATTCGTTTTACGACGCTCGAGGGTCTTCTAAAGACCAATTCGCTGAGGCGTGCTTTAAGCTCGGCATCGCCAGTACCCCGACTGGATTTCATTATTCATTGGACTGGCTCTAATGCAGTTTGCTGGTCATATTGACTCTTGTGTGGAAACGAAATTTAGAGCTGGCAAGTGCAAAATAAATTAAGGACCCCACCCGTTCGCATGATAGGGTGGCTATTAAAATATTTTGCGAAATTAACCCCTTCACGGCGAGTTAATTTATGGGCTTGCTGCAACTGCGTCGCTATCAATGCGCCTCGCTAGAAAGTATGCAACTGCAGCTCCGTCTGTCTGTCTCTCAGTCTGCCTGTCTGGGGCTCTTTCCGCCTTGGACTTGGCCGGAGTTAATGCAGCAGGAACAGAAGCCGTGTTTGCCTGTTGGCTGATTATTTGCAAATTGCAGGGGTGTCTGCCTGGCAAACCACATTAAAAGGCACCCAAAGGTCACGACAGGAGCTACGTCCATCGATCCTGCGCCGGCCCCATCTCATGCGTATTCCTTGTTTATTATTTTCAGCCCGCTCTGCCGTTCGCCCCCCGTCATTTATGCAAAGTGGCGCACCATGAGCCCCACACCACCTACCCACTCAGCCATCCCAGCCCAATCCAACCCAGCCCCCTCGAGTGCCAATCCAGGGCCCTGCAGCGCCGTTTGCACCTTTGATGTGCGCTCCACATCGACGACAACATAGGGGGCGATGGGACGACAAGGGTGCGCAGCACTTTCGTCATTTTGGCTTTTGCCATTTTCACCCGGGCGCCACTTTTGACCACTTGATGGCAGTGGCAGCGAAGGGTTGCTACTTGGCCAGCTCGCGTTTGCCGTCCAGTTCTCCATCGCCAACCCCTCCGCCGTCAAACGGAACGTGCTCCGCGCTTCAGGTCACTCAGTCAGCTCCGCCAAGTGCCGGCTCTTTCAGGGGCTGCTATCCGTCCATCAGCGGCCCCCTGTTGGGGTCCCTGCTTTGGACTAGCTGACACACCCTCAGCGCCAACCCCCAGTGGCAGCTACTCGCTTCTGTTGCCGTTCTCGTTCTTGTTTCAACTGATTAACTTGATGCCTTTAAAAATTCGATAAAAAGCCACTGGCCTGGGGAAGGAGCATTTGTCTAGCCCCGTTTTAGGGCACCGGAAATGAGGATTCCAGCGGAAGTAAGCGAAGGCTACATGGGCTCACCGGCGATAAGAAGGAGTGTATAACGAAGCGCACAAGATCGGGTAACGCGGCCGGCTAATTGGAACTATTTGCAGTTAAGAAAAGTCCCCTAGCGTAAACAATCAGTTGAAAACGCGGACTTAAAGTGCGGATGCAAGAGCCTTTAGCTTATGTTAGACGAACATTTAATCGTACAATTAAAAATTGGAGGGTAAAGTAAAATCATTAAAGTCAGTAAAGGCATTTTAAACATTTTGAATCCTATTTGTACTTACATACATAACTCAGTGTAAGCGTATTTTTTGTCAAGGGATTAAAAGTAAAAAATGCCTTTAAAACAAAATAATTAAATATGCCTTCATAGTTTATCTATAATATACAGTGTCGACTTTTGCAACCGGTGACTTTTTTCTGTGTAGAAATTCAGTGGTCGTCTGCCTCGAGGGCCAAAAAAGTGGTAGGCAAATGCATCCATTAATAAATTATCGGACCAAGCGAAACCCCAAACTAAAAGCAGGCGTAGCACACACGCTCTTTGTGGGGGCGATGGAGACAATGTGTACAAGCCGCCGCAGCCACCGTCGACAACAAGGAGCCTGTGTCCTGGCATGCCAGAGGATGCGGAAGGACGAGGACGATATCATTACGTAAACGTAAAACTTCCGCCTTAGAAATTCAATTAAACTAATAAATTTTCCATTATCCTTATCGATGGCATCGAACCGAAAGGGGAAAGGAGGCTGCCATTGACTGTGTGCCACAGTTGCAGTAGGAGTGTGACGAGGGCCGCCAGGGAAATGCGGATGGGGATGTGGCAGAAATTTAAATTCGTCTAAAGCAAACATTAAAACAGAAGCTGGGGCGGGGGAGTTCAGAGCGCCGTGATCTTGGGCATGGGATCGAGACGAACACATGTGTAAAAATAACAGCAACAAGGACAACAAATAGCAACAATTTGCATAAATTAAAACTTGGAATCAAACATCAGATGGGCTGGGTGGAGAAGGATGGTATCGCAACAGTGGGCCAAAAGGGTTGTAACTTACTTTAAAACCAATTGCATTGTCCATCAAAAGTCCTTTTATGTGTATTGGGATGGGTAGCTTTGTATATAATGTTTTTTTTTAACATTTGGTAAGACGTGGGTATTTTACATTTGTGTAGCTCAAAAAAATTTTCAAAACCCTAACTTTAATTGAATCACTTTTCTTTCTTTTTAAAACTAATAGTTGCCTTAACCGCTTAACTGTATGAAAAAGCTATTTTGTGCCTGTTCTTTTCATCGTAACGTCATAGCTCCGGATCCCTCTGATCCAGCCCCTTCACAGCTCAACCACTTCGTCGGCCTATGTGCTACAAATTGAAAAATGTCAAATAACAAGGCAGTACGAGGCAAGTAGACGTCGGGTGGGCGTGGCTGGCCAGCTCGAAAGTTCTCCGGTAATATTAAAGTACACTGCATACACTCGTATGCGGCCGGGCTCACTCCCCGAGAAGGGTCCAAGGGGTAGGGGATTGTCCATTTAAATTTCCAGCATATTAAAGGACACAGTTATTTTCCTGGCCTGCTCGGGAGGAGTGGATGGAATTGGAGTGCGGTCTGCGGGGTGGCCACTCCAAGCAAATGCAACATGCCTCAGCTCCGGTTTTTTGCATGTGCAACACCACAGAAGCGGTGGCAAGAGCAACAGCAAAAGCAGCAGTAGCAGCTGATTTCTTTGTCAGGACGCACGCAGGGCAAAGGGTCTGGGGTCTGGGGACTGGGGCTGAGGTCCTGGGTGGCTCTTTCCGCTGCGGCGTCAGGACAAACACGTAAATTAATCTGACAAGTGATACTTCTGGCCTCGGGCCTCGCTCCCTCTTCCCTGCTCAGCTCGCCTTGCTCCGAGGGCCGTCAAAATGTCGCTACCCCGGACAGCAGCCATGTGGCAAGCATGGAAGTCCTTTGGTCGTCACAAGCACACACTCTCGCAGGACAATGGTGCCTGCCGTCTGCCGGCTGCTGACTGCTTCCGAGCTGACTTTTTACTCGGCTGCCAGTGATGAGACGCTGACGTCGGCCAGACACGACCAGGAGAGCCGTCCAGGGAGCAGACCGCAGTGGAGCACCCAAGACTGCGCGGCCCAAGGATCCCCAGGACACCGAGGCGGGGCGCCTGCGGTGGACCTTCTGGCTGCCCTCCTTTATTTACATGTATTGCAGTTATTTTGTATGTAATTTATTTCCCAGCGGCCCAAGTCCTCGGAGTGCGTTTCCTACCTCTCCCTCGACTTCGGTTTTTGTTTATTGGTTTTTCAACTGGGGGCTCTGTGCTCCGCCGGCCTTCCTCACCGTTTGCGAATGTGTGTTGTCTGCAAAGTGCTTGACGTTGTCGGCTCTGGCGGTCAAGTTTGAGTTTTGGTTTAAATGGGAGCTGCCGGGCCCGGACGCTGAAGTGGAGAGACCACAGCCGAGCTTCAGGCGGACGTCAGCTGCGGCCAAGGGGATCTCGATAGGACCTCATAGGTAATTAGGTTTCAGGAGAGGATAATCTCAACTTAGCCCTATTTCGTGGATGGAAAATTTATTGTCCCTTGAATAAATGTAATTTCATATAAATATGTAATTTCATATAAATATGTAAGTGTATTCAAGTATTTTAGATTTTCGCGAGAATCTTTGAGCGTCGTATTTTAACAAAATAAAGAAATTGTTTTGCTCATTCCGACTTTATTATGGTTTTTCCAAGCCATTTACATTTCTGTTTTTTAAACATCGTATTTATAAGCGACAAATTTTCTAAATTCCTCGGAAATATATTGTTCGGATATTATTGTCAATCGTTTTATAAGCTTTTGTGCAGGGAAAAATAAATTATATTTAATGAGGGGCCTAATCGATCAATTGTTTTCGGTTTAAGTTTTGACTTCTCCGTTCGTATAATTTCTTGTTGCAAATTAACAGCCGGCGACTAATTGCGTTGCCGTTGAATGTGCTTCAGTAAAAATACAGCCAGAAAGGAAAAGGTTCCCCGACACACTTTGCTGCTCGTTAATCAATTAAAACATTTGTGATTTTGCATAAACATTCTTGCCTCGGCTCTGCCATATTTTTGCACTCGGTTTGTTTACATGGAAGATGGAACGTTCCGTCCCGGCAAACAAAAATTGATTAAAACATCACGTAATCGCAATGTCGTCGTCGTCATCGGCACCGGACTGGAAGCTCGGGCCATGGGCGGCGCCAACGTCAACTTGGGGATCTGACAAGGCATATACATACCATATACCATGGGCCATATATGGTATGCGGGAGATCTCCGGACTCCGGCGAAGCACCGCACGTACGCATGTGGTTTCGCTCGGGCCCTCGGCCTATGCCTTATGCATATGAATTCGAATCCAAATCGTTTCAATTGAATTCTGCGAACTCGCAGTTGATTCATCTGACAGCCACTGCAGTGAATTCAAATCGGGGCAATTATCCATTGCTTGTGGCGAAGGTACTGAGTCTATTACGGACCGCAGATATTAATGACAAATTGCGCATCGATGAGGATGTGGATGTGGACGAAGTGACTCACTGCCAGCGGGGGAACCTGACGTCTTATCATCGCCGCCATAAATAAGGCGAAGGGACACGGACATCTGGCACTCGCAGATTCCGTGCCCCGGCAGAGGCACTGTAATTCTTTCTTGCAGTCTTCATAAATTTCATTTTTACATGCGGCACAATGTCAGTGCCCTTTGGTTTGGGCCATCCCGAGCCGCTCCTGACCCCGCCGGACCGTCCAAATATGCTTAATGACTTGTTTGTGAGCTGGATTAAATATAAATTATATTTCTTTTTGCTGCCCGTGCGAGGAGCTCTTCCCCGGAGAGCCAAAGTAACCAGTTCGGTTTGCGAAATGATTAAAATTTTATTCCAATGAATTTTTGTGTGGCGAAGCGGCGCTGCAATGGCTAAAGGGCATTCCCCGGTGAATTATGGGGAAGAGCTGGGGACTTTAAGCTGCCACTTCGCATGCAGCGGGGACCCCATCCATCATGGGAAATTGAACCCATCCCCAGTCGGCCTGCCTCCCACGCAACTCCCGATAGATTTCCATGCCGGAAAATTCGTATCTGGGTCAGAGTGCTTGATTGATAGTAAATAAAGGCGAACCGCTCGAATCAAGTCAAATCATATTTCTTCTTGAGCGGTACTTGGGCATTTTAATTAGTCGTCTGCTCGCAAAGGGGCAAAATAATTGGCTCAATTCAGGGACTTTCGATTCGATTCTGATTGTGGGGCACATGCCCAAGTAAATAAGCCCATCCAGCGCAGAGTTCTGTGTGTCATTTGGATCAATCAATCAGGGGATTTGGGCTAGCTCGAGTTCTGGCCTACAAATATGCCACTCATGAATCAACCGAATCCACCGGCAAAAAGGTTGCTCATAAAATGTATAGCGGGCCCGAATTAATTTGCTATGAAAATGTGCGAAAAGATGCAAATGGCCGGAATTTGCAGTAAAAAATTGACCAAAACATAAGTTTAACGGTGCGGCTACGAAATATGTTGTCAAATAAATAAAAATTCCGGCACACGGAGTGAAAACTCCTCCACTTGATATAAATGTGAGGTAGTTTGTCCTGCCCAGCCTCAGACGATGACAGGAAACTGTAAGGAATTGCCCCGGGCTGCGGGGTGGGTGGTGCTGGTGCTCTGAACTTGAAGCTGGCAGCCGATCAATATTTCATGCGAAGTTCGAAAAAATCTCTCTCGAGCATGTTTATGAAAATGCAGCCGGAAATCGAATGTCTGTCAGGGCAAACATTTCTATAAACTGGCGTAGGGAGTCGGGAATAGTGATGGCCACTAGCTTCCTCGTTCCCCGCAAATTATGCAAATAAGTCAACACGGAGCTGGCAGAGGATGTGTGCGTCTGCTGGAAAAGTTTCCCCGGAGGACCACAAATGAATCATATGCCAAAAGGCATTTGAAGGCCTCAAGCCCTTGTAATGGGCCCTTTGGGTCCTTCTGCCCTCCTTGTCTGCGCCGACATGACGCTGGAAAATGCATGTTGGAGCAGGGAAAGTTTTGTGCCCAAGTCTGAGCGCTGTCAATTTCAGTTTCCGACTCCGTCCGGAACTGAGATGATTTGGGCAGATTTTCCATAGGAGAAACATTTGTCTTTCCTGCAGCTCGGGCAGGCGTGTGTCTATAAGATACATTTCGGGACCGCATGCCGAGACTCACCTGCAAGGACAGAGATAAAAAGTTGTTGGATTCTTTGGGGCCAGGGCATTCGAATACTTAATCTATACGTGGCCCAGGACTAATCCATGGCCACAAGCCGACTTACATCGGGTTTAATTAACGAAGGAGGCGTGCTGGAAGGGCGGACTAAACTTAACCGGAACACAACTTAAGCGCATAAATTATAGCCTGAGCCTGGACTTAGGAATGCTAATGATGTCCTCCGGCTGTCTTTTCCTGAACCGGCTAATAATGCTTTGCATATAATCAAGCAGGCCATGCATAACCTTCCCCGGCATGCGCCTTGGCTTTGCCTTCTCCCAGAGTTCTCGATCCGTCTTCTCGGGAGGCTCACGGTGCTAATCCAACAACTTGACTGCCATTACCCCAGGAGTCGTATAGATGGAGCTGGCAGGATGGAGTCGGCGGAGGAGGAAAAAAACGTTCATTTGCTCAATCGTGCACTCGAAAATGTCAATTTACATTTGCGGACTGGCTGGCAACGCATTTTCCCTGTGGGGGAATCTGGGTCCCAGCCAGCTTAAGTTGACTTTAACGCCTCAATGCATCCAACTAGAAGGGCCAGATGGATCTGGGAGGAGGCGGAGGCATGCGAAGGCATTTCATATAGGAGAAAGTTTTTGTGTGTGCAACAGGGAAAAAAGGAAAACTTTTTATTAAAGTCAGCCGAAATGGCTGGAGCTCGTTTCGGTTTCGGATTTCCAAGCTCCCAGAAAGTAGCCCTAGTCCGCCCAAGCCCCCCAGCCGCTCTTCCGCCCACGCCCCCTCTGCCTTTCTGTGTGTGTGTTTGACAATGTGGGCGTGGCTCTGGGCTCTGTCTGTTGCTCTGGTCAAGTTAATTTGTATGTGTGGCCGTAAACTTTTGCCAGCTTAGCCTTTCCAACACGCCTCGCTGGCCAGTGGGCGTCCAGGATGGCAGGATGGATGGATGAATGGATGGATGCTGCCGCCACGGGTTGGAGTCCCACTCCGTCCGATATCTCAAATGTCCAGTTCTGAACTCCGTCCACAATGTGTGAATTTTGTTGGCTTATTGCTTTTCTATGCCGCATAATTGCTGACTTCTTTCACACATTCGCACACATCATTGGAGCGGACTGTTCTGGACTGGATGGGCAGGAAGAGGACCGATTTGGGGCGGGGTGTGTTTGTCCTTGGACAAGGCGCATAAATCATCGAGGCTGCCGCAGAGTCCCGAAATTTATGCTTGGTTGCATTTTTGATGCCCGGGACCCAAAAGCGGGGACTGTCCAAATGGCCGCCTAGTGGGCAGGGAAGATAAGAGCGGTTGGCAGTCAGAACAAATCAAGAGAAAAGCTTCCGGGAAGCGTATTTCCCGCTATCTCTATCCTGACAGTCCCTTCTCCTCCTTATGGAGGCCCAAGTATTTTTCGAATAGTTTCACTTCGCAGCGGGTTGCATGGCTACTCGGTGGGCTGCCAAGGATACCACCGCTTGTTATCCAAACAAGTAGTCTCAGCAACGGTTTAAATTTTGTTTCCTCAGGACCTTGTTCATAGCGGCTCATATCCTCATCTTGGAGATAGTTCCCTGACTCTTACATTTCTCAACATTTGCATTAATGAAAAATGCCCTGCTTTTCCGCCTCTAATGTGCGCTTCGTCAGCGCAGAGTCGCAACTGCAGCAGAAGTGCAGCGACCTGAGGGCCAGGGCTCGAGCCCAAACGGCTGCGTATCGTCCTCCGGCGGGGGGCTTTCGTTCTTCCACCACGGCCTTCGGCTCCTTCAGGCGTCCACCCTGCGACCAGTCGGCGGCCTATGACCAGAAGCAGCTGAAGCGCAATGAGCGGGAGCGGAAGCGTAACCAGGGAACAAAGCAGGTGGTGCTGCGAGCCGGGGAGGTGAGGCGCCTCAAGGATCAGGGCAGACTTGAGACCGTCAGCGAGAAGCTGCAGAGGATCGAGCAGCAGGAGGAGGAGCACCGCAAGCAGCTGCAGATGGTGGAGGATATGCGCCGTCGCTTTGAGGCCATCGATGAGGCAAGGGGCGGTGACGCATCCGAGGTCAAAATCAGCCTGCTCAGCGAGATCCTGGAGGAAAAGCAGTCGGTGCTGAGCCGCGCCTTTCTGGCACGCCAAGAGCAGGAGCAGGAGGTGAAGCAGATCAACCGCATGATCCTCGACGCCAAGTGCAAGGCTGTGCGGGAAGCGCAGATCCAAGAGAAGCACCTCTTGTCCAAGGCCCTGCGCGAAGACGACGAGCGGCTGGCACGCATGGTGAACGAGCGGGCCCAGAAGGCGTTGACCGAGGAGGATGAACGCGAGCGGCTGGAGGTGGAGAAGAGGAACCGCTACGCCCAGGAGATCCGACGGCAGCTCTCGGAGCGCGAGAACGTGCGCTACCTAGAGGCCAAAAGGGTTGCCGATGAGGCCAAGGATATCCGTCGCGCTACCGAGCTCCTGCGCGTCCAGGAGGAGCAGCAACGCTCCTTGGTTCAGCAGCGCAAGCAGCGGTTCCGCGAGGAGCTGCAGCGCATCCGGGAGATGACCAACGTCTTCAAGACCATGCTCGGTGAGCAGGAGCGACTGGCCGACCTGCGAGTTATGGCCTACATGCGCGAGAAGCAGGAGAAGGAGCGCCAGCTGAAGGAAATGCAGCGACTGGCCAAAAAGGAGCTAGAGCGTCGCCAGCAGCGGATCTTCACGGTGGCCGCCGAGGCCATGGAGACACGCCAGACCAACGACGAGCTGAAGTATCTAAAGGAGCGCGATCGCGTAGAGCGCGAGTACCGCCAGCGGGAGAAGGAGGCGGCCATCTCGCGGCGAGAAGCTGAGCGGGACTTGCTCGAGTCGCGGGCCCAGCAGGCACAGGAGATGAAGCAGCGACTAGCCCTGGAGATCGCCCACGCCGGCGAGGAGTTCGCGAAAGTCATGGAGCGGATGCGCAAGGAGGAGGACAGGGAGAAGGCCTTGGATCGCCAACGGGAGGCCCAGCGGCAGGTGTACCGCCAGGACCTGCGGCAGCAGATGACCGACAAGCAGGCGGAGCGGCGGCGACTGGCCGAGCTGGAGGCCGTGCGGGTGCAGAAGTGGCTCGACCGAGAAAAGCAGCGAGACGCCAACATCCGGCAGGTGATCAGCGCCAAGATCGCCGCCATGCGCGAGAACTGCCTGCCGGAGAAGTATCTGCGGGAGGTGGAGAAGCAGCTGAAAAGCATTCAGGGCTTCCGAGACCGCATTCGCTGAGTCTGGATGGTTGCCTTATATCAGGCGGATTGGGAATGTCAGTAGTAGTGTCCAACTACCGCCTCAAAGTATGTGGGCATCAACTTCACTTCACTACATCGATCAGAACCCTAAAAACATAGCACACATTATTACCTCATGACCCGGCCATTCACTTCAAGGAACTGAATCGTTCAGATGCTATATTTACATCAAATCCATCACAGTAAACATTGCAAAACATTTATGCTTCAAAATTCTAAATAAGATATAAGGCACTGTAAGAAAAATGAATAAATAATAAATACCTTAACGCCTTTTTGCTCCATAACAACAATAACAATAATACTTGATTAAGAACTGAAGAGATTAAGCCTAAGGGCGTAGGAAACTTGGTTTCGGGACTGGTTGGGTGGCTTAGCACATCTACTGTACAGATCTCCGCCCGAAGGTTCCAAGCCGATCACAGCCCGAAAGTATGCCATAAAGTGCCGACGCACAGTAACTGGCGAGGCAGGCGAAATCAAAGAACCGCCATGCCACATTGTTGCGCGTGCGGCAAAGAGCCCGCCCACACACACCACGCTAATTTCCAACTATGTGGGCGTTTAGGCCACCCCCAGCAGCCCACTTTCCCCGCGGGTGGGCCCGCAATTACAGGGGGAGGGGAAACTAGTGCCTGGGTGCCATGGAAAAAGTGGTAGCCAACTTTTGGCTACAATAAAATTTTATTATGCCACACACATACGCCGAGCGTACACAAGCAAACAATGGAAAGGCGAAGACGAAGATGAAGCTGGAGCTCCGGCTCGATTGAAGATGCCACCGCTAGCGACAACGGCAACGACGAACTCTTGTGCATGGTTCAATTATCGTATTTCATGATTCGTTAAATTTTCGCATACGCCAAAAAAATACGCAAGATAAACCCCGCACCTCATACCACCCAGCAGGCTGCGGGCGAGGAACAGCCGAGGCGAGGAACAGGTTTCCCCTGGCAACCATTGTGATTCCTACGACATGTCGGGGACCCGCAGAGGGCTCCGGGAACGGGCCTGGGCTCGGGCCTGGGATTGCCTGCCACTCGCATACGGCAGTAATAATTCCAATGACAATAAACGTTGTCGTATTTACAAGTACCAACACACACCCTGACGGGAATTGATGAGAAAAGTTTTGAGGAAATGTCAATAGAGAAGCAGAGACAAACTATGCTCCGATGTGCGAGGGAGTCTGCTCGAACTGTGGAACCGAGCCGGAAAATTGCGAGTAGACGTTGGGGCAACTTCCTTGCCTACACTTAAGCAAACTAATTGCAGGACCACCAAATCAAATGATTAATAAAATTGCATTCTCAATAGGTTTATTTCTATTTGTTCGCTTCAAGAATGTATCAAAAAATGGTTCTTAAAAGTTGATATTAAAATTGGTTAAAATATTGAACGTTCAATGTTTTAAATGAATAACCATGTCTTTAAAACATCAGAGAAGTCATTAACAGAAACCCAACAAATCCCTTCAAATAGAAAAAATCGTGTTTGATTGTTACCCAGCAATTGCTTGGCTCTAGCTCAAAGTGATGTCAAACGAACAACTAACAGCGTTCTGTAAGCAAAAAGGGGTGCCTTGGAGATCATTTTTGTGGCTAACTATAACTACCATTTTCCTGCCTCGAAAGCTCTGCCCACCCCACTGTGCTTGTCGCGGCATCTTTGGCATTTATAAATATCGTGCTGGGCAAAAAGGTAAAAGCCAAAAAATATCGATATTGTAATTGGAAAAAATAAGACGCAGCTGCCTTAGTGTGCACTGCATTCCTCGGCGTCGCTCCCCGCCCTTTCACTTCCATCGAAATTTATCTGCAAGATTGCACACAATTGTTTTGTATTAGCAAAGTGATTCCTTCCCCGGCTCGCTCCAGTGCGGCGTGGCTTCCTTGGGCTGAGTTCGGGATGGCTGAGAGGTGCCACCGATACGTGTGCTTAAAAATAAATTGCTCGGCTTTAGCTTGCGTTCCACTCCTATGGCTTTCTTTTGTAGTTGCGGTCTGGTTTATCTGCCGCAGCCGCAGAAGCGGATCACCTCCTCCCTTTCGCCTTTGTTGAACTCATAAGTAGAGGTAGTTCAAAGCGGCGCAAGACAGATGAGCAAAGTGGTTTCGGTATCTGTGCTTCGGTATCGGTATTTGCATCTGCAGCCAAGAGACCCCTCCATATCTAGGTGACTGGGTAATGGGTCTCAATTGCGCCTCAAATTCAAGACATCAGTCGTGCGTCCGCTGCATATCAATGCGGTGGGCGGGCGGTGGAAATGGAGCTGAAAATCAATATAAATGAGGAAGCCGCTTGGTTGGGCCGCTGGGGAGGTGTCGCTGCAGAATGGATTTGAGGAGGTCACCGGCAGGAAACTGCGCATTGAGCAGCAGATTGAGCGCAAAAATAGCGAATTAATAATAGCCGAATTCGGCTTAATTGGACACGGCAAATCAATAGAGTTGGCCGGGGACGGTCTTAAATTGAATACGGCAATCAAGGAATGTCGATTGGGGGAGGCATGATTGATGGTTTGCTGATGGTATCTGCTCCCCCTGGAGAACTTTTCTATTTTCACCCTTCTGATCCAGGTGATAAGGAGGAGCAGGCACCTGGTTAGGTGTGGCGCCATCTCGCCCCGAACTTTCCTCCGCGAATCTTGCGTGTGACTATTCTGGACGGTATGTGGGTAACGACTTATGCGATTATGAAATACATGGCTGCGATTAGATACGCGACACGCTAGAGACATATACAATTAGTCGGCCCAAGAATATTTATTTTCGTTTTCTGCGATGTGGAATGTGTTCGAGTGGTATTATGACCACAATTACATATTTATTTATCTATCTACCTGATAGGCGACGCTCTTATCTAGCCTTTGTTTATGGACAATCTAGCCAGAAGTTGCCATAAGACCCTGCTTCGACAAAGGGGTTTCCTGGAAATGCGGTTGTCAATGGGAAACCCGGCCGTATTGGAGTGCCGGAGAGCCAAACTTAAAAAATTCCACCTCGTAAATCACTTGGGCAATAAATATTTATTCAGCCTGCAGAGCAAACACTTAGATTAAGCCTTAAAATCTGTCGAGAGCCAAACATAATAAACATAAAACAAATAATAAAATTAAGCTCGACTTAATTGATTTGTTCATAAATCCCGCGCCTCGCAGCCATCCGCGCATGCGATCGAAGCTCGGCGCTGCGGAGCCGTAAGCTCGGCCATTATTTATTATTTATTATATATAATGCACTATCTGCTGCAGTCGGCGTCGCTGCCCAGAGATTGTCGCAGCTGATTGGCGAGCGGGATCCACGTTGGCGGGCTGCCCACTTCAAAAGCGGCAGCGGCGACTGCGACGTGACTGCGGCATTGTTTACAAACAAACAAGTCGCCAGCGAGGAGCGTAGAGCCAGTAGCCAGTGGTCAAGATACAGAGCCGCGGTCCGGCTTGCAATATCGGCGGCAGATACTTTTGGCGAGATACAGATACCCGCGCATGGCCGAAATTCTTCCGATTTGTCTTCGGGCACTCGAAGGCCGACTCGATTTCCCGGATCGGCGCCGGAGTTGCACAACCGATCCGCTTGGATTTCGAAAATCGCCGGAGGGAGGGGGTGTGTGGGGGTGGACAGTGCCTATCAGGTAGAGAGTGCGCCGCGCGCTTATCACATTTTTCTGTTTGCTTCGGTTTCTAAATGGAAAAGTGGTCGAAATAGCAGCCGGCAGGCCGATAAGCCTGATTATACCCCTTCCGTCACATTTCCAGCTTACTGTCTTAGACGACGTGGGTCAGATCGCTGGGCGGAGTGGAAGGGCGCGAGGCAGGCGGCTTGTAAGCCTCCTCCTCGTCTTTCTCTGCTCCATCCTCCTCGTGGGAGACCTGGAAATCTTGGGAGTCGTCGGAGTCCTCGCAGCCCCTACAGTCCTCCACATCCGAGTCCTGCATGTCGTCCAGGGGCGTGGTGGTGGTCATCGAAGCGGAGGCAGCTGCGGCCAGAAAGTGCACCTTGGCCGAGGCAGTCGAGTTGTTGTTGTCCGCCATCAGCTGGTGGTGCAGATGGTGGCTGTAGGTCATGGAAGGCGGGCAGCTGCCCCTGCCCACAGGGCGGGGACGGTGGCGCAGTAAGTCGCCCACGTAGGCTGCGGTAATTGAGGCGTAGGCCATGCCCAGCAGAGCTCCGGCCAGGACATCCGACCAGTGGTGCCAGTAGTCGGCCACGCGGCTCAGCGAGACGCAGAGGGCGGCCATGAGGAGCAGGAACTGCAGGACGTGCCGCAGGACTCGCACTCCTCCCCGCCCGCGCCACACGCCGTGGACGTAGAGAGCCAGCAGGAGCATCGAGTAGAAGCTCAGGCTGCTGTGGGCACTCGGGAAGCTGACATGCAGCTCTCGGATCTGTCGCGTGGAAAGGTTGTGGTTGGAGCAGTGGAACTGCTCTACGTACAGATCAGCGTTCTGGGGGTCCGAGCACGAGCTGCCATCGTCCAGACGCGGTTGGCAGCCGTGGAAGAAGTGCGGCCTTAGGCGACCCACGGCGTGCTTGGCCAGCTCGGTGGTCAGATAGGTGGCGATGAAGCCGAAGCTGAAGGTGGCCTCCGCCCGCCACAGATTCCGGAGGTAGAGCCGGGTGCGGAAGCGCTTGCAGATGCGCATGATCTCCACCACGGCCACGAAGAGCATCGGCAGCAGCAGCATCATCAGCAGCAGCATCGGCACCGTGATCGTGCAGTCCCTGTAGGGATAGCGGATGCTCAGGTCCGAGCAGAAGAACCCCCTCTTGAAAGTGTGCATGACTTCGAGTGGCTTTCTTGGGTTTATATTTCAGCCGCGTTCTTATCGCGTGGGTTCAAGCCAATCGCTTGACACTTGGCACTGGTTTGTGACAGTACATTTGTCTCTGCCTTTTACGCCCAATATCAGTGGCCATTCGCTCACTCGTTTCACTTACTTTTCGGCTGCCACACAAATTGCGCACTTAGTCGCTGGCCCGGGCATTTTTTACTGCGATTTTCGCTTTCGAAAAACTCGCGCACGAACTCCCAGGCTGGGTTCAAAGGCAATTTTCTTCGCGGGAAATTAGCGAGTTACGGCCAACAGCCGTCACTCAGTGGGCTCAGGCTGTCTTGCAGCCCATGAACCAATGGTCCGCACTACGGTTTGCTGTCTATGGGGCTCTGGGCCGCTCTGACGCTTTGTTTGGAATCGTCGGCGAATGTGACTAGCTCGCTGGCTGTGACTACAACTGCGACTGCGACTGCGAAGGCGAAGGCGACGATCGCTGCCGAGCTGCCGGTAGCGACTGCCCCTCGATTTCGAAGCAGGCGTTCGCCTCTGGCCCGCTGGAGTGTCTACGGTCTACGGCCTACGGTCTTCGGAGCGGAGAACCCAAGCCAAAACAAAGTTGAATCTGAGAGACGGCCCACCGCGTCGAAGGTTCCCAGCACTGTGTGCGATTCGCACTGATATTGGATTTCAATGGTACTTGTACTTGTACTTCTTATCACGACCGCGCTCCTCTCAGTTCGCTCGTACACTGAGAACGTGATGTTTTATTGCAGATCATAAAAATTAGGATCAAAATATAAAATGGTTCTGAAGAACAAAGATGTGCATACAGATTGCTCATAAAGATTGGTCCTAAGAATGTATTTCTTCGTCGAATAATTATCACTAAAATGATTTTATTTTTATACCCTTGCAGAGGGTATAATAATTTCAGTCAGAAGTTTGCAACGCAGTGAAGGAGACGTTTCCGACCCCATAAAGTATATATATTCTTGATCAGCATCACGGATTCATCTAACCGCGTCCGTCTGTCTGTCCGTCTGTCCGTCCGTTTCTACGCAAACTAGTCTCTCAGTTTTAAAGCTAGCGGGCTGAAGCTTTCCCAAAAGTCTTCTTACTATTGCAGCTAGTATATAAGTCGGAACCAGCCGGATCGGACAACTATATCTTATAGCTCCCATAGGAACAATCAAGGAAATAATTAAAAAAAATTATATCTTTCGTGTTTTCTAACATATACCTTTCTAAGCTTGGATATAACATTTTTAAATTAGTTCTGAATTTCGAATTAAATTTTTTTCAAATCGGACGACTATATCATATAGCTGTGATAGGAAAGATCGGATATTGGTGAGAAATAATGTGAAACAAATTATAGCGTTGGGGCTTTTTGACATATTATCTTATAATATTGGGAATATAAATTTTTATATTTTTAAGAATTTGGAATTCAATTTAATAAAATTATTAATAATTTTTTATAACTGCAAGGGTATACAAACTTCGGCTTGCCGAAGTTAACATGGGGTTTACATAACCTTTAACTAAATTAAACTAAATTATTTTTCATCAGCTTTAACTTTTCTTTAACTAAAAATAGAGTTTTTTAAAAAAAATTTTATATATTAAAAGAAAATTATTTTATATTAAAAAATATAGGATTACAAAATCATATTAGCAGGAAATATAAATATTTTTCTACACCATATGGGTTAGAATTTTAATTTAAAATAAAACAAGAAAAAACGACTTATCCGATTTAGAAACCCGATGCTCGGCTGCAAGGAGCGCGAGAGGGATGGACATATGCTTCCAGGAAATCTTTTTTCTTTCATTAGCGCCATCTAGCGCGTACTCCCGACATCTAGCGCCACCTAAATCACTATCTAGTGGCGGTCTCAGCGGCTAGTGACGTGGTAGTGAAAACGGTTGATTTAAAATGAAAGGTCTGAAATGAGCGTGGCACCCTGGTTGAGCTGCGCAGGAAGCTTAGGAATCTGCATGCCAAAGAAAGTTATTACATAAAAGTTCAAAAGTAGTCAACTTTCCTAAAACTATAAAACTAGCTTCAAAAATACTTATTTTAAAATTGGAGTCGTAAATGTCAGACACACAACAACATTGTAGAGTTACAAATTACCAATACGTCAGTTAACCGCAACAAAAAAATTGAAGTTAAAAAGTTGTAAGTGATTTGCTGTCAAATTGACAATTTGAATTTTTGCCTAAACGTTTTTTTGTGTGTAAAATCAAGTTCTTTAAATACTTTATTTATCTGAATTTTTTTTTAAATGTTGGTATGGTTTTGTCTCACTTTGTTTCTTTAATACCCAAATAGTAAATTAGTATCCCTAAGATTCCTCAGTAATTTACTAAATTGAAACGACATCAATTTTTAATTTTTTTAATTTGACGTGTTGGTATAATGAGTTTTTAGGCTACATATAAGGCAATATCAGTGCGTAATTGTGCAGTGTACTCTCGCTCAGACTCACTTCTCTTGTCGCCTGTTGGCTTTGGCACGAATGTTGCTAATGAGGAAACTATTGAATTGTTTCAAGGTTTGCTCTGCTCAGTTTGCTTAGGCTTGTTTGCCTGCGACTTGGCATTTGCGCATAATGAAAGAGTTGCATTCGAGGCTGATGGATGTGGATGCGAAGATGGAGTCACGGAGCGGAGGAGTTCCTTCGGCTGCCTGCGGTGGCCAGAGGAGTAGGTCATTCCAACGTGACTTCAGACGGTTTGCAGCTCCGGTCCGTGCCTTTGTGGCATTTGTGTTGATGTAGGTCGTTGGTCGGACCCCAGTGAATGAGCGGACCTCGGCGGATTGGGTTCTGTAGTAATGGAGACGAAGGCAAACACTGGTCAGACTCCGAATGCTGGAGCTGGAGCTGGGACTGGGGCTGAGGCTGGACCTCGAGCCGCAGTGCATAAACTGCTTCTTTATGGCAATTTTCAACTGCTCAATTTACATCGGAATTGCTGTGCCTGCAACTATTTGCTGTTAATTTATGCTAATTTCGGAGTCGCTCTAAAAGGAAATAACTCCAAGAGTTGGTCGGACAATGGCAGTCCGGCTACGGATATGAACATGACCGAAAGACCCTGGTTATGGACTCACAGGGGCGTCAGCTCGGGGTGCTGAAAAACTTGGAACTCTAAAATGGAAACATATTGAAACGCTTGTGAAATAAAGTATAAACTAATGAAATAATATTTTTTAACTCAAATTAGTATTTAAAGATAAATGATATAAGTTTCTCATAATCAGAGAGATCGAGAGAGGGAGAGAGATCCATCCAAATTCTTAAAAAAAGGAACCATGTCTTCGTGTAGATGTTCAATGCAATGAAAATCATGTTTGTAGGTCAGAGTAATCGAAACTGTGCAGCGATGGTCAAAGTGCTGCCAATGTAAGGTATAACCAACGGAATGATCTGATTACATAACGCAGAACGGTGACCGCTAGCCGGGACTCACTGTGAGCTGATCTCCACAGAAACCACACCGCAGATCCGCCCCTTTGTCAATCGTTGGTTCGCAAGTCGTATCAATGAACGACCGCAGCACGCGCCAAAAACGAGTATTCACGATCATCATTGTAATCATCATGACTTCCTTGAGAAGCGGACGGGCGATCGTAAGGTTTCTGGTTTTATATGGCAGCGGGATCTTCTTTAGTGGCACCTTCGATTGAGGCGACATTAATCACAATTTATTATTGACATAATTCGTTAAATACGCAGGTCCAGCGGGTATTCGTCGTTTGCGAAACCCACGCGATTTTCTGGGTACAAGTAAATAGTCTCAAGCCCCTAGTCCCCAGGTCCCGCCCAGACTGAGGTAAACAAGAAAATCTGAGTCGGCACTTGTACGAATTGGTTTCGCGTTTTGCGAACCACAGAAGCACTTCCTGTCCAGTGCAAAGTGAAACTGCTGAGCCAAATATTTCCAAAGAAGTGGTTTTACTTCTGTGCTGGTTGCAGTTTTCCTGGCCGCTGATAAGCAAAGTGTAAGAATTTGTTCGGCGAGGTGTCAGCGTGAAATCGCGATGCGCAGCTGATAGCGAGTCTAACGCCAATGGGCGGCAACGCTGCGACGTAGTTTGCGAGTGAGGAAGTTCTGGCGGTCCAACCCGATCCTATTCGCTTCGATCCGATCCGATAAAGATTCCAGCGCTCTGCCCCTCCCGAGGGAAGCACTTGGCACTGACATTCCGCGATTAGCATGGGGAAATCTGTTTGCGCTGCGACAATAGGACGCTGTTGACATTACGCCGACGCCGGGGGCTATTGCGAGTTCGCAGACCCTCCGCATTGCCTCCACGGGGAGCTGATGCGCAAAGCGTTTGGTATGCAGACCCAATCAGGTGGACGCTACGAGGAAGTTTATGATCTGGACGGAAGTACGGGGCATTAGACTGGTGGCGTTTCCATAAGTCAGCGATAAGTGAGGGGTGAACAACCAGAACTGACGTTTATGCATCGATTCGTTTGAGGGAGCAGTAATAGCTTGCCACAAATCTCCTCAAGGTCTGCGAACCTATCCCAACGCTGAATGTTTCGTGCATTGAGCAATTTAACCGAGATCGACGGGAATTGATTTTAATTCCATGCACGTGCTATGCACCCAAGTGATTGAGAGCCAGAAACCTCTTTAAGCCACTCTGAGATTACCCAATATTATACAACTGCAATAATTTGTTGGCGGCTGCAGGTCATAGCTTCGGGGTGATTTAAATTTGTTATTTGCTACTGAATGCCAGGACACATATGTACATTTATTAACTGAACTAAAATATTTTATATTTCTTGTTTTCACTTTTGCTGTATTAATCATATGAGCTATTTTAATACCATAAAATTCAATATAAATTTTCGTTGGCACGTCCACTTGTTTAGAGTATTGGTTTATTATGAAAAGTTAATGAATGTACGAGTATGTTGACAGGTATCGGAAGAACGACCATAGCATTGTTTTAAGTTATATTAATTTTAATGTAAAAATGTTTATTATAGTTTTCGATAACAACCTTCTAAATGTTCTAAGTAATAAAAAGCTGATATGAATTAGCAGAGGGTATAATAATTTCAGTCAGAATTTTGCAACGCAGTGAAGAATACGTTTCCGACCCCATAAAGTATATATATTCTTTATCAGCGTCACAAGGCGAGTCGATCTAGCCATGTCCGTCTGTCCGTCCGTTTCTACGCAAACTAGTCTCTCAGTTATAAAGCTTTGGGCTGAAACTTTCCCAAAAGTCTTCCTTCTATTGCAGGTAGCATATAAGTCGGAACCAGGCGGATCGGACAACTATATCTTCTAGCTCCCATAAAAACTATCGGGGAAAAATTTTTAATAAAATTATATTTTCAGTGTTTTTTAACATATAACCTTCTAAGCTTGAAAATAACATTTTTTAAATAGTTCTGAATTTTGAATTCAATTTTATTCAAATCGGACGACTATATCATATAGCTGCCAAACGATCGGGACAAACTTTTAATTTTAAAAAACAGGGAGTTGGCTTATTTATTTTACTCTTACTTCTTAACAGGAAAAGCTAAGAAGTTTTCTTCTAAAAACAAAAAGAAATAAAATTAAGCTGTTATTTTTATTTTAACTTTGTTTGCTGTTATTTTAATTTATAAAACTTTTAAAAATATTAATATTTAACTTGGAAAAAACTGAAATCAATTGTTAAAAACTACGCCCTTAAAGTCGTTAAGCCTAAGTGTGTGCGTTCAAAATACATTATCATAACGACTAAATTACCAGACAAATAAAAAGATCAATTTTTAATAAACAGCGAATTGTGATTTGAGCTCGATGCTAATTTTACAAGCTAACGAGCCGCGTCGCCCGCTCTAGGCCCGCTCTAAGCCCTGTCCGCTGGCCGTTTCAATTAGCAATCCCATAAAAATAAACAGCGGAAAGAACCTCAAAGCAAGCCGGTTTCCCTCACCCTCACCGTCGATCGGGCAGAGGAGCTTAAAGCTCTGGGCGAACGTCACAACAAAGAGGCGTCAGCCGCAACCCGAAGAATGCACATCCGAGTGGACGACGTCATAGAACAGGTGTGGAATCACCTGCAATCCGCCACAGAGCCCCTGCCCATGCTTCTGTTGTGCGGTCGAATCCACGGAGTGAATCACTGGCCGAGAAATGCCTAAAAGTGAAAATTCCCAGCGCCCAGCTCCAATCGATGGCGACTCATACTCATCCGAGCAATTAACCAGCGGCAGGCCGAAATAACCACACTTGAGTGGTGCCCATCCAGTGGTGGGTCCAGTGGGTTTTTCAGCCTTTCTTGTCGGTTCCACTTGCTGCCCACTAGGAAATTATGCACACGCACCGAAAATTGCACGATCTGCAGCGAAGGGCGAGAACCGAAGACTCTCTCCGCAGAAACCAGTTTGCATCTTCCGCCTCTCTTCTGGCGGAGACTTATCTGTTTTCTCCTGGCTCACGAGCAGTAAGTGAAACCCGTTTCTCAATCCGCAAGCAATGGAGTGCGAGGTGGGTGTTGCACTTGGGGAGCTGTTTATACTTGCGCCGATTATAGGCGAAATATGAGTCGCTTGCATGTGGCATATGAAATTCGAGAGCTTCGGCAGTTTGCATTTCTGGCACTGGCACTGCCCCGCGAGAATTTTCGCAAGCCACCTAGGATTTGATTGGCCTTTGTCTGCCAATTAGCCGAATGTTTTATCGTTCTGCCGGCGCAGTGGAAACCTGACTCGCGGGTAATTAATAAAAAGCAAACAGCAAACAAATGTTTACGGCATGTCGGCGGATGAGCCGGATGAGCCGGACGGGGAGCTTCGCAGTTGCCCCGGCAACACCAACAATAACAACAGCTGTGCGAGGGGCTCACGCACCACCGTGTGGCTGACGGACCGCAAAGCGCTGCGAGAGAGAGGCCCCGAATCACGGCCAGGTTGGGCGACTCAGCAGCTTCGCTGGCTTAGTTAAGCGCGGATTGTCAGCCGGTCGAGTCGATCTGTTGCTCGCGAGGCGGTACGTGAATCTCAGACATGTCCAAGTACTCGAAGCTGGCCCGCGGGCTCTGCGACCTGCTGATCTGGGCGGCCCTCAGCGTGGCCAGCGTGCTGCTCCACAAGCTGGTGCGTCCCTTCCGGCGGGGCTTCTTCTGCGGGGACGAGTCCCTCAGCTATCCGCACCGCGAAGGCACCATTGGCCACGAACTGATCATCGCCATTGCGCTGGGCGTGCCCACGGCAGTGATCGCAGTGGTGGAGCTGTTCAAGCAGCTGCCGGAGACGGGCGGCAAGAGTCGGGCGGACGGCTGCCGGATTGCCCAACGGCTGGGCCACCTGTACCGGCAGGCCATCTTCTACCTGTACGGCCTGGCCATGGTCACGTTCACCACGATGCTCTCGAAGCTGTGCATCGGACGCCTGCGACCGCACTTCTTCACAGTGTGCCAGCCCATGCTGCCGGACGGAAGTGGTTGCCAGGACGCCCAGAACCTGGGTCGCTACATCGACAGCTTCACGTGCAGCAACGCCAACATGTCCGACTTTCAGTTCAAACAGCTCAACCAGTCCTTCCCCAGCGGCCACGCCAGCATGGCGATGTACGCGATGCTCTACCTGGCCATCTACCTCCAGGCGGCGCTGAGCACGAGGGTGTCCAAGCTGCTGAAGCACCTGCTGCAGTTCCTCTTCGTGATGTTCGGCTGGTACGTCTCGCTGACGCGGATCACCGACTACTACCACCACTGGAGCGACGTCCTGGCGGGGACGGCGTTGGGCGTGGTGTTCGCCTGGCTCACCACTGCCTATGTGGCCGACTTATTCGTCGGCCGGCGGTGGCCCAAGGCCGGCTACTCGGCCAACACGTTGCGCAAGCCGCAGGTGTCGCCCAAGAGCTCGACGAAGTCCCAAGCGGGAGGATCCACCGCTGGAGCAGCACAGCCGCCCGCCCTGCCGGCCTACACCTTCGGAACGCTGCCCTACTTGGCGGCCCATCCGGCTCAGGCGCAGGCGCAGTACGCCCAGACCTATCACAACTACGGCTACGTGCCCTGAGCCAACTGCCGGATTCCATTAGCAAAATGTAGCGTAGAGAACCCAACAAACACTCACATTCACGAACCAAGACTTGCACGGAATTCCTGTTTGGTTGTCTGTATTCTAGCGAAATAAATATTCAAGTACGATACGAATACGAAGCTCGTTTCATTCGGTAGAGTGGCGCATCGAAGATTTGCTGAGTGGATCGGTGGAGTAGAAAGTGTTTTATCGATTGGCGAATGAGGCAAAACTACTGATACTTTCGAAAGTCGTGACCAAAAACCTGGCAGCTAGCAAAAACATTTCTGGAATCCAAAGTCCGGGCTTACCTGCAAAGAGAACAATAACAGAAGGGCTTTGGTTAGAATGGATTCGGCACATTCCAATGGTGTTACAATAGAATTATTCTAGGAGATAATAGGATTTCATTCTCTTATAGGTTGCAGATATTTACAGTTAGCACTGCTTTTGTCCAAAAAGACACAAGTTTCTGGCGTGCAAAAACACCTGCCAGACTAAGTCGAAAAGGGAGATAGCTTCCATATTTAGAAGTTACACTAAACGAAAATGTGTAATTTTTGCTAAGAAAGGAATTTAAAATACGTTAATTTGAAAAAAAATTACACTATCAAGACACAGATGACTTGCATACAAATAAAATAGAGAATTGAAATAAATCCGATCGTTTATGAAACGAATTTAATTTAAATTTGTTTATGCCATGTAAATATTAATCAGTTAAATAACTTTAACATTGAGAACACTTTTGAAATAAATTCAATGTGAAAACCAAAAACAAGAAATTTACTGATATTGATTTTTTTTTATCTTGAAAATGGGAAATTCGATTTAATATGTCGCAAGTGTTCGTTTGATTGTAGAATAAGTTAGTAGAACCTTAGCATATTTGAGCAATCGGTAAGCAAGTGAGACCCACGGCCTGATCAGAGGGAAAAGCAAAACAAAGGTTTGTGAAACAAGTTTGTATAGCAGTAACCTCCAACACGGCTGGACTGATGGAAATGCAAATGAACTCGAACCAGGTCGAAAGAATCCGACAGCCTCGGTCCACCCATTCTTCAGTGTGAAAATGTGCGGCAATCCGAACACGCGCTTGCTCTCTCGGCTCGTCATCGATTTCCTGATTCTTCTGGGGATCTATGGAGTCGCCCTGGTGGTGCTGCCCCAGCAGCTGGCCACGGCCCAGCGGGGATTCCACTGCAGCGATGCCAGCCTCAAATATCCCTACCGCCAGCCCTGGCTGACCAAGGTCCACCTGACGATCGCAGTGGTGGCCTTGCCGGCGGCCTTTGTGCTCGTGGTGGAGATGCTCCGGGCCGCCGTGGTGCCCACTTCCACGGAGCTGAAGCAGCGCTTCGTCTTCGTGGGCGCCCGCATACCCAGCTTCATCAGCGAGTGCTACAAGGCCGTCGGCGTGTACCTCTTTGGCCTGGGTCTGACCCTGCTGGCTATCCGGTTGACCAAACACTCGACGGGGCGGCTGAGGCCCTACTTCTTCGACGTCTGCCAGCCCACGTGGGGTGAGGAGGGTGTGGAGGGCTGCTCCGGCCTGTCCGCGGAGAACTCCACCCACTTCCTCGAAGACTTTACCTGCACGGAGTTCGCCGCCTCTCAGGACCTGCTCGCTCTGGTGCGCCTCTCCTTCCCCAGCGGATTTGTGGCCACAACCTGCTACGCCATGGGTTTCCTGATCTTCTACGCGCAGGCCAGGCTCTTCGCCCCCTGGCTGCGATTGGTTCGAGCCAGCCTGCAACTGGCGTGTGGCTCGGTGGCCTTGGTGTTTTCCTGGGAGCGCATCTCCACCTACCAGAACCACTTGACGGATGTGGCGGCGGGCGCTGCTCTTGGTAGCCTTTTGGCCCTCTTCGCCACCGTGTTTGTGGCCCACATGTTCGAGGAGGTGCGGGTGAAGCGCCGTCAGTGGCCAAGAAACGAGCAGATCTACGGCTATGCGGGGTACTACAACAGAGCCACTTTCGGCTATTAATATAGGATGGGTTTACTAGACTTAGCTAAGGTAATAAAGGCTTTTAATTTATGAACAGAACTTGTTTCCGTGTAGTGTACTGCGGGGAAAGGTTCAGAGAACGCGACTGTACTCCCCATACTCCAGCTCATTGGTTTGGTCCGTATCCGATTTCGATCCAATGTGTCCATAATACACAAGTAAGAACTTATACCGATAACAACTACAACAGACGCCATTTCCTAGTAACTAAACTCGGCAGAGATCAACTTCTTTAGGGTTAGTGATCAAGAAATAAAATCGACGCTTACTGATGAGTGTTTATAAATGGCATTGTTTGTCCATAAAAATGCCCATACGAGAATAGGTACTGAATCCGAATAATACATATAACTCGGCGCTATATATAAAAAGGTCCGAAGTCAAAACTAAGCGTTCATTTCTAGTATTTTTCTTAGTTAAGCATATGTATATATTTCAACAGTTTTAAAGATCCTACTACCCGAATGGGCGAAAGCTTTCCAGCGTATCTACAGCCAACAGCCGAAAGCAGAACGCCATTTCGGCTTAGCAGCGTTCCGAACCATCCACCGCTTACGATCCACTCAACAAGTGGTTTGCGATCGGCACTTCATGCTGTGGGAGCTGACCACTGTCCACTGCGTTCCCTCTCTGTTGAACTTTCGAGTTTCGGACCCTCTCTCCGGCTAATAATCGCCGGCACAAGAACAGCTCTATAGATTTGTTTACAAAGTTGTTTGGTTCATTTGGTCGCGAACTCGGAGCGGCGCTTGACAGTTTACGGATCGGGTTAAAGCGGGATCCAAAAGTCGGAGCCCAGCGGCGCCTAACAAATAAATTGCCATAAAGGTGAACAATTAATTAACTACACGGCTCGGTTCGCGATAGTCGAAATAAAAACAGAACGTGATGACATAAATCATAGGGCCATCGTTAAGGACCCATTGAGTGTGAGTTAAATTGGTCCTGTGAAACCTGATGCACCTCGCGAGCTTAAAGTCAAGAGCCCTGTGAACTTTATATACCATGGTAAAATAAATAGCGCCGAATAAGCGCCAGGAAGCACTCTTTTGAATGAGAAGGGCCCACAAAGTCCAGCATACAGCTGGATGAATATGCTGCGCAGGGGATGTGGAGCTGAGGGAGCGCCAGAGATACATACTCGCAGAGGCAGGCCGGCTTAATTCAATCAAATGTCGCTTATTCATTCAATTAAAGGTCGCGCCATTTGACGACCCACTATGAATGCGTCTGTGAATACGAATATCAAAGCGAGTGAGTGTGTCCGAAGCTAAGACAGCGGCTCTGGTGCTGAGTTGGTGCCCACTGTGACTTTTTCCATTTTATAATCTAATTGACAGTTAAACTCTGTGCGGCAGAACTCCCACTTCAGGGATGTCATGCAGATCACAGACTCTGAAAGGGGAGGGCCACAATGGGGGCCATTCTTGGCGAGAGATTAGCGAGAGCTCGCCTGTGGATCTGCACCCAAGCAGAGCTGCAGTTCTGCGGCCCCTATAATGCAAATCTTGCCTGGAAGTCGCGCCTGTCCGACGGCTGGCTGCCCTAGAACAATAGTGCGCCATTTAATGAGCAACCTGTGAGTCACTCCTCAGCCAGCTTGTTGACCCGGTCTTATCGTCGACTACCGCTCCTTTATAGCTTATCAAACGCTTTTAGATCTCTAGAAGACGCCGGCAGGGAAACTGAGTAATCACAAAAGCGCTGAATTGCAATGATATGGCACTAAAGAAGCTTTCGCAGCTATCATGCACACTCTAATTTATCTTATCAAAGTGATCTTGAGCTTGTTTGACCAGCTACACTGCGACAATTCATGCTTAGTATGGGGACTCCTTACATTTTAATGGGTATTAGGCTTGGCATAGTGTACCTTTTTTTCGTATCTTTTTATCTTCATCTTTCAAGTTCGCAGCTTTAACCGATCCTATTTTTATTTCAGTGGCATCTGGTCATTGTCTAATCTGAATAACTAACTAGATCCTCGCAGACGGATAAAAACAGAGCATAAACTAGGCCATAAACAAATTGCTGTGGCGCGGAGAGTTAAAAATAACTTGAGCGGGGAGAGCGTTGGGGAGCTAAAAACAATGCCTGGAGAGGCCCGCCTGTCGAATGAGCGTTAAATTAAAAGATCGTTACCCAAACGACGCCGACTCAGTCAGCCACTGACAACGAACCCGACGCCACGGGCGAGCGCGACGGGTAGAAACCAAACGAATCGAAACGAAAAGCTAATTACCAGCGAGCATAAAGGCCATTTGGAATATTAACTAATTAAAGCCAGCGAAATGCGCGACGCGACCGAAGACCAGCCCGTTGCCCTCTCCATGCCGGCCTCCGAATCCGCCTCCGCCTCCGCTGGAGGAGCGGCCTCCGACCGCCGACAGACGCGGCGTCTGCTCGTGGAGCTCCTGGTGGTGGTGATACTCGTCATCCCCATCTGCGTGTACGAGTTCGCGGTGGATCCCGTGCGGCGGGGCTTCTTCTGCGACGACGAGAGCATCAGCTATCCGTTCCAGGACAACACCGTAACGCCCGTCATGCTCGGCCTGATCGTGGGCCTGCTGCCGGCCGTGGTCTTCGTGGGGGTGGAGTACGTGAGCCACCTGAGAGCCGGAGACATCTCGGCCACCGTGGAGCTGCTGGGCTGGCGGGTGTCCACCTGGTACGTGGAGCTGGGCCGCCAGTCCACCTACTTCTGCTTCGGGCTGCTGCTCACCTTCGACGCCACCGAGGTGGGCAAGTACACCATCGGTCGCCTGAGGCCGCACTTCCTGGCCGTTTGCCAGCCGCAGCTGTCGGATGGCAGTATGTGCTCTGACCCGGTCAATCTCCACCGCTATGTGGAAAACTACGAGTGCGCCGGCGAGGGCTTCACCGTGGAGGATGTGCGCCAGGCCAGGCTCAGCTTCCCCAGTGGACACTCCAGCTTGGTCTTCTACGCCATGGTCTACGTGGCGCTCTACTTGCAGCGGAAGATCACCTGGCGGGGATCCAAGTTGAGCCGCCACTTCGTGCAGTTCGCTCTGGTGATGGTGGCCTGGTACACGGCCCTCAGCCGCGTGATGGACCACTGGCACCACTGGTCCGACGTCCTCACGGGATCGGTGCTGGGCGTGGCCGGCGCCCTAATCACCGCCTGCTTCATAGCCAGGATGTTCGACGGGGGCGTGGACAGCATCCTGAGCAGGGGTCTGCGGAGAGAGAACACGGCGGCCACGCTGCAGGAGGATGTGTGCCCCACCACGCCGCCGCCCTACTCCGCGAGTAGCAGCTTCAACGGGGATCAGTACTGTTCGAAGGTCTAGGGTGGCACCCTCGCACTCATGTAAATTCGAAACATTCCAAAGGTAGCAATAAAGTGTAGATGAACAAGCAGCTCGAGTTGAATCTGTAGTGTCCAATCCTCGTTTTAGAGCATTTCAGTTAGGAATAACCCATTTGTATAGTTCATTTGAGTCTGTATCCGCAATCCCATCATACGTTTAAGTCACCGTATTATTTGTGAATTTAATTGGTACCAGTACAATAAATATTTATAACGAATACGAGTTTAACGCTTACTCCCACTGTGTTGTTTTAACCCAATCCATTGTTTGCGTACTCGCTTATCTGTACTTATTATTTTTTGTTGGCTAAAATTTCACATTTCAATGTCACATTTTAACATTAACCAGCAGTGAGTCCGCGGCTCTTTTTCCAACAATTAGGAACAACCCTTTTGACAATTTGTTTTACTGCGGCGAAGTGGGTCTTAGGGTATTTTCAAGATAAAGTCCCACAGTAAAATTACTGAATACATGGTTAATAATGTAAATGTTTTGTTAGCCTTCCACATGTTTAAGTTAAAAATGGTATCAGCACACTTTGTTTTCTTTTCTTAATACTTATTTGTTATAAAACATGTTTAGTTCAAGCTTCCCAGAACTTGCATTATTCATGAACGTTCTATTTTTATTAACTGTCGATGAACAATATTTATTTCGAAATGACCAACACACAAACAAGCGTATGAAGGGGTTTTCTATTTTCAATATTCTAAGTTATCAATATACCACCCGATGAATAACTCCTCGAGTTGAAAAATGAAAGCTAAAAACATGCGATGATCCTATTTTAACAAGCGGAAGCCTTTCTAGATCAGAAGCGTTCAATTGACTTCGACTTTCGCGCAGTGTTGTCATACCTGGCTGCCTGCTACTGGTGGCGGTGGAATGTCTGCTGGCTGATTCATCCTCGATTTTTTGATCATTTGTGCTGCGTCAGAGGTGCGCAGCATTGGGGGCTCCAAGAGGTCGGCTTCTCCCGAAAGCGGTCCGCGATGATCGTGAGAAAGCGCCGCTTCCCGTAAAATTCATTCAATTGGTTTACCTAGCTCGTGAATCAAGCGATGTTAATCTGATTCGGGGGACCCCTGACCCCCAATTAACAAAACTGGAGAGAGCGCCGGAGAGCATGGCCGAGCTTTTCGGAAAGCTCCCCAGGGGCATTCTCGAGCTTCGAGCTACGTAAGCATGAGATCTGGAGTCCGTGGTAAACAGCGACTCGCGTGTTTTGCCGCTGACCATTTCAGGGCCAGACGGGGAAATCGCATCGATAGCAGCGCCAGCACGTGCGTGGCAACAGGGCGATAAGCCCGCAGAGCAGCTCGACGGGTGCGATGGGCACTTTGTTTTTCGACCCGGGGCTTCCTCCCAGCGGACACGACTGGGTACGTCAGCCCGAGCCCCTTTCGACTGCAGTCTAATAATACAATCAGTGACAACAATAAGAATTGTTTATTAATAATCCGCCTCGAGTGGGCCAGAGCCCGGATTGCTGGGGGCTGTTGTCCGACTTCGACCCGAGCCGCAGATCAGTGACTAGTGGGCCGCTGGATCGATCGCACGCAATCCGGAATCGAGAACCCGAGATGAGTTTCAGTCTAAGCTTCCGGCCGCCCCTTCGCCTGCTGGTGGACGCTGTCCTGCTGGGCCTCCTCCTAGTCCTGGTGGAGAACTTCGGCCGCTTCTGGGGCCCGCCCACGAAGCGCGGCTTCTTCTGCGACGACGAGTCCTTGATGTACCCGTACCATGAGAACACCGTGAGCCCCACCCTGCTGCACTGGCTGGGCCTGTACCTCCCGCTGACTGGCCTGGTCGTCCTGGAGAGCTGCCTCTGTTACCGGGCGGACACGTCCTACTGGCAGGTGTTCAACACCACGCGCTGGTTTCTCTACGGCTACGTCTTCAACGACCTACTCAAGAGCATTGGCAAGCACACAATCGGACGACTGAGGCCCCACTTCTTCGCGGTGTGCAGTCCCCACTTCCCGGACGGGAGCAGCTGTTCCGATGAGGCGTACCGCGGAGTGCTGAAATACCAGACGGACTACGACTGCCGGCCTGATCTCTCCGGAGCCACCGAGGACATGATCCGGGACGTCAGAGTGTCCTTCCCCAGCGGCCACTCCGCCATGGCCTTCTACGGCCTGGTCTTCGTGGCGCTGCTCCTGCGACACCGCCGCTGGCCCCTGCCAGGATCCCTGCTGGGCCCCGTGCTGCAGCTGGCCTGCGTGAGCCTGGCGTGGTTCGTGGCTCTCAGCCGGGTCATGGACTACAAGCACCACTGGTCGGATGTTGCGGCCGGCTCGCTGCTGGGAGCCGGCACCGCCTTTGCGGTCATCCGGGCTGCGGCGCTGGAGGAGGGGCGCAGGAGGTGCCAGGATGCGCAGGCGAGTGTGAAGCAGGAGGCTGCGGTGGCCGAGGGAGCCGCAGCCAAGGGTGTCCAGCAGATGCCGCATGACTTGTGTCTGGTTTCGTGCCAGAGCTCTAATTAGTCGGGCTGCTCTGTGGCACTGCAGTGCTTTTAGTTTAAGGTTGACAATAAAGCTAGAGTCGAGGGAATCTCGCCGGTTTTTCTTGCGGTTGGGGGAGGGTAGGCTTTCAGAGACCGATTAATGCGCATCTCGTGCCTAGTCGGCGGAAACTGGAAACATCGAGATCAAGCGGACGATCGCCTGAGTTAACTAACAGAAAAACAGTGATTAGCTAAGCTAATCGACAAACACACTTTTCGCACAACAAGCCGCGGCTTTCCCCATCCAATGCAATTTACATTCTTCTGTTCAACCTTCTCTAAATCTAATGTTTACTCGTTATACCGGTAAGTATGAATTTCATTTAATGGCTGGCTGTTAATGCTGCGTCAATATTTGGATGGAGTGACTTGCACTTACTGTCAGAGACTTCGAATCTGGAGGGGAGATGTTTATGTTCTTCCCGGGGATTTTTTATCGTATTATTTTTCGGTGTACGAAAATAGATTTCGTAAGAAAAAGCGCAGACGGCTTTTAGCAAAATCATACATCTCCCCGTCTGACGTAGCTAGAAATAACAGCAGGAAATACATAATAAGCTAGCTAGATGTAATGCGATTGACATTGTTGTTGTGTTGACAACGCGCTGAAAATTAGCGGCTTCTCAAGATTCATTAGCAGCGAATCTTCGAACGACTGCCCCCAGTCAACAAGTCTGGCCCGAACTGAAGGGGGGTGTACATAAATTTCGGCAGCCAGCGCGTAAATTGGGACAAGGACCTAGAGCAATCTCCTGATGATGATGCGCAACACCTGGAGCCAGAGCCAGCCCAATCCGAGGTCGGACTTGCGACCTGGCCCACTGCGAACCGCTCATCAGGTGGGGCAAGGGCGCTTGGGCCGCAGCTTAATTGGCTCATTACTTTAATGGCAAAGAAAATGCTGGGAAATTGTGGTTATTTTTTCTTCGTCTCTCCGACTAATTCCGACCCGTGTTCCCTCCCCTCTCCCAGTTTTTATTATGATTAATTATGGCTCGCATACACAGGAAAACTGACCCACAGCTCCACTTTCTTGCCAACTTTTGCAACTGTGTCAAGTTGTTTTTGCCGCCTTCCTGCTGCCTTTGTTGTTGTGTGCCTCCAGATTCGAATGATAAATTTCTATGCCATTTATTTTAATCTACAGCGACGGTTCCTCCCGCAGTAGCCCTTCCCCTTCCCTGCCGCCCCGTCGCCAGCTAGTTTTCATGCGTTAATTAAATGGAAAATATTTGCATAACAGGCGAGTTAGCTGCAATCCGAAACAATGACCCATATCCGGCGATGGCTAAACTTTTGTTTTGTTTACCCGACAGCGGTGGAAAGGCGATGCCGGCTGGGAACTTGGAACTTAGCTCCTTGGGAGTTCATTGGGCAGGTGGGTGAGATCTCCGTGCGACAGGCTAATTGCAAATGGTCGGGCTATCGGGAGGAGCCAGACCCAGACCTGTCTCGGTTAAATCCCTCCCCGACCTTTGCCATCAATCAAAGCCCTTGATCAGCTCGGACTTTCTATCAGTCGCTGCAGCACATGAAATTTAAGAGCTCCGCTGTTGTCGAGTCTCTAATCACCGTCAGGTGTGATAATGCGGCCAGTCGGTGTCCGGGTCCCCTCCAGTCCAGCAGTTTGTCACTCCGCATTATCTGCCTCGCCGTCAGATGTCCATCGTTCGGGGCAGGTTCCCTCGTTTCAGAACGAGAACGAGAACGATGTTCTGCTGAATTTTTGCATCGTTGTTTGCTCAACAAAATATCCCAAAGCATTTCGGGGATTTTCCACTCATCCTGCTGCTGCCGTTGTCGTTCCTGCAACATGCGCTTCATATTTCTGCGGTTGCCGCTCTGAGCCTCGCCCTGGTCCGAGTCCTGGTGCTGCCCAGCTCCTCCACTTGCTATTTGCCATCAGCAGTCATCAGTGTTTTCCTCCCGAGCCCAGGACCAGACCAGAAGACCCCATCACTCCGCTCAGCTCTGCTTCAATCGTTGGCTTCATGTGTGTAAAGACAATTTGATAATCGCAAAATGCAGCATAGTTTGAGTTAATGAAGCTTGTGTGCCATGTGTGCCACCTTCGGATGGCATCCCTTGGCAGTCCGGGTCCAGCCAGGCGACTCCGTCGTTGTAGTTGTCGTTGTCGTTGTTTGTTGGACAACAACCGGAGCGTTTTGCTTGCCAATTAGTAATTTGCTGGCTGCCCGGCTAGGGAGCGGTTGGCCAGTTCTGCTAGACTGCTCGGTCTGTCCCTGACAACCTGAGGGGGTTTCAAAATACTCCGGGTGGGAAACGGGCTTAACTTTGTGGAAGGGGACCAGCTTAAGCTGTCTTAAAGGTTGCCCACCTGGCACTGCTTTATTCTAAAGTTGCGGGCTAAAGTATTGCAGTAGATAAGTTATACATTCCTCTGGGTAAAACAATACCTGCTGTAGCTAGTGTTTGAATGCTAGAATCGGATGCTGCACATTCGTTGGTATTCGAGAGAATCAGTGTTGTAAAGTTGCCAATGTGGCAACTCTGAAGTGTCGAGTAGTGGTGTTAGTCGCAACCAACATCAGTTATCGAATTTTAATCTGTCAATCTTTTAGACCACGATAGGAGTTTTAGCGAATCTGATGAAGGCAATTCAATTCTCATCGTTGCACTCCTTTTCAATTTGTTTAAATTAATTCCACAGGCATGTTTGGCTGCTCCGTCGTTTATTGTCCATCGAAAACTCGTGTGACAGCGCGACAACATTGCAATTTGAATGGAAAACAGCGGGACTGTCAGCCAAGGCGGGCGAGCAACCTGGTTGTCCCCAGCGCCACCTTTGTGCCCAGTGCGCTGCGAATTCGATGTCCTCTCCTAGGAATCACACGCAGCTCCGACACGTGACATCAAAGGACCGAACGGCGGCCATTTTGTCGCCGCCGTCATTATTAATGGGGCTGGCACAGCACCGGGGTCTGAGCCCGGACCAGGAGCAGAACTGCTGGCTTCCGTAATGCTGGGATTTTTTCGCTGCCATTTCCCGGTTCGTGCTTTCTTTTCGACGTCTCTGACAATTTTGACTGTTGTCCTGCACGGAATCGGGGATGTCCTGGACTGCAGTCGAAACAGGTGTGGCCGTCAACTGGCAATCAACTTTCATTTAGCAGCATCATTTGTCACGCTTGTTTATTGCCCGGTACGTGCTGGCCGCACTTAATGGTTGTTATTGTCGCCGTCCGGCTGGGGAAGCCGGATGCAAGGCGGTGCACGAAGGAGCGGGCATCCATTACCCCGCCTCTGCGGAATCACCCGCACACTGAGAGTCTGCTTATAACTAAAACATAACCCCAATTATGCCACAAGCTCCGATTCTGATTCATTGATGAGCTCCGCAGAAGCCAAAAACGAAATGAAATCGCGCCCTAGCTAATGCCGCGTTGATTATGAATATTTTAGGGTCCCGAGCAGCCGCTGCGATGATCATCCCGAGGGCGATGATGATGGCGATTGGGGCTCTGGTGCTGCTCGCCTATGCGGGCAATAAATTTAAATGCCTGGCCCTGCCTGCCGGGCATATGAGATTTTACATTTTGGCAATTTCCAGCTGTCGAAGGCCCGTCCTGGCCCTAGGAAATCTTCGGCGGGTCCGGTGCCAGCCCCATCCGTGGCGGAATGCATCGCGTAAATTCCGTTACGTCGCTGCCGGCTCGTTTTGCCGGCAAATGCAATTTCCTAATTTCTCACTGGGGAAATGGCGCTAAGAACCTGGACGGGCTCTGCTGACCACTCGAGCCGGGTCGCTCCGGCTGATTGGCTAGTCGGGGAAGGGAGGAGTCCCCGGAGGTGGTTCAGGAGGTGTTCGCTTCCAAATTAATGACCCGACGCCACAGACGATGAGTAGCAGCAACAAAAGCGGGAGCAGCCGGAAAAGAAGAGGAGCGGCCGCAGACAAAGGCGCATAAATGCATAAAGTGAAGTCGGAAAATTGCTGCAATTGGAGGGTCTCACTAGGGGAACTGCTCCACGTCCCCGCCCCTGCCCTTGCCCCTACCCGTGCTTATGCAAAGCAAATTGGTTTATGCATGAGGCGGCGGACAGACGAGACCAAACCAAACGAATCCTAGCGAAAGGATGTACAGTCAGAGAAAAATAGCGTACTTTGTTGTTGAAGATGTCGAGAGTGTGGTGGGCTCACAGAGCGCAAACCTATCATTTGGGCATGAACGTTTCTGGTCGAAGCTTTAATATTTTATAACAACTTTAGTTACTTTAATGAATTTTCACAGCTAAACATTTTTAAACGTCCTTTTCCAAATAATGCGTTGTACATTTTTCCGCGTGTAAGGCGCTTCACACTGTAACGGCCAAAGCCGTAGCCGATATGAGGGAAACACCGGCAGAGGGGATGGGCAGGAAGGAGCTGGGGAAGGAGATACCACGTCCACCCATCACGGTTCGGGAGGTCCGGGCTAAGTAAATTGTTGGCTCAGCCCTTGATTAGCTTAGCCGGGTTCAAAAGGGAGGTCCGCGTGTGGGGATGCCGGAGGAGCAGCCGGAGGAAGCTGTTGGCCGTAATGCATTTTGAAAACCACACGAGCGGAATTTATGTATGTGCATCCGCTCCGGCGAGGGGATCTGCCAGGAGGGTGTTGCATTAAAATTTCAATATGCAGCTTCTGTTTTATGCCGCGTTAAAGCTAAGTGCTACGTTATCCCCGTACGGGGCGCAAAGTGGATGATGCGGTCTCTTTTGGGCGAGGGTCTGGCGCTGCATTGCTATCTATAAATCGCAACCCCAGAAAAAATAAATGTTTTTAAAATGCTTATTAAACGGTCATGATACAGGCCACGCTCCAATGCATAATGACAGCCACATATCGTACTTTGCCTGCCCCCATCCCTTTCTACTTCCATCTGTTTGGGTGCAAAATCAATAAAATACCGCAGCCAAAATGTCGAAGGCTTAGAAGCCAAATTGGATTCAAAAGGGATCGAGGCAATGGGAAAACGAGTACCAATCCTGGTCCGGGTCTAAGTAAGCAAATAATAATAAAGGGCCAGAATAAAAGTAAAAAAGGCGAAGCGCACATTGTTTTGGGCCCGCCCGCCCATTGGGGATTAATATCTGCACGACCATCGATGATGACACGAAGGGGAAAAAGCCAGCAAGGCATAAAAGCAAGCCCTGTTAAATTTTATAGAAGGACTTGGCGGCAATCGCCCAGCGAAAGCGAAAGGGTGGACGCATAATCATCACTTTTAACGGCCGAAAGGACGAGCGAAAGGAGGTGCAGCGACCGTGCCGGTCCGAAAATCTCTCGTATGAACTTCAAATGAATGACAGCAATTAACGCAGTCAATGATGGCGTGGCCATTGTTTGCTCTCGCCGCGTCCTGCAGCTCCTGTTTGCCATTAAAGGCCGCCACCGCTGTCAACAGGCCCTAACCCGATCCGCATGTTCGTCCATGCGACCATGTCTATGACACATAAAAAGCAACTGGCCAGACCACCGACTGGGCCAGTCTGTTCCAGGGCAACAAAGGCGACTCCGTTATCAGCCGGCTGGCCCGTGGATACCGGCTTTTGGCTGTTGGCCGAAAGGCTCAGAGCTGAAAACAAACAAATTGCAAAAGGGAGGCCGAGGGCTGGCCCACTAAGTCGGTTATTTATATTACGTCGGCGGACCATCGGGGATAGCGAGCGTATTTTAGACATTTTATGTGCCCACCGAGTAGCTGGGCACGAGATGGACCTACGAAAGGGCCTGTAATTTCAGTTCACTGATTCCTTTGGAACACCCTGCGAACCCAGTGCAAGGGTATATTGAGCCCAACGCCTGCTGGACCCTCTTTGACCACTTTGCCACTCATTTTCACACGCTCCCATCGCCGGAAACTAGCCTTTTGCTCGTCACCGTTGATGCCTACATGGTGACCCCGTCGTCGGCCGAACGAGTTCCCGGTCGCTCCCCTTTTGCGGATCTGTCGCCCCGGGATTTTTGGCGTCTGTTGACCAAAACGCGTAACCAATTTTGGCCAACGCCTGCAACGTTCGATGTGCTGCAGGTTGTGCTGTCGCGTTTCGCTGTTCCTGCCTCCCTGCTGCAGTGTCCAGCGGCAGTTAGTGCTGCACTTCATCATTACCCGGTCGTTATCGCTTTTTTGAATTTAAATAATGGTCGCTGGGTGGGAGTCGGGGGTGGAGGGTGGTGCGCGGTGGAAGCCGTGGCAAACTGATTTGAAATGTGCCCGACACTTACAGCGAATCGCAACCATGTCGATGGCACTAGTCCTCGTGGCTGCCGCCGCTCGCCTGATTGTTAATGAGATGATGCTGTGGCCCAGAGACCCGAAAGTTCAGCTCGCACGTCTGCTGCCCCGTGGAGGGGCAGGCCGGCCTAACCGCACTCGAAACGCTCTGGGGGTTTTTATCACACATACGACCCGTTTGTCGTCGCGGCCGTATGCATAATTTGCACCACCACGGCCCTTTCCGTGTCCTACTGCCCGGATGACCACCGCCACTCCCCGTTGGGAGTGCCATGAAAATGATCATTAAAGTACGCGAAAATGTTGCAGGCGAAATATGCTGTAGGTTTGCCTTTGAATTGTCATTTCGGCTGCCTTCGGTTCCCAGTTTATATTGATGTGGGGGCGGATGGTCTGTAAATGTCCATATTGTTGCGGTGAGCTCCGATATTCTGTCATTTATGGCTAAATTTTGCACAAGTTTCGGGGCAATAGCCACAAAGTTATGGCGTTGAATCGCTTTATTTTGATACATATGTGCAGCCGCCTCCTGCCGAAATGCATGGTATAATCACAGTTCAGACATTATCGGAGTCCCGCCCCAGTGCCAAAATGAAGGAGTACTGCCCGGCTGCACTTTTTTCCCCTCCACTGCTGCATCAGCAGAGAAAGAAATTCGGCAGAGGAAAGCGACTCGTTGAAGATGCCAAACACGCTATCCCCATTCCCCCTTCGATTTCGTGTGGACACTCAAAGCTGTTAGTGAAGTGTTCGCTGACTGGACGCGGGAAAAACCAAAGAGGAAAAAAACGGAAAAATGGCGAAGAATTCGCTGACTTCCAATCAGTTCGGCAGGCGGCCCATAAAGCGGCCGAATGGAAAGTGGGTGATGGGGCTGTGAGTGTGGAGGGGGTGTGGAAGGGAGCCGGCAAGCGCCAAATGTCCATCATCTGCAACGGCAATAAAACTGGCCAAAGGCAGGCCAAGGATTCACTGAGCAATGCAACGCATATAAAATATTTGCCGCAGAGCAGTGGGAGGTGGGGCCTCTGCAGATGGGTCATGGGTCAAAGATGAATGCCGAAAACGGCGAAAATTATGCTGAGTGAAAAATGGCCCCCGTGCCAGGTCAGGGGCGAGGCAGGTTGGTTTTTCAGTTCAGGTGCAGATAGAACGCGCGTAGAGGTGCGGATTATTGTTGCATACTTTCTGCGGCTGCGGCTTCTCCCCCTCCATAGTGAGCCTTGGCCAGCATTTTTTGCCTGCCTGTGGCCCACAAACATCCTAGCTCTTTCTGGTCCTCCTCCACACTTGGTCTCATATCAAAATCTCATAAAACGAGGCATACACCCACACAAGCGATTCGTCCTCGGGTTTTCCTTTTTTCAGCCTTTTCAGCTGGACCTTCCTTCCTTTGTTAATTGTGCAACGATTCTTTGGTGTTTGCCTTGCTGCGCTTGCAGTTTGACTCCTTCGATTCCTTTCTGCCCGCTTTTTATGGCCACTTTTCGCTTTCCGGGCCCGACCACCCACTCATGGGCCATTCTTTGCATGTAATTGTATGAGGATTTCGTGCGGATTTATTGTTGCTCCCTGGCTGTGTTGTTTTAGCCCTTGAAACATTTGTGTACACGGCGCATTTGATGGGAATTTGATTGTCAGTTGTTTAATTTATGACTGCGTGGACTTTCAATCCCAGCCCACTTAATCAATAGTGCGCAACTCGCTCGATTTCTTAGCTGGCAGGTCGCCCAGGACCAAGACCAGGACCAGGACTCGTGGCTGGTGGCTGGTTAGTTTTATGCCTCGCCCAAATAAACTGTTAAAAATGCTGAGAACGCGCGATGTGAACCAGCCAAAGAGGAACTGGAAATGTATGTGCGAGTGCGAGGGAAAAAAGTGCAACAACTGACGCCAGAAACAATAAATGCCGCTGAGCACTACAACCCAGCCACTGCCGCTGAGAAAAATACAAAATAGCAGAAGTGCCAAATGGCCAGCGGAAAATGGGGAAAAAGTCGCAAGTAGCCTGGCAAAACAACAGAGACGAGCCACTCGAAGGAGTGTAAGCAACCAATGTTTATGCAGGGCGGGAAAAGCGCTGCAGGACGAAAGCCTCCTTTCCCCGAACAGTTCTTTCAGCACATATGGCAGGAGCACAGATACAGCACTCGAAAATCGACGAAAATCCTTTTGCATGTTCTTTTGTAAGTGGGCAGCCCTCGGAACTCCTCCCGCCCCTTTTTGGGTTCCTCTCCCCAGTTTCCATTTGCTGATGCAGCATCCTCCGCTGTGGTCCTGACTCGGTTCGCTTTTATTTCTGCCATATCTGTAGATATTTTTGCAACACTTCATAAACCATAAAGGCAACACCAGACGGAAAATTTAATTTCAAGATCATAATTTTTGGGTTAGCGCTTTCTTCCCTTAAGGAGGAACAGCTGCAGATTGGTTGAAAGGGAAGGGGTTCTTCAGGCGGACCTGTTTCTTAAATTTGAAACTAAATCGGCCAGTGTTCGGAGTCCGTGGAAAGCTTTAATCAGCCATCCGGTCTTTTTTTTTAACTGAACTCTTCATAAAGTCGAACTCTTTCAAGGCTGATTTTGTCACCCATTGCATTGACATTCCGACTGGAGGGTCGGTTGCCGATCGCAGACCCAAACATTACACTCTATGGTCCAGGCTTAACCGAATATGAAGAATAGAGTAATTGGGAAAGTAAAGTTCCAAAACCACTGAGTAATCGGACAGAAAAAGAACTTCCCAAAACCCTTGCCGATGCTTTATGAATCGTCTATTCTGGAGTAGGGCTCCCTCCGCCCAGTTTATTGTCAGTTGCATTAGCCAGGTGGAATTTAATTAAGGCTAATCAAGGCGCAGCTTTCGGCCGGAAGCAGGAATGCGCTCCATTCAACGCCACTTCCGGCCGCCTCCACTCCCCCCTTCCGCTTGGACAATCGGATGCGCGAGTGACACGAGTGGCGAGCAAACATTTCATTAGAGCGACTTTCGAGCGCTCTTCTTTTCTTTTCTTGTCACTGAGCAGCTGCTAATGAGAATTTTGGCCTGGCTTGCGAATCCTTTCAAGGCGGGCACTGCGGAAATGGCGTGAAAATTAATTAAATTTAGCGAAAGCAACAGCAGTAAAGAGAAGTCGGGAAGGTGAGCGCTGCAGGACGGAGTGGAGTGGAGCCACATCTGAAATTGGCGAACAAATGCTCGCCTAATGGTGGCTGATTTTGTTTGGCGATGATTTTCGTTGCATGAATAACAGATGTCGGGGCTCGCCTGGAGCGGGGAAAAAGCGGGGTCGCCAGGCTGTCTATCCGTGTGTCTTCGGGTGGTTCTGACGGTGCGGATGTCGCTCAGTCAAATATTAAAAAATATATAAATCATAAACAGATGACGCCGCTTTGCATTCAATTTTTGGCGTTTTTGTGTCGGTGTTGTAGCTATTGCTACTTTGCGCATTATTTATTCATAATTTCTTTTTATTGTGTTTTATTGTCGGGCCTTCAGAGCTGTTCGTTCATCACACGCACAACGAGGCGTATACGTCACGTGCAGGAGTCGAGACGAGGTCGAGGCTGAGGATGGGGATGAGGTCGAGGATGAGGACGAGGATGAGTCGTCGTGTTTTTTACGCCTGCCTAGCTCAGCGCAATCAGTTGACACTTCCTTTAGCATGTCGTCATTTATCTCACAATGGCCTGGTCTGGCCCTCTGCTTATTTTGCAAATTTGTATTTCTTGTACAACTGTCAGTGGGATGGCGAGGTGGGGGAACCGGGACTCCAACTACGACTGCGACTACGACTGGGACTGACAGTAAAAAGTAACATCCATGTCTCGTTTGGCTTTGGCTGCTGATGCCACCCGCCCTGGCTCTCCGCTCTGCTCAGTCTGTCCATCTCCATTCACAGTCATCACACATGGTTCTTCCGACTCCGACAGCGACCCCGCCCCCGCTTCTCGCTTGGGTGGCCCACCAAAGCAGTTGTCATCGAAGTGAGGGGCATCTGGGGCGGGGCCGAGGTGGAGTCGTCTGCTGTGCAATGATTGTCATTAGCAAATGCGTCATGATTTCTTTGGTGACGTCAGTCAGTCACTCCACGGACTTTGATGACATCTGGCCCGGGTTGTCCTGGACTGGTCGTCCTGGGCCCTGGATGATTCTCGTGCTCGAAAGAGATTTTCCAAATTGAAGTCTTAGCTGCTCTGCTGCGATCTGCAGATTATGCAGACAAGTGGCAAGTTCCCATTGAATCTTCGGCGGGGAGAAAGTGAAACCAGCCAAGGGCTGCGAGTCGCACAACACTTCAGGATTAATTTTTCAACGCTCTGCGCAGGGGAGGAGATCCTTGGAGGGGTGGGGCTGCACAAAGGAGGGCATTTCACGGCTGTTAATCCATATGTCGCAGGCGACATCGCAGCCCTGGGAATGAATTATGTGCGACGTGTACGAAAAATTACGCGCAGAAATTGCAATGATGAAAAATGAAATTTATTGTGAGGCGCCGAGGGGAGGGCTTAAGCTCCTTGCGGCAGCAGGCTGGGATCTGCACCCCTTTTAACACGCTTTTTAAATTTATAATGACGCAGGTCGCCCGGGATGCAGGAGGATGCAGGATACAGGAGTCGGCATTCAGCGCTGTCGAGTTGAGCAGCCTAATTTCCAGGGGCTTGTGCGAAAGTTTGTGCGCACTTTAGCGTGGAAAATGCAATAAATTAAGCAAAATACTTGAGTCACCTTGAGCCCCGAGTTCCTGATCCTTGAATGGACGAGCAAGGGCCGTGGAGGGTTGGTGTTCGAGCGTCGTCCTTTGGGCGACATCTCGGCAGCCGTTGTCGAAAGTTTACTTCTGCCCTTTTCAGATCCCTCTCTTTTGTTCGACCGAGCGCGTGATTAAATGTAAAATTGGATTTTTATTATTTGTTTGCAAAATATCCTCGCTTTTGTCCCTGCCGGCGCCTTTTTGCAAGTTTTCGAATTGCGTGGCAAATGGTGAAGTGACAGGGTTAGGGGTCGAGAGCATCCGGTTCTAGTGCGGATATTTTGGGCAGAACCCTTTTAATGCGATTTCGTAACCTTCCAACTTCTGCGTCAGCTGTCGAGCATGCTGCTGGCATGTATAATGAGTGCACTTGACCAGGACGGGGTCGGTATATTAATTTTGGGAATAGATCATAACATAGCTGAAATAACTGAGCGCAGGTGTGTTCGGGGGCTGAAGATGTGCTGGGAATTGAAATGAAACCCAGTGGGCAGCAGCAGGTCGTTCACTCACTCGTCCATTGTGTACTCACCAACTGCATAAACATTTGGCGCAATAACTAAAAACCCACGCTAATTGACACTAATTGCAAATACCCCACCACACCCCCAACCGACGGGCAGACGATTATCATCGGGATGCAGGCAGCAATGAATGGATACTGAAATCATTTGGTGCGAGTAATTGCAGCAAAATCGACAGGGGCACAGTCAATATGGGCTCCAGTGCACCAGTAATCGAAGCGCCAACTCAAATCCAGATGCTACCGGCACCGCAGCTGGAAAAACTCGAATCGAAGCGCCGGATCGATTGGAGCTGTGTGCAGCCCCGAAATTATGATTCAGCATCCGCTGATTGGCAATGGGTTGGCGGGCCTAACAAAACATTTGATCGCCGTAATTCGGGCGAGCAGTTTGGCAAGCCAAATATGATTATCTTTATTAGACCCGACTCTGCCCGGCGGATCCTCCCTGAGGAGTAGGTTTGGAGGAGTAGGAGTGGGTCCGGCAGTCAACATGCTCCGAGCCAGTCAAAAGCGTAATCAAATTTTGTCACATTTAAAGCACTTTTGACACATTTTAAAATCAAATTTTATGGCCAGCAAACGTTCGCCAATAAAGCCAAGTCATCTCAAGTCGTGGTTTCGTTCCCTGGCCTGGTAATGGGCAAACAATTTCCTAAATTTGCGCTGGGGGAGCGATGAAGGCAATCACAGCTCTGCCAGCCAGGCCAACGGCCCGAGCCGGGCCCACACGTTGTTGCTGTCGAATGTACTTAAATCCAATTGACAATTTGAAATTAAAATGCCAAAAGTACAACACACGACCGCAATACCGAAAAGAGCCGGCGAGAAACGGCAGCGGGCGATGCACTAGCAGATGCAAGCCGAAAGCCAAGGAATTATTCATTTTGAATGTGTGCAGGCTCCTGCCGGATATTCCACTCTCTGGAAGACTCGGGCAACCGGAATCGGGGTGCCAGGCGCTAATCAAGGACAGTTTTTGCCAGTGTATAATGAAATGCAACGCTGCGCATTGCACACGCAGCACATCTGGGAGTGTGTTTATCCACGGGTGTGCGTGTTTGTCCCTGGCAGGAATAGAAATTGCAATGTCAGCAATTGGCAGCAGCAAAATCTAAATAAACATTGTCACAAAATGCAACCGAACCCCTCCAGCTGGCACCAGAATCAGCACCAGTTGGAGCAGAGGGTTGTGCAAAAAGGGTTTTGTGGGGTGGGCGCGGTCCACGCCCCCCCCCCCCCCCCCCCCCCTCTCCCCCCCGACTGTCGGGTTGTCAATAAAATTGCCAACAGCTACAAGACTGGAGGGTCTGTCCTGGGTGGCTGTGTGTGTCCTGCCAATAGGTAACTAGTTAGACGGCAGAACGCAAATGCAGTTTTGCATTTGTGCCACGCGATACGGATACACGAGGAGATGGCGAGCGATACTCTCGCCGATGCGGACCCAGATACAGACACGGATACATCCTGTTCCTCCTGCCTGGCCCTGCCACTTGGGACTTTTGTCATTTGCTTTATAAATAAATGCATTTTCGTTTGATGGGAGAGGGGAGGACTCGGCAGGCGGGTCCCTCGCCCAGCTTGCTTGATTTGTCAGCTTGACGCCCTTGATCCACCGCCCCTCCAATCGAGTCCTTCCCTCAGCTCCTTCGCTGCACCCATTTGAATTTCCATTTTGTTTGCCTCGACAGTTTTTCCATTGCCCCCGCCCGACTCGGTCTTTAATGCTCTCCGTTTCCATTGTCATCTTGGACATTAGTCGACACAACGTTCATTTCATTGGATGTCGATACAATCCAATCCATTCACTGCACCGGACTTCTCACGACGAGTGTCTGCAAATATCTGCAGGACATAATTTTAATAAACTTACATGGCATCAGCTGGACGGCAGGCTGGCCGGGCGGGGAAAGCGGAAGCGGAAGTGGGCCAGGGGCCAGGGTGGCTAGCCCTGGTCTGTCCGGTGTCCAGCAGGTTGATTAGAAAAGTTCTGTTATTACAACAGTTTTTCAATTGTTATGGTGCTGCACGGGAATTGGCTGAGGGCTGGAGAGGTAAAACTACAAAGCGGTTGGTTGTTGGAGCGAACAATCAGTGAGAAGCAGCAGGAGGAATATGGAATTACGAGATGACAACTCCATCGTTGAATAATACGGCAGACGGGGGCTTTGGAATAACTCGTTTCAAATCATTTACGACAGCGCTTCATGTGAAAATGAAACTGCAACTGTCGCCCTGCAGGTTCAACTTTGCGACTGTCAGTCGGGTTTTCCGCTTGGAGGGCCGGCACTTAAAGAAGCGACTACCCAGACCCGAGTGCAATTTATCTGCTTGTTAATATTAAATTTTCCACTTGCTGCGCTGTGGCGTGCAATAATTTCCACTATTAAAATAAAAAGCGAAAACAAAACAGAATCGAGGCCGTGACGGAGCAGGAGGGGCGTAACAGGGCGGTTTGCGACTAGGGGTTAAATTTGTCACCCCTTCGCCCGTTAACACGTGTCGTTGTTGTTGCGACAAACCAGCAGCAATCACAACAGCAACATCAGCAGCACAGCAACACAGCAACACGGCAGCAACAGCAACACAAAAGGCATTAAAAGTCACCTTTCGGAGAAAGGACATTCCCCGTTCCCGTTCCCGTTCCCGTTCTCGTCCCCGTCGCTGTCCTTTTCCAATTGTCATTCGCTTTTGTTTTATGGGACTGCAGTTACCCACTCCCCGGCGACTGTTATTGTTGTTGTCAAACTAATTGTACGCAACAAAGAGCAGGGAATGAACATTTTTGTGTGTAAAACATTTGAAAAATCCTTGCAAGGGGCAATTGCACTTGGTGTATGTGTTTTTGTCGCATTCAGGAAGGATTGCTAGGATATGGAAATGAATTCGAAATGAGCCAGCAGTGCCGTAGACGGCAAGTTGTTGCTGTGGACGTTCTGCACGCTCGGCAAATTAAGCCACATAAATAAAAATATATTTTTTATTGTTCGCAGGCCATCCCCTTCCTCACTCCGAGATTCCAGGCCATTCGCACTGCTCCTGGCACACTACGAAATTTAAATTAGAATTTACAGGGCGCGAGGGGTCGAGTGAGCAAATGAAACGCTATAAATTATCGCATCCTTTTCGGTGGTTGCTCCTGCGTCCGGATCTACTTCTATTTCTGTTCCTGCTCCCCTTGGCAGGTAAATTTAAATGCGATTTGTTACGGTTTTGGCTTTTGTCGAATTTCGTTGAAAGTCGCGTGTCCTTGCGGGGCTGGGGAATCCGTTCCTTCGGTAATTTATTCCTAGGATACCAAAATATTGCGACAGGTTTTCCTAATTCGAATCTTATGGGAGCAGGCGTTAGAGGATGTTCGGGTTTTAATTGGAAACGGAGACAACTTGTGGGCGGAGGGGTTTTCAGCTTGTTAGCTGCGAATATCCACCTCCTAGACATACTGTTAATTTGTTTACAACAGAAGTGACGATCAGAAATATTTCATTTTAAACAAACTCCTCCAGGATATTAAAAAAATAACAAGTCAAGTTAATATGAAAGGACCACAGATAATGACCCAAAATCCATTAAGTTAAGTCATCAGGCCACGAAGTCACAGCCTGTGGCCATTTAAGTTATGAAATCAGTACCGTTGGCCGAAAAAAAAAACGGAGAAACATTCACTATTGCTAACGAAGCTTTGAATACACTTTTATCTAAATTATTCACTCGTGAATAAAGAATATAATAATTCTATGAAACAAATTTTTCTCATCGCGTTGTTCTGAATTATCCGGCAACCTAAACACCGCAATTACATTCTTCAAAACTTAAAAGATGCCGGTTTCAAATCAGAGACGAAAACGAATATACCTTTTGAGAGCGTGTTACAAAAAGTGAGGTGATACATTTTGCGAATGAATGACCCGAAAGTGGGCCATCATCAACAAAATATACCTACTTAGTTGGAGGAAAAAATTTTCCACAAAGATGCCTTAAAAGAGAGCCTTTGCAGAAGCACCTAGCGAGTATAATGAACACAATAATGTCAGTTAAAAAAATTGCATTTTCTGTCGTAAGAATAATTTTTTATTCTTGGCAACTACCTCATTAGGAATTGATAGAGTTGGATTTCCTTTTCGCCTTAAATATTAGTAATGTAGGCCCGCACTGTTCCACCACCATATTTATGTAACAATTTCTACGCGGTTATTCAAAGAAAGGTGCCCCATTATTCCCAGACTTTTGTTTTTTTTTGGTAAATATATGTAAGTCCTTGCCTTAACTAATTTCGATATTACTTACTTCGTATTTTTGATAGTGAAGTACACTTACCTGAAATGAAAATTAAATTATTAATTTAATAAGTAATTTTAAAATATACACATTTATTAAATTTAGTTTCTTTGTAAACAATAAAATCAAACAAAACACCTATTAACGTGGTAAGGGGGCGTGGCGATCACGCAGCATCAAAATATAAAAATGCTTGATAATACGACTGAATAAATGCACTTTCTATAATGTTCTCATTCTGCCCCATTCGTCCCCCAGAATCCAGTAAATCCAATTTTGCAAGTTTTCACTTCTACACTTTCACCTCCTTTTCTCCCAAACAAATTTACATTTCTAAGGTCTAGTATGTAATCCTATTTAATTGGTGCATCACTCGTTACGATTGGACCACAATAGAGGAGTTGTCTTCGCACTCTCTCCGGTGCGCTTCGCCACTATGTGAACTGCCGTCCTCAGCGATAGACGTAGGGCCAATTTTCTCTAGTTACTTGTCGTAGTCCCGCAAAATGAAGTTCTAACTTCCGAAAGAAAATGCAAATTTCATTGTTGACCGACATATTTTGGTTGGAAACCTGAAAACACATCTTACTGGCCTCTCCCCTTTTGCCTTCTGCCAAGCAAAAATGCTAATTAAAGTCAGAACGCAATGTTGCGGAAAATGTTTTCGTCCCTGAAGGAGGGTAGGGGTGAGTTACAAGAACGGAGACTTAAAGGTCGCTATGGGCAGCTCCCTTTCACCTAGCTTGTTGTTGGGTAAAGTGTTTTTGTTCTCCGCATCAAAATTTAAAGCAGAGTGTCACCCGAAAAAATTATACTCGATTTAATTTTCCAGTTCAGTTCTTGTCTGCCTTCGGAATGGTCGTTTCCCGGGCCAGTCCTTCCGCTCTACATCTCCCCCTGCTCGGGTGCTCGGGCGTCTATCTCTTCTCGGACTCGGCATTCGGTGTCAAGTTTGACTGGCCCGGGTTCGGGCCTCTACGGGCTCTGGGTTTTGAGTTTGGGTTCCGGTTTCCGAGTTGGCGTTATGCATTGAAATTAATTAAATCACAGCAAGCGCAGCACTGCTGATGTCTCCGCCTCCAGTTATGCGAGGACGGTGTCCTTTCTCTGGGCCTGTTCTGCTATCACGGCTCCCAACCGAACTCCGAAGCAGCGCGAAGAACGGAATCTAAGCCCTTTAATTAGTCGGCCCGAATCCTCGCTGGAATACGCAGCAGACCAGCCGAGCGGCCAGTAATTTGCAATCATTGACTTAGGGGCCATGGAATGCCAGCTTAAAGAGCTGTGCCCTGAAATTTTGTCGGAGTGCTGAAACTAAAACCCACAACCAGCCGAGCTGCTTTGCCATTCCATGGAGCTGCCCGGGCCGGCTGGAAATGCACACAAATTTGTGACATGAAAATCATTTAAAATGCAGAAAATATATTGAAAATTCAGTCAGGCACTTTGGAGTCCACACTAAACAAACTAAACAATGTCCTGCCCGACAGGGCGTGCGGTGCTCGGTGCCACGGGGGAGGGGAAAGTGGTCCTATCTATAGAAATTATGCAGGCAAATTTATTATGGCACAGAATTTAAATGAGTCGAAATCGTTGTCATTGTTTTATTTATACAAAATGGGCACTTTGTTGTTGTCGCCCTCGTTGTTGTTGCAGTAATGAAAGTTACTCAATCGGAATATTTCAACTTATGTGCTTAACAATCTCGAAACAGCCACATCCGCACGCAAGGACAATGAGAAGTGAGCATTTGACAATGCAGCCCCCTCCCCGACCGCCAGTGCAGTCCTGTTCTGTGTACCCATGGGAATCGCCAATTTATTTGTCACTCTCACTCGACCCTGGGGCATTTACCCTTCCCTCCACCTACCCCGTGTCCCGTCCTGTTTCTCAGTCTATCAGTCTCCCAGTCCATTAGTCGGAGTTGGCATCCTTTGTTGACTTCATTCAGTTTTGCGGTACATTTGATTTGTATTTCGCTCTGCTTCCTCGCTTTGTTTCTTCATTGGCATTTTGTGCTTTCTGATTTCCCCAGCAGACATCGAGAGCCAAAATCGAATCCGGTCGTTCCCCGGCCGATATCCTTTACGTCCCCCTTCGAATTGTCATCATTATAACGTTATTGGATGTGTGAAGAACGTGCGAAAGGGGTAATGAGGGGCGAAGAAATCGGGTTAAGCATTACATCAATTGGTCATTGATGGGTTGGCAGCCATGTCCTTCTCCTTACCCCGAAATCCTGGCGAGCCTGGGCTGCAGATGACTGGAAGTCTGCAAAATCGGAGAATGCTAATGCGTGGAACGAGAAAGCGGACTGGGCGAGGGAAATCTCGGAGACTGCACACTTCAGGCTTAATTTCCACACAAGTCGCACGCAAAGACAATCGAAAGTGTCGCCCGAGAACTCTATTAAAAATCTTTTAGAGCTCTTAAGTATGAAGAAGATGATGAAGGAGAGCCTGCAGAATGGCGACAGTCGGCAGACAGACAATGCCCCTGACTGGAGGACCTCCAGCGCCGGGAGCCAGGAGCGCCAGGAGCGGCAGCCGGGGAAGCGACACGAAACACTGCTGTGGATGAAGATATTTATTTTAGGGATAAAAGGAATTCAGTAGGGCTTAAAAGTGCGGATGAGGGCCACTTCACGAGCAGCGCAAGGAGCGAGCAGCGAAGGAGCGACCAAGGAGACAGGCAAGACGAGCAGGACACACACGAGCGACAATGAAGACGACCAGGACTCCACAATGGGTTCGGGACCGGGTGGCACGGGGGAAAGGGCGCGCGAAAAGTGCTCAAGAAAACACCGAAGAGTTGAAAATGACGTTAAAGTAAACAAGATGAAAATTAAAAGCACCGAGGACAACAGAGGAAAGCCGGGAAACAAAAGCGGTCCGCGGAGGAGGAACGGTGCGCGGAGGGCAGGGGCTCGCGGCCTGGTGTCGGGATTTGATTTAAAAATGGAGAGGCATTTAAATAAAAATCTTGTTGCATATTTACGGCGCACAGCCGATGACGAGTGGAGGGGCGGGGGCCGAAAGCAATTTGAGTGCAGCTTAATTGTCACTACCAACGGTTGGACGGCCCTTTCGGCCCTGTCGGCTTTTGCCCCCTCCGGCGTCACTTTCTTTTATTTTCAGTGCCCGTTTTGCCCGGCTTTTGTGTGCTCTCTTTGAATAATTTAAAACTGCCAAAAAGTATGCAAATGTTTCCCGATTCGCTCTCTGCCCGACCCCTGACCACCTGGCAGTTGACCCGCTCCAAAAAGGCCGCCGGGCCCAGTTGGAGCCCAGATCCCAGCACCTTTCTCAGGGAAGGTCCTCACACTGCTGTAATGTTTGTATGAGTCCAAGAGAGGTCCGTTCCGCCTGAAATGCTGCGCTAATCACAGGCGCTTCCATAGGGGCTCCCTAAAAATAAAGTTTAGGTAATCTCGCTCTTCAGCTGAACGAGTTCACTGCATAGGACTGCAATCTGGACATGGAATCAGCCTACGCCCAGATCCGGCACAAGCTCCATATCAGCAATTTCAGCCATGCCCCACATGCAACATGCCAAACTCGGATATTATTATAATTCCAGCTCTTTTTCAGGCTCTTCCGAGGCCGAGCGGCCTTCAAGCAGACACGAAGGACGAGGCCCACTCCCCGGACCATTCGCCATGACATATTTGAATGCAAATTTATGCAAAACGTGTCAATGTGCTAACTACAAAAACAAACGAGTGCGCACTAACGTGTGACTAAGGCTGAAAAAGCGCAAGAAAATCATCGCAGTATGATCCAAATCCTCATCAGGGCCTGTATGACTGACTGACTGGCTGGCGGCTGGTGGCTGACTGGATGACTGACGTTCGTGGCAAGTCAACAAGGGGCGAAGCTATGTGCCAGTGGGCCCCTGGCCTTCTTCTGCTCGCGCCTGATTGACGTGACCAGCGCTCGCTGCGCTCTCTAATCCGTTAATAGAAACATTAACGAGGCATTTTCCGAAAATTATTTCGGGCACGCGATACGTCCTGCCCTGCCGATCCAGCCCAACCCATCCCATTCCCCTCCACTCCATCCCATCGCATCCCGGCTCATCCTGTTCAGTTCATTTCAGCTGGGCTCGGGGGAAGTCAAGTCGAGCCGCTCTTCAGGACGTCAGTCAAGTTCAAAGTGCAGTACTGGCACAGTGCCTGCTACAAGTCAGCCGCCGCTCAGCGCAGGTCGGAAAACGGAGAAGCCTTTCGCCTCGCTTTAATTTCCCGTCGATCGTTAACCCTTCGGCTGCGTGCTAGTGCTGGTGCCGGGGTTGGTGTGAGTGCGAGTGAGAGTGGGTCCTGGAAAAGGGGTCTTGAATTCGAGCTTGGGGTGGGCGCCCGCTCCTCCAGAACTGTGGCAATCAGTGCACGTCATGGACTGGTGGTTGCTTCCAGTTCAAGCAGCCCGAAATAATTGCATTGTAATGTGCAAAGTGTCTGCCACCCAGAGGCCACCCCATCAGCCCACCCCTGCCTGCAGTGTTTGCATGTCGAGCTGCTGTAATTTTTGCACGTTCATCTATGCCAGTGTGTTGTGTTTGCTGGCTGTGCGCACACTTACTGGCAGCCACTGTGTCTGAGGAGAGCGCCCGTCTATGTGTCGGTAATTTCCAATCTCACTTTGCAATCGTTTTACAACATTTTGCTTTTATTTTATGCCAAAAGCGCTGCTAGCAACTTTTTGATGGCCTCCCTTTCCTTCATGGCTCCCCGCTCCGCTCGCATTTTATTGCAGTTTACTATTTATGTGTCTGCAGCAATTAAAACGGAAACTAGTTGAGTGCCACAGTGGGACCGTTCGCCCAGCAACTCTGCTCAAGTGTCCGCCCGAGATCGCGACTCCGGCCACTGTGCCGGGTCCCCTGGCCACCGCCCTTCAGCTTGGCAGTGCAAAGTGCTGCTAATTTGTTTTAGATCAATGACCAGCAGCGACGTGCGGAATTTCGGGGCCACGTTCGGGACCGGTGGGGCGGGGAGCAGGGTTCTCAAGCTAGACAGGAACGACTCCTATCACAGAAGCCTATTATTGGAATTGAATAAATGGAGCGTTAGGCACTAACTATGTCGACAGAGGATAGATTTATTTATGTCAAAGAATCTTCTTATTCGAATGCCCCAGCAGTAGTGGGCACATTAAGATAAATCCAAAGTGTTTTGTGGCTTGTGGGCCATCATATGATGATATTTCGCGCTGTTGTCTTCAGTAAAAACGTAGAGTTATGTTTGCTAAATTCAGAGTTGCTCGGGCTATCAATTATATTTGTTATATGTTCACCAGAAAACCTCAAATTAGTACCCCGGATCTTTTACTCGTGCTGTCAGCCTCACTTTCAAGCTTTGAATACATACATGGATCGGTGACCATTTGGTTTCAATAAATTGAGGAGACGAACGAATCGAAAAGTCGCAGGGCTCTGACGAACAACCAGTTCCAGGCCCTCAGCGGGCTCCTTTATGGCCTTGTCGTGGCATTTGGGCGCGCCTTTTGTTGGCTGCGCCGCACCACTAAAATGTAATAAAATAAAGTGTCGGGGATTTTCGGTTTCCGCTTGGATTCCCTGATTGCAGGAGGAGACAGGTATCCGCAGCCCACCCCTGCCAGAAAGGGCGGCGCGGCCCGCAGGCCGTCAATGGTGTGAAGTATGCAAAAAAGGAAGCCAAAGCGGAGCTGGCAAAAATCGATTGAACAAAAAATGTGGCCAGCACCAGGATTGCTTTGCGTGTGGTTCCGAGAGCGGGGTGGACTGGGCCGCAATCCCAGCTGGTGCGAGCCTCCGCACAGTATCTGCTCGTCCATTTCCCGAACGAGTCCTGCTCACTTGTGTTTTATAGATTTACTTTTATTGTGCGGTATTTATTGCGGTATTCGCCGCCAGACTTTTTCTGCGCCCATTTCTTGTTGTCCGAAATCGCGGCAGAGTTCAAGCCGAGTGCCCGGCAATGGGTCGTGGATGGCGATGGCTGAATTTTTTGGGGGCAGGGGTCCGGGCCATAAGCCGCTTAAATTGGTTGGCCTTTTTCTGGGCCAATTTTTCTGTTTCGTTTTGGTTTTTCTGCCGAGTTTTGGATTTCGCCGGCTGTAAAAGTTTTGCCGCTCTGGTTATAAAAATTGTTAATTAAGTTAAGTTTGAAATGTTGTTTTACGGCTGTGTTGCGCCCTTTTATGGGTGTGCCTTGTTCGGTAATGAAGGCAATGAAGCGGAAGTGCGGCTTAATTCAATTCTTGACCGCATTTGGTTGTGGAACCACCACTGTGTTTTGCCAATCGAAATTAGGTATTTGCCAATCGCCTTTCGTTCGATTGGGTATGAAAGGAAAGCAGGCTAACAAAGCTCCTCCCTGAGTCGCTGGAATTTCCCCACACACCTCGCACACAGACGATCTCCGTGTTGGTTTTGGCAACATCATTAGGGACTTCCCCGCCCACAGTTTGGGGCTTTGAGCACCTGACGTGTGTGTTTACCTGAGCTCGCTGCCTGCTTGTGTTTGCTTGTTTATCCCGCCCATCGCAGGCGCAAATCCTGCAAATGGCGCATTGTGTTGCTTATCTGCCGGAGAAAGCTCTGAAAGCACTGAACGCGGAGGCAGCGCACCGCGAAGAAGTGCTTACACTTGCGCAAATGCAACACAACAAACACGGGCAAACAAGGACTAACACCGGGGGCTGAAGAAGACGTTGGCTCTGTTATTTAAATAAACCGTTGCATACTTTGTGGCCCGCCTTGTGTGGGCGGGGGGCGTGGACCGGTGGGTGGGAGGGGGTCAGAGCGGGGCGGCAGTGGAGTGGATACAGAGTGAAACTTTAAATCTCATTTGAATTATTATGGCGGAAAAAACCGCTCGACAGTTGCGCTGTTCGCTCTTTGTCTGCATTCTGTTGCATACTTTATGGCGTTTTAAGTGCTGCGACGATTTTGCAAATGCTGCAGAATGTGTAGTTGTTGCCACCGGCCTGTCGCGTGTTGCCTGTCAGGGGTAATGCGCCCAGTTAAATGAAACTATGCAACACTCCGCATTACTTTCTGCTCCTGACCCAGTTTCGCCCGCCGGATAGCGGATGAGTAATTAAACAAGCGACTGACATCCGGCCAAAGGCCAATCGATTCGAATATGAGAGGCATCGGGCTTTCGTTTCACCAGTTGAGCGGTAAGCCGAGCTTGAAGCACGCTAATTTGCACCAGGGAGCGCTGGTCGGAATTTCGAGGGCCGTCATTGAAAACAAACAACCCCGTTTATTCCACTACATGTTAATCAAATGATATGACTGTGAAATTATTAAAACATTTCAAGTGGCCGGAGAGCGAAAGTGAAGGCTCTGCGAATCTCCTCGCTGTAGTATCAGCGGTTTGCAGTCACTTGATTCTATTCTCGTCATAATTTATAAAATGCCGGTTGAATTCCATGATTTCCACACGCCATTAGCTGCTCGTGCTATTTCGCGCTGTTCCAGGACCTCAAAGCGGTTTCGGCAACTAACCGGCACTTTAAGCCGCCAGCAACCGCGGCTACCGCCGTCTACTGCCCGCTCCACCTCCCCCTCCTCCAAAGGGATTCTGGTACGGATGCAACTTGATCATTAACAGTGAATGTAGACCGCCGAGTGCGGAGGAGGGAAGTGTGCCAGGCACGGAAGCTGCACTATTTAACAGCTTCGAGCAATTGCAAACGTAAATCAAGTGCCACACTTTGCTGTGGCACCACCGTGGCACCATTCCTTTCCATTAATATTTTATTTGTTACGCGCCCAGGCAGAGAGACATGCTGACCGGACAAAAAAGTAACTCATTTTAAATAGCAACCGTACCGTAAAGAAATGATTTACTTTGCCACAAAAACCAAAATGGTTACGAAACGTCGTTTTAGGTTATTAAACAAAAATATTTTTTTTTGCATAAATGTGTACCTAAAGTATCCAAGAATGTGGTCCCAATATTTCAGAAGAAAATTGCAAGAACTTTTAAAGTAGAGAAATAAATGGTAAGCAAGCGTCGGGAAAGAAGAGGCATATGTATTGTATTCGTGATAAAATAATTTTCTAGTTAAACCTAAAAAGACTTTTAAAAGTAATGATTACCCACTTTTTACACAACCTAATGGAACATTTTTGAAAAAAACGTGGCTTTTTTTAATTGAAAATATAAAATTTTTCACACACCCTCGGCGAAATGCCTGGTACAAGCGTAATATAAATTATGTTTAATTGATAATAATAAACAATGAAACCTAATACTTTTGTTTTAATCGAACACTTCCTTCCTTTTCAAAAATAAAATCGTCGAAAAAATCGTTATTTTATACTTCTAAAGCAGGATTTCCTTATAAAGTATACTGTAAGTTAAGTAAAGTTGCCCTTCTGAATGTATTCAAGTTTGAAATACAATTTGCATACTTTTAGACATCTGGTTATTTGTGGGGGGACCCCAAATAAATGTGCATTCGGATGTTTTTATAGTTTTAAGCCTATTCCTTCTTAATCGAACCGGACTAGGACAGCTAATTCTTTATATTAGAGATACGTGCCTAAAATTTCCTCACGGCCAAGGCAGAATTTCCGGCACCGTGTCACGGCCACAGCACTGGAGGTCGAAGAAGGGGAATACGGTCTGCTCCATTGGCATGCAGCGTAGTTCGCCTGGCAACTCCTGGCTTGGGAGAGCGGGAGCTGCCAACTGTTGGATGGTGTTCCTGCACAAGCTCACACAGTTTTGATTTATTATTTTGATTCCTGTTACTTTACTACCTGCCAGGATGCAGCCAGGCTCCGCCACTACGCCTCCCCTGCCACGTCATTGTATCCAGAGCACGGTAGTTGTCGAAGCTGTTCTTTATTTTTATTCACACGGTTTCTGGTTTTATTGCTCCAATTACTTCATGTACTACTCGTTTTCCCGCACTCCCCTCCCGCCCAGTGAAAGGGTGGCACTCGAGAAGATTTAATATTTTCCTCTTCTGCTTTCTTTTTACTGTTTTAATTTATCGCGGTTGCAGAGCTTTCGAAGGTTTCTGTGAGGCAAACTAGTACAAATCAAGCACGATAAGAAGTTCGCTCAGAGATTTTCCTCTGTCGATCAGTTCATCGGATACAAGGATTTAAGTTTGGTTGAGCCATGGAATGCAGTTAATCCCATTTGAGAAGGGCTTTTTTGCGAAAAGCCATCCTTCAAAGCTCTTTCAACTACTTGATGGGCCCAGCCAGCAACAACTTGATTCCAATTAAGCCCTCACAATCATAAGCTGAAAGGTTGGAGCTCTCCACTCAGCTACTCCCCTTCAGAAAGCCATTTGGCGCTGGGTTTTCGCGACCCCCTCGACACCTGATCCTGCTGTGGCTCCTCCCGCCGAGATGCAGTATGCAAAACGCTTAACTGCACATAAAATATACAAAACTAACTTAGTTCGCGCATATCGCAGGGCATAACTCACGGCCACCCGGCTCCAACGTGCTTCCCAGCGAACCCTTGCAGCGTGTGCCACTTGCCATTTGTAACCGACTGCACAAGAACAAAACTAGTGACAATAAAGGGGCGGAGAGGAGCCCATAACGAGCTTCGCTATAGCTGTTCCCGGAGATTGCCCTGGGTCTGAGCACCGGCTTTTCGCTGGGGTCACCTGAAACTGGCGACCGAAGAAAGATCTTTAACTCGGATGGGGATTGAATAATTCCACTCTCGCCGAGATCCTGCCCGGATTTGATCCGTGCCGTTCGCGCCGTGGACACCGCTTAGATGCCATAAGCATTTCCATATCAAAGATATGTATTTTTAAATCCCCACTCGCATCGCACTCCGCTAATGGCAACTGCTGAGTGGATGCAACAAAGCGAGTGCACTCTGCGGGGCGAGCAGTGGGGCAGGTCTTCGACTGGGCTGGGTTATGTATAAATTCATAAAGGGAGCCACAGGAACGGGGAACGAGGCGAGGCGGGGGACAGCGAGAGAACCACTGCGATGCCACTGCGACTGCGGCAACATGTTGTAATTGCGTATTTTATAGATATGCGTGGTCCTTGCGAGCGGAGGAAAGGAGTGGGCGGCTGTTGTATCTGCCATTCGCTCTGTTTGCTTTTGTTTGGTGCGGAAATGGCAGCCGGTGTGCAGCGGAATATGGCAGTAAGGGCAACATCACGCATACGCCATGTTGCGCCATTTGAAGTTGTTGGCGTATACGTAATTTTTATTTTACAAGCATACAAAAACGAAAAAATGGCGAGAACAGAAAACATTCAGCGCTGAAAAATGCATTCAGAGCCACGGCAATAACAAAAATGGCACACAGAGCACAGAGAAATTTTAATTGCTCAAAAAGCGTCGACAAGGGTCGTGGCGGAACACATGTACATTTTGGTTGGGGACGGCCAAACTAAATTTGGGTCCGTTATGGGAAACGTTCCTTTTTATGACTTTTAATTCAATCAAAGCTGAATGAAATTAGGAAAGGAGAACATCAATTATTATTTTCGTATGCCGTTTGTTCCGACGGATTTGGGCTTCGGTGAAAGATCGAGGGTGGAACCAAACATTTACTCGGTTTTATGAAGTTATAGCTTCACTTTGAGCACTGTAGCCATCTCTTGTATATTTCTACATTGTATGCCTATTTGTGCAGGTGAAAGTGAAAGGCCGTTCCAAAGAAATGAAGGGAAATTCACAAAAAGTCGCACGCAAGTGCGCACTTAGCGTGCCCTGCCCTTTCTACATCCTGTTTCAAATGCTTCTCTGTGTGTGTGCATTATCAGCCATGTGTGAAAATCAGGACATGCGCGTGAGAGGAAGGGCTTTGTTTGGGCCACGTTAGAAACTAATGGTGATAGCACGGACTCGTCGCGTTGCTTTCCCTTGCTTTTAATGCGATTTTCATCACAGGGAACTCCAAGGTTGACATTCAATGTGCAGCGGCGTTTGAGTGTGAATGGTTGGATAAGCATTCTGAGTCTGTTCTCCATCGAATTCCGTTTATCAGGCTAAAATTTTGGCACTTACTCGGTGTTTGCATAGTCGTCTTACCCAGTAACTTCAAGTTGAATTAATAGAAATCTATTATGCACAGATTGAGTATTCCATTGCTTTTGGTCTTCGCAACGGCTCACCGATCTGCCGTTTCCTTGGAAGACGGGTCAGATGAGCTCTCCTGCCCGTTGATCCAGGAGGCCCGCTTAAAGTTCCTCTGCGGAGGAGTATACACCGCCGATCTCTTCTTGAAATACAAGGACGCTCTCACTACTGTTGAGGCTCCCTACTCGGTTTTCTACCACCTCCAAAACGGGTTCTATTTTCTGTTGGTGAGCTTCAATGAGTCCCCAGTGCAAAAGTGCGAAAGTACGATCCAGCTGAACGATGGCTTAGACTTCTTTTGCGGAGACGGCGAATCGCCCTTGAGACTGGCGAAGTCCCAGGTATTTTGCCACAGGAACATAATGAGTTACGTTGATGACCTGATATACGAGTGCACAAAGCCAATTACCCATTTTGTAAATGCGGAATGGGAGGGAGAGGCTGCGATCCACTATGCTGCCAAGTCCAAGCCACAAAAACTGGATTCTGCTGCACGGATGCCTAGCCTCGGAGCTTTGCTGTCCTGCCTGGCATGCGCCTTGCTACCGAAGTGATTTTGCTGTCACCTGATATATTTGAAGTTGAGGATGAATTCCAGTCTGATCAAAATGCGATTCTGCTCCATGTTCGTGCTGCTCTACATTGTGCGTAAGCTGGATGAAGCCAAGAGTAGACGCGAGCTCAAGGGAAAGCTGGCGATAGACGGATCTTCAGCTCTACTTATGCAGACAACAATTTCCCAAGGACGAAAGAATAAGGAGCTCTTCAGCACCTTGCTCAAAATTATTCCCAAGTGATTTTTTCTTTTCTTTTGTCAATCAATAAAATTCATATTAGAGAAACTTTGCACTGTGTATGGGATATCAGACCCAAGCCTTTAACCCCATAGAGCTAATGACTTTGCCTAAAGTCCCTGCCCTCGCAAGTTTTAAGTTCTGTGGATCCAGCACAGGCCAATATGGCGGCAGTCCATATAAGCACATAAATTACGCCAACGCCAATGACAATGACGACAATGAAATGTGATGCCCCTCCCTGTGTGCCTGAAAATGGCAGTGAGCCGGTCCTGTGTGTGCGGCTGTCCATGCCTGCATTTGGCTGCCATTGTTGGGATGTCTAAAATTTCATGCCACAACAGCAATGTCCAACTACAATGGACTCGGCTGGACCTCTGACTAGCAGGTCGCCGCCCATGTTGTTTATCCCAGTAAAATAAGCAGCTTCGAGATAATGCATGCAATCACGGGGCAAACGCCACCGCAGACGAGGAGCGGGGTGGCGGCGGATTGGGTGTGAGGATAGTTGATCCACCGCCGCAGTGCTTGAGTGGCAAGCCCTCCATCGATCGATAGAATAACTATTCGGAACCATTTTATTGACATAGTAAAATACCAAAATATCGCGATAGCAGAAAGGGGATCGTGGTCACAAGGAGGGGCACAACCGCGGGGCATTGTATGCGAGGTCCTGCCTCGTCCGTCCTCCTGATGTTGTCCTTCATGTAGGCGATGGCCACCGAGATGGGCGGCGATCCCTCCGTGCTCGGCTTCTTGGCACACGCATCGTACAGGTGTGTGGTATAGTGGAACGGGAAGTTGATGCAGTGCAGCCGAGCGGCCTCCGTGTTCGGCTCGATGAAGTTGCGCCCATCGCAGTAAAACTTGCCGCTGTTCATGACCACCGTGTAGCAGTTGAAGAGCTGGGAGTCGTAGAAGGAGATGAGCAGGTAGGACGGGTCGTGGGTGTCGGACCGCTTCCAGATGGCGTACGGCGTCCCGATGGCTGGGATGCGGTCCTTGTACTGCAGCCGCATCTCCTCAACGTAGGTACCGTGGCAGACGAACTGCAGGATGTATCCCTCAAGGAAGGTGCAGTTCTCGTCCTTGCATCGGGCCGGGACAGGTCCGAGGATGAGCAGGAGCACTAGGAGGAGCACTGGCTGGAACACAGGAATCGGCGAGTGGGGCTGGAGCTGGAGTTTTGGCGAAGGCGGAGTCGGACTCGGTGGCCTGCGGGGCGGCCGCAGGGCATGCCGAGAGTGCTGGGGATGCTGAGGATGATGGAGCGGCGGACAGTCGATCCACTTGTTATTCAGACTTCGTGCGCTTGAGAGGCGCACTGGCATTGCTTATAGGCAAATGATTCTTTGATCATTTTCGAAAAATTTGATGGGAATTTCCAGGAGAATAAAAACGGTTCCGATCACTTGTCTCCCGCTTGACAGAAGTTTCTCTCGTTGCCCCCGCCCTGCGATTCGCACCTTACCATCTGAGGGTCCAAGGAAGAGCTCGGTGGGCCTCGGAGGGAATGTCTCGATTGGGGACCCGCCTGGCGTAGTGAATGGCCACGCGATCGATCCTCGGCTCGGGAGGCAGGCCACAGTGCTTCATCAGCTCCCGCACATAGGAGAACGAGAAGTCGAAGCAATGGAAGCCCTCGGGTCGGATGTGGATGCCGGGCTCTTCGGAGTCTGAGCAGTGAAGACAGTTGAGGCTCAGGCTAACGTTCTTGCAGGTTGATATGGGGGACTCGTAGAAGGAGACCAGCAACTCCAGACTCGGCTGTCGCCTCCACCAAAGAAAGTAGGGCATGTCGGCCTTGACCCAAATGTCTCGGTAGTTCAGCTTGAGGTCGGTGCTGTACTCGGCCTTGCAGGCCAGTGTGAAGGGCACCTCGTTTTCCAGCATAAACTCGCAAGAGTCGAAAGAGCCCTCGGAGGAGGCCAGAAGATAGGCGAGTGGCAGCATCCACAGCTTCCCTTTCATGGCTGACTGAGTGGGGGTACAACGGGTATGGATGACGACTGATAAATCATGGCTGACATTTCGGAATCGATAGCTATCCTAGCCCACGAAATTATTGAAAACAATCAACACTGTAATTTGAACATGAAATTTTGATGTATAATTGGTACGAAAAGGAGAACGTGTTCGCTGGTACAAAATCTATAAGTTATTAATAAAGGGTCTCGGCACACACGACTACCAGCAGCGCCCTTAGCAGACTGAATGTTCGCGCACCGCTCATCGGGACCTCGGGAATTTTGATGGCAAGAGAACCGTAGAACAGGATCGGCTTCTTGGCCACTTCGTCTCCGTCACCCAAGCCTTTTCCAAGGCAATGCCTCTCAAGTTCACTCGGATAGCGCAGATTGAAGGGGAAGCAGTGCAGAGTAGAAGGTGAGACAATAACTTGTTGATAGGTTCCGTTCCCTGACGTCCCTAAGAAGAATTGGCTAAGCAAAAACCCATTTTTTCCCAGAATGATGGAGTCAAATCTTGACAGCTTCGGGGAGTAGAACGTGATCAGGACCATCGAAACGCCGTCGTTGTCGAAGTCGTCCGCCTCGCTGTGCCACACGGAGTAGGGCGTTTCCGGGGGTGCTCGATAGTCCCGAAACAGTGTTTGCAGATCTTTCGTCACTTTACCCTTGCACACGAATTTAAAGGGTACCTCGTAGGCCAGTGAGCAATTTCCTGAGCTTCGAAAAGCACAAATTTGAAGTGTGGGCGCCAGCAAATATACCAAAAATCCAACTAAATTCAAGTGTAAGCGCATGACAATAAATTTCTTTTATTCCTTATAGGTTTCCAATTCTAAACACAAGCGACATTAGCCGCAAGGCTATAAGAACCTGGTAAGGTACTGTGTATGTTACCAAAACTAAGCGCCATTATAATAACCATTAGTATTAAAACCATTCGGTTTCACAAAATTCAAGGATTTAAAAAAAGTTTCAAATTTAAATAAAAGCTCTTTATTCCATTGACAAGCTTGTTCCCCCTTTCTCATTTCTTAAAGAACGTTTGATTGTTAGATTTATTTTAAAAGAGTGATGTATAATACAATAAAATACGCGGGCTTTTGTTTATTTTCTACTGAAATAAGATCAGAAATAAATACAAGATGCGAAGACTAATGGAGGTAAGGTAGAAAGCAAAGTTTTCGTTCCCATTGAAATGCATTCAATTGGGTAAATCATTACTCAGCAAATAACACCAATAAAAGAACAAGTTTTTCCGTTCGGGGCATCTTTATTCCGATTCAGAGTCGCTTGTCAGGTCAAGGATGGACCATGACCAACTTTTGCAAAAAGTTTTAAAAAAATATGTGTACAAGTAAAAGATGGGAAACTTCTTAAAATTTAATTAAAATAATTAAACCTTTTCCCAATATATCCAAAATACCCACACATATTCTACAGAGAGGGAAAAATAACAACACGAAATAATAAAGAGCAAGAACTATATATGGGGTATGCGTTGGAATACAATGGAAAATATTAAGTGACCCTTTAGCTAATATATTGCTCAATTTAATCAATGTATTTTGATATAACTTATTTGTTCATTAAGTAGTGCATGAACTAGTTAATTTATATAAAGTATAAATAAAGAGTTCTAAGCGCATGCGATAAAATTGTGTATAATAATGGGGAAAAATTCTTCTTTTGTTTTTCAAAAGATAACAATAACTGCGGACTTTTGTTTTACCTTTTATACAATTCACCCTCGTCACTCAATCTGTTCTTGGAGTTCACTGCAGCAACTACGTGCCAGAGGAGATACTCGATCGCAGGGGCCAGCGAAAGTAAAAAGGAGAATTCGACAAATTGATTTACATGTTCTTGTATTTGCAGTCATTGAAAGAGCTGCAGCAATAAAATGATTGGGTCTGGGGGAGGGAAGGAAATTTACTTTCAATTTCGCCCCGATGACAATTTTTCCGATTTAACTCCATTTTATGTGGGTTGTCCCGGAGTATGGGCCTTGGTCTTTCTTTGCCTTCCTTTATTAAATTACAATAATAAATGGGGTGCGTATGTGCTCTGGAAAGCTGCGTCCTGAGAACCGGAGTGTCAGCTCAGAGTGTAGCGCAGGTGTATTGTCTGGCCGATATAAAAGCCCGAAGAAAAGAAGCGAATTAAGTCGGGAAGATGCCAAAACTGCCAGTGAATGACATTCCGGGCCGAACCCCTTCTGGCACATATTCAAAGCTGAAATTACAATTCCATCTCACCATTCGCAGACTTTGCTGCCGGCATAGCGCGCTGAAGTCCTTTTTACGCCCTCAAACCTCCTCCGCAATATCCATCGAGCGGCCTTTGTGCCGGCTTCATTGTAATTTTAATACATGTCACATGATTTGCAGCTGGCGATGCCTTCGGCACTTCTCGTTCCACAAGCTTCCCCAGGTGGTGACAGCTTTGGCTGTGCTTGGCTTCGTCTGCGCTGACACATTGCCAATACATAAAAAGATCCACAATCGCTGATTGCAGGTTGTATTAGCATGAAGCCTTGACAAGCCTAAGTTGCGAAGCTCGCAAAGATCAGAGTTCTTAAAGGGAAAGCGTTCATTCTCAACGATATCAATACGGGGTCGGTACATAATTAGCATTAAGCTATCGGTACCAATGGAGGTTTTATAATGAGTGGTAAGCCAATTCGAAGAGACGCATCTCAGGCCCCAATCTGCAGATAAGGGTCGAATCCAGAAGCCCTAACTATCCACGGGTAGCTCCAACAAGTGGTGCGGGAAATGATTCCATTAGTAAAATAAATAAACAAAGGCCAAATAAATGATTTAGCAGGTACAGTCGCCGAATTCTCCGCCTGTCACGACCAGAACGGAGCGGACAAATCTCAAACCTCAGGCGTCGCGTGCATAAACCAGATGCAAACACCCCCCGTTCGAACAAGTGCCTCCGCTTCGCTCATTTCGCAGAGGTCTCCCAGGATGTAACTCGACGGCGGCCGGCTGAATACATATTACATGAGCCGCCCAAGTGGAGCGCACACATATTGACCCACTTCGATGCTGGCAGACAGCCCCCATCCCAGTCACTCGCACGGCACCTGGGCTAAGAAGCCCGAGTAGTTTTGGTTAATAAAGTCAAATGCCACCAAAATCAAAAGGAAAACGCCACTTACGACTAATGGCATCACGGCATGGGTGGCGAGATGCCACGAGGACCTCATCCTGTCACATCTATCCACGCTGCCCCCAGCAGCCGAGGCAACAACAACAGCCACAATGGCCCTTGGATATCTGCCAGAAACCTAGGTCCGCTGCCGAGTTGGGGGAGAACTGGGGGATTTTTAATTGCATTAACTCGCGCACAGTGGGCCAAGCAAGCGTGCCACTAAAGTCTTAGCGGGAGGAAAAGTAACTTGAATTTAAAATAGTACGTTTTAAAGCTTCGAGTGCAATGAGTTACCTATGAATAAAAGAAGTTGTCTGTTAACCTGTTAGGATCAATACGAAAACATATTAATAATAAAAGACTTTACAATTATAGTAAGTTGGTTAGGCCTGGGTATATATTAGCCCACTGTGAGTCAGCGTTCTTAGGGCATCTCCCTAGACATCGCGATTGGCCCGGCTTGTGTGGCACTTAAGTGCGTGCCGAGGCCCCCAGATATTTGATATTGGGTTATTTGATTTGGCTCGCAGCTTGATTGCGGCTTTTAGTCTGAGTTGGCTGTCCTTTGCAGGAGCTTGGAGGTATGCAAATAGTTCGAGAGATGCGGGCCCAAATGTATTAGCAATTCTTTATTGGACTCGGAATTACTTTTATTAAACCCTCTTTTACCAGTTTAACCGAGGTTTGTATGTTTTATTATTTTAATATTTATGTTTTTAAATTTTATACAAGTTCCTTCCTTGCTTCAACTTGTCTGGATAAAATGGGCAAGGAAGCGATTATTTCTAAGCAAAATGCGTTTAAGCAAATTACGAATAAAGATTTTTATTTAAGGCGGTTTTTGACTATAGTAGGTACTTGGATTTCCGCGAAAAAATAAGCTGTGCCGTCTTGGGATGGGTACCCTCGGCATGGAGTGTCTCTAAAATTATTATTGGTCACACCGGGTATTGCCTTTAACGGGTTATGAAGAAATTCCCCCTAAGAAAAGTGGCGGCAAAAAAGGAATGATAGGGTACCTTTCAGTAAAACTTTCAGTTGTTGTCCCCCAGTGAGACGTCGAGACTGGCAAGGACCACCTTCGTAAGCGCGGACGCGTTAAAGGACCTTACGTGCTGCCACAGCATAGGAGCCACCGAAAGTCAGCCGGGGAAGCGGAAGTGGGTTCCACACAAACGACAGCAAATTATTCGCTGTCAGGACAGGACAACGGAATAGCAGTCACACGGGCCGAGTGTGCGTGTGGGAGATTCCACAGAACAGTGTGGGGATTGGGATTGCGTGTCTGGCAAGTCGGCGACCGAAAATCAAAAGAAAATTGATATTAAGAAATTGCACGAAATGAGTAAATGAAGCGTGGCCGCCTAATGGACTGACGTCTGAGCTGAGCTGAGCTGAACTGAACCGAACTGAGCCAAGGAGGGCGTCTGATTGCCACCTTGGAAAAGATGTATTAAAAATTCCACGAAAACTAATCAATGTCAAATGTCCGTTGATTGCTCCACGCCGACGGCCCAGATAGATAAAGCCAGGGCCTGGGCGAATCCACGCGTGGTTAGCTGGAATTAGAAAATGATTTCCTTTTGTCCCGAGTAATTTATTGGCTGCCATAAATTGGCGGGGGAGTGTCGTGAGGAGTGTCATCGAATGGGTGGATCTCTAAGGCTTTTAATGATTTCCCCCGGTTATCTTTATATTTGAGCTTTCGCTAAGCCCTGCTCGTTTTCATGTTTAATTTAATTTACACTATCACTTGTCGCATCCGGATTGCGATGGCTTTTAGGACCTAAAACTTTGGTAATTGCACATTTTCCGCTCAACAAGTCAAAGTGAAACGGATGGTCCGCAAGTGCGGCATCATAATTCCAGCAAATAGCAGATTAAGCTGCCAGTCTCGGCTGTTGAGTTTATCGTGAATATCAATACAGACAATTAAGCTCAGCTAATAAGCGACTTAAAGGTTAATCTGTATCCGAATTCAAAACTAGTTCAGCATCTGTGTGCATCTCTTCCAGGGACAATGGTTGAGTGTAGCATTTGCGAACCACCTAGAAATCGGGTTGCACCGCAGTACAATGTGCATTGCTGACATCGAGTGGAAGCCCTCATCAACTCGCTCGACTTTTGGCCAGACGACAGCTGTCATATTGACATTTCTACTTAACATCCTCGCTCGCTGCTCAATTTTTAATCGGGTTTTCAAGCCGCTTTCGCAGACGCCGCGTCCAAGGGATGCGGCAAACTCATTATTTTTATTAATATGATTTTCGCTGCACTTCACTTCGGTGCAATTTGTGCATTTTGTAATTTTAATTTTCATTTTAAGGGCAGGGCCGAGCTGCTGGTGCGATGAAGCTGACAGTGCGCGCCAGTGTCAATACATCTCATTGTTCCCTCCACTGAACAGCATTTATTTGCAATTATTTGTTTCGAGCCCCCTAGACGGGGCGGGCACAAAGGAGTCGCGTCCTGGCTGCCTGCCGCACTCTTCTGGGTAAATTACTTTAAGCCCTTCGGGAGCGAATTGAGCAGCTCAGATGAGCAGACTCCCTCCCTCGAAGCACCCGTGTTCCGATATCGCATTGCGATGGAAATGCGTTTTTAATTGCTGTCAGAAAGGTTCGCGTGCCAACTGCGTGTTGAATTATGTCAAACAAGTTGTCAACCGAACGAGCGGCGACCTCGTTGACACACTCTACGGATTTCGCTTAAGCCACTCTTTATTCTCTCGCCCTGCGGTGTTATTGTAAGTTAAGCGAGCAAGATCGTGGCGGAGGAGCTGCAACAATGCTGCCGGGTTTTCCCTTTCTTGCCAGCATTTTCCGCCCTGCTGCCAAGCTCTGTGAAATAATTCCAGGGCCAGGTGAAAAAGTCACCTGGAGGCGATTGTCAGACGCAACACTTGGGATGCTGCGAGGAGCTGACCAGCTGAGCCAGCTCCCCGGAGTTGACAGGCTCCTGCTCAGGACCCAAAACGCTCGGCACCTCAGCGCCTGCTGAGCAGTGGCTAAATGCCGACTGCTAACAGTTAACTGCTAACTGAATAACTGACAGGTTTCCAGGCCATGGAGAACTGCCAACTGAGATGTCTGGCGCAGCTCGAGTAGGGACGGATGAGACTGTAGTTTCGTTTTGCGGGAAAGGGCTGACCTTTAAAGGAAATCAATTTGACCATTGGCCAATCCGTCGCCTGGCAGATGCGTAATTTATGTAAACTCCCATTGCAATGAATAATAATGTGCTCAAAGGGCTCCCCAATTCCCAGCGCCGAACTCCCAGGATTCTAATCCGGCCGGCTTGACTCAAGCTTATTGAGCTGCAATCGAGGAGCGACAGCAGAAATTGAATAAAAATCGAGAGCGAAGGAGCGAAAATATGGCAGCAAAGGTTGAAGCTGGAGTTGGAGACGCCGTCTGGTCTGATCCGACCAAAACAGGACTGGGCTGAATGGAGGACATGGAAACATGACAGCAAAAGTTTTGTGCAGTTTCCTTGGCCATGTCATTGGCCTGTCTGTAAATCTTGCCGTTGTGGTTTGCAGTCAACGTAGAAAATTGACTTGATAAAAAGTTTACTATTTTACTAGATTCCTTTTGCTCCTCCGCTGCGTTTAGTTCGCCATCTCGACGTCCGATGGCTCCGCAAGTTGTCAGACGCTCTTTTGATTCTCATCTGCACGCCTTATGAATTATAATAAAATGTGCAGTCCCTGGGTCTTCCTTTGACTCTTTAAGAGGCCTAGTACTCGCGCAGGAGAGGAAGGGGCGAATGGAAGCCGTGCCAGTTGTCGATGATGAACTTGAGGATATTCCTGCCCGTCTAGACTCCTCTCAAAGCCTCCTGCACCAACATTAAGTTATGCAGATGTGTTTACAGGTCCCTTTCTTATCTGCGTATCCATTTACGTTCAGCAGCCGAAAGACCAGCAAAGAGCCAATATTTGTTAAATTCCCCCTGAATAAAGTAAGTCTGCACCGTGTACACTGATGACAAAAATGCAATCCAATGGAACACTAAATAAGTAAATGATATATAATTAAAATCTTTGTCCCAAAAAAAATTGTACCTTTATTTAAAGTTTGGTAAGCATATTAATTCAATGAACACTTCCTTTAACTACCACAAAAGGGTTTAAAAACACATATACTCGTATTTATACCTTTGCATAGTGTATAATAATTTCAGTCAGAAGTTTGCAACGCAGTGAAGGAAACGTTTCCGACCCCATAAAGTATATATATTATTGATCAGCGTCACTAAACTTTCCCAAAAGTATTCTTTCTATTGCAGGTAGTATATAAGTCGGAACCACCCGGATCGGACAACTATATCATATAGCTCCCATAGGAAATAAAGGGGAAAAAATGAAAAAAAAAATATTTCTTCGTGTTTTTTAACATATAACCTTCTGAGCTGGGAAATAACATTCTTTAATTAATTCTGGATTTCTAATTAAATTTTATCTAAACCAGACGACTATATCATAAAGCTGCCATATGAACGATCGGAAAATTAGTGGTAAAATAATATGAAAACAAGAATGGAAATTTACTTCGGCAAGCCGAAGCTTGTATACCCTTGTAGTTATAAAAAATAATCAATAATTTTATTAAATTGAATTCAAATTCTAAAAAATAAAAAAATGTGTATTCTCAATATTAAAAGATAATATGTCAAAAAGCCCCAATGGTCCGATCGTTCCTATGTCAGCTATATGATATAGTCGTCCAATTTAATAAAATTTAATTCGAAATTCAGAAATAATTAAAAAATGTTATTTTCAAGCTAATAAGGTTATATGTTAAAAAACACAAAAGATATAATTTTTATTTCATGTTTTCCTACTAATTTTCCGATCGTTCCTATGGCAGCTATATGATATAGTCGTCCGATTTTGATAAAATTGAATTCGAAATTCAAAACCAAATAAAAAATGTTATGTCCAAGCGTAGGAGGTAATAAGTTAAAAAACACCGAAGATATAATTTTTCAATTTTATTTTACCACTAATTTTCCGATTGTTCCTATGGGAGCTATATTGTATAGTCGTCCGATTTTCATAAAATTTAATTCGAAATTTATAACTAATTTAAAAATGTTATATCCCAGCTTAGAAAGGTATATGTTAAAAAACGCGAAAGATATAATTTTTTTTTTAATTTTTACCCCGATTGTTCTATAAGATTGGAGCTCTAAGATATAGTTGTCCGATACGGCTGGTTCCGACTTATATACTACCTGCAATAGAAAGAATACTTTTGGGAAAGTTTCAGCCCGATAGCTTCAAAGGTGAGAGACTAGTTTGCGTAGAAACGGACGGACAGACGGACGGACATGGCTAGATCGACTCGTCTTGTGATGCTGATCTAGAATATATATACTTTATGGGGTCGGAAACGTCTCCTTCACTGCGTTGCAAACTTCTGAATGAAATCATTATAGGTGCAAGGGTATAAAAATATATGTTCGGTGTTTTTTAACACATAACTTTCTAAGCTTGGAAATAACATTTTTTTTTTAGTTCTGAATTTCGAATTAAATTTTTATTTTTAAGGATTGTTGCTGACTTCAGAGATATTAAAAGAAAAAATTATTTCATTCTTTTTCTTAGACCACTTTTTTTACATCTATATGTTGTTAGAGTAGTCCGATTTTTTTTAATTGAATTCGAAATTCTTAAAAATATAAATATGCCAGCATTATAAGATATTATGTCAAAAAGCACCAAAGCTATAATTTGTTTCATATTATTTTCCCACCAATTTTCCGATCGTTCCTATGACAGCTATATGATGTAGTCTTCCCATTTTGATAAAATTTAATCCGAAATTCTAAACTATATGAAAAATATTATTTCCAAGCCTAGAAGGTTATATGTTAAAAACACCGAAGATATATATTTTTTTTAATTTTTTCCCCGATAGTTCCGATGGGAGGTATAAGATATTGTTGTCTAATCCGCCTGGTTCCGACTTATGTACTACCTGCAATGGATAGAAGACTTTTGTGAATGTTTCAGCCCGATAGGTTTGAAACTGAGAGACTAGTTTGCGTAGAAACGGACGCACGGACCGACTGGCATGGCTAGAACGACTCGTCTAGTGATGCTGATCCAGAATATTGTTACTTTATGGGGTCGGAAACGTCTCCTTCACTGCGTTGCAAACTTCTGACTGAAATCAATATACCATTAGCAAGGGTATAATTAAATGTAACTTTTGTGCAAACCCAAGACACAACATTACCCATGTACTTTACCTTTATTATTGATCAGTAAAACGATTCTGCATGTTGTTTTATATTTTATGCTCTTATCCTGCAGATATCTTAAAAAAGTAGTCTCGACTACAGGTCCTGTGAAGATTGCAATTAACTTTTTTTTAGCTTAACTGCTTTTGAGCCTGCGCTGGTATTTGCGAGACATCCATTGTTAATGGGATAACCTCAGCTCAGCCGTGTCCGATTGAATAAATATCAATTAGTGCCTGTCCCCCAAAATAAAATAAACAATAAACATACAGGTAACCTAAATAACACCATGTGGCCGTTATTTCAAGGTGGCGTTCTGGGGGATGACGTTAAGCGTCGGATCCGAAAGTCCTACAAAGGGTGAACGAAATTCCATAAATCGGCTAAAATTCCATTAAATAAATTAGGAGACGTTTTTAAGCCAAGTACATTTATTGTTAAATGGTACATAGGATTCGCGGAAATATAAAAATGTACACTCAGGGACGACTATATCACATAGCTATCATAGAAAAGATCCGAAAATGGGTATAGCTTAGGTGTGTTTTGACATATTATTTAATATAATTCTTTATATTTTAAAGAGTTTCGAATTAAAATTTGTAAAAATCGGACGGCTCTAACATATAGCTGATAGAAAGGGTCAGAACCACTGAAACCAGCAACAACCCTTAAAAATGTCACATGGTGTTACTAACGTTGATTATTTCCTATAACTGCAAGGGTATGCAAACTTCGGCTTGCCGAAGTTAATTTCCGTTCTTCTTTTTTTGATAATTTTCTAAAATGTTCTTAATCGACACGCTTTAATAAAATATTCCTCTAATGCTAAAACATGAAATAGTTGGTTGAAAGGTTGAAACAGCCAGAATGAGAACATTTTAAAAAGTGTATTTATTTAGTATTTAATGCTGTGTGATAGCCACGACCCCTTACCCTTACCTTTTTAAGACTTTTTTTTGTTTGACTATCAGATACCCGTTACTGAGCTAACCGACTTAAACATGTGTACTTTTTTTCGTTTTATCTATAGTATAAATATAGTTTATATATTTTTAGCTTGCGGCAGTTTTTGCAGAATCTTTCACGAAAGTGTGATATTACATTAAGATATTTTTAAGGGTTTTTTTTTGTGTTCTTTCCCATTCTCAGGTTGCCCCTCCCTGACAGGGCTTGGGCCACGGACTGACGTTCTGAATTGCCTGCTAGTGCATCCTACTGTCTGGCTCAAGGGTTCCAGGACTCCGGCCGTAGAGGACTGCAGGACTCCGGGACTCGACACTCGTTGCCGGCCTTACCTACGCTGCACTTCATTTTGCAACTTTCGAGTGTTGCATGCATGCTGATGCACGGGTGTGTGTGTGCTAGTGTGTGCGTGTTTACAAAATAGTTTTGTACTTACTTCTACTTAAACTTTTCAGTTGGCTTTCTTCTGCTTCTGTGTCCCCCTCACCGACTATTTTTTCAGCCGGAGGGGCACAAAAATGTTGCCGCAACTTTTTTGCCTGCATTGTTTTTGACTGCAGCGCTCCGGCCGGCCACCCCACTTCAGCCCTATCGACCAGCTCCAACTGGCGTTCCAACTTCAGCTCCGCCCAGCCCGAATCCCTGTGAGCTGCTTCTACGGCTTTTACTTTGCGTAGTTTCTCTTGCAGCTGTCTTCCCCTGCGCTTTCCCCTTCCCGCCCAGCGCTTTCTCTGCTAGTGAAGCCTGTAATTTATTTCTTGTTTTGATTGAAATATTGCTTTACAAGCAAAAAGACACAAACCCGCACAGCCAGGACGAAGGGCGCAGGTCGGAGGAGGTTCCACTCGGGTTGAGCAGCCAGGCTTAGCAAATACGCAACATAGGCTGGGTCGGGCGGTCTGTGAGGGCAGGGGAAGGGGAGGAGAAGGGGTGTCGGCCTGTCTGCCAAACGCATACACTTCATTACACGCCGGAATACACTGGGAGAAACACCGCTTGGCCTACAGCGGGGAGCTGGCTCCAGGGCATTTCGATTTCTGCCGGTGCATTTGGGCCAACTTAAAAGTTATTCGTTTCCCAGCACAAGGACTTGTCTTTTGCTGAGGCTGAAGCCCCTTTCCCTGGATCAGCTTGTCTCTCCGTGTTTGTGTTTTCCTGGGTGTGTGGGCTTTGCAAACAGGCATATTTCAATCAAAATTACATATTGAATTCTCCCATCAACCGACCGAAAAACTCCGAGCAAGAGCAAACTTTCAGCCTCGAGAGCTGTTTTTGTTTACCGCCCCGTTGTTGCTGTTTGATAGTTTGCGAGTTTAGAAAACGTGCAATTAACTACAGGAAATTAGTGTTTTCAGTTAAATGTTCCTAGTGTTTTTTTCCGTTGCCAGGCTACTGGGAAGTAGTTCGGCAGTCGGTTTCGCTTTGAATGCCGCCTGTGAAAGTGTTATCTTCCCGAGGTGATTTATGTGTTGCTCCGCCGGCGACTCCCGCCAACAATCATGCAAATAGTCCCAGGCATAAGCTGAAGCCTTGGCCCGACAATGCAAAATTAATTCCGAGTGCTTGTCATTTTAATACGTCTTCAAATCCGAACGATTTTGAACGGCTTTTGTGTAGCAAATAATGTCGGCGAGGGAGGACGAACGACGGCAAGGATAGCGATCCCTGCAGCAGAAGTCAAATTGAATCAACAATATTAGCAACAAAAGACCAAGCCGGGCTCTCTCCACCTCACCGACCCCACTCCAGAGCTCAGAAGTTGGATGGCGCTGAAACCCTTGCACAGCTTCATCATCATTATCATGCTCAATATCTCCGAGGCGGCTGCCATTTTATATTATAAATTGCATTATAATTCAAATTCTGCAATAAATCTCAATTTCGAGCACAAAGGCTGGGAGGTTGCCGTCGAGGGTCGGGGCAAAAGTTTATAGCCCTCGACGCACCTTGAAAACGCAAAACGGAATCACCGCCCAGGCAAATCAATCGATTACGCGACTTAACTTTTCAATGGCCTAAACGACGGGCGAACAAGGGATGGGAGACGGGATGTGGCAAATGGGCGAGGAAGTCGGGAATCCTTTATGTTTACCATAATAATGGAAGGGACAGGACGCTGGCGATGGACTGTCGGGCTAGATTTCTTTTACCCAATGCCTCGTCATCGCACAACGATGGATATTGCAGGGAGAGATCGACCGTCGATGCTGGGACTTCCTTTGTGCCTGTAGTCGGGATAAGTTTATGATTGTGTTACTAATAGTGGTTGTTTTTGACTTTGAAATGACAGCGAATGGCGGGCAGAGCTGCCTTCGTTAGGGCCAACTTTAATTGTAAAGGTGTTTAATCTAGCTCTTCTACCTGTGGAGTAGCTGAGGGGGGAGGAAAAAAGAAAGAGATTCCGCCTTTAATCATCTGCTTTGGTACATAAGCCGCCACTTTCTCCTCTCGACATCAGCGTGCTTTCTAATAAGCGATAAATCTGTGCCAACGCTGGCAAAAGAAAATTGAATCAGGCACAACCTGACTTAGTCCCCTGTTTCTGCTCCTGCTCCGCCTTCACCAGGCAAGTGCCAATGGCAACGATTTATATTAAATATTTAGAGCCACACAACACAGAACAGCACAGCACAATGCTCATGTATGCCGTTGTCTCTGCCAGGGTTGCCATTGTTGTGTCTAAAGCAATAACTTTTGCATGAGCCCGGGACAGAAAGGGGTCACCGAACAAAGACAGGTTGCCTCGCCCCAAATCGAGTTAAAGTGCAAAAAGAAATGGAGAGACCTCGGGTCTTCCTTTTCTGCACAGAGAAAAACTGCCCCTTAATCTTACTTGAAAAAATACAATTTGGCTCTGGTATTGGAGGAATTACTTTTTTGGGCTTTCGCAATAAAAATAAATTATTTGCTTAAAAAAAAAATGGTATTACCATGCCTATAAGCTTAATGTTATACCTGATAAATTAAGTGTAATATATTGAGAAATTAATAATTCATAGTATCATAAAAACTTAACAAAAGAAATGCCCTAATGACAATAAATTTTAGCCTTCCGTTGAGATGGCACCTTTTTGGCTAGTGCAGCCTTTAGGCTGCACACGCCGACACTTTGACCTGGTTGCCAATTCCTCAATCAATTTCGAGGACAACGGGCATAACGATGATGGCAGCGGTGGGGGATAAGGGTGGTAATGTATGCATTAAAGTAGCGAGCTAAAAGGCCCAGAAATCTTTCAATATTCACACCCACAAATAAGGCGGAACGAGGGAAAGAGGCGCGGTATTAACATAATTTAGCAGTTTTCATAACCTCAAAAGCTTTCTTAACCCTTGTGCGCCAAGGTAATGGCCATTTGGCAATTTAATTTCTCTCACGCACAATCGACGAGCTGGTCGCTCCAGTGCTCCGGCAAGCCCGTTTTCCGCACCCCTTCTCAGCGCACACACACACCACGAATGCTGGGGAAAATCTTCCTTTTCGCAATATTGCCAGCCATAAATCCTGCTTAAATTGTGCATGCAGAGGATTTTTGTTCCAGAACAGCAACTCCCCAGTTCACCACCCCGAACCCTCTATAGCCCTCCAGACCCCTCCGTGACACTTAGCCGCCTGCAAATTCCTCACTCGCTCATCTCTCTCACTCACCCTCTAGCCCAGACGCACGTTGGCTTGTCTTTTGGTTCGTGCATATGTTAATAACCATTAGCTTTCGGCCCTGAGCCCCTTTCTCCCTGGCGCCCTTTCAGCCCCCTTTCGCCTCCCCTTCCCGTTTTTTATTTGATATTATTACGATAATTTATTTGGGCAATAAATTGCGCAAGGAAAAATGCATTTACATTTTCCTTTGTGCCATAATTTCAAACTCTTTGCTGCCGGCCAAAGTTACGAGATTACGAGGGGTTAACCCACTCATCGATTCCGGGCGAAACTATTTCAGCCGTAACTCTCTATTAAAAGCTCATTTGAATCCTTGGCTTTGCCATGACTCATTGAAAAGCGGGTAAACAGCAGGAACTGAGAAAAAGCGCGATTGAAAATGAGTTTCGGTCGTAAATTTTCAATGAGGTTTCCACACAATTGCAGTTGGATGCATTTTTCTCGACTATCATCGGTAGTATGTTATTATTACCACAGCTATTCAGTGGATTTTGTGCATGCCAAACCAAGAAGAACGGGAAAAATAGGTGCTTGGAAAATTGTTAAGATAGAAAATACGGGAGGAAGTAGGAAATTTGAAAAGAAATTAAATTATAAAGAGCTCGTTATAGTTTTAGTACAGTAACGATAAAACCAGTAGACAAATGAAAGCACAGCTCTACAAGGGCTAAAGAAGATCTGATTCGCGATTATTTTTCAATTTATGGTAAACATCACAGATGCAAGACAATAAAACACACGGCAAAATAAATCGAGACCTAAGATAATCTCATGCACAAAAACAAACAGCAAAGAAATGCTGAAAATAAACAAAACAAGGTTTATTTGAAATTTCCAATTCATATAAAGTAAATAGCTTGTAAATCGCATAAATCAAAGCGTTAATGGCAGTCTCCTCTGTAAGCCACATGTCCCTGCTAGAGATGGCTTACTGTACACCTCACAGGCTCACTGTCCACTTTGCACTACCAATTTATCACTTTTCACAACACTCGAAACACTTTTTGCCGGTAGATCTGCGTTTTTTCAATGCAAGGTCCGGGCGCTGATGACTCGCTAATTTAAGCGCGGGTAAAAACAGTAAAAGGATCGCAGTTTAAATGTCGTTAATAATTCATAAAACAAAACAGTTGAAATAATAACAAGCGCAGTGTAAAAATCTGTATGCAATGCTATCGGGCATTTGTTTGCAGTGTCGTGTTCTACTCGAGAAATTAAATTAGCATTTTTCCCCAACCTACATTTGAGGTATATTGGGTTAGGTATATCGGATGCTTTATTGTTCTCGTATTCGAGTTCGTATTTTATGCCGTGTTTCATTTGTTTACTTGCTGTGGTGGAATATTATTGAAAAAATACTTGGGCTTCGTGACGAATCAAACAAATACCAAATTACAAGGCAAATAAGGAGATAGTATATCGGAAACCGAAGTCAAACAATATAAAATCAAATGTGTTTTGTGTGGACTGCAAATAAAACGAACGGAAAGGACGCGCTCGTTGGTATCGCATTTTGGTTAGATGCTCACGCCGCACAGTTGGCCTCAGTTTTGGACGGTTTCAATCGGAATTCAACTCCCCAGCACACCAAAACACGTCGAAAACTAAGGTTCATTGTGGACATCATTCTACGCTGGGATTTCGTGGATGATCAAATCGAAAGGCACTTTGTCGGACACTAGATATCGATGTAATGGACTAGTGGTGACTTTGCAGATACCAAAATAATAGCGAACGATGCAAACGTAAAATAATGCTGTATGCATACACATCTCACAATACAGGAGGATTAGGCTAATATACTTTACCCTTCCAGAGACTCATCGAACGAGTATCTATCGGTAGAACTCACCTGCAACGAAAGACAAAAAACAAATTCATTAGCAACTCAGGCACATTATCCGCAATTACTTAGGCCCCAGCAGACAAATCTGCAAAGCAAGCAAACAACCTGCAAACTGCTAAACCATAAAACCAGAAAAGTCGTCCAACTTTTCAGCAAAACGAGCCAGCAACAACCGCCCGAAAAAACAGCCTGGAACCTCCCCCGGACCCCGAACGAGGATGCCATCCTGGGGCTGCATCCTCGCGGCTGCGAGTATATCAAAACTTGTTCCACGTTTGCAGTTCGCACAGTTTGGCGCGAGCGGCGAGTGCGGAAAGTTTCCTGCTGCGGAAGTTGGGCGGGAGGGCATCGGAAATGCCGCGTTTTGCGCCGCGTTGCGTTGGCGTTTTGGATGCGCCACCAGCCGGACTTCCAATGTAGGCAGTCCTATCAACTTTGACCTGCGGACATCGGACGTCTAGCTCTTACCGTCAATTTCGGTTAAGCGCGATTTAAGTGATATTGAATCTGCGTTAGATAATTTAATTTAATCTTGAAGTTTTAAAGATTGATTTTAATATGAAGTTCTTGTGCTACGACTTATAATTTTTGAAACATGACTAGCACAGTATCTTATATTTTCTACCTATATGACAATATATTATAATTAAGAAAAATATTTCACAACAGGCTTCAACACAACGTTGATGGCGCGCACAAACACTCCTTTACATTCATAGGGAAGGTAGACGTAGTTTAAGCAAAAAGTATATTTGTGAATCGAACTGGCATAAAAGGCAGGTGTATATAATTTAATTTTGGGTGTTTTAGAGTGCCTGATTTATCGATTTGCTGCTAACAGTGTAATATTTATTTGGTGCGCATAAAGTGTTTAGAGTGTCTGGCAGAAAATTAACCCCAAACTCAGTCAAATGAGAATGGTTGATAAGTGCGATTCGGAGAGGATTCCGCAATTAGTGGTCTGCCCTCATCTAATTCCGGCACTCCAGGTCGATTAATTAATCAATGAAAATTTTTCTCCGCTCGGTGCTCAGCCGGCGAAGTTCCCCGGTTGAGGGCCCCACTTCACCGGTCCCCAAGTGCCATCGAGCCTCACCTAATGCCGCAGCCGCCCGCTCTTTTGCAATCGCAGCACTCAAAAAGCCACACAACACTTCTGGCCAAACGAAGCCCTTTCTGCTTGCCGGGACCGGACTAAATTAAAACTCGAATTGAATTATACAAATACATGTGCCCGGCAACGAAATGCGGAATGCGAGCTCTTGCTGAAATGCACGTGGAAAAACCGCACAAGAGGCCACTCTCCGGTTAAGTTGACCGTATTTAATGGGCTTGGTCGGCAGACCTCTTCACTAATGCAACTGCGGTGTGGGCATGTGATTGAGAAAGGAGACACGATGTGCGGGGATGTGTGCGTTACGGGCACCCGGAGCTTGCTCATATTTTCAATAGCTTAGGATAATCACTAGGGGCGGGGTGCGGCAGGATGTATTGCACACACGCACAAGTTCTAATTAAACAAACATTTTGTAATTTTCGTTTAGCGGCAAAACGACGACACGTGGTCCACCGTCAGGGAGGAGGAGGCATGCGACAGGGCACAAACCACTTAAGTGCCAAAGCAATTTAAAGCCGAGGCCAAAATGCCAAAGCGAATTCACTCCGCAGTCGGAGGAGGCCAGGGGTGGGGCGAAGGTCTCCCAAAATCCGAAGGTAACGCATGATGGCCCTATGCCCGAGCTGGGTGTGTGCGGCCGGGCTTACATATGTACTTTGTGTAAATGTGTGCCCAACATATTTTGCAAAAATAAACATTGCCTCGAGCTATAGACCGACTGTGTACAAACAACGCTGGCGCCCTCCTTCGCCTTTCACCTTCACCCTGAGCCGAAGTTTTTTGTTTCCGCGCGTCCGGGAATTGCCGGGTCAAATATGCAGTCGACAACCCCGCCAGGGAGACGTCCGTTTATGTATTTTAAATTTATTTGTTTATTTGTTAACTGCATTTTATTTATTTCCTTATTTGAGCCGCGGGCAGTGGGTTGATTTCCTACCTTGTTGTCTCACCCCACAACTGCCAGCGCTTCGCTGTTTGCAGAGGTTAGCAATCGACCAAATCGACTGCCGGCAATTACACAGATGTTGAAACTCACTAACTTTGTTCTGATCAAGCTTTAAGTTCTGTAATAAGATGTTACTTAGAACTTGCCGATGCCGATGATCTAAAATATTGCCGGATAGCGAAGCAAACGGCCCTAAGTGCTTTAACTCTTTCGCAAGTCGGTCCTGAAATACTTTTTTGACACAAATGAGATTCATTGCTGGGCTCTGAAGTTCCGCTGACATAAAACTTATGGACATTGGCCAGTCGTCGATGCGAAAGGTAATTGCCATGTCGGCATACTATACCACATACACGCCCACCTCACTCCGCCATCAATCAATCAAATTACGCGCTATTATTGCACGGCAACTTTCGCGCAAAATGCTGACAGCTGTCATTGAAGCAAAACGAGTTCCAGGACCGAAGCGACAGAGGGACAGAGGAACGGCGCAGGAGCGGCAAACAAACAGCGGGCGAAGGACAATTAAAACAATGCCAGGGGGCACGAGGACTGCCGATGTTGTTGCCGCTGCCCCGATGCAGTAATTATATAAATAAGCGGAGTACGCATAAAAGTCATCACCAAGTTGGCCGAAAGCAGGCCAGAACTTTCCCTGACAGCGGCACAACTGTACGAGTGCCAGTCCAACATCGTGGCAGGGGTGGGAGTCCTCCGCCCGATGCAGTTGTTAATAACTTGGAAGTCATCAAGGAAATTAAAAATTATTAATAAGGCAGCCAGCCAGGACCAAGGACTCGCCGCCCATTTGATAGTTTATTGCACTTGCAATTTTCTCCACGCCGGCTAGCTAAGAACTTTGCTGGGGCACTATAATTTTACAGTTATAGCTTTTTAGTGTGCAACTATTTTTCGTGTAAAACTTTTAATGGAATTCAGCAGAACCGGAGGAGCACCCTGCCACCTACAGAAGTTCGATAGTGAAGGGGAGGAAGCGCGTCAAAAATAGACACCAATTTGGGAGTGGGTGGGGGTGCGAAGTGGGGACAACCAGGGAGGAAGTCATAGTAAAATGAGCGGAAATGAATGGTTTTAAATAACAGCAAATTATGAGTTAAGTTTTCCCAAGTAAAAGCACAAGAAATTGGGCGAGTTGCTGGGGAAAAGTTTTCGGCTCCAGTCGGATGGCTTAATAAATAATTTTTTGGGATGCTCGCGTACTTTGGCCACCCAGCGCTACACTAAAAATATTTACGGACGGAAGATGATACGCATCCTGGCTTTCTTTCGGATTGTGAAATTAATTATTACACGTGTCCTCTGTCAGGTCCTAACAAATTGCCAAGGCCCAGGCCGGCCAGACAGACATCAAAATCTCGTCGGGCAGCAAAAACTTTGCCGAACTAGCTGCAATAACTCAAAAAATAATTTAGATTTCCCCTACGAATTCCTGGAGATGCCAGGCGGAGGGCAGAAAAAAGATTGTGGCAACTCTGCGTTGTCGTTGCACAATGCCAAAAATGTCATTTGTCAAATGCAAACAGCTCTAAGAATAAACATCAACGGAAGTAATGCAGCCACAAAATACATAAAACAAGCTGCAACAAGAACAAGACCCTCTGAAAAAGCGCAGGAGCAGTAGTGGCGGAGCCCTTCCAGGGCAGAAGAAACAACAGACAGTGCAGCTAATTATCAGGAGCCAGAAGAACTCGACAACTCGTTGGCCAAGGCAAACAAGGCCAACTAAAGGGACGGGCAGTGGGGCAGGGCAAAAACTAGTAGTATTAATGAATAGAAAACGACTTTGGCCTGGCCCTGCAAAGTCCGCACAGTTTTTGGTCGGACGCTGAGTAATTTACCCAAAAAGCTGACGATGAAGATAACGACGATGGTCCCCCGACCATCTAGTGGTGCTGATGCCGATGCTGATAATGGAAATGCATCGAGCCTGCAGCCAGCGACATTGGCTATTAATCATCTTTAGACAAAGCACAGGGCCACTACAGCAACAACTCCTGCAGTGGCGTCTGAAACATAAACATCAGGTTAACCCTTTCCGACGTCGCTGCATTATCGTTAACTTAAAACTAAGCTGAGCACAGTGGGCTGGAGTCATAGACCCGCGTTGACCATCTACCTGGGGAAATTTGAAATGCCCAGCAGATTAGGTAAGACCACACTGCTAGCAGTGAAAATGAAGTGGCTCTAAATTAACGGCTAGTGCTTAAGCTGGGTTTGTTAATCATTTACTTACGGTCTACTAGCAGGTGCTTTAATTACCCGGCACACTTTTTGATTACAAGGCATCAATTCATATAATCCGGTAGTTAATTAGATAGAGTACAGTTTAGTGAAAGCTCTTTCACAATGAACATAAAGTATTCCAGTCCCAAGGTAAAGCCTCCCTGGTCCCTTCGAGCCAGGCTTGCCCCACTGTCGGCAGTGGTGGTCGCCTGCCTGTGAGCACAACAAGTGCAGTCAACAGTGACAGACGAGCAAATGGCCTGATGTACCATGGGCTGCCTTGCGCCTTCCTTGGCCGGGATGCATCGCTGCCGATGCGATGCGATCCAATGCATGCTCCTCTGCTGCTGGGGGCCCTGCTCTGTTGATATATGTCGCTTGGCTTTCTTGTTTGTTTGTTTGTCTTCCCGGCGGTGGGATGGAGGTCGGTTGGTCGGAAAGAGGGGGAAGTCCATGTTACTTGTCCTTGTCGTCGTCGTCAACGTTTGTCGCATTGTCAAGAAGATGCATGTTGCTTGTCTTGCCAAAAGTGCAGGCCTCCCCTCGCTCGACTGCCCACCACGCCCTCCGCCTTATTGGGGCGCCGCATTAAATCAGCAATTGAAACAACATCACTCATGACACGTTCTGGAAGGGCTGATGTCTCGAGTCGAGTGGTCCGACAGGGGGTTGGGCTTTCAGGGCGGCCTACGTTTTGTGTGTTCGTCGTGCTTAATTTGCGTCCAGCTCCCCCACACACACACTCACGTCAGCCCCCAAAGTGCATTTAGTTGCAAGCATTTATTGTTTGCGGTCAAATGTGCCGTCCATTGTCTTGGCGTCCTGCGGCCAGGGCGAAGGCCTCATTGTTGTAACGCTGGCCGAGTGTGTGCCTGCGTGAAGTACGTGTGTGAGCGCGTATGTGTACGGGAACATATTGCAACGACATAAATGCATAATTAATTTGCCTTTCCCTGCTTCGAGGTCCTCCGTTTCAGTTTTCCCCAACTACGAGGCCCCTCTGCACCACCTTAACCGCGGCCAAGGGTTCAACGGCCCTCTAGGTACGGCTATTAACTGTTAATTAGCCTCAACTTCGGGTGATAAAGAACAAAGATCGTCTGAAAGAAGCTGTTTGATTTGGCACCCATAAATATCCCCTCCAGTCTCACCCGCTAGGGCCAATTAAAATTTAAGCAATCTTTTTCGAGCTCCGTCCTAACCATATCGTGGGATATAGCGAAATTTATAGAAATCACAGACGGCAGAAGATGCTTTATGACTGCACACAGAGCTCATTAGTATCCATAATTTATGTCAAACTTCTTTATGCGAAGTGCCAAAGAGTCGGGAGCCATTTCCACAAATAACTCGCGCCGAAGTTGCCCCGCAGAACCGTGAACCTCACATAATATTTCCACACTCGCTGGGGTTGCAAGCTGCAAGTGCGTTGCAAATAAATTTTCGTTATGACTGGATATCGCGCTGTAATCGTTTCATTTAATGGGAAGCACGTGTGAACTGCAATTTCTCAGCCTCCCGGGGAAGGGGGAGCCGCGAGGAGCTGCCAAACTAAAATTACATCTGCCACGGCGCAGCGGGAAAAACTGCAACTGCAGCAGCTTATTAATGCCGCGGCGACATCTTGCTGCAGAGGAGCATGTGGATGCAAGAAGACACCCCATCCCCTGAAAAGGGCATTCGGGCGTCGCCCTGGTCACCCGATGGATTTCCGCTTAAAGACCCGCTCATGCAACAGATTTGCCAATGATTTAGCTGCAGCCGGGCCACGAGTAAATCATAAGCCAGGCAGAACCGTTGCCCCACCCCCTCCCCTGTAGTCGGAATAATTTATGCGCCTCGCTTTAAAGTGTCACAAGTCGAGGAAGCGCGCAACTGTTTTTCAATTAGGGCGGCACAAATGCAAATTTATGCAAATCCTTGGCCAAAAACTAAGCAACATCCGCATAGAACATGGACACGGCTCTATTGGTCCCACCCCTCCCCTCTTCGGCGAGGACAGTTGCCTTCGGCGGTGGCGAATGGAGCGGGCGACGCCATTTTGTGTCATTGTTTCTTGCATAATTTGCACCTCGAAGAAGCCGAGGCGGAAGCGGAAGCAGAAGGCGGAGCGACAGAAGAAGATGGCTGACTGCCAAACTACCGTTACATTTCGCAGTTACCGTTGGCGCCGGCACTTCATTGCCACCGTTAAATTAATAAAACCTGAAATTTCCCATTTTAATATTTATGAGTTTTCGCGATGTGCCCAGCAACATTTTTGCGACGTTGAAATCTTGAAAATGTTCAGCCCCAAGCAAAAAGCAGTGTCGGAAGCGTTTAAACTACTACAGAGTGTTAGAGGGCTAAATCCTTTAGGAAGTCGAAGGATCTGAATCAATAACTACGCCCAAAGCCCGTCCGCGGCACAACCACTTTGCACTATCGGCGGTCCTCTCGACCCAACTAGACGCCATTCGATCCGCCGTCAGTAGATGACAATCACAGCCTAGCAAACGGAGTGCCAGAAAAAGCCAAAAAAAACTAGTTCAAATTTACCTGCCTGGCCTTTGGGCCATCGTTTTTCATCTCTTGCCCTCTTTTCCGGCCACCCCCATTTGGCTTACTTTGTGGGCTGGCCAAGTCGTTGGTCATTGAACAATTGAAAGTAAACGTGCGAAAATAAAAAGTCATTCCCCAGTCGTTGCCCGTGGCAGTTGCAGGACCAGTTTCGTCCAGCTCCTTCGGCAACTGCAGGGAAAGCACGCAGCAAGGGCGAAATGGGAGTGGTTTTGCCGGGCTAAGGGCTTCAAAGTCCGATTCAACTCCGGCTCCTGCTCCAGTGGCTCCTCCTCCCCCAGTGCTATGTTTAATTGAATGCGATTTCATTACGCCGACGCAGCGCCCCCGGTCGTCCTGGGCGCCTCCTCCGCCGAATGGTCGAGCTGGCCTGCACTCGAGGATTCGAGGATTCGCTGCCTCGGACCAGCGGAAATTGAGGCATTATTGTGATTCACTGATTTTGCTCTTTCCCCAGCTCAGCTGCACGAGTGGACTCACTGGAGAGTGGAGAGTGCGGGTGGAGGGTGGGGAGTGGAGAGCGGGTGCCGGGACGCAGAGCTACCTTGTTGATTTTGGCATTTCAATGGGTTTTTGTGTGTTGGCGATTCGATCAGGTTATTAAGTGCACACACGCATGCAGCGCGATGGCGAAGAAAAGCCCGCCCGGCCGGCCACCAACCCGGCCTTGCCCACTCGACCATCAATCCGAACGGGGGCATTCAGTTTCCCATTCAATTGCTTTGTCGTATCGTTCTATGAGGTGCGAAACTAATTTGCGCCGAAATTAGTTTTCTTTCTCTCGACGTAAAATTGCGCTGCAACCCCGAAAAATTGCAGAAAAGCTCCGGACAGCGACTGCCGGATTCGCACATTTTTCCCGCCATCGCCATTTTAATGAGTCGCACATGTCCGGCGATTGCACGGGCGCTTGTTAGGCAGGGTGATGTGGTGCTGGGGGCGTGCCACATTAACAAGGCGTGTGCCACCATCGGACGCTGGTGATTAGAGGCATACGTCCAGGGATTTGTAGACGGACGTGTTTTGGGGTCACGATTCGGCCACTGAGTCGCATTCAATTCGGACCATTCAATCAGCTGTCTGCTGGCATCGCTTGCGTAATTTAAATTGTCATATACATCGGGCGAGAAGCAGCGAAGCGAACCCCTCATTAATGAAGACATTCCCGACGTGGAAATCCACACGCCCGCGCTGAGAAAGAAACCCAAGACCGCTCAGCCAGACCCAGGGGCTCGGGAAAGGAATCAGAATCGGAATCATGCTCGGGCTGCGGGTCCTTCCCCATCTGGAGACAAAGGAAACGGAAGCAACTGAGCACACTTAAGTGAAGCGCGTAATCCGAGCCACACAACAAATGCCGCAGCAGTGGCAGCCGGAGAAGTCGAGGGGTTGGGGCAGGGTGATGGGTCGGGCTCAAGACAGCCCCAGCAGGAGCTATGAAAATGTTAAGGAGCAGAAAGGATCAACGGAAGCTTTGCACGGTGGCTGAAACCAAATACACACACAGCCGAGCCAAGGACGAGCAGGAATGAGTTTCCTTCCCTCCGACTGACCGCCGAAGCGACGCATCCTCGAAAGGAGCCCCGTTATGTCACCTCTCCGCAAGGCATGTGACAACGTTAAACTGGAAATCATTGCACGGTCACGTGTCAATCTTTAATGGCCATTCCGGCACCGGCTCTGCCTTGCTCGGACTCCTGTCAGAAGGCATTTAACTTGTCGCTGGGCTCTTCTCTAGACTTCCTGCATACAATGGAATAACCATCCGACTTGGTCTGGAGTCCGGGCGGGACGAGGCGATTACCTGGGGCGCTTAACAGAGCCCGGAAATATCGCAGCTGATATGTGGAAAGTTTTGCCGAGACCCGGAGCTCGGACGCCCCGAACTTTGAAATTGAAGGCAAGTGAAACGGAACTTGGGCCAATCTTTTTGGCCCCATTCCCGTTAATCCATTGAATATTTAACAGCTGAAATCTTCTGAGATGGCCTCATTAGCATTCAAAACAAGGGGACCTATTTTTCCGCTCCTTTCAACTCCTCCCCCGACAGCCCGCAACGAGGTAATAAATGCTCCGGGCAATTGTCTCCCAACTAATAAAGCCTAAAGACCCCGCTGCGGGAGTTGGCCAAAAAGGACGAGCACTTAGTTTCAATAGCCGCAATTAAGAGCAACCCACATGAGTGCCGAGCGCCCATAAATATGCTTTAAAGAGTTCAACCCGGGAACGGAAAAACCACCCCGACTGCTGGCCCCACTCACGTGTCTAATTAAGCAGTCCTGCGGGGGAGGGGTCAAAGGTGGCACACATGTCACCGACGAAGCTGGCCAACCAACTTTTGCCGGATGACCTTTTTTCTAAATCACTAGCCACAAAAGCCGTGGCTCCCAGGGCCACTGTCATGGCCACGAGGGCCAGACGCCGCTCCCAGTTAGTGGCAGACAGTCACGCCCCCTCCTTCGCCGCCTTCCGACCGGCTAACCCCTTGGCTGGATGGCTGGATGGCTGGATGGCTGGATGCCCGGCCTGTTGGATGGCTGGTCTGCTCCTGCTGGGCGAATCATTCAACCCTTAAATTGGTACGCAATGTCAGCGATGAATTATCTGCAACCTGCTAAACAAGCGACGCAAAAAGCCGGGCAGCCTTTGAGCCATTTACATAGCTCCAGGGCTCCGGGGGAGCCAGTCGGGAGTCCTGGGGCCGGAGTAGTTCTCGCAGAGCTCTTGTCAAATGTCGGACGGTGTCAAAGCAGCTCGCGACGTGGCCATAAATCACCAGGCGGCCCGGTCAAAAAGCGGAAAGTTTAAAGCGGAGGAAGCGGAGGGGTCGGTCCACCGCCTTTAAGGTTCAGTGAACTCGCAAGTGGCGGCTTTAAGCCACCCAGAGATGTCTTACATATCGATTGGATGGCGGTGCTTAGTGCCAGATATATATGGGTTTTAATTTACAGAGCTCGGGCTCACCTCTTCGAGGCCCAACTTTTGCCCCCCATAGCTGGGGTGGGTCTAGTGGGCTGGAGGGGAGCGGTTGCGGCGTCGCTCTCAACTCAAGTGTAAAATTAAAACTCGAGCAATGAAAAATCATCAACGTCAGCCCCACTCCTCCAGAGGGCTTTTTTAAGGGGAAGTCAAAAAACACATAAAAGTAGCAAAAATGTTTCTTAGCCAGCTGGGGGAGAGCTGATGACAATGCGTCCGCGTGGGGGAGGCTGGCGGTTTTGGAGGACAGCAGGACAAAATATGAGCTACAAAAACGCCAAGCGATCAAAGGCAGCCCACAAGCTGCGGGCAACCCACCCGGCTCCGCCCCTGCCACGCCCCGAACGCCTTGATGAATGACGGGGACGTAGACGAATCGAGGAGATGCGATGACAATGTCAATGCCGACATTGAAACCGGAAAATTGCGGGTCTTCGCCAATTTTATCTGCTCCCCTCAGCTGCGATTTCTCTCCGTTTCCCATTTCCCAATTCGCATTTATTGATAATTTTTTACAGCCGAGAAATCCATGCCTAATCCTAATTGGGGCGATTAGTGGCCGCCTTCGCAGAAAGTGTCGTGTCAGCCGACCTTTGACACGGGGCGTCCGCAATTTATAAACTAAATTGCGTCCTGGGGGCGTCCTTCGTGGGGGATCGGAGGACCTCTATCGAGGGCCAGCATTCTCCAGACTGTCACTGACATATTGCGCGTCATCACAAAAATATTAACTGTTCATTGACAGTGGCTTCCGTGCCCGATGGCCGGCTTCGCTTTATGCTTCCGGTGCGGCTCGACCCGTAAAAGTTGAGAAATTGCGCTAATAAAATTTAAGTCCCGCCTGCTCCTTCGATTTTTTACTTACTCCGGCTGACAGACAGCGACAAGTGAAATCGAATCTGTCTGGAAAGCCGTTTAATGAAAAGTTGGCTGGCCGGAGTGGTCCGGTGATGAGCTGGATATGTGGCGGGGTGCGATAAGTGACGGGGCTTACCGGGGAATTGGGCTCCGGCCCACAAAATAACCAATGCGAAATGGACTCCTCGGACATCTACTTAGCCACTTTGCCAAGTGCAGACGGGCGCGAATGCAAAGAATTTCCCAAAGCCAGTTCCACCAGAATCCGGGCCACAACTTAATTAATCCGCCCACTTTTCGCCTTCTTTCCGCGGTTTACCCCCACCTCCCGGACCTTCCTGGGGCAGCCAAAGGAAAATGTCAATAACACAAAACCCGCGACTTGGGCCGAGGCAAACGGCAGAAAAATATGCGAAAACTAAAGCGGAGCGGAAGACGCCAAGTTTCGCTGTCGTCGCCGTCCTTGCCGAGGATATTACAAAATCCATTAAAATTCTATTTCCTGCCATCAAACTGCCCAAAGTTAAATAAAGCGCGGCCAGGAGGCGGTGAGTGGAAGTGGGCGGGCGGCGGGCGGCGGGAAAGAAAACCGAAATAATAATAATAAACGACAAACAGCCAGCCAGCAAACAAACAAGCTGCAAAAGTTTTCCCTCTTTCCCGTTCTGGGCCGCGGACAAAATTACACGGAGTTTGGAAGCGGATCCGGCCCAGAGCTTCTTGAGCAGCGCTTGAGCCACTTGACGATGCAGTCGACGAGAGCTGACTGCATTTTTAAGCGAGCTTTCGAGGCAATACGGACGAAACTAATAAGCCCATGGAGTGGTCCTTCCCGCCCGGAGCATTATAAAGGTATAAAGCGCAGCTAATAAAGTTGCAAGTGGTCGCTGGGCTGGATCAGGTCTGGATCTGGGCTGGGTCTGGGTTCGGGGTCCGCTTGACTTCGGCCTGGGAGCTGCAGCACCGCCGCTTACTAATCCAGCGAGCAAATCCCCACCCTTAGCTGGCACTGCGGCCATAATGCCAGGCGAAGCATCAATAAATGCTCCACTACCTCGAACAGAAGTAGCTGCTTGGCGGAGGAAAAGGGGGGCATGTTGAGCAAATAAAGCATAGTTTAGAATATAATGAATGCAGCTTAACTTGGCTAAATGAGCTGGGAAGCACTGCCTCTTAGCCCCACCCGCCACGTTTTGCGTTGTTTGCAGTTCACCCACAATCCTCGTCGGATGCATGCGCTTGGCATAATTTTCATCGCCATTCGGTGGCCCGGAATTCCTTTTTTGCCAGAGCTCACGGAATTTATGTTTTAATTTTCACGGATTTTAGCGCATAATTAAAAAATATTCTGCTCGGGCTGGAGCGGGGCAGAGCTATCGCCGAGCATTTGAGAATTTATGGGATGCAATAAGCAGCTCATAATGAGGCAGCTAAATCGTTTCCAACCCAATAATTCTGGGCTCCGAAAGGTACCCGGAAATCGCCGAACAAATTCAATCTGCAACAAATTCGCTGCGAAAAAACGTGCTTTTTGAGTACGCTCTGCATCAATTATTGACAAGGACAACAAGGACCCTTCTGCGAAAAGCTCGGTTCACTTTGGCGCGTAATTGTTGTGAAAATTGTTTTCAATAGCCGCCGTCACTGTCGTGGGCTTATTTGCCCAATAATTTATTCAAAGGCAACTAAATGTTTCCAATTGATTTCATCCCCCGAGGTGGAAGGACGAAGAGCCCCTGCCGCAGAGCAGGGCCCGATAATGCACTCCCGCCTGCGATCGATCCTTGGCCCCATCTCGAGCGATTCCAATTATGCAATTCTCAGCATTCATTCGCATAAGCACACACATTACTCAATATGAATCCCCGGCTTATCCCCTCCTGCATTTATTGCTTTCCTGGGAAAAACAAGGGAAGACGGAAGGAGGCGGAGGAGAAGGAGCCGAATGAATAACAAACAACAAAACTGAATCCTCCGAGTAACTGTTGAAATGAATTAAAAACATGCGCCATCTGCAATTTGTTACGACAACGGAGGACAAGGATGGCGGGCGAGTGGGGCGAGTGGGGCGGAGTGGCAAGGAGATGCAGTCTCCGAGCTCCATTCGCCGCTTGCCATATTTTTTGGATTCAGTTGCGTTTTCCTGGCCGGGCACAGACTGGAAAAACTGCAATAATGTTGGATTACGTGTGGAAATTACTTAAAAAGATTTTCAATTGTTCTCGCAGGGCAGAGGGGCTGGGCAACGGCTGCTGTTTATTTTCGGCTGCCTGGAAGAAAAGTTGGCCAAGACTACAGAAATAATGAACTTTGTTGCGACAAACTACAAATTTATGGCCGGAGCCGCAGCCAGCTGCCCTGGACCAGGGAATTTATAGAGCGTTCTGGGCCCTTTTGAATGAGGGATCACCAAAAATGTCACTGCCTTCAAAAGTCTTAAAATTTATGTCAGAATCAAAATCACAATCACTCCAGTTAACCGGAAGAACGCTAGGATCAGGCGTCCAATTATAAGCAAAATTTGGAAAGAATGTAATAATTATGTTTTGATTACCAAAAGTAAAACAAGTATCTCTGGAAATCGAGCCTACCCTAAGAGCCATCTGTTTTAACGATGGTAAAAATGCCTCTGATAAAACATCCCTATCTTGAAAAAGTTGTAAAATGCGTCAATGTGCACAAAAACAAATTATTTTAAGTAAACCGTTTTCTTTTTGGTTACTTTTATGCGTTTACACAGTCAAAGAACTGTTTTTCTTAAAAAATGTCTTCGTATGAATGTTCTCATTTTAAGCTGAACGTCCCTACTTCAAGAAAGAAATTATATGAAAGTAAAAAGTAAAATGAGGTGATTTCATGTTATTTCCAAATTGATTATAGTCTCAGTTTAAGAACATTTTGAAATAAAATGGCTTTTATTTTTTATTTTATTAGATCCTTAATATTTTATTAATAATTTAATGCTGACCCAAAGTAAAAACTTTTTGATAAGTATACTTCTGCCTGGACTTAATCATTAAATTCGTAATTGGGACATTAATGTGAAGATAATCATCTTTCCAGTTAGGAAAATGTAATTATTTCGTTGGTGATCGAACAAGAAGCATTAAATGAATATTTTATTGAAGCGTGCCGAATAAGAACATTTAGAAAGTGAATTTATTTAGTCTAACAAACAAACTATTGGCTTGAAAAGCTGTGAAGAACCCATAAAGTGTATAAATTCTTGATCAGCATCACAAGACGAGTCGATCTATCCAAATCCGTCTGTCCGTTTTTACGCAAACCAGTCTCTCAACTTTTATTGTGAAACCTTCCCAAAAGTCGTATTTAAATTAGAAATAGTATGCGTAAAGTCGGAATGAGCCGGATCGGACATCTATGATGAATAGCTCTTACATTTCTGTGGGTAGTTTTTAGTTTTCCTAAATTGGAAAGCTTTCGACCTAGAATTAATTCGCTTTGCTGTTTTACTCATATATGAGGTTTGGTAAAAGCATTTCATAAAATTGTTCGGGCTTTTAAAAATTTATTTTTAAAAAGTTGTATTCGATTAAAAATAATATAATATAATATATTAATATCTTCCAAACCGTAATTTTTATGACAAAAAGGGTTGTATATAAAAAGTTGAGTACTCTTAAGGGCTTTACGATTTAAAATTTATAAAGAAATCGTTCGATTCAGTTTTGAAAAAATGGTCAAATTGTGGTTTTAAAAAATATATTTCTGTCTATTATGTTCAGACAAATTCACTATAGAAAGAGTATCTAGGAAATTAAATTATCTTTTTAGAGACGTATGACACATCTTCGTAGCATTAGTTGCTTTAAAAGTATAAGCATTTTAAATCTAGCTTTTCTTGATTTTCCGCTAAACTAGCGAGTTTTTCCAAAAGTTGTGCATAAAAACTTACAAACAAGGGGGCAAAGGTTTTCATTTTGGGAAGAAGAAGAAAATCTTGTTTTTGAAATTACTTTTGAACGGGATCTCGGATTTCAACAAATGAGGTGTCATTCGACGCGTAAGAATGAAACTAGGTTAAAATCCGGGAATGTTTGTCCTCACCGTATCCTGCAGATCCAATTTAACAAATATTCACTTTCACACTTTCATAGATTTTACTCAAAAACAAGAAAGAAAGTTAACTTCGGCAAGCCGAAGTTTGTATACCCTTGCATTTAAAAAAAAATAATCAATAATTTTATTAAATTGAATTCAAATTTCTTAAAAATATAAAAATTTATATTCTCAATATTATAAGATAATATGTCAAAAAGCCCCAAAGCTATAATTTGTTTCACATTATTTCCCACCAATTATCCGATCGTTCCTATGATCGGATATATGATATAGTCGTCATATTTTAATAAAATTTAATTCGAAATTAAGACCTAATTAAAAAATGTTATTTTCAAGCTTTTAAGGTTATATGTTGAAAAACACAAAAGATATAATTTATATTTCATGTTTTCCTACTAATTTTCGTTCCTGTGGCAGCTATATTGATATAGTCGTCCGATTTTGATAAAATTTAATTCGGAATTCAAAACCCATTAAAAAATGTTGTTTCCAAGCGTAGGACGTTATAAGTTAAAAAACACCGAAGATATAATTTTTTAATATTATTTATTTTCCGATTGTTCCTATGGGAGCTATATGATACAGTCGTCCGATTTTGATAAAATTTAATTTGAAATTCAGAACTAATTTAGAAATGTTATATCCAAGCTTAGAAAGGTATATGTTAAACAAGAAATTAAATTAACTTCGGCAAGCCGAAGTTCTTATACCCTTGCAGTTATAAAAAATAATCAATAATTTTATTAAATTGAATTCGAAATTTTTAAAAATATAAAAATTTATAATCTCAATATTATAAGACAATATGTCAAAAAGCCCCATAGCTATAATTTGTTTCATCTTATTTCCCACCAATTATCCGATCGCTATATGATATAGTCGTCCGATTTTAACACAATAAATTCGAAATTCAAAACCAAATAAAAAATGTTATTTCCAAGCGTAGGAGGTTATAAGCTAAGAAACACCGAAGATATACATTTTCAATATTATTTTATTACTAATTTTCCGATTGTTCCTATGGGGGCTATATGATATAGTCGTCCGATTTTGATAGAATTTAATTCGAAATTCAGAACTAATTTAAAAATGTTAAGTCCAAGCTAAGAAAGGTATATGTTAAAAAACACCAAGGATATACGTTTTTTTTAATTTTTTCCCCGATAGTTCCAATGGGAGCTATAAGATATAGTTGTCCGATCCGGCTGGTTCCCACTTATATACTACCTGCAATAGAAAGAAAACTTTTTGGAAAGTTTCAGCACCATAGCTTTAAAACTGAGAGACTAGTTTGCGTAGAAATGGACGGACAGTCGGACATGGCTAGATCGACTCGTCTTGTGGCGCTGATCAAGAATATATATACTTTATGGGGTCGGTACTTTATACGTCTCCTTCACTGCGTTGCAAACTTCTGACTAAAAATATTATACCCTCTGCAAGAGTATAAAAATTAATATTTCTAAAGTCTTGGTATGCAATCTTAGTTTCTATAAAACCGTTCGATTATGGTATCACTCGTTACGATCGGAACATTATAGGAGATTTTCAATTCTGCTCCTTAATACAGTAGTTGTCTTCGCACGCTTTCTTGCGCGCTTCGCCACTAAGTGTACTGACGTCCACAGTGAAAAATAACATTTTTAAATTAGATGGGGAGGAGATAGAGAGATCTATGTATGCACATATCCAAACGTTGATAACTATCCTTACAGTACGTTCTTCTAAAAACAAACGATCGATGGAGTTCTGGTCCGGGAAAAGAAAGCAGGCACTCGTTGATTGAAGATGAGATCATATCCCCCTATATAAGACCACAAAATTCCTTTTTTCACGTACTCTTACCGATTAAAAGTAGCGCAGAGTTAAAGGAGCAGAAAGTTTCAGGAAACTGCTGACGAGCCGGGGCACCATAAGAAAACAATGAACCCACAAGACAGCCAAATGACACCTAGTTTTTCAAAATAGTCGACGACGCGCCGCCCAACACCTGTTCCAGGACACGTTCGCCGGGAAGGCTGCCAATCCCAGGAGACCCGGACCCAGCCTTATGTTATCCTGTCACCCTGCGCAATTTGTCGCCCAAGTAATTAGTAAGATTTAAATTGCTTCTCGCTACTGCGAGCCCTCTTCCTTACGTGCTTACGTGCTTCCTCGCGTTCCCTCGCTTTGGGGAAACTTGGAGTTGTGCTAAATGCATTAAGTGCTTGTCGCTCCTAAGTTTTGTCTAAGCGTTTCAATTAATTTTCATAGTCGCAACTTTCCTCTCCATTCATTCGCACTCCCACCCCCGTTTTTTCTCTAGGCCCGTAATTAGTTGCAGTTATATGGCTCTGTGTTCCCCAAATAAATTCGCTTTCAGTAACAATATTTGTCGTTCGCGTCCTTGCCGCGGGTGGGCGTCAAGCCGGAGGGGCGAGGCCGCCGCGTAATGCGAGACAAACGCGCAAAATTAGCACAAATTGGATTTTAATTGTAAAAAATGTAATTTCGTTCGAGCCAGACGGTGTGCCTCCCCTCCGACCCTCGAGCCGCCAGGTGGAATATCCGCTGTCTGTCTCAAATGTGTGTTTGATGGCGCAACAAGATGATACCTTATCTTGGAGTGGAACCGGGCCTAGGAAATATCGCGCTGCACACACACGTGCTCCTGCAGCTAGGCAAACACATTCTGGACCTTTGCTTTTCCATGCCACGTGCGGCGGTGTGCAAATATTTTCCCAATCCGAATCTGAGGCCTGCACTTGCCCACTTCAAGGGTGAGTGGCGAGGGACCTCGTTATCTGCGTTCGCAATAATTTATACCGATATCCCGGGCTTCTTTAAACTTGGGCGTTTGCAGTGCCGGCTTTCAATTAGGAATCCCGCTGGGACCCTTTGCCGTCACTTTAATGAACACGCGGACCCAGGAGAGCGTGGCGAGGGGCCAGAGGCTCCTGCCAATCAGTTTTAATTGAAAGCGCGTTTAATTAGTAAACTTACTTTGCCCAATTCCATGTTTCGATGCAAAATTTGCGCTAATTTCGCAATTAATTTGCCAAATTGCACATTCGTTTTCATATGCGCATGTATGAATGCACAGTGCGGAAGGGCTCAGGGCGCAATGAAGGAATGCTCCGCATGAAATGTTGATTTGGCCGAATCGCCGGCCTTGGTGTCGAAGCTGTGGCAAATGTCGTGATTCCCGCTGCTTGTCAAAAATCCAATTAGGCGACGCGCTCGACGTTTGCACTGCCAATTTGTGGCATCCTAATGAGGCACGGCCCGCGATTTCAGGGATACAATGCGGAACCATTCGGCCCACCGAACGAATCAATAAGGGACACAAGGTCCAGGGTACAAGTTCTAGAAAATATTCTGACTCAACCTCGCAATCCGCTTAGTTCTTCATGGCCCGCACCCATTTAATATTAATGAATAATTACGGAATTATTAACGGGGCCTGTGTAGACGATTCGACCTACTTTTCCGCCATTTTCCCGCGGTAGAGGGGCCGAAGGAAACGAGAAAAGTGCCAACTGGAGGAAAAGATACAAATTGCGCAATTGCCAGGCGCCGCTGAAATATTTAACTGCGAATGGTGAAAGGGACGGGCAATCGACGGAATGCCAGGACGTGCCAAATGGGCGAAAAGAAAGTTGCAATCAAAGGCGAAACTGCAAGATGTAAGCCGGGTCTGAGGCACTGAGGGAAGGCCGTGTCTCGTGTCGCCTGTCTATCATTTGGTCAATCAGTGGCAGGGCCACGCCTGCTGCACACCCAGCCCCTTCGCCAGTTCGGCGGAGCAGCTAAATGATAAACGCAATTGCTTAAAACGTCTTAGCGGGATCGGCGAAGTTCGGGATGGGTGTGGGATCGGGTAAGGGGACTGGTCTGCGGATGATTTGGTGGCATGGCGCGTGTCCAACGAAATGCTGTCATTTGCGAAAAGCAGCTACGAAATCGCCGGGATGTGGGTCTCTCTGCGACTTCAGCTGCCTTCGGTTTCTTTTGCCTCGTTTTTTCTGCTGGCCATAAACTTTGCTTACGTGACAACTTTAGTTTATATCTCAGCGCGATACAGCAGCAGTAGGACTTTGCTGCAGGAAGACAAGACGACTGGGGGACGGGGTTCGCAGCTGCTTCTGGTCGAGCGGAAGCCGGCAATTTGCGCCAACGAGCCTTTGCATAGGCAGAGCCTGCGGAGCCAGACTTGGACCCCTGGAAGTCCGAATTGTCTGAGCCGAGACCCTAGCCACTAAGCCGGCAGAGTGCTAACCCTTGATGGAACCCCGGACTTGCAGGGGTGTTCAGTGCCACATTAGCATGGCAAGGACGACCTCCGCCTCTACGCCTCTCCGCCTGACAGGACCCATCTGCCAGTCCTCGAGGATGAGCAAACAAAGCTGCTGCGAGTGCAGGAGATTCGCTTATATAACCTAGATTTGTTGTGACATAAAATTATTACGAAAAATGGTTATTACCCCGTTTACGTTTGAGTGAACGCATTTGTACGTGTTGACAATTTGTTAGCTTAGATAATGTTACAGGCAGCCAAGGAACAGACCAAGTGGATGTGGATGCCTGGAGGGGAAGTCATCATCTTGCTGTGTGTGCCTTTAATGTGTGTGCCTTGGCCGCCCCTTTTGCCAGGCCATTTCAGAGAATTCTATTCCTGCAAAGATTTTTGCAAGGGTTAGACACTCGCACACACGCTCAGTGGGTGCGACAGTTGGTCTGTGCGTGTCACCGGGCTGTCATTTTGCTGGCCACGCCCCCGCCTCCTGCCAGTCTGACATGTCGGAATTTTAAAATTCTTTCGTCGCACTGCGTGGCCATGGAAATTGTCAAAGTTTTAAAGCTGCCCCAGATCTCCGCCCTCCGCCGCCATCTGCTGCCAGCATTAAGCCTCAATCCCGGAGGCAATCCCCGCACCCAAACCCAAATCCAAGCCCAAACCGAAGGCCAATCCCGATCCCATTCGAGTCCCAGTCCTACTCCTGGGCGCCAATTTTATTGTCACGCTGATTGTCACAATCAGTGGTATTTGCTTTTGACCAGAACTGGGCTTCATTGTTTGAAATTCTTTGGGGCGCGGTGTCCCCCGTCCCTTCCCCTGCTTAAAACTGGCAGCATTTGTGCAACATTTTCTATCTTTTTCTTCGATTCGTTCTCCCTGCGCCCGCTGGTCGAGCTTCCAGTTTTTAAATAAATTTGGTTATGGTTATGCGACTGGGGGCCGAGGACTATGTACTGCGGGGTTGGCGAAATGATGACGCCGAAGTGCAATAAAACCAAATCTAAATCTGTTGTAAAACGAATCGAGTTTAATTGGCGGTCAGGTTTCCCACTCCTCTTATAGCTTGGGCTCCGTCATCGCATTTTACAGACTTTTCAGATCGCCAGAGGAACGGCGATTCCAACGACGCAGCCGTTCAAGGTGCCTCTTACTGTATTTCATGTGATAGGTTTCGGGGGCTCATTTCGACTGCTTTCCACTAAGTATACTGTAGCTCATTCATATTCCCGACAATCGATAAGGGCAAAAGTGCGTTACGTAGGCAGGGACACAGACCGACAGCGTCGCTGTCCGGCGGGCATCGAATTAATGTCAAATTATACTTCAAAATGCGTGCAAATTTTACGCTCGCGAATGAAAAGTAACCCGTCGAAAAAAGCGACAGAGGAAGCCGCAGCTACAACAATGCTACGAATTCAAGGCCCACAGGGGCTAAAAAGGGGGTTCCCCGTCTGTCAGTGCTCCTGCCCCACCCCTTCCCAGAGTCTTTCCATCACTCGCTGCTTTTTTGCTGGCCCTAGGCCAACTTTGGCGCTCTGCAGGAGAAGTTTCCCTCCCTGAGCTCGCCATGAAAATCCGCCAGCAGCCGTGGGCGGCAGCGTTGGGGGCGAGGCTGCAGTGTGCAGTGAGACGAGCGTGCAGTTTTTAAAGTGCTGCTATTTTTGAAGTTGGTTTTATTTTTTGCGCCAAGTTGCGCCGGTTCTTTTTTGGCTGCGTGTCGGGTGTTTTCGGGATCATTATTATCTCAGCCAGGGCTGCTCCAGCGCCGCCGCCCCAAAAGCCCCATGGGCTTGTTGTCATTGGTAATGCGCGGGCAAATTTGCCTCCCCAGCCCCCTGCTACCCCGTTTTATGTTGTTCAGTGTAGTGAAGTGTAAATCTGCGTGTCGCGCGTTTGTTTGCCTAGCTGCCTGGGTGTTTCTGTGCGTGTTTCAGTGTCTAGAACATGATTAAGCAGGCAACTCGGGGAGGAGATTTGAACGGCAGTCGTCGAAGGGGCGCGGAATTAGTTCCTCCTGATCTTCGCTATATCATTCGAATGAATGTCACTCATTAATAAGTCAGAAATGCTCTTGAAAACTTTTTTGACTGGTAGCCAAGATTGTGAAATTTTTTTCGAACTGAACCCAACACAGATAGATTAAAAATTTATTATTTTGTTTAAAAGAAAAGAAAATTCCTTCATACAAAGCGCAGGTAATAATAACCTCGAATTTTTAAAGGTTCGATTGTGCCCCTGTTGAAACAACTATAATAATCCCAGCACAAGATGCAGCCCCAAAGGTAGGAGAGGAAAGCTAACCAAAAATTGAATTCGCGTCGAGCAGGGAAAACTCACTGCTGCCTCAATCCAGGCGAGATTGCTCATTGGAGGGGGAGAGGGTTGAATGACAGCGCTGTCCCAAAACGAAGACATGCAAAGAACAAGGAGCACTGTCCTGGAGGATAATACTCGCCCGGGTGTGAGCGGGTCCCCGTGTATGCTTTTGTGTGTGTGCGCGGTTAGCAAAGCTGCAAATGCGCTTTCAGTTGATTAAATTAAATGGCTAAAGCAGCTGCAGGCTATGAAAAATGCAGCTGGAGAGAGCCTCATGCACCACCCTGCGCCCCATCATCACTGTCATCATCATCATCACCGTCGTCATCATCGTCGTCCCTTTTGGGACAGAGAGGGCGTGGTCGGGGCCAGTGCACTCAGCGTAATGGCGACAAAAGGCGAAGGAGGAAGACCGCAAAGTATTTACCTATTTCTTTCGACTTTCGAGCACGAAGAACACATCGACGGAGTGGAGCGACCCAAGCAGGAGCCACCTGCATCCCAATTGTCACACACCCACATAGACACACCGTTGCTCCCGGCTGCACTTCCGTTTCCGCTGGGCTCCGCTGGCTTCTGCTGCTCCAGCTTCATTTCAAGTATGTTTCCTCCTGCGGCTCTGAGACTTCCCCACGGCGAGGAATAACTTACCGGAGTCTGGGTTCTGTCTTTGGGTTTCGTCTCCTTCGCTGCGCGGGGATTAGAGATTTTTGTCAATGAAGGTAATTTGCGGAAGATTTTGTCTAGAATTTCAATTAGATTGACGTTTTCTTATGTGGCACACGCTGTTTTGTGCGGCATGTTACGGGAAAGTGTTTTCTTTGTGTTCTTATATCTATGTTTTCGTCAGGAATCTCCGAAACAAAGAAACTGAAACTCAACGCCAAAAGGACTAATGGTATTTACAATTTCAGCGTCCTTTGTTTAAGCACTTTCTTATACGGGATCAATTTAACCCTCCGTGAACACCAACGATGTGTTAATCAGAAACCTCCTGAAACTGATCCACTTAAAGCAGAGATGCAAATGGCTTTATTAACTGGGCCCAGAACACATTCAACAACTTGCACGACCAAGGAGAACGATGACCAGGACCTGGAACTGGCATCATCCACACCAGCAAGGAGGTAAAAAGAGGCGTTGAAAACGAACCTGAGACTGCTGGTTAGAGTGGGTGTAAGCCGCGGGGATTATCAGTTGGTTAAATTAATGCTAATTAGTTAAAAAATATATGAGAGTCGTTTTCTCTCCTCCGACGAGTGGAGGAAAAATGCCAACGTTTTGTTGCATTTCCGTTTGGCGCTAAGGAAAAAATGTGTATGAATGCATAAAAAATGAAACAAATGCGGCGCAGACATGACAAACCAGGAGGCCGCACCGTGGTTGGAATCGTAGGAAAACTTTCCGTGAACCCACATTTTTCGCTGTATATAACTTTATCGAATTTAGGATTTACAGGGATGCAAATAAGCTTTTTGATGTAATTAAATTTTTAGTAGTTACTATTTCATAATTTGTGAAGTGCTTCTACACACCCAGGCGATTTTTGGATAAGGCTGCAAGTGCATGTTTACCTAAGTTTTTACTAAAAGTGTGACAAAACCAGTTTTAACTCTTCAACAGTTGCAAAAGAAAAGTATACAATTCCTTATTAAATACTATTTTTCTTTTAATTTGCGTGTCGTATAACCATATTATACGTTCATAATGAGGAAACTTTGAATCAAGAAGATGTTGTTCTTGACTTGAAATCAATTGCCAAACTAGAGACTCAAAACCCGCGAATCAATATGTTGCAAGTTTTTCCATTTTATAAATTTCTTTCTTCTGAAGGGTTTTTTTTTATTTCATAAATTCCTTCAAACGGCATACTAAACTTTTGAAGGGATCGCTTATATTTATTTATTCCTATTTTAGAGGAGAATTATTTATGAAAATCTGAAAAAACTGAGTTTTTGAGAAAATGTGGGCAAATAGTTCCTGAAACAAACCAAGTTAAAACCAACCAACCCAGGTTGGGGGCCCACTGTGATAGTCTGGCGCTTCCTGGCTCATAATGAATAATCATAAAAATTGCATAAATTATGTGCCGACGCCGTCTTGCTTAACGCCTGCCTGCGGCGGCAGCGGCGGACAACAATAACGCAAACAGGATGGGCGAGGGGCGGGATAGAGACACAACGGGCACAAATGAAATGCAGAAATGTAAATCTAAAATAATTTACGCGTCTTTGTTGACTGCAGTTGCCGTGGCCGTAAAAACCTGCTGGTGCCCGCCCCAGGTCCGCCCACCTTCGGAACCCACTCTTTGCTGCTTTCTTTTTCCAGCCGTAACTGTTGCTACACAAAATGGCGTCATCGTTGGTAACTTGGCTGAGCCCTTGGCCAGCACCACCATGTTGGTAGGAGAGGAGTTATGCGCCCTGGCCTGCATTTGCATTTATGGCATGGAATAATCCATTATCAGGCATTTTGCAGGTTGCCTTGGCAAGTAATGCAGCATTCTAAGCCGGCAGGAGCAGAAGAGAAGCCAAATGGGGATTCGAGTCCTCGGACATATAAGGGTAGCTAAGCCATTTGGCTTTAGTTTAAAAGTGGCTAGGACGCAGCAGATTAATTTGCCCTCAGCTCCGACCTGAAAGTGGATTACAACATTTAAAGTTTGCTGCAGTAAAGAACTGGAATGAGAGGACACGAAGGTGAGTTAGCTGAACAATGCTAGGATACATGTCGTGACTACCCTATGCATATATTTGCCAACGTTCTCAAAAGCTATGTATAATATGTATAATGTTTTAGTTAATATGGATCATTTCAAATAAAATTCCTTAACCGCATGCGTTTTCAAGTCCCAATAATTTGCAAACCTAGAAACAAACACAAGCTAAACAAGAATGGAAGTTTACTTGAGCAAGCCGAAGATTGAATATCCTTGCACTTATAAGGAATAATCAACGTTAGTGACACCAGACGGACGGACAGAAGGACAGAGGGACATGGCTAGAACGACTCGTCTAATGATGCTGATCAATAATATACTTTATGGGGTCGGAAACTTCTTCTTTACTACGTTACAAACTTCTGACTGAAACCATTATATCTTCAGAGAGGGTTTAAGAATAGTTTGTTGTCTTGTCTCTCAACATATATCGATGATTGGAACCTTCATGTAAGTATTTATATAAAATTAATAAATTCAAGTAAATATAAAAATTTATAGACAGTATTGTATCCCGTGTAATTGGTATACAAAACCAACCAAAATTTAATTTTACGGTTTTTTACCGTACATTTATGAAAAAATTGTCATTATTTCCAGAAATGGCAAACCACACATTCAAGAAAATTATTTACTTAAAATAAAGGCGACTCGCCGTAGGATGAAAATTATAGGCGAATTTCTTGGTTTAACGGCGAATTTCTTGAATTAAGGTCGATTTTTTTTGGGTGTATGGTATACTCTTTCCCTCTTTTTCCTGAATTTAAGAGAACCGGTCTGTCAGCTGACCTCGCGAGGTATCTCGTTTTAATTTCTTAACCTTAAATTCCGAATGATAACATAGTTAACGAAGAATCTTTTTCTTACAAGGGTTCGAATGATCTTAAACTTAAAAGTTTCGTTGCAGTCCTTGGAGTCTTATTCAACCACAACTTAAACTTCTCTGATCATATTGACATCATAGTTAGTATTGCAGAAGGGGTTTGTGCCTTTTTCAAACGTTGATCAAAGAAATTTGAGAACCAGTGTACCACGAAACACACAAAACTTTTCCTTGGATCGTACAATCCATGGTCACCTAAACATGCTAAGTATCACGACCAAATCGGCGCAGAAATATTTCATTTTGCTTGCATTTCTCTTGTACCTTACGTGGATAGACTGCGGATACTGAATCTTCATTCCATCAAGGAAGAAAGCAAATACAATTCTCTAACAAAAGTACTGATATCATCTTTTGTGACGAAAATTAATAACTTGAGAACAAAAGTTCTGATATCATCTTTTGTGACGAAAATTAATAACTTGATTAATGATTTTGTTTGATACCAGAAGTTTTTTGTTAAAAATCAATCATATAATTTATCTTCTTTCATAAAATAAAAACAAGGAAAAAATGGACTATCAGATACCCTTTACTTAGCTTGGGGGAGCAAAAAAATAGAGATATATAAGCAGCTACTTTGGTATATGTTATGTGGGTGGCAGACACTTTTAAGCTTTTTTTCGATCGTTCCTATGGCAGCTATATGATATAGTCGTCCGATTTTGATAAAATTTAATCCGAAATTCAAAACCAAATAAAAAATGTTATTTCCAAGCGTAGGAGGTTATAAGTTAAAAAAAAACAAGAAAGATATAATTTTTCAATATTATTTTACCACTAATTTTCCGATAGTTCCTATGGGAGCTATATCGAAATTCAGAACTAATTTAAAAATGTTATATCCAAGCTTAGAAGGGTATATGTTAAAAACACGAAAGATATAATTTTTTAAAATTTTTTCCCCCATAGATCCTATGGGAGCTATAAGATATAGTTATCCGATCCGGCTGGTTCCGACTAATTTACTACCTGCAATAGAAAGAATACTTTTGGAAAGTTTCAGACCGATAGCTTAAAAACTGAGAGACTAGTTTGCGTAGAAACGGACGGTCAGACTCGTCTTGTGGCGCTGATCAAGAATATATATACTTTATGGGGTCGGAAACGTCTCCTTCACTGCGTTGCAAACTTCTGACTGAAATTATTATACCCTCTGCAAGGGTATAAAAATTATATCTTAGCTGTTTTTTAACTTATCCTCCTACGATTGGGAAAAACATTTTTTCTTTGGTTTTGAATTTCGAATTAAATTTTATCAAAATCGGACGACCATATTATATAGCTGTCATAGGAACGGATAATTATATAATATATATATATATATTAAATTAATAATATGAAACAAATTATAGCTTTAGCTCTGTTTTACATATTATCTTATAATATTGGGAATATAAATTTTTTATATTTTCAAAAATTTCGAATACAATTTAATAAAATATTGATTATTTTTTATAACTGCAAGGGTATACGAACTTCGGCTTGCCGAAGCTAACTTCCTTTCTTGTTTTCCGATAGTTCCTGTGGGAGCTATAAGATAAAGTGATTCTGATTTAAGTACTACCTGCAATAGAGGAAAAAACTTTTGGGAAAGTTTCATCCCGATAGCTTTAAAACTGGGAGACTAGTTTGCGCAGAAACGGACGGACAGACGGACCTGGCTAGTTCGACTCGTATAGCGATGCTGATCAAGAATATATATACTATATGGGATCGGAAACTTCGTAGCAAATTGCTGACTGTTAAGGTATTGATAATACTGCTTTAGTGGGAATCGGCAAGTAGGCGCACAAAACCTGCCAATCTAATGAGAGGGGCGCCAGTGGCCAGGCACCTCAAATCCTCTGGAGTTCTGCGTAATTATTTTAATTGTTTAATGCTGTCAGGTGTCTGGCTAAGAGAGTGTCTGCGTTTGCGAGCATCCGTGTTGGCGAGTGGCGAAAAATCAGTGCAAAGGTTCTGAGAGCTACACGTGCTACCCACGGGATAGGGGGTCCGGAGAGGTGTGATGGGCTGTAGCCGAGGTCGGAGCTACGACTGACGATAAAACAAATGGCGTTCCACTTGCGTTTGTTTGTTTTAAATGATTAATGAGACAAGCGGCGGTTGCTCCCACAACACAGTCCTCGGAAGCCCACGTCACCCACTTCCGGATTCCTCTTCTCTCCGGCAGGTTAGTTGACATTTGTGTGTCTTTCCGTACCCATGTGCTGTGTACCAAAAATGTGGGCATGGGGAACCCGCATAAAAAGTTTTTTGGCTAAGAAGTTTTAAACACAACAAAGCTAAGCCCTAATCAGTTGTCATCAGCTAGCCACGTGTAGACCTTGGCAGGAATGCACTGTTGAAACGTTTCCAAAGCCTCGTGGAACCCAATTTTTCAATGGCGGAGATTAACGAGTCACCATTAAACGGCAATCACAACTTTAGTGTTCCACCAACTTTTTGATAGCCCGCTGCGACCTTGGCAACATCCATGCGCAATTAGCCCCAAATTCTAATTACAAATTGGAACAAAAGGAAGAATAAAGAGCTAAATATAAACGATTTTTGTTCGCATTTCGCCAGAGAAATTAATTATCTAAAACTCATTTGATGAAAAATGTAAACATTTTGTGGGAGCCTGTGGCAAACTTTTAGAAAAATGCAAAATATTTTTACAACAATGAGGGGGTGAGGGCCGCACATGCGTGGGCATGTCCTTGACTAGCTTTTGGTGCCATGGACGGCATGTCCTCGACGTCGTATTCCTATTCCTCCTGGTGCTTCTCATCCTCGTCCTCGTTCTCGTTTCAGGCTGTTGGGCTGTCAATCATGCAAAAACTGCAACCGCCGCATAACCGCTGGTTTATAATAGTTAGCCCGGAGTATGCAGCAGGATGAAGGACGAGGCAGACCGGAGGCTGGCAGTTTTCCGGGAGGGGATGGGTGCTGGCTGTTGCCTGGTTTCGGCAAAAGCTTTTCAAACTTTTTAATTATGCAGCAAACAGAAAACTTTGTGGTAATTTCGTTGCAACAGTTGGCTAGGACTGCAGGACGCCAGGACTCAACGGCAGGAACGTCAACGTCAGCAGCAGCAGCCGGCAGGTTGACTAATTGAGTTAGGTGGGGGTGGCCTTCGTGCCTTTTGGCAATAATAATTTGCCAACAATTTTAAAGTGCATCAATCACAATTAGTGACCGGAATGTCCTACTGCAAATGTGTGCGGTGAACAGAGTCCGGCAGAAGTACATTGAAAATTCATGGAAAATTGTGTCAAATTTGTAAACGTATAGTCGGTTACACATTCCTACTAAAAGTAATTAAGATTTCAAAATAAATTGAAATCACCCCCTCATCGTCTTTATTAGATTACAGGGGATTGTGTTTCAACCCGGCTAGCTGACTCTGCCTCTATAAGCAATTTATGCCGACTATAATCCAATATTTTCTTTAAGACCCATAAAGGAATTTTCCAGTTTTCACAAGCAAACTCCCGAGTAATGATCTTAGAATCGACATCTTCACTTAAACACACTAAGATTTTGCTCAATCACACTGAAGAAATACAAGCTGAGGTACAATTTTCATTGGTTTGATGCATTTGGGTTGGTTAATTAAACGTTAACACTATCGATACTACTATCATTGAAATACAAGTCTGAAACTGTCTTATTCCCCACACACTTATTTGAATATAAACTGTACAAAATGTTAAGCCATTTATTTAAGATGTCTCAAACGTTCTATGCTACCGATTTTTTCGAGTGTTTCTTCACCAAAGGGAAACGATGATGTACATGCACAATAAATCTAAGCCGATTTAATAAAAGGCATTAAAAAAATCTATTTTGTAGAATGAAAAATATGAAATCGGCACAAAGTCAGCATCAGCAGGAAATAGGACAAGGGTCCTCGCCCTGCCCTTTCCCTTCCACACACGGCCTAACGCACACAGACATACACTCAAGTTGATTGGAAAAGTGCCCGCCCCTGGCTGGAAAAGGATGAAGAAGTCCATAAATGATGTAGCCCCAAAATGAACACACATCCCTTGGAGATTAAAGGACCCGGGGATGGGAGCATCGCCCAGCAGATGATGGGGAAAAACGAATCAAAGGCTAACTGACCGCCCACGCATGATTAAAAATCTGAGTTTAGGGACCTTCTTTGGGGGAGTGCTTTGGTGGCAGGGGCATCCGGGCGGTGCACCTTTCAAGATGAGTAAATGAGCATTGAAGCGTTCAAGATTATCAATATGCATGAAGGGGCGACCAAATTGTAGTTAAGTTCAAGTGGACACCCAATCTGGGATCCACGGGGAATACGATGATGGGAGGTTGCTGTGATGTGGGTTTCATGTGATTAAGGTGGACTACGGTTGGGAAATTTGATGATCTACTGCTAAATTAAGAATTTATACACTCTCCTGGCAAAGAGATGCAAATCACAAGTTCATTTCCATAGACTAGTGGAAAAAAGGCTTTTCTAAGAGTGTCTGCAGAGTAACTAGGCTTTGCGGCATTGATATCATCTTAGCAATGCGCATTAAATGGTTTCACACCTGTCCATTATCCCAACACAGTTGTCTCCAGCACTTTCCCGACACATTTGGTAGCAGAAAATTTGATAACCGCAGAAACATGCAAAAACCATTTCAACTTTTACCTAGGCTGACGGTAATTCAGAAATAGGTAAACTGCTTACCAAAAACACATATGTATTATACATCCAACTACACATCGCACTCTGTGTCACTTACATGAAAAACTTTTGCATGTCGAATCTTTCCGACATCAAAACTTTTTCAAGTTTTACGATGATGTGGGTGATGCATGTGCCAATGGAAATTATTAAAGAGCTCGATCCAAAGAAGGAGCCAGTTTCGGTAAGCGGAATTCGAATAATATTCCCATGCTAGCTTCCCCAGCCGGGAATTTAATTATTCAATGCAATTGACCTGCCAAGCCAAATCCGATTACGGGATTAGTTGAATTGATATCAAAAGATGCGAGCATAAATGATTTTAATTTTATTTTTGTTGTGGCAATTAAAAGCATTAAATGTGTAAATAGAGCATCGCTTTTCGCATTTGACAATCTCTAATTGCAAGCAAGCATAGAAAAAGGAGACAATCACAATATTGTCTGTATCGACCACCTCTACATTCATTCGTTGTACCACAATTGTAATTATCAGTGCAATACAATTCAAATTTCTGCCTTTAATTACTAATCATATTTTTAACTTTGAGAAACTAAAAAAATGCTCTTAGTGACATAGATTTATCATACGATATTCAAACAGATTTAAGTAGAAACCATTCACGTTTCTATTATGTTCTGAAGGTTTGCTAATTGTAAATAAGCTGTTGTCGACTGTGAAAAATATTTTCAAAAGACTGTTTCTTTCATACTGAAATCAAATAGGAAGTGTTGTTTAAATTTACCATGTCACCTATAGCTTGATCTCCTGCTCTCCAACCACAAAGTGCATATTTTCACACTGCTGAGCTACGAGTCCGGCTCTTCTATGATAAATTAATTTCGCACAATATTGGTCAACTGCGGGCAATTAAGCCCATTGTGCGGCATTTCAAATAGACTTGCTGTCCAAGGCGATAACTCGATAGAAAGCTGCTTTCGATACAACTATACGTAGGAAGGATGAACGTGCAGCTCCAGTTCGACTCCATGAGCATCCAAAGTCTCACACTTTTGTTTTCGGTCGAGTGCCGTGGCTGAAAACAAAGCCGCACTGAGGGCCCAGCAGGAAGTGTTGTAATTCGCACTTTACCAGACTCACCAATGCCACACACACAAAAATGTGGCTATCGTGTCGTATACTTGATTTCGAAGGGGACAGGGCGGGATGGAAGGAGGCAATATCTACGCACAACATTTTGCTGAGCTTGCCTTGGTTTTAATTGTGGCTGGTGTTGTTGCTCGCCACATAACTGAAAAATATGAGCAAGATGCGAAACGGTTTATGTGCCATTATAGAGCAGATACCCCATTCCCTGACCATTTGTGTGTGGGCGATGGATTTTATGAGCCTAGCCGAGGTCTCGAATGCTAGTTATGTAATCTGCCCAAAATATTCGCCTGCAATTAAAAACATTTTCAAGTCGATTATTCTCGCTACGGAGAGGAGTCGAACATAAGGGGCAGGGACTCAACAGAAGGCTCGTAAAACCGGCTTTTTGGCAATGTCTAACCAATTTTGTGGATTTGGGTTTATGCATTTATTGGAATTTTTATGGCACACTTTTATAGCCCCTGCAGGAGTGAAGGATCAAGGGCGGTGGGGAAAAATTGGTTTATGAATATTAAAAACAATTTCAGGCGAAAATTTGCATAGTTAATTCTTAGATAAGCTCAGGACTTGGAGTCCTAATTAATTGGAGTAAAGGACAATGGGATTTCCCAGACCATCGCAGGGCCCAAACGCAAATCAATTATGGGAAATCCTATACAGCAAATATTACCCAGCCAGTTTAAGTTTAGTTTTGCCTATGTAAACTAATCGATTTCGGCAGAAGGCCGCATCAAAATATTTCTTGCTGTAAGGGCTAATTCCTGAAACCACGTCAATGGCAACAGTTTCAAATTAATTAATAAAATTTTTGTTCCAAGTGGGACCAGCAAACAAACAAACTGCAAATAAAGGCCGAACTCCGCCCAAGCCTCTGGTTCAGAAAGACGGAATGTTGGTCAAGAAGTTGCGTGTGCCAAGGCACGTGTGTAGTCCTGCCTTTCCCAGAAAGCTTCTCCCACATTCAACCACCTTTCAAACTGTTTGGAAGCCAAACCAAACAACAAATACTTCAATAAACGAAATTAAATATTTGTGCATGGAATGAAACATTTTCCTTCGGATCCCAAGCGGGCAAAAGGGGGAAATTGAAAAAGAATTGAACACTTTATGCCTCGTATCGGCAACAAATTAAATAATAGCTGCAAAAAGTTTGCCATCTGCAAATATTTCAGCAAATAAACGAATATAAACCAAAGGTTTACTCTCGAAGCTCCTATGGTGTGGTCCGAATTTCTGGCAAAACGTTGGCTTTTTGTTAATTTACTAAACATTACCTGTTCGTCAGTATTAGCTCGAACCTCTTGCCCAAGCCCGACATTTGTCAAATATTTTTTTTGCAAATTGTTTAACTTTTGACCCACGCCGTCTGTCTTTCCTCATAGGTTCGATCGTAATTAGACTTTAATTGGGCAATTGTAACCATCTCAGGCGGCTTTTTCAGCTTGGATGTCTTTCGCCCGCGTTTTTGGCCGAGTTGTGCCTCGGGCCCAAGCCAACACCTTTTTGATGTCTCACCCTGGGCAAGCGCGGCGTCTCAGCGCTGAATCAAACTAATTAGGCGCAAACTTAATTAATATTTGATGAATTATTTGACCTTTTGTCTGCTTACCATGACGGCTCCCAAAAGCTGCCGGCGCAGCCAAACTGCTCCACAACTCAGCCCTTAAGTGGCCCTTGTTGTTTGCCTGGCGACAGACAGAAATATAAAGATAACTTTTAAGGATTTTCCGAAATTGAGCTTCATTTGGTTGAGAGGAAAAGCATTTGATAAACTTGTCGCTAGGCAGGTGCCACCTCAAAAAGGACTAGCATTATGCCTACCGATGGAGAGGGCGACTCAAATCATAAAATGGTGAGGTGAGACGAGGCGCAAAAGTTTTTCTAATGTTTATTGGGGAAACTTTTTCATTTTTTTTACAACTTTTACAAAAGTTTGCGGCGAACTTCCACCCCTCCCCGGTTGCATGCTGCCTTTTCTGTTGTTACCTAGACCCGTCTCTGGTCATTTTAAAGTTTAAATTATACCAGTGGAGGGAGAGTCCAGGTCTGAGTGGTCTGGAATCCAACGATTGTCAGCACATTAGGCCTACCAAGTTGGCGGCGGGGTAGCGGGATAGGAAGCCTTACTTTGAATTAAACTTTTATCGCATCAATTCCGAGAGTTTTTCCCGCGTTTCCCTGGCAAAGTTTCATTGTTGGAGAATTTTCAGATATTAATTCCTTTATTTAAATTCGCCCTAGTGCCCGGGATAATGCACATAAACGCGATTGTACTCACCCAAGGGGATAGGTGCCACTTACCTGTAAGAGAGAATAAAAAAATGGAAATTACTTGGAAATTCAAATCCATGCCAACAGTATATGCCTAAAAGAGCGATTCGCACTGAGTTTGGAAGTATTGTAAGATTCCTATGGCTAGTGCTTTTCTCCTTTTATGTCACCAATACGGTAAGATCCCAGGCCGACTCAGTGAGTAGCCTTATTGAACCCGTCAGAATCGGACAAAGCAACGTATATTTTTTTCACATGATGGTTTGTGTTCCAGCTCTCAACTTGTTCCTTTACAACTGTCTGGTGGTATACATAGCCAGGAAAGTCCAACGCATTATCAATGGTAAGCCCTGTGTCAAGATCATACTGCTTTCACTATTACCTTTCGTCCAGTTCCATCAACAAACGCAAGTTGGCCCCGAATCCCCCTAATCGGCAGAGTCTTTGGTCTTCAGCCAGGGGACCCCCCGAGTGATGGGGTAGAGTTCCACGACGTCCTGTGGAACGTGAACCTGCACGTGAACTTCCTGCTTCTTCTGCCGGCCCTCTTCCAGGTGAGGATCTTTCTGTCCGGTGACCTCATTAACCCACTCACCCATCAGATCCGTAACTTTGGCATGCTGGTGGCCCTGATTCTCATGTGGAATTTTTATGTTTACCAGCGCCTTCTCGACTTCTACCTGAAGCTTGTGTGCCACCTGTGGTGGAGCGATCTCGGCTGGGCCTACTACGTGCCCCTGGTCTTTTTTGGGCTTGTTATGAACACGCTGCACTTGACCTTGATCGTCGGAACAATGAAGTTGCAGACGAAGGGTCCAGAAGATCCCCACGCCCATTCCGAGTCCGAGATTCAGTCGCTTTCTCTTGCTCAACAAGAAATGGTGGGTTCAGTGGCGATGGGCGATGTCCCGGAACGTTAAGACTTGGGAAAATCAAAAGCTGCACGCCGACGCTCAGGCTCAGTCGCCATTAACTGGGTCGCCATCCGTCAGGGGCTTAACCTTGCGGCATCTACAAATACTGGGTCGTTGGTTCAACTAATAAATATGCCAGAAAACACCAGGCACACAGATACCCGGCACGCACACACCCGCACACCACGACATGTACAAATGAATCGCAGCTGAGGGCTGGCCGAGCTTCGGGAAATAAAACCATTAAATATTTGCGGTTAAACGCACCAAAAACAAACCGCAAAAGTAAATCATATCCAGAGCAGACATTGGACATGGCCAAGCATCCGAGGCTAGGAATTTCTCCTGCCCTAGCCTCCGCCGCCCGGCACTCGTACGCAAAAATATTAGATTAGAAATTAGGAAGCCATGGACATGGTCTTGGATTGGTTGTGGGACTGGGCGGGCAGCAGACCAAAACGCCATTTACAGGGGATGCGATGCCCGAGTAGGTCTGCCAAAAATTCCAAATGGTCCATGGCCGAGGAGCATAAATCATTGAAACTGACATTTCACTGGATTTGTATGTGTATGCCAAAGGTTCGGCCACTTGGAAGGGAGAAATTTGCGTAAGAAATCCGTCGATTTTCTCAAGGATATACGGAGACACGAGTAACTGGGTCCCGGGGTGCGCTCGATTAGTTCTCCTGAACTAGTTCCCCAAAGGTCCGGGCATAGCAGGGCAAAAAACTAACTCTTATAAATCATTTCGGTATAGAATGAGAGCTACGATGAGGCACATCGTCAGACCGAAGTCGAGAGCCCCATACCCCGTAGCTTAAAGCTAAACCAAGCTAAGTAAACCACTTCTGGCTCATTTAGAGAATTCTGAAGTATACTTTAACAAGAAAGGAAGTTAGCTTCGGCAAGCCGAAGTTCGTATACTCTTGCAGTTATAAGAATGATTCAACTTTAGTAAATAATTTTTTCATATTATTTTGCAACTAATTTCCCGATTGTTCCTATGACAGCTATTTGATATAGTCGTCCGATTTTGATACAATTTAATTCGAAATTTAGAACTGATTAAAAAATGATATTTCCAAGCTAAGAAGGTTATATGTTAAAAAACACCGAAGATATAATTTTTTATATTATTTTACCACTAATTTTCCGATCGTTCGATTTTTATAAAATTTAATTCGAAATTCAGAACTAATTAAAAATGTTATTTCCTAGCTTAGAATGCTATAATTTTTTTTAATTTTTTCCCCGATAGTTCCTATGGGAGCTATAAGATGTAGTTGTCCGATCCGGCTGGTTTGGACTTAAATACTACCTGCAATGGAAAGAAGACTTTTGGAAAATTTCAGCCCGATAGCTTCAAAACTGAGAGACTAGTTTGCTTAGAAACGGACGGACGGACGGACAGACGCACATGGCTAGATAGATTCGCCGTACTTTATGGGGTCGGAAACGTTTCCTTCACTGCGTTACAAACTTCTGACTGAAATCATTGTACCCTCTGCAAGGGTATAAAAATACTTTCAAAATGTTGATAGGAGCATTGTATGTGGAAGGTGCGATGGTCGCAAGTTCAAAAGTTGGTTTAGGAAATCGGTTTCTGTTTTACATAAGAGTACTTTTTTACAGCTAAATGGTTACATTCGCCTGTTTTATTTAGTGTATTTGGCTGCATCGCAAGCATGTTTTAACTCAACACTACATACACAAGTTGGCAGTGCTGTATTGTAAATTACAAGTTTTATTCCTTCTTTTGGGACTCAAACTCATTCCCATCCTATCCGTCCATCAGTCCAGTATGTCGGCGATGAAGTTTCTGCGTTGCTCCGCCAGCTCCACGTTCCGCAGCACCCTGAGATGGTGTCGCCATGCGTCCTCTAATCCGCGCTATGACTTCGACCTGGTGGTGCTCGGTGGGGGCTCGGCAGGATTGGCCTGCGCCAAGGAGGCAGCGGATTGCGGCGCCAGAGTGCTGTGCTTCGACTTCGTGAAGCCCACTCCCGCGGGCACCAAGTGGGGCATTGGCGGCACATGCGTGAACGTGGGCTGTATCCCCAAGAAGCTGATGCACCAGGCCTCGTTGCTGGGTGAGGCGGTCCACGAGGCGGTGGCCTACGGGTGGAACGTGGACGACCAGAACCTCCGCCCCGACTGGCGCAAGCTGGTGCGCTCCGTGCAGAACCACATCAAGTCGGTCAACTGGGTGACCCGCGTCGACCTTCGCGACAAGAAGGTAGAGTACGTCAACTCAATGGGTTCCTTCCTCGACAGCCACAACATCGAGTACGTGGCCAGACCCAGCGCCGAACGCCGGCAGGTGACCTCCAAGTTCGTGGTGGTGGCCGTGGGTGGACGACCACGCTACCCGGACATCCCCGGAGCCCAGGAGCTGGGCATAACCAGCGACGACATATTCAGCTATGAGCGAGAACCGGGTCGCACCCTGGTCGTTGGCGCCGGATACGTGGGTCTCGAGTGCGCCTGCTTTCTTAAGGGCCTCGGCTACGAGCCCACCGTGATGGTGCGCTCCATTGTGCTGCGAGGCTTTGACCGCCAGATGTCCGAGTTACTGGCGGCCATGATGACCGATAGGGGAATCCCCTTTCTCGGCACCACCATTCCCAAGTCGGTGGAGCGGCAGGCGGACGGACGTCTGCTGGTGCGGTACCACAACACCACCACCCAAACGGACGGCAGCGACGTCTTCGATACCGTGCTGTGGGCCATCGGTCGCAGAGGCCTTATCGAGGAGCTCAATCTGGAGGCCGCCGGAGTGAAGACCCGCAACGGGAAGATTGTAGTGGACGCCGCGGAGGCCACCAGTGCAGCCCACATTTTTGCCGTAGGTGACATTATATATGGGCGGCCCGAGCTGACGCCGGTCGCCATCCTGGCTGGACGCCTGCTGGCCAGACGCCTCTTCGCCGGATCCAAGCAGTTGATGGACTACGCTGACGTGGCCACTACAGTTTTCACGCCGCTCGAATACAGTTGTGTAGGAATGTCCGAGGAAACGGCCATCGCGCTGCACGGGGCCGAGAACATCGAGGTCTTCCACGGCTACTACAAGCCCACCGAGTTCTTCATTCCTCAAAAGAGCGTGCGCCACTGCTACCTGAAGGCCGTGGCCGAGATTTCCGGTGACCAGAAGATCCTGGGTCTGCACTACATCGGGCCAGTGGCTGGCGAGGTTATTCAGGGCTTTGCCGCTGCCCTCAAGTCGGGCCTGACTGTCAAGACCCTGCTGAACACTGTGGGAATCCACCCCACTACCGCCGAGGAGTTCACGCGCCTCTCCATCACCAAGCGGTCGGGACGGGACCCGACTCCAGCCTCGTGCTGCAGCTAGTCCTGGGTCTAATGTTTTATGACAAGTGGCTTCCATATATTTGTAATTATAGCGGAAATATAAAAGCCTTAGAAACTGTTATTCTAAGACGTAATTGATTGACTTTTACAGTAAAAGTATTTGAATAACCTTTAGTTTTTAGTTACTCTCTGGCGTGATGTGATGTCTTATCAAAGTCCTTTTTATGAGCGCTAGACTAGGTCACGCTTTGTGAGCCTCTACACTTGGCCCACCGGGAGCTGGACTGGATCTCTCCGGCCTTCGGAGCACGGACTTCTCGTTTGGATGTGTGGCACACGTTCTGCTGATTTGACACTTCAATATAAATGACACAGCCGCATTTGGTATCTGGGAATCCTCGGAGCGATTGCCATTTTTGACATATGAAGTTTTAATTTATGAAGTTCATGGTGAAAAACACTTTGTTCCCCTGGAGGTGATCGTATCCGCTTCCGAGTCCGGTGCCGTATCGGTGACCCAGAATCTTGCGAGTGGCGCCGGAAACTGGGGCACACCCACACACACAGTGGCTGCCCGTGGCAAGAGCAGCAACAAACAACAAGGGATAAAAATTTTGATTAATGTTTACTTCCGATTTGCATAAATCTTACTTTAGCAGTTTGGGCTTGCTTCGCTCTCGTTTCGCAGCCTCTTCCTCCTGGGCGCCTTTGTTATAAATTATTTTTTTATTGCAGCCCCCACAGCCAGTCCCGCTTGGATAGCGTATGCTGCCCGGTTGAATTGTTTGCCCGGCGTTATTTATTCGTTTGTTTGTGCCGGTCATCAAAAGTGGCCGGGTCCAGGTGGGCAAGGGCCTGGGCCGGGATCCAGGTCAAGGCGGTGCATCTGCCGTCGAGCTCCACGCTCCCACAGTCTTCGCCGTAACTTTTCGATTAGCTTTGCCAACTCATTTAACAAATGGTCTGGCTGACAGTAAGAAATATAACAAATTCACCCGGCAATCGCAGAGAGCTGGTAGTTTTCATTGCAACACCTTAGAATCATAAATTGTGACCTGACCGCCCGGTTGCAGCTGCACCAGGAAAAGTTTTGCTCATCCCGAAGTTTGGCTGTAAGTTAAAGCACCCGCGGGTAATTCGATAAAGCGTAAAATTTTGCACTTAAACTATTTTCATCTCCAGCTGCCTGGCTCCCACTCCCAGCAGCCCACCATGCCCATGAACCTCCTGCACCTCGGAGTTGGCATTTGGCAATTGCATTGTTGCTCTTATTATTGTTCTCCGGTTTTTCGGTCGTCGGCAGCTTGACCTGCTGGAGGCAGGTCGGGGAAGATGGGGAAAGCCGGGGAAAGTCTTGAATTACAATACAGAGAAAGTGCGGAAAAGTTTCCTCTGATTGCGTGTCCAAGTGGTCGGGACCATTGCTCCTTTTCCTGATTGAGTGCTCTCGAGTGCGAAACGGCACAGGAATTGTTTTGGCATCGCAGTTGAGACGTTGGCAAGTTAATCGGAAGCGCCGCGAAGGCAGATCGGGTGGCATTATGTGGGGCAGCACAATGGGGGGCCCTGGGCCACGCCTCGATCGCACAAGTCCGCACAAATTGTTTGCAAAATTGTGCAATCAGCGCAGGAACAAAAGCCCGCTTGCTGCTGCCCCAGTAGACCAAAGTAAATTAAAAATCCCATTTAAATTAATCCCCATTGAGGGTCTTGCCACCGGTTTCCTACTGGCGGTCGAGCTGGCGGGCTGCCGGGCTGCCGGGCTGTTGTCGTCCTCATCAACGCATTACAAACAATCCCAATTTAGGCACGCAGCCGCAGCAGCATGTGGTTGCAGGGCCACACACATAGCTTTGATGAGGAGGGCGGAGCTTGGGTCTTGTTTAGCAATTTAGAATTTTTAAATGCCATTAAATTTTGCAATCACAGTTTGATTTGTTTGTCTTGGTCCAGCCAGGACGGATGCTCGGACAGGTGGACGGATCGGAGAAACCGGAGCTGGACACGTTCCACGGGCAGACCGAGTCAAAGGGCTTTCAATGATTCAATAGTTTAATTTCGAATTTCCATGCAAATAAACAAATATCCATTAGAGCAGAGACTGAAGACCGAGGACCGAGGAACGAAAGCCGGAGACCAACGGCAAGCAGGAATGGCTTTCTATTTAGTTTAGTTATTAAATGTATCCATTTCCATTTACCAAATTACGCCGCAATTGTTGTTCGGACTGTCTGTTTGTCAGTCGGTCTTGTGTGCCGATTGCCATTGTTGGGCTGTGTTTGAGTTGCCTCCGCATCTGCTCAGATCTAACTTTATTCGCATCCGCATCTGCATCGGCATCTGCGGCTCCATCTGCCTTTGTATCTGGATCTGCATCTTCTCTGCGTGCTGCTTGTGTAATTACGTAAAAGTTGATAATGTGTTGATTATTTGAGGTATTTATGTGATTTTCGAGTTCCTTCTGCGTTCTCGATTCCCAGGCTTAATTGCAATTATTTAATTACATTTGCAGCTTTAACTTTGGCATATGTCTATTGAGTTTTGCGGTCAGCTTCATTCTTCACCTCACATTCGAAGGAAAAAATCAAGCACATTTCAAAGGAGCGCAGGCATTTCTGTTTGTGTTGATTGCATTACAAAGAAGCCGCTTTGTCTGAGCTTCCCTCTGCCTGGCTGGCAGGCACTTGACGATAATTTCATATTAAATCTTCATCCAATTACCGAGTAATTCAAATTAAAATTGATTAGCGATTGCGATGGACGTTAATTGATTACTTTTAGCCATTTAGGATAGCTTTCATCCAGTCTTCAGCTCAGCTGGTTTCGTGGTACACTGAAGCCACTAATGTTACTAGTTCCCTTAAAAACAACCTCCTTTCCTGGAGCGCTTAAATATGTGCGCCTTAATTTAATTTCATAAAAGCAATTGTGCTTCTGACCCCACCGTGTGTCCCCACCCCTAGACCCTCGGCAAACTTTGCTCGCATTCACGGAATGACAAAATCATGTGGCCAGGAGGAATGTGGCAAGGACTCAACTAGCGGCGAGACTTTGTGGCAGTGGTGGCCCCGTGACTGTGATCGAGCTATTTCTGACCAAGAATTGTTCTCAGTGGGAAGTAGATTAATGTAAGGAAATAGTTATTATTATATGCAATATTAGTTCATTAATAAGGGCTGTACTGCATTATTTGGCACTTTGGCAATTATCAAAAACTTAGTCATTTGAAAGCCGCAATCAATCCACTTTAAGTGCTGTAGAATAAGCTTTTAAAAATGCACGTAAATATAGGTCTGACGCATTTCTATAGTTTCTATGATAAAAAGTTGTAAGTCCATCAAAATAAAAAGCAAGAACTGCAGGTAACTTTTAAGGTGTTTCCTGAACTGTTGAATTTCGGAATCTTTGAATTTTTTAGCAGTGAGTCAGCTGCTTCAATGCTATTGAATTGTTGAAGATCGTTGTTGCCACTGTGCTATAGAAAACAAGTCATGGCCGCCCACCCAAAAAAAAATAACCTGACATTACCAAAAAATCCAAATCAATCCCTGGACAGCTGTTTGAAAGCTCAACCGGACTTTTCGAGTATGAAATTGAAATCAGTATTATATAATTAGTTGTGGATACCCAATACCGCGTTCGAAACTTCAAATTTTGCTGAACGGAGTTTAGAAGGCAACTGTGGTCTAAGGATATTTTCCTGTGCAGGTCCTGCATCACGATCCCATCTCTGTGGCGGCCGAGCGTATTTGATTTGTTTTTTAAAGCCAACATCAAGGGCCGCCGCTGCCGCCAACAGACGGGGCCAACAGGGGCGTCGGACAAAGAAAGGAAGAGGGGCAGGAGCCGGTGGAAAGGGACGGGACACAGATGGGGAAGTATTTTCATTGTCTTGTTTGCCAACGTCGAGAGTCGCATATTTGACATTGGACTTGTGTGCGCTCTGATAGCGTGCCAGCCAAAACATCACAAATGGCTGGCAACTCTGGCAAACCGGCGGCAAACACACACTCACAACCACAGTTGTGACACATAATTGCGAGTGTTTACTGTGCGCGAGTGTGAGTGCGTTGATTTTCTTTCGTTATCCCGTGGTTTTTGTGAGGAGCCAACGCTGCGTATGTGCTACGCGTGGTAAATAAAATGGAAGGACTCACACGGAGCCAGGGACCTATCATTTATGCACAAATGCTGCCAACTTAACCTGCAACAAATGCAGCATAAGCGCGACTTTCAACTGCCTTTTCGGTGGCCTCCTCAGTTTGTTCAGCTCCGCGGCGAAAAACGGGCAGGGATTCCCTTATCCTTCAGCACCGACTCAGGACACAGCCCCCACACATGAGCCTGCCACAATGCGACGGCACTCGCATACAAAGACAACCGAAGAGACAAAAAGAATCGCGCGTTTTAAGCATTTTCAAATTAAATTAAAAACTGCACCAAGCAGCCGAAAGTCGTCGGAAAAAAGCCAGAAATAGAGAAGAGATTTGGTGGTGCAGGAAAAGCCACAGCAAAGGAAAAAGATTGAGGCAAGCGGAGAATGGAAATGGAAAAGCCGCCTTTGAAGTTTTTCTGATGCTTGAGCACTTTCAGTTGCCTTTGATTGTGTGGAGCGGCTTTCCTTTGGCTTTCGGGCTTTGTTTTGTCGCTGGCTGCGTTTTTGGCCAGACAGAAGGCGGCTGAGGAGTTGCATTTCCAAGTGGTTCGCCGAACGGCCCCTCATATGAAATATGGATACAGCCATCAGTGCCGCAATTTGATTTTCGCTCGCGGGCAGTATCCAGCCGTTTATTAATAATTCAAAGATCCCAAACCTCAGCTGAAGTGCACCCACACGCACAAGTGAATCTCCTGAATAGGAAGGGTGACCATTGTAGTGCAGCACGTGTCAGTGATTCGGTGGGAAATCATAATCAAAAGCGCACAATAGAGCAGAGGGGATAAGAGTCCTCCGTAGCCTCGTAAGGTGCGGAAGAATACCTCTTGCGGCCCTTTTTTCAGTAGGAAGCTTGGGCTTTAAGGTTGTTTTTCTAACTACGTCATTAAACCATTTTACACCCGTTTCGCGTAGGATGAAGGGGTGTACCAGTAGTCGTGTCACTCTAGCCATGTCCGCCTGTCTGACCGTTTATAAGCTATATTCTTTAGAATAAGATAGCTTAAAATTGCAAAGAGTTCAATATAATTAAGCTCCGAAATGTTGCTAATGCTAATTACTGAATCTATCTCACAAAAAAAATTAGGTGTTGGGACCCCATGACCCTAGTTCTTTTAGAATTTTTAGAAACATTTCATAAATACGATTGTGATTGCTTGCGAAACTCCCACAACTGTCATTAAAGTCGGTCTCTCATACTAAACAAAAGGGCCCTGAATTTTCAAGTATTTTGCCTTAAATTTGGTCACATTTGAGCTCAATCAGAGGCTTTCTATCTGCACAACAGCGGTGCCGTGTGTCCTCTCCAAAGATTATCTAATTGCAGTGTTTGATTTTTTACCTTTGCCTTTTGTCTGGTTGAATGTACCCTGCGCTGATGCTTTGCTGGCTGCAGTTTTCCAAGCGGAAAATTTGTCATTGTTGCCATTGCGTTTATTAATTAATTTGGCCGCCTGTCTGGCTGTGTGTGCGGGTAATAAAATATTTGCACATGAATGAAATTGAATAGTTTCTTGCTGTTTTGGCTGAGTTTCTGCATAATTTGCAATTGCCATGGCATCGTTCTCTGAATTATACATGGAGGGGTCGACGATTTTTAGGACGGTAAGCATTGCATTAAAGCCGCATTGCTTTGCCCACTCCGCAAGGGATGTGCATAATTTAATCAGTGCTGCAAGTCAACAGGCTTCTGCTGCTCCGCAGGACACTAATTGAAAGCCTGTCCGTCTCTTCTGGCTCCTCTGGCCTTCCATCAGGGCCGTCTGCCAATCGAAAGTCAACAACCTATTAAGTCACATTGCTGCCAACTGTGGACAATGATCGCTGTTGTCATGTCATCAAAACTTGCACCACACATGCCGAAAATCTTCGTTCCTTCTCTCCGATTTTTTGCGGATAGAACGGAAGGACCGCAAAACGGAACCAAACTAGTGTCCCGGAGTCTAGAAGTTGTGCCCGGATTGAGCCTGCCCGGCCTTTGCTCCTCTCCCCGCCCCTGCGAATCGCAAACAAGCCTTTTGTTACACGAGAAGCCCAGACACATGGTAAACATGTCAAATTGACGGCCTGCGAAGTGAAAGCGACGGCAGCCAGCCCCCGGTGACAAAGGAGGACCGCCCCTGCCGGTCTGCTTTCCATTTTTTAACCCATTTTTCCATTTTCCAAATGCCGCCGCTCGAGTGGCTCCCCTTTGTCTTTGCGTGTGAATTATTAAAAGCCACAGAGCACAACGTCTGAATTAGCAGACCCGTCTCAGCTGTTTCACTTTCAGCAAGTGCGGAATGCAATCATCGCTAGCGCCATCGCCATCGTCATCGTCCTCCGCCCGGCGTAATTATCGTCAGAGCCGTGATTATCATGGCCATAGGCTGCCGGCGTGTCCCGGCATCCTTTCTGCGCGACGTCCCATGTCCTTTCGCCTGTCACTCATTCGCATAAACAGTTAATTATGCATAATATGCATTTTGCTGTCATGTCGTGCAATTTTTACCCCCTGTGCACTGCACCCTGCACCCCCGCACTTTTATTTCTACCCCTCTGTTGTTGCACTCGCCCAGCGCGGTAATGTTTTTAAATGCGCGCATTTGTGTTGGCGTTGCTGTTGCTGCGGGTGTTGCTGCTGCTGCTGCTGATGTTGCTGGTGTGCTGGGTGCCTGCTTATCTATGGCCGTGTTTGTGTGCTTTGGGTGCGATGGCTAATTGGCAGCCGGTAATTTAATGTACAGCAGGACCAGCACGCTTATAGTAAAGGAGTTGCCGGCTTAATTGGCGGCGAGCAGGGCACAAAAGACGGGAGCAGATGGGATTAGTAGGAACGATAATCGAACTGGCTGCACCATGCAGTTCCCGGAATCACGGCTCCGGAGATCATTTCATATACCAACACGCAAAAACGTCGAGTAAAAAATTCAATTTGCACTGCGATTTGCCCAATAGGGAGCGGGGACAGACCCTCGTGTTAGCATAAAATTCACTTAAGCATTTCCGATAGCTGACAGTTTTTTGCGTGGGGCTGCGTTTAAACTAGCACCGCAAAACTGCTACTGACAATTATTACATCCGCAGGACATTCGCCAGAAATGTACGAAAGGATACAAGGACACAGGAAGGGGTGGGTGGAACGCCCCACATGCATATGCTCAGAGCGGAAGTGGAGGAGCGGAATGGCAGGGAGCGGAAGAAGTTCGGCTAACTGGCCGGGGCACTCCCCTTCGCCAAAATGGCCGAGAATGGAACGGGCAAATTAAACGGGAAAAGGAAACGCATAAAAAATGGCCACTTGAGCCAGAATTCGGGCGCCGTCCAGACCCTCCACACATGGGTGGGAGTGGAAGTCCTCCTCCCATCCCGCCAATGTGCATTTGACTAAGTCACGACTTCCAAGCTGCGTTCCGGTCGTTTGCGCTGTGAAAGTAGGTTGTTAATATGCATGGCCTTATGCTTCTTTCGGCCGTTTCTTAGAGGCGCCATATTGGTCTCTGTCTCGGGGAGATCCTGTCGAATAAGCCAGGATGATTTTCCCTCGCTAGCCCCAATTAGATGTATGTCAGAGCAAACATGTGCTCGCATACTTAGAGCTCGGCACTTCCACTTTCTACGCGCTGGGGCCAATCAAGCACGGCAACGAATCAAGGTCCCTCCGCCCCTCCCTAGGGGCCTTTCATTAAGTGTCGCAAAGTTTTGCCTTTGGTCACTCCCCCTCCAGCTCGGCTCCTTTCTGTGTCGGAGCTCTCTTTTTTCAATTTGCATACATCGAGAGAAGTTTGGCTCGCCCGAAAAGCCAATGAAAGCCAAAGGAGTGAGCTTGAAAGGATCGCACATGGAACTCAGCTCAACCTTGGCCGGACAATGCCAGAGCATGTGAGCCGGTGCGGGTGCGAGGTGGCCATTGTATGACTGACTGAGGAGACATTGAATTAAATTTATTTGAAAACGCCAAGCAAAGTCTCCGAAAACTAAACTTTCGAGCACCCACCCATCCCTCTGTTCGCACCCAGCCTGATTTTCCCTTTGGCCGACAGCAATAGTTGGACCATTGCTTTGACTTTTAGACGGGATCCGTCCTCACTTTCCCATGCCACATGTTGTGCTGCTGCATGCTTATTTCGGTTTTTGCGTTCCTTCAGATGCAGCTCCGGCCCTTACTGCTGCGTATTTGTTATCCTTGTTGTTGTTTCCTTTGCTGTCGCCGTCCGAAATCAACTTTGACAATTTTAATTAAATTTTTTTGACATTTCGGCTTGCAGCTGCATAATCAAGAAACGTTGGTCGGCCATGGATGGCAGGAAACGCCACCTAGCGGAAGCAAAACTTGTCACCAGAAAATAGTTTGCCCACTTCAGGGATGGTTCCCACATACCTGACGAGTCTGCTTGGTGACCCAGATTCGATCAAAATGCCTCGACAATCTAATTAACTCATTGTCGGCCGTCGGAGATCATTAGGAGCTGCATAAATGCCGGGGAGGTAAATTCCCATTCGCATTTCCATAATCAGCTCAGAGTTGAAGTTCTCCGAGACTCCCAGTCCCCGCCCCAGATGTAATTTCATTACTTGGCCATGAAAGGAGCCAGAGCGACTAGCCATCAGGCAGAAGGAATGAACCGAAGGAGTGGGTGATGGGTCCGTGTAACGGAGGGGGTTCGGAAATAAAATAAAAAATATGTTGCATAATTTTGAGCTTTGTTCCGACTTAGTACCTTTCCGCACATACACACACGCGTACTCGGGCCTGCAGGCAGATCCTGTAGATCCTTCTGCGTCAACTTAACAGCATAGAAAATATCCAAGGCAACAATAAGAACAATAGTTCCCCTGGGAGCCCCGAGTCCCAGAGTTCTGGTAAAAAGGCAAATGGAGCTCACCCAGACAAACAAACTTGCTCACACAAGGATACACGCATGCAAATCCTTTTGCCTGCCAGCTGCGCTTCCTCTGCTGCTGCCGCTTTTATTTATTTCTCTCTTTTTGTGTTTTAACATTTTTATTTTATTTTCACGGCGCCTTTTGTGAGCGTCTTTTGGCCCTACTCGTGGTTCGCCTTAGCGCCAGCTTTTTCAATTTTTCATAGCCAGCACAGGGGCTTGGAACGTGCACTGAGAGGAATGCATACATTGAATAAAAAACTAAATTCCACGAGGAACACGAGCTGTTTATAAAAGCCGATTTTTTAAAATACATTTTGAGTAACATTTCAATAAATTGAAGTCCGCAGAAAAACACAACACCCTGAAATTACCTTAGTGCCGGCTTTTTTGGAGATGGACTTACCATTTCTGTCACTGTGAATTGAGGGAGCGAACGGCGTCTCTTACCTTTAAAAATAACTTCCCAACGTTCTTCCGTTGGCTTTATTTCGAACCCGCTAACTTGAAACGGAATTCAAATGTATATTTAAATGCGAGGGGATGTGTGGAGTCGCACACTTGCGACGAGCTGGGAGCGGAAGTAAGCTGCAGGCAGGCGACACAGCCCAGACAAAGAAAAGGCAAGTGGCAGCAGCAGAAGGACGAGAGACAATCACTAAAGCAACATCTCATTCGTGGCTGCGGCCATCTCTGCTTCTCCAGGACTGCTTCTGCCCTCCCGGCCTGATGATTTCGCCTTTCCCTATGCAAATCGCATGTGCGCTCCTGCCCAGGTTCTCCCACCACTCCGGGCAGCTTAGGCGTGCGTATGAATACGTCTTCATGTGGGTTTTGTATATGTAATATACGAGCGAATAAAGCGGAGTAACAAGAAGTGTGCGAGCTGCAAAATTGAAAAATTCCAAACGAGCACCGCCTCAGCCGCCGTCCTCCGCGTTGAACTGAAATGGCCCTCCCCAGCAGCTGAAAAGGTGCGGAAAATAGCTGAACACCTTGTGATGCCCAACGAAGATCGGGACTCGGCAAGCATCTTCAAGTAAGCCCAAGCAGCTGAAGGCCGACTTTCGTTCGTCAATACCATCATTGTCGGTCCAGCCCGCATTGATAAGTAATGTGCGGCATGAGGCCTTTCAAAACAATAGAGGAAGTATGCAAATGCCCACAAAGTGAATCCGACAGCAAAGGGTCTTCTTTGCCGACTAGGAGCCCACGAAGACGCGCTGCGAACAGGGCGTGTGTGTAATATGATTATCATAACGTCTCTCCAGTCGTTTGCTGCATGGTTTCTTGAATTTATTGTACGACTATTTCCCCCTTCCGATAACTAGAGAGCTTCCCAGAGAATCCAGTGCCAGGAAACCATTGCCACCCGACCGAGACTGGGACCAGCCCAGGACCCCGGCCTCTGTGCTTTTCCGGATGTTTTCTTTCGTTCTCCGGCGCTTGCTTTCCTTCTGTCTTCAGCTGCATTATTGATGAAATACTTGCAAGTATTTTCTCGTATTTTCTTTTAATATATAATAGGACAAGAGGAATCCAGCAGCTGCAATCATTCTGCGGCCGGGCAAATGCGTTTAAAGCCACCCCTCCCTTCGGCATGGATTCAAATAACTTGCTCGCCTGTGCAACAAGTGAGCCAATTCGAAAATTCAAATGACTTAGGTTTCTTTCTGTCAGTTCTTCTGTTCATTTTTCGGAATGTTATGGGGGACTAAAAGGTTGCGTCACTCACCTCTTGGACAGTCAATTTCATTGTACATTTGTCAGTAACATTAGCACAGGTCGAAACGGTAACGGGCGATGATTTTGAACACTACCTTCTCGATTACGTATCGGTTAAAAAGCTTTCCGAATATTACTGCGCGGCTTAGGGCAACTTTGACACCGATAATGCTCTGCTGTCAACGTCGGCTTCTGACTCTGATTTCAATTGGAAGGAGCGATATATCGTTGCTGCCGCGTTTGATTTTTGATAAGTTTTTGGTATTTGTCAACATTCGATGTAGGCACTCTATTCAAGCCCGCTTGCAGATTATCTTGCTTTGGCCTGGCATTGTCTGGCACCCACGCACTTGCCGCCCTCCTCCGTTCGCTTATTAAGCCGAATTCCGGAAATACTCGCGCTGCGCCGTCGGCTATTTGGGCATAATGTTTGTGTTGTTTTAGTTTTCAAGTATTTTGGCCGCCAAGCAGTGCCAGGACTCACGGTCTTACTACTGCTCCTCGCAGCCTGCGGCGGCTTATTTTATTAGGGAGATGCGATGTGTTCTCAGTTGTGCTTTTGTGTTGATTTAATTTACACTTTGCGCGCGCTATCCCCGGAAATGTGTTCTAGGAGTGCTCTCAAACTTATGTTCCAGCCACCACTGTAATTGTTTAATTACCTACTGTGCAGCTTGTTATGTGGGCAATCGGTTTAATTAGGATGTGGAACTAGGAAACGTTGCGTATACGCAACGCGGCCGTGATTAAAGGCTCGTATGTTGGTTGATAAAACCCACTTATTAGGCGTCTAATATTAGCACAAGGGTTTGGATAGTATGTATTTTGGGCTAGCTTCGAGCAGTCAGAGGTGCCAGTTGACCAGCGAACTGAGTTTTTCCGGCCACATGCCGCCAACTTGTTACACAATCCGCACTCACTCTCACACTCGCAGCTGCGTCGAACTTTTTGGCGCCAAAATGTAATAAATTGCCTTTCTTTTCACATTTGTTCACTAAAGCGGTCGAGTCGGTCTGGAGGGCGTCAGTTGCACACACTGGCCGTTCAAATTGCCAAGGCCGAGGCGCACAGGCTGGCGGCTGAACTAAACTGCAGTTAAATTTGACGGCCGAGAGGGCTAACAAAAATTAATGCAAAATTGCATACACACGACCCGACTACGTCGATTTCGGCTTCGAAGGATACAGTGGTGAGCAGCAGGAGCAACAGCGGCGGCAGCAGCAGCTCATTGTTGCGCTTGCCACATTGAATGCGTTGCGTTTTATGGCGGCGTTAGCCAGATGCGACGATGCGACTACCGGCCGCATTGCCAGCTCCAGCTTTCAGGACACGGCCACAGGACACAGATACGCACACACACACACGGGCACGGTGCACGGACAATGGCGTCGTCGGGAGATGAGCAACAGTCGGCTGGCAGTCAACTTCCGCGTTCTGCTCTCGTCGGCTCTTCTGGCCGTCGGCCCTGGCTGCTGCCCCGTCGGCTTTCCCAGCTTTCTCGGCTTTCTCTCCGCCCGAATTCGGCCAGCTGTGTTTTCCACAATAAAAGTTATGCAAAAGCCGAAATAGCAGCGCAGCGCCTAAAAGTGTGCAGCACGAGTGTAATGGCCATCGCTCATACGCTCGTTGTGTAAGTGCAAGTGCTCGGCCGACGCCGGCGTCTGCGTCGCAGCAGCCATCAATGGCAGCTCGGCTCCTGCGGAGCAGGACTCTCCAGGAGCTCCCTCCTACGAGGAGCTTTCGGGAGCTTGGCGTGGCGCTTCCCCTGAGGACCTCTGTTGGCTAACACCGGTGCACCGCGATGGGAGCTTAAAGCTGTTGGTGTACCTCGGGAGCTTCGGAGGGGTTTGGCTCCTTCGGAACAGGAGTTGGCAGATGTAGACTGTGTAATCACATTACGAAATGTCAAATGTAACAACATCTCATGCTAAGTGGTTAGGGATGCCAAATATTTCACAGCTCTCGCCTGAACATTTTGCCTCGGAGCCCTTATCCTGCTTGAATTATAAGCAGAACACGTTCGCTTACAGCTCTAATAAAGAGCAAAAGTATTCAATTAAATGTTAAAATAATCTATAACATTTACATTTCACTAACAGAAAAGCTCTGTAACATTGGAAAGGACTTGCCGTAAGGGGCTCATACTTACCAGAGTATCTGAGGGGTGCAATGTTAACCCAGATTATCTAACTACCCCGAAGCAGGCAGGGGAACCGGAAAACTTGACGAAACTTCTGCAAGTAACAGCAAGTAGGGGTAGTTTGCAGACACAGAGAGAGGGTGGTCGTTTGGATGAAGGGTCGAAGAGCGGCGCTACAACGAATGTTAGGCAGTTGGCTTGTCACACTGTAAGCAGAGTAGGCAGATAGCTCAGGACAGGATTGCAATTTCTAAGCACGCCCGGAAACGTCAGCGAATTGTGATAAAATTATGCTGCTTTTAAATGGGAGAAGAAATTCTGGGGTAGGGACGGGATAAATAACTGAGGCTTATTCGAACTTAACTGGGCGCAGTTTTTCCCTACTGCTGTTAACTTTGTGAATGGGATGCTTGCAGACTTTTATGGCTTAGCTTTTCAACAACACCACCTAGAGGAGCGGAGCTTTGTGCGATTCTCGGTTGCAACTATCGTAAAACGCTCGTTTTATAGCCGAAACTTTCACCATAAAGTGCACTATAATGAAATTTGCACTGAACTACATTAGAGTCTCCTTAGAGGGGCGAGCTACATTCTGGGGAAGGCATTGGGGACGGAACCCGAAACACTTTGCCACCTGAGCACCTCACTGGGTCAAATCTATCTACGCTTTTCCGCGCACTAAGCACATTTCTTCCGCCAGACCCTTAATTTCCTAGCATTCGGCCGCCACTTTCATGGTATTCATGACTCCCGCCCACCCTGGATGTCCTACATCGCTCGCAGGTTGCCGCCGTGCGAGCAGCTCACGTATAAATATTTTACGACGTCCTTCAGTCATTTACTTTTATTGCAATATTTGCTCACTCAACGTTTATGATGATCATTTTAAGCCATTTTTATGGCCAGCTGCTGCCGCTGCTGCTCTGCATGAATCACAGTCGAGCGGAAGTGGAGGGCAGAGGGGTCCAGGGGACATGTGAGTGCCCCGAGTCCTTTCGTTTGTGTGTCTGTCTGCGGGGAGAAAGTCCACCGACGTTGCTAAATATTTGTCTGCCTGCAGCCCCTCCCCGGCCCCATTCCCGGCACTTGGCTACTTTGCTGCTTTTTATATAAATGGCAGCTCATTAAACTGCTGGCATCGTTTTCGCCTGCGAGGGGTCAAAAGCGCAAATTGGCCAGGTGTGTTGGGCGCCCGGACATGCGTAGGGGTGGGGAAAGTGGGAGGAGGACGGTTAACACCTTTCCCTTCCCATCCTTTAGCTGCGCACTTGGCGTACTCTGGGCGCAGGGACTCCAATTTGCACACAACACTGGTGGCCACTGGCCAACAACTTCTTGCCACGTAATGAGCTGCAACTTTCGCACTTGCACGTGCCTCGTCCGCACAAAACTGTGTCACCGGCCGGGCTTCGAATCGTAGAAAGTCGGTCTTAGTTATGGGTCGAAAAGTGTGCTAAACTTTGCGGGCACTACACTTAACGCTCGATTGCTCAGCTCCCAGCCCCTTCCTCCTCTGGTCACCTCCTCCTATCGCCCGAGGCTTCCAGATGAGACGACACAAATGGCACTTCATTTGATTTAAATTGATACGATGTCAGCTTGCATTTCATTTGCAAAATGGAAGGACTAAAAAGTGGATTGCAGCAGTCCCAGTTATAAGTTATAATGGCCTGACCACAACATCCCTCTTGACGTCGACCAAAAGACCTGCTCAAGTGCTTGGCCAGCAGTTGAAAGCAAAATTTTGTCATCTCAATGGAGATTGAAAAGTCACTTTGTGCAGGAGTGGTTCCCATCCTGCAGGTCGTTTGCGGCCTGAGTGTGTGTGGCGCACTTGAGATTACCAAATTACAGTTGCACAATATTCGAGGCACACTTAGGCGCACTTAGGGCCAGAAGCCACTCTCGGTTATCAATAACCATCTACATCCGAAAGGAGAACTTTTGCAGTGCCGCCCGTTTGGCGGGCACTCCGGCCGAGCGCCTAAAAGGCGGCTGCAGTTTTTGTCTGTTACTTCGGTGCATCAAACTGTCGTTTTGTTTGTTTGCCAGCCGCGCAAGGAGGTTTCCTGGGCCGTGGGCGGCTGTGCTCCAGTAAACTTTGCCGAGTCGACAAAAGCAAAAACGCTGGCGAAGTAACACATGATTGGAGATTGCCGTGGGCGGGCGGAGAAGCCAGCAAACTTGGGCGAAAGTTTGGCAGAGAGCAATCGGGCTTAGTTTCTAATTCAATTTGTCAAGCTGCTTTGGTCGAAAGTCCTTGCCAAACTGTCCACAATAATCCAAAATTGACTAACCAAATAGAAATCACACACAACAGCAAAGGCAATGAAGCGTTTAGCCCATGTTATTCAATTGGACATTTGCGAAAAATTAAACGCAGTCTGCAGTTCGGGCACAAACAAATGCAAAATGCACCCCTGCCCACTTGTAATCTGTCTGCAACCCCACCCCCTTCACTCCCACTGTGGGATGAGGAAACAACAATTGCAGTTGCAGGACCCTCACCCGAACCCCCGCCCCGAACACGGAGCCGGGGACAAAAGAACACGGACTGAAACCCCCACAAAACACAGTCCATTGCACACACATCGACAATGACAAGTACATGGGCATAATAAAGTCTTGGAATTTATTTTTATGTGCATATAATGGAGGACTGCACCCTTGTCCCACCCCGCCCCGTGCACGGGGTCCATGGTCCCCAGAGACTTAGCCTGTGTCCAATGCGTTTTGACCCGGCCTAGTCCGCATCGAATTTTCGAATTTGGCCAATATTTGCTTAGTCATTTGGAGATTATCCTAATTGAGAATCTCGGCGTTGTGCTTCGAGGGGTTCCTGGCGCGCAAGGGGTGATAAGACTGGCCCCAGATAGATAGATCTGTGTCTCTGCCTGGCAGCATCCTTCAAATGAAGCGGAACCATGAAATTGTCGCAATCAAAAGTACGGGCCACTGCGAGAAATGTTTGCGTATCATTCCGTATCGGAGAAGTCTCGGCTTGGGGTGACCTGTGCCAGTCCGTTTCCTCCTCCAAGTGTCCTCCTCCCCATTACTCCGGACAAATGAAACTCAAACAAAGTCAGATCTTGACCACTTTCTCCCCCATCTGCCAGTCTCCTGTCACAATTCATTACGAGTCCTCAATGCTGGGCAAAGAAAACATAAATAAACTTTTTGTTTTAGATTTCGTGACAAATGTACAGAAATAGCCATTTCCATCAGCTCTCTGCCCCGGAACGGAATTATCGCAGGAGGGAAAATATTTGCACAGGCGAAGGTTCGGCCGGCGGTTCTGGGCCGGCGAGCAGGACAAGTGTAAGGACCCAGGCAGGAAGCCGAATGTCGAGGCTAAAAAGGATTACTTATCGCATATTTTGACATAAGTTAAGTTCATCAGTGAAATACGAGAGTCAATTGTTCGGATCGGCTTCGAAAGGGGAACGGTGGCGGCGGAGGGGGTCTTAAACCAATGTCCAGACAGACAGCCGGCAAGGCGTGTGATGGGTCAATTGTGATAAGCCGAATGTCCGAGCCACCCCTGACTGCTCCTTTGTTCTAGGCCCACTTCGGAGCGTCGTTTATTTGCATTCGCCTTTGTTTGTGTTTGCAGTGAAATCGAGGCAGGACGAGCAGGGCGAGCAGGGCGAGCAGGCCGAACCGAACGGCCGGGACGACTGTAAAATTGGCAAATACCTATCGAACAATTGACAGTTTATGGGCGGACCCCGGCAAAAAGCCGACAATTGACGGACGGCATTCTGGACATATGCAAAGGGCCAATCCCAGCTCGGGTTATTTACAATGTGAGCGGAAAATAATGCCAAGATTTGAAGCTTCAAAAAGGATTTAACTACGGCTTTATTTTCGGGACTGGGCGCTCGTTTAGCTTCCAGTTTCCTGTTACTTGTTACCAGTTCCTTGTAACAACCACGATGCATCTCGCAGCGTCTGCCACGATTTTCTTTTTGTGGCAATCAACCAAAAATTCAAAGTGTTCCCTGAAATCCTTTGTTTAAGGTTTCACGGCATTCTAAAAACTAAAATTTAAGAGGTCCTCTGTGCAGAGTTCCCGTAAGTGTTGTGTTAACTGTGTCCTGGTTAATTGGATGGAAGGCTCTTTAAGGCGAACACAAAATGGCTTTAAAAATGCGACGATTGCGTGTATCTGATAGCTGGCTTCCGGATGTCCTGAGGCCGAACTAGTCAGCCGTGGGCCATTCACAAGTCAAAACAACAACTGTCGGCGACTCCTTCTGGAAAGGAGCGGAGGACACAACATCGAAGGCAGTCTTGTCTGCTCACCCACAGCCGCGCCTGGTTGTACAGATATAAAGTCAGACAACGGCAACAACAGGACCTCCGCAGAAGGAGCAGCCAAACAGGCCAAGGGACCGGCGGAGGCTGTGTCCTGGTCCTCGGGTTGTCAGCTGCAGCGGCGGCGATTTGTAACGCCACAAGGATAATCACACTTTTAATCGTGATTTAAGTTTATGGCGCTGGGCGCTCGTTTAGCTTCCAGTTTCCTGTTACTTGTTACCAGTTCCTTGTAACAACCACGATGCATCTCGCAGCGTCTGCCACGATTTTTTCAATTCCCTTCTCACGGCTTCGTCGCAGGGCGGAGCTGTCTGCTTGTTAAGTTTGCCGCTTTCAGTTCTGTATTTTTTAATGATTTTTATTGCATAACTGGCGGCGTCTGCTCGACCCATGGCCCACCCCGGTCTACCAGGCAATTGCACTTTGCCACATTTTATGGCCGCCCCGAGGAAGGGAGCCAACAATGGCGGGGATATGAAGTTCTTGCTCGCAGCCCAAGCAGGCGATTGGGGCAAGCAGGAGTCAGGACAGCCTTAGGCCAGAGACAGTGGAATACCCGATAGGTACAAACTCTGATGATTCAATTCTTCTCGGATAATCATGGCCTTCCCACTGATCCGCGTTCCTTCGCACCCTTCCCCTGTCCATCGTCACTAGCTGCACCCACATAAATCTCAGGACCGCACACCTTTTTCCAAGCGCTTCCTGCGTAATTTGTTGCTAAACAAACTCTCATTTACCTCTTGCCCTAACGTGGGCCGCTCTCCGGTTCGTTTACTTTTACAAATTATAAGCACTCACATAAATTTCACTTACTGCCGCCGGACTGGGCGCCAAGTTCGGGCCTGGTTCTGGGTCGTGAGTCTGGGCTGCTCTGAGCTACGAGCACCGAGCACTTTTTGAGACGTAATTAGAAGGAAGGCCCGGCCACTGGCCAACTTGAGGCGAGTGTGATGCGAGCGGGACGGCGGGGGAATTGGCCACTTGAAATGCAAATTGCGTGCAAATTATGGCAAGCTGGCATCCAACCGGGCAGGTGAACCAGTTGCCCCTCGTCCGCCGCCCTCCTGATTCATTGCGGAGGCAGCGGAAAAGGAAATATTACTTAGGAGTTCCGGAAAGTTGTGTTTTTAATTGCAGGAGTCTAATTCAATTTGCAGCCTTGCATTTTATGCATCCTTCTCCCCATTAGCCCTGTTCCCACGATATCGTTTTAAAATAAAGAAAAAATACGCGGTTATATGACAGCCAGAACAAACACTGTTAAAGCATTAACACCTAACGAGTTTCCGGTTTTTACTAGGGGAAGAATTTTTGAGTTGTATCTTCTCTATTTCAAAGACAGGTTGTCAAACTGTATGTACGATCATAACTTATAGCTTTGTTCAGAGAAACAAAGTTATTCTTTATTATCACGTGCACGGCAGTACACGTAGTGGCGAGGCGCGCAAGAAAGCGTGCGAAGACTAGTCTTCCCCTTCTTGCAAAGTACAAAATCTGAACATCTGGGATTCCATATGAAGCTTCCTGAGCTTCATGCGCAGCGCAAGTTTGTTTCAGCAGGCCCAATATTGTGGTCTTAACAGTTTTATGACAGACACACAATTTGGCGCTGTACCATCTCGCTTTGCCGCTTATATGACTCCATCTCGATTTGCTCCCCTTAGCTGATAAAAGGTTTCTGATATTCGAAGCGTTCTTCCTAGTTTTTCTAGCTTAAGTAGTAAAGTATAGATTGTTCTGAAATACAAAAGGAGCTACTCACCGTTATTATGAGTTAGGAAGGCATTCTCCGTTTCCGACGAGGAGGATCCCTGGTGCTCGTTGTTGGCGTTGGAGGAGGAGGATGAGTTGGAGAAGTCGTAGGGATGGGTCAGGCTGTTGGTGCCGCCAGCGGAGGCAGCCAGGGCCTTGAACAGGTGGGCGGTGCGCTGCTGCGTCTGCTGCTGCAGCTGTTGCTGCTGCTGTTGCTGCTGCTGCTGCTGCTGCTGCGGCGGAATATAGGGATTGTTGTAGATGTTGCGACTGTCACTCGAGGGCTGCAGGTTGTATTGGTTCTGCTGCTGTTGGAGCGTGTTATTGGCACTCAGCAGACCGTTGACCGTGAAGTGCCGGGACTTGGCTGAAAGAAGAGCGAACCCAAATCCGTTACTAGGTGTGGAGAACAAGGAAGTTTCTGAAGGGGGCTAAACTTTTTCCATGTCATGACAGTTGCTGCTTTCTCCGCTAAGGGGCCGCCACTCCCACCCCGCCCTGGCCCTAATTGCATGCATTGAAATATGCAAATGAGTTATTGTGTGCCTGTGTGTGTGCGCTTCAATTAAAGCATTTTCGCTGCCGACTCGCAAGGGTTTGAGGTTTTCACTTTCCCGCCGCTCATCGTTGTCGCCTATTGTTGCTTTTCTCATATGAATTATGCATGGCAATAACAAAAACAACAGCGCAACCCTCACCCCCCTGCCGCACTGCTGTTGCTGTTTTGCGGAAATAATGTTGACGCGGAAGCTGTGATAATGAAGCAGGCAAAAGCAAAGTGTCGCCTCGGCCGGAGCCCCCCGCTGCCCACAAAAAATTATGCCAACCCTTTCAATTTTCCACAAGCAGCCCGTTCGGAAAAGTTCCTCTTTGCCGGCAGCTCGTGCCCGTGGTTGTAGTTGTTGTTGCCGCTCTTTGCATATTAATTATGCATGTTTTGGTTGGTGTGAAGGCATCAACACATTGTTTGAATTTTAAGCAACACAAGCGACAAAATTAGGGGTAAACTGCTCATCGAGGGGCGGGGCGGGTATTGGCCCCTTTCGGGCTCCTCGGTTGGCTTTCGCCCTGATTTGCTCGGCTTTGGTAGCCAACTGTGTAAATATGAAGTGCGAGAGATAACGAGCTAATAACTCTGTTAATTTTTGGCCCTGACGTACGTGCGTGTCAGCGTAGAGCCCGATTAGGCCCGTCCTTAGCATCGTATCCTGGAATCGTAAATTGTTCAGGACTGACTATTTTGCTGCACATTTTTTTACTTGTTATACGACTCTTCAACCGAAGATATTTCGTTCATTTATCAGCCGCGAGGTGTAGTTAATGCTCAACCAGATTCTCATATCACAGTACCTGTTCACTCCTTCTTATTTCTAACCGCAATATATACCAGTCTGCAACATTTCTACTCTTTTAAGCTCCAATCAATCGATTACGTCCGAACAATTACCCCTTGGTATTCTCCACAAACATATTCCGCTTTTAAGGTCAGGTCCACTCGCTCGCAGGCAGGCCATCAATGTCAATTTCCTGGAGATAAAAGTTCGGGGGCAACACGCGTCGCGGTTTAAAAAGCAATGCCAATAAATTTTCACTAGAACGAATTTATTGGTAAATCCCCACCGTAGGCGCTTTATGACACAGGCCAGGCCAACTGGAATCAACTCGTTGAGGACGGGAAAATCTGCGACGCGACTAAATGTCAATAAAAAACACATTCGGTCACCCAACGATTTCTGATGGCACGAGGGAAATTTGCCCCGTTTGGCGAGGGAATAATGACACAAAATCGCATAATTCGACGAGGCAGAAAGGGTTCATCGTGGGCCAGGACGGGGAGGCCCACAGCTCAGCGTAGCACACAACAAAGAAACCAAATTGTCGCCCCAGTAAAAGTCAAGGAAGCAGCGGCCAAATGGCCTGATTTAGTAGACGCTTGGGGCACCAACTCCACAGAGGCAACAAAGTATTGGCAACAACAAAGGAATAAAGCATTTGCGTCTCCATGTGGCGAAGCAAAACTAGCGGCAACAAAAACAAAATAAATGTGTAAAAATTGTGTGGCAATAAAATTTGCGTAAATAGTCCAATTTGCATTGAATGCTGCCCTTATTTATGGGGCTATGGCGCAATCAGGCTCCCTGAAAGTGGGCCGGGACTCGGAATGGGATGCCCGGCTTTGTTGTTGTTTGTTTCCCTGCCAGCGAAGTGTAAATTTGCCAAATTTTGTTAAAGGCAAAATAAATAAAAACTGTGTATACGGGCAATGGCTGGAAATGAAAATGGAAATGGAAATGGGCCAGTGAGGGCACTGGGGACAGTGCGGAATAGGATTCTATTTTTCAGGATTATCAACGGAACATTTTCGGGCTGAAGTGGAGCATAGCTAAAGGAAAGAGTGGTGAGTGTGTGGAAAACTTCAGACTGGTCGGATATCGGGGATGAACGGCCACTGGGGATTATGTAATCTTGCGCAATCCAGGTAATTAATTCACGAACCAATCAATCCGCTGGCGAAGCTCCCTTTGTTTCGCCGCAAACTTTGGCCAGACGAAAGCACTCGAAACTTTTTACTCACAATGCCCCAATCAGGTCTTCGCCAACAACAACTGGAACAATTAACAGTCGATGCAGCCAATTAACAATTAACAGGCAGCCCGGAATGGAAGCCAAAGAAAGTCGCTGCTGAAAAACTTTGTGGAAAATAAAGCCCTGCGAAGGTACAACTTTTAAACCGATTAACCCATGCCCCATCAATTTTATATATAAATACCAATGGGGCATAAGTACTTGAAGCACCTAAAAATATTCCAAGGACAGATGCATCGATTGATCCCATTACCCAGCCTGATTCGGTATTCACACGCACGGCTCAACAGAGGGCCTCTTATAGTAGTGACACCCTTTAAATGTTCTTAAATTAGACATTCAAATGCCCGCAATTATGGGAAAGTAAGTACTCGGGCTGCGCGGGGTAGGGCAAGAATGAATCAACCAACCGCCGTTCCTGCACTTTGTACACTCTAAAAAGTAAGCGCATTAATGCCACTTGAGGATTGGGTCTGATCCCTGGAACACTCGAACAGATGTCCTGGCATTTGCAATTCACAAAACTAAAAGCTACTGGGGAAATGCGAATGTGAATGTCAATGCCGCTGACTCATCCGGCCGGCAAGGACGAAGTCGGGGCGCAAACACCTTGTTGTCCTGGCGGAGGGCAGTGAAGCTGTCAATGACAGTTGGCTGTAGTCACCCCGACGCATCCTCTGCAGCCGAGCAAACGCCGAAATTCGCCCAGCTGAGCGAAGACGGCGCAGAAGTTATCCGCCTGAATAATTCCGACCAGAATTAGAGGTGGGAGCGGAGGAGGTCCGCTGGCCTCTAATGCATGTTTGGCATTTACATAATTTGCATCGGGAAAGGGTTTGGACGCGAGGGGTTGCAGGCACTTGACGCGCACCAGCCCGAATCCCAACCGGGCCAAATATCAATTACAGCCCCGCAATCCGACAACGCGGCAAAGGATCGGAGATGACACAACAAGCAAATTAATTGAAATCAATGCAAATGCCCAGGCCCACAGGACTTAAGGGTTGGGTTTTTCAATTTCTATACGCAATCGCATTCGGCAGCGGCTTAAGTCGTGTCCCTCCCGCATCCGGCCTCCGTTCGCCATTGTTGTCAAACATGTCAAAGCAATTGCAAACATTTGGGCTGCCTTTCATTTATTAGCGCGAGTTGAATCAGTTTTATTTTTTCACTCGTCCGCTTGATCTACGGATTCGATTTCGCGGTTTGCTGAGCACCGGCAGCGCGCAGATAGCGCTCCGATAAGTAGAGTCCTGCCCGGCAGTTTGTCCTTGCCAGCGGCGGTCCTTTCAGTGCGATAACCCATTGGTCGGCGGCCTTTGTGCAATATGTCAGCGGGTCTCTGGTGGCTTCTGCGGCCGTTCAATGGCTCCTGGGGCACATTGTTCCGGAAGGGTCCTTGAGCATATGCCGCAATTAAAAGTGTCGCCTTTAATTAAAGTGCAAGCTTAAAATCTGGCCGGCAAAATGGCCATCGAAAAACCCATGTAATTGGAATGCTTTAAATGTAGCGGACTATAGATAAAATTTAAATATTAGGTGAAAGGCCGGAACTTAATTTTATACTAAAAAAAAAACTGTGTTTTTTCTTGTTTGATCTAAATTCTTCCAGAAAATACATTTTTTATTTGGATCTTTTAATTTTTAACGCTATATTAGAGTAGTTATTAATTTGAGCTCTTAATCGACAAATCGAGTAACTAAAACTAAAGATTATAGAAGGATCAAAGATTAAAGAAAGGTTTAAGCAAAATAAATCTGTCTGTGTAAATTAAGTATCTAAAGAAGCACACCTTCACCTGGTAAGGGGGCGTGACATTTAACTCGAATAAATTAAAAACATAAACGCCCGATCAGGAGAGTTTGAAAACACCATCTGGGGCTTCTTTTAATGAAGATTGGAAAAAAATTCGCATCGATGGCTTTAAAACCCTACTCGCGAAACGAAATTATTAAAAGAAGCGGACAGAAAGCTAAATACAAGTGTTTAATATGGCCGGAAAACTTGACGCTAATCTTTGCAAGACTATAAATAACTGATGTGAAATGAAAATGATAATAACCTTTCTAACTCGAATTATTAGTAAAGAATATATGTTCAAGGAAGTGACTTTTTTAGGTCCAGCATAAAGAAATACATATATTCAAAAACAGTATTGCTAACAATGACGGTTCCCTTCCGAACCATTTGCAACCTGGCTTGCGGCTGCCGCACCACTAAAATCGGTCGTTCTTTGCAGTGTTTCACTTTCTTTTCACCAAATATTTTGCGTAATTTCGGAATGCTAATGACTGCATTGCTCCCTGCCGGCCTCGCGAGGCGACCATTGACATATTACACTCATTAAACCAACATTCATTCAGTGATGCCGGGACACAATGGCAGCCAACTCGACTGAAAAGGCACGGGAAGGATCGCCGGCTGCCGTTGCGACTTCGTCGTGCGGATGTATTTGCCAGGCTAATAATAAACACCCGACCGAAAAAAATTTATGGAAAAACGGAACGCAAATGACGGATGCGGGGTGCGAGAACAATGGCCACAATGGGAAACAGGATCAAAAATCAGCAACCGGAGAAGCCGGGAACACTACGAAGTTCGGGGTGAGCGTTCATTAGAACTGCGTCTCGTCTGACACGGAGTGCGGCTTTCGGTCCAGGTCGAACTACCCCGAGGCGGAGATCAAAGCGAGCTGCAACTGCCAGCAACATGACCATGTACTTCTCCTTTTTACGGCCCGTAGAAACTTATTACAGAAGTTGACATTGTGTCAAACACGGCGTAACGAGCGCGCCACACCTTTCGGCAATCCCAATCCCAGTCGGAGCTACGAGTCCCGCCGAGCGTCGTGTGGTTCGCAGTCGCAATTATTGCGTTTGAATTGTCAACACCCCCGTGGAGAGACGGCAGTGGGAGTGGAAACGGGATTGGGAGTCGGAATGGTGGTCAAAACCGAAATACGCCGCGGGTCATGCCAACCACTCCGACCCCGCAATCATTTCGGGTGTACGGTGTACATATATGTGTGTTTTTAACGCGTTGGGTGTCGATTGTTACAATAACATTGCCCGGAGCGCAGATTTGCGCCTCTAACGACGATGATGACACTGGCCATCCCCGATTCCGACATGACATGAGGAGGTGTGGGAGATGTGTCATTACTTTTGGCACTTTCTCTGCGTCCATGTGGCTCTTAGCACCTTCTGTAATTTATGACTTCGCTTTGATGGCCCCTGATGGACCTTGATGACGATAATTGGCGTCAGCTTCGGGTTCCGGAAAGCTTGTTTCCACTGGGGGTAAGGAGGTTGTTACTCCGAGTATCTGTTGACTTATCCCCACATCGATTTCCATGCGCCATAGTTGGTCCTATTCATCAGCTTTTAATCCGCACTTTGGAATTGCCCGCAGGAGCTATTGATAGAGCCGCAGTGTAAACCCTCCAACAACACTTTGTTATAATATACACCGGGAAAAAACGCAGGCAAACCGAGCTTAAATCGCAAATGAAGAGAGACGGCAAAGTCGGAGGGGCACAGAAGGGGCGGCAATAAATCAGATTTATTGGTTTTCAAAACAGATTTTCGGAGCGCAGGGACCGAGACCACAGAGCGAGTAAATCGAAGGGGATGTAGCCACCGCACTCGTCCCGCAAATCGCCATGACACTTGTGGCCAGATGGTCAGAATGGCCGATGCCCGATGCCCGACGTACGATGTCTGCCAAATCCATCACAAGTGGCGGACGGAGACCTCGCACTGATGACACAAAGCGCGGAAGGATTAAGCGCCGCAGCGCGGGCGGGGACAATGGGAGTTCATGTGGGCCGGAGGATGATGCCGGCACTTGGTCGGAGCGGGTCGGCAATTTGTCGCTCGTTTAGTTGAGTTGTGCGACGAAAATAGAATAAATGGCACAGATAATGGAAAAAATGGACAGCTGGATGGGACGGGATGAGCGTAAACCGCTGCCCTGGGCAGCAGCCACGTCCAGAGTCCTGCAGCTCCTGGTAATCCGACGATTAATTAAAAACGTTGTCCTCGGTAAAGGGCTTAAAAATTGAAATTGATTGCCGGCGCAGCTCGCCCGGCTTATGCAAAGTTTTCCGCGACCCTCCGACGCTTCCGCCTTTCTTTAGCAATTTCAGAAAAGTTCTACCTGGCAAATAACAATAAACACAAATACAATCGCAGTTATTACCGGCGAATACTCCAGGGAGCCGAAAGTCATCAGCAGCGAACAAACCCATCATCATCACCACCTGAGCAGGCGGAAAGTCGCTTAACAAGCTCCCGGGAAATCCCTGGGGCCAGTTGCCGGGAAAGTAAGAACAAAAGTAAGCGAAATCAGCGAAATCCACTTAGAAAACTTCACAGAAGCTACAGGCAATTACCTCCGCACAGTTTTTAATTCTTATCAAATTTCCCCTGCTTCTCCGGCCAATATGGTCAGTGGCTAATGGGGAAAATTCACATGCAAATCATCGTGGGTCCGCGAACTACCCTTACTATCCAGGCAGCACACGCGCCGCAGTTCGGCCGGGCATGATTTCCATCGAGCCAACCATCCCACCAGGAATCTGGGAACTAGCAGGCCAGAGGCCCTTTCCCATATCAATTAGTTTCGAGCGACTACACTTGATTCATTAGCGTGATAATTACGACCAGACAAGGCAGCCAAAAGGACGATGCTGACGAGAGTTTGACATGATCTTAGCCAAGTTTCCCACGAGAAGCGCCGAAAACAAAGCGAAAGCCAGGCCAACATATTTTGTCACGATGAGCGGGAGAAAGCCAGAAAGGGGCAGGGAAAGGTCTCAGAGCCAGCGAATCACAAAAAATAACGTCAACAGTTTCGAGCGGGGAAAGTCGAGCAATTAAAGCTTAAGGTCGAAAGTGCAAGCACGAGGACAGTTCCGGAAGGGAAAAGTGAAATGACAAAGTCAACAGCCGCGACAACAAATTGCCGAACGAGCGGAGCGTGAAACTCGACTCGAATCTTCAGGTGGGGTGGTGGATGGTATCCGATGGATGGTTGGCTGGTTGGCTGGTTGGATGGATGGCCGAGCCCCTGCAAAAGGAAGTATCCCCTAAGCCAACCGACAATGAAGTGAATCCTTCGGCGCAAACCCTTTTAATTGGAACACAAAGGAGAGCGGGCAGAACTGCGAAATTCTTTCGCTTTAAAGCGCTGAAATATTGCACAATGGGATTGCTGTGTCTGTTGTCAAGACAATTGATTTCCTGCCCCATAACTCATCGCCGGATCACCCGTCCTCCAACCCTTTGCCTGCTCTGAAATCGACGTTTTCTGCCGCCTTCCGATTCGATGCGCGATTTGCCTTTGATTTCTACTAAATTATACCTTATGCTCCGCTCGAATCCACCCCTGACCAAGACCCTGCCAAACTGTCATATTTACCCCTGCGTTCGTGTGTGCCAGCGCTAATTGCAGTGTGTCGGAGGTTAGTGCCTGAGTATTTGCTCAGCAGATTTTGCTGACTGGTTCCCGGTGCGTTGGTGATGTGAAGTGATCCAAATTGAAATGTAATTTTGCGACCAAATAGGAAAGGCGATAATCCCCTGGACAAACACCGAGCCAGAGGATTTCGACTCCCGTAGTGCGGCACCTTTGGCCCAGTTTGCGGCAAGTCCCGGGCAATCGATAGAAACGCCATACCCAATTATCACATAACAATTTCCGCTGCAGCTCAAAGAAAGCTCATTTCCCTCCACTCAATCTTTAATTTCCTTCCAATCTATGCTGCAAATCGAGGTCGTTCTCCATTGAAAGGTCTCGGCAGCCAATTTGCCCGGCTCACGATGGGGCCGTGTACCTAAGATGGGCTCTACGGGAGTGGAGTTATGTTCGGGTGCTTATTAGATGAAGCCGGGCCTCGGAGTCGAGTGCTCGGAACGCATATCAATGGCCTCGGAGCCGGAGTTGGAGCAGCATGAGCAAACAGCCAGCGAACCAAGCAAAAAACCGCTTCAAGTGTCAATCACTGACAACACAGACACCACACACGAGCACCGACGCTCTGATAGAAGCTAATCGATTTATGCTGTAATATTCAAAAAGTTCCCCATAAGGACCTGGCCTGGAGGACGACCTAATCCAGTGCGACTCCCTTATGTGCCATCGCCCTTGTAATTTCCCATCCCGGCCCCGGGAGTCCCCGATCCGCCCATTCAGGCCACGTGTTTCGCAGAGGACGGATCCTGTTCGGAGCCGGGGCCAGGGGCTCCGGGCAATGTGTGTGTCCTCGGAGCTGTCGTCTGTTTATCTGCCTGCATTTGTCGCATTAAAATTGAATAAAAAATCAATCTCAATTCTAGCATAATTTGATTCTTGCCTTCGATTATCGGAGCGGAGGGTCGTAAGCTGCGGGCACATGAAAAGCAAAATGCAAAGAAAACAGAAAATAAATAAGTAATAACCTGTAAAGGCCTTTGCCTGTTCGGCGGAGATATTTATGCGGCGACTTTTTTGGGTCTTTGCCGGGTTTTCCTACCCATTCCGTTTCCCCTACCCCCACTTGGCCAGCCCCAGTTCCCTGAGCCCTCCGAGTGCATTAGCAATCCACTTTTTGCCGGCGTCGAATCTCTTACTTGAGCTTAGCACCAAATTCACTTGGCTCAAAGTTTATCCTGCGCCGCATGTGGGGAAGCTCGCAGGACCTCAGCTCCTTCGAGGGCGGCGCTTATTCCAATGCATTTAATAAAGTGTTTATTTCGGTTGCAACAAATTTGCCAGCTCAGTGCGGCGAGCGGAAGACAATGCCAACTGAAACCTGGGCACGACACAAAGGAAAATTGCTTTTCCGCCGCGCAGACACTGCGGCAGCCACATCCGCACATGGGGAAAATACCTCGCACGCTTCGTGGCAGCGAAAATATGTGGCCATTCGCATCCGCCAGGAAAGTGGAGAGACACGCGCTCCTGGCCAAGCCATCGAAGTATGGCCCTGTTCGCAGCCAGGGATGCGCTTGTGCCACGAGGTTTCCCCGGCTTTCCTGGGGTTTCCCAACCGGAGGGTCTTGGATGGGGCCCAGTGCCTCACGCTGCCATCTCGGGAAAAACTTTTCACTCCCGCTGCCAGCATAGTTTTATTTGGTTCGCAACTTGCCTTTTACTTTTCTTGCTTTTCTATTTGTCTTTCGGTTGAATCCAAACTGCGATTTGGTGGGCGGGGCGGCGGAGGGCGGCGAATCGGTTTGAGTGGCACATTATTTGATGATGCTTTTCGCGATTTTTTCGCACTTGAATGCCTGATTTTTATTAGTTGAATTCTTTACGGTTTTACTGCGTTCCGCCTGCCAGCGAAAACTTTCAGTTTCTTGCTTTTCCGCCACTGCCTGCGAGGGAAAAGTTTCACGTTCGGAGATTTTGAAATATGGCCGGAGAATCGGCCTGCTCCGACAATCGAAAGTGCCTTTGTCTGGCCCCTGGCTGCCGGTTGATCGCTTTTTCTCAGCGATTGGGTAGTGCGAATCGATGGCCGTAATCATGGCGGAACAGACCCTTCTCCCTGCGAGGGGCGACGCGACAACCCGCCGAAAAGCGCAAAAATCCTGATGAAGAATGCCAAATAAAACAAACGAACAGACCGACGAACAAACGGAAATGAAAGTCAATTTGAATACATTACCAATTCTAATTACGATTTTCAAGAACAACGAACGAGCAGCGGGTTCTGCGGAGGGAGGCAGCCAGTTGCGATGGCTCGAATAATATAATATTGGCTGCTGCGGGAGACGTCCCTAGCCAAAACCGTCCACTAACAGCCCGGGAGAAAGCCACAAGCATTCAAATTGGAATTTCAAAAAAGCGAATGGACAACCGTCGTCCGGTGGGGAGGATGGGAATGGGTGCTCGCTGACCAAAAGATTAGCCAGAAAAGTCGGGGAGAGGAAAGCTGTGAATTTTCACAGCCAGTGACAGGAAAATGGCGGCCACGAATCGTATTTGAATACATCAGCACTCCCAAGCAACAGGGAGCCAAGGAGGGGAAATTCGCCCGCGCAGAGTATCTGGGATTCGCCGCAGCGCCTTCTTGTCCCTGTCTGCGACGAACGGGGGTGGGGTCCCTTGTTCGTTGAGATCCGCATTTCGTTATATTAAAAATTCAAATACTTTGCCTTATCGCTTTAGACGCAGCTTAAGCCACCTGCCAGAATCAACACCCCTCGGCGGCCCACCCAATCACTTGACTTTGGGCCCCAAACAGCGAAGTTCGGCTGCGAGACTTGCTTATTATGCAGGTTTTTTCTATTTTCGCCTGCCCCTGCCTGCCAATGCCAAGGTCCTCCTCCCGGATAGCCATATCATGTGCCTCATAAGAAAGCGCCCACGGAAGGGAGAGCGGCCGAATTAGAAATGAAAATTAAGTAAATATTATAATATGTAGCCACCTGGCGGGGAGGAGCGCCTGCCCCAGCGACCACACCATAGCTTCCAGTTCGCTTCGGTTTCGGCTTGGCAAATAAATGATAAGCATTACATTTGATATTCATTATTTGATAACGTGCAGAAGGGAATGAAAATAAAAACGCCAGCGGAAATGAAAACGTAGCCTCCGCGTTTGCATTCCGAACGAGCTCCGTGCTCAGGTGGAGGACAGGGGGCCAGACAAGATGTCGGATTAAATGTTTGCCTAAGTGAAGTATGCTAAATGTTATGATATGTGCGGTTGCCCTTGGCTCCGCGGCTGCTTGCAGCCCATGATTTATAAGATTAAAGTGGGCTTCCTTGGGCGGAGAAGCTGGAAAGCAGAAAGATGGGTCTTGCCTATGGAATGACTTGCAGCTCATCATGCGCTCCATGTGTAATTATGAAGGGTTCACCAGACTCCCGCCACGTCCATTTAGCACATTAGCCGGCTAGACTAATTCTGTTAAAAGCACATGAATACCCCAAAATGATCCATTCAATGGCCCCCGAGCATGCAATGAGTATTTCTTTCGAGCTGAAGTCAAATCGCAACATCCATCAGAATGTAATAAAGACAACAGCCATCGGATGACCCAAACGGTGGAGTGCGGGATGGAGCTGAGGCCAAAACTTTTTCCAATGTATGTATCGATTGGTTTCTCACAGAAGACATTTGTTAAATCATTTCTCGGACGTCGGGATGGGAAAACCAACCTCCTTGGATGGAGACACGAAGAATGGCCAAGCAAAAGTAGAGACGCGAATGGAGAGCTCAGCGAATCGGCACTCAACTTTATTGCATTTCAGAGATATCCTCGGCGACTTCGCTTCGATATCCTCCGAATGTGACTCGTGGAACAGCCAAGTGCGGAAAACTGAGGTGGGAGCGCTCCGGCGAAAGCCAAGAGCAGGACTCAGGACCCAGAAGGACGCGTGTGTGCTCGCTTAGCGTGAAATTATGAGCGCTTTTACAGCACTGACAACAGCACGGGCGAATGTCAACGACAAGCTTAAGCTGCTTAAAACAAGCCATCGCCTCGAGTGGCAGGGTGAAGGCGAAGGTGAAAGGCAGCGCGGAAGGGGTGGGAAAGTGAAAGTGTCAAGGAGGCAGCAAGCGTTTCATAGCCAAATTAAATTGCTCGCTGGAAGGAGTCAACGGCGGGGGCGAAGGGAAAGCGAAAGGATAATGCGGGCGTAAAAACATTTTTAATGAAATCGAGACGACGACTTCCAACGGAGACGGCAGCGTCTAAGACAGTAACAAGTGTGTTTTAATTTAAACCTTGGATTTACCTTGCGCAACCCGTTCGTCTACGGGGAGAAGCAGCGCAGTCATTCCCCCTCGACTGCGCATTAATTTCATATCCCGCTTGAAAATTTTAATTAATTTTCAGCTTGATTGCGCTTTAAAGAGCCGCTTGGTTTATGTTTTGAGGGGCTCGGTGATGTCTTGTGGTTGCCCTGGGCCCGGGAATTTATAGTTATTGTGGCGAGCGGCGGGTGGAGCAGTGTGTGGGTTGGACCTTTGTTTCGGTCGCTTTGACTGAGCAGAACAAATTTCGGTTTGCAACCATTACGGACTATTTGCGTCTCCAGTGGCTTCTTAATTAATTTTTGATCGGAATATAGTGCTGTGCGGAAACTTACCTTTACTCGTGTGCCTGTCCACGTTGGGATCCTTCAGACCTGCAAAGGGAGAGAAAAATTTAGTTAGGAGCTCTGTTTGTCAGGAAAATCACCATTTATTGGGTGGCAGCGCATTTAGAATTTGGTAGGAATACCGCTAATTACGATCTTCAAGTAACGTAAACTTCTCATAAATCTTGGCCGACGGAGCTAGCCCTTCGGAAAAGCCACCAGAAAAAAGCTCAAGTCTCCCAGAAAACGACTACGAATTGGCCAAAAAATCGCAGTAAATAAGGGGCGAGTGCAAAATAAAGGCACGAACGAAACCAAATAGTTGGAAGCTAGATATCCTTGCAAGCCAGGCTGGGTATCGCAACTCTGAAAACTGCTAATTAATTTCTCGCCTCTTGACTACGCTAGGTCGGAAATGGATTAAAGTTTTCAGAACGGAAGTTCATTCTTCTTGCTTCAAAGGCTGCTCGGCGAAGGAAAATGCCTCTCCTTACCACCCACGCCCAGTACTTTGTCCCTGTCATACTTTGTCACTTTAAACCGCAAATGCTCACTCAGGTTTTAGTACACAAAGCATATGCCATTTTCTGACGAAAAATCGGACCATCGTAGAAGATTTGTAGTTTCGCGGCATTATCGGAGCTAATTTCCGGGAATTCGGGAGTGCTATTTGCCACTATGTTTTTATCCACAGTGATCAAAAGGAGCCAAAGGACGTTCTAGGAGACCGAAAGCGGACTTCCAAACGAAGAGTTCTTCTCAGAACTCTGAAAAGTAACCACTTGGGTTGTTCCCTTTTTAACGTGCTTCGATAAGCCAAGGCCTCCCATTCTAAGATATAGTTTTGCTTAAGCACTCCCTAAGCAGCTTTCGGCATTTTTATTTTAATTTCATTCGCCGCGACATTTAATTAATTTTCAGCTATCACCGCACTCGACAGCTCCGCTCTTTGTTCCCTTAAAACACTCATTCCCTCTGAATTCAGATAATGTCTAGCCAATGAGAAAAAAGCATAGAGCTTTTCAGCTTGGATGATCCTTTAATACCCTTTGAATTAAGTGGTGTATCAAAAGTTGCGATTATATGTTTTATAATTATGAATCGAATCCAATATTTTTCAATAACATTCTCTAGTTATTCCATTCTTTTCGTTCAAATTGACAACCTGCGATAACTAAAAGGGCGAAAAGCTGGGATGACAAAAGTTATATACCCTTCAGCAAAGGGTATTTCAGGTTCTGCTGCACAATGTTCAGCCAAATGCTGAAGCTCCTTTAAATAATACGCTGGACAAAATTGCAGTCTTATGGGAAAATTCCCCACATGCCGCAGACTTTGCGGTATTGGTCGACCGAAAGCGAAAAACGTGTAGTGGGGCTGTTGAAAAGGAGTGCAGCCGGAGATAATGTGGTTAAGGTTTAATTGCAGTTGAGCTGCTAAGGTCAGACAGGTCTGGTGGGGGCAAATAAGCGGGGAAAAGTGGCAAGCAAATAGCAAATAGAGTAAGCATTCAGAAAACAGTCGAGACGGGTGAGGATTGGGCAGCCAAAGAATACAGCGCGAATTCATAAAAGTGAAGTTGAGTTAATATTCATTAAGAAGTCGCTTAGGTTTTATGGGCCTTCAGCCTCAGTCAGCGCCCAACAAATCTCTATTAATTACGGCCTAGACATCATAAAATTTGATGTTTGCATCTTGTAAATTGTCTCCGGAGCGTGTTAGCTGGATAGGGACTGTTAAGTAAATTATCACGTCATGCGGCAAAGGATGCGTACGGGACGCGAGTTCACTGTATTCATCCGAAAGTTTTATGTCAGCTACGTGCTCATAAATTTCGTAGCATTTTGCCCCAAACAGTTGTGGCCTGAATCACTTTATTGGCGTCTGAAATTAGCAACAACTGGGAACGGGAGAGCCAACAGGGGGCGCAGAACTCGGGCTTTTGTGGGGTGGGGGCTGTTGTTGTTGGGTTAATTAGAAAAGTTGCCCATGCTCGAGTTCCACTCCATTCCGGAGTTCATCGAACTGAGCATCAGCATCAGCATCAGGGGATTCGCCATCGGCTGCAAGTCCTTCAACAAACTTTAAATATGCATTGCCCTCGACGGAGGAGTAAGTTGTGCTCGCCCAGATTTACAATCAGCTCATCTCAATTGCAATCACTTAATTCGTGGCGTTCCATTTCCCCTGCACCACCCCACACCATCCTGTAACCAGGCACTGGGCCCAGGCAAACATTTTTGAGAGGGCTCTCGCAATCCGCACACTTAAAATATTTACGCAATCAAAATTAATGCAACTGTCATGTTTTCCCTCCCGCAGGCGGGAATCCATCCCTTCCTCCCTCCCCCCCTACGCCCCTGTCGGAATGCATTTAGCGTTAAATGCAAATACACTTTAGAACTGTAGCCAACCGCTGGCGATCCCGTTCAACCGCTCCTCCACCCGTCGAACACGTTTAAATTTAAACAGCAAAACCAAACTCATTACCAACAACAAGCGCAGGATTGCCGAGCAGTGCCGGATTTTTCTCTTCGAGGTCGTTGGGCGACGAGACTCGGCAGTAATGACTTCTTAGAAGGGGGAGTGCGAGGGAGATGGCGATATGCAAGCAGCACAGAGGCTGTTCCAAAGATTGCACTCTTTATTTGCTTGAAGCTTTTAAACTAATGGTTCGATATTAGCAAAGAAACAGTCATATGGATCATATCATCTTCATAATCATGAATTTTGCTCAATTTAAGTTGACGAGATCTTTTTCGATCAAGGACGTATATTTTAAGAGCGGAATCCGTAAAGTCTAAAACAGCCTTCCACTTTTGGAAACCATTATCTATCTACTTTAGCGGGCCTTAAAAACTTGTCCCGAGTAAAGTCCGCCCCTGAACTGGGGGTGGCATCGTTGAAATTACCAAAATGTCCTTTTGCGAAATTTTGTGGACATTGAAAATCGCTTTGATTGAACCGCATGCCAGGCAGACAACAGATACAGTTGCATGTCGATGGGACGCTGGACAATTGCCACACATAAAACAAACACGAGCCCCTTGGTCCTGCGGATCCTGCCCACAGCCCACTGCGGGCACAACTCCGAAATCCACTCGGCAATTGCAGCTGCAAGTGCGCTTCACTGCACTTACAATGCACATCGGGGGGCGGGTGTGGGGCTTACTGTCGGGTCCACAGTCCGTAAATTGTCCGGCGAGTGCGGATTGGGAATTGGTTTTATGTCGCTTGCGCCTCAGTGGAGATGCATTTTACACTGCCCTGCTAATCTGCGAGCGTGGCGAAAGCGAAAGCAGGCCTGCTCCTCCCGCAGGGCCCCGCCCAGCCCTTTTCCCTGGCTTCCTTGCTCCACGCCACTGGAGGACGCCAGTTGACTTTGAAAATCAATTAACAACATCAAACAGAAGCCGGATGCTGACGTGGACAGCTGTCGGCCAGCCCAGCCCAGTCCTGATCCTGGGCCTCCTCCTGCGGAAAGTGCGTAAATTGCAACTGTAAATCAAATATGACAACCCGAACGGCGGCAAAATCTGCATGTGTGTCAGTCACATTAATTGTCCACGCCCCCTTACGAGGGCTGGTGGGCGTGGGGCGATTGTACTTTATTGTTGTGTTAATGAGTGTGCATAGGCGGCCTCGGAGGGGTGCAGGGGACTGCAATTCGCTGACGTGACATAAAAATGTGTTGCCCGGACGAGGAGGGGTCGGGCATTTAATTAATTGAATAGAAAAGTTGCTCAGAACATCGAATATTAATTGGATATTAATAGCGAAAATTATGAATGTTCGATTGATTTATCAATCGCGGCCCCTGCAAAACATTCTACCGACCGTTGTCACTGAGTCCCAGTCTTAAGAAAAGAAAAGTCTCCTGAGGCGAGACAGGCCGACAAACAGAAAGCGAAAGACAAACAAGTGATGAGGAAAAGCAGGGAAAAGCTTTTAAAACGTGCAGCTCGGTATTTCTCTCTTGCTTGTTAACTTTCGCCAGATATTGATGCAATGTCAACCGGTCGATCAATAAACGGTGGAATCTCCAGATAGGACTCTGAGCACTCGCCCCCGAATTTCCCGTTCCCATCAAATGCAAATTTATGTCGCAATTGAGACTTAAGTCTCGCTGGGGAAGTACAGGGGTGGTTCCCTTCCCCGGGTTTTATCTCAATATTTGGCCGTGCCGTTTGCTTTCCATATTGCCTCTCGCTTATGTTTATTAAATATTTATTTTGCGACATTTATTGAACATTTATGCAGAGCAGATTCTAAACTCCAAACTCGAGTTCCCAGCAGGGATTTATGGACATTGATGTTAAATTGATGTAGGCTGACCTTGTTCCCCAGCATCCGCCCAGTGTTTTCAATGCTCTTCAATATGCAAAGTCATGAAGCGAAATTCACTGCGTATTCGTGATATGCATTCCTGGATTTTTCCTGGGCCTGGCCTGCACGCCTTCCTTGTGTTTTGCATATTGTTCACATCTTCGAGTTTCTGTCTGCTTTCCGGCTGGTGGCTGACCTCTTAGACCCCGCCCTCCATGCAGTCCGGTGTGCGGCAATATCGAATTTATCTCACAGTTACAATATTTAATTTGCTCTTACACAAATTGTTGCCTTTTACGTTTCGTTCTATACCAATATTCGTTTATTGGGCGTCAACTGTGGTTGCAGTTATTGCAGCTTCCTTTACTGTTCTGCTATTTTACATTCAAACTTCGAGTAAATGGCTAAAAAATATTTTTAATGTTGTGTGTAAGTAAGTGTTGCATTTACACTCCCACTCTTGCTCTGTGCAGGATGGTCACACTAGGGTAGTGAAATCACTTTTAAATGCCATTTTGAGCGTTCAAGAGTGAAACAACATATATTTAAACTAAGAAGTTATTTCTTTGTTGCATACTTTTGACAACTATAGAGGAATCAAAACGTGTTTTCAAAACTGTTTTGACTATTGTGGGACCATTCACATACCTTACTCAAACACATTTCCTATTTACTTTTACTTTCTTTAAAAGAATAAAACAAACCCTTAAAAAGAATTGGTCAGTAAAGTAATGGGAAAGAGCAAGTAGTAAAAACAAAAATATATATGATGCTGATCAAGAGTATACATTTTATAGAGTCGGAAAAGCTTTCTTTTACATGTTACATGATTGAATAGTTCTTTACTTTTCTGGAGTAACGTGTATCAAACAAAAACACCTCTTAAAGATGTGTACAAAAGTTCTGATTCAACTTTTATGAGGAATTTTGTGCGAATTGTGGGCGCTAGAGTCGGAGCGGCAACCTGCTAAAAGAATCTTGCGCTGCGCAGGAAGCCCATTCCTGATCAAAAATATATATTTACTTTTTTTACCTTTTATATATATACATTTACTATAAGAGAAACGGGTATAAAAGTAAACTTAATAAATGATTCTCATAAACACAACAACTTATTGGAATATATTAAGAAAGTTCATTGCGACCGTTTGAGTATTTGTCTATATTTATTAATAAAACAGAATCAGGAAACAACTATATTGAACCTATTATATTCATCCGCTATTACGAGTAAGCACTGTAAGTAGCGGGTATAGATTGGGTTTGGTGTCGCCTTCACATCCCGAACAGCACCAAAGCAATAGAGAAGCCGGAAATAACGATCAGTTTTCGCATTGATTCTTTGAGCAGGAAGCACTTCGGTGCGCCCAGAACTTTTCCAACATTCCGGGGAGGGACATACGGGAATCGAGGGCCCGTCCTGGCACCCAGCACATTGCGCAGGTGGAAAATTTATAATTTGCAAAATTGCCACACTCACACACGGGCCCACGCACGTTGGCAGCATGTTAAATGGGCATTCAGTGGGGTGGCCCCCTTCCACCACCTTGCACGGGGATCCAGCCCTGCTGCCTTAAATTATGTTAACCTCAAACGAGACGATCTGGCCTCTGACCCAGCACGACCCGTGTACAAAGTTCGATTTAAGGCCTCGTTTATTTTGCCATCCTCGCAGGGCGGCAGTGGAAGGGCACCAGTCGTCTGGTTGCATGTTGCAAAAGTTGTTGCCGTTGCACAACCGCATGCCACAACATGCAGCCTGACTGGCCGACCTGCGGGACCGGGGTTACGGGCGGGGTCGGGTTGCTGAAGGGTCTGGGCTAGGGTTGCGTCTGACATGCTCCTTGGCAATTGCCAAAACTATTTGTTTACATATTTAGAGCAGGCCCAAGAAGAAAGCCGGCAGGGCATGTTGTCAAGGCATGTTAGCTGTGAAATATGCGCATTTAAATGGACATGGGGGGGAGATCCGGGCTGAGGAATGCGGCGCAGAGGTGCCCCAGGGAATCATTTGTTAGCACCTACAGAAGGCGGCCACAGGGATATTGATACGGTAAATACCTCCTCCGGGTGCAAGCTCAGCAGCAGGAGCTGAACAGATGCCAGGGAGAAACATTCTTCCAATCTCGTGGCTCTACCAATGACCACTGAAAACATACAACAATATTTTACCCACCGACTTCAGTAAGAGTCAAGCTCATCTCTTCAGACGTAATTAAGCCATTTGCTGCACGCTTTGCCAATTCAAAAATGGTACTTCAAGCCCGCTTCCAACCTCCGAACCCCTGGCGTCTTCGTCTTATCGCCTCCGCCACCAAATGCAAGGCTGAAGAGGCCGAGGCCTCCTTTAAATCGCCGAGTGGGGCAGAAATGTGAGTTGCGCCACACAACGAGGCGTGGTTTCATCCCCCTGTGTTGGGGAAGGGGGAGGGAAATGGGTGCCCTCTGGGCACTGAATTCGTAGAAAAATCACGCGCGCTTATCTGCGCCGTAACCTTAACCAAACCCCCGCAATTAACGCCCATTGGGCTGTCAGTATGAAAAATGAGCGATGGGGAACCCCCGGGGAATCGCCAAGGAGGCAGTCTTGAGCAACTGCGAAATGATTTGCGAACGACGAGCGGCCGCTATCGAATTCCCAATTCCGAATTCCAAACGCTGCTTTCCACCAATAGCTACAAATTTTAATTGCTTCAGCGATATCTGAACGGCTGGGGGCGTGGCAGGCGCCCCAGAGGAGCAGTCTGCGCCATGGCAATAAGTCGCATTGATAAGGGAGTCACGTTCTGGTCCTGGCAAAGGAAAGACAATGTTGTTGCTGTCTTCATTATCAATGACAGGGAAAAGCGGAAGAGGTTGGCGGCGGAAACAATGGTTACTCTTTTATTGCCAGGGCCTGCGCCTGTGCCTGTGAGTCAAATTGATAAGATGCTGAAAATGACTGGTAAAACAATAAACGTGGGCATGAAACGAATAAAGCCAGTGCTCCTTGCCGGGAGTTGGGAGGGTTTCTTGTGGGGGGGGGACCAATGGGGGCACACAGTTCTCGGTGCATAAACAGAACGTTTGGGACATTTTAATGAGCGGCAGGAGGCAGTCTTCGAGTCCTCGATAGGTTTCTTGCACTCCAAGGGTCCTGGCAGGAATTCGAGTTGGCCTGAGGTGAAAACTTTCCTGCCGAAAACAATTTAAAGCACTCTCGGAGCAGCACAAACTTTTGCCAAGATAACTGGGTAAAGGTTTGGTTAGCCCTGGGGCTGAAATACGAACTGCATCATCGCTTCCACAGCATTGCTACACCTCACGCCTGGGACTCGGTGCTACCCCCAGCCATTTCTTCAAGTTGACCCATTTGCAGAGTCAGCCATGGCCGGGAAGGTCCGTCGAATGCCCTACCAGTGCCCGGCTAATTTCACAGCTAAGTTAAGTAGCCAAGGACTTGACGGTCATTTAATAAAATTTCATTTCCACCCATCATTTCAACGTCCCCGGGATAGAGACAACGCCCAGGGAAAGTTGGAGTCCGCTGCAGGCCCCACAATTTTGATGCGCCACAAAATTTTATGAAATACTTGGAGAGCAAATTTTATGTGAGTTGGCGGCGATAAAATTTTAGCGCTAGCAAAAGTCACTGAAGAGCTTCCAGCGGTTTCACCGGACTCCCCTCAGCTTCTGTTGTCTTTGGGTCCCCGGGCTCGCCTTTGGCTAATAATACCAGAGCATTTACACCTTTATGACGCGTACTTAGAAACGCTTATTTATGCTAATGGCGGAAGTGGGCCAGGAGTGGGGCAGGGACAGGACCTGTCACTAATTCCCCCCCGAAGCACTGTAAAAGCCGGAATGCCGAACAACAAGGGATAGTCAGCTTAAGATTTGAGCAGGTAAAGTTGGGAGGATGTGCAGTGTGCGTGTATCATCACACCACCCGCAAAGTTTGGGGCCCACCCTCGCATCTTGACCTTCCCAGCCCCCTCCGCCTTCTGCAGATCCTGCCCTCGCCCGGCGGACAACGACTTTCGTGCTTCACATTCTTGTCTCGAATGTGTTTGTAATTTCCCTAGAGTGTGTTTGACTTTGACGACTTAAGTTGTAAAACTTTAACATTATCATTTTCACTACGACCAGGACAGGACCAGGAGTGGAGCACAGGACGCGGGCGGCTCCTTGGAGCATGTGTGCGCTGCCGGACGGTAGTCTGCTCCTTCAGATGTTTGTCCTGGGCCCAGACAGACATTTTGATGATGTTGACCTTCGCTACTTTCACTTTTGCTTTCGCCGCACCGCATCGCTTCTCGGCTTCTTTTAAAGTTTTCTGCGACTTCTGGATGCTGTTGACATATCGTATTACAAGGAGCAGACGGAGAACCAGCGGTAAGGGCCTTCGGAGAGCGGGAAAGTTCAAGGAGCGCGCCACCTCTCGCCTCACCCTGGCTCGAATTACGAAATCCCAAACCGATATTTTGGTAAGTTTCTCCTCACATGTGTCAATTAGTTCAATCAAAGGGCGAACACACAGCGACCCCATGTACCATCCCCAGATGAACTACCCCAGAAAGTCAGCTGCGAATCGAATGTCGCTCAAAAGGTTCCGTTTAGCGAGTTTTTTATTTAAAAAATAATCACAGCCAAGAAAAATAGGTAAATCTCTTCTGCAGCGAAACCACCCCTAAAAAAAGTTGCTTAGGTTGAAAAAAACATTCGATTAATGTATGTCGACTTTTCTTTTTATTTAATTTTACTAAGATATTGAAGTCTAATTTTGGATTCGAGCGGTCCAAGTTGCTCTTTTATATTTAATTTTCTGTTTGCCATTCTATACTTCATAATCATTTACAAGGCATTTTTCTAGTGCAGAAATGCAAAAATTTTCCAATCCGCATCCTTTTATTCTCCCACTTGAAGTTAACGTCCCATTTTGGTTCTTAAACTTGGTAAATCACTTAAAAATATAATAGTTCATGGCTCTTAAAAATTTTCCAAGGACCCGAGTTGTTCTTTTATATTGTTATTATTAATAAACTCATTTATAAGGCATTTTTTCATTCCGTGTCCACAATTCAGTCCAATGAAAGCTGAAATACACAGTGCCTCTCCGAACCCTGTTTTTTCTCACACATTGAATCAATTTCTCCGTCCTTTCCCTTCCCAGACAAATGTTAACCTGATATTTAGCTCGCCGGGCTTATCGCGAGCGATTTCCGCTCGTGCCGTAAATTGTAATCAAATTGGGCGAGGAGTCAATCTGATTTATGCATTTCCCATAGCCGATAACGCTCCTTTCGGCGCTCGGAGCCCGAGCCATAACTACCCCTCGCCCAGAAGCTTTGAGGAATTCCCTGGAAAAGCCAAAAGGTAAACACATCAGCAGCGTTCGAAAATTACTGGGCCACCCTTTGACACGCGTCCAAGGAGTCTGCGTCTCGCAAGGACATAATCAGCTCGATTTCGTAAATCTCGACAAGCTGCTTATCTGATGCAATGTGAGCGGAGTTTCAAGGATCAGTATCCGTGATTAACATCTCCAGCTCGTGTTCGCAGGGCTGAAATCCGGCCGTGGGATGCTCGGCTGACAGGCTGACAGCCGGACGTGCTGTACCGCTCTAAGTACAGTAAAGCCCGACGCGTGCTCCTGTCACGCTGGCGTCGCATGGGGGAGGTGGACCAGGGATCTCCGCATTGATTGGCATCGGAAATTGAAGTGTTTTTATTAATTCCAATGTCGACTTTTTGCACTGTCTTCGATTACACTGCGAATGCCTTGTTTTTGGCCCAGTGGCCCGATCTCCCCCGCTTTGTGTCTTTTCTGTGGCCATAATTGAAATTCATCGTTGGCAGATTTCGATGCCGAACTGATTGACAGATGAGCGCACCGAAAGATTGACGCTTATTGAATTGAGTCATCCGCCGAGGGGTGGCACCACTTGGCTTTTGACGCGGCAAATGTTGAGTCAAGTCGTGTGGAAACGGCGTAAGGGCTTGCTGTGCCTAAGCACTCTTCTGCCCAGTGATCTGTAGTCAGCCAGGCCTTGTGTCTAAACTCCGAGCAACTCGACCAGCCCCACACGAATTGGAGATGCCCCCAAAGCCCAAGCACCGCGACGTGGCCGGCTTCCTAAGCCGGGTGCGCGACTTCTTCCTGGGCCGCACCCACAAGACGGCCCTGCGCTTCGCGGACACTGTCTCCCCGCGCACCCAGCCGCCCCCGGACATTCCCAAGGGTCCTTCGCAGAGCCTGTTCTCCAACTACTACTACACCAGGGACCCCCGGCGATTGGTCAAGCCGTCCGTCGACTTGGTCCTGGAGCATAAGCAGATGCTAGCTGCCAAGCTGAAGGCCGAAGAAGCTGCCAGGGCCGCCCAGGCCAAGTCGAGAGATGCCCCAATGGGTGGAGCTCCTGCCGCGCCTCCCAAGGATTCCGACTCAGAGGACTGCCATCAGTGGCAGGACTCCGGCGCAAAGAGACTTCCCACTCCGGGCCAGGTGCACTCCTGGGAGGGTCCACGTTAATCGAGTTACTAGTTTCTGTATTGACAACGCGTTGAAGAATCGAGTGTGCTGCTACTTGCCTGTCTTTTGCAAATGCACAGTGCGGCTATTTACGATTTTAGGCAGGACAATTAAGGGGATTCGCGGTGGAGCAATGCAGCAGGTCGTAAAAATGTAAATCTAATTAGACGTCAAGGGTGAAAATCATTTATAGCACCTGCATGAAAATTTAATTAAGCACACACAATTATCGAAGGCACAAGCTGGGACGCGGCGAAGGCGAGGTCCAAAGGGTTCGCTACAGGCCACAACAATAAATTTGCAGGCTTAATAACCTTTAATGCCATCAAAATGTATATTTACAATTTAAAACGAGGCAATTTGCCCGGCGCTGAGTGGATTATGGGCCATTGTTAATGATGATTGCAGGTCGATTGTTAATTGTCTGGGCATCACAATTTATGCTGATGACTTTCGCCCATCGATTTATTGATTGGAGTTTGATTTTGGCGCACGGCGCTCAACCCCTGGCAAGTGCCGCTGCCATCACTCAAACGGAAGAGAAAATATAATCAAGTTTTGTGTGCTATGCAAAAAAGTAATATTCTCCCGCGCTAAGGGTGGCGCCCTCGATTTATTGGAATTACCCTTATAAAGCTGAAACCCAGATTGAGCTGGGGTTGTGCCTTGGATTGCAAAAGGGTGTCAATTGCCCGGAAACTTCAGACTGTCAAGTCAACATGTTGCCGGGTTCTTCATCCGCCAGCAGTTGGCGAAATATGAGATTCGATCCGAAGCTGCACGCTTTATGTAAACGAATTTCTTTTCTTGACTGCGCGTGAGGTGGAGCTGTTTTTTATTGCCCCACATGGATGGCAAAACAGAGGCTAATTTATCCATGAGGTTGTCGCTGCAACTGTGCCGCCTTGGAGCGCGAGTGCTCGCAATCTGCAATGCTAATTCCCGGCAAAAATTACGCTTGCTGGACGCACTCGAGTAAACAAATATCCAAAAAACCGATGCCGCAAAGCAAACACTTCCGCACCCTTTCGACCCGCCCTCGAACCCGCATCCCCCGACACGTCGGCCTCTGGGGGAAGGGCAACCAAAGAATTGCCTTTAGCATGACGACAGCTGTGCCGCAGAGTCGCAGAATGTCAGGCCGCCGCAAATGCCCCCAATCAGAGACGCGTAATTAAAATATGTACAAACAGACCGAAGGGAAAACTCTCATGTAAGAAAACACTGAGCAGAGCCAACTTTGTTTGCTCTGCCTGTTTTCCTATAAAACCAAAAGCAAAACCAAAGCAACATCAACGGCAATCGCGGCCGGCAATAATAACAAGAAAAACATTTGCATAAAGCAACAAACAGGGAATAGGGTGGAGTGGGCCGCAGACGACCAAGAGCTTCAAGCGGAAGTTAATGAGAGCTGGGCCTCGAGGTGGCACCGTGACACGGGACCACTGATCCCAGGACAATCCTTTAGTGCAGGGAAACAACAAAACCCGGCCTCCAGCTAATCGATTTTATATTTTAGCTAGTTCTATAATTTATACATAACAAATAATAATGAAATTATGTGATGTGATGTATCTAAAAAAAAAGTGGGAAATAATTTATTTACGTGCTTAACAAATTGTCAATGTTTTGGGAAATCATCACTAATTGTCGTCATAATAAAAGTGACTAAATATCTATACCCAAAAATTTAGGAAGGATATGAAGGATATGCCTTAAGAGATCAAAATAAATCGCTTAGAGAAGGGAACTCCAATTCAATAACACATTGAGCAGCCATTAAAGGAACATTGTACTAACGGTATAAAACCCTTTGAAGTCTTATTTTAGATGTCGAGATCCTTTATTCACTGCGTACTTTTGGACACCTTAAAAACAGCGAAAGGGATTGTATAACCCTAGCGTTCCGTCACCATTATGATATGTTCAAAAGGAAGAAACTTTATTTACGTGTTTCTTAGCGATCGATCGTGTCACGACCCCATCCCAGGGATAAAGATGGAGAAAATCTAAAAACTCAGATGCTCCCAAAGCAAAATCACTTCATTAATGCGTCGTTTGTAAAGGAAGCCTGGCCAGACTTTGGCTAGGACACTGCCATTCGCCACACACCATTCGCCATATGCAACATTGGGCCGCCGGCAATACGGAAGTTGTCTCCACGCCGGCCTGAAACTTTGGGCTGAACTTGCCACCGAGCTGGAGAGCTCCGGGGTTGGGGTGACAGTCGTGCAAAAGTTGATTATTTTTTAGCAGGCGTTACGAGGCCGGGAGTCGCGGAGAGTGAGCTTCGCGCCAGTACAGTGAATAATGACTTTTGCCACCGTTCGCCGGGCGAGATGCCTCCGGCCAAGTTTACGTGCTTTTTTATCTGTCGCCCTTTTGGAATCGGTGGAAAGTCCCCAGCTTTTGGTTTGCCGGCTGCCACCACGCCCCATCCGCTTTCTGCTGTTGTCGCAAAGTTATGCAGGCTCATTAAGTTGTTGTACAGTTTAGAGAGAGAAAATTGTCAGCTTGCTTAATTTGCCCGAGTTCGGCTGGAGGCGGAGGAGGGCACGACGCGGATCCGGGGGAACGGAACTCGAGTATAAACAAAAGACTTCCTCGCTCCTTTGTCCTGTCCCCTGCCGGGCTGGCGTGGCAGTAGCTCATGGCGAGTGCCTAATGAAATGAATTTTAAGAGCGAATTTATTATGCTTCCCTGAAATGAAATGGAAAGTGCGAGGCGGCCGACCTCTGAGTGCAAGTCTCGGACCTGGAGCGGATGTAATTAAGCGAGGCTTTACATTCGATTCCACTACCGGTTGAAAGTGCCAATTATGCTTATCTGCCACCACTGTTAGCGCGTGTCACACTTCTTCAGCTTGTCTAGCAAATGGAGGAACCTACGCAAAACGGTTACCTCCTAAAGACAATCTGTTTACATCATATCCGACATCATAAAATGTTTAACTGGACCACTCTTAAATAATTCGAGAATAATTAAGTAAACAACAAGATGATCTAAGCCACATATCTTTTTCGATCTTAACAGAACAAAGGAAATCGAGTTTGGGGCAGATTCGCATGACTAGATCATAAAAGCGTTACACAAGAGGAAACTAAATTCAACTTACTTTTTTATCATCTAATTTACAAAATAATTTGAATTGTACGCTCGTTCATATGAGTTCGGGTACTGCAGGGCTCTGTGGAACCCTGGTTTTATTAGCGAAAGGTGATTAAATGATTTCACATTACTCCCAAACTACGAGCTAACCCCTCTAATCCACCCCAGTCAGCACAAGGACTATCATTTTTCATTCGAACAACTTTCGGGACAAAACCCTGCCCCAGAACGGCTGAGCTGACCACATCAACTTTTGCTCTGCTGCTCTGACACAATTTCACCTTCAATTAAACTTGAGGTAATTGACAGCGATGCGGGGAAAGAAATACCCAATTGGCAACCGCAGGTAGGGGAAAAGTAATACAGGCATCCTCCCCTGCTGCCGGAAAGATAAATGGCGATGCCTTAAACTGATTGTGAGGATTAAATTGCCATATTGGTGAAATTGGCAGAGACACCGCCGACTTCTCCGAACTTACTGAGCTCTTTCGCCGAAGCAGTCAGGCCAGCAAGTATCGAAAACTTATTTTTGATAAGCGCAATTATAATTGGATTTGGAGAAGTTCCTTCCCCGGCGAGCAGGTACTCGGAGTTGGAGCTGGGCGCCGACGCGGAGTGCGGGCGGTGATTAATCTACCTCCGGAGTATTTAAAAGGCAGCTCGCAGGAGGCAGCGCAGCAACCCGAAGGGAGGATTGGAAACGCGTTGTTTGGCTGCGATAAAGACGTGTTCGAGGCCCACTCGCTCCCCACTCGGTGTTTTCTTTTGTAAATGTTTGCTGTCAAGATAAGCACGGCGCAGCGTGTGGTTTGGTCTGATTCGTCCCCCTCCGACCCACTGTCCCACCACCCGGATAAGGATTCCTCGCGGCGGGGAGAGGAGTTTGTCAGGAGTCTCGGCGGCTAAGCCAAGACGGTTTAACAGAGACAAATGAAGTTGTTAGCGGGTGGCCCCAGAGATATGTTTTCTTACCGACCCTTCCGAGGGGATTGGGGCCTCGAGGTCGATGCATTTCGCTGTGGCCTTTGATGTGCCCTCGCTGCGCCAGTTGATTGGTCATTTGGCCATTAATTGAGTTTAATTATTGGGGCGTTAATGAGGGGGTTGGTCTCCAACCGAGCTGGGGTGGAATGCAGTCGGTCAAAGGGCAGATGATGGATGGGCGTGGGTGCGTCGGGCCTCGTTAAAGCCAGATTAAGCGGTTCTCAAGCAGGTCCTGACTCTTATAGCTAAGGCTTGATTAGTTGCTCGGCTCGGCGCAGTGTCAAGCAGGGTTTGGCTTTGGGTAACCATGCCAAATACCTCCCTGCTCCCAAGGCCGCCAGCACACCCACCAGTGTCGATAGCTCATTAAAACTCTGCACATCACTCAGGGAGGGGGGAGCCCTCTGGACCACACAACCCAAAATGATAGACATTTATTTGCGCCTATAATTAAACGCAGACAATGCCAGCGAACACTGTTTGGGGCCGGACACGCCTCCCTTGTCAAATATTTCAGGGCTGCGTTGGCAACAATTTACAAAATGCAAAAATGCAAGCAATCTCCCGGCCGCCAGGACCACCCCTTTGGCCAAGCGACCCTTTACGAGCATTAATGGACACTTCCAGTCAGCGCCTTTTGTTGCGAGCGAATTAATGAAGGCAATGATTTCACTGGGGGTGTCTAAATGATGTTGCTCTTAAAACTCTGTTGATTCTAAGTTTTAATTGTACTTGTTACCCGTGAAACAGGGCAGGGGCAGCTGAGCTGGGGTTGTTTCGGGGCTTGCCAAATTTAACGAAAAAGTGGAAATATTCTATAACTGTCCTGTTTAGTCTTTAATCTCCCTGCTTTCCCAGCGGCTCAGCAGCTCAACGGCTCGACTGGAGCACAATTTGCAAAGGCAGAGCCAAAGTTTTTCCGAGCCCACACCCATCAATCCCCATCAAGACAGACATCCACGTCAAAGTTGCACACTGCGCTTTTATGCAGATAAATTGTCGGTTATTCCCACCCTGGGCTCCCGCCCCGCTTTGTTGCCGCGCCAGTTGTTTCGGGGCGGGATCCGGAGGATCCGGATCCAAGCGGACCCAGTGGAACCAGAGTCAAACCCAGACCAAGCAGCCTTTGCCCGATTGTTTCATAAAAGTTTCTGCTGCAAGCCCAGCCACTATTGTTGTATTTGTTGCCCTGCTGTTGTTGTGATTTGCGCAAATTAATTTGCTTATAATTTTTACGCTTAGTTAAACACAATTTTGAGTGATTTTCACACAGAGCCCAATGCCTGGGTGCTAAAAGTTTTCCCTCCTTGGGCCGGGCGCACGGTGGGCCGCAGCAAGTGGAAGGCGGCTGAGTTGGTTCCCAGTTGGGGAGTATGGTAATTTGCATTGGAATCTCTTTTAAAGCCGGGCCAGTGTGAATTCGCATTTAAACGGAGAGCACCGAGGCCTCCAGTTGCACTCCCCGGGGGCTTCGTTAGGAGCAACTGGCGGGCATGCAAATATGGGCGGACGAGGGCTGGAGAAGTCGACTGCACAAAGGCACATTTAAATTTTATTTCCGGGGTGGCCCCACCAGCCCTCTGCATTTTCCACCCATTTGAGCGTTTTTCATATTTTTATAAATTGCTATAAATTGAGATATTAATACGATACGCGACAAAAGTCACGGGATCCAGTCGACCAGTCCTGCAGCCCGACTCGAAATGCTGTTGCTGTTGCTGGGCGCTTGGTTCGCTGATTCCGCAGCTGACATGCGGCAAAAAGTGCCGGGACATTAAAAAATACGCGCGCAAGTGCGGCGCAAACAAAGTGTTCAGTTATTTGTATAAATTGCGATGCGACAACTTTTTCGGCGTTAACATTTGGCTGCGGGAGCTGCCCCGCGATAATGATGAAGTTTCGATCGACTGGCTTTAAGCCGGTATTTAAGCAGGGCTTCGAAATGGAGCTGCGGCAATGCGTTGTCTCCTCGGCGGCCTGTGTGGCAGCTTAAATATTCCAGGCACACACCATCCACACATTTCGTCAGCCGCTTCAATTGGGCTGATTTAATTGAATCAGTTTGGTCGTCTACTACTGGCTCCTCTCACTGGTGCTCAACCTTTTGGTCTACCGATTCCGTGTCCTCGGTCTTTCAATTTACTCCCCTGCCATTGTTGTGGCTCTGTAGTTTTGGTTCTACGCCTGACTATTCACTGCCCTCCATCGTTCTTCCTTTTTTGCACACGTTTGCGTGCCATGCACGGCATAAAAATGTTGACACAAAAGCCGTTGCATACGATTGGGCGCAGAGCAGCGCCACACTCCGAAGGCCTCTCTGCCAGAGTGAGTACCTCCATGTGTCTCTGTATCCGGATCTGTGCTTCTGAGTTTCCAGGGCCCTGACCAGGGCTGGGAAGGGGTCCTACCAACCTCGAGATACGTGTTGAGGTTTTCGTGCTCTGATTCTGTATGCAACGGCCACGGAAATCTTACTAAAGTTTTTTCCGTTCAACTCCTCGCAAGGAGAGACATTCCTTAGATTAGGTTATTTGGCCAAGGAATCCACAATCTTATACGGTGACTCAGCCGATATAAATTTATTTATAGATCAGGAAACATTCCATTCGGTATAAGTCTTACAGCTCCCGATATATATATACGAATGAAGTTGCCCGCTCCAGCCAAATATTTCAGGTTCTCGCATTAAATAAATAATTCATTGAAGCGTGTCGAATAAGAACATGTGGAACATGTAAGAAAGTGCAGTGACTAAATAATCGAATTAACAAACATTTTTCGTCACAAAGGGCGATATCAGAACCTTTTTATGTTGATGGTGCGTGATCGCCACGAGCCCTTACTTCGTTAAGAGGTGCTTTTGTTTGATATCAGAAGTTTTTATAACCTTGCAACGCATTAAATAAGACGTTTCCGAACCCAAAAAGTATACATATGTATACTTGATCAGCAACATCATCCAAACAGTAATTTTTATGACAAAAAGTCAAAAGAAATCTTAAGGGCTATAAGGTATACCATTTAAGCAGAAATCATTCGATTACATTTGAGAAAATAGTGAAAATTTGGTTTTTAAAAATGTTGTAATAACTGTAAACATACATGCTCTACCAGAAGAGTATTTAGCAAATTGACTTATCTTTTTAGAGACATATAGTAAATATCTGTAGCATTAGTTCTTTATTAAGTATAAGCATTTCAAATGTGGCCTTCTTTATTTATTTCTTAACTAGTGAGTTTTTTACAAAAGTCTTAAAACAAAAGTTTTCTATCTCAAGCTACTTCACAACCCATGGGGTTTCTGGTTTTTGGAATTATTGACGGTCACTTTCCCCACCGACACCAGCAGATCCAATTTTCTAAATTTTCTAAATTTTCAATTTTACCCTTTCACCGCTATCTTACCTAAACAAATGGATAAAGTATTGGTATGCAATCTTCTTAATTTTTGGGTTGGTGTATCCTTTGGTTTGTGTATCACTTGTTACGAGTGGACCATCATAGCAGATTTTCAATTATGCGGCTATATAGTTGTTGTCTTCTCACGCTCTTGCGCGTTTCGCCACTACGTGTACCGCCGTTCACAGTGATTCAGTTCTAAATCAATAAGTTAAATAAATTAATAAACTCCCTCTAGTAACTGACCCTCAATTTAAGTTAAATTCCATTCATGGAGTGCTACTGTACTGGGTCGTACGATAAACAATGGGAACAACTTTCCTCAAACTTATCTCGCCCTCCCTTTGGCTCACACCCTATAAATAATTCTAAATAAATTACCCCGCATGGAAAAACAATCATTACACTTGTGAACCATGGCCAATTTCGATTAGAGGGATCGGCTCGCTCAGAAACAAAAGTGAAACTAACTTTTGGTCCATTCATAGAGCAGATGAGTTCGGTGGGGAGGGGTTGAATTAAACTGTATCTCATGAGAGGCCTACGCACGTATAAGATTTCTTATTTACGATAGGGAGACACAGAAGAAATAGCAAAATAGCAAGGACAAAGTAAGAGGTCCCATCCACCAGCTCTTCGCCCCTTGAACCCACTCCTGGAGCTACTCAGGCAGAAAAAAAGCAGACAACGCAGAGACAAAACACAAGCCAGTAAAAAGACCAAATATTGAATCGTGCGTAATTTACGATAAAAAGGGGAAAATTGGAAAAGTTTTTCCTCCCAGATTTAGTAGTAAGTAAGGCACAAGAAAGGGACAGGGCCTCTCGTCGTTCGCTTTCCCTTATTTACGTAGTTCGTGCTGAGGGGCAGCCAGGCACGTGTTTCTTCGTAGACGGGTGCAAAAGAAGGAAAGGCTGCTCAGCCTTGCAAATAAAAATTCTGATTGCCTGGGTTCAGGCGCCCGAACCGAAAGCATGTGTCGTGTGGGCCTGTGCCCCAGGACCAATCGAACGGTTTTATTAAATATTACAAGTAGCTAAATAAATTAGGCAAAGGACTTGAATTGCGTTGCCTGGGAATGTGGAAGGAAGTGGAAGGCTCTTCCTGATAATAACTCCTCGGCCCGAGCCCGTCGGCCAACGTGTCGTATGCGTTATACGGTAAGTGTGGGCCCTAATTGCAGAGGGCTTTTTGCTCTGGACACATTGAGCTGCAGCTGTTTCAGCGGGGCCATTAAATCTCATTTGGCCAGCCGATTGCTGGCGCTTGGTCACTTTGCATCGCGATAGGCAATGCCATGCCCACCCTCGACCTTTGCCATAAAAACATTTATGTAATTGCTGCTATCGACAGCGGCTGGCTCTGCAAAATAGCCCCGTGGCCGCATCCCGGATCGGGAATGGCGATGGCAATGGCGATGGTCCCGTAAACGGGCCTTTAATACACTTTTGATTGGATTGTCGCACAAGTTAATTGAACGGCGCAGCATTGGATATTGCCAACATTGTCCGCCCGACGCAGCCTAAGCCACCGCGCTTTTAGCCTGGCCAGCCCAAAACTGGTGGCAATTAATTTTGAAACTAGCAGGAAGGGTGATGCAGCCTTCCCCTGCTGCCCGACACTCAATGGGGCAACCAATTCGTGTCGATTCATGGAAGCTCATTAGTTGGCAGACTGGCCAGGCTAACCCCGAGAATATGCTGCAGTATCCTTTGTTCGATTGTATCGCAGCCACCCGCCTCAGCATCAACTGCAGCTTTTCGTCTGCGAATCCGTATCTCAGTTCGACTCGGTTCCTTTTTAATGCTCGAACGCATTCTTATCTTTTGTTGTCCCCGTCGAGCAAATTGTTTGGGAATGACCCGCGTAATTTTGCTCTTAGCTGATTTACTGTAAATTGTATTGTGGCAGAGATTTGGGCAATCCCATAAAAATCGCACGCATCGTGGCATCGAAGTGTATTCGACATGTTTACAAATGGATTGACCTGCAGAAGCGGTCCGCAAATGACTGGAGCGGGCTGAAGCTGAGCCTGCGCAAATGGATGGTCGGTAATTTGGCATGTGTCACGGCCAGGAAGGTAATGAATGTATCCCCTGATTGGCGACTTACCTTTCTGATAACTCATCATTGCAAATTAGTTGCGCATAGATGAGGGAATGAGAGCCGATTCAGAGCCGCAAAGCCAGGATGGGGAACTGAAAGAGGGAGGAAATGAAATGATCAGATTTATGAATGACTTAAGAATTTCTATGGTACTACTAAAGAGCCCGCGCCCGGTGCAATCACCATAATAGAGGAGAGATTCAGCCCCGCCCTTCGGCAAACTCCACCATCACCATCATCGTCTTCTGCCACTTTAGCACATTTTTACTTCTGCGAGTACTTGAGGCAGTTAAAAACCTTTGCATTCGTTTGTTTGACTTCTCCATCCAGCAAAAGATGGCAGCGTTCTCGATGTGTACTTAGAACTGAGCCCGCATCCCAGGAGCATCTGCCGAGGACCCAAAGACGTTGTCGTGGCCCAAGGAGCAGGAGCGAGCAAACAATCTCAAGTTTAGTTGGCGCTAGTTTTGTAAATTGCAGGTTGCAACATTTTCATTAAATTAAGTCAAATAGCAAACAAGTGGATAGGAGCCCGGCACGGCTCAGGCAAACAATCAGGACTCCTGGCTCCTGACGAGAGTCCTGTAAACAATAACAGTTAACTGCCAGCCGGGTAAGCAGCAAGGCATTACCGAAATTAAGGCCCAAAGAGGAGGGCACCCTAAGGGGAACTTTGGGGAATAAATGAAGTTGTCATAAGCCGGCAGGATTTCGCCAAAGGATTGCGGCGTTGCCAGGCGATGGCTTGAATTAAATCCCCAAATAACGATTGAAAATGCTCTAAAAATATATCTCCATTCCGAGTCTGAGTCTGCTCCCGATTAATCTGCGGATGCTGCTGGGACGAGAGCAGCCGGAGACTCGGCAGCCGAAACACCAAACGTCAGCTGAAACTGACAGCGTGTCCTGGTTGCACATTTTTGCCTGGCTCGACAAAAGTCAAGAGCTCACAAGCAGCCTCCTCCCCGACATGGCATTAATTAAGTTTGTAACGACAAATGCCAACACGACACGAGACGTAAACACTCGCACAGACACACGCCCCCCATAAATCAGACGGGCTCCATACGAATGCAAAGCGGCAGCAGTAACGACGGCTCAAGGGATACTCGGCATGTCCTGGCCGGGACCCGAGTGCACTGCCGGCGTCTGCTTGGATGTCATGACGATGTTAATTTTATAAACTCTTCACTTTCTAGCGCCTGCCTCCCGAACGCTTCAGCAGCCTAAACTATTCCCGCTTTGTTGTTGCCCCCGTGGTCCTGCGTGTTTGTGTCCACGCTAGTTAGCGCCTGCGGTGGGTTTGTGTCTGTGCTGCGACGGATGTGCGTCGCCTGTGTGTGGCGTGTGTGGGGTGTGACTGCTCTGGCGCGTTTGGGTCTCCTGCTGTCTCGTTAACAGGATTTGAGGGTCGCTTCAGCCTCCATTGCGGTGGCTGTCCTTAAATGGATGTCTCAAATACATTTAAGCAAACACTGGCTTTAACTTGGGGACAGACTATTCCTATTCAAAAGGATTGCCGTTTATGGGAGGTGTGTGTAACACAAGCAAGGAGATTTACGCTATGGTTGTACATACTATTATAGAGTATTTTAGAGGCTATTTAAGTACTCAAACTGGCAACAAAAACTAATGATGGCAACACAATCAATACGTTTCAGTCATTGCAAGAATTGTATTTTTTCGACTTTCCTCCTACCTTTTGCATACTTTTTATACTTTTTCTTTTACTCCTCAAAAACGGGTATAACAACCTTCAAAATTAGCAAATATTCTCGATGCATCGGAGGATCACTTTAGGCTTCTGGCAATTGATGTGATCTGTATTGACAATTAAAATAAATTGTTTCAAGCCAATATTAAAATGGAATTAGCATAAGCTAAACATAGAAGCTGGATCTATTCTTAGCTTTAACATTGTCCTAGCCCACTTTTATTGCCCAAACTTTTTGGCACGTCTTAAAGCCAGTCAGTGCTCTGCTCTGCCGACTCTGATTTATTTTAATTTTCCCAGCCACGTGCAACATTTTTCTATTTGTTTGACGCGCCGCATTTTGCAGCTCGCATATTCCAGCCAGCGCTCCTCGCATGGGAAACTCGTAGAGCCAGCGAAACGTAGCCTAGCAATTGAGCCTTGACAGAAGGTGGGAATGGGGACGGCAGGAAACGCCGACTTTGCTTTGTGCACCAGCGCGTGAATCTGTATGGAAGGTAAAATGCAATGTCTAGGCAAACACAGAGACCAGAGCCAACGTGGGGTAAATATATATGTGGATGGGTGGCTGTGGAAAAGAATTTTATTTGTTTATAGCGCAGAAGGCGGCCAACAAAAAGTGCAACGCAGCTGCCGGTTAAAAAGGCGAGGAGCAGAGAGAGGACTTTACCAGTTGCAACAGACCCTCACTCGCATTGTCGATATGGGGCGTGCAGCTCTGGCCTGGGTGGGAGTGTCTATTGTCTGTCTGTTGCATGTGGGTATCTATGTGCAGTGTGGGTCTTTGGAGGCATTTTTCAGAAGTAGCGTAAACGTGAAACGCGCTGCCAAGCTGGAAATATTAAAGTGCAGATATCCGTATTTACTAATATTTCCTATTATTTCATAATTTTATTGACAAATGGCGAACAGAAAAATACATATATTTTTTAAAGGCTTTCTGAGATTTGTAGTTTTTTGTATTAAAAAAGTCGTCCCGTGGTGGCTCTGTAAGGGGAGAGGATGGAATAATATTTAGCTTGAAATATTTTAAAATTATTGCCACCACTGTACTTTTTCAATCGGATTTAAATGTGTATTTGAACGCCGTGGCTCTGATGACCTGGCTCAACACATGTGGCATCATTTGCCACCGTATTTGCCCAACTATTTGTAAACATTTTCCATTGTAAGCTCTTTTCAACCCTCCACCGATTCCGCCTGGAAAGTGCAACATCCGGCAGCGGAGTACATAATTTAAATGGCAACTTTAAAATGTTTACCAAACGCTTCATCGTAGATGTAATGTGAATTTACGGGCCAGCAGTATCCAAACACTGGCTGCATCACCGCAGCCACCGTTCGCCCCCATGCACCACCCACCCACACTCCCCCGGCCATTCAGCAGTGTCTGTTGCTATTTGCGCTTAACCCACGAAAGGAGCGCGCTGAAAAGCAGGCTACCTTTTTTCTTCTCGACTCTGCAGGCGCGAAAAGATATGCGACCGGTGGTGGGCAGACGAAGTGGAGGGACGACGCAAGTTCACCATTCGACACTCAGTCAGTCGGACGGACGGACTACCGTGCTCATTACTGTGGCAAATTTTTTGTTCACGTCCCCGCTGGATTTTAATTAAAATTAATTACATTAAGTGCAGCGAGCAAACAACAAACATCAGCATAGAAATCCGCAATCGCCGCCCGAGAAACGGAAAAGCAACGAAAACAGCAGGAAGGCTGTAGTCGACTTTGGGATACCAGTTACTTTCTGCTCTGGAGCCAAGTGCAGGTTCTGTAGTATAAAAGTAAGTCACGCCAGTCCTAAAATGTGAATGGCTTAGACAACTACCCTGTTGTGCTAACTGAATAAGTTCCTTTTGGGGAACCCCTATATCCTCTGCTACAGACTTTTTCAAAAACTCTATACACCCATTTTAACCAACGATTGACGCGAATAAAAGTAAAAGAATCCTACACACAGACGAGGCAAAGAGATAGAATGAACTACCCAGCCTGTAAGGGACGAGCTCGGTAGTTAAAGCCTTAATGCGCTTTAATCGGCCCTGTGCTTTGATGGTTACCATTAACATTTTCATTTTTTCTACAGAATTTTTGGCACACATCCGTTGGGTCAAATGCTCATTTTTTCGAACAGCATTCTCTACTCTGATTTTTATACAGCGCAGGCGAAATTATTTCGCTCAGACCAGTCTAAAAGGGCCTTTTCAATGTGATGGTGCGTACATAGTCAACATTTTGTGTTTCAGAGGGGGTACCAGCAAAGCGTATGGATCATTTTTGATATGATTTCAAGAGCCAACAGCAAAGATAGTTACTAGTTGGGGATCAAATCAGTGACCCCATTCCTCAAATACCGACCTTAATACCTATTTTTTTGTAACCGATTTTATAATGAAATGTTAGGGATACCCAACGCACAAAGGAGACGAGTCCCTTCCATCACAGTCGGTAGTGAAAAGTATAAAAAGTTTTTAACTAGACTTCAGCTGACAACAAAATTCAAAATACAACAAATAGCTCGAGTGCCGAGTCCGAAATCTACCCTCTGCTGAAAAGTTTTGAGCAACATCATAAAATACAACAATTGACAACATTTTTATTATTTCGTCCCCATCGTTTTTGATTTTTTGGAAAATATTTTTCTGAGCAATTAAATGTTGCCACTTGGCAGCAAAAGTTGTGCATAGAAAAGTTGCCAGCCGAAAGTTGTAGCGCAAAAACGTCAGGCGAAAGAGGAAAAGTAAAAGCTAAAAATCGAAGCCGCCCTCCCTCGGGGAACGCAGATCCGAAACCGACTATGAATGACAATAAAAGTAAGCCAAAGGGAAACATTCCGTAATACCAGCAAGGAAAATCATAAATAAAACGCATGTAATCCACGATTGAGTGCTTAACTTGATGCCATGAAAGTCGGCGTTCTATCTGAAAGGCTGGGGGTGGGTCTTGTGGGTGCGCGATAAGGACGAGGGGCCAGTATTTACATTTGTGGCTCTTCCGTTGCCGTATTGAAAAGTCATCAATCATTTGCCCTCGCGCAGCCAGCGGAGCAGGAAATTTGTCGGCTTGCAAAATTCAGTCCACAGCCAAGCGGGGTTACTTTGCGCCACTGGATGCGATGACTCAATCTGCCGGCGACTTTAAGGACCTTTAAGTGGGCCCACGTGGACTGGGGAGGCGCTGGAGAGGGGCAGAAGCGAGCAACAAAACATCCGAAAGCGGCAAATGAATGGCTGAACAGATAGAAGCAGTGCCAGCCCAAGTGAGTGTGGCAGGACAAGGCAGGAGTGGCCTTAGAGCAAAAGTTTACATAACATTAAACAAAGCGCACAATGGCACGAGAGCGGACTTAAGGACCCTGCTGATGAGTGTGAATGGGCGGGCGACGGAGGGGCTGGGCTTTGGACGGGAATTGCGGCCAAGAAAAGAAAATTTGTTTAGAGTTTCTGCCCGGCCAAGTCAAACAAAAACGAGTTGCGCATAATGAAGCACAAATGCACAATGGACTCCAAGGACTTGAGGCCGGACCCGGGATACGTTTTATAAATGTAGCCAGCTCTTGAGTTGCTCTTTTTGCGCTCCAGGAAAACGGACGGGAAGAGCGAGAGGTCTCGGGAACTGGGACTGGGGAAATCTATGCCAAATTATCGGCAAGGCAACCGCAAAACTTAAGCGCTGAGTTTCACTTTCCCGGCGAACTGGAGAACTGGCAAAACTTTGCCACCCGTTATATGAAATTATTTCATTAACAACTTCAATTGGCAGTCGTTAGTGGCAACTTTCCCTTCTTCTCCCCGGTAAAAGTTTTCGGGCAAGTTTGCGAGTGTTATTCGCAGCAAATGTTATAATCGTGTTAGTGCCTAACTTGCGGATAACTATTTACCAATGACTGAGCTGCGGCGCTCCAATTGCAAGCGAGGCTCGCCAATCCAAGGACCTGCAAGGGCCCTGCCCGGAAACAGATCTGCAAAGCCCCGATTTGCATAGTCGGTGGCCCCTCTAATCCCTCTTTATGGCCGACTGAGCCATAAAATGTGCGCACTTAATATAAAACATGCTTAAACGGGGCGCTCCCTCCGGCGCCATAAATAAATTATGAAAAACGCTTAACTACTTTCGACAGCTTATAAACGCCTACAAAATGGAACGCCCCCACAACTATTCCGGGTGTTGATTTACAGTTGCATATTCCTAGGCGGCCCAAGCAGCTCGTCCTTCCGAGTCGTTTGGGACTGCGGTCGCTCGTAAAGCAATTCATTTCCCTTATGCATTTTGAATGTGTGTGCCAGGAGCCAAGCAGCAAGAGGCCAGGTATCCTTGTATCCTTGTAGCCGTCGCCGAGCACCTGCCCCGGCCCAGGAATGCCTCGGAACGTCTGCAAATGGCGCAACGGAAGCGCTTTTCAATGAAATTTATGACGCATGGAAACATTAGACGATCGTTGACGTTTACAAGTCCGCGGAGGCAGGCCGCCATATAGCCCATATGGCTGGCTGGCTAATGCCCTGACACCCGAGCGATTTATGAGTTCAGCGAAGTTGGGCGCTGTCTGCTTCGTCCGATGTTCGCTAATTTCGAGGTGCCACGGATGCCGAAAGAATTTCAATTAAATATAATTTATGTGGTCCCGAAAAGTTGTCAACTTGATGAGCGGCTCGGGAGTGGGCGCAAATCGACGCTTTAAGACTTAAGCTGCGGGAAAAGAGCAAAACGGAACCCATTTCCCTTTTTTGCTATCTCACTTGCGGGCAGAGTGAGAGTGGGAGGAGGCTTTGTTTTTGCCGCCGTTTACCAAATGGCCGCCCCAAAAGAAAAAGGAGGAAAAGGGTCTGTGCACTCGCTGGTCGTGTAAGCAGCCAAGCAGCGGAAATGATTCGTCGTAATTTTCCTTTGTGTAATCAACTCCTTTGTAGGGAATATTTTGTATGTTCATATGCCCTGCCGACGCCGCCGCTCCTGAATCCTGAGTCCCGAGTCCCGGTTCCCGACTCCAAGGAGTCGGCCACGCCCCGAGTCCGCCTCCTCCGACGCCCTGTCAAGTGCGCCTTTAGGCGTGCTCACTTATAGTTTTATTTTCTCTGACGCTGAAAACTTTTCTGCCGCTGCGTTTTGCGCTCTTTTGAGTTTCCTACAATTTAGTGGATCAAGTCCACTGCGGGGCTCTGCGCAATTTAATGAGATTTCCCTTCGCAAGGGGAGTTAATAATTATGCAAATATTTCAATTATTGAATGCCAGGACAGTCGCCCCAATTTGCCTTTAATTCTCCGTCCGGAGAATTTTCAACGTCTGCCAACCCACATCAAGTTGGGCAGGTGGTTTTGGGGGTCCCGAGGACCGACGCGGAAGACCTGTTATCACTCATTCTATCTGGTTTTGATTATTACGAAGGCTGTCTGTCGGCGAGTCCGAGAAATCCACTTAATTTCTGAGATGCTGCTGCGGGCAAAGTTTGACGCCATAAATTGATCATTACTCGGTTAAGCGTAATGAAGGTGAAGGTACTATATTGCTGCCCAGGACTCAGAAAGAAAACTGTAGGAATCCTACAAAAATCAAAACTGCTAGAACGCACATATTCGGCCTAAATGACAGTTTAAAAAAAACCGTCACATTTTAAGATGGAGCATATGAGAAAGGTTTTCGAGTAGACAGTTGTCCTTGGCTAGCCCATGTAAGTATTTACCTTCCTCTAGTTATGTTAATGATTACTAATACATTACGAACCGGCATATGGCTTCTCAGCCTAAGCATTGGCTGAATGCATTGCGATTTCCTGGTTCGCAATGATCCAGGGATAAATGTGGCCAGCTGGCCCGCAGAAAAGGAAATGTCTCACAACCCGGGACGGCAAAAAATGCGGAAAACGGAAAGCAAAACGACTGCTCGCCGGCATATGAACATCAAAGCGTTGTACAAACATTTAAAGATCAAAAAGCCAAAAGCCCATTTAACCCGCCAGGACTCGGCACCCACACATGTGTTTCTCCATGGTCGAACAGCTGCCTGCCGTGTTGATAGAGACCCAAAGGACATGGGTGCAGGCGGGGAGGACTGACCGCTCACTTCTTGCCGTCCGGCTGGTCGGCTGCATTAATAAAAATGTTTCACCATATTGGTAAATCCATTATGAATATTACGGGCTAGCAGAAGGCCGACGGCCTAGCACGGCTGGACCCCGTCGAGGGATGGTGGCGGAGGACGGGCTGTGGCACAGACCCGGGGCCCTCATGTGCTGGAGTGCAGCACGAAGAGATTGAAATTGAAATTTGTGTTCCTGCATTGGAGGCTGTGCGTTTTCCCCGCGCATCCTGCGGCGGCCTGCGCCCCTCCGCCACTCAACCATTCAGAGCGCCGACCGTCGTAATTGTGTGCGAAAAGCAAAGCAAATGTTTACGTAATAAATTTACGTGATTGAAATATGTCGAGTTGGCAACAAAATGGCCAGCGACTGAGCCGCCCCCCGTTTATCCCCTATCTGCGCCGTCTGGCTAACGAATCCGGATCCTGTTCTTCCCCGGCTGCGGCGTGAATTTTTACACATCCAGGGAGGTGGACGGGCCAGAGAGTTGGTCATTTTTATTAGTTGCCAAAGCGTTTGGCGGTTGTAGCTGCTGGCTGTTCGCTGTCCGTTGCCTGAAAAACCGCAATTTGTGCAAAAATTATGAAGCGAGACTTTGGGCAAACACAATCAGCGCCCGGGCAAGTTTTTGTGCATTTAAATTAGTGTGTTCCTTGTACGGCGGCGAGAAGTCGGGCGGAGTATGCCGAGGTGTGCTGTTGACGAGCGGATGAGTGCGGATCTCGGACTCAGTCGATAGGCGTAATTATGCTGATACTTCACGATGCCGAAACCAAACGCGGCTTAGAACCTGGCACATTTGGCAGGGCGAGAGAAACGTCCTTCTGTTAGTTGCACTATCCCGTAACCGAGTCACGACTTGCCCGAGTTGACAGCACTTTCCGCCCACCATTTGCACCTTGTCAGCTGCCGTTCCCCCAATCACTAGGTCTTCCTCTGAGGGTGCACATGGCAAACTAGAATGGAAAAGCGAGCTTCGGAAGAAAAATCTAACCACGCGCAATTTGTCGTGTGTGGATGTGGAAATTGATCCGAGTGATTTTCCTACCCACTCCGCCGCTGTCTGAAAAGTATTTACTGCGTCGTCAGTCATTCAATTTATCGCATTTCTTGGCCCGACTCAAGCCCAGCCGAACCAAACCAACAGAGGAATCTGTCAGGGCGCTTCCCGTCAACTTCTTCTCGACTGGCTGTGGATTTGGCCCTTCCCGACAGCACTTCGAGTTCGACCCGGCTTCCTTCGTCGGCGATGGCGACAAGTTCATACGTCTTATGACTTCCCGTTGACGGAAGTGAGCTTCGTGTGTGCCCGTGAGTGTGATGCGGGGTCTGGGTGCAGCTTACATCGAAATCACTTTTATAATTGGCACGCAGCCAGCCAAAAGAAAAACTCGAAGGAATATCTGTGCGAGGGCCAACAAAATAGGGAGCAGACGAGCTTAAACTGTCTGCAAGGTTTTTCCGAGATCTCTGGCAGCGATGTCTGCAAACACTATTTGTCAGATATGACATTATATTAATTGAAATTACTTTCGGGCTTCGAAAGCGACCCTCGGCCAGTGGCCGGCTTCAAAGTCAATTCAACTCGTCTATGAAATAATAAACGACACAACAGGAGGATGCACAAAAACGGTCACCCTAATTGAATTGGTAAATATTTAAATAAATATAACCGCAGATAATTAAAACAACAAAAGCCAAGCGACAGCGATGGATGGACACGTCTAAATTAAGAGCTCGACAGCAGTAACAGAAAAAATAAAATGGGATTGTGGGAGTCGGGGGAGAAGGTGAGCGAGGAAGCACAGGTGAATGGGCGCTCATGTCACATTCCGACCACAAAAGCAATTAAATTTCCAATTAAATTGCATTCACTTTGCTACATTTTGGTCCGGTGAAAATGCGACGCGATTTATTTAAATTGTTAATTAGGAAAGGCAATTCCAATGACAAATTGATCGGGTTCGCCTGGTGTGAGAACTGTTTGGACGGAGTTTCTTCTAAAAAGTACCTGATCACTCTGCAACTTCCGCCTTCACCAGTTAAAGCACCTACTTCATGGATACATTTGGCTGCCCTCAATGAATCCCATTTACAGAAACCCCTTCCATTCTGGAGAGTTTCTGCAAAGACACCAGCAATTACAACAATTCCAAAAGCAGAAAGTGGACGAGGGAGAGAAACCCGGCAAAAAAGACATAATTTTTCGTAAACGTTTTTATAGTGTTGTCATGTACGATTAATTGCGGCTCATTAAACTTTATAGGGCTGCAGACGCTCAAACGATTTCCGTGCCGACTCCAGCCATCCGTTTTGGGGGTTCGGGGTCACAACTCAGCCAACCGAAACGGACCCTTGTTTGGAGCTTTGACCATACCCAAAGGATTTGCCGAATTTATTTACCGTGTGTGTGCTAATTGCGCCAATGCACCATGACTCAGTTTCTGGAATTCAGAACACCAGAAGCCGACTAAGCTAGGGTATATAACCTATGCAGTAAGCGTTTGGCTGGAAAATGGGATTTGACTCTCAAAATGCCAGGCATATTCTGCCTGATTTAAATCCCACAGTGCACTATACGTAACCCATCATATACTGTAGATATGTCATAAAATCATTTCACTTCGTTTCATAAACACAGTTTCGTGATTTTAGCACGAAAGTTAAGTAATTCAGCGTTAATGCAGGTATTTGCTCTGTTTAGTATATCTCCATTTCAAATAATATGACATCTCAGTCGATATCCCTTCATGTTTGCGTTGTTCAATAAAAGGGTATCACTATGGACAGCAGTCACTTAGTGACGAAACTACTTCAATATGTATTAAAAGAAATGATATTCTCACTAATGGTCCGATTGATACGAGTGAAAAATCAATCCAAAGGTATTTCTAATTATGCATTGCATACCAAATCTTTAAGAAAATCAATTACTTTGGGAGAAAGAGCGGCGAAAGTGTAAGGGTCAAATAAAGAAGTTTAATCTTTTGGTTAGGCTGTCAAAATCGTCTGATCCCCTCAAAAGTATTACGCAAAACAACGTTTTGTGGGACTTCTCAAAATGAACATTTTTATTTGTTTGTCATTTTTTCACGAAACGTTATTTTAGAGTCCTGAAAATTCTAGACGATGTTTAAAAGCTCAATTCAAGAAACATTAGTTCTACCACTTTGGAAAAACTTGCTAGGTTGGCGAGAAAACTGCTTTAAATAGCTAAGCTATGTAAGCCCGCAACTTGTGAACTACTAAAGATACAGGCTTGTGCTACAAATTATTCGAAAGGTATTCTAAAATGCATTGTACGCCTTTGTAACATGATTTGTATAAATACCACCGTTTAAAAATAATGTTCAGAAGATTCTGCATTTATATTTGTTTTATCTTTTCTATGGATTTCGCGAAAACTGCTGTATCGATTTCGGGTTTAACTTTAAAGTGGATAGCCCTTGGGATGCCTCAACTTTTGACATACAAAACAGTTCAGAACATCTAAAATATGTTTTGTCCGTATCCATACCTTATTTTACTGTCTTGGAATAATTTTAATTTTTACATACAGTTCCTCATAAGAAACTTGAATTCTACGAATTCTGATAGCAAACAAAAATACCTCTTAAGGAGGTAAAAATATATTATTGAAAAAGATATCAACTTTTAAGACAAAAATGATTGAAATTATTTTACTTATTATTTTATAATCCAAATTCAATTCGATCTCAGAAACCCAATAATCTCAAAACGTTCTTAAAGTAGGAACGGAAAGGACTAAAAATAGAACAATAAGTGAGTTGCATTTCGACTTAAATTGTCGTGTTGAGGATTTTTTATATCGCGTGGGTATCTTTCGGTTAACAGTTGGCAGCGATAGACCCTTCTTTTGTGCACATCTTCTTCTGAACAATTCGGCTGGCACATTTCATTAGCGTTTTGATTTGTCAAAGGAAATTTCGTGAAGGTAGGTTTAAATTGCTTAGTACTTTGATCTTTAAAATAATAAACGTATGTGTATATTACAATTGAATAAAAGTGAAAAAACTATTACAAAAAGCACTATTAAGTAGTTTTTTTGGGAAGGGTTTTCAATCTTGTATTTAGCTTATTTCAAGAACGATTTAAGCTCATTTTTAAAATAAGGCTGAAATGTTTTTCTTTTGATCCCAAATTCAGATAAAATCAATATAAAAATGTTATTATATTAATCCAAATAAATTCTTCAATAAAAACCGAAATCAACTTGAAAATGGAACGAAATCAACTTATTTCACTTTTTTAGATCCTACCATTTCGTTCTAGAACTAAGAACAGTCAACTAAAAGTGAAAACGTTTGTGCTTACACCTTTTTTTTAAGAACGAATGTTCTCAATTCAAGCATAATGTTCTTGGTTTTTCCTTTCTGTGCTTGCATAAGGAATAATAATTTTAATCAGAAGTTTGCAACGCAGTAAAGGAAACCTCAAAGAATATGTACTCTAAAATGGAAGCCCTTATCCTATAATGTTCCCACGGGTAAAAAATCTTCTGATAGCTTAGATTAGTTTCCTTTCTTGTTTTAATATAATAAAAATAGATTTTGTCATACTCATATATGAGGTTTGGTAATAGCACTAGGATAAAGTTTATACTGAACTTTTCATCGCTCAATGTCTTACAAATCGTAATTTTCAAGATAAAAAGTGTTATAGATCAATACTTCAACATTCTCAGAGGCTTTAAAAAATAAAAAAAAAAACATTTGAACCAATTTTAAGAAAACAGTTAAAAAGTTGTTTAACAAAAAAAAAACGGTTATGCAACATTCGATAGGAATCGCAAAATAAGAACATTTCATACTAAGACTTCAGCAATTTTAACTGGTTTGGGAGAAAGAGCAATAAAAGTGTAAAAGTGAAAATGTATAAAATTAGAGTGGTTGGGCCGGTGGATTTAAATAAATGTATAAAAGCCTCTGAATCCTCTTTTTAGATAAATAAGAAATGTATTTTATTTATAAAAAAAACATATTTACTATTACCACTACAAAAATAAATTGTTTTTCGTTTCTGAAAAATACCTCCGTTTATCACATACAATCGTTTTTTTTTTAATTTGAGCATTTTTTGTTTTTAATATTTTGAATTGTTTCAAACAAGAGCTCGGATTTCTACTGGAACTTAGGACATTAAGAATCTAATGAGAGCGATCGAGAGGAACTGTTAAAACAACAGTAATTTGATGAGAACAAATAATTTTTTTTTTGTATGAAAGGGAAAGCATTTAAGTTCGCCATCGACTAACATTTTTTTATCCAAACAAAAACGTTTGATATCATACAAAACAAGAAAGAAGTTAAAAGTAATAATCAATATTAGTAACATTATGTTACATTTTTAAGGATTGGTGCTAGCTTCCATGATATTTAAAAATATTATTTTACGTTATTACTATATCAAACAAAAACTCTTCTTAACGAGGTAAGGGGTCGTGTCTGTTGCGGACCATAAACGTACAAAAGTTTTGTGACGAAAAATGATTGTTATTTCGACTAAGTAAATAAATTGTTCCCATTCTGCCCGCTTCAGCCAAATATTAAAAGTTCTCGCATTTAAGGAATACTTTATAACAATATTTTTGAAATAAGTCAATGAAAAACTTATAAATCTTTCCCTTTAATAATTAAAGTTTAATTACAAAATGTCAAATAGAAATTTTTTCTTATCACCTTACTGTTGCATAATTTTGGGCAATAACATGTTTTTCATACTAAAGAGAAGTGGCTTGCTCTTTTGACTTAATATCTTTCAAACCGTAATTGAGGTGTCATTCAAGGCGTACTCTCAGTTAGAATAAAACTAGGTTAACAACCTACCTACCGTATCCAGCAGCTCCAACTTTCTAAATTTTCACTTTTACACTTTCATCGCTTTTTCTCCCGAACAAATTTCTATTTCTAAAGTCTTGGTATGAATCGTTTTTGTGATACCTTTCGCTTGGTGTATCACTCGTTACGGTCGGACCATAATAGCGGATTTTCAATTCTGCGGATATATAAAGTAGTTTGCCCACTCTCTTGCGCATCAAGTATGCTGTACGAGTAACGGGTAAAAAAAATCTCATGCTTACCATGAATGTCCAAAATAATGCAACTCTAATTCGATAAGACAAAATTCGCATTTTGTAGTAAAGGAAAAACATTAAAAGTTTGTGATCGAATATTTTTTTAACTCGATGGTTGCTACAAATCTTATTCGAGGTACATTTCTGATGTTACATGTTGTTATTTAAAGCACCCAGAATTTTATAGGTTGATTAGTGCATTTATTAAGTCAAATGTACTTAAAGGTACATTTTATTTCACCTTGTCGAACCGTTTTAAAAGTGTATTTATTTAGTCGAATGTAGAAGACTTCTTCGTGACAAAAAATGTATATCAGAACTTTTGCATGTTGATGGTGCGAAATCGCCTGGACTTTTTATACATATTCTTTTTATATATATTCTTGATCAGCAGACAAGTTGATCTAGCCAAGACAACTATATCTTATATGTATCCCAGGGAAATAAAGAAATAATTATTTTTAGAAAAATCTTTTTTAATTGATTATGTATCTTATTTCGTATTTTCTATTAATCAGGAATATAGAATATTTTAACTTATCAAAATTACGAATTTAAGTTAATAATCACAGTGAACGGCAGTACACGCATGCCTGATGCGCCAAAAAGTGTGTAACCAGTAGAATAAAGCTTTCCCGAACAAAAAAATTATGTATTATTATGTACATATATATTCTTGATCAGGATCTTCAGCCGAGTCAAACTTTTAATGTCCGTATGTCCGTTCGTCCGTCCGAACTGTGATGTTTGAAACTATAAAAGCTAGAAATTAAGGATTTGTAATGAAGATTTTTGAACTTCTTGCGCAGCGCAAGTTTGTTTTTGCATTGTGCCACGCCCAATCTAGCACCCACAAACGACCATAACACTAGAATCCGTCTAGCGCCCACATTTTATAAAAATATTCTGAAAGCAATTTAAATGAGGTTATGTTCTAATAACCATCTTCATGATATGATTGAAATCGGACGATTCATTTAAAGTCTACGCCACTAGCCCCTAGAGCCCCCTTATATATATTTTTCGTGGAATCTTGTATACACTTTCACTCTTCGAGTAACGGATACAAAAAGGGATTTATACAAACCTACAAACAAGGTGACAAACATTTTCATTTTGCAAAGTACTCCAAAAAATTGTTTTAAGAAACACCAATAAAAAAACTTTATTATTTCAATATAATATATAAAAAAATGATGATTATTTTATTATTTTCGAATTAATCTGATCGTTCATTTAGCAAATATTTGATTCAGCCGTCCGCCTTTTTCGTTTTTCTTCCAAACTCTGAAAAAAGTATAGTCCCAAGAGTAAAAAAAGAATTTCAAAAAAAGCCAAAGCTACAACTAAACATTTTTTTCAGCATTTTTTCGATTTATTCTATAGGATGTAGTTTTCAAAGACAATATGGGAGGTCGAGAGAAAAGTCGTTTTGTCCTTGGTTTATCTATTCGTCAACGTGGTGGTCGTAACGATGCCTGACTATCGATAGACCAGGGGCTGAAATCGGCAAGCTATGATTATACTAAAAATGCAAAATTTACACGTATGATATTAATGTTTTGATTCATACATTGGGCTCGCGAAGTTCCATAATTACTTCTGCTCCGTAAGCAAACAGACGTGAAGCAGACTAACCAATTTAAACAGATCTTCTTATAATGCACAACATTCATTAAGGAGTTATGGTAAAAAATTTTGTACCGTTTTTTATATATATTATTTCTAATCATGTACAATAGTTCAAGAATGTTGTGTTAAATGTCGAACGGACGAAAATTAAAAAACAGGGGACATTTAAACTTTAAATCGGTCTCGCGAATAGTGTGATTTTTTGAGTCGGTGATCACTTTCATAGAAAACTTTTGTACCGATCGTTCTAAAATTTAGCGCACTGGTTCTGTATCTTAATTCGCAGTAACTGACATGGCTATACGACACGAAAAGCGGGATCATCTTAAGATGTATAGACGGTCATTTTTCGAATTTACAGGCATACTCGATCCAATGACTTATGGGCCATTCAGAGGTGGAAATCAAATAACTGATATATTCACTTTTAAGGGATACATCATTTTACAGGCACTTCAGAGGTGGATAACGTAAAACCGCAAATGCTTAAAATCTCCAAATTGTGTATTACGTACAGATGGTTATAACTTTTCTATTTCTACTTATTTACACAATTTTTCATTACCTTTAAAATGTATTTCATTAGCATAATACTTTTCAAAAGTAATTAATATTTTTCCGTTAAAATTGATTTTCAAAAGTATTATTTGAATTTGAAAGTATTAAATTTTTTATCCATTGCACACTGGGCCATCCGATCCGATTTTGGCAAAAGTACGTATTTTTAAGGAAATGACCAGACCGAGTACGGAATCCTTTTAAATTTCATTAACCTATTTTATGCCAAAGTTCCAAAAAATTCGGCCAAGAATTTTTTTAACAGTATTTACAAAATAAAAAATCATTAAATATTTATAGAAATTAAAAATAATTTAGAAGTCAAAATGCTGATGTAACTGATCATAAATGAGTACTTTGCTTTTCGAGTGCTTTTAAGTGCTATCCCCAAATTAAGTCATTACATCAAAAATAAATTATTTTTATTATTAAAATCGAAAGAGATAACCAGAAGAAACAAATAGAAAATTTTTTAGATCTATTATTAAATAACGTTGAACTGGGAGCCTCCGAATTTAGCAATTTTTAACGGTATATCTTAAACAACATAATATTTTTTGGTGGTGTTAATTTTCTTTAATTGTTTTCTTTCATACTCTATCGTGTATGAAAATGGATTAAGTGGAAAAAAAATGGATCTAGCTATTTTTTTTTAATTAAAAAAACCAAATGTACCGAACATTTTACGCTTTTGGCTTGGATTATCTTTACCATATAATGTTGCTTTTAGTTCGTTGGAAAGTTCAATCTTTCAAGAGAAAAACTCAAAAAACTGCGTAATTCTAACTATCCTTGAAAAGAAATTATAGATTTTTGGCCAAAAAATTTACTTTCTGCACAGAAAAAAATATAATCATTTAAATGCAAGTTTTGTTATTACAAATTTAAGGTCATTTTAAGATATTATTCTTAAACACTGTCCTTGGGGCGTACTTGAACCTGGAACCTTTAGCATCAGAAACAGACACCAGAAGCTGGTCAACGTTTTCTACGGGCGTTAAGTTCAAAAGCCATGAAAACCATTCTAGTGCACTTGAGACAACATGTTTGAAGTCGATTTGAATTCACCTAATAAACGTCAGAGTTTTGTTATATACTCCCTTTTTTTTGATGTCAAAAAAAATCGAAAAGAAAGAATTCAAGAAAAAGTAATTTTTTGGTATCAATTTGACTTTGATATGTGTCGAAAAAAAACACAAATTTACCATGACTCGTTTTTTTTTTAAATGGCAATTATTACTTTTTGGGGTAGTGCACTGCTATTCAAACAGCATGACTTTTTTCAAAGTAATCAATTGTATTTTTTCAGATTTACTTTTTTTAAAATTAATTTATTATTGGTCATTACTTTTTTAAATCAAAAAAATTAAAAGTATTCCTTCAGGAACGACTCTAGTCGGCGCTCTAGGTTAGAAACTATGTAGACGACACCCTCCCCTTTTATGGTTTTTATTTCTTTAAAATATTTTGCAAATATCTATAGTACCGAATTATTTGAAACCGAAGAAAAAATTAAAAAAAAATTAAACTATACTTTCTGATTTGTTGTCTATTCTTTTTAGCACCTTTGGTTCTTCTTAAGGTTCTGTTAAGGAAAAAAGAATATGCGATTTTCATTTCTTTTACATTTAAAAGGAAAAGCAAATTATATTATTTTATTGAGTCCAATTGTGGCATAAGCAATTCTCCCTAAGCCTGGTTCCATAAACTACAGTTATACCGCTATTTATATCAGTGTTCCTTATCACAGATACAAGCTGTTTATCATTTGGGTAAATTATTTAAAAAAAAAAATATCGAAAACATTTCGTTTTGAAATATCTGCATAAAAATCGAGCTGTACAGTGTCACACAAAAAATATTTACAATATTATAATTTCAGATGGGAAAACAACAGGAACATTTTAACAACGTACACGTTTTTTGTAAGACATTTTATTCATGGCAACAAACGACTATTATGGTCAAATGAATTAGGTTTAAATTCATTTCATACAAATTTATATACTTCTTGACACTTTTATAAATAGAAATGTAACTGAAATGTTTTAGATCGGAGTCCAACATTATTGCCTTAAGAAACAGATTAGTTATTCATCAATCGTATTTGGAGTTTATCCTAGGAATTCTAAAACCCACAACGGCTTTAAAATAAAATGTTGCCTTCCAATTAAAACATCAAGTGACAAAGCGGCAACAAGAAATAACGAAAAAGAGAGCAAAACAGAAATGTCTGCAGCGGATTGTAATTGTTGTGCCAATGGCTGCCATTTATTTATTTGCAGCGATCCTTGGAGCCAAATGGGGCTGATGACGTTGACGAGCATTCAAAATAGAGGGGCGAATGCGTTTGGGCAGCGTTTTTCGGAATGTTTTCAAATCAAATATCGGTAGTTGTCAAGAGGGACGGGAGCCAGCTGCCTTCCTGGCCTTCCGTGCCTTGCTAGCTGACGTTGATTGCCTTTGACTGCGTATTTATTTGTATGGTCTGTCTGTCGGTGGGTCTTTCAGTTCGCTGGTCAGTCGGTTTGGTTACATTTTTTCCGGGTTTGTTGCAAGTCTCTTTGTTTTCTTTCTGCTCTTAGCATGTTGCGTCATTTTCATTTTCATTTTGTGCACTATTGAGTTGTGTGTTTTACGCTTTTTGTCAACATTTTGTTTTCAGCAGCTTTTGTGTACTTTTCACAGTGTTCGTTACTGCCTTTAATGAAATGTTTTGACTTGAATACCGCCCTACCAACATGCACCAGTACAATGTGCGAAAACCACTGGGATATCTGCTTTGAAATTAATATTAAAGAACTGTTAAGGCACTTCAATCGACCCTTTTCGGCTTTTATTACATGTTTAGCAGCTTAATCAAAACGAGCCAATCGAGGGGACTTCAACTAGCAAGCATTGCTAGAATTTAAATTTGATTTTCCACTTACGGCACGGTAAGCGTAATAAACACGTTAGTCCCCCACCACCGCTTCCGCTCAGGTTCATCAATTGGTTTAATGACGCAGCAAAGTATGCAACAAAATAATACAGGCAGACACGGACGGAGGACCAGGACCCGCAGCCGATGCCAGACAACGTCTCATTCAGAGCCTTTCACTCGAAATCACTTGAACAGCTTGCACATTTATGCAACTCACTTCACACAAGCGGATTCGGATTTGGGCTCGGATCACTGCAAAAATCACTTTCTGCACTGCCTGCAGCCTGGCTCCTCCCCTTGAGCCGCCCATTGCAATGCAGTCAACTCTGAAATTGCTTGGATTGGCGTTTGTTTAGCAACTGTCCCAGGCCCTCGTTCCACACCCTGTCCTCCCGCTGACTGCGAAAATTGCCGATGTTGCACTTGACCAACTGGCAAAGAGCAATTTTAGTCCAAAAATTTTAATTGAATCTGAAGTGTCGGATAGGCGGTAAGAAAATCAATAGTGATTTTAAGCAGAGTGAACTTCATTGTCGCTCTTGTAGCTACTGGACATTTGTTTTTATAGTAACGTTCACCAAAGTTTAAATGGTAGCTCACTTAAGCTGTTGCAATTCACAACGCTTCGCTAAGTTACTTCCTGATAATTTAGGCCAATTAGTATATTATATTTTTCCAAAACATTTTTTCGTATCAGGCACATCAAAGAATTGGCAGTCGAAGATCACACCAATATATGAGTGAATAGATAAAGATCCAATAATAAAGTAATTCCCATATCAGTTTAAGCTTTTACACAACCTATAGAATATGCCTTATTAACATCCGGAATCTACCAAACCTATTTAATATAAAGTCAATATTTGAGATGATTTAAATTTGTGTTTTAAAATTTGAAAAAAGATAGTCGACAACTTTTGGCTTACCATTAATATAATTTTCTTCAACTCAACACTCCCGAGTTATTTAAATCGTATGAGAATCTTTTCACATTTTCCAGCACTTTTTCCGTTTATGAATTGGAAATTCTTCAATATTATTCACTGCTCACTGTTAATATGTAAATACTGGACAAAGAGCTACAGTCTTTCCCCGAGAAATGAGTGTTATAGATGTAAGCTTAGCTAGTCTATGAAAATATGTCAAAAACGCGAGTAGTAGTCAAGTATGTTTTATTAAGGTTCTATTCAAACTTTTCGATATTTACGTTACTACATTTCACAACCATTTATAGTTTAAGCGAGCGATGTTGGGAAAGGTTCTTGCGTATTTTCCTTAAACATTTTTTTGTCATACTCTATAAACGATCTAATTATGTGGCAGATACTCAATGCAAATCTAACTGATGTGATTTAACAAAAAGCTGTGCAAAAGTCTAAGAACTATACTAGGACTTATAGCTGTTCCAAAACTATTTGGGGGTCGTCACCAGATTTATACACTAATCAACTCTAACTCTACTTAGTTTCCAGCTCTTCACTTATATTGCCCAAATCCTGGTATCGTTTATTCGTGCTTGACTTAGGTCAGTTACTTTCTCAACGTTTCTTGGCCAAGGTCAGTTTTCGTTGGGGATATGTTTACATTGCTTTTTCAAGCACTCAAGAATTATTAAAATTCGTGGACCGTACACACACGCACAGAACGGAAGACTCTATAAAAGTTATTTTAAAAATGTTTGTTTCGGACGCCGGCTCTTTGTCGGTAGCAACCTTTCGTGACCGTAATTCGCGCAAAACTGATCCTTAACGCATTCCGAAAATTTTAAGCTCGCCATCGCTAGCGAATTGTGCAACGGGCACGAACCTATCCAACTGCACGAGTCCTTGGGGCAGCCGACGACGAGGCGAAGCTGTAGACGACGAATTCGCACGAGGACCTCTCCGAACTGTTAGCCGGCAAATAAGGAGGCATCTGAGTGGGAACTCGGCAAATAAACGAGGTTTGCCCTCTGCCGATGAAGGCTCCTGGAACAACACAACAACTTAAAGATGCAACTTAAATTAGATATGCAAAGCAATTCTTATAATTTTATCAGTGGTTATATCCTATAGTTCGAATTTTATTATCATTGTATGCAACAGGATTTTTTACTAAATGAATTTGTTACCATCAAACATGTTGCGTCTCCGAATTCGCCGCAAACAACAACACTGGCAACAAGTACAACATCCACTCCCACTCCCCCTTCCATGCGGAACTCTACACACTCTTTGCAGTAAGTTTCAAGCTCTTCCGTTAGGCCGGAGCTTTTCCCAAAGACACTGAGAGAAAAAGCGGTACTAGTCTTCAGAAGTAATACCAGCACCAGATAGTCAACTGGTGTAGATTTCGTCGCATAGACTCAGGATTTTTATACCCTTTCAGAGGGTATAATGATTTCAGCCAGAAGTTTGCAACGCAGTGAAGGAAACGTTTCCGCTTAGTGGTAAAATAATATGAAAAAATTATATCTTCGGTGCTTTTTAAGCTATAACCTCCTCCTCTTGGTAATAACATTTTTTAATTAGTTCTGAATTTCGAATTAAATTGTATCAAAATCGGACGACTATATCATATAGCTGTCATAGGAACGATCGGAAAATTGGTGCGAAAACAATATGAAACAAATTAAAGCTTTGGCCCTCTTTGACATATTATCTAATAGTATTGGCAATATAATATTTTTATATTTTTAAGAATTTCGAATTCAACTTAATAAAAATCGGACTACTCTAAGATATAGATGTTAAACAAAAGAATAAAATACATTTTTTTAATATCACTGAAGTCAGCAACAATCCTTTAAATTTTTTCCTGGCGTTACTAAAGTTGATTATTTCTTATAACTGCAAGGGTATACAAACTTCGGCTTGCCGTAATTAACTTGCTTTCTTGTTTAATGTAGTACTTTTGGTAGGACCGTTGATTACCGCTCGATGTAAGTAATTTTTTAGCGATGTCAGCTGGGCTACGCCCTACTCGCAGCTATCGATAGTCAGGCATTGTTACCAACATCAAATAAGACAGGAAAACAAAATTGAACGTTGTGAAATTTCCCACCACCTTTCATAGTTTTCCATGATGATTGGATCCGTCTTAGTAGAAGACCCATACTTTCTTTTTCCTTTACCTACATTTTCCGCGGTATAGCTAAGAATACAAAAAACCAATGGGAAAACTGAATGAGAGCCAGCGCTGTAAAGTTATTGCCCGTCAATATTTATTGTACGAACTTTTGGTCCTTTTAGTGCCTTACAACACTGGGTAACGATCTTCCATCACTTTCTTCCCCATATTGAATGGACTACAGGTCAAAATGGAGAGAGGGGTAATGCAAAGAGCGAGAGTCCGTCTCCCGCGCCACTAACATTGTTTTTCTGCAATTTAAAGCTATCTATCGAAATTACATTATTAAAATTGGTATTGAAAGGTTTTGGAGAGAGATAGAGGGGGTAACGAAACAGAGAAATTCCTTAAAGCTTAAATTATTAAATAGAATAAATTTGATATATATAATAGAACAATTTGCTCAGTTAATCTCCCCACTCTACCTTTTACAGTTCCTTTTGGGCACTCCTTTTAGTTAAATGAATTGCAAAGTAGGTTGGTCAGAACACTCTTATCTTTTCGTTTTCTTAAGACGGTGTAGTGTTTGGCGCATTAAATGATCTAACAGATCTGGTTGTAATTGAAACAGAAGAAGGAGTTCGGCTTACGATGGCAAGGGTTCGCGGCAAATCCTCTGAAAAGACTTTAACAAAGATTTTAAAGGGGTTGTAATGTTCCCGTAAAATGGTTTACAATGCTCTGAGTCATATTAAAAATAAGGAACTGTAAAAAAAATCATAAAAAAGCCTAAAAGCAAATAAAAACAATATTTAATAGGATAGACTTTTAAGTCCTTCAAGATGATTAGAGATGAAGAATCATCAAAATTCTCCAGGACTATAACGGTCTGCGCACACTGGGGCGGTGCGGCGCGGTGCGGTACGAAGCTGAGCTGCGCGACGCCACTTGCGAAACGCACACTAAAGCGAAGTCGAAGTGCGAACGCACTGTAATCGATACATTGGAATTCATAATCGGCTTCTTTCTTTGCTTTCTTCTTGGAATTCACTAATTGTCAATTGTCTTTTCCGTTCTTTTTGTTTTCGGCCCAAAACTGATGCACAGACGATTGTCGATAACAGCCAGAAGAGAATACAAGATATCGGCGCGGCAAACGCCGCTTGAATGCTTCTCCGAGCATTTACGCGGTAACGCCATGCCGGGACCGGGACGCGCAGCTTCAGTGCGCGGGCTTTCATACGATTACATACAAACTTCTTTACGCGCAAGAAACAGGCAATAGTTAAAAACACATTTAAAATTAAAATTTGTTTTTATTACTAAAAATTAAAAATTTTGTGTTTAAAAAAATTTATATTACAAGTAGAGGTTTCCGAGGATTTTATGCAAAAGACATGAAATCAATCGTATAACTACAGACGGAGATATATGTGGACTTGCAAGCAGTGTACACTTTTTGAATACAAGCTTTTTTTACAAACTTTACAAAGTTCTAACTATAAAAATAATAAAACCTGATAAACGTGCTTACTTATTTTCTGAAAAAAGTTTTAGAAAAATCAAATATGTGATTTTTGTTCCAAATTCGTAAAAGAACAGCCCACATGCGTACGGACCAATATGACTACAAAAATATCATTACTTATATAATGATTCAATTTGCTGAAGAAACCAGGCCATTAAAATGGCATTTCATGCATGACAATGACCTAAGCACACTATAGGTCTAGTAAAGAGTTGGAGAGCAAAATTTATGTTTTGAAGTGGCTGGCCCAATCCCCGGATCTCAATCCTATTGAGAACTTGTGGAGTGATGTTTAGAACCATAGTCCATCTGTAAAGCCCGCTAACTAAACTAAATTGTGTACTGTTATCCAAGAAGGATGGCACAACATTGCGCATGGCGCGCAAGTGCTATGTTGTCATCAAAAATTCTGGATATCCAGCTAAATACTAAGTTTTTTTTTATGAAAAATCACCTTTTGTAATAAGGTAATAATTTTTTTCCTAGTGTACTGTACTTGGGACCAGCCTACTTTGCAATTAATTTAACTAAAGAAACTGTAAAAGATAGAGCGACGATATTAACTGAGCAATTTTTCTATTTATATAAATAATAAATTTATGTGAAGATAGAAAGGCGAAAAGGAAACAGGTAAAGGAGATATCCTTAGGAAAAAATGCAACTGTGGACTCCACTGTTAATTGCGTAGAAGTCACTTCTGAGCGATAGAAAGGCGATACCACAAATCGCGAATCGCAAAGAAGTAACTTCTGAGACTCTTCTGGGCGATAAATAGAGGGTGGAACCCATTTTACAGAAACAAAGTTATTGGTAGGAAGGAGGACGCGATAATTGCCGTTACACCTTTATTTCTGAAAATTCCTTTCCCTCTTAACCCTTTCTATTATTTTTCGACCGAGCTTCAGGTTTATTTCGCCATTTGCTCAGTCCAGCTTAATTTCAAATTTGTGTGTTGCTTTGGCGTGACTGTACATAAATAAGCTTTCAAAGATTCTCCACATAGTTATAAAAGGTAATTCCTTAAAATTTATTTTTATTTTGAATGGGAACTAAACATTTGTTGTTCTTATTTATGGTTATTTCTTATGTCACCAGAGCTGGACATAAACAAAATTATTAGCCAGCATCGCGATCCTATTTGTTTTTGTGAAAAGTGTACTATCGTCTTTCTATCTTCTGACTTATAAGTTGTGGAACTCCGGCAGAGATTGGTTTGATAGCAGATACGAGGAAAGAGCGTTCTTCTAGCAAGCTTTTGACGAGCTGGAACAGCAGTGGCGTAAGAAGTCTTTTGGCTTTGTACTGGAGCCCAGGGTGCCAAATACTGTCAAAAGCGTGGTAGATGTCAAGGAAGGCAGCAAGTAGTTCTTCTCTAAGGCTTCTAAAGCAAAGTTGACAAAAATCAGTTGCAATTGCTTAGGAGTTTCATGCTGCAGAAGGAACCTGAACTGGGATTCTGTAATCCCACTGGTGACATTCTCGTAAGAGAGTAGTCTGATCGGGATCAACCTTTCCATGATTTTTCCCAGGGATAGTAGGAAGCTAATGGGCCTTTATAATTCCACGTCAGTCGGCAGCCGGAAGTATTCAACAGTTAGTAAGCTGTTGAATAACGACACAAGGGCGAGAGCCTTGCTTAGACAGTTAGCCAGCCGATTACGTACCTGATGGATACTCCTGCTCTTGCAAAATCTGTTCTTACTCTTCGCTTTAGGTTAAGAAGCGCCCCAATTCTGGGTTTAAATACAGCTTTGATCCGATAAATAGTACAAGTCATGGTTTTTAGTTAAAAAATAAAAATTTTACTAAAACGTGTGTAAAAAACCAAAAGTTCAATGCATTTCCTTAGCACGTTAAGTATGGTATCCAATTCGGGAAACAAACTTAATTATTTTAAATTCCAAAAATATTTACAGTTTTTTCACAAGTTGCACCGAAGTTTTTGGTCACATAAATAGCACATTTAACAAGAAAATCTGCATTTCATTTAAAGAAAGGTAAAGTTGTTAATATTTTGTTTTAAGACCAGAGTTTAGGATAACGGCTTCACATCTACGTTGCATACTTTCAGCCAAGTTTATTCCTTCGGAATAGAGGTCTAAGCCTCTTGGATTTCTGCCCAAAAGTCATTTAAATTCTTAAATTTCTGATTGAAAATTTGACCTTTGGCATTTTATAAATTTTCTATTGGATTAAGGTCAGGGTTTCCCCTAGCCATTCCATAACATTTTTTCAGTTCCTAACCACCTTAGCTTTATGCTTAGATCTATTTTTTGGGCATTTCAAACACAAATGGTTCCATTTCTTGCTTTAAAATGTCCAAACACTGAACCGATCCTTAATCCCGTGGATAGGACTATTGGACCCATCCCAGAGACCAGAAAAAGGCACCCTACACCATTATTTTTCCTCCTCCGTGCTTTATGGACTTGGTAGTGAATCTCGGATTTAAAGCTTCGCCCTTTGGACGAAAACGAAGGTTTTCCCATCAGGTCCAACTCTTTTAATCTTTGTTTTATCCGTCCAGAGGACGTTTTTTCAAAAATTTTATCGATTTGGGCCTTTGGGGTTTTGCAAACATAATTCTGTTTGTGCAATGGCCAAAGAGTGATGCTTTCCCTAGTCTTCTTGAAACCAGCGATCTAGATATATTTAGATTAAATTCATCATTGATTTCGTGAATAATCTCCCGGGAAGACAGAAAAGGATCCTTTTCCCTTTTTCGCACTATCAACCTGGCGGATTTTCACGATCCTTGTTTTTTTAATGTACTTCACTTTCTTTTACTAAATTATGTGCATCGAACACCATTTTATGCGAGCAGTGCATTATATTCTCTATTTCAGTGGGTTTTTTTTCAGAACCGGAAAGTGGGTAAGCAAGGGTCCTTTTTTCGGTAGTTCAATGATTTCCGCGGACCATTTTTGCCAGAAATGTTTGAGTTAAGTATAATTTTAACAAAATAATGCCAAAACGAAACTATACCCGAAGAAGCTCTTGACTTGCAAAGCTGTGTTATTTATGAGAAAACTTAATTTCAAATATTATGAGAATAAAAAAGAATAATAAAGCAAAGACAATGTATAACGGAAACATTGATTGCTCATCGAGATAAGAATTAGTCAGGTTATATTGGAATGTAATATTTCAGGGTTAAAACTCAAGGGACGGAAAAAAGTTGGACTACATTTTTTCTCCATTTGTGCTATTTCACATGATTTCAGCTGTACCAGTATGGTACTTTTCAATATCGAATTGATATTCTTTCATATTAAACTGATATGCTTTCATGTCAAATTGATATTTTTATAACAGATTCATGTGTTTAATAATTTTTTTCTGCTTCCTGTATAAAAATAAAAAGGTTGCTTAAATTATTTGTTCTTTATATTTATGTCATGCCCTTTACATTCATATTTTAAGGACCTATAAATATATTTAAACTTATGTAGGTTTAGAACGGCGCAGGCACTCCTTCTCCAGTACTGGATAAATAAGATCTGGAAAATCATCGATGTTTACCTTCCAGTTTCGATGTTTTTCGGAGTAATTTTGAAAAAGGTTTTACTCCGTATCATTTTTTCAACGAATACAAAAAATAAATAAAATGTGTAAAAGTTTATTTTATTCCACTGAAACAGGGCACAAGTCTGAGGTGATGTAGTAGCATAAGGCAACGTCCAAAATTTGTTTGCAGTTCGACGAAGTTTCTTATTTTTTGTCAATGAATGAAAGAATTGAGCCCGTCGGTCTTTGTGGCAATTTGCTTATTGGTAAACTGGGTAGGTTTTACCACATTTGATGCATTTGGATGTCTTGCCATCAGCCGATTTGTCAAAATAGTTCCATACAGCAGATTGCCCATATTTCTTCAGCTTATCTGTGACCGTACTTTTTTCCTCTTGACAAGCAAATATATTGGACAAAAAAATTGCAAATCAGACGAATGTAACTAATTACCATTGCTGTTCTGGTCTTTCAAAGTGTTACCCATTTCGTAGCGCAGCTAACAGCAATATTTGTCTAAGTCTATAATACTTTAATCGCATATTTTAGTTTATTTTAAAATCTGTTAAGCTTACCAAGATTCTTCCCTACAATGTAGCGGATGACTCTTCGATTACATCAATTGTCATATACTTATGACGTATATCACACTTCACGATAGGGTTGTGATATCGTATACTGATACGATATATTCTTTCAAAAATATATCAAATTGATAAAAATATTTATCACCTAAAATATCGATATGACAAATATTTTTGATATTTTTGTTTTATTTTTTATTATTAACCAAAATTTAATACCAATAGTCTTTTTCTTAAGATTTTAAAAATAAGATTTAAAGAATGCTATTGGGTCACTATCCCAAGAAGTAAATGGAAGACCCAAAAACAATTTGTTTTCCTGGTTTTCCGATTCTTCCATTGCGCGTTATCTCGAATGCGCCTCCAGGAATCCAGCATTTTTAATTTGGATTGCTTCATCGGACGGGTTTGCAAGGAACCGTGAATCCCATAAATACAGGGACTTAAAAGTTAGTTTCAATATTTTTAGTTGAGGAAAAAGCAAGGAACCGTGAATCGTATAAATACAGGGAATTATAAGTTATTTCAGTATTTTTAAGGATTTAAATATTAAGATATTAAACTATTTCACGTTTCGTATTATTTTATCGAAGAATAGAGGGTTAATAAGACTTAATTATAATGGAGTTAATATGGGTGTAAATGCTTGACTCCACGAAGAGGAAATCTAATATCGCGTGCTGGACAAGCTAAACTCGGGAATGAGCAACGCCACATAAAAATCAAAAAGAAAGTCCAAAAAAAGTCCCCACGTACTCTGGCAGAATCTCAAACTGACCTCACTAGATGTTCCCGAGATCCCTTAACGATCCCTTTGAACGCAAGCAACCCTATCGCGGAATCATTATTGCTGCGGCAACAGACTGTTAATTCAGTTCATTATAAAAGTTTTATTACCAGCTAAGAAAATAAATAATCATGATTATCTATCCTAGTACTAAACATTTAGAATTTTATAATTAAAATATGGGTACGGTCAAATGAGATAGATTTAGTTTGGAATGCAATCACAAAACTTTAAACTACAATGAAAATCACTACAAAACTTTGCGATAGTTATCCCGTTGCTGTGGCGGAAATACAATTTGAATTGCAACCTGATATAATTAGAGATGCAAGGAATACTCATTGAATCAAAATAAAAAAATTGTTAAAAAGTCATAAGGAGAGATCTTGAAATCTCGATCCGCCTGATTGCAGGGCATTTAGGTGCGGTGGGTTCACATTTTTCTCTTCTTTTCCTTACGCCGCCTTGAGTTTTCTTACCGCTTGCAGGAACATCCATCGATGAAAGCGCTTTCGCCGAGACGTTCGCGGCTATCTGCGGAAAATTTATAGATAATACAAAACAATGCAAACCAAAACGTAAATCCATTTAAAAATTCCACTACCGAAATGCACCTAAAAAAAAAGAACTACCTCGCCACCATCCATATGATTTCCCATTTTTCAGGCTTCACTTTTTTTATTTCGTATGTCTTTCACAATTTTCTCATCTGGCCGGAAGATTATGTCCAAATGTAGCTGGTCACAAAAGTTCTTGGCAACATATTTTACCGGGCGGCGTCACAAAAACTGATGGGGACTTAACTTTTCCAATTTCCCCCCTTTTCTTTCCACCAAGATCTTAGTTCAACTCCCGGGCTTTTTCACGGTAAGTTTACGTTTCCATGGCGAAACTGCGCCGCGGCTCCGCGACGGACCGACGTCTTACAGCGTGATCAAGCGATTACTCTCTCGCTCTTGGTCAAACTAAGAACCAAGCAAAAGCTATTGATATATAACTTAGACAAACGCAATGGATTTATGCGTCGCCCAAATGCAAACGCTGTTGCCGGAACCCTGAGCGGAGATTTTTTTCTGTTTCTCGACCCATTCTTTCCTGCAGCTTGATAGACTCCGAATAAGGGATGACTTCCGTAGAGTTCGCTTAAACAAACGCCGGCCGCGCAAGACCTCTTGTGGACGGCCAGTAGCCCTGATCCGCAGCTAGCTTCCTGGCTATATTTCCATTTTTTTCCGGTAACCCCAAACGTAGAAACGGCGGCCCTTAGTCACTCGCGCTGAACTTTCAAAATTGGGCACTTTTAGAAAAACGTTCACCTCTGCTCGCCTAGGCTGCCAAAACGAAAAAGACCGACTCTGATGCCACAATTTGGGCGGTAACCCATACGCGGAGTATGAGGTGAAAAACTAGGTCCAAGAAAGCCTGACACTTTGACACACACCTTTGCAGAGCGTATAAACATTTCAGTCAGAAGTTTGCAACGTAGTGAAGGAAACGTTTCCGAACCCATAAAGTATATATATTCTTGATCAGCGTCACTAGACGAGTCGATCTAACCATGTCCGCCTGCCCGTCTGTCTGTCCGTTTCTACGCAAACTAGACTCTCAGTTTTGAAGCTATCGGGCAGAAACTTTCCCGTGTTTCTTAACATATATCTTTCTAAGCTTGGATATAACATTTTTAAATTAGTTCTAAATTTCGAATTAAATTTGATCAAAATCGGACGACTATATTATATAGTTGAGAAATAATGTGAAACAAATTAAAGCTTTGGAGCTTTTTGACATATTATCTTATAGTATTGGGAATATAATTTTTATATTTTTAACAATTTCGAATTCAATTTAATAAAATTATTGACTATTTTTTATAACTGCAAGGGTATACAAGCATCGGCTTGCCGAAGTTAACTTCCTTTCTTGTTGAACATATAACCTTCTAAGCTTAGAAATAACATTTTTTATTTAGTTCTGAATTTCGAATTAAATTTTATAAAAATCGGAAGACTATATCATATAGCCGTCATAGGAACGATCGGAAAGTTGGTGGGAAAATAATATATAACAAATTACAGCTTTGGTGCTTTTTGACATATGACCTTCTTAGCTTGCAAATAACATTTTTGAATTTGTACTGAATTTCGAATTAAATTTTATCAAAATCGGACGGCTATATCATATAGCTGTCATAGGAACAATCGGGAAATTAGTGCGAAAATAATATGAAAAAAAATATTTACTAATGTTTATTATTTCTTATAATTGCAAAGGGTATAAAAACTTCGGCTTGCCGAAGTTAACTTCCTTTCTTGTTATGACTTAATTACCTTTGTACACTTTAGATAGGCATCCTGATGCCTGTTTCTCAGGTGAAAGAGCAAGTTTGACAAGTTTCCGCTAGTTTTTACAACTTTACTGCAAATGTTGCGTGATGTTGTGTGATTTTTAATCTCCGAAAAAAAGCTTTTTGTCAAATCAGAACGACCAATTATGAAATATCAAAAATATATCAACAAAAAATCGAGATAATGTAAGTGACAACATAAGTGACAAAAAATATCATGATATAAATATTTATTTTTGTCAAAATATATACAAATATTGATATTTTAATATATTGTTCACAACCCTAGCTCACGATCAAAAGTGATATTCTAACTATTCTAAGTAATATTCTAACCGTGATAAAAAAGTTTTTAGCTTAATATTATAATACACATGGGTACGCCATTAGTTATTAATGAATGATACAAGTCTAAAAATTGACTTTTTGTAAGTAGATCGTCTAATACATTTTCGTCACAAAGGTTGATATCAGAATTTTTGGTGCCATCGTCACTAGTTGCTGACATCGTACAGAGGTGTTTTTTATGCCCTTGCATAGGGTATTGTGATTTAATTAAGAGGCTTGCAACGCAGTGAAGCAGACGTTTCCGACCCCATAAATATAAAAAATTTTTCTTCATCAGCATCAGACGAGTCGATCTTGCCATGTCCGTCCGGTTCAACGCTAACTGGTCTCTCAGTTTTAAAGCTATTGTGCTGAAACTTTTCCATTTCCATTTTCATTCATTTGCAGGTAGTATATACAGTGGTGGCCACAAGTTTAGCGCACCATGCATGTTGCACTTTCTGGTCACAAGTTTGGAAAAAAAACAATAGGTGATCTTGGATATCCAAAATTTTTGATGACAGCATCGCACCTGCGCGCCATGCTCTCCACCAATCCTTCTTGGACAACAGTCAACTATTCAATTTAGTTGGTGGGCTTTACAGATGGAATATGGTTCTCAACATCACTCCATAAGATCTTAATAGGATTGAGATCCGGATTGGGCCGGCCACTTCAAAACATCAATTTTGTTCTCCATGAGGCAACTCTTAACTAGACTTAAAGTGTGCTTGGGACATTGTCGTGCATGAATCGCCAATCTAACGGCATGTTTTTTTCAGCAAATGCAATCATTATAAAAATAATGTTATTTTTTAGACGTATTGCTCCATACGTATGTCTATCTTATGTATGGGGCCTGCCATGAAAACCCTGCCCACACCATGACATATTCCATCACCGTGCATGACGGCTCTTAAAGTGTATCGGGGTGGTGATGTGTGTTTGGTGGACTCCACGGCATATTTTGCAAAAAATTAAACGGTTTTTTCAAATGTTCCCTCGCAAACTTCAATCTTGCTTGTAAATTCGTTTGTTGTATTCAATGAGGAGGAAACGTTTATGCCAAATTTTGATGATACTTCATCTTTAATCATCTTGGAGGTTTAAAGTCCTTAGAACAAATTCTTCCAATATTTCTTTCCTCTTGAATATTTAGTTTTCGGGCTTTGGGCTTTCCCCTGATATTTTTTAAAGCTCCATTTTTTGTATATGACTCAGAGCATTGTAAACCATTTTGAGGGAACAATTTAACTCTTTTGAATTCTTTGTGTTAGACTTTTCAGAGGCTTTAAGAATCTGGACAACTTTTTTTTAACAGAGCAAGTGGTTCTATTTATGTATCAAATTTATTTGTGAGAAGACAGAAAGAAAAATCCAACTACATGGGGTGCTGAACTTTTGGCCACCACTGTAAGTCGGAACCAGCCGGATCGGACAACTTTATCTCCCACAGGAATAATCGGAAAACAAATTTTAAAAAATTCTATCTTTTTGTGTTTCCCAGCACGTGACTTCCTACGCTTGAAATTTTTTTAATTAGTTCTGAATTTTGAATTTCATTTTACCAAAATCGGACGACTATATCATAAGGCTGCCACAGAAACGATCGGAAATTTGATGGAAAAATAATATGAAACAAATGAAAGCTTCGGTGTTTCTTGACATATTATCTTGCACTAAAAGGAATATCATTTTGTATTCTTAGGAATTTCGAATTTAATATAATACAAATCAGACGACTCTAACATATATATACATATACAATAAATTATTTTTAAAAATAATTTTGCTTTGCTGACTTTTATCGTATTTTCTTTTTCTCAATTACAAATTTAATTTACACAAAAATCTAGCGAGTACAACATTTCTTTTTTAATATCACTAAAGCTAGCAACAATGCATACAACAGTGATTATTTCTTATAAGTGCAGGGGTATATAACTTCCATTCTTGTTGTTTAAAAGCAAAGTCTATTAACTAACCCCAACCCTACTCGGTGACTTTTCTTATAAAGTAGAAGCAGTTTTGATGGTGCTCCACAGTACCAAATTATATTATGATTTGATTTCTTTATTATGGCTATTTCCTCGCAATGCATGAAAGCTTTCGTTTCTCTCAGACCACGGCGAATTCGGATTCACTTTGTGTAGACTTCAGGCCAGTAACATAAAAGGAGGGCAGAAAGCACGAGAGAGATGGAAAGCGGTGTCTACAAAAAAGCTTGTCCAAGGGTATTACTTGGGGTTGGAACCCTAAAATGCAGGCAAGGCAGGTTAAATTGAATTTAAGTGTCACAATGACACCTACCAAAGCAACAGGAGAGCAGGGATCCGAAACCCACTACAGCGACTGTTAGTACAATTCACTCAACTTTTCCGTGAATAGCCAAGTAATTCGTGCTGCCCCAATGATACAAATCGCAAATGCAATCAATGTCAAACACCCGAAACCGAATGCAAATACAGACACCCACTAACAATAACAACAACACCGGGGGCGGCGAGACAAAAGCATTCCAACGCAATTAGTTCACACACACGCGTGCAAGAGCCTGCCCCAGAAACCACCACCACTCCGGAGCGACTGCCCGTCCGTTTTCACCACGGCGGAGCTTTAGTCGCCCAGCTCACACGGGGCGCACACTACCCTCGAACCAGCAGGAACGAAAAATACCTCTGCATACTGCGGGGCGCTCTTCTATTTGCTGAGCACCTCTGCTTCACTTTCTCTCGCCGCCCATGCGCACTGGGAGCTGCCCTTAGCCGGGTGGCCGGACCAATCCGAGTCGCTGCTGAAAACTTTATGAGCACGGCCGGCGCCGGCCAACCAGAGCGTTGCACATTTCCAGGCGGGCGCTGCATCTGCCCCTACAATGCATGCCGGTAGGCGCAAACGCGGCGCAGGGAGAGAAGGAGGGTTCGGCAGGCCTGTTTGCCGCGCCCAAGTGTCGATTACTGGGATACTCGTTGGTTGCATATCTGTAGGCTCGATTACACGAGAACCCACACCCAGAACCGGCTCTGCACTCGGGCTCGGATTCGGAGGTGTTTGCTCTGCTAGGTGACAAATTTTCGTGCCAACGCCTGTAAATATGCAGGGATTTTTCCTGCTTTTCACTCCTTTCCCATTCACACTGCAAATCGAGGGTAATTGGGGTCGTTCCCATCGTTGTGCTGTGTTGATTTTTCGCATTGCATATTTCCAGGCGCCTCTGATTGCTGCTCCTGCCGTCTGAGAGTCCCTTCCTGGCCATTTATGATGACGTTCTCCTCCGACCGACTCGCACGAGTGCCACTGCACTGCCAGCTTGTTTGCTCTGAGGGGTCAGGTCAGCATATTTGCCAAGCAAAATATATTTCTTTCATGCCAAGTGTGAAAATTGTCTTCCTCCGTTGCACTTTTGATTGCCGTCTTCTACTGGAGTGGCAGGAGAGCACTCAGTAAGGGGCCAGGGGTAGGACGGGCACTCCGTTGTCGGTCCAAATCAGAGCCCTGTGGTTGAAATCGTTGACGAGGCGTTTTCTACGGTTCATGCGGGCCTAAGGGCAATCAGCTTGTCCGAATAGTGGAAGCAGCTATGCGGTCGTATTCCCCGACTGGAAGGAGTTAGCTCCGATCTTTTGCTTCTGACAATATATTTGACAAGATTACAAGTATTATCACTACGTGAAAGTAGTAGTAGACTCAGAGTGGCGGTCTCATGGAGCAACGTCAGTCTAACACATTCTCCCAACCTGTAGAAATAATCATTAACGCAAAGCATGTCATTGGGGTAAATCCGCCGAGTACATTGTTGGCATTAAAGAAGCTTTTCTGAGGGCAGCCCACATAATCCGGATGGCTCCAGCAGCAGAAGTCACACATAGGACTGTGGCGATGGTCACGGCCCGAGTCTGCATCCTGGCGACCTACAGAATGGGCAAGTGTCCTATTTGCACAGCCCGCAGCAGGCAGGGCACGTAACTGCATCCGTAAATACATAGGGCAGCACACAGCCACAATCACAGCCGCACAAACACGGGTACCTGGCGCCAAGACAGCTGCAAGGACCAAAGGCCCGAGAGGGAATTGAGTTAGAAGAGCCAAAGAGCCAAAGGGCTTAAAATCAAAAGTCAGGCAGGGCCTATGTAAATAAATGCAATATGCAGGCGGAAGTGGGAAGGGCAGGACGCAGATGGGGAATGGCAGTCAGTCACGGAGTGAAAGCTGAACGAGGGACAAACAGAAGACAAAAGAGCCCAGAAGAGCGAGGCAAGACATTTATTTGGCCAACACCAGGACCAGGAAGTAGGCACAGGCAGGCCCAGACAGTGCTGGATGGCGCCTTAGTTTCGACAGACCCGATTCTGATTAAGCGCCTAGGTCGACGGCTGCCCGCCCCCCGACCCCCGGCGGACTGCCCTTCCATCGCCGCTCTGTCTCTCTGTCACTCCGTCTGGCCATCCGTCCGTCGCAACCGCAGGAAGGCAGGGGAAGCGTTCAGAAAAAAGGAAAACGCCAACAAATGGCTAGGCAGGTCGGTTTTTTGTCTGCTTTTTCCGTGCATTGTTGCAATGTAACGGCGTAAGCAGAATTACGTGCAATTGTTTTCTGCAGTGGTTCGTGCACATAAATGCGGCATTGGGGATTCGGGTGGGGCTGCGCCGGGTAAACATAGACACGTTGACTGCATCTAGGATGAGCGCCACGAATGACTGAGTGCCTTGTTGAATGCTCGCAGGAAACTAAGACTGTGGGCACGGTTGCAGCCCGAGAAACCTGCGGATGAAGGCCTTAAAGCCAGAAAATCAATTTGACTCGCTCACCCAACGAATTAAAGACAAGTTTTCAAGTCAACGATTTGCGGTCTGCTTTGAACATTTTAAATTACATTCCCCTTATCAGTCAAATCAGTTTTGAGATAATTTCACTATCCGTCAAAAGATCGAAGGATTCCGAGCCAATGCTCCCCAGATAGGTCATTACTTTACTTCTGTAATGACCTGACAACGAACTGCGGAATCAGATCGCCACTCAACTGCCAATCCCTGAGATAGTACTGACGAACCGGCCCAGGGCCGCTCTTCGGAATCTGCACGTGTTTATCTAAACTGAGAACGCATCGCTTGAACAGGTTGCTCCTATTGGAGCCGATCACCCTGCAGAAGTCGATATCGTACTTAAAAAAAGTATTGAAAGCTCCACTGCACCACTTATGCAAGACTTTACACCTGCTGGGATCTTTACTTTCTGTTGCAGCTCACAAGAAATGCGTACCCCGTATTTCACGGGACTAATTATAAAATGAGTTCGGTTTGTCTAAATAAGTAATGCATCCACCATGTTCGCCTAATGTAAAGTATTTGAACTACCACGCACTGCTGAGCAGTTGTCATTAGCATGATCATATCATATAATTTTAATTCGAGAGCAGATAGCAGAAATGACCCCAGTTTAACATGATTTTAAAAAGTTGATACCAACGGAAAAATAGAAATTTTGATACAGTTGATACAATCTATTTTGATTATTATTCAAAATGGAAGCCAGTAACATTGATTACAGTAGTATAAATAAACGTACTAAAACGATCGCTTAAGCATGTTTAGCTCCAATCATTTAAATCCCAATGTTTTTGATACCGGCCTTAGTAAACATTCAACCCTCCACCATACACAACTTTCTAAAATAGCCATGAATGGCTTAAGTATTCCGCTATTAGTCGTATGCCTTACGATCATGCCCACTTCCGTTGTAAGTACTTTAAGATCAAAAGCAGTCTTTAGTAAAGCAAACCTTGAACCGCTTTAGATGGATAAGGTCATAATGCTGGAGAGTCAGTGTGGAAAGTTTAACAGAAGCTATCTTTCCAATATTACGCTGTTTGTAAAAAATGCCCGGATAAATCTTGAACTGTACTTGCTAAGGGATTTGGTCCCCGGTGTGACAATGGATATGGAGTTCCTTATCAGCATGCAGAACTCCAATAAATATCAGAAAATCTTTCAATACTCTCTGGACATGTGCAGCATGCTGGCTCGAAAGAGGAATAACATCTTCAAAAGGTGGTTCGCTACCTTCTTCGATGCCGGTAACTTTAAAACGTACTGCCCGGTAGAGCCAAACGTTTACTACCTAAGGAACTACAATTACAACACTCTTTACATCCCAAAGTTTCTGTATGCAGGCAAGTACCGGGTGAAGTTTGACATGAACCAGTTAAGAAATAACAATAGAATCAGAGATTTCGTGGTGGGCTGTGTCTTTGTGGTTGAAATAAAGTAAGCGATGAGTGATTTCCATAATTTTACAAGTTGCCATCAATTAAAATTAGTTTAGTCTGGCTGGTGGCTGGATGGAAATTTAGTTTAAGCATCATTACACGCTCGACATCAGCATGGACATGTTGAAAGTATACGCTCTTGGCCTCCTGCTTTTAGCTCACGAATTGGGGATCACAAATGCAGTGAGTATTGATTAGAAAAAGGTTTACCAAATCGTTATAATAATTGTTTTCTCTTTGTTGTACAGTCCTCACTTATTTTCCAGGCAGGGAAGTGCAAATTCAGCAGAACGCACTTCCAGAACTTTACACTGGAACTTAAGAACAATACATTGTATATGGACATGACAACTTTAAAGACGGTCCACCGGGGCCTCAAGGTCCTCCTCGACACCCAGATCAGCCTCGACAAAGGCAAAAGCTACCAACGCCTCTTCGCCCACATTCTGGACACCTGTGCCGTGGTTTCCTCGGTGAGATCCAACATGTTCAAGAGCTGGTTCGATAGCATGCTGAAGCACGGAAACTTTATGGTCAACTGCCCCGTTCCCGCGGGTCACTACTTTCTGCATGACTGGCAGCTGGACTCGCAGTTGGTCCCGCACTACTTGCTTCCAGGGGATTACTGCATCAGTGCTCACTTCTTCTATGGCAAGCATAAGTCAAAGCAGGAGGACTTTTTTCTGGACTTGGACGTCTATGCTCTGCTCAAAGCTAGCTAGTGTCCAATCGATTTACGTTTTGAAATAAAGCGAAAGCAAATGGCCAGTTCTGAAACATTGCGTTCCGAGGTGCGCCATTTCGAAGTAATTTAAAATCTATTAGGGCATTCAGCTCGCGTGCAATAGAGTAACAGGGGCGCCATTGAGAGCAGACTGTCATTGCACTCGGACCCCGATCGGAAGTACCAATGCTGAAAGTAGTTATTATCCTATTCGGAGTACTCTTGTCGTGGGCAGAGGTAAGAGGTCCCAAGAAGGACGATCCTAGATAATAAATCTGATAAATCTGCACCCTGCAGTCCAGTTCGGTGAGCCTAACTCGCGTCCAGTGCGAGAAGAACTCCAAATTCTTTAGAACCCTGAACGTCACGTCAGTGAACAGCACAATCTTCGCGGACATCGAGTTGGTCCAGGCCCTAAAGGCCGGCTTCCGAGGTCACGTTGACGTGCAGCTGCGTCTCAGCAATGCCAAGAAGTTCCAGAGCCTGGTCCAAACCGACACCGACTACTGTGAGCTGCTCTCGACCCTCAAGGACTCGCTCTTCCGGCGGTGGGTCAAGAGCGTTACCAAGAACAGCAATTTTATGGAGAACTGCCCGGTTCCGGAGGGGCACTACTACCTCAGGGGCTGGCACATCGACATGGGTCTGGTGCCCTCCTACCTGCTGAGTGGCGACTACCGCCTGAGGGCCTTGGTCTACTACGGGAAGTATCGCACCAAGAAGCAGCTGTTTCTTGTCCAGTGCATGGTGGAGGCAACAATGCTTCACAAATAGCTACGAGTCTAGCCCTATTTGTGCGAGAGTAATTATATTATTTAACTGCTTGGCCGATCAATCACTCCTTCACGTAACTTGAAGCGAACAACAAGCCCATTAAATGGCTTAATTGCAATACCAAAAAACCGGTTGTTAGTGAAAATGTTCGCGTTGACATCATCACGCGATGTTCCACGCTAGACTTGCACCCATTGTTCTGGGCTGGGTCGTTTTAACTGCTGCCCCACGGCAATGCGTGGTAAGTCTGTGAGTTCCTTTCAAGAAGGTTTTTTTGAGAATTTGCTTACTAGGCCCCCAGAATGACTTTCAAGGCCGGTGACTGCAGGTACGACAGATCGGTTTTCTCCAACTTTACTATCCAGATTATTAAAAGCAAAGTGATGATGGACATGATCCTGGTCACCACCTTGCGGCAGGGGCTGAAGGCGCACTTGAGCTTCGAGTTCCGCCTTTCCAAGGGCAAGCCATACCAGAGTGTTTACCAGCACGACATGAACTACTGTGCCCTCATCAAGGGTTCCCAGGAGTCGATCTATCGGCGATGGTTCACGTCCATGTTGAAAGTGGGCAACTTCGCAACGAGCTGCCCCATAAAAGGGGGCTACTATTATATGCATGGCTGGACCCTGGATGCGAACTATGTGCCCTCCTTTCTCTACCTGGGTGACTACCGAATTGGCGGATCGTTCTTCTATGGCCGGTTCAAGAAGCACTTGGACAATCCCCTACTGGAGTGCAGTGTGGAAGCCGTGCTGAACTGAAGCTGTAAGGGGCCGTGGCGGTGAACGATCACGAGGTGTACAATTGGATAGTCAGGCTCCAATAGGCTGGATAATTAATATATTACGCAAACACGAAAACATTTTTTTAGCAGTTCTCTTGCCTTTGTGATCAGAAATGGCTCGGCCCATGTGGATCTTGCAGCTAGTAGGGCTGGAGATACAGTTTTGCCTGGCAATATTTCTGTTTTCTGTTAGAGCGGTAAGAGGACCGGTAGTCACTTTTTGCGGTGGGTTATCAAGAGATCCAACTTGCTTCTCCCAGGAACGCAGCATCAAGTTCATAGCCGGCGAGAGCAGGTTCAACCGGGACTATTTTGAAAACTTCACATTTACCATCCGTAATGACAAGATCTTCCTGGACATGTACTTGCGAAAGCCACTGCTCAGAGGATGGAGGGCCAGGTTGGACTTCAGGACACGAGTGGGAAACTCGAAGAGCTTTCAGAGCCTCTTCTCGACCAACGTCGACGTCTGCAACATTGTGAACGCGGCCAAGATCAACCTGTTCAAGAAGTGGTACAAGAACCTGCTCAAGTATGGCAACTTCCTGCGCCAGTGTCCCCTGAACGCGAGCCACTACTACCTGAGGGGCTGGCAGTTCGGGGAGGGCTTGGTGCCACCGTTCATAGCGAGTGGGGCGTACCGATTGGAGACCTACAACTTTTATGGAAAGTACAAGGGGAAAGACGAGGACTTCATAATGAGTTGCACGGCCGATGCTGTTATACATATCTGATGCACTGAAGCCGGTGGCTAATGGTTTGGAAATAAACACATCATGCTCGCGACCGTAGTTTGTAATTCGTTTAGAGGGCTTTCAGTGGAGTTTCATCGTGGGCACTGAAATGTGGAAATTGCTTGTCTGGTCCGTTCTTATTCAACTGGCTTCCCAAATCGATCTCGCCGAGGGGGTAAGTCCGCCACCAACCCCAGTAGAATCTCGCTGGAATGACTTTCTTTCAGGAACGCAGTGTACAGTTCCTCACCGGCAATTGTAGCTATAATCGCAAGTACTTTAGGAACTACTCAATGACCATAGTTAACAACATGATGAATATGGACATGTACCTGAACAGGCCCATCCAGAGGGGCTTCAAGGCCCACATCGACATCCTGCTGCGTCTGGCTAACGCCAAAAGCTTTCAGTCCCTCTTCAACCAGAAGACCGACGTGTGCGCCACAACATCGAGTGTGAAGAACAGCCTCTTTAAGAGCTGGTTCAAGGATATGAGCAAGAACAGTAACTTTATGTACAACTGCCCAGTGGAGGTGGGTCATTACTACATGCACCAGTGGCGCATGGGGAGCTCTATGACCCACAAGTTTCTCATCCCTGGGGAATACCGCGGCAAGCTCACCTTCTTCTACGGCAAGTACGGGACTAAATCGTTCGAGGAGACTCTGAGTCTGACGATCGACGCGATCCTATCCAACTAGGCTCATACGAATACAGTTAATGGCTGTCCGATCAGTACCATTGTTAACAAAGTTTTGCAGAGTGCCAACACTCCCGCCTCCCTATGCAAATAAGAACTAAGCCAAAAACAAGATAAAACGCTGTAGTCGAGTGCCCGTTTATCAGCAATCAAACTTAAGTAGTTTTTCATTTTACATACTTTACATTTTTACCCTTTTCTCATTGAACTACTGGCGACGTCTTGGTCGTAAGCTTATCCTTCTACCTAGTTACTTCCGACAAGTACAATATGTCTTAAAAATATCGGCTCTGCTTTTATGCCGATTATTAATATAAAAGCTATATTATATGACTTAAATATAAATCCCGTTACTGGGAAAGTATAAGAATATATTTTATTCTTTGGAAAATATGCAACATATCACTTTTGGCTCTTTAAAATTCTCTAAAACCGAATAAGAACGAGACAGCTCTTAAATTAACTCTGGGTAAGTGCGAGACAGCAATATTAGATAATCTCCAAAATATATATAAAATTCAAAAACCAAGTGTGATATCTCGCTTTCTATACAGAATTGAAAACGAATTTTATCAAAATAACTACCATATATTATCAAATTTTTTCTGTAAAGGGATTCTTGCGCAGCGCATTTATTTATTTAACATCTAATACTTTCCGTTTAGTCTTGGTTTTTTTCGGTCGATTGGTATTGATGAGACAAGTACAGTTTAATTTTTTTTGCGGTATCTAACAAACTGTTATATAAACTAACTAGCTGTTATAGCTTTCGAGATCACCACCCAGAAGAACTTTACCAGAGCGCGGGTTTTTGGAACGGGTTCATTACAAATTTTGTTCATCCTAATATTCGTTCAATATTTTTCTTATTTTAAGAACATTTAACAATAACATATTTAATAACATGAACTGGTGGAATTTGTACAAGCATTGAAAATATAATAATTATTTCACAAAAAGAAGAAGATTTTTTAATGACAAATATGACAACAATCGACGTAAAACGTTGTTCTTAAAAAGATAAAATTAATTACCAAATTTCCAGGAGCGACAAAAAACCGAAACCTAAGCGGGATGTGTACTCGATGCAATGATGATGTTAACAGCTTCCGCACTCACGCAGAGATAATCGAATCGTTAGTGCCTCCTTGACACTGCTCAGGAGCGTCTGCAACGGGTGATAGCAGCAATTTCATGGCGAGAAATAATAATATCCAGAATATCCTGAACAAGGCTGCAACATGTTGCACGGCGAAACGTTTGCGTTGATTATCGATGCAGCACAGGAGCAGAAGAAGACATTGGAGCATTCAATTTAGCTCAAATGTCCTTGGTGTCACACTGGGATCGCAGATGTCGCATGCAGCAAAAGAAACTGCAAAGGCAACAAGGGAGAAAGGATACGTTAGACATCGTCTGCCAACGGCCTGCATAACATGTTGGGAGCCTTTGACTTTATTGCTTCCTAATTGCCGCTCGATGGCTTTTGTGTTTCTGCGTCCTCGGCCTTCTTCCTTGGTGGTCCGGCCATAATGTGCTTTTACACACTGGCGCATCCAACGTGATTTGCCCCAGGCCCTCATGCTCGCCAATTTGCTCGGAGTCCCGCTGGTATAATTATAGGTTGTGCGGTGATGATTGCGTCCCTCTACAGCGCATCCCCTGGATATGCTCCACCCACATGCGTCTCCTGGTCCTGACAACGCCGGCAGGCATGTCGGATGAGTAATGAGTGTGGGCCAGGGAACGAGTGAAAGTCAGGTGAGCTTTGCCTAATTAGTTCAAGCGCCCACCCAGCCATGTAATTGGGGGCCTTTGAAATAGCCAAAGAATGGCTTGCATATGATTCAATTTATAGAAAACCAATCGGGTTGGGGACGAGCTTATAAGTCTGGGAGACCACGGCGAACCCCTTGCAAATCAATTTCACGGCAAACAAACATTAAGCGTTATTTAACACAAAGCACGGCAACTGCGACAAGTATAATGATGGCAATTTCCTTGAGTACACGACGCCTCTTCTTCAGTTATCCGCTGCTGCCCGCCTTTCCCCCAGTTTCCCCGGCATTTGTTTCAAAGGAGCTCCGACTGCACTGGTCTGGCGTTTGTTCTTCCCGGCTCCGACAAAATACAAGAAATTGCTCTCTGCCCCCCACTCCAGCGGCGGAAGTGCAATTGATGGCAAATACGACGAGGAAAGCCATCCTTGGCATCCTTGGGAGCGCGTGCGAACGTGTCGAGAGGAGCCGGACCAAGGACGAGCCGGGGAGTCGGGCAACTTGTCGCTGGAAAAATACTTTGTGCCCAAACTATTATTGACAGTGTTTAAATTATTTTGTGGGGTGCGCACTCGTATAAATCGCAGCTTGCAGCGCGGCCAGCCACGTTCCGGGCTCAAATCTGTGTCCGCATCCGGGTCCTCGTTGGAGGACTCATTAATTTATTTATGCGAAATGCACGTGCAACGATTTACTCGATTGGAAGTGAGAAATTGTGTTAGCCAGTGGAGATTTGAGCTCTTCAATGATTCATTGCTTTTTAATGTGACCAGTTGCGCCGGCTTGCAGCGCCCCTCCACGCAGACCGATTCCCAGTCGCTTCATTTTGATGTCGATGTAGAAGACGGTGTCTGTCAAATTGACGCTGTTCCAGTCTCGCACATAGACGTTGGAGTCTATACGGAGGCTGCCCGAGCGAATGAACCGCGGAATGGTCTCCTTCTCCGATCGGATGTTGCACATGTAGTAGTTGCCCTGTAAGGGGACATTGAAGTGAGGTCCGGCGGTTCGATTAGAAGCGGTGGCGTACCTCCTTGAGGGGGCAGCTTCGCGGCATGTTGGACTGCCGCAGAATGTTGTTCAGCCAAAAGTTGATCAGGCTGTTGCCCTTGCCCCTGCCCATCACCTGGCACAGATTCACATTGTAGGTAAAGACGTCTCTGTAGGAGTCTGCGCCCTTGGACAACCGCTGCCCCATTGTGGCCCTCAGCCAAATGTCCGCCGTGATGTTCCGCGCGAAGTTAAGGGTGAAGTTTATCGTAGTGTGGTCCTGACTGATCGCTGCCTCGTACAGCGAAACGTACTTGCTGTTGTAGCCGGTGACGACCCTCCGGAAGAGCAGGAAGTTCAGGGACTGAGAGGGTCATTATAGAACGCGGTGCGGATGTGCGCCATATCTCACCTTATGACCTGCAAGCAAGCTGCAGGCTGAACAGAGGACCAGCCCCAGAAGGAGAGCTCTGCGGATCGCCAACATTGTCCGCTGTGGACCCCTACGCACCTGATTGAACTCGCACCTGATACACTCGTTTTGGTGCTGGCGGACCCATTAAAACCCCATCAGTTTCCCATTTGCGGAACACCGCATCTTGATCTGCTTGTGGGGAAAAATCGATATCGGGGAAGGTCCGTGCCTTGCTGATGAAGCCGGAGATCCACTCAGGTGGCCTCTCAGCGTAATTAAATTGCGGAATTATTCAGAGTTGGCCCAACCGAGTCGGTTCTCCCCATCGCTGCCGCCCTTATAATTTGTTAGGGCTGACGCTAAAAATATGATAAATTACCGCTTAACTTGCAGCTGCAGTTGCCCGCCCGACAAGGCAACATAAATTCAAAAGGAGCCGCTATTTGCTGCTAACCAAATCTTAATTATAAATCTAAAGGAAGCACTTGCAACCGAAAAAAGGACGAGAAATTACCGCAAGCGCAGTGCGCCGAAGGGTGGGTGGGCCGTGTGGTGCGGGTGGAGGGGCTCGGAGTAAAATGATGATTTAATAGAATGGTCTGCGGGCACCGCCAGCTGGCTGCCGTGTCCTGCCGGCTGAGCCGAATGAATGGGACCCGTGGAGCTGTGGGAGGAGCAGGCGGAAATGACTCCATAAGCTGCTGCAACCATAAACCGGAAGTTAACAGACTTTCGCTGATGTGGCACTTTCGTGGCGCTGCTGCAGGACACCAGGACTCTGAACGGACATCGGGCACCAGCACACCAGCACACCAGCGCACCAGAGCACGCGGACTCAGGCGACACGCTCGGCGGGCAGTCTGCGAAATTGTGACAGCGCATGGCCGCAGGATAATCAAATAATTTTTTCTCTGCCTCCTCCTATCCTGTTCTTCGCCGAAGTCCTCGCTTTTTTGCGAATTTTCTCTGGAACAGCCCCGGCTGGCTCGTTAAATTATTGTTGCAACATTGCCACAAAATGCTAATTGCCGCATACGATACGATCGAGGCGACTCGGTTCTCCGCCTGGTTCGCTTTTGGGACCGGCGAACTTTCCCGAACTGCGACTGTCATTGATTTTGCCCCATTCTGACAGTTTCCATTTTCTCTGCTGCTTTTTGTGCTGCTGCTCGGCGCTTACCGCCGTCTGTCAAAGGCCGGCAAATTGCATTGGCTTACACATTAATAAATCACCCTCAAATGTCGGGCAAAAGTTTTCCCATCGGGCCTGAGGTGCGTCTGTTAGGTGGCCCTTTGAACTGCGAAGTTCTTTAAACTGCAGTTGATACCCGATAGTCAGCCCTCTTCAGGAAGTGTTTTTTCGGCTATTGACAATATTCATCATTTTGCGACACAACGATTGGGAATTGTACGCTCAATTTTATGTGCAAATGTTCACGCGCGAAGGAGTTCGAACAACAAGGATAATTGCAAATGATTCGGAAGAGCTACATGAAGCGCACTGCAAATTAGGGTCATTTGGGGAGTTAATCCCGTGTTGTGCCGTGTACATTGGCCTCATCCACATGGATGCCGACGCCTGACAGCGGGCGGAGAGCATGAAATAAACCGATTGGAGGACTGCGAATAGCTGTCATCAATCCGTTGCCCGCTCACTTCCACTTGGGAACATTCTTAAACTCGGAGCGGTCCTGAATGGATTGCCAGCAGGTCGCCTGCTGCTCGGAGTGAAGACGATGATTTGAATTGTGATTAAAATGCAGCGTATAATTTCTGGCTCCCACCCCCAGCTCCCAGTTCCTGGTTCCTGTTCACTGGGTGTCTGAGTCGCTGTCTCCGAGTTGGCAGCATGTGCGCCCGAGAACCGGGAGCCCCAGAAGAAGTTTTGTGCCTCGCTTCACACTTTGTCTGACTGTGCACAAATTCCTCGGAGAAGAATGCGGCGGCGTGGCGCGGGAAGTTGAAGAAAAATTGCAAAAACCGCAACTCGTGTCGACTTGATGTTAGAATAATGAAGAGGCAAAACTTTTGCGCAAGGCATGTAATTTTTCGCAGTGACAGCCGGCCGTTGCCCCATCCCCATCCCGATCCCCATCCCACTCCCGTTCTCCCAGGACCCCTAGCTCCCCACCGGAACCGGAAGTTGTCATTCGTTTTGTGCATTTGTTAAAAAGTTACAGCTGAAACAGGGAAAAACGCAGAAAACAATGCCACAACAGAGCGAAACAAGCTGCATGGAAACTGCTGTCGCAGGATCTCACTTGCCCGTGCTGCAGTGCTGCCTTTCTTAATTTTCCTTAGGCTAGGCCTAACACTTGGACGGACCCTGGCCACCCAACCCCCCGCATAAATCACGGCGGGCCGAGCCCAGACAGACCAAGAGTCAGAGGCCGAGAGGCCGCGTAATAAATGCGAACAATGACACAATTGATTGGCCAATTACGTGCGCTTCGGGGTGATTATGACGTTACGTACCGTTAGCCGACGCACACCAGCCCATTCGAACTGCACGGACGTGGAACAGCGGGTGGGTCGGACTGCCGGAGTCCTGGGGTCCGGGGTCCGGGATCCGGGGTCCTGGGGGTAGGGCCTGTCATGCCTGGCTAAATTTACACAATTAAATGCGTGAAATTCGTTTGAATAATTGAGCAATTTTTCGGACACTGTGTGGCGACGGGGGATCAATGGGGGTGGGGTAACTTTAAAGGGGCATTGCTTTAAGGCCGCCGAGGTGGGCCAACTAAGGCAATGATTAATTAAATCGGCAGGGCATATGGGATTTTTTGGACGGTGCAATAAAATATGCAACCGAAACTCAACTGGCGCGAGATAAAGTTGCCTTGAATCGAAGTCTGCGCCAGGGAAAAACCCGAGAATGGCAACTTTATGGCCAGTGGTCGAGAGCCGGGAGAAAGCCGCAGCTAATTTATTTGCAGGCCGGGCCATTTATGCGACACAGCAACACGGCCAGGACCGGAGGAGCAGCAGCGGGTCCGAACACTTCATTGTGCAGTGGCTCGTTTAAAACGCTGATTCAGTTTCATCATTAACCAGATTAATATGGCAGGCGAAGCCTCTGACAGCCCTCGGATCTGAGGACCCCGGTCGCGAACTCCGAACCCGTAACCCCTTCTCGGTGGCAATCGATGCGGATGCGGATGCGGCGAGCCATGTTCTAGTCGTTGCCAGCCAACGATGGCCATGTGGTCGTCCATTGCAGGGCACTTGAAGTTTATCGCTGTGCAGGGCGGCGCCACGCGGCGTATGCGCAATATTGGAGGACATGAATTTTTATGCGCCTCCAGTGTGTGCGCAGTGATCGGTGGCTGGCGGAGGGGATGTTGGCTAATTTGTTCGTCACATTACGCCGGCTAATTGCGCGTGGAAATGGATATGGCTTAGTCCATCGCTGATGGTGGCCGCAATGGAAGCTCAATTTGGACTTCATCGATGGCACAGCTTATCGTACGGGCGATGAGTTACCCACTCTCTGCCGGTTATGGATCCCGATCCATCCACTCACTTCCATCACTTGCCGCCCTGATTGCAATTGCAGGATATTTCCTGCTGCTTACTTTTCGGCTGCGACCCAAGCCAACAGTTTATTTAGTGTCTCTGGCAGCAGCCGCGTGGAATTGTGATAATATTTGCCAGGAAAAGTATTTACATTTGACTCAAAGTTGGGCGCCGAGGCAGTGGGCGTTGCTTGGTAGGCGTCTCGGGGAGGAAAGGGGCTTGAAAGGCGGTGAATGCCAAGGGAGCCGAAGGAGTTAGCCCTGTCTGCCGCGCAATCACAGTTTTCGACATTTTGCGAAATTGTATCGGCGTCGAAGTTTTCTTTGCTGCTTGCTTGTTTGTTGTTGCACGCTCGTTTTTTCAAGAGGGAGCTTTGCGCGAAATAAGAAAAGTTTTCCTTTATTTAAACAAATTTTTGGCGCAGACATGCGTGGCATCTCCTTTAAAGTTTCCGAGCTAGGAGTACTTTTCACAAAAAGACGGAGCAGGGTCAAAAGAATTGTTTCCGTCTTCCGCAGGAAAACTCCCAGCCCGGCAATTGGCATTAGCCCAGAGATCAGGGCGTCCCCAACGGCTCAACCCGCCTCAAGTGGTCTAATGCGCCCGGGAAGCGACTGCAACCCGTTAGCCTGGAAAAATATTATCTAATAAGGAGGCGGACGCGGGCTCCTGGGTCTCGCCGGGGGACGGACAGAAAGACGACCAATTAAATTTCACCCGCATCAATAATCATGAAAGCAAAAATGGCCCAAAGCCCCGGCGTGTCTATGAAAAAGTCCGTCCATCCTCTGCATTAAACGAGTACATCCAGCGGAAACGCCACATAAAACGAAAGCGCGAAATTAAACGGCGACGAGGGGAGGAGCAGGTGGATGCCACCGGTCCTCGGCAGACTTGAAGTCGACAAGCGTGTAAATGATATAAATTCAATTTAATAAAATTGTTAAAATCGCAACGACGAACGGAACGAGCTGTGGAAATACTTTGCGCGCAGGTGAGCTGAAAATTGCTGTGAAATTTTAGTGCCCGGGCGAGGAAGTCGCTCCCAGCACTGCTTTTGAATCGGCGGAAGGCGAAGGCGGAAATACGCGTGAAAATTCCTAGCAATTATTTCACACAAAGTACAGCAGTGAGAGTCTCGTTCTCAGTCGCGGGCGGAGCAGGGGCAGGGGCAGGATGGTAGTAGCGTGTCCTGTCGCCTCCGCGTCTGGCTCAGCGACTTTTCGTCGTCATTGGGCATTGTGTTGTCAGTTCGGGGATAGCTTGGGACTCGAGGGGCGGCTGCGGAGGTCGTCCCAGACGGAAGCCCACGACCAATACGGCTTTGATAGCATTTTAAGCGGCTTGCGTGGCTTTTATTCTCTCGCCTTAGTTTCACGATAATCGCATAATTTCAGTCCCCCTGGACACTTTACGGGACGGCGAGAGGGTTGGCCGCCTGGAGCTGAAGAGTTGCTTTCCCAGCCTATTAGGTCGACTGACAGCACTTCCGCTCCTTCCGGCATATTGCATATTACTTTTCTTCTAAATCGTCTCATTAAATTGTTTTTGAATGGTGCACGTGACTTTGGCTTTAATTTCACAACGTTAAGGTGGCAATCTCAAATGTTGGGCTGAAGGAACTGGGCGTGAGAAATATGTAGGCGATTGGTCCTCGTCCAATAACAATTTAATTTAATAATCGGGCTCAGTGATCGTTGTGCTACTATGCATACGTACGAGAGTATTACACCAAATTATGCGTAAATTAAACCCTTTCCCGCGCATATTAATCTTGCCCAACTTGAAATAGCAGCACTTTTCAACAGGTATTTGCTTTGTTTGTCAAAATAGTTTATTGTATGAGACTTTTTTAGAACGGCATTTCAAAACGGAACACTGCTCTTTCAGGCTGGCATAAGTGGGATCCTATCAAGTAGTAGGTCCAAGATCCATGCACTTATCATTCTCCCGCCCACAGTTCAACTAGTTGGCCAGCCCCCACTTATCCAGTCTCCCAACTTGAAAGCCCCGTACCACGAGTTCCGTAGACGACTCTGGCGCTCTTCGCCCCTTTAACTGCGGTTGTCTTCATGTCTAATTTAGCGACATTTTATTGTACTTTTCACCACAATCGCTTTCCATTGTTGTAACACAATTTTCTTGTCGCATTTGGGCCAAGTTATTCTATTCCACTCTATTTTAGTTCATTTCATTTCGGCTCATTGTTGTGCCCCATCCTGCTGCCCACTTCTGTTGAGCTTAATGTTGGCCGCAAAATGTTGTTTTTCTTTGCCAGGCCCTCCGGCTGGGCCGCCTAAAAGCCTGCTACATATTCCGAAATGTTTTGTGTCGCTTGCACATTTTGAGCGCCCACCGGAGTACGGCAGTGGGCGTGGCAGGGCGCCCTCTGGCCGGGCCCGCCCATAATTCAACCGCAATAGCGAACTGTGACTGCGGCTTTGTCTGCACTTTTCCAGCGAGCGATGAGGTCGGTCTTTCTGTCCTTCCGTGCTTCGGTCTTTCGGCCCTCCAGAGCCTCGTCCCTGCTCAAGATAGTGCAAGAGTTATTGGCAAGCGACAGGCAGTGCGGTTCGGGGTCCTTGTCGCAGGAGAGTCTGCAGGCGGGGCAGCGCATATGTTTTATTAAAATACGCTCACATTTCGCTTTCAATTTGAAGACAATTTCGACTCCCTTTGCATGCCCTGCGCCCCAACACACCACTACAACTGGGCCCAGTTGTGGGGCCCTGGCATAGTTTTATTGTTCTTTATGGGATGTTTTGTGGCCCACACAATCATTAAAAATGCTTAAGCCAGACAAGCAAAGTTTTGGTTCGCGCCCAAGTAGTTGTCTCAACTAAGTTCGGGCCAAGGAAAATGTAAAAACTTGAATTGGCATCGCACCACAGCAGGGAAATATATTTCAAATGGTAATTACAACTTTTTGCAGCAATTAACGCAACAAATCTCCCCACATCACGGAATAACCCGCCTCCCCGAGCGCAATTCAAAAACTATGCCAATAAATTACACTGCTGCCTGCCCAAGGAACAGATTCATTAATATTTATAGCAGTATTCGGAGCCGCACAAAAGGACTGCCCGGTGTGTGGGTTGGGATGAAGAACAAAGCAGTCAAATTAATTTAGCGCCACTGACGCCACAGCCGAAAAAATCGAAGGAAAGCCAAATCGAAAGCCTGCTCAGTGAAGGAAATCAACTGTGGCCAGAGATAAAAAAACCCAAAAATGAAGTATCCTTTTCCCCCTCAATTTCAACAGATTCGGAAGATAGAGTAGCAGTGGGAGGAGGCGGGATGCCACACTTGATTGATTTCATTCTATATACGAGGCGTTTTCCAATTACAAAAGCGCTGAAATCAGCACAAAATCAAAGGGCACCGTGGAACGAGTTTTAAAAATGTGCCCCGAAGTGCTAGCCGACTAGTCGTTTTCAAACCAGTTGTTAATAAAATTTAGTAATTTATATTTAACTCCTTAAGGATTCTATATTAGTAGTTACCCTTCAACCTGGTAAATTCAGTAATTGCAAAATATATCACTAAATGAGAATGAGTTCGGCAGTAAGAATTTTTTTAAATGGTGATTCCCTTTTGAGGTGCTATTCATGACACTTGCTTTTACGCGTTTTATTCCATTGATATTAAAATAAATGTTATATTATAAAACGAACTATAATAAATAATTATTAGAAGAGCAATTTATCTGATCATACATGCCTAAGAGGAAAAAGCTGCGTACGGTTTTTTTCACAGATTGACCCACTGTGCCGGACCGTAGTGGACTATCGATGATGGCGTATAAAATAAACTCCGCGCGAAAAGGGCACAAGTAAAGGGAGGGCAAGCCTAATTGCGGAAGCAGTGCGCCAGAGAATTAGTTTTCTGTATCCCACCCGGCGTATACGTATTGCGATGGGTTCGACTTTTATTTCCAAGGAGATTCCGAGCCGCCTTGCTCCGGTGTAAAGCGGCTTTGAAATGGCAATTAGCATCAGGGCGCCGCTAAGACAGTGGGCTGCTCGAGTCGGAGCAGAATTACTGAAATAACACGGCCAAAAGAGTTGGACAACATTACAAATGGAATTCAGCCTAAGTACGCGCCAGCATGCTTTATGAGCAAAGTTCAGTTTGGGCAAAGTTTCGCAATAAAAATTCAGAGGATCTCCACGTGTTCAGCATGGAGAGCGCAGACAATTAGCCCTCGAGGAAGTGTTGCCCTACACTGCACTGCCCATTCGCGCTGTTTCTGTGATTCCTCGTTTCAAATGCATCCACATCCGCGCACTTTGGGGAATCAAATGCCGTTAAATTGTACCATAGCGCATTACAAATTGGTTTTTCAGCAGGCAGCTTGTGCCCAGACACCCTCAGACAAGCCCTTCGTGCCCTCGTCCCGTTCCCAGGACAGGCCGCAGAATTCGGTTCTGAAAATTGTCAAGCCAGCCGCGACAAACGCCGCTATTTTGCGTCGCCTCCGTTGTTTTGCCGGCTTTTGGTGGCAGCCCTAGCACCCTAATGCCCCGTCGTGTCTGCTTGATATATTGTTATCATTTCAGCAATGGAAATTATTTCATTACGCTGTTCCAGGGCCCGTCATTGTGTTGGACCTTCCCCGCCGTCTGGCGCGATAGTTCTTCAGGTGGCGTCTCCGCTAGCCTGGGTGTCTCGTGGCCCGAGCAATGATATCCATTCAGTGCCATTTGCCGCCTATTAAAAACATTCAGCGACTTAACAAAATGCAAGAGCTGCTTCTCGAACTTGATAAATCTCCTGAGCTGCCTTTGAAGTTTTTATTTTGCCAGCTGCGCAAAATGTAAGCGGCTGGAAAAACATAATCATCTATCAGGTGGGAGCTCCTCCCCGGCACGCTTGTGAACTCGTCTTTATTTCATTTGCATTTAAAATGGAACGAAAATCAGACCAGCATGAAATAAACGCAGGCTGAGCCGATATATTTGGACATCATTAAAAGCGCTACATTTGAATGGAGACAAGTCGCTCGGGGGACGCTGGAGATGACGAGCACGAGGACGAGGTCGGAGAGGATGACGCTGCTCCTATTGCTTGATATGCATAAATGTCAAAGTGATTACAATGCAGGGCCGCAATGTGTTTATCGTTTTGTCACATGCTTCACTGCCCGAGTGCTAGCCCCAGCCATTGAAGGGAACGAAAAAAGGACAGCTCGGTGAGTGTTACGACGCCCTGACTGGCGTCCTGAATGGATATTCAGTCATTCATTCGCTCACTCGCTGCTTATACGCCCATCGAGCACGAGGACGTCGGGCACAGTGGGCCGCAGACCGCAACTGAGCTCAGCCATCCCAGCGAAGGTCCTTGGGCTGGGGCACAGCCACAGGACCTGTCCTCGAAGGACGGAATCGGAGATACGTCTTGGCGCACGCAGGTGCGCTTATCGACGCTCGACTGCACTTCGTTTGAGGACAAGCCGAAAATCTCAGGCAGCCAGATCAAAGCCAGCGGACCTCCCCGATTTCCGCCCTGGTGACAAGCTGCTCGTCTTAATATTTTTGGGGCTCCCGAAATCCTTCTCTGGGTCTGGCCACAGTTGTGCGACAAGTATCCGTCCTCGAGCCCTCCTCTTCGGGATGCTGATGATTTGCAGGCTTCACGGTGAACTGAGGCGATAACTGTGAGCGAAATGGATGCGGATTGTGTTCGATGACTGCTGCCAGCCAAGACAGCAGCCGAGGATGCACTAGCAGACCCGCACTCGGCTCACCTCAACTGCAGGGGTGGCCAAAAGACGAGCAGCAAAACAAATCCGGTGGCGGCTCCGTTCCCACCCCGCAAGCCCACATCGTCTGCCAAACACTTTGAACTTTTTAAATTTTTAATGAATCAAAAATGTTTTCACACGTTTTCGCATTGCCCCGGCCATGTGTGGCGCATCCTGTCTGCTGAAAAGTGCTTCCGATGGAGTCGATTTCCATTTTGGCAGAGGAGTTCGGGAAAAAACTGTGACAGTTCCTCATCGACTGGTTTAGCCCTTTCAGCCCCCAACTGTCGCGCCCGGTATGTAATTGAACTTAATTCGATTTGGAGCGAGACAAGTTTTTTGGCAGCTGCTCAAGTTCCCAGAGCTCCCAGGGGACTCGCTTTGTTTCTCATTAAAGGCTCTCGAACGGGCTTTAAGCCGATCGAAGTAAGCCAAAGCCTGTTTCACTCAAGGATTCCCAATCCGCCCGGCAATTACATCACCGCCATCCGTCCAATCCAATCGCCCTGCCCAGATTATTTAGTTTGTGACTTCACAGGACTACACCTTCTCCGGAGTGCCGCCTGGTCAAGGGTCGGGGCCACTGGAGGTGGTCAATTTTTTCGCATATGTTGCCATGAAGTGAGCACTCAAGTGCAGCAGCTTGAGCTCCGCACAACAGCGGCAACAACAACGGCCCAACAATGCCGAGCAACAATTTTACATTTGGCCAGAAAGGCGGGCACTTGGAAAATAAAAATGGGAATAAAATCATCTCAACTGCACCCCAAGGCGACTTGGCTGGCTGCGTCCTAACAAGTTCATTTTTCTGCCAGTCAGCCACACAATTGCCCGCCGAAGAGTGGAGTGGTATAAATATTTTCCGTGCAATATATGAAAAAAGATTTGATTTTGCAATTACAGAAATGAGATTTCATCTAGGGCAGTCACAAGAGCGTAGAGGAGCGGGGTAGTTACCTTCAATTTTAATTGGCAACAAACGAAATCTTCGGATCTCTGGGCTGCAGACTTCATAAACTGAAGCTGCAAGCAGTTAGATGCTTGTAGCCGATGCCATTCATCGAAAGGGGTTTTGGTGGAACTCACAATAACCATAAATCCTGCGGGCTGCACTCGGCTTGAATATATCTAACTTCCCAAAGACTTTGTCGTCTGCTCCTGTCTGCCATTCCTAGTCCGGACCTCCTGCTGCACCAACCCACGGAGTCCCTATCCAAGACTGAGCAATATTTTTGCATTTAGCAATATTTTCGAGAGCGCTGTTAATTTCATGCCCGAATAGTCCGTGTGTTCAAGGAGCAGCTCTTGGAACTTCTCGTGGCCGGATTGGGGTTCGGCGGATCCGGTGGCTAGGAGCGGGAAACGAACTGAAAATTGCGCATATTTTTGCATTACTAATCTTTAATTCCTTGGCAACTTTTTTAATAATTTCCTCACCTCTGCTGGACAAGAGGCCTTGCGGGGAACAGATAATAAGCTTCGCTTAAATTAAAACTTTTGGGCTCGTTCGTACTTTCCTTGTTTTCCCCAGCACTAATTGTAATAAATTCGCGTTAATAAACTGAAACTGAATTCGAAATCTTGGCAAACGGCCAGAGGCAAGCGCCAAATGAAGCGCATAGCACCAGGACCCCAATTGTGGTCCGAATTAGGAACACAATACAAGCATTTCAAAACTGCCTTGAGGATGATAGAATCAGAGAAATATTTCACAGTAATTACACACGAGGTAGTTGCCATATCAATAGAATGAGCTGATCAGTTGCAGAACAGCTCGAACCTCGGCAGATGGACTGCTTGCAGTACTTTCAGCGGCCCCAATTTCCGCTTGATAGTTATTACCTCGGAGGCCACTAACGACGATTAGTTGACTCTTGCGCCGATGCTTTCAGAGTGATTAAAAGCGCACAATGGACGCCCACAAGATGACCTGCGAGGACTGAGGAATGCGGACTCCTGGCTGCGGACGGTGAACGCCTTCCGGCCAAAGTAAAACCACACAATGCCTCACATTTGCATACCACTTTGAACTATTCAACCGGGGAGCGCATCTCAGGGCGGAGGGTGGGGGTGTTAACCCGTTGACTCGACAATTTTGCGAAATTAACCTCAAACTGGGCTACGGCCTCAGGTCACGTTGCAACGTCCACGTAAGTCACTGGGGTCCGTCGTGCCCGCCTCTCGGACTCCCGTACTCTCGGCTGCGGCGTTGGCATAAATTTAAAGGTGAGACAATGGGGTGAACTGGGAATGTAGCCTCGTCAGCTAACTAATGGTGCCCCAAATTGAATCTAATCATCATTAACAATTACACAACGTAGCTGACTCTGGTGATTAGTCCGAGCAGGGGGACCGAGGGGCCAGTCTCACCCCGCCATCGGGTCTAATCATATGCAAATAATTAAGCTCAGAGTGACACGAGACCGGCGCACCAGGAGGCCCTGTCAGGACAGTGCAGGACAGCGTCCGGTTGAGTCGTTGAAATATTTCCCCCAGGTCCCCAATGTGCAATTTTCGCCTATACTTTCTGCGATTCCCCCTCCCGGCGACTCTTCCGTTCATGCATCCGTGGCCTGCGTGCTCGGCGAGATTGGGAAAAGGACAGTCTGTGGTCTGTGAAGGGCCTGCTGATAATGCACACACTCGGTTCATAGGTGGCTAATAAATTTGAATATTAATTGCCGGAGTCTGCTGCTGTTGCCTCGGTGGTGACGCCCTCGCTTGGACCCTATCCTGCGGAGATTAAAATAACCATCTGCAGAGTGGGGACATCCAAGGCTCCCATCGTATTGGTAATTGCAAACGAAAATGCTCAGGTGAACTAATTGGATTGCTGCACACCACAGGCCAAGTGATGATTGCACCAAGAGAAGGAACATATATTGACCTTAGGGACTGCGACTCCAAGCTCAGCAGTCAGCTTTTGCCTTTTAAGAACCAGAATGTTCGTCAATATAGCAAACTGATTAGCAGTTGATATCTTCCGGGAAATATATAAGAATGCGCTTAAAGATGCGGCATTTTTTTGTGGCTTCATGAATTACCCGTTGTTTGTCTGCAAGTATAAAATCCTCCCCGAGGACTCATTTTCGCTTGCCTTATAAAAGATTAATGCTGGGTCAAGTTAATATTTTAAATTTTTATGCCACTCCAAGGACCTCGAAAAAACAGGACAAAGATAAAAGTGCAGGAATTGCAGCAAAACCAATAAGCTGGACACGCTGGAACACAGCCTCGCGGTGGTTCGTTGAAAATAGCCGAATCGGTCTGCCCATCGCAACATTCGATCCTCCTCCGCCCTTGAACTGGGCTGCTGGCACGATTAATTTTACGCTCCACTGTGCCAAGCTGTTGTTGCTGCCAAAGCCACAGAGCTGCACTGAGAAAGAGGGGGACTCGATTGCCAGATTTCTGGGTGCGCATTTACCGCTTTTGGATGGACTCGAGTAACGGCAAGAGTTATTGCTACTGTCATTAGAATTGTTTTTTTATTAAATACCATTTACAGACAGAGGGATTTGGAAAGCGGCACAATGGTTTTTACAAAATTCTTTTTAAAATGCTGAGTTTTAGATTCATTAAGTGTGCGAAGCCGACTACTCTACCACTCTACTACAAAAAATGTGATAGGTCGATAGTTTCGAGTTACACACTATTTGCACACTAAGCCTTAAAAAAATCAGTGGGTTTGGGAGAAAGAGTGGGTAATAGTAAAAATTTTAAAAAATAATCTGTTGGGGTCGCTTTTAGTCAAGCTGTGTTTTTGTTCAAAATATCCCTCAAAATTAAAAACTTATTTGGTTGTCAGTTTGTCACAAATGTTTTACAAATTGCCTTTCTAAGCAGATCGTTAAATATATTTTCGTCAAAAAATTGTATATTACTTTGTCTTAACCGCGCTAAAAGATCGAAACCTAAGGAATCTCTAGCCTCCAAACAGTTCCCGATTTCAAAATTAGCAGGTTCTTTCAAACGTTGTAGTTACTGTGGAGTATTTTAACAAAATCCTCTACAGTCCTGGATCCCGAAATATTATTTTAAAAAATCTAACAGTTTATTTCTTACCAATCATATTTTTTTGCTTAATTAAGCATGAAATGTTAAATATTCTGAACTGAATCGGTTGCAGTTTATGCCGTTCAATATCTCAATATCAAAACTTTTATTTTTATTGACAATAAATATGTAGGTATATATAACTTTAAGTATAACCGAAATTTATAACCCAAAGATAACCCAATTAGCATCTTAACCACTAGTCCGGAGTGCAGAAGACTAAACTCACAATTTAAAAAAGAAACAACAAAACTTTAATTTTACTTTCTAACAAGAAAGGAAGTTAGCTTCGGCAAGCCGAAGTTTGTATACCCTTGCAGTTATAAGAAATAATCAACTTTAGTAACACCATGTGATATTAAAAAGAATTATTTTATTCTTTTTGTTCCGAATATTTTTTTGACATCTATATGTTAGAGTAGTCCGATTTTTATTTAATAAATTGAATTCAAAATTCTTAAAAATATAAAAAATTATAGTCCCAATATTATAAAATAATATGTCAAAAATTGATAAAATTCAGAACTAATTAAAAAATGTTATTTTCAAACTGAGAAGGTTATTTGTTAAAAAACACCAAAGATATAATTTTTTTATATTTTCCGACTAATTTTCCAATCCGATAGTTCCTATGGGAGCTATAAGATATAGTTGTCCGATCCCGCTGGTTCCCGATCCTGCAATAGAAAGAAGACTTTTGGGAAACTTTCAGCCCTATAGCCTTAAAACTAAGAGACCCTCTGCAAGGGTATAAAATGTATTCATTCTGCGTGCTGTAAAAGAATATTTCCGACAGAAGGTTAAATATTTGTAGTGAAACATATTTAATTTGCCGAAAGAAAAATCACTTTTCTTTACAAAACGAATGCGTTATGTTTGTTAGCTACTGATAGTATATGTTTCCAGTGTAGGAGCGGAGAGGAGTACCGCCATTAGCACGCAGCCCTTTTACCATTTCGGGCTTGGGATGCAGGACTACGTGGCGGGGGCTCACATGAGGAGTAACCAATAGAACATTTTCCGTTTCCGTTGCGTTGGCAGAAATGTTTCCCCCGAAATCTCGTTTCCTCCGCACGTGTGAAAACCCGGCTGAGAGCCCTAGGGCAGGCTTCCGAATGCGGTGACCCCGCACCGAATTCGATCCCCTCTGCTTTGCGCCCTACCAAGACCTTAAATAAAAATACGATTTAATAGCCAAATTACGCAAACGGTTTGGGTAGGAGAGTCTGTGTATTGGGCCTTTCTGCTGCGTTAGGCAATATTGTGGCGCCTCCCGAGATCCCTGACCACCGACCCATGAGTTTGCAGCTTTCGGCGGATTGCATTGTTGCATCACCCACCCGATGCTCTGAAGGGCCCTTCGAAGTGGTGGGAGATGGTGTCGCGAAATCACACACGCAGCACAATTTCCACACCGCTCTGCAGCTGGCTTAATTTTTAAATTGCATTAAATAAAAGCCAAATAATAATTGCATAATTGAATGAGCTGTGCAATCGGAGCACGTGTGTGGGGAACATATTTTTGGTTCGTTTGCGTTTGACCATTTTTAGTCATTGCAAACAGTGTTCTATTAATTAGACTGCTGTTTCTAAAGTAAGAATATCTAGTGGGATCCAAAAATTTATTAAAAAAAAAAAAAATAAAACACACATTTTGGCCCACATGATAACTTAAAACGTGCATTTTACTATTTTATATCATAGCAAAACCATCCAATTTAAAAAAATGCGGTCGGTTCTTTTATCATCTGATTGACACTTTATTTAGGGTAGATAAAGCCATTACAGAGACTTTACTTTTCTTCCGGTATGCCTAGAAAGGTTGAATCATTTTGGACTGTCCTGGCTTAGTTTATGACTTCACTTCTTCCCAACTTTTCGCATCCATGTTTCATTATCAGGTCCTTTCCCCACCCACTAAATTGCATTCGCTGTATGCCACCGTTATCGCTTTCCTGATTTTTTTTGGGATCCCACAGCTCTTACCAAAAAATGTTCTAGAAAAAGCATTCGGGACGAAAAACAATCTGCAAAAACACTTATAAAAGTTGACAGGCGTGCAGCGGACAAGTTTTTCGACGAACCCAGCCGGTTGGGGCTCCACCATGGTGCATGGTCCCCAGAACGCTGCCCTCCCACCGGGCAGCAAACATGTACAATTTATTGCACATTTGCCTACAAAATATCACCCAATTCCGGGCCAAAAGGGAGCACATTTAATGGAGTTAGCGGCGACGGGTCCCCGCAGATACGGAACGAGTGGCCAGAATGGATGGGGCCGTGGGCGTGACATTACAGCATGTTTCATTGCACATTTGATGAATTTATTGCAGTTTAGAATTTTTTGCACACTCTGCAGCCGCTGCAATATCGTCCCAGCCCACCCAACTCTAGCGACTAGCGCAAGAAGTGCAAAAACTTTGACTGCGGGCCACTTCCACCCCGAGGCGGTACTGTACTTTTTCGGTGTGGATGCACATTGTGAGCAGATGAAGCTGTCAAAACGAGTGTTTAGAAGCTTATTTATGGCTTGCCCGTGATAAGCGTCCCATGAAATTAACTCCGCTTCCCTGGTTCGTGATCCGCAGAGTTGGGTGCCGCACCTTTTCCTGTCACTCCAATTCCTGCGACCAGCTCCGCACAGTCATTAAATCAGGTTGCACAAATTAAGCAATTCCAAGGTGTGCTGCTCACTTTTCGCTCCTCCGCTTAATTACCCGCTGATTACAGGTAGGGCCGGCGAGGCCACTTGCTTTATAGACGGCTAAGTGGTATTTACGTTTTAATTTAACGCTTCTGTTTCAGCTCAGCTCGGCGGGCTTCCTCCACTTCGCAGGGCTGGCGCCCGGCTCCCAATACGCTTTCGGTTTCAGGAAGTGCATCGCACAAAGGGTCGCATAAAAGCAAAAGCCGAAAGGAGCCAGGCCAAGGCGAACCGGAAGCCGGGTCTGAAAGACTTTAAGCCAAAATCGGAGATCCAACGGGTAGGGCGCACCATTAACGTCTGTAATTGCTGCGGCTGGCCAGACTCAGACTACCCCTAACGACAGGACAGGACAGGACGCCCGGCGAGTGACTTCTGACGCCTGCTTCCGACTCGAGGCTGCCCCCTCAAGTGGTTTTTGATGACAAAATGAAAGGTAATTTCAGCGGGATTTTGCTCCGCTCTTCCTGCGCCGGAGTGTCCAAGACAAATGACAAGTTATGCCGGCGGCAGGACCACAATAAGGGTGCCCAGACGGGGCCCTTGAGTAGGCCTTTGTCTCGCCCGGCGACCAAGCGTCCCAAATTGGCCGCGCCAAGCATTTGCCATCAGAAATGAGCAAAATTCCTGCGAAAATGTTTTTCGGACAACAGGAAATTGTGGCCGCATTAGGGATAAGTGGACGTGGATGGCCCTGCCGGAAGGTGGAGGCAGGCAGCCCAAGAAAGCTTTGCCTGTCGATTTTCCTTTGTATACTTTTAAGTAATTACTGCTCTTCGACTCTATCCCATATTGGAGCTCCACTCGGGAGCCGCTGCATCCCGCTCTCAGGACGCCAGCGATGCAGTCCGCGGCTTTAATCAGCGAGCCCGCGGCCACGCGGAGTGCTCCCATTAAAAGCGAAACAAAACAGAGACGAGCCGGAGGGGCATCGGAGTTGAAGCACTCGAATCTGTATCTGCAACTGTCTAACTGCTGGGCTGTATGTGCGGCTCTGTGGCGGTAAATCTTTATAAGCGCGAATAATTGGTTTCCTCATTTAATGCGAATGGCTGCCGCTGGCCGGGTGAAAGGGCACAGAGGCATTGCAATCGCCATAGAAAATGCTCCACAATAAACATTTCTTTCACCGCTTTTCCCCAGCCCCAGCTTTTCCGTCAGCCGGCTGTCGGAGCAAACAGCAGGAGTCATAATATTGCAACAGCATCGGATGGCTGGAAATGGGTTGGGGTGGGGTGGCCCAAGCACGGACGAGGCGTCGGCTTTGAGAAGCGTGGATTGGGGCTGGAAAAGAAACGGCTGGAAAAAATTAATTGCATTTTCATTATGTTGACTGGCGAAGTCAAAAGGGGCGAGGTGGAGCGACTGGAGCAGACAGACAAATGACATGGATATAGGCGCTTATTTTTTACCCAGCAAAGGGGGAGATGGCAGGATATGTGACTCGTAAACTGTCGTTAGCTTCAACTGGGTTGGGGCGCCTAGTAAACGAAAGTGTACTTACGAAGAGGGATCCAGCCAAATGGGGAAGTACTTCCAAAATGGGTAAAATGGGCCAAGTCGGGGGTGCTTCTGTGGAACTCCTAGGTGTATCAATAATTTTAGCTTCGAAGGAGATTTCTGGACACCTCTTGCTTAGAGTGCTGACTCCATACCGACCCCTATATTACCATTTAATAAAGTGCGAAGCGAACCGCGATTGCTTATCTAGAAGTCGGGGACCAGTTGATTTCACCAGCACAGGTCCCCATAAAGAGCCACAACTAAATCAGCGATAAGCGTCCCGACCATCACATGGTCTCTGGAGGGGCTAAGTGGGCGGCAATGAGATCAGCACGAAACCAGGAGCTCCAAGGCTCGACGCCCTCGAGCTCAGTTCGACGGGTAGCGCCCCTCCCCGATTCCGGTAAATGGTGATTCAGCAGAGCAGTTGCACTGATAGGAAGGGAAGAACAACCCCGCAGGCAGATAAAAATATACGATATGAGCTACGATATATGTTAGCTGCTAAATATCTACCGCTCTCGTTACTTTTCTGTCAGTTACCTCAAATTGCACTTGTACTCAGGTGATGTTTACGGGTGTCGTAGAAAGTAGAATAGAAGAATCTCACAGCGGATCGAACAAAACATGTGATAAGCCTGCTATTCTACTTGCCAAAGACACGCCGATCGTGGAAAATCCTTGAGGATAACGCGAAACTCAACTCTTTAATCCGGCATATAAAAACACCACATCCGCATGATCAGGAGCAACACTAGCGCGCCTCGTGCGCTCTGCACACTTCGGAGTTCAATAACGAAATAATGACATATATTCATAGATATTGCTTTTTATACGATACTCCTTATCTGGCGAGCGATTTTTATTTGCTTTACCTTTGGGTGCGAAAGTGTGAGTGCGGCCAGATAGCTGGATTTGGATTGGGACTCTTATCGATACCTCGGCGAGTGAGTGAGCAGTGGGAACCATCGACTGCTCGCCAGGGCAGACATGACGAACTTATGACGAATGTGTGCTGGATAAACACGTCTAATGCGCCTGCAGATAGGGTGAACAGGTTGGGGCTCGCTCCCTGGGCAAATGGGAAGGGTTAGGGCCGGTACCCGGAAGGATCGTATCCCTAGTAAACTCCGATGCCTGCTCGGGAACCCGGCCGATAAGCGGGGTCCGAAAACAGTCTCTCCATCTTGATAGTGCACTGTGGTCGGAAACGAGCAAACAAAGAAACTAGAGAGTGACAGTCTCGAAGCATTAGAAATTGTGTAAAAGGTCGTCGATAAGAAACCCCAAGCCGTATACTTGAGGATGTGTTACCGATCGACGCTGTACATGCTTCTACTGAGGCACCTACCAGGCATTCTTCGAGATAAGATAAAGACGGGCACCTTCGATACATGCCGATCGCATGAGCGCTGGCCGGGAAAGAGATGGCAGCCGTCAAAATTCGATTTCATGGGATAAGCAAATACTGTAAATTTCCGATATGCCCATGATGATAGTAGAGATCCTAATCTCGAAGGGTGGCATTACGGACAGTTTTCATAAGTGAGATAACTCTACAGCACACTGTCCAAATTTACTTTCCATCGATCGTATGAGGTCCGTAAGTATTAACCCACATTTCTTGTCTTATCGACCGGTTGCTCGGCTATTTCCGTCTTCGACTGTAACTATGTGGTTATATAAAGCAACTTTGGCCACATGGCCATCAAATATTAATTCTAGGTAAGCAGGCGACAAATTTCTTTTCTTCGATTTCTTGCGGCGCGCTTTCGGGTGTACTAAAAGTATGCGGCCATATCTTATCTCGATTCAAAGTAAAAACTATGTACATACGTCGGTATGACCCCTTTGGCGCACCGATAAGCCGTGAGCAAGCTTCTTGACTTGGAACCTGTCCGGGTCATAAGTCCCACAAATAGAGGTTCCTTGCGCAGAAGGTAAAGCTTGCAAGCTACCTACTGTATGACAGACTGGCACTCTCACCGAGCTAAGTTTGGAGCCTTCCTTTATGCGTGGTAGTGCACTGTCTAGTACAGTCTTTACTTGACGTTGTTGCCTACATTGTTTTGGGCATATTTTTACTTTATGACTAGCGCGACACAGTTTTGCAACTTTATAAGTACTTCCCCACTGATAGCGCATCGATAGCTGGAGTATTGCGTTTGCACATGTTACCGAACAGGGAAATCCAAGCGCAAGTAGGGCTTACGAAAGATCTCTCTTCTTGACTAACCAGTGCCAATGCAATTTTACATTGAACCGCCCTTTTCGGGGGATTACGAGCACGTAAAATTGATTAAAAACTACGTGTTCCGATTGTAAAACGTATTCAAAACTGAATTTTTGTAGGGTTCGGAGTGCGAAAGAGGCCAAACAATGCCTCGTTCCGAATCGGGGTGAGAAGTCCACCGAAAGGGAATGCCAGGCGAGGGCAGTAAGGAAAGCTCGTCAATAAAGAAATAATAATTTCCGCTCCAGGTGAGTTGATTTTCAATTTCCGGACAAGTGGAGGGAAGCGCAGAATGTTCCACCTCCCGCAACAGAAATGCGATTCAAGAGATTAAAGGGCCAAAGGTCGTGGACCGCTAAAAAGTCACACACAGCCGAGCACATTTCACCTGCGGCAGCTTGCAATGAAAAATCGTTTAATGACACCATTCACACAGTCGGCTCGGCTCAGTTCAGTTCAGTTCGGTTCCGAGGGTTCCGCGGGCTCCCTGGGGGCTGAGCCCCCATCCAGGCCCTTTTGACTAGGCAGCCTTGCGCAGTCACTTCGACAGAGTCGGTCTGCCAGTCTGGCGGTCCGTCAGCCCGGTGGGAAAACGGCCATAGGCAACAATTGCAGCGTGAAAATGGAGCAGCATTTGTGAGGTGGACTGCGGGGGAAATGGAAATGCAAAGGAGTGGGAGAGTCACAGGGAAGGGTGGGAAGGACATTCACCGGCAGGCAGCATCATTTGTCAGGCTCTTGGCACGGCAATTAGATGTGCCGCGTCTATTTCTATTTCTACTGCAATTTCAATCCAGTTGAGCCTCTGGAGGAGCAGAGTCTGAAAGACAGCACTTTCAGAAGAGAGTTTCCGGCCCTCCGCCATGCTTTCAAAATCTTCCCCCATCAATCATCGGGAAGGGCATATAATCTATTAAATTGTCGTTGAAAACTGCATATTCGCCATCGCTCAGTACTTCCTAGAAGGTCCTGGAAAAACTTTTCCTGATGGCGACACCTGCGGGCAAAATAAGACCTTAGTGGGGACTGTACTCGAGGTGCGCTGACTTCTTTATATACCATTCCAATTTATAGTATATGCGATCGCCAGAAGGTTGTTTTAATTTAGAGCCGTCCATAGCCCCCGATAAGATATATAGGGGCGTACAACGTTGTTGCCGCGTTCCACTTTTAAAGAAAGATTTCGATTTATGATTAGGCATTTGGACAGAGGCAAACACACTATGCACCCAGCGTAGAGATAGCGTGACTCGATTGGAGCTTGGGGCTGATAGGTGGCCGGGGCAAAGTTCGGAAGGTGTAAATGCTCCCCCTCCTCGAACAAACACTGGTCCCTTCGCATCACAGTCTAGCCCTTTCCAAACGTTTGCTAATTGTCCATGCATCTCATGTGTCAATTTCGCATTTGGCCAGAAATTTTAATCAATACACAAAAACCGCACGAAAGTCAACCAATGCCCTCACCGAAGCTAATAGGCGTGGTCACGCCCATCGCCCGCCAACCACTCACCTATGGCCGGAGTTCGCCGCCCACCACTGGGCGGGAGGCCGAGGAGAGAGGCAGACACTTTCGAATGCCGCAGCACGTAGAGCTCGTTAGACATTTTCTTAAGCTAATATTTTCACAGCGCACAGCGAGCACGGACATCGACGGGAGCAAGGATTGGAGGAGGCAGTGGCGGCGGTGGAGGACGGCCAGCCAGGAGGAGATTATTCAAATGATTGGAAATTATCATGTGCTTGCATCCATTTTCGGGGCTGCCAGTTGCCGGGCTGCAAGCCCGCTGCTCGGTGCTTCCTGGTCCAGGTTCGGTGTGCAAACAACAAATTGCATTTGTCATCTGCTGCATAAATAACGAGATAATACCGTAACATAATAACTGTCAGTGGGAGCCCTTCCAACAGCGATGCAATCGTGAATCGTGGCTTAGGGAACTCGATGCCCAGTTCTGAGCCCAAAGTGTAACAGACGGGCTATTTGAATTCTGTTCCGATCTTAACGACTGTCACCTTTCTCAAATCGAGATGAATCCGTTTCTTACCAAACCTAAAAATCTTCAAGAAAAGATATGATAGATATTTAACCAAACAAATTTGTCTTAGAAAAATGTAGTCCTACCCTTTATTGTAACTCTTGAACAAATCGAAATAGAGTAAAATACTCGGAATTATATTGGTAGGTTTACCTTTTAAGTTACAAACTTAAAAGGCGGGTGTTCTAGTTTTTAGCACCTTACACCCACTGAGTAACAACGTTTTTCTGGCTCAGAAAGGAAAGCGTGTCACGGGCACATCTCCGCAGTACCAGGCGATAAGTCCCCGCCCGGGTCTTTGGCATCCCCGCCCCCGCCAAGGTAATCTACTCGCACGTGAGCGGCCCTCACTCTGTCAGTGGGCGACAAATGAGAATTTGTATCGTCGATTTGCATATTTAATCAAAATTAACATGACCGATAAAATCAATTACACTCACAGACACAAGCGGGCGCTTACAAGGCAGCACTGCATGTGCGAGTGCAGACACAGATACAAACACAGATACGGCGCAGACACAGGCGCACGCACACAGGAGCGCCAATTGCATTAGAACATTTCGTCCTGCGCCGCTCGTCCCAACCCACCTCGCCCGGTGTCGTGTTCGCTTTTCGGTTCGTTTGGCTCTCCAAATCCAAATCCTTTGCCGGGGAATCTACGACCATGTCTCGCCGGCAACTGTGTGTAAGCTGCAGTGCCCGTGCCCCTGCCCGAGCCCGCCCCTCATCCGCATCGGCAGTGCTGCATTGTCACAGACACCTTGCCCCTCGAAGGGCCGCTCAAAAGGCTTATGCTGTCCAACATGCTTAAATTGTTTCTTGCTGTCACACTGATTTTACTCGATTTATTTCATTTCGACTTGGCTGCTGCTCGACTGCTGCGCACTCTGAATTTATTTTTATGCCCTGCACTTACGGGCTTTAAAATCCAAATAAATACTCCGAGGGCCCTCGAGGTGGCCTGAGATGGCATTTAAATTTATTTAATTGCATTTCACATGCAATCCTCCCGAACTATGATATTCTACTCTCCCACACTGTTTGAAGTCCTTTAACACGCATAAATATTCATTGGGTTACCTAGACCACTCACCCCAACCCCTGTGCCGGCCCAAGGCGAATTCCATGCATTTAATTAAGTTTTCAGTGCCCTTATCCCTGGCCCTGTCCCGTCTCTAAGCAGGTCCCAGTTCAGTTGAAATCCGAAAGGTAAAGTTGATTTTTCTGTTCAATATTTTCTCGGCAGACAAATTAACGCCAATTGCCAGGAGCCTTTGGACCCGTGCAAATCGGATGCCTGCAGGCGGTGGGCGGATTGTGGGAGGGCCAGCGGGAGGACTACGAGCTACGAGCTGCGAGCTTTCATAAATTCGCATTGATTGCGTTCAATTAAAATTCAGTTATGCTCCGACGGCGTTTGGCAGTTGCAAGGGAATATTTTAATTAATTTTCACGCGCTCAGCATAAAATTTTCGTTGCCAAACCAGGAGCAATGTGCGTATTGCGATGTTGATGTCGCTTCAATTATTTGAACTTACAGAGTTTGTATCTGACATTCATTTAGTTGGGCCTTTCGCACAAAACTGTCTCTTGTCTAAGCGTTAGTTATAATTTATTTAAATAGTTTATTGATAGTTATCAGGCGGAAAATATAGCTCAAATGAACAATATTTGACAATCCGAAAGTGGCCACTGAAGTAGTTATATGGTCATAAGGCAGGGTTTCCATACCTAAAACAATATAATTAGTAAATATAAGTTGTAAATAAATAAATTTAACAATATGTATTGTCTCTCTGTGTGAACTTTTAAAGCACTAAATTTAAGATTGTCATGATTTTACAGCAAAAGGATATATTAATCCTTGAAAGTGAGTTGAATTAAAGTGCATTCTTTCTGTTAAAAGTTATTGACTCACCCAAACAAAAGTTCACAACCCACAGGCTAGTTCTCTTGACACTCACATTGCGTAGTCGTGAATTGTATAAATATTAACAGTACCATCACACTTATATTTTAAGAGTTAAGATTAAATAAGTACCGGCACCACTGCCTCTTGCTCGAACCGCTTGCTTCATTCACTGTTGACGGCAGCTTTCTCCCAAACAAATTGAAGTTTCTAAGGTCTTGGTATGCAAAATTTATCAAATTTCAGCTGCTGGAGTCCGCGGGTGCGGGTGCCCCCGGCGTTTAACCTAGTTTTATCCTTACTGAGAGTAAGCGTCGAATGACTCCTCATTTGTGGAAATCCGATGTCCCTTTTATAAGTAATTTCAAAAACAAGACAAGACCAAAATGAGAATGATTGTTCCGTTGTTAATGGGTTTGTATGCGCCCCTTTTTGATTTTAGTATCTTGTGGAAAAACCCGCTAGTTTAACAGAAAATCAACAAAAACAGTTTTGAAAGATTATAGTTTCTAAACAACTAATGCTGGAGAGCTGAGCTATATGTCTCTGAAAAGCTAATTTAATTTTCCAAATACTCTCATTTACTGAAATTGTCTGAATATAATAGATTTAGAGTTAAAACAAAACGTTTTTTCAAAACCAGTTTTTGACTGTTATTCGACACGCATCAATAAAATATTCATTAATTCCGAGAGCCCGAAGTATTTGGCTTAAAAGGGCAGAATGAGATCCTTTTAGAAAGTTTATTTATTCATCCGAATAAACAAGCGTAATGCTCGTCACTATAGTCGATATCACGACTTTTGTAACCTTTACCCTGTTAAGAGGTGTTTTTGTTTGATACAAATATGTACACAAATGCCATTCAACTTCAGCGATAGTTGTATACTTATTTTCTTCCCTGTGCACCTTAATTTCGAACCCTATAACTGATGGAGGTTTCAAATTATATTGGCGGAACCATGAAAAGGCGAAAGTAGGAGGGGCAAACACACTCCTCGCGATTTATTGCAGACCTTCAGGCACAAAAGTTATTTTTCGCAAGGACTTTAAACGGACTGTTGTTTCGAGTCTTGAAGCTCTGCTCCCTTTTCCCGCCGGCAGGCCACCCCATTTATATCCATCTATCTATCTGTGGCATTCATCGACATCATCATCAGCCCAGGCCAAGCCGCCCCATGGATACTTTGTCTAGCATTTCAATTGGCAAACACACTCGAGCTCTGGGAGCTACATGAGTTTAGAGTCGGACGGGAGCAAAAAGACACCGCACACGCCGCTAAAGTAAACAACCACCCGGTTCGCGTCCAGGTCCGCGCCCTGGCAGAGCCCGAAAGCCTTTCATCTACTTCAGTGCTCAAGTAGCAACAACAGCACGGTACGCAAACAAGACGGAGCCAACAAGAACCGAAGTGCGATTTTCGAAAATGGCAAAAGTATGTTTTTCAAATCTGACTTTTCAAGGCCAACCCGTCACCGCAACAATTGCGCTGAGAACTGGGCGGTGGGTGGCGTAAATGCAATGCAAACTTTGACGAAAGTCTGCTTTTGGGGCAAATTGCCGCCATGCGACGACTGAATGTCAGATGTTGATTTTTCAAATTATTTGCAGGGTCTCCCGAAAATGATGATGCCTTAGCGAAGATGACTTCGGCAAGACATTTGCCACAAACTCTTTGCGTAAAATAAACACAAATGTGAATACAGCCTTGGAAATGTGGACGTTTGGCCCGGCGGCTTTTCGAGAGGCAGTTGGTGTTTATTCTAAACTTTGCCCGGCTCAGTTTGCCCAGCCTCGTCCGTCATCTACTGGCTCCAAGGGGTAAATTTATAGTTTTAGTTGCTAGGCTCGGCCCGACGGTTTCATATAGCACACAACTAATAGGTTTTCTTTGGGCGTAGACTTAGCCAAACTCTTCTGTTTGGTCTGGGCAAATTTACTTGGCTTTCTTGTCGTGCTTCTGTTTGGAGCCAAAGTCATATATGGAATTTTGTTTATAAATAGTTTAAATATACTCGCGGTTTGCTTGAATGAAAACTTTACAGACTCTGAAGGGAATGTACTTTTGGATTTCCTTGAAATTGAACTGCTGGGCGTTGCTTATGAAACGTAAACAAATTACTACGGAAATAAGCGGATGGGATTAAAACGTAAAAAACCACAGTGATTAATTAAGCACTCGGAAAAGTTGTCCCCGCTGCTCGCTAATTAAATAATTCACCAAAAGTCAAGCATGGCGCTAGGCTGCAGGCAACTTTTTCCTCTCAACGCTATCCTGCTTTTTATTCTGTTTGCAGCTAATCTATGCAAAGTTGGCAGCGCTCGAAAAAACTATTATGGAATTTCATTGAAAGTTGCAGTCGAAAAGTCGCGAGTAAAAAATCCTAACGAAGGACAACAAGAGAACCGAAAGTTTTCCCGGTCATAACGAGTCAAAGTTACAGTTCAGTTGATGAACTCGCAGCTCGGCGTCCGGCGCGGTCACACATGCTCCGATGAGGAAACTGGACCTCCCCACCGGGCTTTACGGAAACCTGTCAATTTAAGCCGCTTAGGGGGACAGAACCCTTTTTTGGGCAGTCTGCATTCGCTGGCGGTGCGTATGCGCAATATTTATGCATATTATTTTCCGTTTCTGTTTACTGCTCTCGTAATCAAAATTTACATATTTGGGCTACCCAAATTAATTATAATGCCACCACAATCTCAGATGCATTAAAAGGCTACGGCAGAACCGGGAACAAGTGAAAGGGAGATTTATTTTTATCAGGGCTGCGGCACCAACAATTTCCAAATGAGTTAGACCCTGTTTGACCCTCGGCAAATTTGTAACTTGTTATGAATTCAATAACTTACAAAAGGCCTGCCTGAGTCGAATGGTGTTTCCGACCCTACAAAGTATTTATATTCTTGACCAACACCAATTTACGAGTTTAAAAGCTTAAGAATTAAATTTTCCCAGGAAACCTAGCAAATTGATTGAATTATCTGCGTCATATATTTTTCAAGATATTTTCCTATATGTCTTGTTAAAGAATTAATAGTTATATTCGTCGGAAAGTATGTAACAGTCGATCTATCCATGTCCGTCTGTCCGTCAGTCCGTATGAACACTGAGATCTTGGAAACTATAAGAGATAGAACTGTCTTACTTGGCATGCAGATTCCTGGGCTTTCAGCGGGGTGCCACGCCCACTCTAACGCCCACAAACGGTTAAAACGCTTAAATATAGCTTTGCTGCTCAAATATCTCCATTTCCCTGTTGCTTCCTTAAACTGAGTAACGGGTATCTGATAGTCGTGGCACTGGACTATAGCGTTCTTCCTTGTTTTAAGACTCGACAGGCTATTTTAGTCAAACTTTAGCTCAGCTTTAATTTCATAGTGTAAAAAGAAAAATCAGAAACAGACTTAATTTCCGATGCCCTTCGGATTCGTCAGACATATATTGTTTTGGAATACTTTGTTATAATCGGCAGGCACAGAATTTCCAAAAAAAAAACAACAAAAACAAAATTATGCTAGCAGGAACCTGCAGAACTAGGACATTCAAAATGGTGTTCGTATCCCTGGCAGTTCAGCTTGGGGGCGAGGGCATAAAGAGAGAAAGTCATGAATACAAAATGTGCCGCAGCTTTTGGTTTTGCGGCTCAGTTGGCCGTTCCTCTCCCCATTTCATTTGGATCCCACCCCTCGCGCCGGTCTCACACATGGCAAAACTCATTTCATGGGTCACGAGCTACAATCGTCTCAGTCGGGAGGTCGGGGGTCGGGGCCGACAGAAACTGGCCAAAAATTGATTATGGCAGCCACACTGCACTGCCAAAAGGACCCCGCCCGTGAAAAAAGGAAGCACAGCCGAGCAACTATCATCAAAATCCTATTAGTTGGATCTCTGGCCACGGCCGGCCTTTTTGGCTTTGTCCTTGTCCAGTTGCCTGCATTTTGTCAGCGTTTATTTGGCAAATTAATTCCCCAAAAGGTAAGCCAAACTTGCGATTTGAAACAATCAGCGGCCCCCGACAAACTCCTTTCCTGCCCACTCAACTCCACGGTCTTTTGTCCTTTTTGCTACAGCTGCAGCTGTTGTTTGCCCCAACAGAAAAAAACAGACCGACAAGGAGTCTCCCAGAGCAGCATTCTGGCCAAAAAGGGGTCGCAGGACTCGGCGCTAATGGGCCCCTTCGAAAGGGACAAGGGCTACGCTGCTGGGAAAAAGGAAAGCCCGGACACACAATTTGTGACAATTCCTTTTTGCGGATTAATATTTGCTCTTCCCCACCGGGGAGCTCCCTCACCAGTTGCGCCTTTATTTGTCTCGCTGCCTTTTCCTGTTTGCCACTCCACTTCATGCAAATTAACTTGCCAGAAATTTGGCAGGATTTTGCAGCCTGGGAAGCCTGACTTCGAAGGGGAATTAAAGCCAGACGTTAGGACGCGTTATGAGTTTTGAAGGACACCCAAAAACGACCCTTTATAGACTCCTCGGGAAGCTGCTCTGACTGCCACCCAAAAATGCTGCTTCATTGTTTTAGGACTTAATTATACTGCCGGACTCAATTCGGCAAATCGGTCAGCATTCCATTCTTGGTGATTATATTCTGATAAGCCAAATGGGTTGCTCATTTTCAAAGTTTTTAATAAGTTCCCGAGCCAGAAATTCATGGCAGTGGCTGGCACTCACTCTCAAACTCGCAAAATATACGTATGTATATTTCGGACTGAGCCTAGCTGAATACGCCGTTCTAGAACTATTTAAAGAAATGATTTCGATAAATGCGCTTTCTAGCTCCTCACAACTTAGCTCGCTGCCTTTTTAAAACGGACCAAGAAAAAAAACTGCTGCCTTCTCGAGGAGCTTTTCTTACCTACTTTTTAGAGAGGCTCTCAAGTGGACTAGACGGGGCTGCTTTGACAACTATCCTGATATATGGGTCTTAGCCGGCCACGTCCGAACAAGTCTTGGTTTCCGGGGCCTAAGACCCCGCTTGACGGACAGTAATTCCCTTGAACTTGTTGGCCCCTGCGCCCTAGTTGTTCTGGCAGTTTCCACCTGACGACTGGCTGAGTTAGGGTTATTTTCCAAGTCGCCAATAGAACTGATTGTGCACGATGTGTTGCAACTTGCAGCCCGAACGGCAGCCACTGCAGTAGTCAAGTGTCAACATCGGCACACTCCGCACTTGCGTGACTTGTGTTCATTAAAGACTTTCCCCGGGCTTCCTCCGCAGCCATCCGACCTGATCCGCTGCGATGCTGAGATCGATGACGAAAGAAACTGGGACTGCAGCAGCAGACTGCGAGCGCTCAGCTGGCGGACTACTGTTCTCTGGGTGGCCGACAATTGGCCAACTAACCAGCGGTGCGCGATAACGATGCCGATGGGATTGCGAAATTTTCACAAGCCACTCGAATCAAGTTTTTCCGCCAAACGAATGCCGCGCAGAAAATATGAAAATCGCAAGTGGTTCCATTTAGTTTCCATTTGCTGCTCGTTGACGCTGGTCGGCATTGGGCAGAGCGGTCAGTTCCTCAAATAGTGACCCCAAAATCGGACAAACACGACGATGGCACTCTTGGAACGCATTGTGCTGCTGGTGGCATTGGCCACTTGCCTAGTTCGAGGCGACGATGGGTTTTTGACCGAGCCGCGTAAGTGCCGCCTGCCCCGGAATCGAAAGATCAGCAGCGGGGGATGTTGCAATACTCTCCACCCAATACCCATTCCTAGTAGTCATTAGCGCTGCGAACCCCTGCGACACACGTCCTTGAAGAGCTTAACACTCCTCTGTCTTGGCTAACACACATTTGTGACTAACTCGCTTAGCTCGAACTGGCTGTCGAATTGCGCCAAAACATTGCACCACTAAACCGGATTTGTTTCTCTGAATTCTCTGTGTGCATTTTGTTTGCCTTACTCGCACTCGCACTCGAAACTGATCGACACTCATACGAATTGAACTGAACTGAACTGAACTGAACAAACTTCTAATCGAACCGCAGCAGATTACATCAAAGAGTGTAGGATAGCAGACAAGGACTTTGTGAACTGCTCGACCCACAGCATCCAGCAGCTGTTCGACAAACTGAACGATGGTGGGTACCCTATGGTGGTCCTAAGGAGACGGTTCTGTGCTGACAATCTGGTCCCGATTCGCAGGCATTCCCGGGCTCACCAGCATCAAGAGCTTCGACCCCTTCTATCTCAACCGCATCCGGATCACCCAGGGCAACAGCAACGCGATTAACCTCAAGGTGGAACTGGCCAACGTCAAGATCATTGGCTTCGGGCACACGAACGTCTTGGAGAGCCAGTGAGTTCCAAGTTCCGAGTTCCGAGTGCCGAGGCAATGCACAATCCACTTTTTCAGGGTGTTCAAGAAGGACTACAGCTGGAAGACCACCTTCACGCTGCCCGAGATGAAGCTCCAGGCGGACTACAGTCTCTTCGGTCGCATCCTGCTTATCCCCTTGAACGGCAAGGGGCAAGTGTTCCTGGACGCGGAGAACATGACGGTGACCATGCACACGAAGACGCGGCTCTACTCCAAGGGCGGGTTCACGTTCTACAACGTGACGAACCTGCGCGTGGACTTCAAAATGGACGGCCTCAAGTCCTACTTCTCCAACCTGTTCAACGGCAACAAGCAACTGGGTGAGTACCCGTGTCCAAGTACCCAAGGCCCCACTCACCCATGACCTTCTGAACTTGTCCGGCCGCAGAGGACAGCACCAACAAGTTCTTCAACGACAACTGGCGGATGCTGGCCGACGCCCTGTACACGGTCATCACCCAGACCATCGAGGACATTCTCCTGGACGTGCTGAAGAAGATATTCCACTTCATTCCGGCCAACTTCTTCGTGAGCGACATCCCGACGCCGGAGCAGCTCTATGGAAGGGCTAAGCCGAAGCCGAAATGAGGAAGTTGTCCGTGAATCTGGGCGTGGGGATCTGGGGAAAGGTAATGCTGTAGTCCAGCCAATAAAGTCGTGGAGAAACTGAAGCCACCCTTTGGACCAGCTCGCGTGGGGGGCTTGCAAAAAGGTTTCCCGAAGGCATTAGTGTCGGTCAGCTGTTGCCTTAGTCTGCTGTTGCAATAGTCGTCTATGGGAGCATTGAAAAACTAAGGGCGGCACCTTAATCAGACATTGTTCGGCCGGGTCCTGCAAATATATCAGGATAGACGTCACTCCGCAGACAGTCTGAAAACGACGGCTGGCCGCCTCCCCGATAAAAAGTACACAGACCTCGCGCTGCACAACTGCACTCTGCAAATAAGGCTGTGCCCCGCGAGCTGGGCGAGCGGTGAGTGCGGATCCCCCGCGGGCAACCGCACATATGGAAAAGTCAAAACCGGAACCAGAAGCAGAAATAAGGGCGGAGCCGCGTGTTCAAATTAATTGCCGCAAAAACAGGCCCAGACCCCAAATTAATTCGCATTTTTTATGCACACTTTTCTTTTCGGCCATTGCGCTCGTAGCCTGCCAATAATTTGCTGCAACTGCTGATGCTGCAGCCGCAATTAAAACGTTTGGCGCAGCGGCAACCATTACAAATGCCAACAATTAGTTTAAATTTAATGCGCACTGCGTTTTCGCCATTTTAGTTGCACAATTCTGCGGTTTCCCATTCCTTTCCCGCCCTTCCTTAGCTTCGAGCTTTGCTTTTTTGCGACTGCGAGACGGGCCAAAACCAAAGCGACAAATCCCGTGCGTGATTGCAATAAATTCGCGGGCTCCTGGACCGAGGGCAGCCCCGAAATGCAGTTTTCCCACAAGGTAAACAAACAAGAGCACGATTCGGGCCCGCAAAGTGAGGAGGGCACCCGGGAAGACCACCAGTTGACAATGGGCAGAGCAGAGCCAGAAGACAAACACGAAAGGAAAAACTATGCCCCTAGTGGGTTGTGCCGGTGCGAAGTGCGGAAACAGTCGCCGTCGCCGAAAGTATTTCAATATTCCCAGCCAATGTTGTTCAATATTTGCTGTGACTGTGCACCGGTCCTCGGAAAAGGGGTTCCCCGCCTCTGCTGCCTGCATTGCTCAGCCTAAAAGTCTGCACCGAGTGGTTTAAGGTCCGCACACAAACCTATCTTTAAAATTGAAATGCATCTTTATACGATTTATTATCTGTGGTACTTTTTAATCGGTGCTGAGGATTCATTGTCATTGAGCAACGAGATAAAACTCTGGTTCAGTGACTGATATTGTACACACTCTAACTTTGTTTTTCTGCAAATTAACAGGCACTCTTTTAGGTGCGAGCGCATATAAGCTGTTGTAAAACTATTGTAATTATACTTGCTGTTCTACACAATTAATTGATTCAGTATTTGGACGAAAACAAAGCTAAATATCATCTTACTTCGACGCTGAACGCCTTATTTGCTTGATTCTTGACTAACTGAGAATGCGTACTTTGAATGAAAAATGCTGCTTTAAATTGAAATCTAATGACACAAAAGTTGTATCGTTCATAACATTCCCTACCTACGTACTACATTTCGTCAATGTAAATTGTCTCATTTTATCCAACGACAGTCTGTCAAAGCCACCTAATTTACTCTAATTTGTAAAACGTTTTAATATTAAGAGTTTTCTTTTTTATAAATAAACAACCGATAAAGTACTGATTTCATTGTGTTATTGACTTTCTTGACTGTCACAAATCTGCGGATTTTACGAGTTTAACTTCGTTATAGGACATATGCGGGTAAACGAGTATACACAGGTCAAATTGGCCGTTCCATAGGTCAATTATTTCATTGGTGTACTTGCGCAACTAATTTGTTTTGTGTATAAAAACCCAAGGGCATCAGAACATATAATCAACCTCCTCTTACTGAACTTTCCGATTGTACAGATATTCGCTTAAATAACGGCCCCATTAGAAGCCATAAATTAAACATTTAATTATAATGTTCACTGCTCTAGGCAAATTAATTAATACATAATTTCGAATTAAACGCTGTCATTTCACAAGGGTTAATTCTCCAGCAGCAGCAGCGCGGCAACATACCATGCGACATCGGCGTAAAAATGTGCCACATAGGAGTGCATGAACTTTAAAGCCCGAGTAATACGAATTTATGGCCAAATAATTGCAATCTCATTAGGACACTCGGCCGGCAAACCGAAACACGGACATGACACCAGCTCCAACCGGGCCAATTTGCCATGTTAAAATAAATATTCCCATTTTGTGAAATATTTAACAATAATTGAGCGTAAAATAATCGCCCGGCCCACAGCCCCGCCCGGCAGGAGATAAAGCCGTGGAAGGACCCAGACACGGTCAGCTCCAAAACTGCGCTCCCAGCCAGCAACGTCCTGCATCCTGCAGTGCAGCATCCAGCAGCCAGCTCCCAAAGGCCGAGTGCGTTAATTGCAGTTGCCGTTGCACAGGACACGGATTGCGGCGACAGCGACAATTGTAATTAAATAGACACCACACAGGACCCCTTCCCACACTCGGCCCTGCAGCTGGTGAAGTGCGCCGGACGATGGCACGGGGCTCGGGGTGTTTCGATTCATGGACGTTGGGGACCAGGCTATCCTGGCGATTTGTGTCCATATGCCACGGCGAAGAGTTCATTTTCGGATTATAAATAGAAGAAATTATGGGGACAAACTGAGGTAGTCGTAGACTTTTATGGCACACTTATGTATGGCAATATCAAGTGCAACCATTGGTTTCTGATGTTCTCACGAACTGAAAACTAACGTATTCCTGGGTGTCACGGTAATCGGTTACAATTAACTTCCGCCCGAAAAGAAAATCTTGGTTTCACAGAAACCGGTTCGAAAATAAGTAGTTAAGCCAACCAAACGTAGGCGCCCCTGATTACACCAAAAAGTAACTCACTTTCATAGGTCAGCAAGCCCACTATGCAATCGAGTTTCTCATTTATTCAAGGTAATTGAGTGGTTGGCATTTTGCATATACACGTAGGTGGGGAATAGAACGACCCGGCTTGTGGTTCGCTGGCCATTTTCGAGCTCCACCGCATTAACGCTAATCTCGTAAAAATAAACAACATTTCGGGCCAATTCGATGGTAGGCCATTAGGCCAATTGCTGGTCATTGTCATTTGGATCGCGCAGATTTGAATGAACGGGGTGGGAGAAAGAGCCCCCCGCCAGCACCATCAATATTCCGAGTGTTTGGATTATTTGCGAAAATTTGTTGACACACAGACCGCCCCAATCGCGAACGGAACAAGCAATCAAGGAGCGGCAGCAGCTTAGCAGACTTCCGCCAAGGATAACGGGCGGCGCCCAAGGATGCCGCTAGCAGACGCACCGCCCTACAGGATTTTATTTACACCTTCTGCGAAAATGTTTACACTTCAACAGGCAACGGCAATAAGAAGAGGGAAGCCGCCCACCTCTGCGCAGGGAGCTGCTGAAATGAGCAATATGTAAACCTCCAGGACGCCAGAGGCAGAATCCCAAACAATTGAAAGTGGATTTCCACCTGGCGAAAAATTACTCAAACAGAAAGCCAAAAAAACTCATAAAAATTGGGAAAATGCTAACGGCCCTTGCATAATGCCGGGTTGTAGGAGGGATGCGAACTAGGACCACGGAGGCCGGGGCGGAGCGTTGTCATAGCGTAAATTTATGTAAAAATTTATAGCAATTGCAATAAGTTCGTCGTCGCCTCGCCGTCAGCACTAAGGGGCATACAATTTGCGTGCAGGACCAAATAAATTCCTTCAATTCAAGCCAGTTCTTTATGCGCATTTTAAGTGCGAAGCGAGGAGTCGGATCTCCCGGGGGCTCTTCCCCGGGAATAGAGTCCCATTGAGGGACTGGCTTTATTTTATGAAGCAGGAGATACCACTTTATTTTAAATGCATTAAGAACTTTGGCAAAAACTGATTACGAAATTTGCTCAGCCTTTGTTTGCCCAGCGCTTCATGATGTCTGAACCCGAGCAGGGCAAAGCCAATGATGTATAAGTCAGCGATGCCAGGACTGTGGAAATTAACTCCCAGCTGCAAATGCCTTGGAGTGCAAATATTGAGCTGAGTCTAAGGATTTTGCCTGCCTCAATCTTCAACTACTCGACTCCCCAACGACTTGCAAGAGGAAGGAGGACTTCATAAGACTTGGAAAACTGTTGCCCACTGCCGTCGCCCGTTATTTTTGGCAATCTGTTTGTTTGCCGATTGTCTGTCAGTTATGCTACTTATGCCCCGTCCTTTATTCCCAGCAGAAGTCCCTGGGCTCGTCCTGATTTAATAAGAATCCATTTCCCCCGCGCCTCCTACCCATCGCAATTAACATAATTTTTATAAGTGGATCTTCATAGTTGAGCAATCTTTGGCTCGCGGCGTTTCTGGAAACTTTAAGTTTCAATTCACTTAAGCGTTTGCGAAGCGAGAAACTTTCGCCGGGCCGTTGAACCCAGGACAGTCGAAGTGTTCGCGATAGGTCTTCGCATATTCAGCTGTTGGACCCAGTGAGACTGCAAATATCGTTTGACGCCCCTTCGCCTTTCTTTTTTCAGACATTGCTTGCCGGCCGAGGGCGTCATTTGCATTCCACTTGAGTGTGGGGCAAAATTCTGATTTCGATTGCAGATCGCCGCCAGGCGACTTTGAAATGAAATCCGGCCAGGCTTTGCTAACCTACAGAACGGGGATCGGCCTACCTCGATTTCGGGGTTAAGGTCTGCCCGAGACCCAATTAAAATGTAGGAGGAGTCGCTGGCACTGAGTTATGATGTAATCAAGAGAGAAGTCAGCTCGAAGTGACAATGAGCAGGTCAACGAACCCGCCAAATCATAACTGAAAACTGTCTTTCATAATAACCAATAGTCAGCGATGGTGCCTTGGACTCTTCGACACTCATTAATATTCCCTGCTCCTTTCTATCGGTTAGCATATCTAACCCAATTTCGCGGTCCCCCATTTCAAGTCTTCCCCTGGGTAGATCGGGACTCAGAGTTAGCTCGACTCGACTTTTTTTCTGGCATAATGTCTGAGCCGGTTATTCCAAAAGAACTCTATTCAAATGCAATTTGGAAACGGATTTTAACCGGCAATGGCAATAGAATCGCGGTTTATTTGAGCACCTGATGGGAATTTAAGATGTGTGGCCACCCCTGCTCGGAAATCCCAGCCCGAGAACCCAAATCAATCTGCGACAATGTGACAATAATAATTGATAACCTTAAAGCCGAAAAAACTGCGGGCTCGCTTCCATTTTATTCGTTGGAGCTGACTTTCGATAAACGCCGAAGGTGAAGCGAACGAAATAAATTCAATAAAAGTCACTCAAATGTCGATAAGTGAAATGCGTACACAACAACAGCAAATATAGAAAATAAGCAACAGAACAGGGCAGGACAGCAAAAAATTACCATTTTTATATAACAAATTTAATTTCGCCGATTCAGCCGATACGAAAATTGCATACATTTCATTCAGTCACACATCAAGGGGCGAGAGGTTGGCGGTTTTTCGGCGGAGTAAGGGACTTTTATTGACCCTAAACTGAGGCCATCGGCTCAATAAGCCCCCATATAAGGCTGGGGGTTTTTAGACCTAGTGCCGACCGCTTCAGTTTCTGTTACCGTACCCATTATTCAAAGTAACGCTCTGACGTGTACTGTTCGCGCAATTAAGTTCGCGCCCGAAATGATGTACTGAGCGGGAAGCTCAAAGGAGCCGCTCTCCTCTAAGTTATTGCACTTTTCTACGGAAGATTTATCGCCGGTTGAGGGCGATACTCCGCTTAGATATACGTATAGTGTGGGTAAAGAAGTTCGCCTTTTTCTCACTCATCAAGTGACTCATGGGCCTCAACGCGACTTTAGCTGCTGTCAACGACTCTTCGTTCGAGCGATGTGCAGTGCATCCTTAATTACAGAAACGCGGGAGGAGATGGGAGTACCCCAAAGATTGCCCTTTCTAGGACTGTGCTCCAGAAAACATTTTAAATATTCGCAAGTTTTTATTATAGCCCCAAACTCGTGCGAAAAGTTCCTACTACTTCGGTTGCATGCCTTATTACGTGGCATGTTTGCTTAATTCGGTGCAGTTAAACAAGGACCAACCAAGCGGCTCTGCACTGAGAAAATGGGGATCTTAGGTTAAGAATAGAATATATTTCGCACACCCTTTTACCCCTTGCTTCATTGATTCGACTCGGCTTTATCTTCTAATAATCCTATTGGCTTTAATCACATTTCTTGGGGAAAAAGGGCACAAGGAGTAAATAAAGCATACCTTGACGAAAATATAACGCTTAGTCTATGGGAACGACTCCCAGATACCCGTAACTGCCCCAAAGAGAGATAGCAAGTTACGAAAACAGGCTACTTAGCGGGTATTTCTGTTTTTGCTCTTAACATGTTAATGAATGGTCCGATTAGAACAATCTGCATATAAAACCCCAAACTCTAGCTTTTGTTGTTTCGAGATCTGGATCGGACATGATACTACATATGTCGGACAATTCAAGAATGCAATCTTAAGTTTCATGAGATATATCCCACAAACCAGACAAAATCCCTCTCAGCTGGCTGGTGAATCCCTTTCGGCCTGTCTTCGAGGAGGAGCATGTTAACCCTCGATTTTCCCCGGTGTGGAGTCTACGTAGGCTATCACCCCACGGAAATCGGTCCAATCAGCTCGCCAGTGTGCATCTGCAGGGAGCTCCGCTCCACACACTCTCTAAATCATTGTCGTCTGTTGCTCATCAAGCAGCCCCTACGACGCCATTATCGTCGTCATCAATTGCGCTGCCGGTGGCTGCCTGCAGACAGCTTGTCACCGTCGGGTAAACATGCAAATTTCGCAGTCGAGCAGGCAAACACGTGACGAGGCGACGAAGGAGGGGCCGGGGCGGAGGACAGGATGGGGCGACAATGACGACGTCAATCGTGCGACAAAAGGCATTTTGAATACTAAAACAAGGCGAACTTGGACGCGCCCCGCAGCTTTATTGCGCCTCCTCCGAGCACAGGACGCTCCGTACACAGAACACATATATGGTTTGCCCACCTCTCATCCGAGGCTGAACCGCTTGAGGTTGTCGAAGCCCTTGGACTTGTCGATGCGCCCGTGGATGGTGGACCGAACTATCATTCCGCTCTTGGGCTTCAAAATCACCAGGCCGAACCGGAACTTGGCCTCCGGCAAAAAGCTGGGCAACATCTCCTCGTCCACCTTGTAGTTGGAGAGGCTGTAGGTGCCGCTCCGGATAGGGCACTCCTTGAAGAGGTTGCCGTGCTTGAGCAGGTCTTCGTAGATCCCGCGCACCAGCGGATCCGAGTTGCGCTGCTTCAGTAACTTGCAGAAGTTGAGGGTGCGGTTGATCAGGGTGGAGAAGTTCCCCTTGTCCGTCTCCAGGCCAACGTCGACCACCAGCTGGACGTCCTCGATGTCCTCGAAAGTCTTGATTATTATGCTCAGCTTGGAGTCGCCAGACTCGTTCTGCAGGCTCACATCGATGTCCACGATCTTGTCGTTGGCCTCGAAGTCAACGTCCGTGAGGATGACCTTGAAAGAGCGCTGTCCCCGGCGGTTAGTCAAAGCTCCGACCCAGGCTTCAACCAGTCCCGCTCCAACTCACCCAGGCTTCGGTCGCGGGCGCGAGCACCACCAGAATTAAGGCCCAGGCACAGCAGCTTCGGGTTAACTCCTCGCGCATCTTGCTCCAATTATCCACTGGGACTGGCCCTTTTTCAATTAGTCACTATTTATATGAATGCAATTAAGATTAGTCAGGCCCCGATGGGCGCCAAAGTGCTCCGGACATTAGCCCACATGCGTGGGTGCGGCACGTGGCCATGGTGAATTAAGTCAACTAAGTGGATGGACTTTGGAAAAGCATTCAGCTGTTTCAATGCTAAGTCAATTTTCGATAAGATCGAACACAAATTCGCCCAGCCCATTTCCATATAAATAGAGCTCCGCCTGCCGAGAGCGGGCAGTGAAGTGAGATTACTGCACTAGACCCAAAATGTTGCTGTACACCCTGGTGCTGGCGCACGTCGTCCTTACCCTTTTCCATGGCTCCCTGGCTGAGGTGAGGGCTAATGGAGCACGCAGAGGATGCCATGTTCTGAAGACTAATCTCCCGACCTCTTTTCCAGAAAATGATGCGGCCAAAGTTCAAGGACATTAAGATCTGGAGCGACGAGAAGTTCGTCAGCCACAAGGTGGTCTACGACAGCAGCGACCCGCACCTGAATTTCAGCATGGAGGTTCACCAGGAGCTGCACGACGTGGACATCCATGTGGAGGCTCGCATCACCAACAAGCAGGACCCGCTCTACACCACCACTCTGAACACCACCCTGAACGTGTGCCGCATCCTGGGCTTCGCCAACAAGTCCCCGGTGGGCCGCTTTGTGCACGGATTCATCCGCGAGTTCGGCAACATCGTCGAGAACTGCCCCATCGCCAAGGTGAGTGGACTGGGTTGCTAGTGCCGCGGCTCCAGCTGACCCTCCATTCCCTTTCGGTCATGTTCTAGGGCCGATACCGTTGGCACCGCATTCATTTAAAACGTCCATTACAGGGCTCCTATTTCATCAACAAGTTTTGGTGGCCGGAGGACCCAACCACCGCCATCCTGCCCGAGCTGGAGTTCGAAATCGTCTGGCAAGCCATGCACCTTGACGCCAGCAAGAAGCGCACTCTGATCATGAACGATCACTTCGGCGGGGAGTTCGTCGTCCAGGACGTGAACAACCTCAAGCCCGGCATATTTGCAATGCTGCCAAAGATCGCCTAGATCCAGCTTCGTCGAGCGTCCCAATGGTATTTACTTAAAGTTATTCATGTGTCACTAGGTGTTTCCCAGAAAGCAAGCAAATAAAGTTGCCCCTTAAAGAGCAAATCTACCTAGGGCCTTAATGTGTAGATTGGTTTAAATACCTGTTATGGTTCGCGTTTGTTTTGGGTCGAATATATCACGATATACCCAGAAACCGGGAAGCCCGCATAAAATGATCTGTGTTTCGTCAACCTTCTAAGTCATTTCGAACTAAGATTCTCATATTATACAATAAACTCGCAAAAAATGATCTGTGTTTCGTCAAGCATCAAAGTCATTTCGAATTGCCATTTTCATATTATTCAATGACGGAATCTGGACGTGCTGCTCTCGAAATTTGACATCTGACGATTCGGGCTTTGCAGCCCTACCAAATCGAATTAAAATGGCAGAACGTAGCGGTAGGGGTTGGAGAGAAACAAAAAGCCCACAACATCAAATTATTATTCAATATACTCGCAATGAAATGTTTGTGACTTGTGTCGTGTTTATTGTGATGCGACAGTGACAGTTTGCGAATTTTAAAATCCCGTTTAGCTCCTTTTTTTCTATTGAAGGTGCCACTTGGTTTGATTTATGCGAGTTTAAGTTTGCCGAGCGTTGGTTCTGGTTATTTGGTCATTTGTCGATTGGCATATTGATGCGCCATCGGTGTTATTGAGGAAGCAATAAAGCGACAGTAACAATGGGGAATGCTAAAAAGTTCTCGGTGCCTCTGACTCGCTCTCGACTCGTTGCTTTCCATTAAAAATTTCAATTTCAATTACCGGCGATAATAGGCCGGGGATGGAAATACAAATCTCTGGACAAATCTGGCCCAAACAACTTTTATCAATTACCTGGCCAGAAGCCACCGAAAAAGAGGTGTAAAAAGGCGAGTTTCATTGTGCTCAACCTCGACCCTCTACCCAATCCGCACAATGCATTTGTTTTCACTTTGTTGAACTCGGGAAACTTTATCCGAGCCAAGGAAAAGTTCAGGGGTCAGCCAACGGCCATTTAAGCTCCATTAGACAGGCACACAAAGCGACAAAACGCCTCGCTGCTCAGAGAGCACCCTAGTGTAAGGAAATTCTTTGTCCAACTCGTCCAGCTGGGTTCCCCTTCTCTGCCCCAGGGATCCCAAAGGGTTAGCCTGATCTGATTGCAGCACAGTAAATCTTGAAAAATTGCCAGTCAATGCTAACGTTTTGAAAACATTCATCAATGAGTTGGCTGCGACTCAGCCCGAACAAAGAGAATATTCCTAACGCGGCTTTGAGGTTGCTACACTGCCACACAAAACTCCTCTTTCACACAGTTGAGAAGTAATACCGAAGTCGATTTATAGGAATATTTCTCTCAGTGAGAGGGCAAGACGCACATATGCCACAGAGGCCAACAGCCGAGCCGAACAGCACTCCAGCCAGCCAGTCAAAGCTTCGCATTTGGCTAATAAATCCTTGAGCAGCTTATTGAGCAACGTCTGCGCATAAATATTATGGCTGGCAACGGGTCAGGGAGTTCAAAGTGCCAGGAACAGTTCCATGGCCCCGGCTGTTTTTTGTTTTCACTTGAATTCGATTCGCCTGCCTCCCGCTTTTTTCCATTTCCCAGTTATCCCCCTTCCATGTAATGCCTCGCATTCTCGGCTCGCCTCGAACGTGTTAAGTAACACTCTTTTAAACAACTGCCATTGCATCACTTTGAATAGCACTTTCCGATCAGTGCTGCGTCAAATCTTTTACTAAAGAAACTAACATTATAGTTATCGGTTTTTTAAATTTATAAATTCAAATTTGATTTTTAAATCTAAAAAAATAATTTTTTTTAACTTAAGTGTGTACTTTCTTCTTTTCCCATTAGTCTTCCGAATGTTTCTAGAACAGCCGTATTTATCCGACTCTATCACTGTGTTTGGCAATCCACGTAGTGACGAAGCGCACCAGAAGGGTGTGAAATGAAAAAACAGATACATTTATCGAAAGGTATTTCAAATACTAAATGGAATTCATACCAACCCTTTCAGAAAATCAATTGGCTAGGGAGAAAGACCGGTGGTTATATTCCTCCCTGCTATTCACCTAGTTATATACATAAAATACGACACGCTGTAATTCAATATGCCTCTGCTTATTTGCTTGATTTTAACGAAGCGTGCTGAATGTAAAAACTGTAGAAAGTTTATTTATTTAGTATATCGTATAATACCGCATCTGCCGGCACACGTACAAAGTGGAACAGTAGTCGTCGGACACATATCTAAAACCATGTCATCCAACTAAGTCATATTACGGAAACCGATTAAGGCGTCAGGTTTGTATGAAAAGTAATAGTGAACACTTAGTTTGGTTGCAACTTTTCAGTTCAGCTTTTTTAATAAAAGATTACTTCCATTTAATGTTCCTATGACAGCTTGGTAAGTCATTAAATTTTATAATATAAAATTCTTATCTTCAAAATATTAAATATCACATAGACATGACTATGTCAAAACATCTAAGCTATAATTTGTCTATCTTAGTTTTTCAACTTCTCCTATAAGGACCATAAAAAAGGTTGCTTGATCTAACTACATCTGCCTAGAAATTTTAATAGAAATTGGACTTTTTTATTTAAAAAGGTACACGTATAGAGTACTAAGAACTCGATTTTCAACATAATTTCTTTTACTAGTTTCCCTTCTTTCATGACTGGAATTCCTGAGCTGACATTGGATTTCGGTTGGCTGTCGTGTTGGTATGCCTGGGTAGGGTTTTTGGCCTCTGCCGTGGTTGTTGTTGATTTCTTAAGCATACTAACACACTAAAAGGATATGCAAATTGTTTGAATAGTAAGGGACATGCTGAAAAATTTCAGAGTCTATAGTTGAACAAACAAAAAGGAAACTAAGCTAGGCAAAAGATTTCTCTTTCCCAGCTGAATGTATTCTTTTTATGGCTTTGCGTTTTGTTGCTGGTCAGAATAGTTTTCAGTTGGTCACAACACTGATGTTTGTTGTTGCGCATTAAGTTGTTGCTACAAGGACACAGCACATTCACATATCTAAGAGTTAAATAAATGTTTCACACTCGCTTGGTATAAATCACAGATCCCCATGTTATTAGGCATCCGATTCCCTTTTTTCCATGCCCACTCTATGAATCTGTTGCCCCGCTGTTGGATTATTGAATAAGTTGATAGTGCCAAGGACAGTATGGGGACATTGAGCGGAGAGCTTTTCTTTTCCAGCGCATAAATCTCCTGTTTCCAGGGCTTACCCTTAACAATTCCTAGCGCATTTAAATCTTTTACATGCCCAATTCCTTGCTGCGGTAGAAGGGAGCTTTTCATGCCATGTTTTCGAGGTTTTATGCCTTTCCAGATCCTGGGATTTACTTACCTGAAACAGTTCAACTGTTAACTGTTAAAAGAAATTCACCATTAAGTTTTCATTTTGGAAAGGAATAATTCAAAACCATGTTTTTAAAGCTAAACTAAATAGTATTTGCTAAACCGTGACTAACAGAGCAATCACCTTAAAGAATGTCTCAAACTTAAATGGGACCAATACCACCCAATTCCCTTTCTTTGTCTTTAAAATGCTCATCTATGGCATATTGGAAGGGTTCTGGAAATTCAAATATAACAACATTAGAATATTATCCTGCCTTATGTATTTTACATTTGACTGGAAGCATTTTATTTGTATTCGTATTCTCAGTTGCCGATCAGTTTACGGACAATGTTTCCTCTTATGCGATTTCGTAATCCTATGGCAGCTATTTGATATAGTCGTCCGATTTTGATTTAATTTGAAATCAAGAACTAATGAAAATTTATTATTTCCAAGCTTTGAAGGTTATATGTTAAAACACACCAAATATATATATTCTTAAAAATTGTTTACAAATTTATTCCCCGATACTTCCTATGGGAGCTGTAAGATATAGTTGTCCGATTCGGCTGGTTATGTCTTACATACTACCTGCAAAAGAAACAACATTTTTCAGCCCAATAGCTTAAAAACTGAGAGACTAGTTTGCGTAGAAACGGACGGACAGACGGACAATGCTACATCGACTCGTCTAGTGAAGCTGATCCAGAATATATATACTTTATGGGGTCGGAAACGTCTCCTTCACTGCGTTGCAAGCTTAAGACTGAAATCAATATACCCCCTGCAAGGGTATAAAAATATTTAAATATATATCCCTAAAATGTAAGCAATTAAGGGGCAAAAATAAATAAATTGCATTTTAATATGTTTAGCTCAACTTAACTGCTTTTTACACCAAACCTAAGTCTATTTGGCTTGCAAGCAGCTAAGCAAACGACACTCAATCCACAGTGTAAATCCAAAGAACTTATTTCCCCTTCTCGGCTTGAAAAAATGGCGACGAATGCGATGACGTGCCGTCGCCAAACCGCATATTTTTTATAAGCACACACACAACACTTTTTATTCGCATCCAATGGACTTCAGTATCTCGTATCGGGGGCATGAGTTACTCAATCCCCTCGGCAGACAACAGCACATTTATGCACAGTTCAAAGATCAAAATGAATATTTTATTTGATTTGATTCCAGACTGGCTGACTGCTGAGCTTGGATACAAGAAAAGCATTTTTAAGCGCTCAATCTCTGGCATAATAAACTCTTGGGATAGGGCCAATTGCCTGCTGCCTCAGTAACGCGCCATTCCTCGACTGATTGAAAATGTGCATGGATGGGTGTGGGCATGCCCATAGATACATCTGTAATGATCTAAAAAACCCAAAAGGAACAGCTTATCCTTGGCAGCGTGAAACCCTTTTCAAAGTTTCCGTTGGCGAACACGTACTTTTGGAATCGCAACAATAACTTGATTACTTTATCCAGTGTTTGTATTTCTATTAAACGGTTGTCCGCTAAAGAAAATCATTGAGCACCCCGATCCCCAATTATCCCTGAAGTTGGTTGATCAGTCGGCGCTGCCTGGCAAGCAGCTTCTCCATCCGGCGCCTCCTCTTCTCCTGCCGCTGCCTTCGCTCCTGGCGACGACGGCGCTCGCGAGCCAGGCGACGACGGCGGGCACGCCTGCGCCTCTTGGCGGCCGCCGACGAGGAGGACGACGAGGAGGCTGTGGTTGTGGTGCTGGCCGAGGAGGCGGTGGTGGTTGTGGTGGACGAGTCAGTGGTAGTGGTTGTAGAGGAGTCGGTGGTCGATGTGCTCGATTCCGTAGATGAGCTTGAACCACTGCCCTCCTGAGCCAGGAGCAGGCACAGCAGCACGCCGAAGCCGAAAGCGAATAGGAAGCGCATTGTAGTGTGTCTGATCTAGAAATCTAGTGGGGTTTTATACGAAATCTGGGGCGAAGTTAACATTCATGTTTGTGTGTACAACGTACATATGTTTATATCATGTAATCGGTAAATACCTGGCGGTGGTTAGAAAACAGATAATATTTGCTCAGCTTCTCGATTCTCAGACTGTCTTCAGCATGATCGATAGAGTTGGGCTTTTAAGGTCAACTGAATGCGACAAACTTTTAAGTAACATATTATTCTTATCTTTACTTATACAAAAATGTGTACCAAAAGTATTACTTTAGCTTTCAGAAAGCATTTCCAAATCGAGTATGAAATGTTCTAAACCTAGGATGATTATTATTATGCCTACTTTATTAGCTTGTCCATATAGGGAGCGAAGTTCCTCTAGTCATGCTCCTTTTAATGGGTTTCTTGATTGGATTATCTTCAGGACTGCCACTATTCTGCGGATTCGCCCTGTTGTGGCATTGATTCCGGTTAATCAAGTCCTACAACATCTTGGCGTCCTTTTCAAGCTGCCCTGACCTCCTAAATGCCTATTTGGTGTGGTTTTTGTGTTTTCCTTCCATTTTTAAATTTTGTTTCCACGCGGAAGAGCACAGCCAACGATTAAATCTGTTATTTCTTAGCACGCGGCTCATCGAAATTCACTCGCTAAATTTGGAATTACTCAAAATTTGCTAATCGTTGCGAGAAAAAGATTTAGTTTATTACTCAGCTAAAAGGCGTCAGAAAGGTATGATGATATGATTCTAGGAAGTATATATACATATATATTCTTGATCAGCATCACTAGACGAGTCGATCTAGTCATGTCCCTCTGTTTCTACGCAAAGTAGTCTCTCAGTTTTAAAGCTATCGGACTGAAACTTTCCAATAGGAACTAACGAAACAGAAAATTAAAAACGTTTTATTTATGGTTCTGAATTTCGAATTTGCTGCTGTAGGTAACATGAAACAAATAATAGCGTTGGTGATTTAAATTAAATTTAATAAAAATAGAACCAAAGAATCTCTAACCGTTTCTTTGGTTCTATTTTTATTAAATTTAATTTAAATCACCAACGCTATTATTTGTTTCATGTTACCTACAGCAGCAAATTCGAAATTCAGAACCATAATAAAATAATTGTTAAAAAAAACGAGTCGAATGACGCCTCAATTGTCAAAATCGAATCGCAAAACAAGATTATGGGAGACTTCTTAAAATGAAAAATTAAATCTGTTTTTTAGTGTGTCCGTTTGTCCCAAAATGATGTTTAAGGTGAGAAAACACCTATAAATAGTTACATTTTGTACTCCCCTAACGGCTCTAACGATTTGAAATTAAATTGTAAGCTTTATATGTAGTTCTTGAGATTTCTCTAGTTTCGACAGTCCCGTTTGCAAGTTATTATTTAAAAACAAGTGCCTCGACTATCAGATACCCGTCACTCAGGTTAAGGGAGCAAAAGTGAAATTAAGATATTTATATAAGCAGCAGACCTATATTGAAGAGCGCCACCTGGCAGCTAGTTAATATATGGTAATGCGTGCGGAAATCGCGATTTGGCCATTTGTGGGCGTTAGAGTGGGCGTGGCAAACTTTTTTTAGGTCAATCGATAGGTGTTGATAAGCGTAATAAATTCAGTTAAACATTTTTTTCTAGCATGAAAACTGTGGTTGCCACAGTTTTGGGCGGTTTATGGGCATGGCAAAATGTTGTTGAAAATGTATATTTCAGTTGAATGTTGTTTCTATCTTAAAAGTAGCAGGCGCAAAAGATTTTCTAATTTGTGCTGCGCAGGAAGCCCAGAAATCTTCAGCGTTCATATGGAACGAATGTAAAAAAATTGAGAAAATGTATTTATATAGTGGATCGTATAATACATTTTTTGGACGATTAGTGAAAACATCATAAAGATATCTTGAACCATTCCAAAGATATAGAATCATAGCTGAGTAAAGGCTACATCGTGACCCCTAAAACTCCGTTAAAATCAAATATTTCGCAAAACCATTCAAACGAAGATCTTTTTTTGTCGTTGTAAACTGGAAAAGCAGAAAAGTTGGATGAAAATATGACCACCGAAAAAGGGGTGGCCCACTTGGCAGATTTTTACTCTATAGCATATTTTATCTTTTCATAATTACGAATTTAATTTAATAATATAATAATAAAACCCAAAATTATTTTTTGATATTATTGAAGCTAGCAACAATCCTTTAAAATTTAACATGTTGTTACTAACATTTAGTATTTCTTATAACTTCCAGGCTATACAAACTTCGGCTTGACGAAGCTAAATTCCTTTCTGGTTTTCGAAAAGGGTTTCCCAGGCGATTTTTATCCACGCAGCCGTTTGATCAGGCGACGCTGGTTCTGCAGTTGCAGGCGCAGCCTCTCAGTTTGGCGCTGCCTCCTGCGCTCCCGACGCTGGCGCTCCCTAGCCAGACGACGGCGGCGGGCACGCCTGCGCCGCTTGGCAGCCGCCGAGGAAGAGGAAGAGGACGAGGAGGAGGAGGAGGTGGTCGTCGTGGTGGTCGAGGCGGCGGTGGTGGTTGTGGTGGAGGACGAGTCAGTGGTAGTGGTGGTGGTGGTCGGTTCTGTTGATGAGGATGAACCACTGCCCTCCTTGATGAACAGTAGACATCCTAGGACGGTGAGGAGTAATACGAACGAGAGGCGCATGTTGAATGTGTTTCAGCTTGGGTAATGTGAGGGCTTTTATAAGTCTTAACTGCAAGGTGTAGGTAAGTGTAACTACCTCTATTTTACACTTGATATTTAGCTCTGTTTACTCAGCTTTTTAGGTTACAATGTTTTATTTCCTCGGCCAAATATTTTGTGTGATATTCTTTTATCTACTGATATCTCTACAACATAAGAATAAATTCGAGAATGCCGACATACTTTTGACGTCACTACAAGGCTTAAATTTAACTTTAAATACTTTTTTTTGTGAATTTCCATGATGTCATATGGTAAGTCGATTCACAAGTTAGTCTACTGGATTTAAAGATTCCTTTAAGAAATAGATATATGTATATTTATACCAGAGCTTCTAAAAAGTCTCCAGATTTTAATGGGTATCAGGAAAAATAAATATAGTTACTGAGCCTTTCTGTTTGCTGTATATTGTAGCCGGTTTTTCTGAGACACTTCTTATTAGAATCTATCAAAAGTTTTTTTTTTCATATGAGCGTTTCTTAGGAAAAAACGATTTAGTCGAGTTCATCGACTTTAAAGTACCTCTTACTCAGCTAGAAGGAGTGCTAGAGGGATTGGGATATGCCTTAAGAAATCTGTTTTTTACAATACCACACCACCTAGTGGCACCTAGCGTATCCTTGCTTCACCTAGCGACAATAAGCCCATAGAACCATCTAGGCTAGTTGCGTATTAGTAAAAACGGGTGATTGCTGTATATGTATCCCAATTGATTGTAAAATAGAAACAGAAATAGTATTAATTTTTGGCTCATAATTTAAATAAATTGTCCGATTACGATTATTTTAAAGGAAACTAGACGGTTTCTAGTGATATGGTCGTTTGTGAACGTTAGAGTGGACGTGTTTTTATAATCTAGTAATGTCCAGACACCTAACACGAACGAAACAAAAAAGTATCTGTGCTTAACCAGAAACTGAACTTGATCATTTTTCCCCCGTTTTGATCGATTTATACCCGTTAACTTAACTTCTGAATCATTATCGCACTTTCAACAAACAAAAGTACTGATATCAACTTTATTTTTACATATGCATTTTATTTATTGGATCTTCTTTGAATTGAGACTAACAATAAGTATATAAACAAAAATAAAAAAGATATCTGACAGTCAAGATGACTGACGCGAGATTTAAGAGCTCTGAGCTGCTGAGCTGGAAGGTCATTTTGTTGCAATCGGGTGCGGTATGAAAGCCTGGCTAGGCCCCTGGCAAGCTGGTTTGGATGAGAAGTTAGCTTGGTGTGGTAGGACGCTTTTTGTTTTGATATTTCGTTTTTTACGGGTGGAATGCCAAGATCTCTGTGGATGTTGTCGTTCCGAACATACCAAGGTGCCCAGTGATAGTTCTCAAGAATTTTGATTGTGCTCGCTGGATAATGTCGCTGTTGCTGCAGCTCGCGTTTCCCCACAAGTCCAGACTGGCTTAAGCGTTGAATTATAGAGAAGGACCTTGAAGTCCAGGCAGTGGGGGGAGCGAGCGTTTATGAGCCTATGAAGGCTATTGGATTTCAGTTTTAGATGAATTTTCCTAGCTTCGATATGTCTCCGCCATCTAAGTCTCCTGTCAAGGTGAACGCCAAGGTACGTTACACCGTCAGCTTGGGGAAGTGGCGTGTTATTCAAAGTTACCGGGGGACACGTTTGTCTGTTAAAAGTAAACGTTATGTGTTTACACTTTTGCGCATTTATTTTTATACGCCAGTCTGATAACCACCTCTCCACTACCACGAGATGATCAGCTAGTAGTGCGTTTGCCTGAATTGGGCCTTTGGACCGACTTATGATCGCGGTATCGTCTGCAAATGTAGAAGTAGTTAGCCGGTCGTTCGTGAGAACGCTTCGCTTTCTCGAAAGCCAAATTGATGTGCCGGAATAACGTTGTGCTCTTTCAGATATGGAATTATGCGCGTCAAAAGGCATTTTTCGAGCAGTTTTGACAGACACAAGAGTAAACTTATCGGTCTGCTTCACACGCTGGTATTGTGTGATCTTTTCCTGGCTTTGGGATCGCTGTGATTACCGATGTTTTTGGGAAGTAGCCAAGTCGTGTAATCCGGTTAAAGAGTTTACAAATGACCTCAACTGCACAGTTTGGGAGTTCAATCAGCATTTTGGGAGTTATTAGACCCCCGCCTGGGGCCTTTTTTGGATTCAATTGCTCGCTGATGACTTTTTCAACTTCGGTTGGTTGAAACAGAATTGGCTCCGTCTCAGTTTCAATTCGAATTGACGGCGAATGAATTTGTTGCAGGGTTTGGCTGAAAGACATTTCGAAGGTGTATATCAACTGTACAAGCTCTGTCTTTGTCCCTTCTGGGCCAGCTGCCTAAAGAGTTTCCTATGGGAACTACTGTTTCGGCCGGCGAACTTAGATTTGGGTGGACCCTCCATAAGGGATGCTTGGTGCTGGTGGGTGAAAGTTTCTCAATGTACTGGCGTTGTGCTTTTACTTCGTCGTGCCTTAGGGCCCTGGTAAGTCTGCGACCAGCTTCTTTAAGACTTTGTTTTGAGGATGGTGATCTGCTGGTTTGCCAAGCACGCCTAAAACGTCTTTTCACCAAAACAAGCTGTTCGATTTCAAGGTTAGTTTTGTGTTGGTGTGTGTGCCCATCCCTCCCCTGCGGTGTAGAGACTTTGGCTGCTGCGACGAGTACAGACTCCAGTGCATCGGCTAGCAGTCGATGTCCTTCTTGTTGTTGAGCTGTGGAGTTAGTTCAATGCGGGAACTTACGTACTTTTTGAACTTCAGCCAGTTGGTTAGATGCGAGGCAGTCTGCAAGGGTCCTCGATTAATTCCGGGCTTTGAAGAAGAGCTATTAGCACTGGTGAGTGGTCCGATGATAGATCCAAAAGAAATTTTGCAGATATTTGATTACGAGAAATTTCTTTTGTTATTGCAAAATCAATTAAATCAGGTAGTTTTCTAGGATCTGTAGGCCAGTATGTGGGCTGCCTGGTGAAACGTAGTCCAGTTTGCTGCATGTTTTGATGAGTGCATTATATAGTAGCCTTTCTTTTGGGGTCACAAGGCGGGATCCTCAGTGTGTGTGCTGGGCGTTATAATCTCCTGCTGCTATGAATCGCTCTCCAAGTAAATAGTCTTCGAAGACTGTAAAACGGGGTGGGCAGTAAACAGCGACAATGGCAAGGTTACAGTTGCCCAACTGTAATTTTATCGATGTAGCTTGCAAATAGATTTTGCAAATCTTTCGTGAAAGTGGTGTTTGATGCGGTCTCTTACTTAGATAACGGTTCCGCCATGTGCTTTACCATCTGGATGATCGGTGCTGTAGAACGTGTATCCCCGTATTTGAAAGTTATATTTGCTGGCGGGATGCGTTTCTGCCAGCAACATAACGTCGATTTGGTTTTCGTTCAAAAATAGAGTTATTTCAGGTTTATGCCGTGAAACACCGTTGGCATTCCACAGAGTTATTCCAAGACTAGGCATAGTTTATTTGGACTGCAGAGCTGCAAGCATTTGTAACAAGATGTTTTGGTTTTGCATAAGGGTTTGCATGGTGGTTTTCATGAAGGACATAAATTCCATCATATTTTGTTGCAAAGTGATCATCATAGTTTCCATGTTACTTTGTGGCTGTCCCATGGCCTGCTGGATGTTATCAATTTTCGGCTCTATCTGAGCTGTGCCTGATCCTAGAGCACTGGCGTAGCAAATGCCGTTGGTGGTAATTGAAGGGCCAAATGATGACCTGACTGCTTTTGCGAAGAAGACTTCCGGTGTCGTTTGGGATCTCATGTGTTTGTTCTTTGTGATCTGGGAGCGTTCCGTTGTCGCTCGTTGCATCCGACTTTTCATCTCCTTGTAGACTGGACAGCCTCCGAAGTTTGCTGTGTGGTTTCCTTGGCAGTTTACACACTTTTTAGTGAAAGGGTCTTCCCTGTTGGTAGGGCAGGTTCGGTGCCGTGGCAGTTTCTACAAGCTACACATACTGACCTGGTGTGTCCGCATTCCCTGCAATTTGTGCATTGTATTGGCCCGTTTCATTTGTGCGGTTCTTCTACTGTGATCGGATGCACTGCGTTTTTTTTTTTCAAAGTTCTGCTGTCTGGCTTCAGCTCGACCTTGAAAAGTGGTTGCGGCTTCTTGTTTTCATACCCTTGTCCGTATGTCCGTCCGTATGTTCCTCCGTTTCTACACAAACTAGTGTCTCAGTTTAAAAGCTATCGGGCTGAAACTTTCCCATAAGTCTTCTTTCGACTGCATGTACTATATAAGTCGGAACCAGCCGGATCGGCCAACTATATCTTATAGCTCCCATAGGAACTATCAGGGAAAAAATTTTAAAACAAGAAAGGAAGTTAACTTCGGCAAGCCGAAGTCTGTATACTCTTGCAGTTATAAAAAATAATCAATAATTTTATTAAATTGAATTCGAAATTCTTAAAAATATAAAAATGTTTATTCCCATTATTATAAAATAATATGTCAAAAAGCCCCATAGCTATAATTTGTTTCACATTATTTCCCACCAATTATCCGATCGTTACTATGACAGCTATATGATATAGTCGTCCGATTTTAATAAAATTTAATTCAAAATTCAGAACAGACTTGGCTAACTTTAAACATGTTGTCTCGCTTGCACTAATATGGTTTTCATAGCTTTTGAACTAAACGCCCGCGGAAAACGTTGTGCGATAGACAAGCTGCTAAGGTGTCTGTCTCTGAAGCTGAAGGTCCCAGGTTCAAGTACGCTCCAAGGCAGAGTATGCTTTAAGTGTTTAAGAATAATTTCTGAAATGTCCTTATAATTGTTTTAACAAAGCTGCATTTAAATAATTTCAGATTTCAATAAAGAAAATAAAAACAAATTTGTCGCGGGGAGGACTCGAACCACTAACCCTCAGGCCTGTGTATCAAAAACGAAGCGCTAGCCCTCTGAGCCAACGCTTGATTGTGACAAAAAAGCTTTGTCAAAGCTTTTTGCTAGAAAAAAGTGATACCGCTAATGTAAAAATTATATTACCAAAATATCGTTTTTAACATTTCGATATCAAATTGATATGTGACATATCAGGGACGAATTGATACTGGATTTAATCAAATTGACCATCGTATCAAATCAATTTTATTTTCTGTGTAGTAATTTTCCGATCGTTCCTATGGCAGCTATATGATATAGTTGTCCGATTTTTAAAAAATTTAATTTTTTAAGATATAATTTTTTTTTAATGTTTTCCCCGTTCCTAAAGGAGCTATAAGATATAGTTGTCCGATCCGGCTGGTTCCGACTTATATACTACCTGCAATAGAAAGAAGACTTTTATGAAAGTTTTAGCCCGATAGCTTTAAAACTGAGAGACTAGTTTGCGTAGAAACTGACGGACAGACGGACGGACAGACGGACATGGCTAGATCGACTCGTCTTGTGGCGCTGATCAAGAATATATATACTTTATGGGGTCGGAAACGTCTCCTTCACTGCGTTGCAAACTTCCGACTGAAATCATTATACCCTCTGCAAGGGTATAAAAATGATACCTTTGGTGTTTTTAACACATAACCATATAGCTGCTATAGAAACTGGTCTGGTCTGAAAAAAGAATGATTTAATGATTTAAAGTCAGCCACAGTCCTTAAAAATCTCACATGGTGTTACTAAAGTTGATTATTCTTATAACTGCAAGGGTATAGAAACTTTGGCTTGCCGAAGTTAACTTTCTTTCCTGTTATAGTTGTCGTCTGTGATATCAACATATGGTTATATACTTTATGGGCGTTAGAGTGGTCTAGGCTTACTTTGTTAAGGTATTGATAATAAAATTAAAATTAAAATTTTTTAGCTTAAAAAATTTTTATAACAAACTAATGACCCTAAATCCAGAATCGAATTTTATATTTTAACAGTTTCCCAGCGTTAAAATATACAATGGAAGTTTGTGGGCGGTTTGTGACCGTAAGATGGAGCGTGGTAACATTTTTTTTAGGTCATTCTATAGGTACTGACGAGAACTATTCATTTCAGTTATAGTTTTGTTTAGCCACAAGGTGACATGGCAGCAAAAGTACCTGCACTGGTTATGACCATTTCGAGATGTGATTAAAAACAAACAAAACGTTTTTAAAAATCCTTTAAAAAACGTTTTTTTTTAAATGTACTTTTTTTGTGATCTAGTGGTCAAACTTTCTGAGACGTTATTAAATATTATTTTGAAAGCTAGTGTATCACGTGCGGTATCGTGAATACTAATTTCTTTTTGTTTTTTAGATGTTCATACATGTTTTTAATGTTCTTTTTTTGAAAATAGTGAAAAAACTCAGCTGCACCATAGCTAGGGCTAAGTATCGATCCAATTTTTTTGGTTCACAGCTAGGGATCCTGACCCGTTAGGCTTAAAACATTGCCTATCCCCTGCGGTTCTGTCGCCGCCGTTGCTGGCGTCGCCTTCGCTGTTGTTGGCGGCGGCGCCGTTGGCGCTGTTGACGCCTGCGACGTTGCCGTGCCAAGCGGCGGCGGCGTGCGCGGGCTCTGCGACGTCGGGCAGCCGCTTTGGAGGACGAGGATGAGGAGGTGGTGGTGGTCGTTGCAGATGTGGTTGTTGTGGTGGTGTCGGAAGAAGAGGCTTCAGTCGTAGCCGATGAAGATGAGGCGCTGGTAGAGGAGTCTGAGGAGCTTGAGGTCGAGCTTTCCGAGGAGCTCTCAGTGGATGTGCTAGTATCCGCACCGAAACCCTGCTGGGCGAGCAGAAGGCAGCCGAGAAGGCCCAAGAGCAGAACGTATGTGAAGCGCATTCTGTGCTTTGGTATCGTAAAAATCAGAGGGCATTCTATTTATATACAAAATTTTCAGGGAACCTTGTTATGATCGCCTCGCCAGTTGGTTGTTTATCATGTCTCGATATATTCAAGGTTATAACTATTAACGTCTTATCATACCCAATCTGAATAAATATCACCATGCTAACAACCTAACAAGCCTACTTACACGCTTCTGGTTAAGCACAGCCCTAATTTTCTATAAAAACCTGCGTTTGTGGAGAAGTGCGTCAGACCCATTCAACATGCGCCTCTCGTTCGTATTACTCCTCACCGTCCTAGGATGTCTACTGTTCATCAAGGAGGGCAGTGGTTCATCCTCATCAACAGAACCGACCACCACCACCACTACCACTGACTCGTCCTCCACCACAACCACCACCGCCGCCTCGACCACCACGACGACCACCGCCTCCTCGTCCTCTTCCTCTTCCTCGGCGGCTGCCAAGCGGCGCAGGCGTGCCCGCCGCCGTCGTCTGGCTAGGGAGCGCCAGCGTCGGGAGCGCAGGAGGCAGCGCCAAACTGAGAGGCTGCGCCTGCAACTGCAGAACCAGCGTCGCCTGATCAAACGGCTGCGTGGATAAAAATCGCCTGGGAAACCCTTTTCGAAAACCAGAAAGGAATTTAGCTTCGTCAAGCCGAAGTTTGTATAGCCTGGAAGTTATAAGAAATACTAAATGTTAGTAACAACATGTTAAATTTTAAAGGATTGTTGCTAGCTTCAATAATATCAAAAAATAATTTTGGGTTTTATTATTATATTATTAAATTAAATTCGTAATTATGAAAAGATAAAATATGCTATAGAGTAAAAATCTGCCAAGTGGGCCACCCCTTTTTCGGTGGTCATATTTTCATCCAACTTTTCTGCTTTTCCAGTTTACAACGACAAAAAAAAATCTTCGTTTGAATGGTTTTGCGAAATATTTGATTTTAACGGAGTTTTAGGGGTCACGATGTAGCCTTTACTCAGCTATGATTATATATCTTTGGAATGGTTCAAGATATCTTTATGATGTTTTCACTAATCGTCCAAAAAATGTATTATACGATCCACTATATAAATACATTTTCTCAATTTTTTTACATTCGTTCCATATGAACGCTGAAGATTTCTGGGCTTCCTGCGCAGCACAAATTAGAAAATCTTTTGCGCCTGCTACTTTTAAGATAGAAACAACATTCAACTGAAATATACATTTTCAACAACATTTTGCCATGCCCATAAACCGCCCAAAACTGTGGCAACCACAGTTTTCATGCTAGAAAAAAATGTTTAACTGAATTTATTACGCTTATCAACACCTATCGATTGACCTAAAAAAAGTTTGCCACGCCCACTCTAACGCCCACAAATGGCCAAATCGCGATTTCCGCACGCATTACCATATATTAACTAGCTGCCAGGTGGCGCTCTTCAATATAGGTCTGCTGCTTATATAAATATCTTAATTTCACTTTTGCTCCCTTAACCTGAGTGACGGGTATCTGATAGTCGAGGCACTTGTTTTTAAATAATAACTTGCAAACGGGACTGTCGAAACTAGAGAAATCTCAAGAACTACATATAAAGCTTACAATTTAATTTCAAATCGTTAGAGCCGTTAGGGGAGTACAAAATGTAACTATTTATAGGTGTTTTCTCACCTTAAACATCATTTTGGGACAAACGGACACACTAAAAAACAGATTTAATTTTTCATTTTAAGAAGTCTCCCATAATCTTGTTTTGCGATTCGATTTTGACAATTGAGGCGTCATTCGACTCGTTTTTTTTAACAATTATTTTATTATTTCTCTAACCGTTTCTTTGGTTCTATTTTTATTAAATTTAATTTAAATCACCAACGCTATTATTTGTTTCATATTACCTACAGCAGCAAATTCGAAATTCAGAACCATAAATAAAACGCTTTTAGTTTTCTGTTTCGTTAGTTCCTATTGGAAAGTTTCAGTCCGATAGCTTTAAAACTGAGAGACTACTTTGCGTAGAAACAGAGGGACATGACTAGATCGACTCGTCTAGTGATGCTGATCAAGAATATATATGTATATATACTTCCTAGAATCATATCTTCATACCTTTCTCACGCCTTTTAGCTGAGTAATAAACTAAAGCTTTTTCTCGCAACGATTAGCAAATTTTGAGTAATACCAAATTTAGCGAGTGAATTTCGATGAGCCGCGTGCTAAGAAATAACAGATTTAATCGTTGGCTGTGTTCTTCCGCGTGGAAACAAAATTTAAAAATGGAAGGAAAACACAAAAACCACACCAAATAGGCATTTAGGAGGTCAGGGCAGCTTGAAAAGGACGCCAAGATGTTGTAGGACTTGATTAACCGGAATCAATGCCACAACAGGGCGAATCCGCAGAATAGTGGCAGTCCTGAAGATAATCCAATCAAGAAACCCATTAAAAGGAGCATGACTAGAGGAACTTCGCTCCCTATATGGACAAGCTAATAAAGTAGGCATAATAATAATCATCCTAGGTTTAGAACATTTCATACTCGATTTGGAAATGCTTTCTGAAAGCTAAAGTAATACTTTTGGTACACATTTTTGTATAAGTAAAGATAAGAATAATATGTTACTTAAAAGTTTGTCGCATTCAGTTGACCTTAAAAGCCCAACTCTATCGATCATGCTGAAGACAGTCTGAGAATCGAGAAGCTGAGCAAATATTATCTGTTTTCTAACCACCGCCAGGTATTTACCGATTACATGATATAAACATATGTACGTTGTACACACAAACATGAATGTTAACTTCGCCCCAGATTTCGTATAAAACCCCACTAGATTTCTAGATCAGACACACTACAATGCGCTTCCTATTCGCTTTCGGCTTCGGCGTGCTGCTGTGCCTGCTCCTGGCTCAGGAGGGCAGTGGTTCAAGCTCATCAACGGAATCGAGCACATCGACCACCGACTCCTCTACAACCACTACCACTGACTCGTCCACCACAACCACCACCGCCTCCTCGGCCAGCACCACAACCACAGCCTCCTCGTCGTCCTCCTCGTCGGCGGCCGCCAAGAGGCGCAGGCGTGCCCGCCGTCGTCGCCTGGCTCGCGAGCGCCGTCGTCGCCAGGAGCGAAGGCAGCGTCAGGAGAAGAGGAGACGCCGGATGGAGAAGCTGCTTGCCAGGCAGCGCCGCCTTATCAACCAACTTCAGGGATAAGACAGACAGGGTACACAAAAAAATAGATTTAATAATAATAATAATACATAAAATAATAAACTTGAAAGTCGCATGCCCCAGAACACAGATCGTGTCATCCATCTCGGCATCAGTTTAAACAGACAGACAGATGAACGGGCATGGCTAGATCGTCTCGGGTAGAGATGCTGATCAAGAAGATATGTATACACCTTATCAGGTCGAATACGCTTATTTTTACACCTGACAAATACTTTCCGACGAATCAGTAATCTTTGGTGTATAGTGTTGGTATTGTTTCGCATATCTCTCTGTAATCTCTTTCCCGTTTTTTTCACTTTATACTGTTGTCGATAGCCCGAGTAACAGGTTTAAAAAGGTACTGTAAACGTATTTTAATTTTACCTTTTGATAGTTGATGACATACATTTAGCTTCCAAAGTTGAGAGTTGAGTATCACGGATATTTTAAAAGCTTTCAATTTTATCTACGTAAATGTTCTCCGAATTTGTTTTGCTTAGCGCCCACATTTTTAAAGCTAGAGGCCTAATAACTGAAGTTGAGCTTTGTATATACAGCGATTTTCGATTTTTATTAAAGGAAAAATAACTAAAGAAATATTAAGATAATGATATTTTTCAATATAAACGTCTTTGAATTATTTTGACATAAACTTTCCGATTGTTCCTATGCCAGCTATATGATAAAGTCAACCGATGTTCTAAAACTTGATTAGAAATTCTTAAATTTGAAAAATGATATTTCCAAGACTATAAATAAAGTATATATAAAGTATATATATTCTAGACTAGTCGATTTAGCCACGTCCGTCTGTCCTTCTGTCGATTTCTACGCAAACTAGTCTCTTGTGCTTTAAAGCTACCGGTATAAAACATTCACAAATGTCTCGAGCAACAAATTCGTATAGCTCCCATATGAGTTATCATAATACTATTTTTCCTCTTCAGAAGTCAGAAGTTTGCAACGCAGTGAAGGAAATGTTTTCGACCCCATAAAGTGTACATATTATTGATCAGCATCACTAGACGAGTCGATCTAGTCATGTGCGTTTTTTAACATATAACCCCCTACGCTTAAAAATAATATTTTTTTATTAGCTCTGAATTTCGAATATTGATCAAATTCGGACGAATATACGAGTATCGTATAGCTGTCTAGAAACAATCGGAAAATTGGTGGGAAAATAATATAAGACAATTTATAGCTTCGGTGTTTTTAACATATTATCTTATAATATTGGGAATATCATTTTAAGAATTTCGAATTATATAGATGTTGGGCTTATTTAAGCGGCAACCTGAATTTACATAGCAGTAAAACCTTAATTTCTCATCACCTTTTTAATGGATGGTCCCATTAAAAACATTTTTTCCAAATATGCTTTAATAAAAATCGTTACTCCACTTAAACAAATGTCTTAAGGACTTTAAAGTTGACTTTTCATGTTGGAGGACGAAACGTGCGCTGAATGAGAGGGAGCTGTATCTAAAATCTTAGCTTTTCAGCTCTTATTGTTGCCGAGATCTCAGCGTTCATTCGGGTAGATGGCCATGGATCAATATGGTCGGGAAAAAACCGAAACATGCTCTGTACACGCAATTTGAAAAATACTATAAAAATTAAAATGTTGAGCATTGTCGCCTGGTATCCTTGGCTTGGCCCCATTTATGATTGAATCCATCAAAACGGCGCCTGGCTAAAGGCATATCCAGGCTGCGACGCATTTCACACGCGTCGCTGGAGTTTTGCAACTCGAATTGGCACAAAGGATGTCGGGGCATCCAGGAAGGGGGCGGGACAGACAGGATGCCTGATTCCTCACCGACCGAGGCGAAAATTTTGGTCTGCAGAGCTGGCAAAAAAGTTTGGCCGCCGACGCTGAGCCTGCATTAAATTTGCGGCCAAATATGATTTCATGCTTCAAGCGGAGGAAATGGCTTTAAGAATCTGTGAATAGATTTTATACATGCATTGCATGCTTTTGCCATGGATCTTGGGATCCTTTCACCTAACTGCCGCCTAAATGCGCCTAAATGCAATTTTTACTTGGCAAAACTTTTGCCTGCTTCACCTTCTTGGTAAAAGTTAGTTTCAAGTTCTGGTTTTGTGCTCAAGCAATATAAAAGACGGGGGGGTGGCTAGGTCTGAACTTTTGTAATTATTTGATTTATCAAATAGCAAAGGCAGTTTATGCAGAGGAAAGAAGGCGGCCGTTCTGTTCTCTTGGCCTCTGAATAATTTTATTTAAAAGTTGCAAAGCTGAAAGGGCCAGCATTTTTCGGATGTGGCATACCTTTCCTTGACACAGTCGTCTGGGATAAGTATTCGAATTCAAAATAGAAGTGATGTTTGGAAGGTCAAGGCACGGGCTCGTGTTTAAGCACCCACAGAACAGCAAACGTCGAGTAGAGCTGCAAAACACCTGTGAGGTATACAAACACAAAACAGATCCGCCGCTCTTTTTCAGTTTCGATGATAACACCCCGCGTCAAATTTACCAAGAGCGTTTTCCAGTTGAAGGCACACTGCAGGCGGGGAATGTCTTTGGCCTGGATCTTCCTGATCGGTTTTCTGATCTCTGTAAGCAACCCTACTGGAGGAGCCCTACCGAACGCACCCCCGCACTTTCGTTTACGTCGCACGAACCTCCCGGCGTCCAAGCTACCACACTTAGTCCATCGAACATCACGCCGTATTGTGCGCATCGCCAGTTTGTACGAAACAACTCTAGGTCCCCAGCAGATTCACCATGTTGGAGCATTCAATGAGTCCATCTCGACATCGGATAGGTCGGAATATAACATGTGGAAGGTATTGAGAGTGGATGGAAAAAACAACTTCTACATACTATTTTTCACCATATACGTTAGCTACCTGGTGTACGTGCTATTCTGAGTGGGTTTTCTGTTCAATAAAAGTGTTGGCGCTTTATGAAAATAAAAATCATGGCCTTTGTGCTTTTGTATTTATCTAACAGGCTCCTGTTTTTTGAAACTAAAGCTGTCCCAAAACCTCAACAATATGCATGACAAAACTTAACCTCCTAGCTTTAGAGTATTCGAGATCTCACCGTACATACGGACGGACAGACAGAGGGGCGGACGTGGCAAACACGACTCGGTTAGTAATCCTGATCAGGAATAAACATATTTTATAGGGTCGGATACGCTTCCTTCTACCTCGAATCTAGTATACCCTTTTACACTACGAGTAGTAGATTTTAGGTGATAACCTGGCGCAAATATTAAAATTAAAAAATATTTACAATGTACAATTTTTTACATTTAATTTTTTTTAATTAGTATCATTGAACAATAGGTTACAGAGGGTTTACCACAAAGTAAATAAAGTCAATCGGCTGGAGATAAGGATTTTCAAACAAAGCAAGTTTTTGTAAACTGGCGTTTTCTTGAAAATTTTAAATTCAACAAAACTATTTTTTTAGCCAACTCGTGATTCATGTGTTTACTTATTTGCCGAATAGAGAAAGCACTGGCGGCGAATTGCCAAGGGTTCCAAGGTGGACGCCTAAAGCTGTCGGCAGGATCTGGACCAAGCCAAATGAAAATATATACCGGATATTCTGAGCAAGCAACCCTTTCCATCCTACAAGAAATTTCTATCCCAACACGTAGACGAAACTTATGGTGCGGGTGGTTATCCACACCGATGAATATAAATGCACTGAGAGAAAATGCGGGGATGATCTAGCTTGGAAGGCTCTCCAAAATGCCTCCTTCCCCGCGCGGCCAGCTTTAGGGTGGACGGTTCAACTTCAACGTTCTTTTCTCTTTTTAACCCTATATATAGAGTATCTGCTTCTCCTAGGCTCCCCAAGACCAAACATATTTAAAGCCTGTTTAGCAGTTCGTCAAGTCCTCCACATGTGTTGCCCGAATGGTCACACAAATACAGTATGCTAAGTGACCCCGCAACCTCAACGCCTGTCCCAGGGCATAGCGTTCGCAGTCTGGAGCTTCGCTGTTGCTTTCGTCAACTGCCACATAATTTATGACGCTTTCATTAAAAGCGACAAGCGAGACAAACGCCCACACACAATCACAGCTGGGTAACGAATGGCCAAAGGAGTTGCTCGGTTCATGTCCCCGGAGTGGGTGTGTGTTTTAAATTTGTTTCGGGCAGACCCAAAGAGACAAGCGAGCTCGCAGGGAACTCGGTTACGTGAGCCAGACAGTTGTCACAGGCAAAAACATCGCTCGGGAGTGGGGCTGTGGGGAGAAGGCGGAAGGCCGAACGTCGCCGACATTTCACCCCAAACGGTGTCAATTTTTTAATGTCAAGCGTTTAACTGGCGTACCGTTGCACTCCGGATCCGGTAGGGGGCTTCCGCCGCGCTTTGACATAATTAAAGGCCATTAATCACGTGTGCTGATTCAACAACGCCCACTCTATAAGGGCCCGGGGACAGGGCGGCCCCCGCTGACCTCTCGAGGGTTAATACAGCCACTTGAACCACAGGTTGGGGCGGCCCTGGTCAGATCGGGCTGTTTGATTCGGAGGAACGTTACATTTCACCAGACTCTGTCAAGAAACGGGGCTGCTGTCCTGCCACAACTTGTGCCCGGCGGAACGAATCTTTTTTCAGCTACTCCGCTTCACTGCCGATTTGCCTCTTTTCAGTAGCGCTCGGACTTTTTATCGTTTTTATGTTGCAGCATTTTGGCGTCAATTAACGTTCTTTGTTGTGGCGTTACATCGGACACATTTTGGGGGCAGAGTCATGGCCACGGTCACATCGTTGGACATGGCAGAGCCGTATAGATGCCGCGTAGATTGGAAATGTCGCGTGGATGTTGCGCTCCATTGCGCCTCAGTTTGTGGTGATTCCCTTGCACAACTACGAGCAAAAAATGTTAAGCATAAAGTCCGATTCGACTAGTCAATGTTCTTCATTGGCAGGTTACCAGAGCGCAACAGCAAAATTCTCTTCTAGTCCTATCGAACCACGATCTTCTTTATCGCATTTCACATGTAATATCTATTGTTATTTTACTTGTTATTTTTTATATAACATATTTCTTTTAGACATGTGGTGTAGCACAGCTTGAACTGTTGCGAGAATATGGTAAAAAGGGTAGTGAGTACAACGATATGACAAAACGAATTCACATATATTTACAATAGCCCCCAGATACACACATACACCCTGAAGCCCGAAATCCCAACAGAGAGGGACAACACACATAGATACCAAAAGATATCTGCAGCATGATGGCAGCTTCGGCGCTTATATAGACTTATAGTCGCGCATATTGACCACGGGGGTGGACACCTTTGCTGAACCGACCCACATGCTCCCACTGGAGATTGATTTTTAACGAGCCTGAACTCGGTTCGTGCTTTACCGCTCTACCAGGCTTTAAAAAGTGCTGTTCAAAATTATGGAAAAGCAATTTATAAGGGACCTAAATGACTAAAAAATCTGAAAATACGTGTGGGGTTATTGCAGATCAATTGTAGTGGGGCTCAATTAAACTATCTGGTAGATTAGTCTACGGAATGAGGTCTAAATATTACAAACATCCACAGTATGTGTGACCAATAATCGGATTTAAAATGCTTAATTTAATGATTTGACAAATACATGTTGAGGTCTGACTGGCTTAACTAGTATACCGTATAAAGATATCAATAAGTAAAAGCAAGAAAATAACCCGACTTTGACGATACGGAGCGTGCGTATAAGGATTAAACCGCAGTTCGCATCGCAAATTTTAACCAATTGTTCCTATGGAAACTTTTTACAAAGTACTTTCGTCTGATCGGGATAAGATTCAAAACTAAGCTCGCAAACGCCATCAAAACATGTCAATTAATTCGGACCTTTGGTTGATAAGGTATTTTGGTACAAACACGGTAAGAGACTCTAGGTAAGTAGTTGGAGTAAAAAAGGAAAAAAGGGCACAAAATTCGTCGAATAGCATGTAACAGGTGGAAGGAAGGAAGGTTTCCGTTTCCTGCAAAGTATCAAACAAAATCACCTCATGACGAGGTAAGGTAAACGTTCTGTTATCACATATTCTGTCGAAAAATGGCTGTAATAAAAACACTTTCTTAAATTTGTTCATTCTGACCGCTGCAGCAAACTCAGCTTTTGCGCTGTGCAGGAAGCCCAGGAATAAGCATGCCAATTCCCACTCCCCTAACTTTTATAGTTTCCGATATCTCAGCGATCATACGTAATGGCGAACTCTACGAGTAACGAGTATACAAATATCTTTTAAGATATGTATACATCAATGAAACAAGCTCAATTTAATATTTTCCCTTTATTTGTTGTGTGACCATATCTGGTAAGAATTTTCCTGCATCAAATAAATAATGAGGTCATTCCAGTTATCCTGAAATGTGTATACCCTTGCAGAGTTTATCACTGTGGACGGTAGTTCACGTAGATACGATTCGCGCCAGAGAGTGTGCAAAGACAACTACTGTATCGTAACGAGTAATGCATCAATCGAAAGTATCGCAAAAACTAAGAAGATTGCATACCAAGGCTTTAGAAATATTAATTTGTTTGGGAGAAAAAGCGGTACATGTGTACAAATGAAAATTTAGCTGCTGGAGTCGGTGGGAATTAAAAATAAATACAACTTACGCTACAAAGCACTTCATTTGACACGCTTCAATAAAAGTATTAGACATTTGTATATGTACGATATATAATTGATCATAATTACTCTACTATTAGTTTAAAAGCTATATATCAAGGCAGGCTTTTTTGGGTTTCCCCTACTAGAATTTTTTTCCAAAAGTAGTAAAACAAAACCAAACCTAACCCACAAACAATGAGACAAACATTTTCATTTAGGAAAGTTTCCCAAAATTTTGTTTTTCGAATAACATTGCAAAGGGGCTGCGCATTTAATAAATTATGTTTTAATTAACGCATAGTCTTTTTTCTTGTTTAAAAATAAAATAAAATATCAAAATCCTATGTTTATATCCTTGCAGAGGTTATTATGAATTCAGTCAGAAGTTTTAACCTCATATAGTATATTAGTCGAAACAAGCCGGATCGAACAACTATATCTTGTAGCTCACATAGGAATAATCGGAAAAGGGTGTTTAGTGTTTTTTAACATTAACCTCCTACATTTGAATATAACATTTTTTAGTTAGTTCTGAATTTCGAATTAAATTTTATTAAAATCCGCTATATGGCAGCTATGCCATAGGAACGATCGTAAAATTAGTGGTGCAATAATATGCAAAAATTATATCTTCGATGATCTAGCCATGTCCGTTTGTCCGTCCGTCTGGCCGCAAACTAGTCTCCCAGTTTTAAAGCTATCGGGCTGAAACTTTCCCAAAAGTCTTCTTTCGATTGTAGGTAGTATATAAGTCGGAACCAGCCGGATCGGACGACTATATCTTATAGCTCCCTAGGAACTATCGGGGAAAAAATTTAAAAAAAATTTTATCTTTCGTGTTTTTTAACGTGGAAAAAATTTAAAAAAAATTATATCTTTCGTGTTTTCTAACATATACCTTTCTAAGCTTGGATATAACATTTTTAAATTAGTTCTGAATTTCGAATTAAATTTTATCAAAGTCGGACAACTATATCGACTATAGCTTTCATAGGAAGATATAAAGATATAATAAAAATATATAATTTTCATTTCATGTTTACCGACTAATTTTTCAATCGTTTCTATGGAAACTATATGATATAGTCATCCGATTTTAATAAAATTTTATACGAAATTCAAAATCCAACAAATTCAAAATCCAACAAAAAACAAAAAATGGTTTTTCCAAGCGTAGGAGGTTATGTGTTAAAAACACCGAAGATATAATTTTTCAATATTATTTATTATTTTGATAAAATTAAATTCGAAATTTTGAATTAATTTAAAAATGTTATATCCAAGCTTAGAAGAGAATATGTTAAAAAACACCGAAGATTTTTAAATTTATTCCAAAATAGTTCCTATGGGAGCTATAAGATTTAGTTGTCCGATCCGGCTGGTTCCGACTTATATACTATATGCAAAAGAAAGAAGACTTTTGGGAAGGTTTCAGACCGATAGCTTTAAAACTGAGAGACCAGTTGCGTAGAAACGGACGGACAGACGGACGGACAGACGGACATGGCTAGATCGACTCGTCTAGTGACGCTGATCAAGAATAAATATATATTTATGGGGTTTGGAAATGTCTCCTTCACTGCGTTGCAAACTTCTGACTGAAGTTATTATACCCTCTGCAAGGGTTTTAGAATTATAACCTCGGTGTTTTTTAACTTACAACCTTCTACGCTTAGAAATAACATTTTTTATAAAATTATTGTTTATTTTTTATAATTGCAAGGGTATACAAATTTTATGTTTCATTTCATGTTTTCCTACTAATTTGCCGATCTTTCCTATGGCAGCTATATGATATAGTCTTCCGATTTTGATCAAATTTAATTCGAAATTCAAAACGAAATAAAAAATGTTATTTCCAAGCGTAGGAAATGGGCTTAACCACACTCAGAAACAAGAAAGGAAGTTAACTTCGGCAAGCCGAAGTTTGTATACCCCAGCAGTTATAAAAAATAATCAATAATTTTATTAAATTGAATTCGAAATTCTAAAAAATATAAAAATTTTTATTCCCAATATTATAAGACATTATGTCAAAAAGCCCCAAAGCTATAATTTTTTTTACAATATTTCCCACCAATTATCCGATAGTTCCTTTGACAACTATATGATATAGTCGTCCGATTTTAATAAAATTTAATTCGAAATTCAGAACTAATTAAAAACTGTTATATTTAAGCTTTTAAGGTTATATGTTAAAAAACACCAAAGATATAATTTATATTTCATGTTTTCCTACTTATTTTCCGATCGTTCTTTTGTCAGCTATATTATATAGTCGTCCGATTTTGATAAAATGTAATTCGAAATTCAGAACTAATTAAAAAAAACTAGTTTGCGTAGAAACGGACGGACAGACGGACGGACAGACGGACATGGCTAGATCGACTCGTCTTGTGACGCTGATCAAGAATATATATACTTTATGGGGTCGGAAACGTCTACTTCACTGCGTTGCAAACTTCTGACTGAAATTATTATACCCTCTGCAAGGGTATAAAAAAATCAACTATTCCGTGCATAAGCCAAGTAATTTCGGTGTCAAAACTTCGCCAAGCATGGAAAATACATAACCGAATATCAAAATACTTTAAGCACGAATTTTTGGGAACGAAAATACTTAGTATAAGAAAATTTCGGTCTTCAGACGATTTAATAATAATAATATTTTAAGTTACTTACGACTTGCTGCTCACGGGCGTTAACATTGTGCAGTTTACCGTAAAACCGTAAAACGTGAACGAAAAATTTTATCCTTTAATCCTCCATAAAAATTACGTCAGAAAGTTTCAAATAATCGACAACCGGTATTGAACTTTTATACGATATATCGTAAAAATCACTATGCATATGAAGCCCGAACTGAGTAGCCCCAAAAATAAATGACTTGTTTTGTAAAGGAATTTTAAGCTTGTTAATTGTGGCATAGTGGAAGAAGATTTTTTTTAATACGATTAATTTTGGCAGGCTTCTTTCAGAATAAAAATTTAATCAGTTAACTATTCTCTCTAAAAACGCTGAATCCTCGACGTCGTCGTGCTCTTAACCTCCCTCTTTTTATAATCATTTAGTTCCGGCAGGTTCCGGTCATTGGCCACACACCATTTATGAGTTATAATTCTGGGTGACTTCGAAGTAGCAACATAGATCTGCGCTGACGTTGTCCTTAAAGATTGCATGCATGCTCTGATGTAGACATTTGCGTATCTGCGGATGGGTAATATTTTACAAACGGCGAACAAGTTTTAGTTTAAAATTAAACTATACTTTTATCTAAAAAAACATTTTTTTAACGAATATTTGCGAAAAAATGGTTCCAGAAGAACTGGTCAAAAGGGCACAGGCGTAACATTGCAAGGAAGCAAATCCAACTGGTGGAAATGGGTAAAGCGCAACGGGGTAGCTAGATTACGACGAGGAGGGGCAAAAAGGCAAACAATTATTATTTATTGATGTAGTCTTACTTCAACTTCAGTCTGCTGCATATGCACGGCAAAACGTAAATGCAATTCTAAGTATTTGGTGACTGTGGCGTAGCTTCGTTCACATAGGGGCCGCGGGCTAAGCATTGGTAAACTTTTAGTTCTCAACACGCAGAGCAATCGAATGCTTCGTTGTATCTTTTTTCGTTCCTCGTATTTCGGGAACATTTGCCAAACTTTCGTCATGCTCATAAAATTGCTCGTTTAACTCATTTAACTTTTTGTGCTTGGCTTTCGGGCTGTGGCTGTGGGGGAGAGTGTTTTTTAGAAAGTTTGCATAAATTGCAGCAACAAGAAAAGTTAATAATGCCAACAGGCAAAGTCAAGCTGGGGCGACAATGAAAATAATTCAATTAAAACACTTTTGCCAGCGTTTCGTTCTCCGCCATTCGCCCCATAACCTCGAAAACTCCACTGCGGCCCTGGCGTGCATGTCAAGTTAGAATTACGCCGAACCAAATTAACACGTAGACCCTGTGGAAGGCGGGAGGACCATGTGTGGATTGCCCGCGAGGCATTCTCTGCATAAAGTTCGGACTGGACTGGGCGGTCCTTCGGGCGGCAGGGTCCCTTCTGCATTTCGCCTGGGCCTCTCAACACCCCTGGACCCTTGAGCTCAGTGCGACATCTATTTTATGTTTACGTTGCTACTTAGATCCGTTGTAGTTGTTTAAAGCCGCAAAGCGGATTCGCTTTTTGGGAGTTTAAATGTTTAACCTGGACTAGACCCCGAAAAACACGAAACACCAACACTCGGGTTTTCAGTTTATTATTATACCCGTTACTCGTAGAGTAGAAGGGTATACTAGATTCGTCAAAAAGTACATATGTAACAGGTAGAAGGAAGCGTTTCCGACCCCATAAAGTATGTACATTCTTGATCATGATGACTAGCCGGGGCGATCTAGCCATGTCCGTCTGTCCGTCCGTCCGAATGAACGCTAAGATCTCGGAAACTAAAGCGCAAGTTTGCTTCAGCGGGGTGCCACAATTTTTACTGAAATGTATTTTAATTGAATTGTGTTTGTCTCATCAATACCTATGACCTAAAAAATGTCCCACATGGCTAGATCGACTCGTCTAGGGACGCTGATCAAGAATATATATACTTTATGGGGTCAGAAACGTTTCCTTCACTGCGTTGCAAACTTCTGACTGAAAACATTATACCCTCGCAAGGGTATAAAAATACTAAAAAAATGTTAATAAAAAAAACTTTAGCCATAATTTTTAGACGGTTAAAGGCGTGAAGAATACTTTGAAATACCTTTCTAGTGACGTATAACACTAGCCTGTAGCTTCAGTAATTCACAAGGTATGGGCATACAAAATGTAGCTATTTATAGCGGTTGTATCGCTAAACTAGCTAGTTTTCCAAAAGTGATATGACTAATATGTCCTATATTCAGCTGTTTAACATCGTCTAGATTATTCAGGACTCTAAAATAACGTTTTGGGACAACAGCGTTTTGACTAACAACAAAATTATATTTTCATTTTGAGAAGTAGGTTACACCTCAACTGTCAAATCAGATGCTCCGTTAAAAAGATTTTGGGGAACTTCTCAATATGAAAATTGTATTTTGTTTGTCAGATTTTTTACATTCGGGACGCTCTATAAAATCAAACAAGTAGCATATATTGCAGGGTGCCCAATGGAAAAAATTTAGAAAGTTTATTTACTTAGTAGATCGTATAATAAATTTTTGTAGCAAAAGTTGATATCAGAACTTTTGTTTAGTAAAGTTGCGATCGTCACTATATTTTAACCTCGCTAAAAGGTGTTTTTGTTTGATTACTATTACATTGAGTTTCTGAAGAGCTACATTTGTTGTGCGGGTTTCAGCGAACGGCACACTGTTGCTAATACAAATTTAACAAAAACACCTCTTAACAAGGTAAGGGGTCGTAGCAATCACGCACCATCAACACACATAAGTTGCGATATCGACTTTTGTGGCGAATAGTGCTTGTTAATTCGTCTGAGTAATTACACTTTCTAAAATGTTCTCATTCATTCAAATATTTCAGGATCTCGCATCAATGGAATATTTTATTAAAGCGACTCGAAAAATAAAAAAATATGGAAAGAGTATGTATTTTGTCAAATTTAAAATAATAAATTTAAAATAATTAATTTAAAATACATTTTTCCATTAAATTTTAGGAACACAGTCAAAAAGTGGAACTAAAAACACTTTTTGTTTTAACTCTAAATCTATCTATCTGAATATATCAGACAATCTCAGTATATAAAGAGTATTTAACTAATTGAATTATCTTTTCACATACATATAGCCCATTATACCCTTGCAGAGGGTATATTCATTTCAGTCAAAAGTTTGCAACCCCATAAAGTATATATATTCTTGATCAGCATCACTAGACGAGTCGATCTAGCCATGTCCGTCCGTCTCTACGCAAACTAGTCTCTTAGTTTTAAAGCTATCGGGCTGAGACTTTTCCGAAAGTCTTCTTTCTATTGCAGTTCTGAATTTCAAATTAAATTTTATCAAAATTGGACGTCTATATCACTTAGCTGTCATAGAAACGATCGGAAAATGGGAGGGAAAATAATATGAAACAAATTATAGATTAGGTGTTTTTTTACATATTTTCTTATAATCAAATTTTATAAATATTCACTTTTTAAACTTTTACCGATTTTTCTCCCACACAAATTATAAAGTCTTGGTATGCAATCTTCTCAGTTACAATCGGACTATCATAACAGATTTTCAATTCGTATGGTATAAACTAACTCATGAATTCTTGCATTAGAAAAGGTTGGCCACATTCTGATACTTTGTAACCACTTATGTTAACAATAGTTGCCGCGAAAAGTTGACGGGGCATTAATACTCTTATATTTGTATTTATATATATAATAATCAATCCAAATTCTGCACTCTCCTTCGAGACCATTCTTATCGGTGGAAAACATTTTCAATTTCAATAGCCTACCGAGTTGTTGTAAAAAGGTGTTATTTCCTTTTGCCAGGAGCACGGCGCATAAAAATGTTGGCACAAAAGGCCAAATGCAAATTTCGAAAAGCGGCCAAAGAGGCAACAACGAAGTAAGCCATTCACACGGCTGATATGGACTATATGGAAAGAGGGGGTGGTAGGTAGTTGTCTAGTACGTGTGTGTGGGCTCTAATTCAAAGGCCAAACAGCAGCCACAATGCCAACAGTCTCACTCCGCCGGCATTGGTCTCAGCCCAATACCAGCACGATGGCAACGGGGACGAGCAGATAAAGAAGGGCACGGAGCTGGCTCGATGTGCAAAATGTTCTTAATTCTCAATTCATATGCAAATTTATTTTATCGCCAGCACTAGCTGCCGGCTGAAACCCCGACTGTGTGGATGTCTGGCTGCAACAACAGTGAAGGATTTTGGGCGGACAGAGTCCTCCGGGCTCCCTTCGAAATCCGGAAAGCCATTTCAATCATCCAACGCGATTGGATGTTAGTAGAACGCTTGTGGAGCGGTCGTGGGATATCGTCAGGTTATTGATTGCAACTGTGCATTTCATTGGCTGTTTTTGTCCAGGACTTGATAATTGACCGCCGGCATTAGCAGTGCCACGAGGCTGAGAAACCAGCGCACTGCGAAATTGGAATCAGTTTCGATCCTAAGATCAGGACTGCTTTGGCAATCTTTTAAAAAGCCCCGGTAAATAGTAGCGTTCTTCCCATAAGCATTATCGTTAGGAAACCCGTAAAGAGGAGCACAAGTCAAAGGTTTGAAACGGAAAGAAAGAGACTTTTGGCATAATCATACTAACAATATTCCATTCTTTACAAAACTAGAAAAACACGATTGCCAGTCCTTTAAAAAAATTCGACCTACCAAAATATTTGTCATCTAAAATATTTTCATTTATCCGATTTTTAGCATGAACGAATGGAGTTTTTTTTTTAAATTCTTGAAGACAAGATAGTTCTCTCCGATGGGTATACATAAGTTCTCATAGAATGTCAACTTAATCTGCAGTGATAACACAATAAATAAAAAGAGGTTAAGAACACGGTGCGTTTTCCAGTCCCCAACTTCCACAGATGAGGAGAAAGCGGAACGGAGCGGAAGTCATGTCGTGCTGCAATAGATGCCGCCACCGTTCTCAGACAGTTTTTTCAGGACAGGAGAACCGGGGTTCGGCTTCGTGTTTTCCGTACTGGTCACTGTCCGGCACGTCTGCGCTTTTTCAAAGCGATTGCAACGTTTATCAAGACGCACACAAAAGTAAGGCGAAGTAAAGCGGAAGTGTTTTCCTGCTCTGCCTTGCCGACTTTGTCAAGCTTTTTGTAGTGGGTGAAAGTCTTTTTAATTGAAATGGCTCGCACACACACCGAGCTGGATATTTTGAATTCAATGATGCGGCAGGCGGTCGACGCCTTTGACTGTCTGCACGAAGTTGGCTCCTTCAAAGGGACACCAGCTCGACGAGCTGAGAAAAAACGACAGACTGGGCGGAAGCAACTATGCCGTATATGTCATTAAAATTTACTACAATCTATTTTGCTTACTAATTGGCACTTGGCCACGTCCTGCTCGGCGCTTTGTGCCTACCCCAAGGTCTAGCTCATCCCCTCTCTGGTCATAATAGTTACATGCATGCGGCAACTTCGGCCGGGCAAATGGTTCCAGACTTAGGCCAAGAAAAGCAAGCGCAACTCAATCCCACCCGTAGCTCCACGGGCGTTTATTTACGACCATAACTCTACTGGGGCCTAACAATTGCAGGCCAAGGCATTATCCCAGCACGGGCCAAAAGACCGTCAATACCACATCAAACTTTAAAGGCAACATCCGTATTTCGAATGGCTGTGCTCACAAAACGAGTCAAGAGAGCGGCTAACGCGAACACTATAAATCCATTTGAAAGGCACATTAGCATATGTCAAGTGCGAGCTGAGTTTACGCCTCATCTTGGCCACTTCCCGTTGGTTCGCAGTGAAACCCACTCAAGCACTTGAGGCGCAGGACGCCTCCCCCTGGATCCCATTACATTGCACTGCTAATTACGCGGTGGCAGCTTCCGCGGAAGCAGGCGTGGTGTCAAATAGCTGCAGAATAATGAAATCTGGTGAACGGACTGCAATGTGGGAGGAAAACTTATTAGAAAATATTTACAGAGCACTTTAAAACACTGACTCAATTAATGTGGAGAAACGAATAATGGTAATTTAAACTCTCTAATGCAAGACAGATATATCAAAAGATACAATTTTTCACGTACCATAAAACAACAAGAGAGTGCGGTTTAATCCAGTGTATGGATTATTACCTACTTAGATTACCGACTCAACTTCTTAACTAGCCGAGTGCCTAGACTACAAACACTCAGCTAAACAAATTCAAAGCCAGAAACAAAGTTTAGTCCGTCCGACCAATTTTAAATAAAATAAGGAACAACACTATAGTCGTGTGCCCCGACTATCACATACCCTTTACTCAGTAAAAGAGAGATGGAGATATACAAGCAGCGAAGCATTTTGTTTTGCTTCTATTTGCAACTCTCTGGTAACATGGCCTGTGGGCATCGGGAAGAAAACCCCTCCCCGAAAAGGTATATTTCACGATATTTCGTCACAGCACCGCATTAGGGAATCAAATATACCCCCCTTAATTGGTCCATACTGAAATTCAAATTACATACAATTATTCTATTTTGTCTAAATATGGCTTGGTAAATTCTTTTGGACGGTAACTTTGAAATTATACAAGGTCTGTTTTTATCGGATTTTTTCACAGCTTTAAACTAAATTACACAATATCAAAATTGGCAAAGCGCCATTCGAAATATATTTAAAAACATGGACATACCAAAATCATTAAATAAGCTTAAAAAAACTTATCCATTTGATATATTTTTTACTGCTATTTTACTGCTCTACCAGGAACTACCAAAACCTTTCTAAGTCCATCTTGGCTGTAATTTATAGATATTGAAGTGTGGTGACGATTCCTTCTATTTGTTGCTTAAGTGTAAATGAGATTTTGTATATAAGTAAAAACCTATCTACAAATTGTTTAAATCGGACCATTCATTAAAAACTTATGGAATTCACTTTGCTGCTTGCATGTATGTAGCTATCTCTCTTGTTGGCCCTTAGCTGCGCAACGGGTATCTGATGGTCGTGGCACTCGACTATTTTCGTTCTCCCTTGTTTTCTTTTGTTAACATTCCATTACGTTTTCACTAGAGGCGTAATTTCATTAAGACAGTAGAAACAGAAACGTATGTTGTTAAAGTGGCCTGAGTGGCTAATACCAAACTGCGTAGTAAAGGGAATGATCACGAAAACAACATGTGGGTACGTGAAAGATTCATAAAAACTTATGAAGGGAAACGGAATTTTTAAATTTATTTAATTTTGCTTAAAAGATCTAAGCAGTGCACCCTTGCATGAAGAGTAAGAATATTTTATTTTAATATTTAATATATTATAAAAAAATAAGTACTAACAATAAAGGAAGTTAATAATTTTTTAACGTATAACCTTATAAGCTTGAAATTAACATTTTTTAATTAGTTCTGAATTTTGAATTAAATTTTATTAAAATCGGACGACTATATCATATAGCTGTCATAGGAACGATCGGATAATTGGTGGGAAGTAATGTGAAACAAATTATAATAATAATAATTTTGACATATTATCTTATAATATTAGGAATATAAGTGTTTGTATTTTTAAGAATTTCGAATTCAATTTAATAAAATTATCAATTATTTTTTATAACTGCAAGAGTATACAAACTTCGACTTGCCGAAGTTAACTTCTTTTCTTGTTATTTTATAATATTGGGAATATAAATTTTTATATTTTTAAGAATTTCGAATTCAATTTAATAAAATTATTGATTATTTTTTATAACTGCAAGGGTATACAAACTTCGGCTTGCCGAAGTTAACTTCCTTTCTTGTTTAATACTGCTATTAAAACGACTTGTGTATAGAATTTGGCTTCTTAATTTTCCCTGTCCATACTAATGCACATGTTTTAACAATAGTTGCTACTTTGCGGTGGTTCAGGTTTTTTGGTCAAGAGCAATTTGCATACCACGTTGGAGATACTTTGACAATACAATTCGAAAAGCCTGACAAGTCGGCCACCTGCCTCCCACATGTGGCTAAACATTAGCGGTCACTGGATCCTGCCAAAGTCCCTGGGACTGTGAGCTTTTGCGGCTTTTTCGGTAAGTTATTTGTTCTGTGACGCAATCGCCATCGGACCGTGGCCCTTATCGCCGGCCTGCAACATGGGCCCCCGAGGGGCGGGTCCCGTCCTGCCGCAAACCAGCAGCCGTTGGACAGGACACTTGCCGCAAAACCGATTGCGACCGTCCCATTGTTTGTCACACTGCAGTTGTTTTGTTATTCCATGCGGCGTCTTCCCTTCTGCTAATCTGGTCGGCGACTTTTTCCAGACCCACCTCGATTTACTCCATGTTCGCTTTCTAGGCCCTCCCACAGGCCCAGCAACTTTCTTAATGAGCCTAGTTCGGATTTGCGGTTTCTTCCGCCCGTCAGGAGTGACGTGGAAATCGATTCGAATTCAGCTGTAGCTGGAACAATAGAATATTTGCTGGAGAAAGGTGTCGCATCCTGCCTGGAGCGACTGCCAGCATTGTAGATGCATATCTGAGTCCCCACACGAAGCAATTGCACCACTCGGGACCATTGTTGGCACTCGAATTATTTACACATTATCTGCGGCACCGGATCCAGCCAAAGGACGAGCTCGGCAGCCCCAAAGGACACCTAACACCACACAGACCAACACTTACGCAGGCAGACGTTGTTATTTTAATAGTTTAAGTAACCATAATATGTTGAGGACTTTTTAATAAACTTGAAACATGAGCGAGCGTGAGCCGCAAGGACACCAGAGACCGGCAGGATGTGGACTAGGACCGGCTGCAGTCGGGCAGAGATTTATGCAAACCAAAATGTTGCCAAAAATTACAGTTTAATGGAGTAGACTCGAGGAGTGTGCGTGGTCCCGGTCATAATGAGCAGTGAGAAAGTTGCAACAAAGCCGAGTTCGCTGAAGACAAAGAACCAGAGGCCAAGTTGTGTCCCGGCCAAGAGCAACTCCAAATGTGGGCAGAAGTAACTTCTCTAATTTTGCAGGAAATATGAAGCCATTAAAGTGCAGCAGACAAGGCGAAACATGGCAACATCTTGACTGCTGCGGCACTCACATACTTAGGAGATGCGCCTGCGAAACGAAGAAGGTCCTGCCCACGACAAGCAGGAGATGGAGGAGGAGCCCGAGCTGGGGGATGGACTCAGCACCCCGGGCCATGTGGTCGCACTGCAAAAGTTGTCCTCCAGTGTGAAAATAAATTCTGAAAAAGTTGGAGAAGCGAAAATGGCAACCGGTTTGCATGTGCCCGAGCACTTCTCTGACGCAGATTACCACTTCGGTTTCGCGCTCCGGGGTAAGCGGTAAACAGCTGTTGCACGTTTTTCCTATTTCTACAATTTATTTCCAAAAAAACAAAGCAAAGGCACTGAGTGCCCTGAGACCGATGTATGTATATATCTTTAATTGCCAACTTGGCCACTGGTGGGAGAAAAATGAGCCCTGCCCTGGTGAGCTCCGCGCGGGTTTCTGGGCCAGCTGGTGTCACGTGTCCGGAGTCCGACGCTAGTTGCACTTAATCACTGCCCGGTCCAGCCGGCCATCCCGGACCTGAATAACGAATGTTCGCGAAAATACATATACAGTTATTCCGGTTAAAGGTAGAGTTTAAAATTATTAAAAATATATCTTGCGGTTTCTTAAGGCACAAATTTACTTTAAATAATCCCGGAAATTAAAGGGTAAAAAGTCTGCGGTGACCTTAAAACGTAATATAATTTTTCATACTCTTGCAGAGGGTTTGCGACGCAGGAAAGGCGACCATTGTTGCCCCATAAAGTATATACATTCTCTATCAGCTGTCATCAAGATGCCAGTCTGTCATGTTCTAAAAAACTATCAAAATGGAACCTTCCCAAAAATTCTTATTTAAATTGCAGGTCGTATATACATATGTAAGTCGCATAGTAAAACACTAATACCCAAATAATTCAAATCGAAATATTCCTTAAAAATAATAATAATTATCTATAAATATCTATTTTAATCGAGGTCGTACACTTCATGCAGAAAACCGGCAAGCATCGATGAAAGAGAGCTCTATAGGCTAGGAGGAGTGTTATTGAAATCAAGCCTAAAACATTACTACAAGCAAACTCTATCCCTCAACTTCAGTATGTAGCATTTACAGAATTACGACAAGTTTGATAATACATATATCATAAAGATTCCATGGAAAGTATCGTAAGAGGATTTTAAAAGAATACAATAATCCAAACACTCATATTTTATTTTCGGAAAAACGTAAACGATATAATAAGTTTTAATCTTCTAAAAGTCGGGAAGAGTTATATAAGTTTTTCCACAGGAAGGATATATAAGCTTAGGCTTGACATAGAAAGCTTTTATTCTTACTGTTTAAACAAAATTGTATGCGAAAATACATAAGAGTATCAAAAACAAATCCGAATATGTTTTCCCGTTACTCGTAGAGTAAACTTAAGTAAACATTCAAGTACTATGTATTTGTCTTATCTTTCGATTTCCATAAAACACCCACTCTAAGGGCCACAAACACCACCCCCTCGCAATGACATTAGATCATCGCTCGGCTGCAAAGCGTATAATGATTTCAGTCAGAAAATTGTAACGTCAGAAAATTGTATTCCTGATCAGCGTCACAAGACGAGTCGATCTAGCCATGTCCGTCTGTCCGTCAGTTTCTACGCAAACTGGTCTCTCAGTTTTAAAGCTATCGGGCTGAAACTTTCCCGAAAGTTTTCTTTCAATTGCAGGTAGTTTATAAGTCGGAACCAGCCGGATCGGACAACTATATCTTATAGCTCCCATAGGAACTATCTTGGAAAAAATTATATACTACCTGCAATAGAAAGAAGACTTTTAGGAAAGTTTCAGCAGGATAGCTTTAAAACTGAGAGACCAGTTTGCGTAGAAACGGACGGACAGGCGAAAAGACGGACGTACAGACGGACACGCTTAGATCGACTCGTCTTGTGACGCTGATCAAGAATATATATACTTTATGGGGTCGGAAACGTCTCCTTCACTGCGTTGCAAACTTCTGACTGAAATCATTAGACCCTCTGCAAGGGTATAATAAATAAATGTTAAGTTAAAATATTAGGAGGGCTTTAAAATTGGAATATGAAGTGAAGTTTACTTGCTTTCTTGTTTGCGAATGTTTTAAAGCGTAATCCAATTTTAAAGCGCTCATCCTAATATTTTAACTTAACATTCATTACTTTTTTATTTAGAAGCATCGTGCTTCCAATTTTATGGTCAGTTCAAAAGCTCTTAGGACCCGCCAATAAAACCAGCGTTGCGAACCAGAATGCAATGGACTGACCGCGATGTCGAGCTGCCCGAAATTAAGTTAATTTTAATTTGTGCTGATTAATTGCGTTGTCAGAGAAAGATGTCCCGCCACAGGTCTGGACCAACTGGAGGCGTGCGGAAACCGCCAAGTGTTAAATGCCAGAACAACGTTTTTAACACAATTTACGAGCGGGTTGGCGGAGGGCACTTTCATTGAGCGGAAAAGAGATTCACTGCATGGTGCGGAAGTGAGGCAGTACAGTCGTATTTGGAGCCATAATTACCCGCGCTTTCGATGAATATCAAAGTGTGGCGCTTTTACCCCACCCTGGGAGCCCGCTCGAGATTCGGCGTCGTCTAATCGGCAATCGACACCAAATTGCTTTTAAGCAGAGCATTGAAATTCTTTTCGCATACCGACAATAATGTCGAACATTAGGTGGTTTGTTTATACCTCTGGCCACTCTTCACGCCTTTGTTGTATCAAGCTTCCTCTATTTGGTGCTGTAGACATTCGTTTAATGGTCTTGGGTGTTCCACATTCTCATATTAAATGGAACGTAAAAACAGCAACACTCAGAAGAAGATCCCTAAAATTTGCATAAATAGCCATAGAGGCAACCTGATAAACAGGTGTCGAACAGGATATAAAATTAGAATGGTTTTTATTTTTATTTGTCTTCGTGAGTTTGTTCACTACGGTAGGGTAAGTTAGGCTACCACTCAAACACATTTAATTATAAAAAAGGACTACAAAGCAAAATTGACTTAGTACACGATGGTTAGCAGTTTATTTTAAAATTGGTATCCACCATTTAACATTACGAATAGATGATTGATCAATTTCACAAACCAGTACTGCAAATTTTTCATTTCCACGGCTTCCGAAGAAACTTAATATTTGCATAATGTTATAAAACTGATTTTACGAACTGAAAATACTTTACAACCATTGGTTTGAGAGTTTGAGTTTGCATATATTCATATGAATTTTATTAAGGACTCAAAGTAGTCAAAAGTCAAAGTCGGCGTTTTTGTAAAAGAGCAACGTATAAATTAGTATTAAAAAGGGTATTAGAACAGCTTGTTAAGAAAAGTTCAATAGATGTAGTCGCTTTTTTTCTGGTTAAGAGTGACATCACAATTAAAATCGTAACAAATAATCTTATTTAAATATTTTGTTGCTTTAAAACCAAGTTCCTTAAATGAAGAAACAATACTTTTTTTACTCGCCTTGGTAACGAAATGATTGGGGCCGGGTTCAAGCAATCAGTTAGTTTAGCAGTCATTGTGAAATGTAAATGTCTTTAAATATCTTTCTTATAGATGAATAAAATAAATAATAATAAAATGTTTTAAGAGCATTTATACATCACATTACGGGTCCCTTCCCCATTTTTTATGCTTTGATCCAGGCAAAGTAACCCATTGCGAATAAGTAACACGATATTGGTCATTGTCATACAAAACGCACGGCACCATAGATGTGCGATCTTAAAAATAGGTAGAATTTGAATAAAAATATGATCATAAAATTACACTTTTCGGCATGTGATACCAATAAAATGTACCATTATGCGAACGGGTGGACAAAGTGTGCTAACTACAATGTGATTATTTAATTTCTGCCCATTTTCAAAAACTTTGTTAGCCTTAATGCGAACACTTCCGTGACGAGGTACATTACATTACATGCTTACATTAGGCTTTTGAGCTCTCCCGACCTTATTTTACCAGCAAAAGAAGACATATTAAACGGCCTTTTCTGCAAAAGCGTTTAATATGTCTTTGAGACGAACATCCGAATTCGATAACTTTAGTTTAAAAGGAAAGCATGATTGAACAAAAGTGGAGTGCTCCGCCTATGAAGTACCTCTTACGCAACGTCGCAATAACGAAATACGTAACGATACGTTGGACCTCCTTTTTTAAAATAAAACTTTTCCTTAGTTTTCTTGATATACCCTTGGGCTCTATAGGACAAGGTACCAAAGTGAATCAAAAACAGCTTATACGGTAGGCGTTGCAACGCGTATGATTGATGGCTCAAGGGACTTCGAAGCCGCATACTCCCACGGCGGGCGACTGCAGTAATTGACATTTAAAAGGCACCTTCTGGCGCCCCTCGAAACCTTTGCTGACGTCAGTGAGGCGCTGAATCACCACCGGGATCCTTCTCCTCCAGATTGGGTATGCACTGCATGCCTGGAGCTGTCTATTTTAATTCTCTGGGCGGCGCTCTTCTATCTCTGCGATAAGGCACACACGCACCCATAAACCTCGATTCCGCCCGCCTTTCGTGTCTTCTGAATGACCTTAAAGCTAAATTGCCAATTGCGATTTTATGGCCCACATGTGTCCCCCCAGGTGAAGTCGATATTTTTGCCGATCCATGTCCGATCCCTTGGCCCAGTGCCACCCCCGAACAGGTCTACAGATCGGCGGGCACTGCGATAGTACGGACTCCGCGGCGTGGCGATCGGCGTAGTCATCCAGCGATCAGAGTTGTCAGGCGGATGGTTCGCACGTTCCCCGTGAGATCCCCGCTGCATACTAAGCAGTGATCGGTCGCCGTCTATGGGTATATCCGATTTTTTTTCCACCGCCTCTCATTATGCTCGTTGTGCTGGCATTTTTGCCTGTGGCTCCGCGTATATAAATCTAACGCGCTGCCCTGACCAGACATCACTTCTTTGGTGGAAACTTCAGTGACAAGTTTAGCTCCTGTCGTGATCAGTGCGCGTATCTTATACTCCAGAATCGAGACTCCCCGCCCCGTTCAAGGCCCTAAAAGTAGTCCCCCGACCGCAACTCAGTTCAGTCCGACATGAAGTTCAGTGCTGCCTTGGCTCTGCTGCTGATCGCTGGCATCGTGGCCAGCGGCGACGCCCTGCCCGCCAGGAAAAGTGAGTCCGCCGCCCAGAGGATTACCCATTCCGCCCCATAATCACACCCTAATCACCGCCTTCACTCTCATCCCCTCCGCCACCCTACTGAAGACCGGCAATACCTCGTTCCAGGAATGGTCTACCTCCAGCAGCCCGCAGCCGCCGAGTGGTACGGATCCGCGCCCCAGCAGCGATTCATGTACATGCAGTACGTGCAGCCCGGCCGCACCCACGCCCGCTCCACCCAGGCGGCCAGTGCCCTAGTGGCCGGCGAGACCGTTGCCACCGGCACCTACCTAAAGGGTAAGCCACCTGCCCATCTGCGCCGCTATCCCCACCAAAACTAACCACACCTCTCTAACCAAAGATTGCAATCACGCAGAGTCCGAGACCAGCGTCGAGGGAGTTCAGGCTGACGACGCCCTGGCTGCTGCTGGAGCCCACGGGGCCAGCTCCGTGGCCGAAGCCTTCCCTGACCAGGCCCCAGTCGTCCAGGTGGCCATCGATGCCGATGTGGTCCCGGAGCCCCAGGCCGAGCCGGAAGCTGAACCGGAGCCCGAGTCTGCCGACGACGCCGCCAAGGTTCCACGGGACTTCAACTTTGCTGCCGAGGAAGCCGCCGTTGCCCCTGCTGCCGAAGAAGCGACTGCACCCCTGCCTGTCGCCGAGGCCGAGCTGCCCATCCCCGCACCCATTGCTCCAGTCGCCTCTGTCGTTCCCGCCAACCGCTACCTGCCCGCCAAGAAGAAGGTAATCGTCGAGCTTGACCAGGAGGAGGAGGAGGAGCCCCAAGCCGCCGCCATCGAGGACGAAGAGGAAGCGGAGAACGCCGTGGCCGACGATGTGGAGGAGGACGAGGAGGAGCTGTCCGTGCCCCTTAAGCCCATCAACCCCGTCCTCGTGCCCAACGCTCGCCGTCCTGCTGCCAAAAAGCCCGTCAAGGCTGCCGCTCCCGCTGGTGGCAAGCCCTCCAAGAAGCCAGCCGCCCCTCTGCCCGCTGGCACCTTCTTCCCCATCGACTTTGGAGGCACCAACGGAGGAGCCATCGCCATCGCCAACTCGTTTAGCACCGGGGAGGGTGGATCTGCCACCAGCCACGCGATCGCCTACGGCTCCCCCGAGTCCGCCGCCCGCCGCGTCCGTCCGAGTCCCAGCAAGTTCCGCCATTAATCCCCGGACTGACGGTCAACCAAATCTTGCTAGCGTCCGCATCTGCGAGGCACCCCAATCAAATCAGTTTAAAGAGATTCTCCTGTAATTATTAGCAAAATTGTCCACCCTTGAGCGCATTAAAATAAAGTTTTTCTGTTTTTAATATGCGTGTTTTATTTGTGTGTGAATCGTATCGAAGAATTTCAATTTGGCTCATTTACTATCGCGGAATCCAGAATAAAACCTAATTTTATGCAATTTATTGACTTTACGACTTGTTGGGGTCAATTTAGAGTAGACAAATAAAACCATAAAAAATATTCTGACGACCGTATTGGTACCTACATTCGTTGTAATAAACATTTAAAGCTTTTGAACAAACGATGTTTTATCAAAATTTGTATCAAGTTACCAAAAAATTATTCTGACGGACCGTCAAAAGGAATAAAAGATGAAAGGAAACACCACATTTTGAACTTTTTCAATAAAGTTATTTTTATAACCTTGCAGAGGGTATATATTCATGATCAGTATCACTAGACACTAGAGTCGATCTAGCCATGTCCGTCTGTCCATCCGTGTCTACGCAAGTATCAGATTTAAAGCTATCGGGCTGAAACTTTCCCAAAAGTCTTTTTTCACCACTGAAGCTAGGAACAATCCTTAAAAACTTAACAGGTTTTCCTAAAATTGATTATTTTTTGTCTTCCACTATATCTGCTCTAATCCACGAAATGTGTGGAACCAGGCAGTCAGCACACTTTGGCAGTGTCAGCCAAGCAACTACGCTAACTGGTACCATCATCAAAAATAACTTACCTGCTCTAGAATATATCTAACGCAGCTTAGTCCAGCTAGACAGGATACTCAGCGTCACAGGAGTCTCAGCTGGATCCAGCTTCACCGGGTACACAGCTTGATCCAGCTTTACATGATACTTCCCACAAGGAAGAGAGCTGCAAGGTTTGTGACCTGGGATCACATCACTTAAGGGCGTGAAGCCGTTTCAGGGAAATGGACACAAAAACCCGGCACCAAGCGGTTATTCAAGTATTATTCATAAGTTTGAAAACTGAGGATTACTGTCCACGTATTGTGGACACAAAGGACCGACTAGCAATCCAGTAACCATCGCAGGCTACGACCACCTCAGCGGTCATGTTCTGCTCGCGACCGGCAAAGTACCATTACAAGAACCGGTCCAGTGTCCTGTGACACTGTCGTCGACAGATCCTAATTTTCGGCAATCTGAAAAAAAAAGCGAAACTTACTCGTTCGAACGAGAATCAACCGCCCCAAACAATTGTTCCCCGCAGCTGACTGGATCACATGAGAAGATCCAAGAGCAAAGAAAAATAAAAAAGAAACATTCCATTTTCGGAATTACTTGGGCTTGTGTTATTAGTTACATCATCAAAGCTTAAATGGTTTTAAGAAGCATAAAATGTTTTTAAGTAATGAGAAATCTAAATTACTAATTCGCTGTAGCTCATCTTTTTTAAATAAAAAAAGAGCTTTTATTTCCTCTTTAACATCAAATATACTCAAGAGCATAAAAAATTTAGAGTTCCAGCGTGTTTTAACTTGCTGTTTTAGCGTTTTTGAGAGCTTACTGTTAGGTTGGGAATGTTTAAAATATTTAACTAATGATTTGCAACAATCTATTAAAGCCTTCACTTCCGCAATAGGATTTTTTTCAATGACGTCTTCCATGTAAAGGTTCATATTGTGACAAGCACAAGATAGGCGCTTGAAGCTTTTAAATGCCGCAACGACATTTGCACCATTGTCCGTAACGAACACAGCTCGGTCGATAATTTCAAGTGTGTTGAAATCCTGCAAATTGTGCTGAACATTTTTGAGAATATTATCTCCAGTTTTCTTCTCGTCCAAGAACTCCCTGATGCCTGTAAAAGATACATAAGTAAATTAAATGCTTCGTAAAAATTATAAAAATATGTATGAATGAACATCGTAAACACAAATATATTATAAAAATTGATGTATTTTAGTACCTAAAAGAACGACGTTCAGTCGGAAGCCTTCATCCACATAGTGGGTAGTTGCGATATAAAATTATATAATATAACTGGGTGTAGTCGTCACTCCACAAGTCGGTCGTGTATGCCAGTTGTGGATCTTTCAAACTTATAATAAGTTGAGTCTTCAACGTTTCGTACTCCTTTTCCAAGTAGTAGTGCCTAACACTTTATGGGATATGACAAAATCATCAAAAGATTGCCATCCAAATTTTGCTCCTATGTTAAGGAGCGCTTGGCTATATTCACGGAAGCCGCTACCTACCAATTCACAAAAAAATTTCACTCAATGAATGCAATGGGAATAGAAGTTACCTTCGGTAATATTGGAAGGGTGCAAGTCTTTTGCAACTAAGGCTAGCTGCTTTCGAGCTAACGAATCTCGGACTCGCGTCGAAACAACTTTTTTGGCGAACATGTCCAATTTGGGCTGTGTCTTAAGGGCGTCTTGTTGTGGCATGCACTTATGGCGGCTGAGGGTGCCCGTGCCTCGTTTCGAATTATGCACCAGCACATGCTTACAGCTCCGGCAGCACACAAAATCGACGATATTGCCATTATAATAAACACAGTCGAAAAGCTTCCACACATCACTCATTTTGTATAAGCTTTACACATTCACTTTTTTATTTACAGCGTCCTGAATGGTTTGTCGCGACATATTTTATTTTTCAAAGTTTATTAATTTCGATAGTAACATCGATAAGCAATTAGAATACGATAAATGGCGGTTGTAATTCGAGACAAAAAAAAATAGCGCGGTCAAATCAAAATTGTTTTAAGGCCTATTTCGGGTTTTTACGGGACGGGCCGTTTTGCAAAGGCCCGGGCCCGCACGAATCTTAATTTTAGGGACCACTCCGGGCCAATGTAAGCCCGCGGGCCACGAAAAAAAGCCCGGCCCGTGCCCACCTCTAGTTGCCATCTTCAAAAATCGTTGGCATACTCTAGAATATATCGCATTTCATTAAACATCCGTGTTCCAGTGTATAAGCATGTACTAACTTAAGAAGAAATCAGTTATCAACGCAATATTTTCGTTTTTTTTATCTAAAATTCTATTTTGAAGCGTGAACTTCAAAAATAAGTAATTATTGCAGACAACTTTTTATTTTGTATGCAGAATGCAACTGAACCTTTTGTAATACGACTTTTAAAAGAGCTAGTAAAGTAAAAAATCCTAAAAAAAAAAAACAAACCGCTACAATCGAGTGGCCCCCACAGTTTTGGGCGGTTTGTGGGCGTTTGAGTGGACGTGGCACATTTTTTAGGTCAGTCGATAGGTATTAATTGTATTAGGTTATTAAATACATTTCAGTTAAATTTTTCTTTCATCATAAAAACTCTAGCTGCACAGATTTTCAAGGATTGTGGGCATTAGAGCGCGCGTGACGTTCCGCTGAAGCAAACTTGCGTTGCGTAGGAAGCTCGGGAATCTTCATGCCAAGTCTGAATATTCTAGCTTTTACAGTTTCCGAAATCTCAGCGTTGATACGGACGGACAGACAGACGGATATGGCTAGATCGATTCGGCTAGTGATCTTGATCAATAATATATATGCTGTCGGGCTTCCCAAAAGTCTTCTTGCTTTCGCAGGTAGTATATAAGTCGGAAAATATACAATACAATACACAATATATACAGATCGGACAACTATATTTAATTTCTTCCATGGGAATAATCGGAAAAAAATTTAAAAAATATATATCTTTGGTGTTTTTTTTTACATTTAACCTCCTACGCTTAGAAATATATAATAATAAGAAAGAAAAATCGGACGGCCATAGGAACGACCGGAAAATTGGTGGGAAAAAAATATGAAACAAACTATCTTATATTATCTTACACTATTGGGAATATCGCTTTTATATTTTAAAGAACTTCAAATGAAATTTAATAAAAATCGGACGACTCTAACATATAGCTGTCAAAGAAATTGTCAGAGAAATAATTGAATAATTTTTTTCTAATATCTCTGAAGCTAGCAACAATCCTTAAAAATGTAACATGGTGTTACCAACGTTTATTATTTCTTTTTATTTCTTTTTATTATTTATTTAAACTTCGGCTTGCCTAAGTAAACATTATTTTTCGTTTTTTAATTTCATTATGTTGTTAACACGTAACTCATCCACAGAAAAATACTTTTTTCCTTAAGAATTACGCTCTTGTTCTTTAGTGAATTCCAAAGGCGTGTTTAAATAAATAAGATGGAGGCCTCGATTATCAGATAACTGTTTCTCAGCTTAAAAGAGCAAAATGAAAAGGGAGATACATATATTAGCAGCAAAGCGATATTGTAAAGCGCCACCTACCAGATATTTTAGACAGATTTAAGCGTTTTGGCCATTTGTGGGCGTTAGAGTGGGCGTGACAATTTTTTTTTAGGTCAATCGATAGGTATTAATGTTTTTAGCATTAAAACTGTAGGCGCTTTAGAGTGGGCGTGGCACCCTGATGAATCAAACTTGCGCTGCGCAAGAAGCCAATAATCTGCATGCCAAGTCCACTTCTGTAGCTCTTATAGTTTCAGAGATCTCAGCGTTGATACGGACAGACGGACATGGCTAGATCGACTCGGCTTGTGATCCTGATCAAGAATATTTACATATACCCGTTACATACATTCCGACGAATCTAGTATACCCTTTTACTCTATAACATATGCTCCAATTGGTTCATCATAAGGTTCATCCCATCAGGTGGTTCCTTTTTCCGATTTGCGTGACAAACGATACCGAGGTATTACATTCTTCTAATGCACTGGTCATCACTGCCACAAATGTGGAAAGCGTTGCCCTTTATCTCCAAATCTCCCCAAGTATCCGCTCCGCTCTGGAACGCTTTAGTTAAGATAGGCTTATGTAGTTCATATTCAAAATGTGGTCGTCAGACAGGCTTTAGCGTTATGGGAACAACATATAAATTACTCTACGAGTAACGGGTATAAAAACCACATTCAAAGATTATCGCGTTAAAAGTTCCGCCTGATTAACAACCACTGTCCACGTGGTTTACTGTAAATACAATAATCGTTGGTGAATTTGAATAGTTTTCGTATAAAAAATTTGTTTTATAAGAACCGTTTCATTCAATTATTTGATTCCAGTTTAAATGCTTCGTATGCGACACAGTGGTGAAATGAAATTGCAGAACATTTATCGTTCATTACATGAATTCGCAATCGTACTCTACGAGTAACGGGTATACAAATTGGTCGATATTCACATAATTTCAAAAAGTGTTTTCAAAACTTCTTTTCTTAGGAATGCTGTGCAGTTCTAGTTTATTTACTGTCTTACTTAATTTCATAATAAACAAAAAACAAGTTGTACATAAATGCTTCTATTGAAATACAAATTTTATGTCGCCCAAATCGAAATGCTTCAGTATGCATAATAAATTTACCCAAAGAAAACAATCTAATTCAGCTTACATCGCCCGCACAGAATCCACACGATTATATCCTTAATCTGAACAATATATTTTTACTTATTTAAAAGACACTACGCTTATTGTACAGCTGGCTACACTGCATGTGTTTTGTTTTGAATTTTTCTGCAATTATTATACAAGATCGGTACGAGGCATGCAAAAACGTTGATCCTCTGATACTACCCTATGTGGCTATCTGCTTGGAATTCTAACGGTTGGTGTGTGACTAATATATAAAAACATTAAAATTTGACTCTCCTCCACCACCACTGCCACTGCTGCTTCTTCGTGGGTTACTACTAAGGGTGTTTCGCTGATATCAGTAGCCGTACTTGTCTTGCCAGGAGGTCATCACATCATTGGCCAGATTGCTTAGCCGACCTGCCACTTTGTGTACGCCCTGACGTACGCTCTCTTTCACGCTCTCCACATCCAGGTCGGGTGTACTAAAGTTAACCGATGATGCTGCAATTATTTTAATACAGAACTCACAATTTGTTCTCCACATTAAGCGCACTTTTTGACTCACCCCTATTGCCTGCACTGCCGCCCGGAGTGCCGTCGCCGAAGTAGTCCGACGAAGATATGGCTCGCGATCCCTGAAAGCGGTTCAAACTCGCGCTGACATCAGCCGAAGACTGTTCGCTGGCGAAGTACTGGTCGGAGCCAAATCCCTTAGAATTTCCGAACTTCTGCTGGGCGATCACAGGATCATTACTAGCTGGCCCTTTGCTGTGACTGGAAGTGGACGAGGCGGTTGATCCACTACTTTTCTTCGCAGGCGCCAAAGTCTTCGGTTTGTCATAGTCATTGCTGCCGGAAAACATGGAAGTTATGTTGCTGTGGGAGCCGCCAATAGGCTCAATTGTCTCATAGCCCAAAGCATCCAATTCAAACTTATCTAGCTTGCTGGTTCCGCCAGTCGAGTTCTCCCGCTTTTCGCTAGAGCCACCTCCTCCGCTGCCGCTGTTGCCGTACAGGGAATAGTCGGTAAAGAAGTTTTCGCTCTCCAATGAAGAGAGCTTTGCCTTAGGGGCGGCCGATTGCTGGATAGTCTCCATGTCACCGAGAGCAGAGTGGGCCATGTCGGAACCACGCAAACCAAAGCCCATTCCAAGCCGCTCCATCTGCTTGGCCTTGGCAGGGTCCATAGTCTTGAGCTTGGCCTCCTCGCGGGTCTTCTGTATGGAGAGCTCTTGGTACGCCAGCCTCATGCTGGCTACCGTCTCCAATTCCTCTTCAGCCGTCTGCGGCTTATCCAGAGGTGCTGTAGCGACGGATGTCTTCATTTCGTTGGCCGCATTGGCGCGCGCCTCGATGTCAGCGAAGTTTGTCTTCACCTTGGTGGCTCCAAGACCGCCCACCTTGCGGGCACCCAGCTAGAAGAGAGACAAATCTATTAGGCAATGCCTTATTCAGCTGGTTGTCACACCTACTCCACTCTTCTTCGGCTGCACCTTCCGCGCACCTATAGAGGAGGGCACTGACGCTGGCACCACTGAATTGAGCAGGTCTACGCTGGGGGCCCCACCCAGTTGCGGCTGAAGACTGTTTACCGGAACAGCGGCTGGTGGCTTTAGATCCTGCTAAAAAGAGGTAAGTCATCAGCAAAGTAAGCAAACTATTAGCTGAAAACTCCAAAAACTCTAACAGCGCGTGCGTGTCTCCTGAGTGTGTCCCCATACCTTGCTGACATTGTTGTTCTGCACATTAAAGTCCGCCTCGTTGTCACACTGGGCGAAGAAGTCCTCCTCCTTGGCGGCTTCGTTGCCCTCACTCTTGTCCGTCTGCTCCAGATGCAGCTGATGGGAGTGGCGTGTGGATTAGGGAGGAACAAGAATGGTGTCAGGAGTGGGGAGCAGGCAGAGCAGTGAAGCAAAGCAATCGTCAGTTAGTAGGTTAAGTGTCAGAAAACTACAGGCAGAAACAAACAAGCCGGGGGTTTGGAACTCACCTTCGTTCCGTGTACCTTCATCGCCTGCTGGGCCTGGGCGCTCAGCTTGTCGCGGTAGAGCTGCGCCGCCCGCGAGTTGTACTTGACCTGGGCGTCGGTGCTGCTGCAGTTGTGGGCTCGGAAGAACTGGGCCGCGTTCGCATTGCCGCCCAGCTGCATCTGGCGCAGCTGCAGCCAGGTCCAGTTGGTGTCCAGGTTGGTGCTGCGCACGAAGGTTAGGTGAACGCCCAGGTTGCGGTGCACAGCGGAGCAGTCGATGCAAATGAAGATGCCGTATGTGACGGAGGACCAAGTGGGCGCCTTGGCCGCGCAGTCGAAGCAGGACTGTGGAGGACGGGAAATAAGGTGAGCGGGGTGCCTCACTAGTCAAGGGCGACCTAGCGAAAGTAGGGCACTCACTTTGTTCGCTGGCTGGGCGCGAAGGCGACTGAATACCGACTCGATCTCCTGCTTAGAAGGTCCTGCAGCTGGATTGGCCATGGCTAAAGGCTCAGACTGGAATTTCTAACTTTGAACACGAAAAATTGTCGACGTTGCTCGACGCTTCACGACGCGGCGCTTTTCTGGCTCTCGCTGCGTTGCCTCGCTGCGAATTATACTTGCGGTGACCGAGGGAAGCCCTAGATGCCTAGATACCAAACAAAAACCCTTTGCAATTCCTCGACTTTTCAGAACGTACGTGGACGTGTTGCAGTTTTAAGCGGATCCAAAAGTATACTAGACCCCCATGTGTGAACAGGGCTTGGTTAGTAGAACGGTCTCTCGTAGCTGAGACACCCACCGGGATGTCAAAAATCGAACGATTCGCGGTCACACTTGGCGCTGGTATGCGCACCAATGTTGATAGCGAGATTCAGTCGGGGCTTCCACGTTTTGACCGCCAATTTGCCTGATATTACATCAACAAGCTTTTTGGTTTTGCCGAAAATTAAGAGAATGTATAAAACTTTCTGAGATGGAGAAGTTCGTGGGGCTTTGTTCTACCATTATAAAGCGTACTTAAGATATCCTTTAGGTAGCTTTGTGGGCCATTTTTTTTTATGCAGATCGTCATAAGCTTAACAGGACTGTGAGTACCTTAAAAAAACGAAGTGCACATGTCTACTACTACTACTACTAGTCTACGACTACTAAAAAACTGTTCATACATATGTCTGCTGCTGTTTATTTCAACTTTAAGTTCACATACTCAACTAATAAAAACTTCTCCAAAAATACTATTTTCAGACCATTATTTTATGAGGGTCCAGTGTCGAAGCAGGACTGCGGAGGACGGGAAGTAAGGTGAGCGGGGTGCCTCACTAGTCAAGGGCGACCTGGCGAAAGTAGGGCACTCACTTTGTTCGCTGGCTGGGCACGAAGGCGACTGAATACCGACTCGATCTCCTGCTTAGAAGGTCCTGCAGCTGGATCGGCCATGGCTTAAGGTTCAGACTTGAATTTCTAACTTGGAACACGAATAATAAAATACTGTTTTGAATTTACGGTCACACTGGCCTTAATAAAAAGAGTCAAGGACCAATCACGGTTGGTTTAGTGCTTATATGTACGTAAGAAACATAACGGGCTTTGGTTGGAAAAGATTTCTGTGACTCCCCCGGGAGAAGCGATCTTGGTGGGTTCATCCGGATTTGGCCCACTATCTCAAGGACGATGTTCAACAGATGTAAGATTTACAAAGCATAAATTATGCTTTTTATGTTTCTAAGAATACATTTGGGGTTCAATGTCGATAATATTATAATATTGCTTACATAGTCATAATTGATAGACCAATTAACATATAAAATCCTTATTTCTTGAACGGTGTTTTAGTATTTTTTTTTTTGAGGCATGAAAATTGCCGACGTCATCCAAAATTTTGACATCTAAAATTTTGTTAAGTTTTTTTATATGAAGTCATTGAATACCAAGCCCAAATTACTAATCCAAGCACAATTTACGATTGTTATGTCAATGTTTTTCGCATATAAGCAGAAACCTACCATTAGAATTCATTTTTAAATATTTGATTAATGAAATATGCAAGAACAAACTCACAATTTTCTTTGTCATGACACTGTGGTATAGGCAGAAATTGTATGTGGCGGTTTTTAATAAACTCATATTGATACATTTGATCTTATTGTTGCAATGCGATTTAATATAAATAGGGTGGTTAACCCTTGCCACGCCTCTTTCTACTGCCCTGCCATGACTTATAATCATTTTACGTAAACAATTTTACAACGCAATTAAAATGTATTTTAAATTGGTCTAAGTGCAAGTTTTTGAAAATAACTTTACAAGCAAATGTTTACTATTTCTAACCTACTTTGTATTTATTTTTGCATCATCATTAGAAATCATGTGCGGTTCAGCTCAGCAGAACTATTGTTTGAATTCATTAGTTTTCCGGAGTCATGCGTAACCACATAACTCCAAACTAGTGAAATACAGACTTTTTAGGTTTTTTCACAAAGTTGCTGAACCTTAAACCATTCTTGAAATACTATTTTTCAGTATTTTTAAAATAATGTTATTTACAATTAATTTCTAGTTGCTTAATTATAAGAATTAATATAGCATTATTTATTTCAAATGATTTTAGCTCTTTTAGACATTTTCCGGCTTACATGCCAGTGAACGGGACCTAAATTCCTAAGGAATTCGATAGAACCTATCGCAAATTACCGCCAAGAGATTCGATAATTATGTAACGCAATCGAGTATCTACATCTATAGAATTCACTAACGCCAATGCTGGACAAACACATTATTTCAAACCGATTTCAAAATAATGAAAACAAGAAGTGGCAAGGCACTTACCTCTTCTGGTCGGGATTTTGACTCCAGGCCCCGGAAAGCAGGCAGGCCTTCGTGCACGGTGAGTATTTCTATAGGCATCCACTTCTTGCGTTCCTCCAGTGAAGTCACAGTTTTTCAACGAAATCCGATTCCCTATATGTAGCCACAGCGCCTCGAAAAAAATAATCGCATGGAGCCCTTCCAGGATATCTCGGAAACCTCAAATCAATGTGTCCAGGGCCTGAGGCCGTTAGAAGGTCACACGGAATCCACCGAAGAAAGGGAGCAAGATGCGGTGCTGGAGGGAATTCACATCAAGAGCGAGCCTATTTGCGAAGACATATGGGATGTTCTAGACGAGCTTGGGGATATACTAGATGAGGCTGAGGAGCAAGCCGACATGATGGCCAAGGAGACGGAGGCTGATTTGTTGGAGGAAGAGCACGCCGAGTCAAATGACTATGGAGGTCCATTGATCCCGCCACCGCCGCCGTCCATCTCACTCACCGATGACCTTTCCTTGTACACCAGAAGATCACGACCCTACAACGAAACATCCCCTGTTAGCTTTGTTGAATCCTTGCAAGAGTCGGGAGAAATATCCTCCAGTGAATTGTCCGCCAAAAGTATTAATTCGCCTGAGATTCCCCTAGAGTTCAGATGCAGTCCAGAAGAGAACCCCGAACGTTGCAGGTTCATGTTGAGAACATCTTTTTTAAAGGCCAAGCACATCAAACCCGATCAGAGAAGTTTCCGCAGCAAATCCAAAGAACGAAAACGTGCCCGAAAAAAGAGTCCCTCCCTGCAAAAACAAATTCTTAGTCGCACCCCAAGCCCCCAGTTCAGATGCGGAATAAGGAGCCCTGCCTTGGAAGCCAAGAGAAGGTCAAGCCCGGCCAGCCACAGAAGGCGCAGAAGTCAGTCAAGAAACCACACACACAGCCGTAGGAAGAGCCATTCCAGGGACCGGCAAGCGCGCGGCCATAGATCACCTCCGAGGCGAGGATTCAGATCCAGATCTCGAAGTCCGAATCGTACGAGTCATTTTCGTTCCATACGAAATTGGCATCCAAACAGACGATCCAGGGATACCTCTCCCAGTATTAGGCACCTACACAGTCCCTTCCGTGGTCGACCTAGATCTCCCGTGTTTAAATCAAGGAGTGCCCGTAGATACTCTCCAGTACGCCGACCTCGACATCATTCAAGGAGTACATCTAGGCCAGCCAAAAGCTTGGTACGACAGCGACTGGAAAACAAAGTTACATTGCGGGATCGTTCAAGGAGTAGATCTCGTCCGGCAAGAAAACCCATTCAAGAGCGTTCAAGGAGCAGATTAAAATCAGCAAAGGTCACGCAGCGCATGTTTTCAAGAAGCGCGTCGCAATCGCCTTCCAAAAGCAAAAACAGGTCACTGGAAAAAGTGTCGCGCCAGCATTCCTGCAGCAGAACCAACGACCCAAAGATTCCCATTCAAGGAAAGGAACGTTCAAGGAGTAGATCTCAGCCTCTACAGAAACCATCCGTCAAGCCACTTGTAGAAAGGTCCAGGTCGGCCGACCAAGGTGCTAATGTTGAGGCTAAGCTGCCAGTGGAGCGCACAATATCTCCTATCTCTCCGCGGCCCATCTCCCCGATGGTCACGCTCCACGACAATCGAATCAAGCGCCCCAATGATCTGCGCCAATACTTGCTGCCCACTCCAGCAGCACCACAAATTGTCTATACGCAGACGCACTACACCCAGCTAGAGTACAGTGCGCACCAATTTCCAGGTCACTTGCCCGGGCCTATTGATCATCCTCCACCGGCGCTCTATACTTTCGGTCGTCCTCCGCCGATGCTCGGTCCTTTTGACTTGCGCCGTCGTTTGGCCACGACGCGCTCTCTTTATTACCTGGCACCTAACGATCTGCGCCACCGGATCCAGGACATGTATGCGTCCCCACCCGACTTCAACGTCTACGCCGAGTGGCCCACGGAATACCCCGAGCAATACCCTGCTAGAGGTTACTTCTAAGAAACCACTTGTAATCATTTTATGTTATGACCAAGAAAAAAGCCTTTATTTGTATTACAAAAAAAAAGGAGTCATATTCTTTATTCTAAACTATGGTGCGTTTTGATTACGTTCGTGGACAAGACATCGCCGGCGACGGGTTAATCCTGGTTTGGGATTTTGGCTCGGCTGGAGGGAGAATGTCGGACGCGTGGAGTTGCGCCCGCAGCACTGCTTCCGAGGGTGGGCATCCTCCACTGCTTGGGAGCTTGGAAGCGGGTTAGTGGTTTCGGAGCGTAAGAATGCCAGACGGGCGCTGTTCATAGTAAAGTTGCTGTCTATTTGCTCCTTGTTTTCGGTCCTGCCGACGTAGCGGTCGATTAGCAAGGACTTCTGCTTTGCCTGCAACTCACTTTCGTGGCTTGTGGCCATCGTAGATTTATACACGGGCGCCGAGTTGGATTTCAAAAGGAGTTTGCCGAAGCCATGGACGTTGTGTAAAAAAGGGGAAAATTCACTTGCAGACAAAGTGGAGGATTAAGTGGGAATTCCAATCAATAAACCCCCGATTCATGCCCCTTCGGTTGTGTTCTACAAAGATGCCGTAATTCGTAGATTAGGCAGTGTTGGCTAAGATTTTTTAAATCTGTACCTTCTCACACAGTTTAGATACATTTTACATTTTTATTTTATGTTTAGCCACTTATTAAAACAGTTCGACAAATAGAAAAATATTCAAATTCCAATTTATTATTGTTTTATGGATGAAATATTGGAAATCAACATTTACCAAACGGTAATAACGAATAATAATCCGTATCGGATTGTCTGGTAAAAGAAAGCGTTTCCAATCCTATAAAGTATCAACTTACACTGGACTGGAAATATTTGGAAAAATAAACAGTTTTATTGCGATTTTAATTGTGGTATTAGCATTTAAATGCCAAAAAACCAAAGAACGATGTGTAAATCATCCATTGAGGATTTGTTACCTTCAAATATGGAAATAATTAATTAAACAAATATAGGTATCACAATTTTTTAAACATTGACCTATTGAAAACCTTCAAATTAAATGAAGCAGTTTAGTATGACTTTTATTGAAAGTTACTTTTTTGTAAAAATTATTCAATTTCTTGTTTGTGTTTTCTTAAATTTTGTAGGAAGCTAAAGTTTTGATCGTCTTAGCTTTCAAATAAAATGAAAAAGCCTAGGCGGGGATTATTGGATGGTACCGATAAATTCGATTCAACATTTAGGTTTATACTCAGTGTTAGGGTATGAGAACCAGAGTTGTCCATGTGTAGAATTTCGGATTCCCAACTAATCATTATTTACTTAAAAATCCTGTAAAAAAAATATAATTGAGGCAGTTCTCACTTTATTAATAATACTGTGCATCGTGAAAGTTTTGTTAATAGCAACTAATTTTGGACTCTTTTTGGGGAATCAGTATTTTTAAGTACCGCTCTAGTGTTGTGTAACGGTGGAGGTCATTGTAGTGTACCCACTTCACTGTTTCTCTTTCGCGCAGGAATTATTTTGCAGCATCGGCATATTCAAAGCGCCAGAAAAATAGAAGGACTGACAACGCAATACTGCTACCCGTGAACTGCTGATTTGTTTAGATTGTGTGCTATTTAACCCACCGACCCTATTCCGGATATTTATCTGTTCAAAGGAACCCGGTTGTGCGCCGCCGAGCCAGGATAAGCACGCGCAACATTGTGAGGAAACCACTTCTGCACTGCCATTCATTGGTGGACCGCCTGCCGCCGTCTCGCTCGCTCGCGCACACGTGCCGGACGGTGACCGCTCATCCCCTAACTTGCCACGCCCAGCTAAGATGGCTCCTAAGAAGCACAGTGGGTTCATGATGTTCGTAACTGAGTGGCGGAACCGCAGCGCCGAGGGGCGCCGAATGACCATCCCGCAGGCTGTTGCGCACTGCGGCGGCATCTGGGAGGTAGGTTTCGCTTCCGGCCGATCTCCAGCCTGGTCAAAGGGCAACCAAGCCATGTCTTTCTAGAAAATGACCCCCCAGCAGCGAGGCCCATACAACTCGGGCGCCAAGAACGCCGACGTGATGGAACGCGCCAAGAGGGATCGCCTCAACTGCCACGGCCAGGGAATCGCCCAGGTCGACCAGGCCCAACAAGAGACCGCCGATAGTATAATGCACATGAAACGCACAACCGAGCGCATCGTCAGGGAAGCCAAAAAGTCCCATGGTAAGACACACTCCCCAGAGACTAATCTTTTCATTTGACTTCCCTTTGTTGATGCAGATCTGGAGAACGCCAAGTTCATTTTCGCGGCCTTTAACTTCTTCACGAAAGCTCTCACCACTGACGTCTATGTGCCTGCCGAGTTCGCTGCCTGCGAGTACTCGCTAAAGGAGGGAATTCGGTCCATTTACAGCACCATGATCGACCCCGGTCAGATAATCTTCGGGCAGAGCAGCGATGCCCAACAGCACTCGGCGACGACACATAACCTGCCGCTGCCACCCAACGCGTTAGGGGAACGAAATATGGCCAAGCTGCACCGCAATATCGTTGACTACCTAAAAAAGTGTCAGGGAGACAAGCCGCTAATCGTCTTCACACACGTCGATGATATTTCCATGGTGAAGTCGTGCTTCCGCTACTTAGCCTGTGAGGACGAGGATGATGAAGTGGGACGCCAGAAAATTGAGGTGTTCGATATTTTGTACTTGATGTTCATTCTGAAAAAGGAGGTCATGGATGTCGCCGACTTGCATGATGAGAATGTTACTCAATATGTGACTGACGCATTTTTCAATAGGGAATTCTTTGAATTCACATCTCAGATCGCATGTCAGGTAATAATCCGTCGTGGAACATATAATATAATACCAAGCCCATTGTTTGCAGTATCACGAGGAGAACGACCGCAGCAAGTACTGTACCCAGAGTATGGTGACCAGATGGGCCTACACCTTTAGTGATTTGATGTGCGGGGACCTGGCCATCACCGTTCAACCTGGAAAGCACATACCCCCCAAAACAAACCCCAACTACCGCATTATATACTCGGACGACTCCTCGCTTGCCCAGGAGTCCTCTTTCGACTCTTTTTACTCACTCCCAGACTCACGGGTCAAGAAAGAAAACCAATCCCGAGACTTATCGGTCTCTAGCAGCCGAGCTTGTGTCGCATCCAGCTCCTATGCGCCTACTGACCACACCGCTTTTACCGCCGATTTAAATGAAGCAGGTGCATTTCCCAGCCTCGGCCGGCGCATTCCCAGTGGACGCCGCCCTGCCGCAGACAAGGCTCCTACCCAACGCGAAAAGAACGCAGGGGCCTGGAATTTACCGACGCACTCGCGCCCTCTTCAGAAGTTTTCCGACAGCGACTTCAGCATAACCGGCTGTCAGAAAGAGTAAAACCTAGGTCATATTATTTCTGAACTGATTTGACATATTTTATGCACAAATGGCTTAACGAGATTTTCCGTATTTATTTTGCATTATTCAACGTTTAAAAACAGATTTCATAATTGTTTGATAAACCTGTGAATTTTAAATTGCTCATAAAACTTTCCTTATTTTGCGGAGTCGACTTAATTTGACCGTTAAAACTATTTTGAAATAAAATAATCTTACAGCAATGTATTTTTAACTAAAATTTGTTTCTAAAAAGAGTTTCGTATGTATATATACAAAACAAGGAAGAGCGGTTTAAGAGTGTGAACCGTTTGTGAGCTTTAGTGTGGAAGGGAACATTTTTTCAAGTCAATCGATAAGTATAGAAGAGATAAATGCATTTTAGCAAAAAAGAATTTTCTGGCATGAAAACTAAAGTCTTGGGCGGTTTGTGGGCGTGGCACATTTTTTTAAGTCAATCACTTGGTCTTGATGAGACAAATAAATTTAAGTTAAAAATTTGTTTCCTATCATTAAAACTGTAGGCGCTACAGATTTTCGCGGATTGTGGGAGTTACAGTGGGCGTGGCACACCGTCAGCATGCCAAGTGTGACTGTTCTAGCTCTTATAGTTTCCGAGATCTCAGCGTTCATACGGACGGACGATCATTGCTAGGTCAACTCGGCTTGTTATCCTGATCAATATATATACTGGTCGGAAACGCTTTCTATAACCTGTTACATATTTTCCGACGAATCTAGCATAACCTTTAGCTCTACGAGTAACGGGTATAAAAGTTGTTCTAGTATGAAAACTGCCCACCACAATTTTGGGCTGTTTCTAGGCATTGCAAATTTTTCAGGTCAGTCGATAGGTATTAATGAGACAAATACATTTCAGATAAAAAGTGTAGGCGCAACAGATTTTCGCGGATTGTGCTGTGGTGCAATATGAAATCAGTTGACGAGTTAAACGATGCACGTCTATATTTTCTTTTGTCTGTTTTTACACAAATCTGTCCTCCTGTTTTAAAGCCATCAAGATTAAACTTCCCCAAAGTCTGCTTTCCATTGAAGGTATGATATAAACAAAAGCCTAGGGGCATGCGTGGAAAACTGAAGTACAAAAGTACAATTTAATGAGAATTTATAACATTACAATGCACTAGCTTCGCAAGCTGTCTGGCTCAGAGCGGAGCTCTTAGCATTCCGGGTCACCCGAGCGATGCTCTGCGCATCTTGCAAGAGAACAAGGCGGGTAAAGGCTAAACTAAGTAAAAAGGCCTGGCCCAAGAGCTCGCGCTGGTAGCGCTCCTGTTGCGCGAAAATAAGCCGCAGGTCAGCGGGAAAGTGAACCTGTTGGCGCAGACTCATCGGGGACTCCGTTCCGGGGAGCTGATGTTCCACGTTGTAATGAGTCCGCATCATGGCCAATATTGTGTCTTCCGAAGACACTCGCTCAGTCCCCACCAGGTGATTGAAGAGACGGGCTGAGAGAAACCGGCGCATGTAGAAGAGGTTATTGGCCTTATTTTCATCCGACCGGGCCATCAATGAGTAGCTCATGATGGCGGCTACCTGGGCTTTCTGGATGTTAACGTTCTGTTGATCGATGCTGCCGGGATTGCTGCTGGCCTGCGCCATCTGTGGACTCTCTAGGACGTAGCAGTCGGCCTGCGGTATCTGATGGGAGACATAAAGGCAGCGGCGGCAAAGCTCTGACAAGTGCAGCTTCTTGTCGTTAAGCTCATGGTGGTGCCAATGGGTGAGAAGGCAGGGTTCATCGTTGCTGGCGATCTCTAATCGCGCCCAGCTAACACTGGTCACCCCGATACGCACGCCCACGGCAGAAGCTATTCGTTGCCGCTGCCCCTCGTCCATGGACGGTGTTATGAAGGGTGCCACTCGCGCTGCCTTTGACTTCTTCACGGATCCAATGCCTCTACTCTCCAACGGCACGAGCACACTTTTGAAGAACTTGGTAGCGGCCTTCAGGCCGAACCCTTCCACGTACAGAATGTCACTGAGCTCCTGTAGCGGACCGTGGCGGGTCTTCCAGTTGTGCAGCTTGGTGGCCCTCGCCTTGGTAATGTCGTAGCTGAAAACAAACATGAGATAAGTCCCAAGGAGTCCCATGTGTAGTGTCCACACACCTGATCATGTCATCCGTGCCATTTTCGTTTATGGCCAGCAGGATCTTTTGCCGCTCAGCTTCCGAGTAGGCGGGCAAGAGGCTGGCGGCCTGGTCATTTTTCGACGGACCAGTGGACGAAAGGCGAAGGCATCTGGAGGTCAGGGCTAACGATGAGCGCCTGCACAACATATTTAGTGCTATACTAGTTCTCAGTTACTTAATATCCATCCTATTTCAGCTGAAGTATTAGTGTGACCAATCTGTACCAATGTAAAACTGCCGGATGAGGCTGAGTTAAAATATACTTAAAAAATGTATCATATCAAATATGAGTCTGAATATGGCAGTAGCTTTAAAAATCACATTAAAAATAAATTAAGCATGAGCCTAGAATATGGTACTTTTTATTTATTTATTTATATTCTTCTTCAAAATTTGTTGTGCCTCGATGGAGCACAGAGATTTTATAGCTACTGTTGGTGTACAGGTCCCCGGCCTAGACGATTTCTCTTGCTACGAAGAAGTAGTGGAATATCTTTAACTAATTTCTCCAGAATGTAGTTTTCGTGCGCACTCTTGCACAGCTCCGTCATAGCCAAATCTTATAAAAGTCAGTGTACGGCCAAATACAATGTACAAATCCCAAAAGTTGCCAGCCCTGGCTTAAAAACAGCTGAACCTGCAACTCTGCTGCCGGCTCTCCCTGCGCCCACTCTCTCTCGCTGCGTTGCGGGAACTCGAGTTCCAATTCCAATCGGAACGTCGGCGGCAGATGTGCGTCGTTTGCTGAGCGGCTGGTGGCACATATATAAACAATAAAAAGCGTAAATTCAATTGAATCAAGACAACAACAACAACGGTTTCTGGGACTCGGTTGCCCTGCCATATGTGACACCTAGCACACACATGCGCCCGTAAATTCCGAAACTTCAACATCTGTTTCAGCGCGGACGCGGATGCGGTGCACGAAAGTGAAATTTCGCAGCGACAAGTGCAAGAGAAAACGGAGAAAGGTGGCACCGGAGCTGACTGCAAGTCCTGGTCATGTCGTCGCTGCAGCTCGAGATCAGCAGCGGCCGCACCAACAAGAACAACAATACGTATGGATATGCGGACAACAACAACAGCATCATGCAGAAGCCATTACCCGCCACCTCTGCCCCCGCTTCCGCCCAGCTGATCCAAGGCAAGGAGGTGGACCCACTGGAGAGCAGCGCATCAACCACCTGCGATCCCTCCTCGGCCGCCCTGGAGTCCTCGGAGGACACCGAGTGTGACCCCTTCCTCGCCAGCACCCCTTCCATTCGAAGGGGCCCTCGGCCCTCTTCATCCTCAGTCCTCCGAAGCCGGAAGCGTATGTCTTGGTGGGCACGTGCCCATGGCTACCTCACCCGCAACTGGTACCTGGGATGCCTGGTGCCCGCCTGCATTTTGGGCGCTCTCGTCTTCATCGGCTGGACGACGCGGGACTACGCCCGCCAGCTGCTCTTCTGGATTGAGATGCAAAACGCCTGGATTACCTTCGCCGTGTACATGGCGCTCTTCGCCCTGGTCAGCTTCCCCGTGGTGGTGGGCTACTTTGTCTTGCTCATCACCGCCGGCTACCTGTTTGGCTGCCTGCGCGGCTGGCTCACCGTTATTCTGGGCGCCAACCTCGGCATCGCCTTGGCGCACGCCACCATTCGCAGCTGCCGGCACCGCATTCCCGTGCAAAGGTAAGTTGCCCTTTACTGGGGCTTGTAATATCAAGGTAATCCCAAGCATTTGTTTGCCAGGAGGTGCTAAGTACAGGCCATACAAAAACGATTAACAGGGGAAAATTAGGCAAATCAGATATAGATTTTTAAAAGTCATGCATGTACACTTGTAAAAAAAATAAATTTGGGTTTTTTATTAGTAAGGCAATTAAACAGAAAATACGCTGTAGTAGATTGCCCCGACCATCATATACCCTTACTCAAAAATATTCCAGCAGCAATGCAATAATAATAATAATAATAATAGCTTTATAGCTTTAAAACTGAGAGGTTAGTTTGCGTAAAAACGGAAGGACAGACGGACAGTGCTAGATCGACTCGTCTAGTGATGCTGATCAAGAATATATATACTTTATGGAGTCGGAAACGTCTCCGTAACTGCGTTGAAAACTTCTGACTGAAATCATATACCCTCTGCAAGGGTATAATCAGTTAGTCAGAAAATTTCAAATTTCATATATACATTCATCATTCATTGTAAATATTTATTACTATAAGTAAGAGTGAAAAGTATGAAGTTTTTTGACCTTATACTGAAAGTGAAGTCTTGATCCGGAGTGTTAACCAATATATTAAAGTTCGTCTGTCCAACTGAACGTGCAAAACATCTCGAAAGCGACTCGAATACTATATCAATTTTTTTTAGTTTAGCTTTTTCTAACTAAAAATTCTAACCGACATTTAATACTTGTTTATAAAAATTATCTCGTTCTGCTTTGATGCTTAAAGAATTTAAACGGAAGTACATTGTTTTTGTCAATGTAAAAACGTGAATAGGATTTTGGAATATTCAGAAAAACGCAACAATTAAATTACTTGGGAAGACATTTTACGCATTGTAGCGTTATTGAAAAGGCATTCTTCTCGTTGCTGTGCGTATCCGCTTCTCTTTACCAATTTCGGTAAAGTCTGAAGGTGTTTTAAAACATCGGCTGGCCGATGCCAGCATCCGCTCTCAAATCGTATGTAGAGCAATAAAATACGAACTCGTTCTTGGTTATTTTGACAAGTGGTACAACCCCATATTCCGTTTTATCGACCTTTCGAAGATTCGGTCCTCTGTAGTGGTGGAAATCAAGGCACCCTTTTGTCCAACTGTCCCAGGGTCTTCTATGAAGCCAACACAGTTTTTGTCTGCTCTCGCCCGTGTGCTGCCTTTGAGTCCCAAATGCTGCGATCCCTTAAAAATTTTAAGTATTTCGCCTGGGGTGACGTGCGTCGTGGATGCTCCGTAGTGGCCACATCGGATCGAAGTGATGTCCATCTGGTGCTGCCAACAGTCATTTCATCCGAGTTCGCCAAGAGAATTCGTCCGCTCTCAGTGCCCGACCTAATCGATAAGTTCTCCCGCGATGCCCCAGGGGGCCAGTTCGCCACAATGGCCGAGTACCTGCATAGCGATCCGACGCCCGAAGCCGTCCTGGTTCCCGATGAGATAGATGTGCATCGAGTAATGGCTTTGGATGATCTCAATGCTTATATGCACGCGAAGGACGCGTTCAAGAACCCACAGAGAAAAAACCGGATATTTGCGCATGTCCTCGTGGTGGCCGGAGCTGACTCGATCCGGAGATGCCCCTTGCGGCAAAGATCCGAGTTTCTCTATCTCTGCGATTGCTTGAGGCCAGGAGCGGCCTTGGTACTCCATCGCACCCGAAAGCGAAAGGCTGGTGCTTTGCTCTTCCTTCCCGAAGAGGTAGACTCCCAGCTGTCAACGATTTATAGCCATATGCATCACGTAGAGGACGTTCTGCCCCTATCCATGTTAAAAAAAAGTTTGCTGTGGCTCCTGAAGGATCAATCTCCAGAGCTATGGCACTCCTTCCGGACATCGAGTTCAGTCAGCCGGATAGTGCAAGAGGCGGCCGATGAGGCCAAGACACCTCTGTGTAACCCCCGTTACATACTTCAGTACACACGCACCGTCAAGACGTCCAGGGAGCTGTGTGCACTGCGTCGCGCTAACGCTATTGCCGCCGGCTCCATGGCGAAGGTGATCGCCCAGCACCAGTGCAATCCTCAGGAGTTGGCCACATCCTTTGACTACAAATGCCGTGTGTGTCATGCCCAACCGGACGTGTCCAAAGTAACATGTGGACTAGATGGCAATGGGCTGTGGCAGATGGATGCTGGCTGCCAGTACGCAGGCTACGAAGGCGGATTGGCAAGGAGCTGGCCAAGCTCCGGCCGATTCACGCCGCCCCAGAAAATGCTTTACGGTGCACTCTTGGACATGCATCGCGATCTGTGTTCGTTAATACAGACCGCTGGAAGTGACGGTGCTGTACGCACTCCACTGGAACTTCATGCCGCTTACTTAATCCTTCTGGCCCGGCACTTGCGGGAGCTCCGGGTGTTGCCCAAAGTTGACATGAGTCCAGCTGAGACTGTCGAGGTGGCCCGCAAGTATAACTGCTCCCCAGTCGTCGTCTCCCACGTGGGCCTTGGTAAACGAGATACCAGCCGAAGACTCCTTGATTACCCCTTCGCCCCCGGGAACGTCGTTTCGCTGCACCTGTCCATCTCGATTCCCGATGACTGCTGTCTGGCCTACCCTGAGTTCCGTGGAATACTCTGCCAGCTCGGCGATACCCTGCACATCCAGGATGACTTTTCCGTTGAGGTGCTTACTAAAGTCTGTCCCAGTGAGCCCCAGGAGATCGAAGTATGCTTACCTGCCGTCCGAGCCAGATCCCTACGATTGTGGGCTGGCAGGGATTAGGTGATAGGCGCCTCAAGCATGACCTCACTGGCGGCAACTGAGGAAAGCAAACAAATTGCTGAAAACATGGACAGTAATTCCTGGGAATTAAATTCGTGTTCCCACAATCACCGCCATTTATTCAGGTCTTTTATAGGTGTATATTAAAAACCGATTTGCATTGATACTTTGTTTGGATTCTGTAAGGCACTTCACACAGCTGAATACTTTGGAAAGTGGCTCGGCTAGTTTACAGTTTTTTACCAAACACTTATAAATAAGTGAGGCGCGTCTGTTCGAGGAAATTGCACAGGTAAGAACTGATAACAGCGGGTTTTTACATTTCCGCCAATTATTGTCATTGTATCTAATTTTTCAATTATATCTGCAAATCAAATTTTCTCAAGGAAAACCATATTTACTGAGCATACATATTTATTATTATATGATAACGTAAATGCCTTCCCACAATTATGAACGGTAGCACTGCTTTATAGCTCCTATAACCATTTCCTGATAGTGGTTTAGATAAACACAAGTGCAAAGTTAATGAATAAAAACATTTTATATCTTTATGACATGTGCTGTTTGATTGGTTCTATTTGCAGGTTGATCAAGAATGATACGGGACGTGCTATTCTTCGCGTGATATCTGGACCAAAGGCATTTCGGGTGGTGCTCTTTACACGACTTACCCCCATTCCCTTCGGAGTTCAGAATGTGATATTTGGAGTAAGTGGCCCAACAGTGAGGTGATACTAAACTTGACAGCAGAGTTTTTGTGCCCGCTAGTTGTATATAACGGATATACTAGATTCGTCGGAAAGTATGCAACAGGTAGAAGGAAGCGTTTCCAACCCCATAAAGTAAATATATACTTCATCAGGATCACAGCCGAGTAGATCTAGCCATGTCCGTCAGTCCAACTGACTGTCCGTCCGTATGAACGCTGAAATGAACACTATAAAAGCTAGAAACTTTAGGATTCGGCGTGAAGATTCTTGAGCTTCTTGCGCAACGCAAGTTTGTTTTAGCAGGGTGCAATGCTAATGTACCGCCCACAACCGAGATTGTGTTCGTATTATAAATATCCATCTATCCAAAAATGATTGAAATTAATTTAAAGCTAGAGCAAATCCGTTCAGTATTTAGCAAAGTCAATTGAGATTGCACACCAAATGCTGCAAGTCAGCGGAGGCCAATAGACTAAAATCAAGAAAATTAGTTTCTTTGAGTGAAGTTTGCTTTTTTTGTGTTGACTAACGTAGTAAAAATAGAGCATGACACACCGTTAGACCGAGTTTTAAATTAGAATATTATTACGCAGATTAGTTCCATCAATACGAGAGACTACCATGTGGCCACGATGATTGGACTGCTGCCAGCCCAAACTATCAATGTTTACTTGGGCTCAACGCTAAGATCCATGCACGAAGTGCTCAGTGATAATGATACCAAGCTGACTGGTTACATTAGCTTCGTATTTGAGGTAAGTTCGATGCCTGTCGTGATGATTTTTTTTGTTTTATTACGGCTAAATATAAATGTTGTATAATATTATTAAATTATCAATTTAACTAAAAATATTATTTGCAATGCCATCGAATTCAACACACAAAAAAAAAGCCCTTGATTCAAGAAATTCGCCATCGATTTAAGAAATGTCCCCTTTAATTTTCATCAAACGGCGACTTGCCTTTATTTGAAGTAAATAATTTCCTTGAAAAACGAAATTATTCTTTACTTTACGGTAAATAACCTTCAAATTAAGAAAAGTTTTCTCAAAATAAAAAAAGGATTTTTTATTTTAAGTGGAATTTTGTATAAATGAATAAAACCTTTTATAACTTTAATCGCAGAGGGTACATACATATAATAATTTCAGTTAAAAGTTTGTTGCGCAGTGAAGGAGACGTTTCCAGACGAGTCGATCTAGCCATGTCAGTCTGTCCTAACCTCCTTCGATTGGAAATACATATTGGCCGCCTATATCATATAGCTGTCATAGGAAGAATCGGAAAATTAGTGGATAAAAATATGAAACAAATTATAGCTTTGGTGTGTATAAAAACCTTGCAGAGGGTATAACGATTTTAGTCAGAAGTTTGCAACGCAGTGAAGGAGACGTTTCCGACCCCGTGAAGTATATACATTCTTGATCAGCGTCACTAAACGAGTCGATCTAGCCATTCCCGTCTGTTCGTTTCTACGCAAACTAGTCTCTCAGTTTTGAAGCTTTTGTTTTGAGTTTTTGAGTTTTGTTTTTTGTTTTTTCGTTTATTGTTTTGTTAGTGTAACAATACTAGTGCTACTATTGTAATTTGTTGAACAAGACTTTTCATAATCCATTTTGTGTCTTTAAAGGTAATTTGTGGCGTGGCTTTGATGTTCTGGGTTCTTCAGAAGGCGAGGAAAGAGCTTTCAGAGACGCTGCTCAGTGCTGATTATAATAACGAGGGCAAACACTCTGACATCCAAGTCTAAGAGAAACCACTTGGGGAGGAGAGTTCCCACAGGAGACCGGGCCCAAGAGAATTTTCTGGAATGCTGGACAAGACTGCATTTTTGAATTAACTAATTTAAGCGAAGGTGATTTTTGAGTTTTATTATTTGTTTATGCTCAAGGCAATGCCATGAATACCAAACATTAAGCTAGCTTTATCTTCGATTTGTTTATGGATTTGCATTCCTCGCTTCCTTAAAAGATCGATCTACATCACAATTTATTTATTCAAAATAAGGATATTTACAATTATGTCAATGCGTCGCTCAGAAATTGCTAATTTTAGATTCGACTTACGGTCGTAATGCTGCTCTACAATGTGGTTCAATTACTAGTTTGTAAGTAAATCTAATAAATGAGCTATTTTGTTCAATCAGCTTATCATGTTCTTTGGCTGTTTCTCCAGCTCCGAGGGATTTTGTTCATATGGAACCTGAATGCTTCCTCTAATGTCTGCAGGGTGAATTCCACATCCTCGGTGCATAGGCACAGAGGAGGTCTGAGACTCAGCACCTGAAGAAGAAAAGGAAGAACAATATAGGACTTGAGTATTTCTTTCTTGGTTATTTCGCAAGCAAACTACATTTTTGAGGTTTTTTGAAATGTCAAACAGAATACAAGTGAAACAGGAAAAACCTTTCTACCTACTGGTAAATACAGTAGTACTGTAAATTCTAAATAAATATACCTTCAATAAGAAACATGTTAAGCAAATTTTTGACAAATTTAATGCATTGCATTAATATTAGATAACTACTGGAGTGCCCGTTTTTATACCCTTGCAGAGGGTATAATGATTTCAGTCAGAAGTTTGCAACGCAGTGAAGGAGACTTTTCCGACCCCGAAAAGTATATATATTCTTGATCAGCGTCATAAGACGAGTCGATCTTGCCATGTCCGTCTGTCCATCCGTTTCTACGCAAACTAGTCTCTCAGTTTTAAAGCTATCGGGCTGAAGCTTCTTAAAGCTTCTTTCTATTGCAGGTAGTATATAAGTTGGATCGAGCCGGATCGGACAACTATATCTTATAGCTCCCATAGGAACTATCGAAAAAAATTTTAAAAAAATGTACCTTCGGTGCTTTTTAACATATAACCTTCTAAGCTTGGAATTCGAATCAAATTTTATCAAAATCGGATGACTATATCATATAGCTGCCTTAGGAAAGATCGGAAAATTATATCTTTGGTGTTTATTAAATTATATCTTTATAAGCTTGAAAATAACATTTTTTAATTAATTCTGAATTTCGAAATAAATTTTATTAAAATCGGACGATCGCATAATTGGTGGGAAATAATGTGAAACAAATTATAGCTTTGGGGCTTTTTGACATATTATCTTATAACATTGGGAATATACATTTTTATACTTTAAATTCAATTTAATAAAAATTATTATTTTTATAACTGCAAGGGTATTCAAACTTCAGCTTGCCGAAGTTAACTTCCTTTCTGTTATGAATAAACTTTTAAAGCAGTCTTAAAACTGAACATTGTAATTTCTTGCCCAATAAAGTGTATATGATTTTGATTAGAATCAGCGGTCAATTGGGCCATTCCTAGGGATCAAATTATATGCTAGAATTTAATCTAAGCATTAGATTCTGAGATAAGTTTATAATGAGATGGAAACTTAAACCGATTTCAATTCATTTGAAAAGTAATTTTATCTTATCAAGTTTCTAACAATAAATATTTAGTTCTATATTTCTTATACTTAGAATAAAAAAACAACGAGGCATTCGATACCTGTTACTCAGCTTAAGGGAGCAAAAAGAAAATGAAGATATTAAGCAGCAAAGCGATATTTTAGGGCGCCACCTACAGGCTATTTCAGTAGATGTAATGTGGGCGGCAGACAGATTTAAGCGTTTAAGCCGTTTGTGGGCGTTAAAGTGGGCGAGGCACATTTTTTAGGTCAATCCATAGGTATTGATGAAACAAACACATTTCAGTAAAAAATTTTTTCTATCATAAAAACTGTAGGCGCTACAGATTTTTTGCGGATTGTGTGCGTTAAAATGGGCTTGGTACACCGCTGAAACAAACTTGCGCTGCGCAGGATGCCCATGCCAAGTCTGACTGTTCTAGCTCTTATAGTTTTCGGGATCTTAGCGTTCCTACGGACAGACAGACTGACGAACATACGGACATAGCTAGATCGACTCGGCTAGTGATCCTGATCAAGAATATATGTACTTTATGGGGCCGGAAACGCTTTCTTCTACCTGTTTCATACTTTCCGACGAATTTAGTTAATTACTGGAAACAATACAAGTTTCGTTGCTGTTCATCAAATTTTCTTGTACTACGAACTATTTAAGTTTCTGGCCTAGGCCACTTCTGGCCATGTTATGACCAATTGCTCTTTTCCCAAGAAAGGTTTGAACTTTTATAAAAGCTCAATACAACTCTTTTATGTGAACACGTTTTATATCGATTAATTTTCACATTTACTTTTTTATTAACTCGACACGAATGATGCAGAATCCTATCAGCGTGAAAAAATTATTTAATGAAATCAATCGTGGCCGACGCCGAAGATCGTACAGGTCATCGAAAAACAGTCCTTGATACCGTGCTGAACTTATAATGCAAGACATGTCATGTGACATATCGTGAGATGGGGGCATTTCTTCCACCAACATGCATTTTATGTTGCATAAATATCTGGAAGTCAAAAAGATTTGTTCTCGTTGGTTCCCACCCAGTTTGAAGAAGTTTTTAAAATAAGTTTATAAGATCGTCACAAGTGCATATGAGGCTAAAAACAAATCAGCAAGTGAGCGTACGGGCTTTGAAGAAGAGCTATATCCACCGAAAGTAGTTTGTGGAAAAAACACTTCGAAGCATATGGCCCCCCTTTTTTTTCGGTAAAACTTTTCATATGTCGACTGTTCCGCTTATTAAGCTGTTAACAAGGTAACACGGTAAATTCTGGGTGCTACACCACTATTTATTTGCCTATAATCTTCGGAGAAATTTAAAAAACAAACAGGAGAAGACATTCGTATACCATGACATTGCCGACTCTTACACATTAGCTTTTCCATAATTAATCAGGATCACTAGTCCTCTGTCTGTCTATCCGTACGAACGCTGAGATCTCCGAAACTATAAAGTCTTGAAAGTTGGTATTTAGCGTACAGATTCTAAAATATCTTAAGCAGCGCAGCGAAATACAGGACCCACTGTTACGTTCATAACGCAAAATGCAGACGATATAATCTCAGCAACAATAAAAGAGACTTGGGATTAAGCGTACAAAATATGCTTCTGATGTTGTCATGTCCCACACCCATTCCAACGCCAAGGAACCGCACATACTTTTGATGATGTTGTGTCGGATAAAAATTATATTTTATTTTGTTTGTCAATACCTTGCACGCCGAAGAAGGGTTTAATCGTATTATTAGTTAGTAAGTTAGGAATAAGAACACGTAAAAAGTACGTAAAAGTGCATGTTTCTTCGCCTTTAATTAGGGTATATTATTTTGAAGTTGGTAATAGCTGGTAAGCTGGAGTTGCCTTTGAAACCCATTTTTCTTTAGCCGACAGTCTCACCCTTCCTTACGACCAAAAATCGCTTCACTTCGTGGCGCCCAGTACTTATATTTTCAGTTTAGAATAGTGTCGTTTAGCAAAGACTAGGGGTAAAACTATGTGCTCTCTAGTGATTAAAGCTGAGTTGTTCGGGGATAACTTTTGACCAAGGAATTTGTATTTTAAATCGGTCGCACTACTTAAGCAGAATTGTTAAACCTCTAGTTTAAAATTTTTTTTCTGTCTCCCTTGGCACACATTAAAATAGTTAGTACCCAATAAACATACGATACATTCGTAGGTTTCTTAAAACATTTAATGTACCTACTAAAATAAATTTGTAATATGTTAAAAGCTCAGGGACTTAAAATTGCCCAGAGGATCAAATTAGTTAAATGCAATTGAGACCACCCTGCACTGCTGTTCTGGGTATGAATATATGTAACGTCATCTTCACTCGAATCTTTGTTAATTAAGCTCGGATCTGGACTCCGCGATAGCCCGGGCCAGCACGTCCAACGCGAACTTGGCGTCAGCCCGAGTGATGCACATGGGGGGTTTAATTCGCAGTACCTGTGAAAATGCACGAAAGGATGTACAGATAGAGACAGGAATAATAATGCACCCGAAGATAAACCTTCAAAGCGTCCAGCTCGCCTTGAGAGTCTTTAACGGGGGCAATTTCTTGTTAGTTAGACGTGCAAAACGAGAACGGAAGAGCCCGGATGAGGATGCACCTAGCCCTCGGAGAAGCTTCTACTTACGTTTCCATGGAGACCACCGCGTCCAAGGAGAACACCTAAATCCTTACACTTCTCCCAGATCTCGAGGACGTGCGGCGTGGCAAGAGGAGTGCGCTTTTCACGATTGCCCACCAGTTCCACCCCGATCATCAAACCTTTGCCGCGCACATCGCCAACAATCTCGTAGCGCTGCTGCAGTTCGGCCAGACCTTTGAGGAAGTAGGTGCCCACTTCAAGCGAGTTGCGCTGCAGCTGCTCCTCTTCAATCACGTCCAAAACAGCTATGCCCACCGCACTGGCCATTGGGTTGCCACCGTAAGTGTTGAAGTGCAGGGCTTGGCCCAAGGCGGCGGCGATCTCCGGTGTAGTGACCACGGCGGCCAGCGGAAAACCGTTGCCAATGCCCTTGGCCATGGTAACTATGTCAGGAATGTAGTCGTGGCCTTCGAAGCCCCAGAAGTGCTCTCCGGTGCGCCCAAAGCCCGTCTGCACCTCGTCGGCCACAAAGAGTCCTCCGTTAGCCCTTACCAGGGCGGCCGCCCGCTTCAGATAGCCTTTGGGGAACTGCACCGTGCCACCGACCCCCTGGATGGACTCTGCGAACATGGCCGCCACCCTGCCGCGCGGCAAGGAATACTTGAAGGTCTCCTCAAGCTCCTTGTAGTAAGCGTCACCGGCTTGACAACCCTCACGACACTGGCATTCACGTGTCGTCTGCACAGGCGAGTCCCTGCAGTTGGAGCCGCCCCAAATGCCCTGGTAGGGATCGGGGTTCATTACGTGCACCAGTCCGTTATTCACTCCTGGCAGCGAGAAGCGCCATGTGGAGTGAGCGGTCAGACCCATGGTGTAAGGCGACATTCCGTGGTAGCAGTTGCGCAAGGAGAGGATATCCTGGTTTCCCGTGTGCATGCGCGCCATCAGCATAGCTAGGTCGTTGGCCTCAGAGCCGGAATTCACAAAGCAAACGCTCTTTAGGTTCCCTGGAATCTTGGCTATCATACGCTCAGCATATTCGTGGATTTTGGGGTGCATGTAGATGTTCGTCGTATGCCACAGCTTCGCGGTCTGCTCTCTTAGCGCCTGGTTCACCTTCCTGTTGGTAAATGCAATTACTATTATGATACGTATTCAATTTGTAAAGCATAATTGAAGCCTTTGTTAATGGCATGGAGCACTTCGGACAGCCGCCGACGTCGACTGATGAGCAACACGTTACTGATATGAATTGGGTATTAGAAAATCCAAAAGGAAAATTTAAAGCTTGTTCCTTGCAAAAAATTGAATCGTTGATATGTTCGATAGAATGCTTTTCAAATGCAAGACTACGGGAAATAAGACCGTGATTTATGCGACCACCGAGACGAAGCCCGACAGAAGAGAGCACGTCAAAGCTGCTCAGAACGCAAGATACTATGAATTCAATTGCAATATGCCATTTCTTTCTTTTGAGATAGTTAATATTTTTAATTACAATACTATAATAATATCAAGGCTTTAAACATAAACATATGCTTTCTTGCATAAATCATTTCTAAAACTTTTACAAAAGAGGGTTTTTGATATTCGATGTCGTAAGAAAGATTAATGCTGAGAAAGAAATTTTCAAAAGCGTTTTTCTCAAGATATCTAACAAACCACTTGGCCGATCGCCTTAAAAATGTATATGGCATGTTCATTTATAGGGTCACAGCACATGTGCGGCTATGACCGGTAATAATGATGTCGTGTAAAACAGTATTTTTCAAAATCTTTACTGCGGTTTATAGCCACAGACTCATAGTTTAAAATACCTTTTAAAACATACCCCAAATATATGTTAAAAGATATTAAGTTGTACCCTATGAATATGATCTAATATAGGGAAACTTTTCCGTTCTTTTCAATGGGAGCTATAGAATAATAATGCCGGACTTAACGCGTTGCGACCTATCTACCATTTGCTATAGAAAGAAGGCCTTCGGCAACGTTTTAAGACTAGGAGCGTAGTTTACGTACGAGTACAGACAGACGGACATGGTTATATCAATGCGTACAGTGATGCTCTCGGCAAGTTATAAAAAGTCCTCTCTTACGGGTGACAATGTCCTACGGACACAGTGACGATTCCTCCGAACATGTCCAGGTAGCGTCGTCCCTCGTGATCATAGAGCCACTGCATGTGGCCAGTGTGGATGACGAGTGGCCTTTTGAAGTGCGCCTGAAGGTTAGGCGTCAGGTGATTGCGGCGCGTCTTTAGGATCTGTTCGTAGCTGGAGCCTTCGTAGGCCACCGGGCGATGATTGCACTTGGGCATCTCACCGTGCAAATCGTTCTCCGCTGCGGGCCCTACCTTTGAATCCAGCGTTGAGCTAAGGAGCCTGCGCACCGACGACTTCGGGAGAACCGAACTCGTCTGAGCTGGAAAAGTAAAAGGTGAGCTAATTAATAATATACAATAACTAATTATATACTGCGTGGTATAATAATACTTTCGGAAGGTTTCATCCTAGCAGCTTTAAAACTGATAGAACTGTTTGGTAAGAAACAGAAAGAAGGATACACGGATCGTCTCCTCATCCTGATCGAGAACATATGTACCGTATGTATGGTCTCCACTGCATAGCAAACTTCTGACTGAAATTATCATACCCTATGCAAGGTATAGAAATGAAACCTTCTTCTATTACCTTATACTTTGGGGAATACCATCTTTAACTATTTCAGACTTTTAAATTAAATTTTAAAATATCGGAAGATTTTATAATTTTATCAAAACTGCCATAGGAACGATCGAAAAGATCTGAACATACAATTCTCTAACCGACATGCTTATATACTTTTTTTTTTAACCCTTTTGACACCGAAACTAACCTTTAGGGGTAAATTCGGTTGGAAGATATTTCTGTGCCTTGTGGAACTGCTATGCAGAATTCAACTGTATAAAACCGAATTTAAATAAATGTTGTACAATAATTCCAAATAAAAGGCAAGTAATCCAGCCGGTGCTATTATGTTTACCAAAGCTTTTTTTATTTTTACAACTGACATTGCAGTAATGTTGATACTTATTAATGGAAATGCAACGCAGTTTCCTAGTAAAAATGTGATCAAGCTTGAACAGAAACTTTTGTTTCACTTGACCAGGCCTGTGTTGTTTATTTTCAATTTTAAAAGCTAATTGACCAAGATATATCCAAATCACCGTACTTAGTTTCGAGTACGCAATAGTAACCAAAATGTAGTCTCCTATTAACACCGAGGCGTTGTCCCCATTCCAACCGATAAGAACTGGCCCCCCGCCGACAGCCTAGGCCACTTAAAATCCCAGTGTGCTTGAATCCAGCTGTGGATTATCAGCCACCTGTCAAATTATCAACTGTTAGCTTATCTCCTTAACTGCGAGTACACAAAATTTGACCCAGCGTGGACCAAACGTGATAAGCGGTTACCTAAAATGTTCATTTATAGGTGCACACGGAGAATTATCGTCTAAGCAAAATCATTATTCATATATTTTCTCTAAGTGCAATTTGCAAAATAGCATAACGCACAATGACATTATTTTGTTTAATTTCTTCTAATAAAATTCGCACAATTTGTGTCCACATACCCAGATCTATTTAACCATTTTTCTATTCCACAGATGGTTTTCCTGTGGAATAAGCATAGACTGCATTTATAGCGCCAAGAACAAATGCGTAAATTGCATCAAAAGAAGTTAATCTTCTGCGAGCTCCGCAATAAACTTACCCAAACATCTCTTATACAGCATTTCCGGTTTCAGTTTTTTCTAACTTGCGAGGCAGGTCGTCCGCGCGTCACTGCGTCGGTGAAGCAACTGATCGTTGATTTCAGTGGAGGTGTATAGGCCTTGGTCGACGGAGAGCGCTATCAGATTGGAGAGCAACGACAAGGCTGCAGGAAAGCGTTCTCTTTCTGCTCAGGGCCTGTTTAGAAAGCTCCGGGAGGTTTATCACTCAGTGGGTAAACAATTAATTGTCTCATAATAATTTATTTCAATTCTTTTATGCTATGTACTGAAGCACAAACTACTAAAGTGCACAGGTAACCCTTTGTTTTTAACAAAAAATATATCGCATTTATCGCTCCATATAAATGAGTGCCTCATCCCGGATTCAACGCGCAGATTCTTTTTGGGTTGCAGACAATTAACATCGTAGAGTACTTTACATTAGCCGTCGATATTAGGTAGGTCTTTGAATATGCTATATCGATTTATCAAGTATGAATTATATATTTTGTTTTATCAACCAACATCACGAGTTTGCGCTTTGATTCTCACATTGCCCCTCCCCATTCCTCCCGGACATTTCCGACCAGGCTTAGCCCAATGCAACAGATTATACGGAAACATAAACATTCGCGGGGTCATCTAAAAACAAGCTCTAGGCGGCGGCGTGGACTTCCATGTTTACACAAACAACAATAACCAGTCTGAACTGGGGCATTACGTCCAGTTCAAAGAGTCGATCCCGGGCAGTTCAGTTGAAATCGGTATAAAGGTCTGGACTTTGGGGAGTTGTTGGCTGGCCCGGCTGCTCCAGGTTAGCCGCCATCTGGCGTAGATTCTCGACTCCAGTCAGTAGTTGCCTGCAAGGAGTCGTGGATGACGATCAGGCAGTCGTTCTTCGACTGTTAATGCGGCTTACCTTAGGTTCTGTTCCGCAGTGTCGGCGGCTCGCAGTAGGTCCCTTGACAGATTATGGGTTCTGGACGGTCGCGGGGTGCTGATGCCACTAGTGGCGGCGCTCTCAGTGCCTCTGCTGGGAGTCGCTACTGGGACTCCACCTGCGGCGTAATCAGGACCACCGCTCCCTCTTAGGGCGCTAAGCTCCGCCTAAAAAAAGTTTTAAGTAATTAAATATTTACGGCTACTTATACAAAGTGATCAAGCTGTTAATAAGTTGGGTCTTTTTTCGCTTTTGAACTTATGTAAATTTTAATCGTCAAAATGTACAATGTACATTTTAATGGATAAGTAGATTACACTGCGCAACATTTAAGGGGTTTGAATATGAGTCACAAATATTTTATTTCAAAATATTAAAGATCTTCTTGGAACTAGTTAAAATCTATATATAGGTTTTATTGTTAACTTAAGAGGTAAATAAAAATATAAATTTTATTTTTAAAAAATGGCAGTTATTGTCAAAAAATTTTCAAGATTTCAGGAAAATAAATTGTATTTGTTGTGTGTCTATTAACTAGAATTTATTTATTTAGAATTTATTTATTTATTATTTAAGGCGTTTGGTCAAGGATTTATTACCAAAAGCTGCTAAAATTTAATTTGACGAATAATTAACGTAAATTTATTGTCATTTTGCACTACCAAAATGGGACACTCACCTCCAATTGGGCCAACTGCCGCCTTAGATACTGCGTGGCTTGTGTGTTGTTCGTCGTTGTCAGCGCTTCTCGTCTTCGAGAGGCCTCAGAAAGCTGCAGTAGTTGCTGCTCAAAGTCACTGGCCCTCCTGGTCTGGACATTAAGTTCCGCGCGAACCTCCTGCAGCTCCCGTTGCAAACGTTCGTTCTCCTGTCGGAGTGTCGACAGTTGCAACGTGCTGACCGCCTCCTGGGGAGGTGAGTCAATGGAATTCGAGGGCAGCCCAATGGCCACGTCGGCTAGTCGCTGAGACGAGTGAATTATAGGACCATCAGACAAGAAGTCCGGCAGCATTTTAACCGTAGAGCCGGTGACTGGTTCTCCAGGTGGACCGGGGACGGAGGCAGCACTGGGGAGTCCCCTGGGTGTCAGCGAAGACGGCAACAGACCCACAGCTCCACTCGTTGCCTCATCTGCTCCGAGAGGCGAGTTGGGGGGCGAACTCAGAGCATCCTGGCCGGCGCACCAAGCGTCCGGCAAGTGATCTTGCACAAAGTCTGGCAGGGCGGATGCAGCAGCAGCCCCACCGCCGGTTGCGCCACCCGCTGCGTTGCACGTCTCCAAGGGCAGGTCCAGTTTCATTTTGGGACCCGCGGACAGCACTAGTCGAGTGGGGCGTTGATCGCGGTTTCCAGACGGTCGACGACGCGGCGAGGATGAAGGGCACGGCAAGTGTGGTGGCATCTCGTAGTTTGAATAGGAGCGAGGCACATAGCGCGTTCCAATGGCAGATTGCTGGTTGGAGGCGGCCGATGGGAAAATATCTAAAGGAATGGAGAGAGCGAGCTAGAGAAATCGAGAGGAACGTCTACCAGGAACTCACCGTCATCTATTCGCTCGTCGTAAAGCCTGCTGGTGTTGCGAACTTGGGCCAGCGCCACGTGGTCATCGTCGTCGTTGTCCAGTGCGTCCTGCACCGCGTCGTGGCCCAAACGAATATCCGGTCTTAAGCGGTGCTGAGATTGAGACGCGGCGCTGCTGCTGGAGGGCCCTCCCCCGCAGGCTGCGTACTCCGCAAGACTCGCCTGCGAGTCAAAAGAGCTGAAACGCGGGGACCGCTTCATCCTGGACGATGCACTGCTGCCATTAACGTCCGGCGGTTGCATGTGGGAGGCAGAGGCTGACTGGGGCACCTTAGGCCGGGCGCCAGTAGACGTCTGCACGGCTGCCGAAGTCACCGTGCTGGTCGGAGCCGTCACAGTGCCTGTGCTGCTAAGAAAGTGTTTAAAGGAGAAGGAGGACGAAGACGAGGAGGCAGCTCCCGATCCCGAGCCGGCCGTAGACGTAGAGGCCCGCATGCTGGAGTAGTCCGTGCCCCGACCATTCAGACACACGTCCGCCACGAGATCATTCACCCCGTGGGAGGTGGGCGCCGAGTCCTTCGAGGCAACCGCCGCCTCGGTCAGGAGCGCCTGCTGCGCGGTTTGGGGAATTCGCTGTTGAGGGGTGGCCGTCGCCGACGCTTCGGTCGTACTCCCATTTGCCATTTAATTCCAAACGCGGACGATGCTTGCCGGAATGTCCTGCTCGAGTGTCGGCCGTGCTGGGAGGTGCGTCAGTGTCCTTCTGCCTGTGGCGTCTGCTGTTTCCCTGCCTCCTGTGGTATCGTTCTCTCCAGCAACTCAGTTATTTTCGCATCCCATCTCCCCTGCGACTTTTCACGCGGTGTTACCAGATATTAAAACGGCTTTTCCCGGTGTGGCCGCTCCGATAACAACCCAAATTCCTAAATTCAAAAAAATACCTATTGGCACACTTTCAATCGCTTTGAATATGACTGATTTGATTGGCATATTTTGACACATTACGCACCAACACTTTAAAGTTGTTTTGAAACGCAGTGCCAAATTCTGCGTTTAATACCGCTTCGGTGGCGAAAGTGGCGTCTTGGTCGAGTTTCTAACTCTTCGTAAGGAACCGCATATTTCCATGATATTGCATTTATTGTTAATACACTAAGCTTCCCAGCTTCATCCACAGTTGGTGTTTAAGAACGGCGAATTTGGCGAGAAAAAGGTCGAACTGCCAGCTCCGGCTCTGTGAAATCGTCCAGCGGGCAGTGTTGGTAAGCGCGCAGTTCAGCCATAGTAAACAAAACGCGACGTTCGGTTCGCAGCGCATTTTTAATGCAATAAAAGCGAAAGGCGATCCGCGATCACGCAACTGCCGTTGAATTACCTTCGGCGGTATTAATTGCGCGGTTCCGCGCTACCTCTCGCAGCCCGGATCCTTTCCGAGTGCGTTTTTGTGCCGCAGTGTGGAAGGAAAAGCCTGCGTAGCAAACAAACCGGTCGGGGCTCTCGTACATACATTGTATATACACAATACACACAGACAAGTTCAGACGCGTACATGGCCGAGGAAAAAGCGTCGCAGTGCGTTTTGTGTGGCAAATTAATTGCGCCGAGGGCTTCGAAAAACGGTGTTTGTCCGCCGCACTCATAATTCCTGGCGTCCATATGCGAATGCTGCCCGCCCTCTGCCGAGCCTCTGCCGCGGGGGTGAGGGTGCGTCCATGCGAGCCTGCATCTGCGTGCGCGCGAGTGTGAGTACGAGTGCGAAGGTGGTGGGCGAGCCAAAACTGCGCGTATTGTGAATCGCCGTGCGAGCACACACAAACAAAGCCGCCCGCCCACAGAAACCCCTCCCGCCAGCGACCTCGGGTGTTCCACTTTCGACTGTCCTGGTTTTCCTGCAGCGCAGCTCCTTTGCGGGCGTGTTCCTCGCCTCTTCCAGTTCCTGCGGAGCGGAGTCGCCGATCGAAGGTCCTCGGGCCAGGACACTTGCAGCATGCCCGGGCGCCAGAGCTGCGACAGGTGAGCTCCCCGAAGTCAACTCCACCCAGACCTCGTCCTGGGCCCCTTGCCCCTGCCCATGCCGCGCTCCGGCTGGGGAGGGGGAACCGTTCTGCTCCGGCCACGGCCCCGTTTATCGACTCTCTCGTCCTCTCGCCCCACGGCTTACCCCGGCTGGGCTGACTCCTTGCTGGCCTCTCGGCTTTCCCTGCATTTCCACACGCGTCGGCCTTTCTTTTACCTTGCACAGTGGAGCACGCACACTGAAGGCCAAAAGGTACAAGGACAAATCGGACTCACCTTTGAGCGAATCTTCGCGTTCACCTTGTCCTAGGAGTGAAAGAACGATTTCGCCCTGCTCAGTGAAACATCAAGTAACATTCAGACACCATCCGACTCGTCTAGGTAACTAAACCGCCATACAACGCATTTGCTCTTTACGTTTCCCCCAATTATAAGTTGTTCGACGAACTGAGCCCACTGTGCGGCGGCTTCGGCGCTTTCTCGTCTGTCATTGCTGCCTCTGCTTTTTCTTCTTCTGCCTTCGTTTTGTATACAAATTATGGCGTTGTTGTTGCTTTTGCAGTTGTTGTTTTAAGCTTTTATGGGCAGTGCATTCCACTTGTTTGTTGTTGAAGCAGTTGTTGTTGCCGCTGCTGTTCTGCTGGCCATGTATTCTGTGGAACGATTTAAATATAGACTTTAATTTGTCTTCGGCTGGGTCCGGTTGTTGTTGGTGATTATTTGAAAATTGATTTTGTTTGCTCTGCAGTTAATAATGTATCCGCGGTCCTCCTGTTCCTGCCCACTTGACTATAAGCGTGCAATATGGGAAGGAAAGTGGAAGTGCGGCCCTCCCCTTCGTTTTTGGTGGGCTGGTGGCTGGTCGTTGTTGGACTCCTTCGTTTGGTGCGTCTTGGTTATTCAATTAACGTGTTCGGACCACCCGTTATGCACACCCACCACCAACCTTCCCCAAGCTGAGCCATTTGTTGACCCACATTCGGTAGTTTTGTTTTCTGTTAATAAATGTTTCTAATTCTTCATTGTGAACTCGGGGCTGTGCGCTGTTCACTGTTCACTGGCCTGTGATAGGCCAAAATTGATCTAAATTCCTAACAACTTCATCCGACCCCCTACTATTCTTCTTCACGGCACATTGGCTAAAATGTAATAAGAAAAAAATAAGATTACAAGATTAAGATGAAAAGAATAATCGGATTACTCTTTTGTATTCCTTCTAATACTGAAAATATACCACATTTCTATACTATCATTTTTATAGAAGTTCTACTCAAACGGCATTAGAAGGAAACAACGCCCTGATAGTTTATTTTATTAGAGTCCTCGAAGGCCAATAGGAAATCGAAATCCAAAAGAAGAAATAGTTAAAAAAGAGAAAACGCTTTAGTCGATGGCATCGACTATTAGATACCCCTTACTCAGCTAAAATGAGTGCGAGAGGAATGAATATATTCTTCCTAGCGCCACCAAGCTTGGTTGCGTATTATCGAAAACAGCTGATTTGATGCAGCAATCAAATGACTGTATAGACTATATGGCTATATCTCTTAAATGAATCGTCCGACTGTTATTTTCTTTCGTTTAATTTTTGACATGTACATAGATGGGTACCGATAGGCAGTGCACAATCTTATTTAAAGCTTTTTAAAATATTACAAATTTTGGGCGCTATCCAAAATTCGAACTCTGCGGTTATACGGACAGACGGACAAGTTAGATCGACTCGGCTAGTAATCCTGAGCAAAAATATACATGTATATATTTGTATATGTACATTTTATGGGGTCAGAAACTATAATATACCCTTTTACGGGGATCTGTACGAGTAACGGGTATGGAGATGATTATAACCATTTTTCGTTTAGAAAATATACCTTCTCAACGCTTTGTTAGATATGTATGTACAAGGCTTTGAATCCCCAATAAGAAATGTGTTCACTAAAAAAAGGACCTCAAAGCACAAAATATATTTTTTTTTAACCGCAGTTACAGGTTGCTCTTATAGTACTGTTATTACTTTATAAAAGGCGAGTATTTAATAGGAGCACTATAAGGACACCAGCATTAAATAATTTAACTTGCAAAAGATCAACAACTTTAATTTGACAGTTAGCAAGCAATAGCCTCAACATGCCAGAAGAAACAGCCCTCACATTTCCTTCACTTTTCAACGACTAGATTAATAACCTCCATCTTTTGAATTTCCTCCACAGAAGCTTTTCGCTCGACTTCCCGATGCGTCACGGGCATTCATCGCTGGCTTAGTTGCGCTAGCCCAGGACTGGACAGCGCCCAGATGTCGTCGAGCAACGGCTTTAGCAGTGCCACTAATGGGCGCAGCGGCAGCACCGGCAGCGCTAACATCAACCTTAATCTCAAGGGGCAGGAAAGATCTGTGGGAGCCACACTTGGGGCTGGTGCCTCAGGTGCCACAACTACTTCAATTACACACAAAACACTGCCGGATCTGAAGACACAGAGGAGTAATAGCGCTTGTCCCGCCCACGAGTCGCTATCTGCCCTTCGTCGCATCACCCTGCCGGAAAAACCGCCAGAGAAGCAGCTCAGCTATGGAGCGGCCCAAAGCCGGGTTTTGAGCAAAGAGGCTAAGGAGGAACACCTGGTCTACTGTGGGGGCCGCCTACTCTCGGGTCCGCTGCAAACGCTCATTTCCCACATGGTACCCACGCACGAGTACTATCCGGATGACGGCTTTGTTTTCGCTTTCCTCCTCAGCGCCAGGCTCTTTGTGCGTCCCCACGAGCTACTGGCGCAGATTTCGCAGACTTGGGAGCAGCAGCAGAAGGATGTTGGCGCCGGCGGTGACGTGGTGGACGATGCCGGACAAGCGCCTGGACGCCCCATGCAACTCAGCATCAACTCCGCCTCGCCTCTGACGCAGCGCAAGGGGTCTGCGGGGGCGGCCGCTCCTACGACGGAGCTGGAGCCGCGTCTCCAGCAGCGGACAAGCACGCAGCGCTCTGCCCAACACTGCATCAGACTTCTGTCGGAATGGATCGAGATTTTCCCTTACGATTTTAGAGATGAGCGGTTGATGCAGCAGGTGCGCATTCTAGCAAGGAAGTGCGTCTACATTGACAATTCGCTGGGTAAGCAAGTGTCGCGAATTCTGCAGTTGCTTGTATCCCGGCTGACTTCGCTAGAGCAGTATGAGGAGTTTCTGCAGACACTTAGCTCTGAAGAGGCACAGAGTCAGCAGCAGCACCATCACCACGGACATCATCATCATTTGCACAATGCCTTCCAGACTTTTCTGGGTACCTCTTCAAATGCCAATGGGGCCAGTGGCGGCGGTTCGGCCAGCGGCACATCCAATTCCTCCTCCAGCGGCCACACATCCTCTGCCTCCACAACCAACTCGATCTCCACAACTCCTCAGCCCGACGAAGTGTTTGGCATCATGGACATGTGTCCGAGCTGTGCACATTTGGCCCACCAGCTGACAGCCATCGAGTTGGAACGCTTGTCACACATTGGGCCCGAAGAATTCGTTCAGGCCTTTGCAAAGGATTACCAGCAGCAAGCCAAGGACGGAAGCAAGGAGGGCAACAAAGGCAAGTGCAGTGGTACCGGTTCGTTGAACGATATGAAGAAAACACGTAACCTGGAGTCTTATGTACAATGGTTCAATCGGCTCAGCTACTTGACGGCCAGCGAGATTGTCAAGGTGGGTAAACAGTAAAGAATAGACATAGGAAAAGCAGTTTGAAGCGTAGCATATTAAATTCGTTTTTTCAATGTTTCCCTGACAGTATCCTAAGAAGAAGCAACGTGTGCGCATCATAGAGTATTGGATTGAGACAGCCCGCGAGTGCTTCAATATTGGCAACTTTAATAGTCTGATGGCCATAATAGCTGGTCTAAATCTGGCGCCCATAGGCAGACTTAAAAAGACGGTAAGCTGTTTGGACTGGTTTCATATGTAACTTATTGCAACATTATTTTTATGCTCAGTGGGCAAAGGTGCAATCGGCCAAGTTCTCCGTGCTGGAACATCAAATGGATCCAACATCGAACTTTAACAGCTATCGCTCTACTCTCAAAGCTGCGATGTGGCGCTCAGAGGGCGCTACTGAGGAACGCGAACGCATAATCATTCCATTCTTTAGTTTATTTGTTAAGGACTTGTACTTTTTAAACGAGGGATGTTCCAACCGGTAAGTAGATTTGGTAGTTCCACTCCTAACACTACTTATCGCGTATCTTTATTATATCAGGCTGCCGAACAATCATATCAATTTCGAAAAGTGCTCCCAGCTGGCCAAACAAGTGATGGAGTTCAACGAGTGGAAGAAAGTTAAATGTCCTTTCGAGCAGCTTCCTAACGTCATAGCCTATCTTCAACACAGCGCCGTGCTTAATGAGAACACTCTTTCCATTGCATCTTTCGAGTGTGAGCCACCGGAGAACACGGAGGAGAAAGACCGCTACAAGACCGTAAAAGCTGAGACGAAGCAACAACTGCTACAGCAGCTGCAAGAGCAGCAACAATAGTCGCAGTAACCACTTTGTAGAGGGTAGACTAAGCTACGCTTAAGCGCTTGCCATGATTATTTTTCTATTAGAGCCGTAAGATCGGGGATATTAAGTTGATGCGAACGATAAGTACAGAGGGGAGCCAAGCCTCAACCCCTAATTAGCCCCTTCATGGAAAAGAACAGCTTGTGAAGCTAAATTCTTTGTATAATTATTTACTCTCCTTATCTTTGTGTTCCTGCCCCAAAAGTTAAATGACTGGCTTCAGCGTGTCTTTTAGAGAGACAACTCCGAAACGTTGGCAGTAATTTTATTTAGGCAACTAGACGATTAGGAGCATGGAAACAACGAACCAATGTACTTAAAGCCCTTTATGGCTAACAGCTAACGCAACTAATTTAGTTGTTAGCGTGGAATTTTTGGTAAAGCACGAATCGTTTATGATCCCATAGTTATGATGAAAACCATCTGACAAAGCTGCATAAGTGCGCTATATTCGTACGTGACCAGTATTTATATTTATGTATACAATTTTATAGCTAAATGAAATCTTTTTGATATTTCGTAAAGATTACATCCGGGTATGATCCAACGGATTACACAATTATTCTGTCTCGAGGCTTTTCTGCATGAGCAAAATGTATTGGCAATTATCAGTCGCTGCGCATTACCACTTTTCTATAATTAAGAAAACAAACAAAATAAGATGTAAGAAAAGCAGCAAAGAAAAGTACTCTTTGTGGTAAAACGATGCTTTTACTGGATAAGAATTAGATTTTTAACAATGCAATCGCAAGATTAAGTAATATTGTCGATGAAATCATAAATGATATTAACCATAAAGGGACTAAACAGAACATAAATAATTAAAGCAGCTTTCGAATAAAGGATATGAAAAATTCTCGTAACAAAATGGTGTAATATTTAAATTTGTATCGAACTCTTCGTAATATATGGATATTACGTTATCACCTAGGGTGGGGTGGGGATCATAGAAATGATCACGGAAAACTTAATCACGTAATATATGGATTGCCCCTTACGAGGTAAAGGGTCGGTCGATCACGTACCATCAACATAAAAAAGTTCTGATATCAACTTTTGTGACGAAAAGTGCTGTACATTCGATTTAATAAACACACTTTCCAAAATGTTCTCAACCCGCCCGCTTCTGTAAAATAAATAATAAAATAAAATATTTTATGCTTCAAAAGATTAGAACATTTTAAAAAGTGTATTTAATTACCAAATGAACAAGCATTGTTATTTACATATAAGCTATGATAATTAAGTATTACAATAATTTTTCCGGCATTTAAATAATTTATTTATTATAAAAACTTTGTTCCTATGATAAACTTCTAAATACTGTCATTTTATTCAAAAATTTTAATTCGTAACTTTTTCCTATTAAATTACTGTTGCATATTTTTGGGCATTTAATGAAATGCTTTCCATACTGAGTAGAAAGGAGTTGCACTGCTTATCGCTCAATAATATTTATCAATCTTATTTTTTTTAACAGAAAGTTGTACATAAATTAAAAACTGAGAAACCGCAAGGGCTTTATAGTTTGAAATGTACAAGGAAATTTATAAATTGTGTAAAGAATTAACTTTTTATCTTTAACTTTAGAACTATAATACTTAGACAATTTTAGCATAGAATATACGAGCTGTGTTCAAAAAGTAAGGTGACTTTTCAAATTTCGCGGGCAACATATTTTCGATTTTCGATTATCGGTTTTTTTTTGTTTTGTTATGTTGGTACACTCTTCCCTAACATCTGTACCAAGTTTCAATTGAATCCCCTTTTTTGTTTAGTTGTGAGCGTAAAGGTAACAAGTTGTTTTGCGTGCTCAGCGATTTTTTGCTATCGAAAAATATGGATCAAAGGATTTGCATCAAATTTTGTGTAAAAAATAAAATTAAGTGCTCCGAAACACTTGAATGGTTGACAGTGGCATACGGTAAAACTGTTCTGAGTAAAAAAATGTTTACAAGTGGTACAAACTCTTCCAAGATGGGCGGGAAGATGCCAATGACGAGCCTAGCTCTGGACGCCAAAGCACGTCAACAACTGATGAAAACTTTCAAGCAGTGAAGAAAATCGAAACCAAAGCCCAATCGTCACAATGGAAGAGCCCAGGTGAGCCAAGACCAAAAAAAGCACGCCAAGTTCGAACAAATTTCAAAGTTTTGATCACTGTATTCTTCGATTACCATGGCGTGGTGCATCAGGAGTTCTTACCATATGGTCGTACGGTCAATAAAGAGTATATCTGGAAGTTATGCGCTGTTTGCGAGAAGCAATACGAAAGAAACGTCCAGAATTTCGGAAAAACAATTCATGGCTTTTACATCACGATAATGCCCCTGCTCACTCATCTTTGCTTGCGAGATTTTTTGGCCAAAAACAACACCACAATAATGCCTCAGCCACTATATTCACCGGATTTGGCCCCATGTGACTTTTTCTTGTTCCCAAAACTAAACAGACCTATGAAAGGACGGAGATTTGCAACGATTGAAGAGATAAGGACTGCATCGCTGGAAGAGCTCAAGGCTATACCGAAAAGTGCTTATGGGAAGTGCTTTGAGGATTAGAAAAACCGTTGGCATAAGTGTATTGTATCTGAGGGGGATTACTTTGAAAGGGACAACATTAATATTGATAAATAAATTAATAGTTTTTATTGAAAATACAAAGTCACCTTACTTTTTTAACACCTCGTACATATCTCTTTTTCAAATGAGGCACAAAAGTCAGGCTACTTTTTTCATAACAAAATTAATGGGTGACATTATAGTTGCATACTAAAAAAAAGAAGATAAAAAAAAATATTCTTAAAAAATCTTTAAAAAACGCATTTATTTAAAATATATTTGACTTATTTTTCCTGACGGTTGGACAAAAAAAGTCAAAATTTGTAAATTTTGATCTGGGCCGGTGGGGATATACTAAGTATACGCCCCGCTACTCACCTTAACAAAACGTGTTGAATGACACTGTCAAAATCCGATGCACCGTTCTAAAGTAATACGCAAAACAAATTTTAAAGGTCTTCTGAAAATATTTTGTTTGGCATTTTGTCCCAAAACGTTATATCAGATTACCACTTTTGGAAGAATAGTTAGTTTGGTAAGAAAACAGCTGCAAATAGCTATAATTCGTACATCCGTAAACTACTGAGGATACAGGCTTGTACTATATGACGTTAGGAAGGTATTTCAAATTAATAGATACGCCTTTAAAACAAAATTCGCCTAAATAACACCGTTTAAAACAAATGGTCCAAATTTCTTTTGATTGTGATCGGCATCACTAGACGGTCTGTCCGTACGTTTCTACGAAAAATAGTCTCTCAGTATTAAAGCTATTGGTCTGAAACTTTCCCGAAAGTCTTCTTTCTATTGCAGGTAGTGGATAATTCGGAGTAACCTGTATATTTTATAGCTCTCCTAAAAACAATGGAAAAAAATGTACTAAAATTATATTTTTGGTGTTTTTTTAACATATAACATTTTCCATGGAAATAACATTTTTTAAATAGTCCTAAATTTCGAATAAATTTTTATAAAAAAAAAATTTTTTTCGACCATATCATATAGCCGAGATAAGAACAATCGGAAAATTGGTGGGAAAATAATATAAAACAAAAACAAGAAAGGAAGTTATCTTCGGCAAGCCGAAGTTTTTATACCCTTGCAGTTATAAGAAATAATGAACTTTAGTAACACCATGTGAAATTTGTAAGGATTTTTGCTGGCTTCAGTGATATTATATTATTATTATATTCCCAAACCTATAATTTGTTTCTTATTATTTTCCAACCAATTTTTCGATCGTTCCTATGACAGCTATATGATATAGTCTTCCGATTTTGATAAAATTTAATTCAAAATTAAGAAATATTTTAAAAATGTTAATCCAAGCTTAGAAGGTTATATGTTAAAAAACACCGAAGATATAATTTTTTTATATTATTTTTCAACTAATTTTCCGATCGCTTCTATGGCGGCTATGTATATGATACAGTCGTCCGATTTTGATAAAATTTAATTCGAAATTCAGAAATAGTATACACCTACAATAGAAAGAAGACTTTTGGGAAAGTTTCAGCCAGATAGCTTTAAAGCTGAGATACTAGTTTGTGTAGAAACGACGGACAGACGGACATGGCTAGATCGACTCGACTAGTGACGCTGATCAAGACTATATATACTTTACTGGGTCGAAAACGTCTCCTTCACTGCGTTGCAAACGTCTGTCTGAAATCATTATACCCTCTGCAAGGGTATAAATATAGCTTCGGTGTTTTTTGACACAAAGCTGTCATTTTTTTAATATCAATGAAGCCACAAAAATCAGTAAAAACTGAACACGGTGTTACTAACATTGAATCGATCTTGTAACTGCAAGGGTATACGAGAAACAACAACTCGCGCCACTTTAGTGCTACGCATGTAAACAACTTCTAGCTGGGAACTTTTTACTCAGCTTTCCCACCAAGCCCAGAGTTCTTAATTATCTTCCCCACTCCAATGAATTGATTATTAGGTTCCAATTGTGCCGCGATCTTTCTAACTAAGCCGAGTCATCGAGCGCGGCTCTCTTGAGTCCATTTCTTATCCAATATCCAAGTCCATAGATTCTCTTAAACCGAGGATTGCTTGTCAGATAATCGGCCCTTACCGAGTAAGTCCGTTTTTAGATCCGAGCAGTTCGATTAGTTCGATGATGAGAAAGTATTGTGAACTTTTGAATAAAAAGGTTAAATAAAGAGTAAGGAATACAATTTTTTTTCATTTATTTTTTATATTGAATGTATAATATCTGAAGAATATTGTGTCAAAATTTGAAGTCAGTTAAAGCAAAATTTTCAAAGTTTAGTATTTTTTTATTTGCCGAATTTTCGTTTTACACATGATTTTTTTGTGTTTAAAACTTTAAAACGTTTTTCCCACTACTATCGTTTTTAAAAGTCGGTGCCCATCATAACTTTAAAACAAGGAAAAACGCTATAGTCGAGTGCCCCGACTATCAGATACCCGTTTCTTAGCTTAAGGGAGCAAAAGAATATATAAGCAGTAAAGCTATATCTTAGGGCGCAACCTACCGGCCTTGTCACGCGTGGCGTGCGTCGATAGGTATTTATAAGACAAACACATTTCAGTTAAAATTTTGTTTCCATAATAAAAACTGTAGGCGCTACAGATTTTCGCGATTTTTGGGCGTTAGAGTGGGAGTGGCACCCCCCCAAAACAAACTTGCGCTGCTTGTATTGTATGCGCTGCGTAGGAAGCCCAGGAATCTGCATGCCAAGTATGAATATTCTAGCTTTTATAGTTTTCAAGATCTTAGCGTTCATACGGACGAACGGACAGAGGGACATGGCTAGATCGACTAGGCTAGTGATCCTGATCTAGAATATATATACTTCCTTTTACCTGTTACATGCGTTCCGACGAATCGAGTATACCCTTTTACTCTACGAGTAAATACTGCACCGATCTTTTTGAACTTTTAAACACCATTTCTGAACATATTTTACAAAATATCGCTATCGAGTTATTTTTCATAATTTTAATTTTACAATGTCAAATTAGCCGATTTTATCCCTAAAAAGTTGTATTTTTCAGTTCAAAGTCTTCAAAAAAATTCAAAAATTGGAAATAAAAAAATAACTTGACCGCATTGCCTTAGGCTAACTATTATCTAACGAATGAACTTGAATTTTTGGATTTTAGATGATCCAGCGCCGAGATTCAACTTTCTTTCGAGACAAGTCTGGACAATTGCTACCATTGCCCGGACAATTACTACCATTGCCATATTTTTGAATAAAGTATTTCTTTGCAAAAATTGTATAAGACATCTTTCGAATGTCATACTTTAATGTATCATTCGTTGAATTTTATCTGTGTCGTCAGTAAAAAATCACAAAAACATTGAATTTTTGTATGGTTTGACCCATTTATGATTGATGAATTTTGTTATGCTGTTGCACTTTCATCTTTTCAGCCATTCAACAGTTTAGGGAATACACAAAAGGTGATCGAGAACCTGAATTTAATGAACATCTCCATTTGCTTCCATATCTACACCATGTGTAAAAATATGATGTATGATGTAGAAACCTTTTTGAGAGAATTCCGTACCTTACAGTTAAACATGTCCTCGGGCTTTGACCTAACAAAGTGGTATTTTAAAGGATACAAATTTAGTACGTTTGTGGGGTTGGTATGTTTCTTCGACCCAGTTGTGGCCACACTGGAAGCAGCATGCAAACGTGTTGGACGTGAACATACGTGCACTCCGATTCGAAAGCCCGACGATGTGCTACCCTCCGGGCCGTTGTTGACGCGGTTAATCGAGGCGGAAAAATCGATTGTGTTCGTGTGATTATTTTTGTTTTGGTTGCGGCCTCTCGCCCCCGTAATCACCGCGCGGCCTCGGCCACATGACTCATGCCAGGCAGCAACAATGAAAAACCACAATAAGTACGCCAAGTTACCCCAAGACCTCGATCTGAGTTTCCGCAGTGATTTGGACCTGCTGCCGGACACAGCGGCCGACATCGACGTTGATCTGGACGCGGATGTGGCCGCTCTCGGTGTGAACGTGCCCGCGTCTCTGGGCCTCGACGAGGACTACGACGAGGAGGTAATCGTCGCCTCAGGCGGAGGAGGTCTTCGACTAGCCCCCACGGCGGCGGAGGCAGCGGAGGCCCGCAAGCAGCCGCAGCAGCGCCGGCAGCGGAAGAACCAGCTGGAGCAGGAAATCACGGCCAAAGGCAAAATCTGCGGCCTGGGCAGCGACAGCGTCATCGAGGTGAGTGCTACTGCACATGCGAAGGGTAGAGGCTTATATGGAATACTTTGTACCAACCCTTATGGAGGGACCCGTTCCTTCGGCGCCTGCAACTTGTGGCTGGTGGGGATTGCTAGACCCAAAACCTTCTGTGAGGCCCAAAGCACAACAAAGCAAAACAAAGAGCGGAAAAATCGATAAGCGACAAAGAAGTATTTTGCCCTTTGAGGCAGCCCCCCGGTGCCGCTTGCGCGGGTTTTCCCTATCGAATCCCTGTTGACTTTTAATCGTCGTGTGGGAATGGGCACGTAAAATGGCTTCGCAGGTGGGGAGGTAGGAGCGGTAGCAAGCTGATTTTCTCAGCGGAAGTGGTCTATGATGCTAATGCGCTCTGATATTAATGGAATTTGTGTTGACACAGTCGTGCTCGCTCTAAGGAGATAAGCCGAAGTGTTCCCAACAGGCCCTGTCATCAATTTTCCGTACTCTAGATTACGTCCCAAGTAGGACGGTGTCCTATATACCTCGAGAAGGCCACGGAAAATCAATTGCAAAATCTATAACTTTGCCCCCGCAACTAGTTAATAATTCAACTTGGCTTGGGGGCTGCCTGGTGTGCCCACGCTCTTTGAAATCAATAATGTGTCAGACCCGTGTCAATCATAGCTCATTGACGATAAAAAATAGTTAATTGCGTCGCGATGTACTATGTACTTTTTTCAATCACCTCACATTGGGGTAAGTAACCACAACATTAAGGAATATTTCAAACGTATGATTTTTAAAATCAAATTTTAATTGCTTGAAAATAAATAAAATTCTGTTTCCAAGCTGTCTTTTCAGGATCAATTAGCATATCTAGCTAAAGGATGCAATTGTTTCGAAACGTGGCTTGATGCAAATTATTAGCAACAAGTTATTGCTACAGTACGTTTAAAATGTATTGCTTAACATGGCCTGGAAGTGGTGTCACTTCTGTCACGAGAGGCTTTTTACTTGGGACTTAATGCAAGAAACTTGAACAACTGCGGTACATTCGAGGTTTTTTTTCTGGTGGTGGTCCTACGCTCTCGTTCCGCACCCAATTAAAGCATACTCTTACTGCTAAGTCTCATGCTCCTCATTATGGTGTGCTTGAAGGTGCTCAAGTCAGTGCAATCTAACCTAGATTCATCCACTTCTACAACACATATACGCCTTGTGGGTTGCGATAAGTTCTAGTTTGAGGCCAAGTTGTAAGCCTCGTTTTCCTTTTTTGTTGAAAACACACACCTGCACAAGAACCTAAACGAGCATCGAGAACGTCATCAAGTACTCAATCGAACAAGAGTAGTAACCCAGCATTTTAAAGGATTTTAATAATCGCTGAATCGAAATCGTGTTTCTGTAAGCTACTTTTTAGTCAAAGAACGGGATATGGTGCAGGGAACATTTGTGTAATACATGAGATTTTAAAATAACCATCCAGCTAATAACTAAATGGAGACATAGATACTTTACAAAGTGTAGAACTTGGACTGCTATGAAGAAAGGGAAAAGATCCCTTAAATGTAAAGGCTTGAAGGGTAAGTAATAAGTACTGGGCTACTTATCACAATGAATGGCAGTCCATCGGATTTTAACAAATGTATCGTTCGACGCGTGTTCTAAATAACAGTGAAACTATGTAGTTTAAAAGACGGGGGAATTTTCACTTTCACCGTTTTTAACCACAAACAAATTGATATTTCTAAAGTCTTGAAATTCAATCTTCTTAGTTTTTACGGTACCTTTCGATTTGTGTATCACTTGTTTCCATCATAGCAGATTTTCAATTTTGCGGCTATATATAGTAGTTGCCTTGGCCCACTCTCTGGTGCTCCTCGTCACTACGTGTACTGGGAAATCCACGTGTTATATTATATTAAAACAAGAAAGGAAGTTAACTTCGGCAAGCCGAAGTTTGTATACCCTTGCAGCTATAAAAAATAATCAATCATTTTATTAAATAGTTTTCGAAATTCTTAAAAGTATAAAAATGTATATTCCCAATATTATAAAATAATATGTCAAAAAGCCCCAAACCTATAATTTGCTTCACATTATTTCCCACCATTTATCCGATCGTTGCTATGACAGCTATATGATATAGTCGTCCGATTTTAATAAAATTTAATTCGAAATTCAGAACTAATTTAAAAATGTATAGGTATATGTTAAAAACACGAAGAATATAATTTTTTCCCCGATAGTTCCTATGGGAACTATAAGATATAGTTGTCCAATCCGGCTGGTTCCGACTTATATACTACCTGCAATAGAAAGAAAACTTTTGCAAAAGTTTCAGCCCGATAGCTTTAAAACTGACAGACTAGTTTGCATAGAAACGGACGGACAGACGGACATGGCTAGATCGACTCGTCTTGTGACGCTGATCCAGAATATATAACTTTATGGGGTCGGAAACGTCTCCTTCACTGCGTTGCAAATTGAAATCATTATACCCTCTGCAAGGGTATAAAAAATTAAATTCAAAATTCAAAACTAATTAAAAAAGGTAATTTTCAAGCATATGAGGTTATTTGTTAAAAAAACAAAGATATAATTTTTATAAAATGTTTAATTTTTCCATTATTTCTTTGGAAGCTATAAGATATAGTTGTCCGATCCGGCTGTTTCCCATTTATTTACTACCTGCAAACGAAAGAAGACTTTTGGAAAAGTTTCAGCTCGATAGCTTTAAAACTGAGAGACTACAAAGAGAGAAAAACCAAGAACATTGTGCATTGATTTAAGAACATTCGTTCTTAAAAATCGTGAAAGCACAAATGTTCTTATTTTGAGCTGAATGTTCTTAATTCTAGAACGAAATGGTAGGAACTAAAAATGTGCAATGAGTTGATTTTGCTCCGTTTTCAAGTTGTTTTTGGTTTGAGTTTAATCGGATCAATATGATAACATTTTGATATTGATTTTATCTGACTTTGGGATCAAAAGAAGAACATTTTAGACTTGTTTTAAAAGGAAACAAGAAAGGAAGTTAGCTTCGGCAAGCCGAAGTTTGTATACCCTTGCAGTTATAGAAATAAACAACTTTAGTAAAAAATTGTTTCATATTATTTTCCCACTAATTTCCCGATTGTTCTTATGACAGCTATATGATATAGTCTTCCGATTTTGATAAAATTTAATTCGAAATTTGGAGCTAATTAAAAATGTTATTTCCAAGCTTAGAAGGTTATATGTTAAAAAACACCGAAGATATAATTTTTTTATATTATTTTACCACTAATTTTCCGATCGTTTCTATGGCAGCTATATGATATAGTCGTCCGAAAAATTGCTATTTCCAAGCTACTGCTGTTTCCGTTTCTACGCAAACTAGTCTCCCAGTTTTAAAGCTATCGGGCTGAAACTTTCCCAAAAGTCTTCTTTCTATTGCAGGTAGTATATAGGTGGAACCAGCCGGATCGGAAATATCGGAGAAAAAATTAAAAAAAAAATTATATCTTTCCTGTTTTTTAACATAAACCTTTGTTAGCTTGGATATAACATTTTTAAATTAATTTTGAATTTCGAATTAAATTTTATCAAAATCGGACGACTATATCATATAGCTCCCATAGGAACAATAGGAAAATTAGTGGTAAAATAATATTGAAAAATTATATCTTCGGTGTTTTCTAACTTATAATCTCCTACGCTTGGAAATAACATTTTTTATTTGGTTTTGAATTTCGAATTAAATTTTATCAAAATCGGACGATTATATCATATAGCTGTCATAGAAACGATAGGATAATTGGTGGGAAATAATGTGAAACAAATTATAGCTTTGGGGCTTTTTAACATATTATCTTATAATATTGGGTATATAAATTCAGAAAGAATAAGGTTCGATTTGTCGGCTTTGCAGAAAATGCCATATATATTTACAGTGTATTAAATCGTGGGAGTGGCATCTACTAAAGTACTTCTCTAAAAAAAGAGTGGTATAGGTGGAGGTGACTGGTCCTTTGTACATCATAGGCGTCTCCTCTGACCTAGCAGGAGCATTGAAGCATCTCTCTGACATGCAAATTTATGCATGTTTAGCACGACCAAGAAAATGTATCATCCATCCCGTTACAAAGAAATAGATGCAAACCCAATTCCGTTTTCCTCAAAGTTTCAGAACAAATGGAAGCTGGCACGATGACGGGCAGCATTAAAGAGCATTTATTAAAATAATAAAACACAAACTGCAATATTATGCATTGCCGTTCCTCCGAGCGCGCCATGACGGAGCGATACAGAAAGGGTGAGGACGGAAGCCAGGAAGTATGCGTTGCATTTGCATGGGACGACAATGTGTAAAGTTTCGAGCCCCGACCGAACACATTTTAGAACTATCGAGCCAAAGCTGCTGTAGTTTCATTCCTTGGACTTGGATATTCTTTTCATTTTTCCCTATTCGGGCGTGGAACTCAAAATTTTTTGCCATAAATTCTTATAAATACGACATATTTGCTAGCGCTAAAATGCGAATTTTATTCGTTGCTAGCAATTATGTAACCCTAATAAACGACCAGCGCAGTTACTTCACATAGTTAACAGCGAAATGCTTTTAGGAGCTTCGTTTGTTTGGTATACTCGTATTTCCAACTTTGAGAACAATTATTGTGACCCACGCCGCAGGCCAGGCATCACAATTGGTATCCTATTAATTTATGTTTGATTATTGCATTTGACATAATTGCACCCTACTCAACATTCCCACATTGATTTTTCGAACTTAAAAATTAAAAATATTTGGTAATTTCAATTCAAATATTTTATTATATCTGTTAGATTATTTATATTTATATTTTCAACAAAAAAACTGAACTTGTCGTTCATCATTTTCATATCAATTTTGTTAATATAAATATTATATTTTTCCTAAAAAAATTATATTTTTGTGTGTATATTTTATTATTTGTTTTTATTATTTATGATTGCAATGATTCGTTGGTACTTGGACGAAAATGTCCATTAAAACTTACATTTTATTGCCCTAAGATAAGGTATTGCTTTCCCGAATGCATGCGAAATACCCAACATAAAACTGCGGGCGGTACACACACACATCAAAAACCCAAATGCTTTTAAATTTTGTTTTGATTTTACCGCAAAGTAAAAATCACCTCCACTGAATATTAAAACAAGTGGATTTAATTTTACAATAAAAACTCTCCTTGTTCTCGAATTTTAAAAAATGCTCACATGTTTACACACAGTTATTTAAGGTGTATAATTGTATACCTTTCGAACTAAAGTCGAAATGACGATAGCTTTACTTTTGATATTTTATTATATCATTTTGAGATGATTTCATGCTCGGCGAGCTAAGGTTCTCGTTCTACATCTCTGAGCAGAGAAAACCTGAAACATTTAAATTTTTTTATTTACCCACAACAATGTTTTGAGCTCCACAAAGTTTACAAATTGCATTAATTGCGTGCAAAATTCCAAAAAGCGTAAAGAGTGCAAAGCCACTAAATGGCTTCCATCCGTCAGCCCCCTCCCCTCTCTGCTTCTTTCTTGTCGTCGCTCAAAGCTCGAACAAAAATGGCCACGAGGGTCCTTGGGTGGAGCGGCATCCGGCTAAAAGGCGTTCTCAGGAAAATGTTATTGAATCAAGGCTACCAAGCGAAGCATTGAGATGAAAGGTTAGGAAACAGCCCGCAGAATGCGTTGTCTCGGTCTTCGTGAGGCATCATTACTTTTACAAAATAAGCGAAAAGGGCTCAAAAGCTGATACAAATATTTTGGACTTTTAAATACTTCAAGCCACATATATATAGTCGATGGTAATTGTAACCTATTTTATCTCTTAGTAAAAGAGAGGATGCACATTATCTGTTAATTAACGCAGAAAGAAAGAAAGTATGGTTGCGTTAACCGTTAGTTTATTTAGTAATCTTCTTCGGTTACCAAATTTACGCAACCTTCAGCGCGAAATAAAATCGAGTCTAAGTTTAAGTGTTTTATTTTGTCTGCACTTCGAAGTATTTCTTTTAAGACTGACTTTTAAAACCGAGATGAGCTTTTTTGGCTATTTGGCTATTTTCGTTATTAGCTGTCTTGCAACTAGATATGAAAATATCGCATACAAGTATTAATAGAATATATATATTACTATATGTATGCATTTCAGACTCCCTTAAACAAGAGAGGATTTGGCCCCACCTGAAGTAATCTACAGGAACTCAGTCGAAGCTATGAGAAAGGGCTCATCCTCCAGTGTCAATTTAAAGGCCAGAGCCTGGAGCACATGTTGAAACGAGGGAATGAAGATGTGTCGGCAACCTTAGAAAAAAAGTCCTAGGGTATTTCCCTTCCTCAGTTGAAATATGCAGCATTTATTTTGTGTAACATTCCAGAGTTGGTTTTTATTGTAGAGTAAAAGAGTATACTAGGTTTGTCGGAAAGTATGTATATATATTATGTATATATATTACCCACATACATGACAAAAATTGTTGAAGTAGGAAGATGCTGCAAATCAGCCATTTTCACTAATATAGCATTATAATGTTTTATGCGGGGTAGCGCTAAGTGCCGCAAGTATGCGCCGTATCCATATCTCCATCCCTCTCGCAATTTTCCCTGCTGAGTAACGGATATCAAATAGTCGATAAATAAAATATGTAGGGTTTTCCTGGAATTGGAATTTTATATTTTAAGATATTTTTGTCTGAATTAGTGTAGGGTAGAGTGGTCCGAAACCGACCGCCTAATTGTAATCAGCTGAAAAATTGTTTAAAAATATTTTTTTCCTTTGGTATACATGTGGATGCTTTAAAGGAAACCGTTACCTACATTTTGAGCCGCTAAACATATTTTTCGGATCGTAACTGTTGAAGGTGACGTGGCCGTTATGAAATTGAGCAATTCGGTCGTATTAGAAAAGCATGGTCCGAAACCGAACCCTCCCCCCCCCCCCCCATGGTCCCATTCTGACCATCTATTTCTTACGAAAGAAAAAAAGGAAATTATTACTTTAAATGCATTTTTCATGTTTGAAGTGAAACACAGCAGTTGTAGAATAATTTTATATTCATATTTTGTACTTTATTTTTAAATGAACCTATTTATTAATTATATTAGGTTTTTTCAGAGAAATGTTGAACAAAAAAGAATATATAAAATGAAAGTAAGGAAAAGCATTAATGACAATGTTGCACTCGAAGAAATTCTTTGTTGAACACCTACAGTACAAAAATGATGAAAAAATTTCATTTTTGAACAAGTAAAAATAATGAAATTTATCTGATCCAACAAAAGTACCGTAGTGTAGCCTTTTTCTGTTATCTAAACGTTGTCGACATCTACTTCTGTCGGCTTTTCCACTCCATCTCCTACAGGAACTATGGCATTATTTCTCCGGTGATGAAGTAATGTCGAGCGTGGAATTTTGAATTCTCGTGCAACTGCATGAAGCGATGTGCAGGAAGGCCACGAATATGCATTCCTTATCCCAACATCCTGGCTCTTATAATTTACAAGATCTCAGCGTCCAAATAAAATAATAAAATAATCGGTTTGAAAAAAATAATAATTAAAACAAGGAAGAACTCTAGAGTCGAGTGCCTCGACTATCAGATACCCGTTACTCAGCTTAAGGGAGAAAAGGGAAATGGAGATATATAAGCACCACATTCCTGCTATTTTAGTGGCGCTACTGATTTTCGAGGATTGTTGGCCTTAGAGTGGGTGTGGCACCCCGCTTAAAACCAACTTGCGCTGCGCAGAAAGCCCGCGAATCTGCATGCTAAGTCGGACTGTTCTAGCTATTATAGTTTTCGAGATCTCAGCGTTCATACGGACAGACAGGCAGAAGGGCATGGCTAGATCGACTCAGGATCTCTACCTGATCAAGAATATATTTACTTTATGGGGTCGGAAACGCTTTATTCTACCTTTTACACACTTTTCGACAAATCTATTACCTCCTTTTACTCTAGAAGTAACGGGTATTATAACTATAAAATTTATTCATAAAATTAGGAATGATAAATAATAATCTTTAGCCAATGCTGCTTGATAAAATAAAAATAAAATATTTTGGGCATTTGAGTTGGGGTGAGCTTCCTACAAAATCTTTAAACATAAGCGCAAGCCAGATGGCGTTAACGTAAAATGTTGTTAAAGTTATTTAATACTAATACTAAAAGGTTAGTTTGGGAAGAAATGTGTCTCACCACTTGTGTCTGAGACAGGTGACAGCTGTCGCTTCATATTGACAGGTTGGGCATTGGCAGGCATACCCACTCTTACGCAAGTGTCATTTTCATTCGACTGACGCATATGGAAAGTTGGAGGAAGGGTTGGGAATCATGTTGGCATATTAACAGTTGGCCGGACTCACAGCTGGGTCTGTTTCAATTCAAGGACCAGCTTCCAACGTTTGCACAAATAGACTCTACTTGGGATGTAATACCCATAAACTTTTCAATGGAATCCAATTTACTCCTGATAAAGTAGAGCTGTACACGGAATTTAAAAGCAGTGTTTTTCAAGGATCCATCCTGCATTTGGTCATTAGCAAGTTTTATTTAATTGCCCACACGACTATCGAATACTTATAAACCGCTTTCTTATTGTTTAAATTTATTAAAGATGTAATGAAGGGGCACAGCGGTTGAATGGAATGGGTTGTAGAAAGTGGTAAATCTATCCCATATTTAGTTACGAAAATCTGCCTGGATTATTTCGCCAGCTATTCCTTAAACTTAAAACTTTAAAAAGATCTTAGGCCTACTTTGGCCAATAAAAAGAATAAAAGTTTTCGAAAATGAAAGACAGACAGTGTTGGTCTCATCTGTTCCTTAATGTCCTCTTTTAAATTAAAAAATATTCAACCTTTCGTTCATTCGATTCACTCAAATGACTATCGCATATCCTTTTACCTCTTTGTGAGACAGTCCGTAAGGACTGGGAACCTCTTCTGAGCATCCCACTTTATATCCCGACAAAAGCCAAAAATATTGATTTATTTTATTGAATAATACAGTGTTTCCTTAATGCTGAATAACATCAGTGATAAAGTGGTTAGCATAGCATTTAGAAAATTTTAAAAAGCCATTAAAATAAAAAATATTTTCTTCAATTAAAAAGTATTTTCTTGATTATAGAAAAAAGAAGAAGAGGAAGAATCGCAATTTTATTTTCAACTAATGGCGGTTTTTTCTTGATTTTTATACCCGTTACTCGTGCAGTAAAGGGGTATACTAAATTCGTCGGAAAGTGTGTAACAGGTAGAAGCAAGAGTTTCCTACCCCATAAAGTATATATATTCTGGTTCAGGATCACTAGCAGAGTCGATCTAGCCATGCCCGACTGTACGACTGTCCGACTGTCCGTCCGTCTGTCTGTCTGTCCGTATGAACGCTGAGATCTCGGAAACTATAACCCCTAGGACAGACAGACTTGGCATGCAAATGCTGGGCTTCCTGCGCAGTTTGCTTTAGCGGGGTCCTACGCCCACTCTAACGCCCACAATCAGCAAAAATCTGTAGCTCCTACACATTTTATGATGGAACCAAATTTTAACTGAAATGTGTTTGTCTTATAAATACCTATCGAGCGTAGTTGGCACGGCTGACCGCCTTGGCGGGTCAGTACGCCGTCGAGTAAGTGAGACGTTGAGTAAACCGTTGACACTTAATGTAATAAGCAATTTTCATAGCCTGTGGGTGAAACTGAGCGCCTGGTACTGTTCCCAACTGGGAACTTGTTGGGTGCTGGTCATGTTGAGCCCTGATGGGTATGAATAGATGATAATGTGCAGCACTGGTCGGAAATATCTCCATGATTATAAATTATTTCAGCACAGAGCAATACGGATAGTGAACAACAGTGTGATGTTAAGATCCGAAAGTACTAATGGAAACTCTACCAGGGTAGTAAAAATGAACCAAAACAAAATATCATTATATACTTATTTAATCTCATCTTGGCTTTAACAGAACACCAACCTAACATTTCAGTTAAAAAAGGTTTAAATTGCCTGGGACCTAAAAGGTTGACTTTATCCCGGTGGTGACAAGAAGCTTTAGAACTCACAAGCAGTGAGCTTCGATTCGCCTGGATGCACTTGGAGTGCGTTTTTCGTTGACTTGTATCTTTCCAAATCCCTTCATGTTATAATCCCTAAACCCCTACCACATATATATATAACCTGGAACGCATGCACGCTCAAAAAGTCAAAATCCCTTCACTTCCGTTGATACTTTTCATTCTGACAAGAGTTAACTATTTGGCCACTTTGCTTTTGCACATTATAATTAGCTATCATATTTCGTTACTTCACTTGCATTAAGGAAAACATTTTCCGCTTTCTACTACCATTAGAATTGTTGCGACAGCTTTAATCTGCGCAGTAAATGGTTTGGGCAAGTAATTTCTCATCTTTTGAGGAGTGCATGTACAAGGAAATGGAGATAATGGAAACGAGTATTGGACAAACAGAACACATCTATAAAACGTGTGGAACGACATGACCACAAAGTCCAGGAATTTACGAGTATGATAAGGGCCAGAAAGAGGCGGAGGTTAGTGGGATAGGGTGACAATGATTGAGGCTTGTGCGATCTGAAGTTATGACCACGACTACCTACAACACTTTCATCCACTAAAGCATGGAGAGCCTGAAAAAGTGTCAGAACACATTCCACATCCTTCGTTTCACTAGAAACGCTTTGAATCAAAAAAGTTTGCACTCAGAATTAAGAAAGACTGGATTGAGCACCGCGCTTCTGTATACAAATCCGGGGTAAAATACCTTTTTGAGTCCCTTCGATTTCGCTCTGTAAAATAAATTATAGTAATTTGTATATCAGAGCTTAGTGAAAAATGTGTTTGTTGAGTTTATAAAATAAAGTCCAAATAACTGAAAAGGGTGGAAGGTTCCAAAAAAAAAGTCTTCAAAAATGTAAAATTTTAACATAAAACGTAAAAATATGTTCTAACAACTTTAAAAATGCCTTGCAAACGTTTACGGTAAAATTTTAATTTTGAGTGCAAAGCAAGTTGCCATTGAAGGGAGTGGGCCAGGGAACTACAAGCTGTAAAAACAATTAAAATGGCCACCGATAAAGCGAAAGAGGAGAATGAGTCCTGGGACATATTTACTTGAAGCCAGCCCGTGCATCCACCCTGCATCCATCCTCCATCATATTTCATGTGACGCACCAGCTTGCCAAGCCCCGCTGCTTGTTGATACGAATGTGTCGTCTGGATCTGGGGCTGTCTGTGTCAATAGCATAGGTCTTATGTGGCAGGCGGTGGCGATACAACCGCTCTCCCGGACTTGTTTGGTAAGCTTATCAAGGCTGCCAAGCACACGAACACTTTAGACACGACCAGCGATTCCATTCAGCAAACGATCCTGATTTGCATTTTGATGAGGATTCAACACAACTTATGTTCACACTGTCTGGTAGCCAAAACAATGAAGCCACTTTAGTCAAGTTTTTCCAATGCAGTATTAATAGTGAACAAATATATTACCTTTTGGTTATACCCTTAAAGAAAATGCTATCGTAAGGTTAATCCTAAACAACCGGTCCAAGGACACCAGTCGGTAAGGAGAAAAGAAGAGTCTTCTTGGTTTCTAGAGCACCCCACAACCTTGAGACTCAGTGGCTGAAAGCCACGAAATGCTTTCATCAGCAACTGATGTCGAAGGCATGGAGCTTTCCACTAATTTACCTAAGCTTGCCCTTAGGGCAGTAGCTTCCATTTTCATTGATGGGAAAATATGTGTGTGGTGAACTCTAAGCCGAACGACAAGAATTTTTTTTGTCAAGCCAAATCTGCCTGGCTCTGCCCCGGGTCCACAGCTAGGAAATGGAGGTCGGGCGGAGCAGAACCGAGAAGTTTTTAAAAATAGCTGTGGCTTGTATCTGCCAGATACAGATATGCACAGCGCACCTTCCACCAGTCCATCCCGGGGGGAAATCCCACTCGAACTTTGCATTTCTCTCAATTTTCGCTTGCATTACAGGTAGGGGTTGGGAGCGGGGCATGAGCTGTGCTAATGTCCGTCAGCGGCCAACCGCACGCAGTTGGGAAACTGATAAAAATTCGGTTAGTCCTGTGTGGAAGGAGCGGTGAGTGCCCAAAAGAGTATTTGGCAACATTTTAGCAAGAGTGTGTGTTCGGGAGTCGGTTATGAACACTTGCATTGCTCTCAGTGCATTTGGCAGCAGCTGTTCCATAACGCAATGGCGAAATTAGAAATTAGAATTAGCGGTGCAATTGGGATGTATTTCTAGGTTCCTCAAGCAAGCCAAGCACTCTCCATTCAAGGCCTGACCCTGGCCACGTTAACAGCAACAACCCTCTCCCTCACGTTTTTATTCAAACATCAGGCAGCTTACAGGGGCAATTGCCAGCGTTTTGTAGGTTTTTAAATCTAAATTGAAAAACTTTTCATTCGGCAGTCGCTAAAGAGAGTGGCCTGTTTATGATTGCGCTTTGTCTTGCTCCACCAACTCCAGCTTAAAACTTTTCCTGCAAAGCTTACAGAGTATTTGCAACTGAAAATTCCTGGGACTGAAAGCGAGATTTATTGGGAAGGGGCAAATTTGGACGGAAGTTTTTTACCCAGTCAGCTTAAAAATACAAATAACTAGGATGATATTTACCGTTTCTCGTAGAGCAGAACGGTGTATTGCATTTGCCAAAAATATGTAACACACTGACGGACATTGCCGGATTTACTTGGCCAGTGATCCTGATCAATAATAAAGTATATTTATTAGTGAGCACTAGTGTCGGAAACTCATCTAACATAAGGAAAATGGGTAAAAATATAATATTATGTATGTTAGAAAGCAACCTTTTACACTTTCTTCACTTTTTTATTCTATGTATGTAATTTTGTTTATTATAGTAAAAATATTTAAAGAAGACGATAAAACCAGAGGGTATTTCCTTTTCTTGTTGCAGTTCATCCTTACCTTTACCTTAGTTTTGTAGTCTTTGCACTGAATTCTTGAAAGATACAAGGTCATTCCAATTAACCTGGCTTAATCAACATAAGCCAAAGCAAAAGGAATTTTTGTTTTATCTTCTAATCAGCTTATGCTAGGAATCCTTAATTCGCTGGGGGCTTGCAGTCAACGACCGCAGTTTCCTCCCAATCCAATACTATCCTAAAGAAACTAAAACTAGAATAGATAACATTATGTATTGTGTATCGAAGGGTTACACTACGGCTTAGAATAAGAAGCCCAACTAGATTTCGATTAATCGACTACCCTACAAGATATATTTTTTCCATCCTTAATTTAATACCCTCGAAATGGAAGTTCCCATATTTTTGCTGGGGCGAACTAGGAATTGCAATAAAGTGTATAATAGAGTAAGGATACGCCGTCGTTGCACTGGTTATTTACTGCCGAATCCTACTACTTTTTCAACGGAAGGGAAGCTGAGTTGCCTATCTCGGTCCTATATGCCTGTTAATCAGATTACTGCAGGCCCAGAGTTGGATGATTTTATGGATATTATCAGCAGGGCAGTATGCGTGGACAGTTATGGAATTAAAAAAGTTTGAGTTCAGAGCTCTTGACGAGGCGGCGGGCCTTTGCTTCATTGAGTCTTACTTCAGTATAAATTCGCCCAAATGTCCCAGGTCCCAAAGCCTTTAACGACAAAGCGCCGGCTCTCGCCTGCAAGTCCCGTCTCCGCGGTCCAGGTTGAAAGTCCAACGTCTTCGAGTGGACTTCGGTATCGCCATCCGAAAATCAAGCCACCTGTCAGTAAAATCAGACCACAGAGGAACACTAGCAGCGTTAATGAGCAGCGGAACCTTCCACAGAATGTCAGACCAAGTAGTGAAGTCAAAAAAGATAGCTCAGAGTCGGTTGAGGTCTCTGAAAGCCAGGTGAGTGACGATGAAAATCCTGTTGGGTTAGGGTGAATTTTGACTGTTGTGATGTGAGTGGCGTAGCTACTTTGTTAGGGATACGGTTGCTTGGCGTATCCATCTCGTTCAACGAAATCCTCTTTTTGGGCCGTGGCTGTGCAGAATTTAAGTATTTTACTAATTACACACACGTGTCGTTCCTCACAGTTCTGACGCGGTCATCAAAAAACGTTTTGATTAGACGGCTGTTGGGGTAAAAAAAAATGTATTTAATCAACCAAATATTTGTATATCCTTGCAGAGGGTATAATGACTTCGGTCAAAAGTTTGCAACGCAGTGAAGGAGACGTTTCCGACGCCATAAAGTATATATATTCTTGATCAGCATCACTAGACGAGTCGACCTAGCCATGTCCGTCCGTCCGTCCATCTTTCCGTCCGTATAATATGGAGACCACTTAAACATTTGTTGTGTAATCTCTTACTCTCGAGATCATATTTTTGGGAGCTTTGTAAAGATGATTTGTTGTATACATTCCCTGATTGCGCCCTCATTTTCCCTTGATTTGCATCCTCACTGTTTCAATGGCGTGCTAACGAGGCACGAAAAGAAAGGACGGAATTCTAGGGATGGAGTAAATATAAATCCCACCTGATAGTGGTCTACGCAGTCAGGAGCACTTTAAACACTGATGAGAATTGCTTTGATAGCTGATATCTTCCTAACTGAGTTACCGTCCAGACTCTCGGACCCACCTCCTCAGATTGCCGCAATCGAACAAACATCAATATTGATTTCGGTTCAGCCGGTAAGCCGTTGTTTAACTACGCCCTTTTCGGTGCTTGGCTACAAGTCAATACTTTTCCCAAGTCGATGGGTTTTTTCTCCCTATCCTGCAATCCCGAAGTCGCTCTCCATTCTGGAATATTACTTTTTGCGGCTTTTTCGCCGTGCTTGCCTAATAGAGGAGTTGTGGACTCCTTTTACTTCGAACGGGTGGGAAGCGAGAGGACACTTAACGGCTTTCGCTGCCTTGGATGAATGGCCTGGCTGAGACGTGGGAACGAACTTTATAGAGTTGCAAACTCGTTCCAGATGATGTAAGTGGCTAGAAATTACAACTTGCGGGGCACTTCCCCTGCTTGTGGCGTTCTTTTCTTATGCAAACGGGTGCAGTGTGGGTCCTCTATCCCCTGTTGTTGTTCTAATAGAAAAAAGATTGATTCTTCAATTTCGATTCTACCGGCAATTCCTTGACCTGGATTTTTCAAGGCATAGTCGGGCAGCCTATTTGATTTTACCAGTTGGATATTAAGATCCTAACTTAAACCAAGTTATTAAAAGTTAACACCAGGAAAACTGCGACTTTTGGCTACCGCATTAACGTTTATTTAATAATCAAGCTAAACAAATTAAAAATCAAATTGTATGTAAAATATATTTTGTAGTTTTTTAATTTTAATTTTAATTTCGGTGTTTGGCTACCTCTTACTTAATGTTATAAAATGAAATTTCTGATCCACTGTGTAATGCTTATTTCGTTCACGTCCTGTCAGGTTCCCCTCGTTAAATAAAGTGATTATCTGTTGAATTTATTCAGTTTCGTTCTGGATTAATTTAATTATGAATCGATGCTACAGGTTTACTTTCGATTCCAGTCGTAATGGTCAATTATAGTTAGCCAGAGTAAGAGTAATCCTAAAAGAATGCAAAGTAATTTTTATTTTTAGCTTTGTTTCCATAATTTTTTTTACCAATAAATTAAGCGTCATTGACAGACAAAATGGCGATAAATTTAATGCTTGTGTTTACAATTATGTTAAAGTTAATTTTGAGTTTTTCTGCGCGGGTTATTTATTAACCATCGGAAACGTTTTGTGCATTAAGCTTATCCGCTTGCGGCGCTTTATGCAATTAAATCTAAATAATGTTGATCTATGGTGGAAAATGTTCCCGTAATTATTATTTCAAAAATAATACAGTTTAACGGTTGCCAATCAAAGCCGGAAATAAACCCAAAAACACGTGCTTGTACATACTTTTTTATCTGTATCTTTAGTTTAAAATATTTAACATAATATTTAATAATTTTTTTACCAGGCGTAGAGTGAAAAGGTATACTCGGCTATTAGGAAAACAGGTTACAGGTAGAAGGAAGCGGTTAAGCTAGGATTTTTTTAAAATTGTATACTAAATTCTGAAATGTTAAAATACAACCAAATTATTATAATTTGTTGAAATTATAACATCATTTTTGGTCATTCCTATGGAAGCCATACGATAGAATTGTCCGATCTTGCTGGCTCCAACATAGGAAATGAAATAGGACTTTCGGGAAGCTTTTATCCCGACAGCTTAAGAGCTGAGAGACTAGTTTGCGTAGAAACAGACATAATTCGAATAGTGCTTCTTCGTCTGATTTTTAGTAAAACCCTGTCCTTTGCACAATCTCTTTCTTAGGGCAAGAAGGGGCGGTAACCCGTTGTATACATGAATGCAGCGGCGTGACATTTTAGCCAAGCATTAGTACCAATGTTTTAGCAAACTTTAAACTTTTAATTGTTTCATATTGCATGTTGTTGCACAATTGTCCGATGCCTTACTGGATACTGTAAGTACTGCATTCACATCTGGATGCTGAGCTTCACGCGACAAAGACAGATATTACTGCGAAGCAAATGTGGCAGCAGTTGTCACCGCAAATTCTAAGCTAGAGCTTACATTCCAAATGAAAGCTTGCATCGGACATGAACAAGCACACCATCAATGCAACATTTTGAATATTTCCTAATTTGCGTTTTCAATTTATTACTCATCTAAGCTTTGTTTTGCCCGGAGTGACATTTTGGGAATGGGCGGGGTCTCCTTTAAAGAGAGTAGTTTTCAATCATAGTTATCAACTTTGCTTCGCGTACGCACGCATAAAACTGAACTGATCAACAAATATCCATAAAGCGAAGATCAATTCAGTTTGCAGGAACCGAGATAGTTTACAGCGTACAAGATAAATGGTACATACAGAACTACAATAACGACTTCTTAAAGCGCTCTTGTTTATGTTACACAAACGTTAGTGCGGGCGTCAAGACCGTCTGAGGGAGGTGTCCTGTGGAATGGTTGGGAGACTCCCTATTTGTGTGCGACCCCTCACCTTGTCGTCTGAGCATTTCGAGAACGCGACTCCAGGACAAGATGCGACCTCTTTTCTCCTCCCTCCCAACACATCCTGCTCGTCTGGGTTTTTATCTAGTTGCGGCTCTCGAGTGTCAAAGTGGAGAATGCTCCCTAAGCTGGCATCCTACTGCAGGCGTTGCAAACTATTATAATGGTCCCGCCACCCTAGCCATCTCCTCCGGGGAAGCTTCTGTGAAAGTGTCTTGCTTTGTTATTTGCCCGGCGAACAACCATTCGCTATGCGAGACAAACAACGCGTGAAGCAAATATGTATTTCAGTCATTCTAAATTTATTCGTTTCTATTATGTATAATCTAATCTCCACTCCCATTATTCAGGACGCTCAAGTGAAAGAATTGCAAATGCCCAGGTCGAGACCGATATAATGCTGTCCCATATTATTATGATTTCGTTGTCAAAATTTTTAATGAAAATTAACAAAAGCAAGAGGTGTCCAAGGGGTATAAGGGAAAACCCTAATCAGCAAGGACCCCCGATTTTACTTCCTTTCGCTCTCGTTCCTTTGCTTTTGAAAGTATGTTTTGCTTGGGGCCAAAAGTGGAAAAAGGAGCTGGTGAGGGTGCCTGGAAAACTGGCAAGCGACTCCGCCCTGATTGGATTGCAAATAAAAATCGCAGCATTAGTTTGTCTTGGCTCGGCCGAGAGATTGAGATTGTTTAGGGCTTTAAGCAGCAGGCTAAAGGCCCAAGATAAAGCTGGCTAGCTTTAACCTCTTGCTGTTGGGCTGCACTTAATGGTGTATAAAATGTCGGGTCGCCACCGAAGGACCTACGACCTAAACAATGTGCGCGAAGGAAGCCATTAGGCTAAGCAGCTTACAAGCGATAAACTATGCGAGTAAGATGGCAGAGACGGTCCACTCCACATTGTGGCCCTACGGCCGGTCATAATATGCATTAAAGCGACTCGCAACGCGGACCAACTTTTAATGGCTAGCACGAAGTCACTTGCATTCGCCATGAATTCGCGGATGGAATCGATTCGATGCGTTACTTTATCTCATTAAACGAAACCCAACCTCTCCTTTCAGTTGGTTTGCTGAAGCTCTTATCTTATATCTCAGCTGCCATCCAACTTTATGGCATTTGGCATTTGCATAGTCATCACTTCGCATCTTTAACGAGACTATTTGCTCATCATTAGCGCCTGTGTTGGCACCGCCTGTTCGTATATTGAATGTCGAATAAAAGTTCAGAGCCCTCGAAATTTCGATCATCTCTTCTATAGAAACTCCCTCCCCTGCTGCCACTTAGCTTGTCATTTTTTGGGCATTCCGCAGTTCTCCGTGCACATCCGACGAGTTCGTTAGGATTCGCCTCCTCTGCGGGAGTTCGTTTTTCCACGAGGCATTTGCTATGCAAACTAACCAGAGGGCCAAGCCATCGAGCACGGAGGCCAAGAGTAATGGGTCCACTTGGTACCCATTTTTTACGCCCGAGGAGCCCTGCTTCTGACCGTTAAGTAACGCACAGTTTGGAGCCACAGTTTCATGTTACGTGGGTCGGAAACGCCCTCAACTTCATCTAGCCCGCTTCTTTGTCCTCCACTGGCCAGCTGAGCTGCTGCGCTGGGATGATAAATGTGTCTCGTCTAGCGGTTAGTTTTTCAGTCAATCTGCAAGAATTTTACAGGAAATAACAGAATAAGTGTAATTATTCTTCGGGTGGAATAACCATACCCCTGTACAAAAAAATTTTCCGCCAAATTCGACAAATAAGAAAAATTCCTGGGGATCCCAGACTAGATCGACTCGACTAGTGATCCTGATCAAGAATATACATACGTTCTTTATGGTGTCGGAAACGCTTCATTCTATCTGTTACATGCTTTCCAACGAATCTAGTATACCCTTTTATTCTAAGAGTACGCTTGCCAAGGCTAGCTTCCTTTCTTATAATAATAATATAAAGCAATTAACAACTTTACGCAGTTGATTAACGATTGAAACAAACTATAATCAGCTGTTGACATTAGAATATTTAGAGAAACTTAAGTACGCCACAAAAAAATAATAAATATTTTTTAATGTTACAACTGAGTTAAGTAAATCATATTTGGTGCTTTCGGTTGCAGCTAGTTTCGGTGGTGCAAATGTGAGGACTCTAATAAATGATCGTGGTTTCAACTTTGGCGTTTTATAGTTAGTTGCATTAAAATAAATAACTACTGAGTACTACACCCCACAATAGATTTTGTGGAATTTAAAAAGCTGTTAGGGCAGTTTAAAAATCAGATAACTGAGCTGGAAATCGTATGACGATATCCGTTCGACGTAAAATACAAAAAAAGTTCCTGACATCTTTTGTAACAAGGAAGATAAGCTTATTGGAACTTAGATCTCTGCAGCGTTTTGTCGACTTGGGACGTAGAACTCAGAAGGTAATGGTTAAGGTTGTAATTTGTATTCTTTGTACAAGCGACTTTTCCTTATCGAATGCACCGTGCTGTCCATCTCTCTGCCTCTTGGATCGCCAAGTAATTGAAGTCGGAAATAGTGGCGAGCATCCTTCGCGTCGAAAACTTCTCACTAGCTTAGCTTCAACCCCGAAAAATCATTCTCCTTTTCTCCGTGCGTTTGTGTCCTTCCAAGGAAGGGCCGTAAATTAATACTCAACTCGAATGAATGCGAACTGCCCCAGAAACCGCAATTTGCACCCAAGAGGCTTCTTGTGGCAGTCTTTGTTGTCGGCTGTCAAGGCACCATCATTAGCCAACGTGGCTTTCCACAAAGGAATAAATACAAAAGTAACCAGAAAGCTAGTTAGTTTCGGAAAGCCATGTATTCAAGGTGAAAGAAAGCATTTTCGACCTTATAAAGTATATTTTATATATTCTTGAGCCAAGACCGTCTGTCCTCTGTCCGTGTGGACGCTGATTCTTGGGCTTTCTGCGCAACACAAGTTTGTTGTAGCACGGTGCCGTAACTCTGTTGAGGGTTTGTTCACTTCATTTCTTTATTGCTCTTACATAGACGAAATACTCGCCTATTGAAAATGGCTTAGGTAACGTGCAATATTTTTTGAATAAGCTAATTGTCCTCTCTTACAACTGTTTATGCAACCCAAAATAAGTCATGCGGAGCGGAGGTCTCTGAAAAGGCGATGCGATTGTTTGTGGTCGTTAGTGCAATGGCAGGTTCCCAAACATTGTAAAGGTACTAATGGGCTAGCGATCAGGAAATCACACGCGCTGCTTAGAACATTTGCATATTGCATATCAAAATTGTCAGGGCGGCGGCAAAACAATGAACAGGCTTTCCCAAAAATAACGATTGCTGCAGATAGCGGATCCATGTAATTGAGTAATTAGCAGTGGCAAAACAATTGTAAGCGAAACCGCTATTACCCTCATGTCACCCCTCTGAAAACACCCGATGGCTCCTAACTTATTGCCGAAACAATAAGTTAACTGACAAGCTATTATTAAAAATTGACATTGGATATGGATTTGATGTAATTTTAAATGTTCTTGATTACTTTACACTATTTGTGTCTTAATTCATCAAATCAAAAAATCAACATCAAAACTTATACTACCCTTTCGACCAAGTAGTATGTTAGCGAATTCTAGATAATCTGCGTTTTTCACTAGCACACCTAAACGCGACACCAAGCACCAACATTTATAACATTTAAATTATTTGGCCCATATAATTCTTTTTTGTCTTTTAGTTTCAGAGATCTCAGTGTTCATAGGAACAGACGGACGGACGGTTAGTGTTACAATGTACGACGTACATATACACTTTATGGGGGCGAAAACGAATCCTACTACCTTTACATAATGTCCGACGAGTCTAGTACTCCCTTATAGTCTACGAATAATTGGTGCCGTCACGGAGGACTTGCATACATTGACCAATTTAGAGCTCATTGGTGTTTATTTAGAACACCAATGATTATATTTTTTTTAGTTTTTACCATTTTACATAAATTGTACACAATTTTAAATAATTTTACATGCATATACAACGTATTCAAGATCTAAGCTTTAAGTTCCCTAATGTAGGACCTTAAATATTTCCACACATAAAATTTCCGACGAGTCTAGTACTCCCTTATAGTCTACGAATAATTGGCGCAGTCACGGAGGACTTGCATACATAGACCAATTTAGAGCTCATTGGTGTTTATTTAGAACACCAATGATTATATTTTTTTTAGTTTTTACCATTTTACATAAATTGTACACAATTTTAAATAATTTTACATGCATATACAACGTATTCAAGATCTAAGCTTTAAGTTCCTTAATGTAGGACCTTAAATATTTCCACACATTATAAAAAATGCCGAAAATATTACAGCAAAAGGACCATGAAGTTTTGTTACATGTTATCTACATAGATATGTACATATTTCAGAAATGTTTTACATGCTTGCTACTGAAACTTTTATAACAGCTTAGCAAAAAATTTGGAAAATATACTTAAATCTTACAAGATGACATCGTGTTTACACATAAGTTGTCCAAACGGTACTTGTGCATCTGTAAAGCTGATTGTGCAAAACCAGCGAAGTATAATTAATTAATTAGTAATTTTTTGCTCATCCATGCGTGTAGGTGTTCTAAGTCGCAACACCCGACAGTTTCCGAACTCCCATCTGAACTTGACCCACACAACCATTATCACATGGATTCAGCGATAACAGAGCAAGTCTGTGGTCCAGGGAAACCGCTCTCTCGAAACCTTGTGTTGCGCCTCAACAGCACCGCCCGTGCTGTTAGTGTTGCCCTCTCGCTCCCGCGACTGCGCGCTCTCTCAGTCTGTACACGTCGCTCGATCGCATTCGTCATTTTTATGCGCTGCGCGTGTCTGGTCTGCCGCCGAAAGTATCGGGAACAACTAGTGAAACAAAGCAATACGGTTCTGTGAATCGAAACAGTCTGTGTTCCATGTAACACACAATTAATTAACCCTCCCCCGCCCCGCCGCTGTCGCGTGAGTTGAAAGCACACGGCTACTGCCCGCGCCCGCTGTTAGTGTCTGCGTCCCTCTCCCACTGCCGCTGCCATTGTTGTTGTGCCGTGATTGTCGCCTGTTGTTCACATTATCTGCCGCCTTGTCCCACCTGTCCACATCTCCTGCTGTTGTTGTTGCTGCTGCTCCCACCCAAGCCCACCCAAGCCCACCCACTCCCACGCCACCCCACCACCCCCACCACCCACCTGCGATTCGCAACTCAATCAATTTACTTTCCTAACAACCTCCCCGATAAATGCTGTTCAGTCGAGATCCGAGCTCCCGACGCAGCGATCAGAAAGTATCTCCGTGCCCCGTGCCAGTGCGGTCCCAGAGCTCGGCGTCCGGTGAAAGTGTCCAGTGCGAGGAATCGAGTCTATCTGCCGTAGTAAACCAAGCCCAAATCGAGAGACACTGTCTCGGCCACGTTTTCGAGTTTCTAACGAGCTGAAGCCACTGGCCCACAATTCCACTGGCTCCAGAATTCTTCGCCGGACTGCGTCACACACAGTCTGCTTCCCTCTTAATGTGGACACTGGCTAACACGAAAAATGTTGGATACCTTGTTTTTTATAAAACTGTAAACCTAAATGTACAGTTTCCTGTCATTTCGACTGGGAAGTTTAATTTGCAGTCATTCAGAAATAACTTTAAATAAACGCAGACAGGGTCCCAAAAATAAATCTTCCAATCGGAGCAAAACCTGATTACTCAAGGATTCAATTTGTTTAAAAAGGAGAAAATAATAGTATTTAAAGTATAGTATCACTCTAAAAGAAGGCTTGAATGCGGCAAATGTTTCTTTGGAACCTGCTCTTAGTTTTAGTCTGTGCTGGCGCTTTTTAGTCACTGCTAGCCAATGTCCACTGTAAGTCGCAGAACTGTATGGGTAGCCAAAGTGTGTGTGTGAACAAATGGTCGGAACTTGAGGTCTTTCGTTTTCAAATTTCTTTCCCGAGTCCAAACAAAGCGGCATGGGCCCTCGAGTGCTGTCGATGACCCTCGTCGCCTAACTGCGATTCTCGACTCACTTCTTCCTTATCAGATTCGCGCGATATCATTTCCCCTGCCTGGAGTGCTGCTATAGTGATTGCTCAATCTTCCCGTGCGATCCGTCCAGCTGCAGCCCGGAACCACTCGCTCCGTAGAGCCCCTCTGCCGATCTAAGCCCACGTACCATGTGCGGAGAGGTATCTGCGGCAGGCAAACTTTAGCAAACTTTGGTATTCATGCTCGCGCCTCGTTCGTGACGGAACAAATAAAACGAGCTCCAAACAGGCCAGAGTCGATTGGCGTGCGTCCCCGAATGCCGAGTGGCGGGCGGGTCGGAAGGTCTCATCTCTCGCTCTAATGATAAGAATTCGTCCCATCGTCGTCGTTTTTCTGTTCCAACAAAATGATAGTCATCAATGCTTCCGACGTAAGTGGCCCCACTAACTCATACTATGCCCACTCACCCATACCTTTGTGTGCACATGTGTTTGGGACTGGCTTCGCGGTTGTGGTTCGTCTTTAAGTAACTTATTACCTTCTCTGCTTCCAGAAGTCCTGAGGATGCTTAGAACTAGGCGCGCCATTAGTATTTTTATTGAGGAGCAGGTACAGATTATTATACCACGGATCGTAAGTCTCCAGCTCAGGTGCAGACGTAGCTTCGCGCCTGAGCTGGGGAATTCCGCGTGCTGGTAGGTGAAGTTCTCGTTAGAGCTTTGCATTGCTAATCCTAGCCGATTGTTGGAATTTATGGCCATAGACTTGGTTGCAAATTAGCTAACTCTGGCTTATGTAATGCTAAGTACCCCCTCGGCAGGTGAAGTCTATCCGGTTTACCGGGAAGGGACCGACTGGTACTGAGCGATTTACTCGTTTGGAGATAATGTGGGAGAATCGCAATGCCATGAAGTACCAGCTTTATATCGATTCCCACCGGCTTTACGGGCTCATTTAGTGTATCGATCATCGAAGCCCGCACTCTAATGTGCCGAACGCGTTTCGCATCTATTCCTTTTACAATGTTTGCCCAAAGCCACTGCTTTCAAGTGCACAATTCCATTTTACAGGGCCCTTTCGAAAAATGGCAACTTTGAGCCAGTTTATCCATTCAGCATTTGAGTAAACAGATCCACAAAGAGACTCTGGTGAGGTGGCTAAGGGCCAAAAGCGCCCTCAAACATGAAAGCCACCAAAGTTTGATGTCTATCAAAAAACCTAAAGTCTGTACACGTGTAAACTCGGGACTAGTTGACTACAAATATAGGTAGCCGTTTATTTTGACTATGGCATGAACCTGGTGATTTATTATAATGTGATAATGTTAGTTAGTTCCAATTCACCAAATACTAATTGAAGAAGCAAAAAAACAACCAATTAAAAATGGTGTATGCATTATACCTTAAGTATATTCCAGAATGACAGTTTTTTGTTTAAATGATGCATGAAGCTTCGTGAAATTACCCAAAACCAATTTCCCCGCCCATCCTCGTGATATATTTGCATTGCATTATCTGAAGTCGAGCAATTTAAATTTTGTGTTCACGAATCGTTCCTGACTGTGAAAAAAGCGTAGTTTATCTAATAAAAGTTCATACCGAACTGTGTAAGGTGAACAAGTTTATTTTTTTATTTAACAATTTATAATTTTATTTTTATTTTTTTTATATTTTATTTATTTATTTATATAGGAAATTGATTTATTGCTAGGGACACAATTTCAGTTAAAATGTATTCATTTTTTTAACATTTTGAAGTTTGATACGCCAGTCTTACGTGCATAACCCATATTTATTTGAGGCATAAAAACCATTAATTCGTTATCACAGCACCGACTATTTAGTGGACGACTATCTCATTTCTGCCTGTTTTTATTTATATGTATCCTTTTACGTTTGCTTCTACAATATGCATTGATAAGGGTTTATTTTCATCTTTACAAATATTATCCAATAATTTAAACTACAGAAATTGTGGTACTTATTTTGAAGTAAGTTACGATTTTTTAAGAATTTTACGAATTTATATCATAGTTTCCCAACACATAATGAAATGCAAATGTTTGCATAAGCAATGATTTCTAAACTTTATGGAAAATTAAAACTTTCACTTTCAAATCCAGATACTTAATAGCAGCATTAATAATACTTTAAACTGTATTGATAATTGGAAACTGTTCTTTCTATTCTTATATACATTTGCCAGAGAGCAACGTAAGCCCCTATTGTAAACGTAGTTAACTAAAACATAGAAGAGTTCTACGTGGGGGGCTGGCAGTCTCAACTGGTAGTATGCCAACTATGCGACTCCAAGGATGAGGACGACTTGTTGATGACTGCAAACAAGCAAGGGGGAGAAGCCATTCTGTTGGCATTAAGTTTGTTTGTCAGGACTAAGTGGAATTTGGAATAAGAATTGCGGGGATTGGCTACCGAGAATGATGGTTAATGGTGGCCTTTCAACTTTTGAAGTTTCTTGCATGTGCACCCACCCTGATTACTATAAGCTTTTTAAAAAAAATTACCTACTAATAAATTCGAATATTTAAAAAAACTTACCAATTCCTATTTTTTTCCCAGACGGGTCTAACCCTCACACCCGAAATGTTGTTATCCACCTCGGAATCATCGACCCACAGCGCCTCCGAGGTCGCAGGTCGCCTGCAGGTCGACGTGCGGACCGGCCTCAAATGGACGGAAGCTAAGTACCGTGCCAAGATTATCGGGCACAACGAGCTGCTCCTCGTCGCAGAGGACCCAACCTGGAAGAAGTATATTGAGCAGTTCAAGAACCCGCTCATTCTGCTGCTCCTTGGTTCAGCCCTGGTGTCCGTGATCATGAAGCAATTTGACGACGCCGTGAGCATAACTATTGCCATCCTGATCGTCGTCACGGTGGCCTTTATTCAGGAGTACCGCTCTGAGAAGAGCCTGGAGGAGCTGAAGAAACTGGTGCCACCCGAGTGTCACTGCCTGCGCGAAAGTCGTTTGGACACTTTCCTAGCACGCGAACTGGTCCCCGGGGACATCGTGCACCTTAACGTGGGCGACAGGGTGCCCGCCGACGTTCGCCTTTTCGAGGCCGTGGACCTGTCTATCGACGAGAGCAGCTTTACCGGTGAAACGGAGCCTGCTCGCAAGATTACTGACGTCCTGCTCAACAACACGAACGTAAAGGACCACAGCAACATGAAGAACATAGCTTTTATGGGCACTCTGGTGCGGTGTGGCAATGGTAAAGGCATCGTTGTCAGCACTGGGGAGCGCAGCGAGTTCGGCGAGGTCTTCAAGATGATGCAGGCGGAGGAGGCTCCGAAGACGCCGCTGCAGAAGTCTATGGACATCCTGGGCGCCCAGTTGAGCTTCTACTCCTTTCTGATAATCGGCGTCATCATGCTACTCGGCTGGTTGCAGGGCAAGCCTCTCTCAGAGATGTTCAACATCAGTGTATCGCTGGCCGTGGCGGCCATTCCCGAGGGCCTGCCGATCGTAGTGACAGTCACCTTAGCGCTTGGCGTGATGCGGATGGCTAAGCGGAACTCTATCGTAAAGAAGCTGCCTACTGTTGAGACCCTTGGCTGCGTGAATGTCATCTGCTCTGACAAGACAGGCACCTTGACCAAGAACGAGATGACGGCCACGATCATCATCACTTCAGACGGGTACATGGCGGACGTAACCGGCGCAGGCTACAACGACCAGGGAGAGATCCACATTCGGCACTGCAACAACGTGGAGATGGCCAAGACCAATATTACAAACCTCCTGGAAATCGGGGCGGTCTGCAACAACGCGTACATCCAAAACGGTACCTTGTTAGGACAGCCAACTGAGGGAGCTCTCGTGGCGGTGGCCATGAAGAACGGCATGTACGCCACAGCAGAGAACTACGTTCGCATCCAGGAGTACCCTTTCAGTTCGGAACAGAAAATGATGGCTGTCAAGTGCATTCACAAATACAACAACAACAAGGAGGAGATTTTCTTTGCCAAGGGGGCCCTAGAAACGCTCCTCCCACAGTGCACCAAGTACCAGTTCGGCACCCAGTCGGTACCACTAACCAAGCAGAACGAGGCAGAGTTCCTAGCCGAGGCGTACGAGATCGGGCGGAAGGGCCTTCGGGTGCTGGCACTGGCCAAAGGCCGGTCCATGCAGGATCTGATCTACTGCGGCCTTGTCGGCATTACCGACCCACCGAGGCCCCTTGTGCGGGAGTCCATCGAGATGCTGATGCAGAGCGGAGTGCGGGTTAAGATGGTGACTGGAGATGCCCAGGAAACGGCCTTGGCCATCGGTAAGTAAATAGCACTCATGGAGGGTTCATTTAAGCACATCTGGGACAAACATTTTGTCTTTACGAATCAGGTTCATTGTTCTGCCTTTCTGCATATCATGACGATTTGGTAAAATCATACTCCAGTTATAAAGTTCTTAACCTAACCCTACGGTCCACCAATTGTTGACTAAGCCACCCGAAACTATGAAACTACATTTGTCTAGGGCGAATAATTAAAAGTGGAATGGCTCGTCCTCGACTTCAACCGAGCGGCCTTGGCAGGCCACAATTCATTTCTGAGGAGAGGAAAGGAGTATTCCACTGAAGAGACATAACTCTAAACTGCACACATCGACGAGGACATGTGGGCGAGTGAAGGGTTGTGCTCAAGGGATTGGGTCGTACAATGAGTGTGTGCAAACAGCTAACAGAATTAATTAAACATGGGTCAGTGGCTAGAGTTTCTAGTTTTTCAAGATGTTGTTCTTTTTAGGAGCTCTCAAGGGTAGAGGTAAAGTTGCAGTTAGTGCCGATTCGGGACAACCCTTTCCAATAATAAAGAGTTCTGTTTGCCCTTTCTCGACTCTTGGGTACTGGAAACAAAAAAAAAATGCAGTTGCTAATACAAAGGTAGCTACCAAATTGGAAAAAGATAGCGTGCGCACAGCACAATAGAGTCGCTAGAGAGTAGGAAGCAGAGAAGAGAAGCCAATCGAAGGTAGCTGGTTCCTTCGGGGTTCCACCGTCAGGCAGAAGCCCCTCATCAAATATCCTGAAAAGATAAAAAACAAGAAAGGAAGTTATCTTCGGCAAACCGAAGTTTGTATACCCTTGCAGTTATAAAAAATAATCAATAATTTTATTAATTTGAATTCGAAATTCTATAAAAATGTATATTTCCAATATTATAAAATAATATGCCAAAAAGCCCCAAAGCTCTAATTTGTTTCATATTATTTCCCAAACACCAAAGATATAATTTTCATTTCACGTTTTCCGACTAATTTTCCGATCGTTCCTATGGCAGCTATATGATATAGTCGTCCCATTTTGATAAAATTTAATTCGAAATTTAGAACTAATTTAAAAATGTTATATCCAAGCTTAGAAGGTTATATGTTGAAAAGCACCGAAGGTATAATTTTTTTTAATTTTTCCCCTGATAGTTTCTATGGGAGCTATAAGATATAGTTGTCCGATCCGGCTGGTTCCGACTTATATACTATATGCAAAAGAAAGAAGACTTTTGGGAAGGTTTCAGACCGATAGCTTTAAAACTGAGAGACCAGTTTGCGTAGAAACGGACGGACAGACGGACGGACAAACGAACATGGCTAGATCGACTCGTCTTGTGACGCTTATCAAGAATATATATAATTTATGGGGTCGGAAACGTTTCCTTCACTGCGTTGCAAACTTCTGACTGAAATTATTATACCCTCAGCAAGGGTATATAAAGAACACAAAAAAACATCGACATCGTTGCCAGCCAGACAAACAGCCAGTCAGAAATAATTAACTGAGACCCTTATCTCTCCGCACCCCCATATACTGACATGTTTTACAGGATCAGCTTCGTCTCCACCATACTCACGTCATTAGCGCATCTGCGGCGGACAGGAATCCATCAGCTGCATGGGCTAGGTCTGGGTTTGGGCGCTTGCCCCTCACCTCGATATAGCTTCCCTTCTCCCCAATTCGATTTAAAGTATTTAATTTTCTGTTTGGCCTTACACAAAGGAGGACCCACGCCAACATCGCATGCTTTGCAGTACCACGGGCCTTGTTCTTGCATTTTTCTCTATAACTTGCTCAGCGGCCTATCTATAATTCTGCTTGCGGCGAAACTACGGTTGCCTTGTCCCGCGCTTTTTAAAATTCAGCAACTAGGGGGTGGCAAATTCTGTTTCATGGATGGATGTATTTTATATTCAAAGCGGTTGTTATTTACTTTTTTCGTCCCCTGGTCCAAGCTTATTCGAACCTTTTTCTAAGAGTAATCGTACACACTGAAAATTGGAAAATTTGAGAAAGCTTTAACTTTTGAATCTTAAGCGTATGTAAATATGCTGTCTTAGTCATTTCCGATTTTCCGAATGGGTACACTGCAAGTAGAGAAGTGCCTTCAAAGTGCAGTCCGTCAGAATAATCCAGCGTGTTGATTGCGTATGGGCTCTTCCGGAAGTCGGAGAACACAAAAAGGAGGAAAATCAGCAACCTGTCGAAAGAAATTGTCACGTACGTTAACTTGCTAGACAATACTAAACATTTTATTCGGTCGTTCGTGACCCCTGCGAAGCTTTTAATTACTTACTCGTTGTCCCCAGCATAGTTTTTAAAAACTCATTCTACTAAGGACCCCTAACCCCCGGTTTTCTGTGTGGTGTCTGTCGGCTTTCAAAGTGCCTGTTCAAATGGTAAGCGAAGAGCTTCATGCTCAGTTTTGGGTGCATTACATTTTTCTAAATTTGCCGAAACAAGATGCAACTTTTGCTTTCGGGCGCACACAAGATTATACCAAATCCGCTTTGCCATGCGTTTATGCTGTGCTTTGTGACAATTTTATAAGCCCACATTTTTCTTTTTTTTCCCTTTCCTCAGCTGAACTTTTTTTCAATGACAACAAATTCGGTTAGCAGACTGGAAATGTGTTTCTGAGATTTTTCTTAGTGCTGTTATTTTTTGGAGTTCATTTTGGAGTAAACGATTGGCATTGCTTTAGAGCTAATGAAGAACAAAGTGTGGAGACGCCCTGAGTGCCAATTGACATTTTCACAGTCCCTTGGATTCACAGACTAAACAAAGATAGGGTATCTAATACTCGAGGCACTCAACAAAAGCGTTCTCCTTGTTAATTCTGTTTTCATGGTTTTGCAAAAAATTAATGTTATATGTAGGGCTTTTGAATGTTTCCGGCGCGGCAGATGCACTGCTGTCATCAGCAGAAATTGAAAACCCGAATCGAAACGGAATTTCAGTTTTCCTTGACGTAGACGACAGGTAAACAATGGCAACATTTGGTAAAGCCCAAGTGGCCCACCTCCAGCCCATTGACCCTGCTGTGAAGCGTGAAAATTGAAAACAGACAATTCACATTTGCGGTCAATGTCGCAGCTTCGGTGTGCTGGCACAGATACGGCATGATGAATTGAATTTAAAATCAATTTTAATATTACATTGGGAATTGTGGCCCGAAAAGCTTGGTTGACATAGGTCAGGTGTGCCGAAAAAATTCTAAACTAATTTCCCCCAATAATTTCAAGTACAGTTCTGCATTTTTGCTGGTATCCAGTAAAGGGCGTTTAGAATTGAAAAATCATTATTCAATTTTATTGGACTCGATACTGTCACAAAACAAACGACAATCTGTATGTGTTGATTTTTGAAAGATGACAGAGAAAACGCACTTCTTTAATATGCCAAAGGACCTATTCAGCATCCCTTGAAGCGACTTCAACATGGCCGAGATAAAACCGGGCACTGAAGTTTGCGTTGCTTCAAATTGGCAGCAAGGCGACCGTCGTCTGCAGACTACCGGCTCCTCTACGGCTTTTGTATTAGCCCGGAGACTGCGAGCAGACCAGGCGAACTGAAACACCACACAGTCCCGAATGGGAGGATAGCGACGCTGGAGCTGGCCACCTCTATAATTTCCTGCTGCAGCCCGGTGGCGGGGTGCTTTTAATTGTCTGGGAACCCAGCGAGTAGGGATTCGAGTCACTGAATGCGTTTTAATTACGTCTTATTTTGCTCATTTCGCCGCGCGTCTTTCCACTGGGCTCACTCTGTTGCTTTTTCTGCAGACTGTTATTATTTACTTCAGTGCTCTGGCTTAAATTTTGTGCAAACAGGACGAGCACGAGGATAGGACCGGCATAGTGCTCGGAAGGACAAATACGCGGGCGCCATAATGAAAAATGGCGACGCAACTTTTTGCAAAAGTTCTTCTGGCGCTTTGTTGTCGTCCCCGTCTCCCACAGCTGCTGCCACCCCTTGTGCGCACTCCATAAATGCACTAGTGCACAGCGAAAGGAGGCAGAAGGTGATGTCGGGGGCGGGAACCGGGTCGATCCTTCTAAAGTTGTTGAACTTATTGCTGGATTTCAATTGAATTTTCGAGGACAAACCATTCTTTGCAAGCACACCCCAGAAATTAACAATTGTTTTTGCGTTTTCTCTGGGGACAAAGATCTAAGTCGGCGGTTTCAAGCTGTGCCGGCACTCACGCTGCTCCTATCCCGGCTCTCTTCGTCTTTCAGCTCTTCAGTTAGCTCGACTTACCTGTTGCTCGGTGTAATTCAGCGCCAATTGCTTGGAAAATGCAATGAAATGGGCTTTCCTTGAGTGCGTTGGCACAACAAAGGGGCTTCTGTGCCAGGTGAGAGCGGATTACAAGGCATTAAAAGTAGACTTACGGACGGTAGGACTTTATTTCTAATTTGACTGCTACCACCCCCATTCGCCCTACTCCTTTTACGTTGTTCTGATTGAAAAACGCCCGATATTTTGTATTGGTCTTCCTTTTTTTACGAGACCTCCACCCTCTTTCAGCGAATCTCATAGGCATCGATACAATTCACCACCAGACTCTGTCCGGTCAGGAGATCGATCAAATGAACGAGCACCAACTGGACAAAGTGGCCAACAATGTGAGTGTCTTCTACCGAGTATCGCCACGCCACAAGCTGGAGATAGTCAAGTCCCTGCAGCGCACCGGCAACATAGTCGGCATGACTGGCGACGGTGTGAACGACGGAGTGGCTCTAAAGAAGGCGGACATCGGCATTGCAATGGGGAAAAACGGGACGGATGTATGCAAGGAGGCTGCAGACATGATTTTGGTCAATGACGATTTCCACACCATAATGTGAGTAGATTGATTGGCGACTTAATAGTTCAGCTATACCTAACATTTTTCCCTGGCAGCGCCGCCATCGAGGAGGGTAAGGGCATCTTCTACAACATCCGGAATTTTGTGCGCTTCCAGCTGAGCACATCAATTGCCGCCCTGGCGCTCATAGCTTTGGCCACTCTGATGGACATTGCCAATCCCCTTAACGCCATGCAGATTCTATGGATCAACATCATAATGGATGGTCCGCCCGCCCAGTCTTTGGGCGTAGAGCCCGTGGACCACGATGTTCTTAAGCAGAAACCGCGAAACGTTAAGCAACCAATGATTACCAAGTCTGTGGTGGTGAACGTTCTGCTCAGTGCCAGCATAATAGTGCTGGGCACGCTTTGGGTGTTTCAGCGCGAGATGGCCGACGGCACGTTAGGAAAGACCAAGCGTGACACGACCATGACCTTCACTTGCTTTGTATTCTTCGACATGTTCAATGCGCTTTCCTGCCGCTCGCAGACAAAAAGCGTGTTCACCATCGGGCTGACCACCAACCGCATGTTCCTGCTAGCCGTCGCCTTCTCTATTATTGGACAAATGCTGGTCGTCTACTTTCCACCGCTGCAGATGGTTTTTCAGACGGAAGCCCTTAGGCCATACGACATCTTCTTCCTGGTGTCCCTCACCTCTTCGGTTTTGGTTGTCTCCGAGATTAAGAAATGGTTCGAGCGCACCATGGAGCGAAAGATGTACAGCACCCGCTCCGAGCTGGACTTTGTATGACAAAAAGCAAGCGCTAGAGAAGATGTGCACTGCAAAGCCGAGTAAATTAAATAACTAAACAAAAACCCATAAAAAAATCAAAACTATGCCAAAACAAGCGAGAAGCGCGGCGAAGAACAGCCACAGAGACGCAAAAGGCGGAACAGGAGCAAGGGAGCAGCGATGTGTGTGTTTACTTTTATATTTGATTCGACCAATAAGCAATCATTTAATCGGCAATGTGGGTTTCGACCAGACCGAGCGAAACAGGAATTTTCATAGATTTTAAGTAAGATTCCAGGTTTGTCCTTTGCTCTCTGTAACTTTTGCATTGTTTTATAAATTGCGACGAGTTCTGCTTTAATTTAATGTACTCTATTGTATTTATTACCTAAGTAGACAATTTGTGTGTAGAACGTTTATTTTGTTTCTCTATTTACAACATATTTGAAAACGTCTCAAAAACAATTGATATCTCAGCGTCAGTCGCTTAAAATGTATTGAGCTCTCCAATTGGCTGCAATCGCTACCTTTCATTTACTTTCTAATTCCATTTTATGTTTAAGTGCTGCTTTAGTTTTTAATGCTCATGGCGCAAATTAAGTCAATTCAAAGTGTTTAATATTCTTTAAAAATGTCTGCAAAAACAGTTTAATGTGATATTATTTTAAGCACATAATCCTGATCATCTCATTAGTGGGCAAAATGCTATTTTGAATTTATGTTGATTTGCTTATCAGCTTGTAAAGCCCACTATTTTAATTTTCAAAAATAAATCTTAAACCGTAAAGAAAAAAATCCACAATTTTGAAACTTTAATGTCTGATATACTATTTTCCCCGCAGCGATGCAACTGGAAACCGGTTACTTGATTTGGTTGAATCCGACAAAGTCCTACAGGCAAATACAGATTAATCTAGGTATCCGTCAACACAAATGGAAATAATGGATGTGAGTTAAGGAAGGCAAGAAAAGGACATAGCAAGGCGTAGTTAAATAAAACATGGTTTTTGTTTTGGTAACATTGTTATATAACTTATTCGGTATTTGAGAAGCATACACTCAATTTGTGTATCTTAAATGAACGCAAATTGAAACTCTAGCGCGCTAGCAATTTCTCCATTGAAACATTAAATGGAGAGTCAAGATTCAGCTATGGAACATTTTACATTTTAAAACATTCGATCGAAATTGTTCTTGTTTTGAACAGGTTTTTCTACATAGAATAGAACTAAAGCACTATGCCAATTGCAAAATGTCACAGGGCGAACTGCACGCGATTACTCAAATGTTAAGTAATTTATCGAATTACGAGCGTATATTTAATTCAAGTGTTTATTCTTAGAATAGCTTGAAGATGTGTAGTTTAAAATTTCAGTTTTGGGGTTAAATTTAATGCAGATGCAATACCGCCATTAAACGACATATACCAATGCAACGTATCTTGCGAATTGTAATCAAAAGTATGCATCTCATTAGTCAATTAATGCATTTTTAATACATATAAAGAAATATCCCAAGATTTATAAAAACTATACAACTAAACTCTTAAATATCATTGACATTCGATTCATATCATAACTCAGAGAAAGAACCCATGAAAGGCATTTTCACACGTAGAACCACAGTTTAATTATGCACCGGTGCATATCACAGTTGTCGCTGCTTTCGATCAATAAACTATAAAAGCATTCGTCATAATTCACAATTTTTTGAGTGTAATTTATTTTTGTGCCACACTGCAATTAATGGACCAATAAAGAAATTATTTATTTAAACACACACACACAGTAAGGTCAGGCTTAGCTCGTCAGAGAAACGCTCTCATATATCAAGGCAAGAAAAAAAAAGAAAAATTTGAAAAAAAAAGGAACATTTCATATCAACCTTACTTCTCCATTTTTCTAAATCACAACGTACTTCGCTTACCATTATTCTCCTTGTACCTATTTTGACAATACTACCACTTTTAATGGAAGGCATTATGAGTCAAGTGCATCTTCATTATATTTTCAAGACTTCTATCTGCTCTCTTTTGCCTCATAAAACCCTTTATTTATCCATGGAAAGATTAAACAATGCAAATTGTGTTCCTTTTGGATGAAATAATACTTTTATTTTCAACTTTTACGCGGCTATACTGTGAAAGAGTAAAAAATTGATATGTGGGTAATTATTGGGAGAGAAGTGCGTTACAATAAACTAATGCCCTTAAAAAATGGATGGCGAGGTCGATATAAAGCGTACCAAATATAAAAAAGGAAAAATTAGAATGGAAAAAGCTCGATCAACAGAGCAAACAATCATCGGCTCATTAAAATTACCCACGCATAATGATATACTATTAGTACTCGTACACTATACATAAAAACACAAATTTACACATCCATTCTCATTCACTCACATCTCATCCACAATGGTAACAATAACTAGAAAATTAAGCGTAATGAGAAACTTAATATCTAAAGGAAGATAAATAGTGCACCAAATAATATGCATACACCTAATAGTCAAAACAGGTATAATTAAATATATAAAAATTAAACTTAATTACTCAATGTTGTGTATGTAAGGAATGCCCAGAATCAGTCCTTGCAATATTCAATAATTTATAATGATTGATTATACTAAACGAGCTATTAACCACAGGAATATTCATGACTGTCCATGAATAATACACGTAAATGTAAATGTCTAACAATGCCGGCTGATTCTATAGCTCCAGAAGTATGTAGCCTGATTTCATTATTCACTCAATTATATTTCCAATAGAGTTCGGTTAATTAAAATGTACAAACTAATGGCAAACTAACAAGTTCGTAAAATACTACATGGAAAAAAGCTTAACATAAAAATAACTATACCTATCTGTGCTATTAAATGTAAGCTTTAAAGTATTTACATATAAATATTTAAATGCCACTATTAACTACACATTCATATTTCCGAAATTTTTAAAGGATTACCCCAAAGCACTAGACATAATTTAAATTGCACTGTCATCGTTGTTTTATTGTACCCATCTCTTAGCAATGTTGAACTAAGCAAAAGAATTTAATTTATGATTTCCTAAATTTTATATTGAAAATCGTAAAAATTAAATTAATTAAGCAACGGTAACAATACTAATATATTAAATATTTATCTGTGGAATATCGCGAAACAAATATTTACTGAATATAATAAACATTATGTAGTAAATACATTTGGATGTACATTTATTTAATTTTCTCAGAATTTTGGTGGGGCAGCTGAAGGCCTAATTGTGTTTATTTTGTCGCACAGGATACAACCGATAAAACAGAAAAGAACTCTATAGTTAAGTACCTCGACTATCAGATACCCGTTACTCAGCTTAAGAGAGATATAAAAGCAGCAAAGCAATACTGTAAAGCGCCACCTACCAGCTATTTCAATATACATATGTCAATGTGGGTGGCAGACAGATTAAAGCGTTTTGGCCATTTGCGGGCATTAGAGTGGGCGTGGCAAACTTTTTTTTAGAGACAATCGATGGTTATTGATAAGGCTATTACATTTCGGTTAACATTTTTTTCCAGCATGAAAACTGTGGCCGCCACAGTTTTGGGCGGTTTGTGGGCGTTAACTACGTTTGGTTTCGGAGAACTCACCGTTCATACGGTCGGAAGGAGAGACGGACATGGCTAGAACGACTCGGCTAGTGATCCTGATCAAGAATATCTGTCTGTTACTTACTTTCCGCCCAATGCATTATAAGCACCGAGCTTATAACTCCAAATAACGGTGCCCTAACGGCTTGGTGGCGTATTGGTTAAAATAACTGATTTAATACTTATGTGCAATCTCAATCTCTAGCTTTTTAGTCTCCAAAATCACAGCGTTTACACGAACAGATCAGCTAGGTTACACTCAAGACAAGCTTGCAAATAATAAGATAAGTTAACTACATTTTAGAGTAATAGGTGTTTTATTATTATAGGTAACTTATTCATTAGTAGAAATTTTCTTCTAACTAGTGCATAGTTTCGCATTCAAGTAAGTAGGAAGGGGGATTTGATTTCAACAATATGGATGTCATTTTTTGCGTACTCGCATTAAGAATAAAACTAGCGTAAGAACGAGGAGTAAGTCCAAATGTCTTAACTTACACCATGCAAATAGGGCAAAATCGCCTATTTCGTGAATTCAAGTAGATTTTCTGAGAAAACACACTCTGAAAAAAACGAATCCTAAATTTAAGCGCGACTTATACTTGATTTCGGATATTATTTTTTGGCTCTATTTTAACAATTGTGGACGGCTCTCTACGTAGTGACGAAGCGCACCAGGAGGGTGAAATTGGTAATACTTTTTCATTATAATAGTTCGTTTTTGGGGTTCCTAATATTCGTACGCACTACGAATAGCAAAATAAGTGCGACAAAAACGTTACAGAGATCGCAGCTTAAAAATTAGCTTCCACAAAAAATTATTTTCTACTATGTATTAAATCGCGTGAAATCATCGTGATTTAAAATGAATATTGAAAATAAAGGTATTTACTATAAAACTGAGAAATTTGTATGATATTATGTGTTGTGTTATCGTTTTAAAATTCGTGTTTCATTAGTGACCTTTCGAGTGGTGTGTTTTTATATATACATAGATTTCAGATAAAGAAAAAGTTGTGAGTCCCTCTAACCCTATTTTATTAATACTAGTGAATGTTTTCTTTTTTTGGAGGCTCAATTGGTCAAAAGAGGTGTAGAAAACAATGCTTTTCCGATGTTTTGACAGGCAAACATTATTGTAAAATCGAAAAACATCTCTATTGCTCAATTATGAATTTTTAAATTGATTGTTTTAATAAAATACATATATTCTAAGATATCTTTGCCCTAAAGAATATCGAGCTTTAACATATGGTTTTTTTTTTTTCTTTCCCTATTTTATTTATCCTTTTGGAGCTATATAGCAGAACAACAATTTTCAGCTCAATATTCCAACTGAAAGTATTTTCGGCCGCCTCTTCTATACTAGATGCAGCCCGCTATTCACCTAGTTTTATTCTCAATTAAAATACGCGTCGAATGGCCTTTTCAAATGTCAAAATGGGATGCTCTGTTCAAAAGTAACACGCAAAGCGCGATTTTGAAGGATTTCTCAAAACTAACATATTATTTTGTTTGCCAATTTTTCAATTGGCCCCAAAAAATTAAAAATTTAATCTTAATAAAGAATTTTATATTTTTATATCCGTTTGTTGGTAAAGACTTTCAATTTGATAAGAAAGCAGTTTTATATTGAAAAATACCATACTGGTATTCAAAATTCCATAAATTAGTCACAAATTTGATATGCGCGCATATCAATCTGTCATGAAAAATACCATGGTGATATGTTTGAAAATATCAATTCGTCATGTTCGAAAATACAAATATGGTATGGCAACATAAGGGATCAAAATTTATATGCAAAAATACTCGATTGATAGTTCTTGGACATTTATGATGATGTAAAGAATGTACAAAAAATTAAGATAATATACTTATTTGGTATATCGTATAATACATTTTCGTAACAAAACTTTTGTATGCTGTGGGTGTCGTCTTCACTAGAATTTTACCTTGTTAGGAGGTGTTTTTCATCGATATCAGAAGTTTTTGTTTTTAACTGTTAACAATATAAATGATGCTAGAACCCTAAAATAAATGGATTTCGCTCAAACAATGGTATAGGTGTTGAACTAGTACATGTGTCCCTTTTTGTTAAATACAAATTATAAAACGTGACTTTATAAAACGTTAAGGGATGTCAGTTATACATAAATGTGTTATATGTAAAACGTTAGGAAATGTCAAAAGGTATACACTTTAAAACTTATTGCCGCTTTTGATCAAAAGGAAAAATAATACAAGAAAAATCGGAACAAAAACACTTTTGGTCATAATCCTTAAACGATGGTGTTAGGACAAATCATGTTAGGAAAGCGTACAAAGAATTTAAAAATACCTTTCTAACGGCTACAGCACAAGTCTGTAGCTTTAGTAGTTCACAAGTTATGTGTGTACAAAATTAAGCTATTTATAGCTGCTTTCTTGCCAAACTAGCTGGATTTTCCAAAAGTGGTGAACAAAGGTTTCTTATATTAAGCTAATTAACGTTTTCTATAATATTCAGGATATTAAAATATCAATATAAATATTAGTATTCAACCTACAAAAAAGTAGTCAAAAACCAAAAACTACAAATAAAACAAAAAAAGAAGTTAACTTCGCATACCTTTGCAGTTATTAGAAATAATCAACTTTAGTAACACCATGTGAAATTTTTAAGGATTCAGTGATATTAAACAACAAATTATTTGATTCTTATTTTTAAACCATTTTTTTACATCTATATATTAGAGTAGTTCGATTTTATATAATTGAATTCGAAATTCTTAAAAATATAAAAAATCGTATTTCCAAGCGTAGGAGGTTATGTGTTAAAAGAAGAAAGGAAGTTAACTTCGGCAAGCCGAAGTTTGTATACCCTTGCAGTTATAAGAAATAATCAACTTTAGTAAATCATTTTTTCATATTATTTTCCCACTAATTTCCAAGCTAAGAAGGTTATATGTCAAAAATCACCAAAGCTAAAATATGTTATATTATATTTTCCCACCAATTTTCCCATCTTTCCTATGACAGCTATATGATATAGTCTTCCGATTTTGATAACATTTAATTCGAAATTCAGAACTAATTAAAAAATGTTAATTCCAGGGTTAGAAGGTTATATGTTAAAAAACACCGAAGATATAATTTTTTTAAATTTTTTCCCCGATAGTTCCTATGGGAGCTATAAGATATAGTTGTCCGATCCGGCTGGTTCCGACTTATGTGCTACCTGCAATAGAAAGAAAACTTTTAAGAAAGTTTCAGCCCGATAGCTTTAAAACTGAGAGACAAGTTTGCGTAGAAACGGACAGACAGACGGACGGACGGACAGACGGACATGGCTAGATCGACTCGTTTAGTGACGCTGATCAAGAATTTATATACTTTATGGGGTCGGAAACGTTTCGTTCACTGCGTTGCAAACTTCTGACTGAAATTATTATACCCTCTGCAAGGATATAAAAATTATATCTTCGGTGTTTTATACCCTTGCAGTACATATATTCTTGTCATGTCCGTCTGTCTGTCCGTTTCTACGCAAACTAGTCTCTCCGTTTTAAAGCTATCGGGCTGAAACTTTTCCAAAAGTCTTTTTTCTATTGCAGCTAGTATATAAGTCGGAAGCAGCCGGATCGGACAACCGAGCTTTTCGGCATCAACGCCGAAAATCAATTATGACTATGTAAGTAATATTTTAATATTATCGTTTTTTCGTCCTTTCTTAATACAGATCAACTCAACTTCCTTATAGAAGTGAAATATCCTTTTTTTTAGTCATTTCTTACAATTTGTAGTTTTCAATTTTTTGCTTGTATTCCAGTCAGTGCGACCGTAAATGTAGGTCAGATATTACCACATTTACCAACATTGGACAATCAAGAAATAATAGTCTGAAAATAGTATATGTTTTTTTGGGCCAGTTTTTGTTGTTAAGCCTAAAGAAAGAGAAAATAAAATACCAAAACTGGTCATCAACCGCGTATATTTGCAATATTTGTTCCCTTATGATGCTATGGCATATTCTAATTTTTGAAAATACAAATTAATATTTTCAAAAAATCAAAATGGTATTTGCATTATGGTTTTGTTATTTTTTATATCAGATTGATCTGTTATTAATAGGTTTCGATTTTACTTTTGTGGTTTCTGTAATTTCTATACATTTGCTTATATTATATATTTTTAATATATTTCTGGTCTCATACAATCATATTTCGAGAACTTGGTAATGTATCTATGCAGGTTTTCCAAAACGCCAGGGTGTACTTCATTTTGTTCAATAGATAAGTCATAGAAAAAGTGGGTTCCAACTTGCCCAACTCGGCATCCTGGCTAGTCCAACCTCGACAAGCACTTTGCGCTGTCCAATAAGTAAATAAATGATTTTCATGTAAATACAATTGAATATGTGATACCATATCTAATACCATAAATACACATGAAAAACATATCAAAATAATATGAATTCCTGCCAATGTGATACGGATTCTTAATAAATATTGTAGTTGATATGATTTCGTATCATGCTTTTTGACTTCGTATCATTTTGATATGACAAAATTTAAATTAAAAATTGTAAAATCTTGTAATATTTTTAATAACATAATCACTTAGAATTTTATTGTATATATAATATATTTTTGTTTATAACGAAAATTTAAACCTGTTTATTATTGTTCTTACAGTAAAGAAAGCATTTTGCCGATGATAAATCTTGTGCGGTTTGTAGGCGTGGAAAACGGTTTTTTGGCTCAAACAATATAAATTGAAGAGACCACTGCATGGATAGATCGATTTGGCTTGTCAACCTGATAAGGAATATATATTTTATGAGGTCGAAAACACTTCCCTCTGACTGTTACATATTTAAGCAGCAAGCAAGCGTCTGACAGATTTAAGCCTTTTACCCATTTGTGGGCGTTAGAGTGGAACCTGCTGAAACAAACTTGCGCTGCGTAGGATGCGTAGTATGAATAGTTCTTATAGTTTCCGAGATCTCAGCGTTCATACGAACGGACGGACAGACAGACATATCGACTCGGCTAGTGATCCTGATCAAGAATATATGTACTTTATGGGGTCGAATTAAATTTTATCAAAATCAAAAGAAATCGAGAGCATTACCACCGCTGCACCACAGACACAGCGCGCTAGGCTAGTTTAGATTATTATTATTTTAACGTTTTCTAAAATTTGTTTTTTTCTTTTGTTATTGAACACATAATTGTTTACAAATCCAATTCTGAAAACTTGTGTTTGACTTTTTGTGGGCTCGAACTCATGCCATTTAAATGAGTTTGAAAGGTCATATATAATAATATTATGAGAATATATTATTAGTATTTGCTCGGAAAAATTTGCCTTAAATAATAGAATGTGGCATTTTAGAAGAGTTAACCTAAAACGTATTTTCCGGCACCCAGCTTCAAATTTAAATTCAAATTCATTATTTATACCCGTGACTAGTAGAGTAAAAGGGTATACTAGATTCGTCAGAAAGTATGTACCAGGTAGAAGGAAGCGTTTCCGATAGTCGAGGCACTCCACTATAGCGTTCTTTTTTGTTTTCTTTTTTTTTAAAAGAAAAATATTACATACCACATTTCATTTCAATTTCGGCAGTCGATTCGAACGGTTTTGCCAATTTTGTGTTCTCTCAAGTACTAAACCTTGAAGCCTCCGAAGCGAACCACCCCCGCGACCCCGCAACTAATTATTGATTTCTTATCAACAATCCAAATATGCGACTACTATATTCAAAAACCGCTGCGCACCAAGCAGATCAACCCTCGGGAAGTAATATTCGACCATCAATCAATTCGATACGAAATCGAGGAAGAGATGTCCACAGCTTCCGACACCACGCAACCACCAACTAATGAACAATGATTATGTAATCATTTTATAAAAATTTTGTTGTTAAAAGTATTTATTCAAAAATAGGTTTCGCGCTGATTACTCCGTCTATAAGTACCGAATGCAACTCTTTAATTAAGTCGATATACACTATATTACTTGTATATCGAAAATCAGCTGTTCGTTGTGAAATTATGAAATTAATCGTAATCGCTTTTAAAGTTTCGGTTGTGCCTTGTTCTCGTGTGATTTGCAAAGGAATCAAACTATAAACTATTTCAATCGTTGTTTAAATCATAAAAGATGCGATATCCAGATAAAAGATCGTCGGATTGCCAAAAGGAAGCATCGGCAATATGGAAGTCACAAAGAAAAAATTTTCAAACATATATAAAACATATATAAAAGATATTGTAAAATCCATTTCTATTTCAGGAAGAACAGCTTTCAACCGAGTTGAAAGGATAATGGCCCCATTAAACCGGGAAGTGTCTGGGTTAATTTTGCCGCACGACGTGTTTGGAAGCCGTTTGGAAAACAAAGAAGAGGCGGAACTGGATGACATAGATCAGTAAATGTCGTTCTGAAAAATGTTGTACAGAATTTAGAAGTGGATTACTTCAAATTCTAACTGATAGGTTTTTCCCTCCTCCTATACGTGTTGTTCAGGGTGTCTCTGAAATAATGGTTTCCGAGAACAATGAGAGAGCAATTTTCTGGACCTAATACAACGCAGAGCTCTCTTGATATCAATAAATAAATACAACAAATATTTGCAGGTAAGCTTTAACTACATTTTATATATAAAGATGCGATATCCAGATAAAAGATCGTCGGATTGCCAAAAGGAAGCATCGGCAATATGGAAGTCACAAAGAAAAAATTTTCAAACATATATAAAAGATGTGATAAAAAATAATAAAAATCAGGTGGTACAAAAAAAAACTCAAAATTATGTCATTTTTTATGACTGACATTCATAGTGTTGCCAAAAAAAATTTTTGTTATAAATTGTGACAAACACATGTTTTTGCATGTTGGTGGACAAATTATTATATTTTTTTTAACTATTTACAGAATACATGTACTCCCAAAAACGAGGTTCGTCACTCAGCGATCGATAATGAAAATTCTATCGATCTAAGGTCTCAGCAGGGTAATTGAATTATAAAACTATTTTAATATTGGTGAATAAACAAATCACCCAAAAACTTTTAAATTGTAGAGGAAAATGGAAATCATATTCCTCAATCAGTGACCGATTCAAATGTCAATTCCATCGATCTAAGGAATGAACATGGTAAGTAAATAATAATCAAAAATATTAGTTAACAGAGCAACTAACTCACTCAAATAGTTCACTATTGTAGACGAAAAGACAAAAACTAATGTCAACAGCGAAAAAATCTTTCTGTAGCCTGCGCAAGAAAAGGCAAATATTGTATCCTTAACTCAGAGAGCAGCAGTCCAAGCGCAGGAAATACTTCAACAATGAGGAGGCGCACTAACCTTGTCAGAAGAGCTCAAAAAAGAAGTGTTTAACTTGTCGAGAAGCGCAACCTATCTAAGACTATTGCCCAGAAACTCTTCCTCGATTGAAGGAAAACGTCATGTGAGAACGGTACCGCTAAAGCTTTGTCGAGATTTTTACAGATTTTTACAAGCAGCATATAGATGGATAATTTGCTACAGCATCTATAAAATATCTTGAAAGCTGCTCACGGCCCTGCTCAAATGTTTTTTTGTCACAAGACGACAAGGCTAGGGTGCGAATTGGTTTGACTGCTGCAAACAAGCAAGCACCTCTGCGTATGCATCTTAAAAATAAGGTCAAGCTGCCACATCACGATCACGAAAGCTGTTGGTTATTCTGACCCCACATTTAAAAGCATAAGAAGTGAAAAGCATTCTTCTACTACTACTCTACTGGTGGAACTCATGCTAGAGATTTCGACAGTAATGTGAGGCTAGAGTCTTTTTAAATCAATAGCAAGGACCGATGAAGGACTAGTCAAGCCTGTGGTTATTATAACTTCCGACGGTGGCTCTGATAAAAGTCCCAGATATGGGAAGGTTATTTCCCATACAAGGCATACAATTTGGATGCCATTTTTGTTGCCACAAATGCTGCAGGTAAAGTGTTTATCTAAGTAATAGTAATATTGTAAAATCCATTTCTATTTCAGGAAGAAGAGCTTTCAACCGAGTTGAAAGGATAATGGCCCCATTAAACCGGGAAGTGTCTGGGTTAATTTTGCCGCACGACGTGTTTGGAAGCCGTTTGGAAAACAAAGAAGAGGCGGAACTGGATGACATAGATCAGTAAATGTCGTTCTGAAAAATGTTGTACAGAATTTAGAAGTGGATTACTTCAAATTCTAACTGATAGGTTTTTCCCTCCTCCTATACGTGTTGTTCAGGGTGTCTCTGAAATAATGGTTTCCGAGAACAATGAGAGAGCAATTTTCTGGACCTAATACAACGCAGAGCTCTCTTGATATCAATAAATAAATACAACAAATATTTGCAGGTAAGCTTTAACTACATTTTATATATTGAATGTGCTATAATCACACTCCCCACTTTAACTCTAGATTCCCTAAGACTGGAACTGTCCGTCGGTACAAAACCAACTTCAAGGGCGCATATGCAAAACGAGTGGTGTGTATTTTGCATCACAAAACTCAGCTACTAGACATGCAAAAATTCGCATAATTGTAGGGGGTCACAAAACGCAAAAACCGTGATTACGTAAAATATGGAAGTTAACAAATTTATAACAGAGACAGTTCTACATTATTGTTTTAAGACAGGTGTACGACGAAGTTCTCGAGCCCAAAGATCGCCAGGGTGCCGACGCTTCATCCTTCTCCTCTTTGTAGTGGGTTTGCCAGGGATGCTGCTAGATGGTTGGTGTGGGCTAGTTGATCTGCTCTCGCACCGTGGGGAAGTTAATATCGCAAGCTATGACCTCTTTCCTTAAGTACTAAGGCGCATCTGCAATCGTACGTAGCGCCCAGTTTGGCACTCTTTGGACCCTCTTGATATTTGACTCTGAAGCGGTTCCCCATATTTTTATGCAGTACGTGAATGACGGAACCACTACCGGCCTGTACAGCAATATCTTGTTGCTAGGACTGAGTTCACTTGAACCTTTAAGCATCCAATTTAGCTTCCGGAGCTTAGCCCGACATGTTGCTGTGATCTTAATTATATCGAGGCACCATGTAAGACGTTTGTCCAGAATCAAGCCCATATATTGAGCCTGGGCTGATTGCGGTATGTCTGTGTCCTGGAATTTCACTCTGGGGAGAATTTTACTTCTAAGAGAGAAGTGACAGTGCTGAAATTTATTCCCGTTTATCGAAATATTCCATCGATTCGTCCATTCGCCATAAAAATCCAAAAAGTGTTGAGTGATTTAATTCGCTTAGGCTGTATCATCAGCGTATGTAGCCAAGAGGGTATGGCAGGTCAGCGGTAAACAGAGTGTATAGAACCGGTACAAGAACGCTACCCTGAGGTACGCCAGCTCGAATGCATCTGGTAGAGGATCTTTCGCATCTCACATCTACCATAAAATTTCGTTTTAATAATAATCTAATACAATTTCAGAAGAAGGCAGGAGAGTTTTCAACTTAAAAAGCAAACCATCGTACCAAACGCGTTCAAAAGCTTTTGTGACGTCAATAAAGACTGCTTGTTTTCAAACGCTCCAAGGATGTGCTGCGTTACCCGATGTGCTTGCTCTGGAGTTCCATGGTGACTTTTAACTCCAAATTGGTGGTTTGGAATGGCGTCCTGCACACTTCTTACTGCCATTATTCTTACAAGGAATATTCTTTCGAATAGGTGGGCAGTAGACTTCTTGGTCGGTTGGATGCAACAAGGCTTCTCGATTTTCCTGGCTTCGGTATCATCGATCCCAGCACATTTCCTTTCCAACGGCTTGGCAATTCTGCTGTCGATCCCGTCGAAACCCGGAGCCTTACTGCGTTGCAACTTGCGAATTTGAAGACAGACCTCTTCTGGACTCACATGTGGGATAGGTTCGGCTGGCATTTAGGAATGCTAGGGTATTTTCCACGTCTTCCGGCGTAGCAAGATTGAATGGCTGAATGCAGCTCTATAGTTCCTCAGCAAAGAGCATTGAAATTTCGCTGTCCGACCTGCACCACGTGTTGTCGGCACGCTTTATTGATATTCGGCGACGGGGCTGTCGTTTAATATTCCTTGTTTCCCTCCAGAGAATTAATCCATACGGCTTTGTGGCATCAGCATTGCGCAGCTTATCAGCAAAGTATTCACTCTTTGTTCTAAATAAACATTTCTTAAGATCGTCCTCAGCTTGACGATATTCTCTGTTGTTAGCAGGGCCTTGAGAACGTATAAATCTGCGACGCAATATCCTTTTAAGCCTCACCAAATCCAGGACACTAAGTTCTAAAAGTCGTCAATGTCATCAGGAGTGTTCAGCTGCATGTTAAGACTAACTAAACCGTAAATCGCTTTCTGAAAGTGTGATATATTTGCATTATAAGGAAGGATGCACGTTTTGCGAGATAGCTTACAAGCGGATACTCTGTTCTGGATTATTAATGGGATGTGGTCCGAACTTAGTTCAACAAGAGATGCTTGGTAAGTCAGAACGAATTCCTTGGGAAACGGCAAAGTCTATGATAGGCGAATTTGGAGGACATTATACGAGTATAGACGCAATGACTATTTCCCCTTGGTCAGTTCTAACCTTGATCGCAACGTACTAAGCCGTTTGGTGTTCTATACATACGAATTGGTAGTATTTAAGGCACGATTTGATGATAATTGCGGATCCTCCGCGATGGCAATCAGCAGGATGGTTTGAAAGATGAACATCATGTGCCCTTACCTGGTAGTATGATCTGGAGCAGAAATGAGTTTCGCTGGACAACATTACGTCGATATGATGTTGCTTTACAAAAAGCTCCATCTCCAGTGACTTGTTGGTCAAGCCGACCGAGTGCCACACACCGATTTTGAGTCCAATTTGACTCATGGTTGGGCTGCAAAGGCTGAGTGGAGACCAGCGGCTGCTTGTGCAGATCCTGGCGCTATTTGGGGTAAGAGGTTGGTTTAAAGGGACATCATTGGCATCATCATCTGAAGCATTTTGTCAAACCGAGCCACAATTTGCTCGCGATTTCGTTGATGGTGTTGCTGGAAGAACTGCTGCTGCTGATGGTGGGTCTCTGGGTATTGTTGTTGTTCTGTCGTCGGTATGGTTTGTGTTCGTAACCGAGGTCATTTGGTCTAAGTTGCTATCGTCGTTGGCGTCCTATCGCTCGTTCTCCGTGGAGGGAATTGGTTCTGGTGCAGGTTCGCAGGTTGCTGCAACTGGGATCGGCACCCTGTTGATTTTGGTGACAAGAATGACCATTGGTGACATTTGCGTATGATAGAGCTAGACGGATGAACGATTTTATCTATACATCGAATAAGCCCGTTAAGATTCTCGCAGTTATTAATTACAATCGACGGTGGCTTGGGATTGGGTTGATGTTTCTTAGTAGAATTGTCGATACTATTCTTATTGGATTGACTGCTGTTGCGTTCGACGCTGTTCTTGTTGTTGGTGTAGCTGTCGTGGCTTAAGTCTGCGCTGGTACTAGCCTAATCAGGGTTGTTAACTAACTGGCTGACTGTTAGGTAAGATTGCATTTTTCCGCGGTTGTGTCCATATCCGAAAATTCAGCAAATCGGTTGGCGGACTCAGTTGTTTAAGGACTAGTTGAATTCCTCTGCATTTTCTTGGCATAATTGGAAGATCTGGATTCTGGAAGGAATTTGTTGTTCCTTGGGGTCCATCAGTGTTCATTGTCGACGGCTATGGCTTCTAGTTCGGGTTCAATGCCATGGGATGGTAAAGGCTGGGCGTTGATGGAGCTGGCTTTATAAATGCTGCTAAACTTTTGTAATGAGGAATTTAGAGCATTAGTCATAGTCTGTTGCGCCTTAATCACCTTTGAATGGATGTCAATTTCGGATTCGGAGTCCGACATTGTGGGCATATCGGAAGCTGTACACTGCTTTGTACTGCTTCACCGACTTCCAGTACACAAAGCCCATTTAGAATATGGTCTACAAAAGCAGTAGTAGCCTAGTGGGCAAGGTGCGCAACTTGCACCCCGGAGGCACCGTGCACAATTCGGGGAATGGATGTCTGTATTTTTTTAATTTTAATTTACCCGTTACTCGTAGACTAAAAAGGTTTATGGTAGAAACAAAATTTAAAAATTAAAAGTGTGCAACGCCCACTCCAACGCCCACATTAAATAGCCGGTAGGTGGCGCCGTAAAATATATAACTTTGCTGCTCCATTTCCCTTTTGCGCCCTTTAGCTGAGTAACGGGTATCTGATAGTCGAGGCACCCGACTTAAGCGTTCTTTCTTGTTTTTTATTAAGATTTTGATTGAATTTGAATTCGAATTTAAATTTGAAGTAGCGGTAATATGCCAGATCAACAAATTGAACTGTTGCCTTTTTATCGCTGTTTCACTTGTTTTCGCGATTCACCAGAGCTATCGGAGAGTCTGAGCACTGTCACTGCAGCTTTAGTTGCCGGGTTCACAAAAACAAATTGATTTGCCATGAAGGTGGACTTGTCCATAGAATCTTCACAAAGAATTTCGCAGCAATGCAAAAACGCGTATGCACTCCACGAAAGCATGATCGAGACTTATAGAAATAGCTAAACGAAACTCGAAATGGAAATATTCACCTCGGAAATCAATCCAAACTCCTCGACCTCCAAAACTGGAATAACCTTCGGAGATTCTAGAATCGGCATCCACTGCATCGCACAGCCAAATGCATCCACTAAAATTACAAATAGCTTAAAGATAGCCGGCGAACTGTACTCCATCTGGTCTGCCGAATCAAGTGACCTACATTTTCCAGCAGCCATCATCCACCACAAATATAACATCCTGCCAATCCATCGAAACTTCCAGCCTTCCTTTAGCGCGATAAAAATAAAATCTCCTCACTGGAACTAAACATAGCTCTCTCAAAGCAAAAAGGAAAATCGCCAGGCCTCGATCGGGTGTCCTACCAAATGCTAAAAAACCTGCATCCAGCAGTAAACTCCTACTACTTGATCACTTCAACAATATTCTAAATATCTTCATACCGTAATATTATAAACTAAGTAAAATTATTCCAATTCTCAAACCGAATACAGACAAAACATCATTAAACTCTTATCGCCCCATGTCCCTCAACTCTTGCTTCGCAAAAACGCCAGACAAAATCATTGAAAATCGGCTATGGTGGTTTGTTTCCTACAACAACTCTATCGATAGTCGCCAAACTGGATTATGAAAAGGGAAGTCAATATCAGACCATCTTTTGGTTTTAGCCCATTTGATATCGTCTTCCTTATCAACGAAAAATCACTTATCAGTAATGTCACATGATTTCACAAAAATATTTGACAAAATTGATATACGTTCTAAATTTAGTTATTCTTATCGACTATTTAAAAAGATAAACAATGATACACAAATAAATATAGACCCCCTCTCTACTGATATCCGCTCGTGGTGTGAATATTCTGGCGCTATTCTTTCACTCACGAAACGTAAACACCTTTATTTTTGCACAAAAACACTCCTGTCAACTTCGAGTAACTACTACACTTACACCAATAGACAATACCAAGAAGTAAAAAATCATAGTAAATAACATTTAATAAAAAATTAACATTACCCACAAAATCATAATCACACCATAAAATCCAACATATTTTATTGTTTTATTTTGACAAAAAAAAAGTAGCTTGTATACCCTTACAGTTATAAAAAATAATCAATAGTTTTTTTAATTCTTGTGACGCTGTTCAAGAATATATATACTTTATGGGGTCGGAAACGTCTCCTTCACTGCGTTACAAACTTCTGACTCAAATCATTATATTCCCAATATTATAAGGTAATATGTCAAAAAGCCCCAAAGCTATAATTTGTTTCATATTATTTCCCACCAATTATCCGATAGTTTCTATGACAGCTATATGATATAGCCGTCCGATTATGATAAAATTTAATTCAAAATTCAAAACCAAATAAAAACGTTATTTCCAAGCGTAGGAGGTTATAAGTTAAAAAACACCGAAGATATAATTTTTCAATATTATTTTACCACTAATTTTCCGATTGTTCCTATGGGAGCTATTTGATATAGTCGTCCGATTTTGATAAAATTTAATTCGAAATTCCGAACTAATTTGAAAATGTTATATCCAAGCTTAGAAAGGTATATGTTAAAAAACACGAAAGACATGATTTTTTTTTAATTTTTTTCCCGATAGTTTCTATGGGAGCTATAAGATATAGTTGTCCGATCCGGCTGGTTCCGACTTCTATACTACCTGCTACAGAAAGAAGACTTTTGGGAAGACTTTCAGCCCGATAGCTTTTAAACTGAGAGACTAGTTTGCGTAGAAACGGACGGACAGGCGGAAGGACATGGCTAGATCGATGCGTCTTGTGACGCTGATCAAGAATTTATTTACTTTATGGGGTCGGAAACGTCTCCTTCACTGCGTTGCAAACTTCTGACTGAAATCATTATACCCTCTGCAAGGGTATAAAAATGGAATCCCATTTTATAATAAATGTTGAAGGAAAGGAAGGAAACTATCTTCAGCCAGCCAACGTTTCTAAACCCTTGCAGGTAGTTCCTGTGGAAGCATTGTAGGTCGAAGCCTTTCAAATTTTTAGAAAACTAAAAACCATCTACAGAAATAGTAAAATTCCGTTTCATTTTGAATTACTACCGTATATGTTTGCAAAAAACAAAACTTAACGGTATTTGAATTATTTTGACAGTAATTATCCGATCCATCCTATTGCACCTCTAGGATATAGTCAACTGCTTTTTAAAATTTTTATTCAAAGTGAATAATAAAATAATGATATTCGCAAGAGTAGAATTAAATATTTAAAAAACACCAACATCAGCATATACCTGTGGCCGTTTCCACTTTCTGCCTGCTACTTATCAGGACTGCTTCGGTCTTATGAGCTGCCAAGGTGAGACCCTTAGAGTCGAGCCATGCGCTTGCTCGTTTTGCAGCTTCATTGCAGATTCTTTCTGCGTCTGGGAGTTTCTTGGCCGTAACTACTATGGCTACGTCATACGCGAAACCAATGAGTCGTGCCCCTTCGGGCATCGTGATCCTAAGGATCTCGTCGTACATGACATTCCTCAACAAAGGGCCTAGGACTGATCCTTGGGGGACTCTCCCGGTGACCCTGTGAATCGATTGCCTGGATGCAGTTTCGTAATGGAGAAGGCGGCTTTCGAAGTAGGTATTACTCGCTGTATTTTCACTGGGACATTAAGTTTGCATAATGCATTTAGTGTGTGGTGACAGCTAGTGGAGTTGAATGCGTTTTTAACATCCAATGTTGCCGCTATGCAATACTGCTTAGTTCCGTACAACCACCTTTTTCCCTCAATGGCTTTGTCTGCGATATCGCACAGTTTACCAATGGCATCGATTGTGATAGTCCCTTTCGAAAACCATACTACATCTCAGAGAGGCCGTTAGTTCCGACAAGGGCACCTTCTAGCCGGGAGTGGATTATCCCTTCAAGAATTTTACCCACCGTATCCAGCATGCAGAGTGGCCTATATGAAGGAGGCTCCTCCGCTGGCTTGTCCCCCTTCGGTATGAGTACCAACCGCTGGGTTTTCCAGAGACTAGGGAATACACCTTCTGTTGGGCATGCATTATACATGTCAACATACTGTTTTATGTTTGCTTTTATGGCTATTTTTAGTACTTTATTGCCTTGTCGTCCTCTAATGTCTTAAGAACCTCAAGGACTTCTTCAGGACTTCTGAGCTTTGTGCTTCTGGTGTCTACAATCTGTGCTATACTCTCTTGCTCAGGGAATATGGTTTCAACTATCCTTTTTAGGATGACTGGGCATGTCGGCGATGGTCTACTAAATGCCCGAAGCCGTTTTGTGACGAGTTTATATGCGAAGCCCCAAGGGTTGGAGTCTATTTCTTCGCAAATATTATTAAAGCACCTGCGTTTGCTTTCTTTTATGGATTTTTCGAGGGCTCGTCAGTTTTCCCTGTAGTACATCTGGTGTGCCCTGAATTCGAGTCTTCCTCTTGAGCGTTGGTATGCGCGTCTTGCTCTATGGCATTCTTTCCTGGCTTCCGCAATGGATTGGTTTCACCAGTATGCCGGACTTCTCCTTGATGGCGGTTTCCCCTTCCCATCACAGGATACCTTGGTGTAATCTGCGATGCGGTTTGCCCTTTCGTCTGCTGATCCGTTTGAAGAGAGGTCCTCGAACAACATCTGCACCATCTCCAGGTCTAGCGTTTCTACTTTGTACCCTACCACGGTCTTTGGAACGCGTGGTGGGCCATTTGTGGACTTAATCGTGCAAATTATTGCCGCATGTTCACTACCCATATAGGCGTCACTAACCTCCCAGCTGGAGCCCGAAGGCAGTCCAGCGCTCTCAAATGTGAGGTCAATGATGGAACTTGTTCCGGCTCTAGAGAAAGTCGGTTTTGATCCAGAGTTCAGCAGTACTAGCTCAAGTGCGGCGAAGCTCTCCAGTAGCGCCCTTCTCCTCGCGTTTGTTTGGGGGGAGCCCCACTCCGTAGCCCAGGCATTAAAGTCCCCGCAATTATGGCAGGGCGATTTTCCCGGGCGTCTTCTGCAATCTCTTCGAGCACAGTTATTGCCTGGGGGAGGATAAGGCTTGGCGGTAGGTAACAGCTATAGAAAGCTATACCATTCACATGGGCACTGGCGAAGCAATTTCCGCTTTTTTTCCTGCTAATCTGGCGCCTTGGGTTTCCGCAGCTCCATATTGCCGATTTTTTGCTACTATTTGCTAGGCATTCACCGGAGCTTTTATTTCTATATTGCTCGCTTATGAGTGCCTTGCATAGCCCTCCTGAAGTACGGACATTTTCCACTCATTGTTGGGTGGTAACAGTTTTTCTCCTTTTTGCGCTTGCAGAGCATACAGCAGGCCTTTGCTTTGCTTACTTCATCTCAGCTGAATGTCACGCCAGTAGTGACGCAACAACCTACTTAAATTGGGCATATTTTCACTAATCAATGGATCAATAATAAAATTTAAAAATAATTTTATATTTTCCGCCTCCCACCGGGACGCTGAAAACTGTACTAAGTTTTAGTCCCATATCTAGCGAGAACATTGTCAATAAAGTCACAGCCTAAGTAAACATGTAAAATAAAAAAAAATTTTGCGCGGAGTTTGTCATTTGTAAATCACTTTATTTCCCTTCAAAAAGCTTGATATATACCGAACAACAGACAAAATGTAACAGCCTTCCCTGAAAGTGCAGCCCTCGGAGGTGTCCGTACTGAATGCCACTGGCCGTGTGGGAATGAATTCTAAGACTTTAAATTCAAATAAATCTTACTTTGGTGCCCCGGTTAAAGGATAACAAAGTGTACCAATTATTGATCCAAAAAATATTTATGTGGGATTTGGTTGGGGAGAGACAAGGACCACTAGAAGTGGTCTCACCTTCTGAGCTTACATCTTTCCCTTTCTGTACTCGATTATTTTAGGTATTACTCGATACTCAGTTGCACCTCTATTGAAAATAGCACGCACCGCCATACTGACTCGCTGCCACAATCTTACTAAGAACAGTGCAGTTCAACTAAACGCACTTATTTTGAAAATGTTAGATCCAGCCGAATGTGAATAAAGCATATCATGATACGATTTAAAGTCACTGTTATCTTTTCTATAAAAATGGGGCCTAAAGGGGCATAAAATGTATTCTTAATCTAGCCGTGTTCGTCCGTCCGTCTTTCCGTATGAACGCCGAGATCTCGGAAACTATAAGAGCTTAAGAGGTCGGACTTGGCCTGTAACTTCATAGGCCCTCTGCGCAGAGCAATTTTGTTTAATCAGGGTACCACGCCCACTACAACGCCAAGAATTCGCAAAAAGCTGTTGTGCCTGCATCTTTTATGCTTAAAAAAAATGCCGCGCTCGTTTACTATAAACCCACAACCCGCCCAAAACTGAGGTGGCCACAGTTTTCATGGAAGTTAACTTCGGCAAGCCGAAGTTTGTATACCCTTGCAGTTATAAGAAATAATCAACTTTAGTAAATAAATTGTATCCCGATTCTTCCTATGGCAGCTATATGATATAGTCTTCCGATCTTATTAAAATTTAATTCGAAATTCAGAAGATATAAGATATAGTTGTCCGATCCGGCTAGTTCCGACTTATATACTACTTGCAACAAAAAGAAGACTTTTGGGAAAGTTTTAGCCCGATAGCTTTAAAACTATGAGACTAGTTTGCGTAGAAACGGACGGACAGACGGTCATGGCTAGATCGACTCGTCTAGTGACGAAGAATATATATACTTTATGGGGTCGGAAACGTTTCCTTCACTGCGTTGCAAACTTCTGACTTAAATCATTATACCCACTGCAAGGGTATTAAAATATTTTTTCGTCTTAACAAGAAAGGAAGTTAACTTCGGCTATCCGGAGTTTGTATACCCTTGCAGTTATAAGAAATAATCAACTTTAGTAACACCATGTGAAATTTTTAGGGATTGTAGCTAAATTCAGTGATATTAAAAAAATATTATATAATTTTTTTTAGATTAATTTTTTGACATCTATATGTTAGAGTATTCGAAATTCTTTAAAATATAAAAAAATTATATTCCCAATATTATATTATTTTGTATTATTTTATTTTATTTATTGTATTATTTTCTTACCAATTTTCCGATCGTTCCTATGGCAGCTATATGATATAGTCGTCCGATTTTAATAATATTTAATTCGGAATTCAGAACTAATTAAAGAATGTTATTTCCAAGCTTAGAAGTTTATATGTCAAAAAGCACCAAAGCTATAATTTGTTTCATATTATTTTCCCACTAATTTTCCGAACGTTCCTATGGCAGCTATATGAAACAGTCGTACGATTTTGATAAAATTTAATTCGAAATTCAAAACCGATAAAAAAGTCTAAATCTCCATGTTCTCTTAGTAACGGGTATCGGATAGTTGGGGCACTCGACTATCTATTTGAGGCAGTGTTAGATGTTCTGACCAAGCAATGAAGCCATTTTTGTTGAATAATAATTTTAAAACTTGCAGGTAAAAAAATCAAGAAAATAGTTTAGCCACACATCGTTAAAGCCGAAATCAGAAGAAAAGGTAGTAAAATTTGTATAAAAATATGTTTAAACGATGGTAATTAGATAAGTCATGTAAGAAAAGCACAAGCTTGCAGCGGTTTTTCCGCCAAACTAGCGAGTTTTTACCAAAATGGGTAAAACTACAGTTTCTTACTCTAAATTTTTCGGAACCTTTCAATAGAGCTAGGATAACAAAATGATCACTGCTCAGGCGGTTTATATGTACATGATGCCATTTTTGTTGATTAATAAATTTAAAGATGAACAATTTCAAGGGCTTTATACTTTATGGCCGTTTTTGAAAATTTTTTACCCATACGTTGTAAACAGTTGTAAAGCCTGAAGCTTTAGTAGCTTACAAGTAACAGGAGCACGAAATTTAAATAGAACATCGTCCAAAAATCGAAAAAGCGTTTTGGGACAACCTGACAAACAAAATACAATTTCAATTATGAGACTTACTACCTTACTGACTGGAGAGTTGCGAAGGGGGCTAGCACTTTCTGTCAATCGTTTGATGTAATCATTTAGCATATTTTTTGTTATTTCTCTCCGGCATTAAAAATTAATTTGTCTGCTGGGAATCCGGGAAGGGATGAATAGTAAAACCCAAAAGTCCCTGGCCGACGGCATGGCTTCTCCCACGTACGGCTCGGAAGTGCTAATTGGCAACTGGGCCGAGCGCCGCTACGCAGTGGTGGAGCAGAGCAACGCCATCCTGCCAGGACTCCGGGTGAGTGGCTGCGAGCACCATCGGTCGCTCTGCCAGGATACGTACACCCGCGCTCCCTTCGCTCGCTCCGAAACTGTTCCTTTCTTCGTGCAGCATCGTAAATTGGCCTACCAGAACTTTGAGAGGAACAGGCGGTCCTGCTTGAACCTCGTGGACCACGAATATCTAAAGCGAAACTTCACTAGCACCAACACCCTTGAGTTCCAGGAGCTACCGCGGCTGCGTATCTTGCACGCGAATAGGGATATTGAAAAGAGAGGTCCTCCGAATCAGCCGACGGACGTGGACAGACTGCAGGCCTTCGGGAATCTTACGAAGACACATAACTATCTCAAACGCCTTAAGTGCGCTCAACTCTTGGAAGAGGTTAGCTACATGCAGACCACCTATTCCGCCAGCTTCAACCGGCCATGGATGAGGAAGCCCATCTTTGAGTACGGAGCAGACTACGACGGTGTCGTCAAATTCGATTTGGCGTGCTAGTAAGGTAGCTTAGTAATGGGCTTCTAATAGCCTTCAATTTAAAACTCTGTACTCATAAAAACTCAATCCTATATATTACAAGATTCAATTTATTTCAAATCATTTTCTTGTATAATAATATGGGTTCGTACTTTAAGTAGTTCTATATTTTGGATGCCAGAATTAATTTTTTTGTTGCACATGCCACGCAAGGCTTTTCCATTAATCTTTTTGGTGAGCTATTTTAAGTTGGTGACTGTTTTTTTTTTGGAAATTATTAGGTCTATAGATGTTTACAATACTTTTGCGTTACCTTTGTTTTTGCTTTGTTACAGAATATATATTTAAATATTAATTAATTATTACAAAAAGTAAAATTTTACGACATTAAACTAGACGACGCAAGATTTTGCATAATTTTACTTTCTTAAATATTTTATTTTTGACTCTGTAATATTTGCTTGCCTTAAAATGTTATTTATTCGTTTCTTTGTGTTTGATTAATTTTGGACTGCCATGATAAGTTCCCTTTTTATTTTCGTATATTTTTTACTTTTTTGGCTGACGATTACATTAAAAATGATGCTTAAAATCTAAACCAATGGAAAATGTGTAGGTCTTAGTGTGTGGTGGAGAATGTTGGTGTTTGGTTTGGTGGATGCATGTTTCATGTTTCATGAGTTTTGTGTGTTTGGTTTTTTTTGGATTTTAAGGGATTATTTAAGTTTGGCTGGGGTAATGTATTTTCTGGATATATTTCTGCATATGAGTGCGTTATTTTTGCTTATATCAATTACAATTTTGAATTTTTATGTATTTTTTTTTTGGATTAGTAATTGGAAAGTGATTTTCACTCCGCCTTTTCCCTCCAGATTTTTACTTTTTGTTCATTTTGATGTTGGATTCTTTTCTTGTTCTGTTTAATTTCCTCTTACATTAAATACCTAAAGTATTTATTTGTATCATTACTTAATTTGTATGTAAAAAATGATGCTTACACATTTGGCTTAAACTAAAATTTGGTTTTGGTTGCTCCGAAAAATGTAAGTAAACGTGAATTGCCTTTTAATAGTTGCCATGACTCAATGTTGTATTGTGCAATCAATTTTGGAATGACCGAGATTAGTTGTTTTTTCCCAGAATTTTACTTTGGAATTCGCCGAGAGGGTTTTTATAAAATTTGTTTAAGACTTACATCTTGTTTTCAATGCCAGTAGTTAAGTCATCATTTCTTATTCAGATTTTGATATCGAAAGATTTTTATTTTCGCTCAAGGGCGAGATTTTGCTGCCAAACATTTCTATCAAAACGTTTGAAATGTTCTTTGAAATGTTTTCTCTTTACGATTTTAATGTGAATATGATTTCTGAATAGCTTAGAGATCCATTTAATACCTGCAAATTTTTAAATGGTATTTTCTTTGTGTTTTTTTTTCAGCCGAAACAAAAATGATTGGTAGTTACATACAGTTCTTACTTGCCAGTGTTTTCTGTATTTCTCAGAAATTGGTAATGGTTGTTTTGGTAATTGTAGTTGTACGTGTAAAAAAATCTAAATGTTAATCTTTAACTTAGGATTGGTTTAGATTGGAAATTAATTGTGAAGATTTAAAAATAATACAATATGTTGGATTTGAAAGTGGTAAGACAGTTTTATTGTTTATTTGCAATCTGCTTTTATTCGTTTTTTGTACCAATTAATTAAATTTTTACCAGAAAAGTGAGATTTTTGTCTTTCTTGCTTGTTTCTTGTAATATAAAAAAGTTTTACATTATTTTGCTTTGATTTTCACTGCTTTTTATTTATATATGTATAACTTGCTTTTTACATACAATCGATTAAAAATGATACAAATTCAAATGTAAAAATGCTTAACAATTTTTAGCTATTGTTACTTCTGCTCTTGTATTTGCATTGCCTCTTTAAAAAATATATTTATATAGGTAGTAGCTTGTTCTTGCGTCACGTTTTCTGTATAATTAAAATCACCTCTGTCGGGTTTTCGGTATTCGTTTTGATTTGATGTTATCTGCATTGTATCCTTACCATCATCATATCCCGCTTCTTTTTCTATTAGTTGCTCAATTAGGTTTTGCTGCTGCTGGCTGTTGTATAAAAGTCGGTCAATAAGAAAAATGTAATGTTATTGTACTATGGTTGCGGCTGCTGCGGTATCCGTTGCATTTGTTGTATATGTTGTAAATTAAAAGATTTGTTTGGTTTATTGTTATTTAATTGTATCAGGCTATTGGCTATTGGCTGGCCCAGGGCAGGTACTTGTCCTGATCCTGGCAGTATAGTATCACTATTGCTTTGTTTGATTTTATTTTGGTTTTGATTCGGTTTGATGGTTTTGATTAATATGTCTTCTCAACAAACCAAAAATCTGTTAGTCCCTAATCAAATTCTCACTTTCTGATAAAAATAAATTAAGCTTTCTGTGTTGCAGTGGTCAAACACCTGCACGGATATGTTGCGTTCAGCTGATTAACTCAATAAGAAATTCATTAAACTCATACCTCTTTTCCACGCAGCTGAAACAGTTTTTGTTTACTTAATGTTTTTGCCTTCCAATTTGTTGGTGTATTAGCTATTTGTTAGCAAAATTAGTGAAATAATTGATTTACTTACGTTGGTACTATTGCATTTGCAGTTGCAGTTTGTGATTGCTTATGTACAGTTAGAGTTGAGTTACAATTAATAATAGGTTCCTTCCTTCCCATTTTCGGGGTCGACGGTGATATTTGCATAAATAAAATTTGTTTCTATTGACTCTGATCAGTTATTATTTCTATGGTAGTTATTAAATTGTAGTCCCTGTCAATTGTTCATAATAATTACAAAGTAATTTCAACATAACAAATTGTGTTCGGTTCGTCTCTAAGTGATCTAGTTTGATCCTTCGGCTTATTGAACTTATCGTAAATCATCGCATTTGATGTGCTCATCCTTTAAGTATTTCTGCTCCACTCACAGACAAGCGCAAGTTTTAAAATTATATTTCTTTTGCATACTTCACTTAACATTAATGGAATATTTTTTATACCTGTTAAGTAAATGTTACTATATGTTCTCATTTTTGTTTATTTTTAGGCGTTTTCGTCGATCCTTGTCGACTTTTACTATTTTTTTGCTGTTTTTCTCAGTTGTAAGCTGTCTGATTGATTTATTTTAGTACTGTTGCTATTGTTTACTGATATTCAGATTTTCTGTTTGGGAGCTTTGTTTGTTTCTTTTTTGTCGGCTTGGTGTAAAACTTCTGTAAAATATTTACGGTACTATTTCAATTGGTTTGTGGTTTGTTCCTGTTGCAAAAACAACAATTCGTATATAATATAAATAATTCATTGATTTCTGTCTGTTAGAAATTACTTGTTCTATGGGCACATTGTGTCTACTGCAAAAGGTGAACCGTTGCATAAAACGTCACGGGGACCTTAGACTGAGCTCGAACTTAAAAAACCAATATCGTAAAACATATTTATTTTAATTTCTGCATTTATCCGGACTAAACTTGAACATATCGCAATGAATTCAATTATAAAATTTTTTTTGAGGGATTGTCTTAATTTGTATAACCACTTAACCATTTACAATGAACGGCTTGCTTTCGAAGCAGAAAAGAGCAACAGTAAAGTAGTGGTCCCAATGCTGTATTTATGCAAAACTCGTCCAGATTTTAGCAATAATTTGAATATAGAGTTTTTATCAATATCGCCATGTTGGCTTAATTAACAACTATCGAGGCTATTGTTGTTTTGGATTTCTTCATTTCATTTCGTTTCGAATTTTCGACTCTTTTGAAGTAAAGCAGGCTGTGGTCTAATTTTTGCAATCTCGGAACATTTTTAAACCAGCGTTCATACAATTGAAAGTCTGTAATTCCTCCTATTTACGCAACTGGCTGCTGTCACAAACTTTTTAAGGTTACGTCAAATATAAGTAGATATATCGTATATATAGAGAGTATGCCTTAAATAGGTTAAAAAATATAATACACCATACATATAATATAAGAGTTTAGGGGTTTCCATACGCTATATGCTATTTTTCTTTCTTTTTGCAATTGTTTTACTTTCATTTCATTTTTTACTTTTGAATTTGCTGTTTTACTTTTTTCCTTTAAGAGACTTTTATTATTTTCATTCTTTGGTAATCGCTCCCCTTTCGGACATTTGGTAATAAAACAAAAACATCTTTGGAACTCGAATTTAATCCATTTAACCGTGTGTAACCCGCAATTTCAAATCAGTTCAAGCGGCTGTTCAATTGGCTTTTTGCATAGTTATGACTTGTTACTTTTATTACGAAAAATGATTCCTCGGTTTTTTAAACTAATGCTTACCGTTGCTATTTCAATGTGTATTTATCTATTTCTTTAAATATTCTGTCTTCTTGCTGATTCTCTTGACTTATATTTCGGTTGCTGGTTGCTTTTATGCTTGGTGGTTGACTTAAAAACTATTATCACTATTGCAGAAAGCGGCTGTACTCAATAATAATGCACTCGCTTCTGGAAATGATGAGATGGAGAGTTGGGTTATCCACAGTGTAATCCTCCATCCCTAATCATTTCTTTTCGAGTTTGCTTCTTTGTTGTTTGTTTGTTGTAGGCATTTTCTATTAATTTTGCTTTCCTTGGGTTGAACTAAATTCTGAGTCTGAAATTAGGGTCGGAAATGTAATGATTTTGAAATATTCTCAAATATTATTCTGATATCTTAACTGTTTTTTATTTATAATCAGTTGTTTTTGTTTGTATTATATTTAGATTAGTCGATTTTAAGAAGAAAGGATTTTACTTTATTTCTTTGCTTTTTCGTTTTTGATTTTCAGGGAGTCATGATTTCTCTTCGAAACGCAGGTTCCAGATTTATTCACTTTTCCCTTGCTTGAATTTTTTGTCGATTTTGAAGTGTCAAGTTTAAAATACGTCCATGCCTCTGCTTACATTGTGTTTGTGTTTCTTGGGTTTGCTTTATGGTTACATGTTACTTATGTTTACTTATATGGCTCTTTGATACTGCAATTAAAATTTCTGCTATAAAAATTACTTGTATTTGTACTCTTGGTTATTTAAATTGGGCTATTGTTTTTGTTAGGTATGCTTGTAACTTGGTTTCTGTTCTTCTATTTCTTCCTCAGCAGTTTTTCGCTGCGGTGTGTACGTGCAGCTGTTTTTCACCTTCGACTGTTTGTCAAGGGAACATAGTGTTTCGTTTCGGTTCTGGTCTGGTCTATTCGGTCTGTCCTGTTGCAGCCTCTTTATAACTCGATGTTGGCTATCATCTCTGTACCCCAGTTAATCGATCGGTTTTTTAATCGCCATTCATACATACATTTATATGGAGGTGTTATATATGTCACGGCTGGTGTGTTTTTGGTCTCTCCTACTGATGCACCTTAGAAGAATTCCAAGAGCAAGATTCCGCTGAAGCAGCTTCTCTACTCCATTTTGCAGCTTTCATTAAACTAATCTTTCCTATGAAATTTTTTAGCAACTATGAACTAAGTAAAATAATAAAGATAGAAATATAAAATGGAAATAAAATGTAAATCAGAAAAAACAATTTGCAATCGGAAATATATAATTTTTTACAGAACATCAAAAGAGTATAAATAGTCTCCCATGTTGTTCTGCAAATGATTTTGGAGCGCTTTAGAATTTTGTTCTTAGTCTCTGTCTTTATGCTAGATTTTGTTGCGCCTAAATTTATGTTTTTGTTTTTGAGTAAGTGTATGCTTTAAATTTTGTGTTACTGCCTAAAATGTACAAAAGTTTTACGCTTAGGTTGTTTTGTTTTTAATTTGCATTTATCACAGCGACATTCAGTCTAAATTTTGCTTTTATTGGAATTATAGCATAATTTGCCATAATTTACTTTGATATAATCGTTTTCTTAAACATTTTCATTTATCTTTTAACTAAAACTAACATAATTTTGATTTAAAGCCAAAAGGTTCTTGTGTGTGTTCGTCGTTTGTTTATCGATTTGTATTCGATTTTTTAAAGCCGAAAGGATTAATAAAATTTTGTCTAAAAGGCCTAAAGGTTGGCTACAGCTTAATGGTAAACTGTGTGTTTTTATAGCAAATCATGCTGATCATTCCGATCAAGTCCCTTTGGTCTAATTCCAATAAAAGCCACCATGTTGGGTACCATATACATTTTGGATGTTGGTTGCCTTTTTGACAGACCATGCAGTATTTTTGTAATTAACTTTTTGTTCCGCTATCAATTTCGATTTAGATGTCAAATTTTCAGTGCCTAAAAAGTGATTTTAAAATTTTGACTAAATTTACCGTAACCGTAGGTGTTATTTAATACTTTACACAGAAAACAATTTTTCAAACTATTTATAAAACTTTTGCTGATAGATTTACATTAAATTTAAGCCGAAACTTTCTATGTACAATTTTGAATAAGTCATTGTTACCGAAATGTTTGCCAGCGACACTCATATCACAAAAACTAGACGCCTGCCCAAGCCGAAATAGTCATAGTTTTGTATACTGCCAAATTGTTCGAGTTACCCCCTGTATTGGGGAACTAAAAGAAACAGACTTTAATAAATTTTCAAGTAAAGAAAACGTAAACAAACCATAAAAACTTAAAGTCAGATAAATCATATAATTGTTTTATTGAAATAATTAAATAATATGTCCAAACAAAATTGATAATCTTTAAGTTTAAAACAGTGAAAACAAATTGTATTCGGAGCACTTGCTTTGATTCCAACAGAAACTTAATTGACTAATTACTAAGTTTATGAAATAATGAGTAGATACTTGTTAAGATGGACCGACTAAACTAAAGTTAATTTATGCTCTGTCGCGATTTTTCTTTACATACCTATTTGTAAAATAAGTATACTTTATATATAAATACGAAGGAAACATATACTAAACGATTAATAACAATCATAAATGCTTTGACGGTACATTGGAAAATTTGATAAAAAACTAAAATTGTCGATTATATCCACACAGTTGGCGAGGGAAGAAAGTGGATGGTGAGGGGTCAGGTGGTTCTCTAAGTGGCGGGTCAGAAGGTTTTTTCTTTTTAACTATTATCCTTTGACTATTGTTCATTTTTATGGCACCTGAAGAGTCACATTTGAATTGCCTGCTACGTAACTTGTTTGTCTGCCTTATATTTGTGTGCAAGTGTGTGGACATAATTGGGTTAAACATATGCCTAATAACTAAATAAAAACTCAACATAAGTTACACGTAATTAGTAGGGGAAGACAACAAATGAATCCTAGTTCAAAGTACTTATGCTTTCATAACTTATTCATTTTTCGTATCAATAAATTGCATTCCAGTATTGTTTTATACACTTTTAAAATCACATATCAATTGAAATGAAAAAGAAAATTCTAATTAGAGTTTGGTGGCCCGGCCAATGCTCTTGGCTTAGCCAAGACTTGAAGAAAAACTCCAATGAATCAACATACCTGTTGAACAGAACTAAAACTTATATGCTGCTTAAAAAACAAATTGCTCAGCGGCAACTTTTGCACTCCCCTTCCTCAACTCTTTTCCCTCATCCTTACGCGCCCTTTGTCCTTCGCCCCAAAAAGATTCTAGCTTCCCTATCTATCACTTCACATGACCACACTCATTACCAGAGCTATCCTAATTTTACGCCTAGGTCGTATATCTTCGTCGATTGTGTCCAAGTCAAGGATGACGAACTTAGCATGTTCTTGAGTGTCGAGGGTTCGTGTCTACATAAATATTTGATGTATATTTAGTCTTTAAAGTTGTTGGGGTGCTTAAACAAAATTATCAAAAAAGGAATCGTATAACGTTGTGTTTTGGCTCTCGCTTCTCCTCCTTTCTGCAGTTTGCTTCTCTGAAACATTGACCATTGCATTTCATGTTTATGGTTCGAATAAAGGAGTTTAGAGTCCTTTTCAAAAAGACTAGTACTCGTCCTGTTTGCGTGCCTGCGTCTCGCTGTTCAGCTCTCTGCCGCGGATCGTTCGTTTCCATCACCAAAACTGTGTTTTGTAGCTTTAAGATTAGTTTTAAAAACTAGGAGAATTTGTATGCGTCTAATACTAGAGAACTAAGTGAACCTATGAAATATCATGAACAGTGTGGTTTCCTCAAGTTTGAATTCTGGCCTTCTGTTCCTGTCCCTCCTACTGATGACATCATAGAGATCCGAATATCGAGTGTATGTGTGGGTGAATGGGAATCGCGTGTGACAGGGCTGGTGGCGGCGGAGGCGCAGCTCCGTTGGCCACCCCCGGATGACCTGGGTGTCCCGGGTGACCCGGATGGACCACGTGGGAGGCCGGGGGTGGCGGCAGCGTAATCGACAGGGTCACAGTCTGCGGTGCCGCCACTGGAGAGGCGTGGGCGGATGAGGGCGTCGCCGCGGTGACAGCTGCAGCTGCTGCTGCAATGTGATGGGCTGAGGTCGTTGGCGGCGGAGGCGGCGGCACGTGGTGTTGCTGCTGCGTCGCTGAGGGCTGTGGCTGCTGCTGTTGCTGGGCCCCGGTTGCTCCAGTGGTGGGATGTCACTGGGCCACCACGGAGGCGGACGCGTTCTGCTGCACCACCACGCCAGAGGCTACTGAGTTGGCCACCGTCACGGTTACGGGCGGCGTGGGTCCTCCGTTGGCGTGCGCCACGCTGGGCTGCTGGGCCTGCTGCTGCTGCGTCTGGAAGGGATGCTGGAAGGGCGGTCCGTAGCATTGTGGGAAGTAGAGTTCGTTCTTCACCACCGACTGCTGCACGACTGCGGCGGCCGCCGCGTTGGACGCTATGCTGCGCACCGGGAGGATGTTGGCCTTGTTGTCCACCGTCGAAGGATTGTTGTTGTTGAGGAACTGCTGGGCCGCCAGGCTCTTGGCGTCGTTCATCAGGTGATTGGCCACCGAAGCCACCTGGGCGACGGCATTGTTCTGTTGTTGCTGCTGCTGCTGTTGCTGTTGCTGCTGCTGCTGCTGCTGGTGTTGCTGCTGTTGCTGGCGGCGCACCTTGGTGGTATTGGGATTCATGTGGTTGTCGATATGCTTCGTCACCTCGTTTTCCGTGGCAAAGCGCCGACGACAATTTGGCATCGGACAGCAGAACGGACGATCTCCCTGGAAAAAGAGACACAAATTGTTGGATTAGAACTTGAAGTAGCTAGCTTACTAAGGGCGATTTCTCAGTGACATCAACATCAATTGCATCAATTGAAATTAGAGACCTGTCGAGCTGAACACACAGAACCCGTTGTAAAAGCATGACTGGTCCGGCTCGGCTAGTATCCCGATCTGAAATAAATATACTTTATCGCTATAAGAGATCTGTTTCTGGTGACTAGCCAAAAATTGTTCGACGACTTGCAGACAACTAGAAACAACAATCTTAGGGAACTTCTTAGGTTCTATTAGGGCCGAACATACTTTAAATCTATAGAGGAAAATAAGAGATGTTGGCATCTGGTCAGTTCACTTTTTTAAACTCTCTCGTGCGGTTCACAAGTCGAACTCTAGGATGAAACTGAGAAATCTCGCCCCAGAGGGTTGAGGCCAGGCTACAACTACCTGGTGGGTGCGCGTGTGCTGGTCCAAGATGGCCTTCTGGCGGAAGTCCTTGCCGCACTGGCCGCACTTGTAGGGCTTCTCGCCGGTGTGGATGCGCAAGTGCTGGTTGAGAATGGTCCGCTGGCGGAAGAAGCGCGGACAGTACATGCATCCGAAGGGCTTCTCGTTGGTGTGGATGCGCAGGTGCTGCGTGAGGTGCGACTGCTGCCGGAAGCGCTTGCCGCATTCCGGGCAGGGGTAGGGCCGCGACTCGATGTGGATGCAGCCGTGCTGCAGCAACGTCGTCTTCTGCTTGAACTCCTTATCGCAGATGGGGCACCTCACGTAGAGCGGCATGTTTGCGGGCCGTACGCCGATGTGCTGCAGCACCTCGGGCAGTATCTTTTGGCCTGTGTGAGGATCTGATTAGAAGGTAGCCGCCTTCAACCACACCGCCTGCTAGTACTCACCTTTGCCGTCCTTGAAGTACGACGGGTAGTGCATGCCGCCGCTGCCGTCCGGGGTTCCTTGCGAGTCCTCGTCGTGGTAGCCGCCGCCCGTGCCCGCGATGTCGCCCTTGGTGTCGTTCTCCTCGCCGGGGAAGGGCACGTCCGAGGGCCACAGGGTCGGGTGCGGCCCGTTCTTGAAAATGAGGTGGGGCGAGACGTCTGTGGGAGGAACGTGTTGATCCGCAATGTCACATGGAAGTAGTCAAGTGAGAGAAGGCCACTGTTAGCAGCGCTTAAACTTGGCGCGCAGCCGAGATACAAATCTTCGAAAGAGCTGCCTAGCTTTCTGCCTATCTAGAGACATATTGCTTTTACTCCGGCTGCCGACTTGCTGGGAAGCTTGGAAGGTTGAGAACCCTGCTCTTCTGGGCTAAGTCACATACAACGATTCATTAAGAGCTCACTTTCGGTTCGCCTTCCGTCTGCGTTCTCAGCAAGCCCGCGAGCCAATAGTAATGACGCTGGGGACAATTTCGATATTCGGCCAAAAGTTTGCTCATTGGCAGACATAATAGAATTTTGCAGGGAAATCAGTTGCCAAAAGGGATGAGTCGAGCCGAGCTTGTCGATCAGCTGGCTGCACCTAACCCGCGTCTGAACTAGTACTAGCACTATTCCTATCTGATCCCCTGTTCGAATCTGTATCTGCATCTGCATCGGTAGGTTAGTTATCTGTATCTGTCGCTCGCCTTGGTGGGTGCGCACATGCTGATTGAGGATGGCTTTCTGGCGAAAGTGCTTGCCGCACTCGGGGCAGGCGAAGGGCTTCTCACCCGAATGGATGCGTATGTGCTGGTTGAGAATGGCGCGTTGCCGGAAGCTGCGCGAGCAGTACGGGCAGGTGAAGGGCTTTTCGTTTGCGTGGATGCGCAGGTGCTGCGTGAGGTGCGACTGCTGGCGGAATCGCTTGCCGCACTCGGAGCACGGAAAGGGGCGCGCGTCCGTGTGGATGCGGTCGTGCTGCAGCAGCGTGCTCTTCTGCTTGAAGTCCTTGCCGCAGGTGAGGCACTTGAACAGCCGCAGGTCGCTGTGCGGCTTGTTCTTGTGCGGGCGTCCCGGGCCGTTGCCCGTCCTCCCGCCGCTCGTCACGCCCACCGAACCCACGCCCGCTCCCGCTCCCGCACCGCCCACTCCGCCTCCGTTGGCACCCGCACCGCCTTCATTGGCATTGGCGTTTGCCGTCCCTGCGTTCTGCTGGCCGTTTTGTTGTGCGGGCAGCAGCTCAGGCAGCGCGTAAGCCTCACCGCCTCCGCCCCCGCCGTTGCCTCCGCCGGACTGCTCCATGGGCAGTACGCCCTTGTTGAGATAGTGGAGCGGCGGGAAGCCGGGCGGCGCCAGCATTCCGCCCTGGGGCGCCGCGTGTCGTGGGGCGTAGTAGTCCGGCGTTTGGAAACCGTTGCCGGGATCGGTTTGGGGTCCGTTCTGCTGGACGTGCGGGTTGCCCGGCTCGCCCGCATTGGAGCCCGTGTGCTGGGGGTCGGCGTTGCTTTGGTTTTGGTTGGGCGCGGAGTTCTGCTGGTTGGCAAGCTGAAACATAAGGCACAAGTTAGTCGACGACCTGGTCATGGAAAAGAGTGCTGCGAGCATACCTGGTTCATGGGGTCGTCGTCGCCTGCCCCGTTTGCCCGCTGTTGCTGCTGCTGCTGCTGTTGTTGCTGGACCGAGGGGTACGGACTCGAGGAGGGCGACACCTGCTGTTGGCGGCCGTCGCCGCTGCCGTTGTCCCGCGCCTCCTGCCCTCCGCCCGGGGGACTCTGCGGCTGTCCCGCTGCCGCCGCTACAGCCGCCGCCTGGGCGGCTGCCTGCGCAGCGTTCTGCTGTTGCTGTTGCTGCTGCTGGGCGGTCAGGTGCTGCTGCGCCTGCTGCTGGATATTGGGGTACATGTCGCTGCCCCACTGGGCGGGACTAGCGCCTATTGCGCCGGGGTTGCGGTCCGCGTCCTGCGAGTCCTTGTAGAGCACGTACGGCTGGCCGGTATCCTGCGTGATGCAATACATAATCTGGCGCGGCACCTTCAGTCCGGCTGCTATGCAAGCCGCAAAGGAGGCCGAGAAATTGATGGCCATTGCTGCTGGTCCTCCGCTCAATTGGTTGCTTTAGGTAGGGGCTGTTATTTTCTTGGAGATACAGTTGACTTTGCCTGTGGCTCTAACGTCGCTTTCGTTTACTTCGTCTCCTCTTTATTGACTTATGACGCACATTTTTGCCGGTTTTTTTGGCTCCTTAGCCTTATCGCCGCTGTGGTTTCTGCCGGTTATTTGTTTCTCTTCATGTTGATCAAATTTTAAATTCCTTTCTTCTTAAGTGTCTCTTTTATTTGTTTTGCTTTATGGACCTCCCGTTTTCAGGAAGTCGTTCCTAGATGTTTTATTTGAAATGAAATGTCTTTTGCCTCTGAGCTTGTTAAAATGGGTTTCCAAGATGTTTTAATTGGTGCGTTATTCCTTTGGTTCAACTGAAAAGAGAAGAGATAATTATTGCGGGGCTTCGATGTGATTAATTTAATATAGCTCCTTTTCCCATCACTGACACTAGAAAACGACTACACCACCACGTGTGCTATGTGGTTGGCATGCAAAATCGCATCCAACTCCCAACCCCGCAAAAAGTGAAAAGGCCGGAGACATTAGCAGAAGGCCTGGCAAATTAAAAACAATGAAGATCATCAGCGGCTGATTGGGGGGAGTGGCGCATAAATGGACACCGCATGCCAGCCGAACAAACTCCCCCAGTACCGCCTGGCGACCCCCGGTCGTCCACTTGTTCCCTCCTTTGTTGTCATGCCTTGCTGGTCTGTCTCGAACAGCCTGTCTCCCTGGCTCTCCTGCTTTTCGTTTTTCTTTCGGTTTGGTTTTATCTTTGTGCTGTGTTATTTTTGCTGTTTAACGACGATGACGACGACGTGCCAACTTTTTAATGCGGGATCAAGGTCTCGAAGAGCGTACGCCTCACACAGCTCAGGCACTGTGCAGACCAGACACCAACACAGACATATATCCCCGGGGCTGCCCGCATAGTACTAGGAGTGTTAACTGTCGGCAGATCCACAAGTAAAAAACCATTTTTCCCAAATAAGCCCCAACATCAGGGGTTTTCAAAAATATATCGAGGGTGCCACAAAAACCACTCTGGTTTTAAAATGACTTTTAAATGTAATCAGTTGTCTAAAAGTATGGAGCCCTATATCTTATCCCCATAAGTACAGTTCATTCGGAAAGACGACTTGCCTCTATACGCTGCACTACTTTAAGATACCTGAACTAAAATTTAAAAGTGATTTAAAAGGCCAAAGTGGCAACACCAATATTTTTTTTTAAAACTTACTTACTTATTTATGGCTGATAGATAGCCAAGAATGTTTTATATCGAACCGTTAGCTAATAAGTTAAACATGTTCCCCGAGAATGCAAAAGTCGAGGGCCTCTAATCACTACTCAGCTTTCCAACTTCATCAAACAGTCGTTCAAAACCATTTTTGGCACAGTCCGATAGATAAAACTAAATTAAACCCAAGTAAGAACGCTTAGTCGAGTCCCTCGACTATCAGATACCCTTTATTCCGCTAGTGGAAGGGAAGAGAAGATTGAGAAATACACACATATGAGCACCCTAATCGCTCTTTCAGTATGTGTTAGTGTTGGCGGCAGACGGATTTGGGCTTGTGTTGGGTCAATCGATAGGTATTGATGAGTCCAATACACATGAGTTAAAATTTTTTCTAGCATTTACACAGTTTTTTACCCCACAGTTTTTTTGCGGTTTGTGGGTGGTAAAATAGGCGTGGCAAACTTTTTTAAGTTCAAACGGAAGGTATCGATATGACCAATAAAATTTTCGTATAAAATATTTTTTCTAACTACAGGGATACAGTTTTTCGTGGTTTGATAGATTGGGCGTGGCACCCTGCTCAAATAAGCTTGCGCTGCGCAGGAAGCCCAGGAAGCTGCATGTCAAATCCCACACTCTAGTTTTTACAGTTTTCGGGATCTAAGCGTACATACCGACGGACGGACAGTCGGACATAGCTGAACAGACTTATCTAGCAAATATGTATATTTTATAGTTACATTGAAAAACAAATTGTTTGCTTCATAGTAAGATTGAAAAATAATGAATATGTACTTTTTTAGAGAAATCTATAAAGTAAATAAATAATATAAAAAGTATTTATTTATTTTAAAATATGTACGTATGTATGTATGAGCTTACTGATTATTTTGAATATTCTCACCCTTTTAATGTTAATGTAAAATAACGTGTAGCACATTTCATGTTATTTTAATAAAACAAAAGCCATGTTGTAAAGTAGAACTGATGGAATAGAAACTGATTTGGTTCATCGAAATATCAATCTGTGTCGTCTAGAAACCGTTCAATATTCTGATCAGATGTTCTCGAAAGACCGCAGTTCGAACACACATTAACGTAAAAACAAAAAAGAAGTTAACTTCGGCAAGCCGAAGTTTGTATAGCCTTGCAGATATAAAAAATAATCAATAATTTTATTAAATTGAATACGAAATTCTTAAAAATATAAAAATTTATATTCCCAATATTATAAGATAATATGTCAAAAAGCCAAAAGCCCAAACTATAATTTGTTTCACATTATTTCCCACCAATTATCCGATCGTTCCTATGACAGCTATATGATATAGTCGTCCGATTTTGATAAAATTTAATTCGAAATTCAGAACTAATTTAAAAATGTTATTTCCAAGCGTATGAGGTTATAGGTTAAAAAACACCGAAGATATAATTTTTCAATATTATTTTACCACTAATTTTCCGATTGTTCCTATGGGAGCTATATGATACAGTCGTCCAATTTGATAAAATTTAATTCGAAATTCAGAACTAATTTAAAAATGTTATATCCAAGCTTATAAATGTATATGTTAAAAAACACGAAAGATATAATTTTTTTTTTAATTTTTTCCCCGATAGTTCCTATGGGAGCTATAAGATATAGTTGTCCGATCCGGCTGGTTCCGACTTATATACTAACTGCAATAGAAAGAAGACTTTTGGGAAAGTTTCAGACCGATAGCTTTAAAACTGAGAGACTAGTTTGCGTAGAACCGGACGGACAGACGGACATGGCTAGATCGAATAGTCTTGTGACGCTGATCAAGAATATATATACTATAGGGTCGGAAACGTCTCCTTCACTGCGTTGCTAACTTCTGACTGAAATTATTATACCCTCTGCAAGGGTATAATGATCTAAGGAGTCTATAGATCTCATAGCTCCTAGCAGAGCATAAAAAATCGACCATCGGCCATCGAGCGGCGGCGAGTCGAAAGATCGAAAACTACCTTGAACCCGCGAATGAACGAAAGCCGCGGAAAACCCAAAAGACCTCGGGTCGGAGACGCAGACGCAGTCGGCCTGTGTTCTCCAGCGATTGCACTTCGTGTCAACTGCAGACGATGTATGTACATAGGTACAACGCCGCCGTTGCGTTGCGTTGCGTTGCTATTTGTGAATTATTACACTTCACTGGCCGAGCAAAAGCATTTGCAATTTATGCGTTCGCTGTCGTTGCAGGTCGCCTTTTTGTCGATTCCGCGTCACACTATCTGTGAACGCTGCGAGTTTTGCTTTGTTGGCGCTTCCCTCTGCCGATCTCTCAGAACGCTTCTGTCGAGTGGTCATTCGCCCATCCCTATTCTCAAAAACGGGTTCCATTAGAATTTGGAACATGACATTTTTATATAGTTATTGATAACAAAGTAAATTTGTAATTTATTTAAAGAATTTATTTCGCAGATACAAAAAAATAACATTTTATGGGACCCACTTTCCGGACAAACGAATGCCTCTTCTATCAGATACCCGTTACTCAGCTAAAGGAAGCAAGAGGGAGGTGGAGATATTCAAGCAGCAAAATTGATTTTTCAAAGCGATGTATTTAGAACAAGACATTTCACTTAAATATTTTTTCTACCACTAAAACTGCAGAACTAACAGCTTTTACAGATCCGTACATAGTGGGGAGAAACCCCCCGTACATTTACGGGGGAATGACAAGCCAGGGTATAGAAACTTTGTCTTGCCAAAGGTTGCTTTTTATAGCTTGTGAGTTACGAATTGCAATTTTAGGAAATCGAACTGCCTTATAGCTGCCATATGAACGATCGGATGATTAATGTCAAAATAATACAAGGGACATTTTATTTCGTTATGGGCAAACATATACGGTAGTCAGTTAAAATAAGTCGTTGTCTTAATATTTCTGTAATTAGTTTTTACTTTTCTGAAAATCGGAAAGCTCTTAACCTACAATGCTTCCGCGGAAACGTACTGAAAGGGTACAGAAACTTTGGCTTGCCGAAGTTTGCTTACTTCCTAGCTACAAAATTACTTTAAAAGTCAATAAAATATCACAAAAAAACTATGATTTTTTCGAAGCTTTTGTCAACTGTCTAAGGTTTAATTTTCCGCGTGGACTTTGTTTGCTTAAGACCACACTTTAAAAAATTTTATTCAGTATAAGTTGAAATTAAATGTATTTTCCCTTATATTTCCTACCCATGTAATTTTGTAATGTCCGTGGCTTCACTGTTATTAAATTTGTAAGTAAGAGGTATGTGATAGTCAATGCAGTCGAATAATTTGTTTTTTCTTACTTTTTAGAAGTAGTCACGTTCGACATGTCACGTATTAACATCACGTTTTACATATGTATATGTATGTATGTAATCTGTTTATTAGATCTGCTATACTGTCTCTGGAGAACTAATTGCATTTTTCATAGTGGGCTTAGAAAATGTTATTACATTTTTCTCTTCTACAAAGCAATAATATGTATCATTTAAAGCCAAACTTCTTCATCTCACAGCATAATTTATCAAAAAAAAGGACCATAATAATAAAATTTACAATAAACAAGAAAGGAAGTTAAATTCGGCAAAACGAAATTTTTATACCCTTGTAAAAAATAATCAACGTAAGTAAGACCAAGAAAATTTGTAAGGATTATATCTAGCTTCAGTTATATTAAAAACTAAATTATTTTATTACTTCTCTGGTACAGTGCAAGGGAATAAAAATTGTTTTGTTATGATTAAATTTAAATATTTTACCTTCTGTTTAGGGTAATCTTTAATTTTCAGTAATTATTGAAGGAATTTCACCAAAAATATGCATGATACTTTTTATATTTTTTGTTCGAGGTTCAACTCATATGATTTTACATCCATGTAAACCGTGTTACCGATTCTGTTAGTATACTACCATGATTGGTTTTACTTTATTTAACCACTTCTATCCTGTCATTTTAATTTCATTCCCTTCATAATAAAACTTAACAGGTCTTAAGGACCTCATATAAGAATCCCCGTAAACGACATTCTTACTTTGAGCTGGAAAAACTCGAGATGCGAAAGTTTTACTGTGTGTATTTATACACTCCATTTTTCGACCGCTTATCGTCTGCTAAATTGAGTCGCCAATTTCTGGCTCACGCTTCGCTGGCAGTGAAAGTTGTCAGTGCGACGGTCCCCAACCTCAACTGGTGCAGCGCGCTGCCCCACCCACAAGTCGTGGTCCACTTAAAAGGGAGAATGATATTTCAGTTTCTATTTCTATTTGAATGGCGTCCAACTGCGAGGCAGCCAATGATGCCGTAGCTCGTTGCCACTAGAGTGCTTGCAGTTTTCGTGCTCATGTCTCCAGCATGTGCACATGTATCTGGTGGCTTTGCGAATACCCATATCTAATGCCGTGTAACCTGTATCTCCTGGTGCAGCGTGTGCTTGCCGTGTGCCTAGGCTGTCAGGTGTGAAGTAGGTGGAGTCTGCCCGATTTGCCCGCCCAGCTGTGCTGCCATTACACGCTGAGAGTACATCTCGTTCGGCTTGCCTTCACACTCATTGAGGACATTTCCCCATACTAGCTAGATCAAGGTAGTCCTTACAATGAATCACGTTTCAGGCATTTTATCTGAAGGAAAGGTCTCCGAATTTCTATTGAAATCTGCATAAATGAAAAAAGGTGATCGCATAATTCATACTTTCTCAAAGAGCCAAACTCCATTAAGATTGTTTACCGTGGGAATGGTCTATTCCGACATCATAAACTTTACAAATTCTTGATCAAAGTCCGTCCGATTTAGTGAAATTTCAGCGCTTTAGTTAGCTGTGCAGTGGAATTAAAGCTGCAGCTTTCTACGGGATTGCATTCAACATATTCAGTTGTTTATATGATAAAACTTATTTGTTCGCCAGCCAAAGCAAAAACACCTACATACATATGTACTTTGCACGTACCCACTCACAATTAATTCTAATTTCTACCTCGCTCTCAAAAAGGACTATCTCTACCAGAACCCGCATCAAGGTTAAGGCAATAAACAAAAACAGATCGTCAAAATGATTTGGCGCTTGTTGCTGCAGCAGCAGACACAAAAATGAGCGGCAAAACATTTTGGCTTGATTTGTGCAGCTATCTAATTCAATGTACAAAAGCTCTGCCACACACACCAACACGTTCGCCCAGCGAGAGAGTTCTATTGCTGGGGGAAAGGGCAGGGGAGGGGAGGAGGAGGAGAAAGGCGGGGGAGAGAGCGCACCTCTAAATAAGAGCGAGAGAAGGAGCGCATAAACTACAACGACAGGTATAGGTGTGTGCGAGTAAATAAAACCATAGGAAAAATAAGGCAAAAATGACTCACAAAAAAGTCGAATGGGCTTTTTCATCTATTTATTTGCCTTTGAGCGTTCCGCAAAAACTTTTCTGCCTCGGGTTATCGGCGGCTTCTATTTTTTGGCACAGCGAATTAATTGAACTCAGGAATTCAGATAAGAGCTTCAGGGTACTGCACTAGTTATCCAATGTTTACCGTTACCCCCGCTCGGATGCTTAACCTTCGAAGATCCGCGAGCCTTATCTTGTTTTGGCAAACACCCGTACACCCGTACGGCGCCCACTAGAGGGCTCTGTGGGCCGACAACCGTCATTTCTGCCGGCAGCGAACTCATCGCTCGGCAGCAGATGGACGGAGCACGCTACTCATGCATTGGGAGTTGAAGATGAACGGCGTACAGTGTGCACACATCTGTATCTGTTAGATACACAGGCCGAAAAACGAAAAGACAGCTACGACAGATACACACGCACACACAATTAAGTGATTTTGCTTGTTTTACTGCTGAACACTTTGTGGATTTTAGTTTTTTGTGCGAAAAGCGTTTGGCTTATAATTCATCATATTCCTTTATGGTCTGACATTCGCTCACATTCGTGGCTACGCACACACACAGATGTCCACTCCGCACCCTCCACCCCCTCACCCGCCAACGACTCAGCCCAGACACCAAAAATATAAATGAATTCAGCCCCAGGGAGAATTTCGCAAAAATCGGAGAGCACAAGCAAATAAAAATTGCAAATGATTTGTGGCAATTTTTGTTGCTGCGCTTGCTTTTAGTTTGCGCCTTCTGCTTTGGGCTCCTCCGCTCATTAGTGCCGTTTTGTGTGTGCCCCTTCCGCGCCCCTCCTTCCGCCCCGCGGGCCTCCTTTGCGTTTGTCAACTTGATTTACGCGCAAACATTTTAGTTGTGTATCTTTTCCCTTTCGTATGCAGCCAACTTCGCGGCGCCGGGCCTCCTCAGGATGTTTTTCTAATGCCCTATCGAGAAGTCCTAATTGACGTGACCCCCGCTCGGGGAGTCCATTCCAGCTGCCACATCTAGCACCTCCATCACGGTGGCCTTCGCCGAGCAGATACATGCAGCTCAGGGGCCCGAAACCCATCTCGGGATCGCATTCAGTCCGATTAACGCAGACTCCTATTTCGGATGCATGGCTAAGAGCGCCCGAAAACTGTCCAGTTCCTCCGCTTAGGGGTTTGACACACTGTGGCGGCGAGTGTGTGCGAGTGTGTGCGGCCCACGGCTGCGTTAGTATGTATACAGGGTACAAAGACACTAACCTCAAAATGCTGATTGCGGCAGGCAATGGCCGACTCGTCGAGGCACGGAGCGAGGGGCTGGCGGAAGCAGCGGCGGAAAACTGCAATTGCAGCGGCCCGCGAACACAGGCGCAGTTTGCAGCGCACACAGACGCACGTGCTCACACAGACACCCCCGAAACGAGCCGAAATTCGCGTGGACATGCACTTCTACCAGTGCAGCCCCGGCGTGGCAGATACACACAGATACGCAGATGCAGATGCAGTTGCAGTTGCAATGTTGCAAAAAGCGAACTGCGAACGATCGCGAAATTGCTTCCGAAGGGCCTGTGATCTTCTCATCAGGCGCTTCTTCATCACCCCGCACTTCCGCTTGCGCCCTGGCCACTCCTCCTGCTGCCTCCTGTTCCCCCTCCTGCTGGGCGAAGTTGCGTATACGCAGCGTTGTGCCGCACTCAGGTAGACTACGCGTTGTTTGCTCAACACTTTGCCGCCTGGCGATTGTTTCCGGTGCACTTTTGCGTTTTATTTCGGTTTGTGTCGCTTGCCGACTACATTTTAGTTATTTTTGATGGCTGCCTCACAAGTTCTCGACGGGAGCGCTCTCCGCACATGTACGTACGCTGTGTACAGCTTTTTATTAGATGGCTGCGCGAAAAATCGAACAAAATGCCAAAAAATAACAAACCGAACGCGAAGCCAACGCGAATCTGAGTCCGAACCCAAAACGAGACTCAACGCGACTTAACTTGACTGCCTCTCAGATGCCTCGTCGTCTGAACGGTTGCTTCTCTGCCGCTCGCATCTGTGTCCGTGTCGGTGTCTTTCCTCTTTCTCTCTCTCTTCTCGTTTCTGTGCCTCTGCTGTTCTGCGCTCCGCTTGTGGGGCCCTTGCATGGGTGTGCGGGAGCGCGCCAACATTTGGCTTAGGAGCCCCCAGCCGAGAGATAGAGAGCCGTCCAACTCAGAGAGCCCCTCTAAGCTTTTTTAGCCAAAACATTCACATTCGCGAATTTTTTCAACTTTTTGCCGGCGAGGCTAGAGAGCCTGCGTGAGTGTGGGTGTGGGTGCTCCGTGCGTCTTACACAACGGCCTTAGTGTTAGTGCAGTCTTTCGGAAAGCTCGCTCTCCAGCTCGGTTGTCGATTTCTAGTATTTGGGGTACAATCTATTTCTCTAATTCTCTACGCGCTCACCGTGCAGCACCCAAAGTGGCCAGAACTAATGAAAGCAAGGGGCCAGGGAAGTACATGTTAGGACAGAAGTTACGTTTAACAGTTATAAACCAAAAACAGGAAATAGTTAAATATACATCACTCACTCTCCTTTGGACATACTGTGCGTGCTCCTGCTGTGGAGCAGAAGTGGTAAAAGAAAGAAAGAAGAACAAACGCGGTAGGCGAGTGCCCCAAGTAATGGGTATTAGCTCCTACTATCTGATACCCATTACTCGTTTCGACTCTTCAAATCTCTCTCTGTCCTCAGTATCATCAGTGGTTGCGCTACCATCCGCTGGGTGCTGATCTGCCCTGGAATTTTATTATTGTTGAAATTCAAAACAGAGTATCGGGTAGCTGGTAGTCGAGACAAGGCGTGGTCAGTGGCACCGCTACCACCCGCTAGGTGGTAGGGTAGTGCTCAAATGCCCTGGATTTTCTTTATTGGTAAAATTTAAAACACAGTAACGGGTATGTGGTAGTCGAGACACTTGACTACTGCGTTTCGTCCTATAAATTGGACACTTATTTAAGGTACGGCAATGCAGTCATCCACAAGATTCAGGTTCGGGTTTTGGACAAAGCAACGAATTCCTGATATTAATCAATTGATGGCATGTGATCAAAGAATCGGTTGCAAGAAGTGAAAAGTAATCCCAACCATTTCCTTTTAGTTACAGAGTCTTATTCAATTAAGCATACGTAAAACGTAATGGCAATTACAATTTGGCACCCAAGCGTCCCACCCATGGTAGCGACCCCGAAGATTCGAATTGCGGGCTTTTATCGGGTCAGAAATTTAGCAATTGTTCATTTGATTTCGCTGCTTTCCGGGTTGGAAGTGGGTTTTCAGCGACTGCGTGCGACAGGTGCGGCATAGGAAGGAGAATGGGGCGGCAGCTTGTGCAAATATAAAGTAAATTGTTGTATGATGTGTATGCATTATTGTATAAATAAACAGCGTTCTTTTTATTTTCTCTATAAACAACAGAAACAAATCGAGCAGATATACTAGCACCCCCCACGATACATATGTACACCGTATGTATACGCTGCTGACATCGTGTCTTTTGTGCCGTTTTTGCAAGCTGTTTACTTTGGATTGGTTTTCGCTTTATTTTAAGGTTTCTGCATTGCTGCAGAAATGGAAAAACACGAAAAATTACAAGCTATTTTTTACACTTCTCCCAAAAAATAAGTAAAATGCCATTTCGAAAGAGAGCAAGAACAAGCTCAATGAGACAACCAAGCTGGCATCTTCCCTTGAGATGTCCAAGAATACACGACATTTGGTGCTTTCAGTAATACTTTTCCATCTCTCACATGCCTCTTCCTTGCGCTCTCTATCTCTATTTGTGCATCTGGTGTGCACTTTGTTGTTTAAATTTAGCATTTTTTACTGTATTGTTGCCAAGATTCCTGCTACTTTTGCTCTTCTCGTGATTCCTGTGAGTTGTTTACCAATGCATTCAGCTGTTTTGCTGTGCGAACTGTGGCTCTATGTTTGTACCCTTGTTGGTGTCTCTGCGCCGAGTCTTTTGGTTCAGTAACCTATCGATTTTATTTTGTTTACCTTTCCGACTTGATAAAATTGAGAAGAGAGCGCTGGGGACTAGGAATCATATGCAGCTATATACTGAGACTAGAAGAACGTTTTTCCCCAGGCGCAAAACTGCTCCATTGGATGGATTAAAGTTTTGACAATTCGATTCGCTTGTTTTTTATGAATTCGATTCAAAGCACAAACAACTTACAAACTTCCCGATAGGGAAATTGGCAGGCAACAAGGTCTGAACAGTAGTTGATTTCACGAGCGGACTTCCCTTCGTCGCGGGCCATCTAGGCACACACATATGCACCTTTGGAGCCCTTGTCGGCCAATCCAAAGCACCGTGTCAAACGAGTCTAATGCAATTACCTTAAATGAGTGCAAAAATGCAATTTAGCGAAATATGTTTAAATCTCGGGAAACAGCGAATGGCCAACAGCTTAGGTGCCGCCAGTACTTAAGAGGAGAGCCGAGCCGAGCCAACCGCCCCAGTACAGTGGCAGGTGGAGCCCTGCGTAAGTCCACCTCCCGGCGTGTGGTGCTGGTCGGTCCGCTGATCAGTCCATGCGTAAAGTGTGAAAATCCGCACGCACCAACAAAAGCCCCCAACGCACAAGACAGGGGCCAGCGTGGCCAGTTCTGCTCTGCTCCACCTCTTCAACAGTATTCCCCATGGGTCTTTCCGTTTAGGAGCATTTTTGTAAGTAATAGGATTAGTTCGGACCGAGGGTCGCGCACCTTTTCACCCACCCTAGGCATGCAGTTTCACCGCAAATAATAATAACACTGACTTAGGTTTCAGATGTTTTCCGATACTTTTTACTTTTTCCTGGTGGAGGTTTCCCTCCTCCGTGGGTTGCAGAACAAAATATGTTGGATGTGCCGCAAAACAAAGAAGTTTTGATACAAAGCTTTAGTAAATTATAAGAAAAAAACGTTCAAAGTTAATCATTTTTACCCATTTATGGGCCTTTTGATTTGACATTGGCTGTGAACAGTTTTCCGCCATCCTTCTTTCACTGCCACTTCTGCGCCAGAAGCGGAAACACTTTCAAATGTTGTGCCAAAAATTGCATGGGGTACAAAATAAGTTTTGACATAGTTTTTTCCGCTGTAGTGGCTGGATGAACCAAAATTGGGACAACAGGGCGTATGCGCATTTCAACGTCTGGCAACTTTCGAGGGTCTTCGGGGAGTGTGTTAAATTCAAATTGAAATTGGAGCCGCTTTCCAGGTTGCCATCTAAGGACGGTAAGGGCTGGCCTGGATCTCTGTGATTTGCACAGCCAGATTGGCGAAAGCTTCCTTAAAGAAAACTACTTGTATTTTATGAATTTCTCGTCTCCAGCCACTTCCGTTTAAACCTCTTCAACCATGCTTAATAAACTTTATCGTGTTTTCTGCTTTGTTTGCCTTGCCTGAAAGTGAAAACTTTGAAATACAACGTTGAACGCCTCCCTTCGCCTAATTTCCCCCGTTGAGGGAACGAGTTTATATGAGCAGAGAAGTTTCCTCAGACAGCGCCCAGACAAAAGGTAGTTAAAATGGAAAACGAAATGGAGTGGCAGTATGCGGTGAAATTCTCTGTTGATCAACACATTTGGCCAGTACTTCGGTCCGCCCACCAAAAATGTAGCCAAACTTGAGCTCCCAGCCAGAACCCTTTGCCATAACTACTGACTGTAAATCAAATGGGGCGAATTAGTGGCAGCAAAGAAGAGAAAGAGCTGCTAACAAAGTTTTGCTGCACTTAAATGCAGTGGCAGGCTTCAAATATTACAGCTGCCATGCCAACTCCCCCGGAAAGCCCTTCTAGCGGCAGTCTGCAGTCTCCTAACGACTTCTCGGGCTAGGCCTGGTTAGGGTCTGGCTGCATTGTCCTCCTATTTCCCTGCACTCGGCCCGGCACAAGGAGCACTTTTGCGAGCACTAGCGATTTCTGGTTTTGGCCGGAGCTACGTTGAAAAACCAGTGTGCGCAACAGGGATGTGAGAGTAGGATCAGAATGCACGGGAATATGCTAAATGCGAGTTTTTGTTTCGTCCTATGCGAGACACAGGACTGCATATCCCGCATACATGAATGGAACGATTTTTATTTGTGTAGCGGCCTTTGTTGCGGATAAAAGTGCTTTCCCTCTAAATAAAAATCCTGTATCGCAACTTTACTTTTATCACCTACCCAGTCGAACCGGAGCTTGTCTGGTGAGCCGGTTCATATGGAACTCTATGTGGAACTGTATCTGGACTTATTATTCTTTGAGGATGCATCGCCAAGCCCTCCTCAGTGGCACCCGAGCTGATATCAATTTATGAACGGGCATATTTATTCGTATGCTCCCAGCCATTACAACCATCCGAATTCCGCCACTAACTTCGCACATCCCCAACCCCTGTCCGATTTTTACACGGCAACTAACGAGAACATCGCCACTTGGAGAATGACAGCCCCTATCCCACACTCAGATATCCCACCCTCCTGCCCGCCAACTTGCCACCCCAAGCCCGTTCCCAACTCACCCGCTCAGAGGAAGACGACCGAGCGAATGTTACGCATACGCCCCGTGCTGCCTCGCGATAGGCTGTTGACATGCATTGGCCGACCCTCGACCCCTCCGTATTGTGTGCCGTTGTTTTAAATAAAATAAGACAAACAGAGTTAAGTTTTCCATCTTTTGTCGCGGCACCTGTTAGTATGCAGGTGGGCGTGGTTGGAGTCCGTCCGTGAACCCTTTCCTTTTCATAATTGCAAACGAAGAGATTCGGTATGAAGGAGGGGTTTCAGTTGGCGCCCATTCCATTTTGCCCCCAGCCTATGTCTATGTATATATATCTCACTGAACTCTGAATACTTAAAAAGTTTTTTGGCTTGCGTATCTAAAGGCTTGATACAGATACTGGCTTGGTATTTTACAAATCGGCTTGATTTATTCAAAAATGCATGGACTCATAGAGAAAAACATTTTTTTTAATTTTAAGAAATCATATTCAGGGGGCCTGCCTTGAAAGGCAAAATCAGGCTGTCAAAAAGCTAGCAGATGCATAGGGCCTTCTGCACATATGACCTCCACACTTCCGGGATAGTTGCCCGAATAGGTGCATGTGCATATTCATCTTGTGACTCTGAGTCCCCACTCAGCCACCCATCCAAGGCTCCCTCTCTCCGCTCACGCGAGTCCCTTCACTTGCCATCCCTCCGAAGCCGCGCTCATGATTGCCGTTCTAGCTGCTGACTTTCACTTGCGTTGCAGCTGAAGAGGATTCGCACGGATGTGTCAAGCGGAATGTTGGGTTTGCATATTTATGAATAGCGCTCTTGAACAAGTCGAGGGGATAATTAGAGCAGGCTGGTAAGGGGATTAAACGGAACTAGATCCGAGGCATCCGAACAGATTAAGACAAGGTTTGAGCCACCTTGCTTGGGGGGCGGGGGAAACCTTCGGCAGCGCAAAAGAACACCAGCTTACAATTAATTCTGATGTTATAGGCAAAACGAAATACGAAAATAGTGCCCGTCCCCCGCTGATGGCATGTCACGTTTGCTCCAGACTCTAAAAAGTACATTCAATGACTTGGCAAAAAAGGCGCAGAGACAGAAAAATATACGCAGCAGCTGCAATAAAATTAGTGAAACGGCATGAAAAAGAATGCAACCGAAAAATGCAATTTGCGCGCGGTTCAGCGGATTCTGTGGGTGGTGGGGCGGCCATTGGGGGCCTCTGCGGCTTCCACTGTTGCCAACTGCAAGCCCAGCACCAGGTTCAAAAAGAGAATGCGGGGCCCGCGAGTGTAAATTAAACTTGTCATTAATGACATGGCCCACACGTACGGATGCAGATGCACATCCAGGTTCCCAGAGATAGAGAGCGAGCCCATAATGGCGCTCTTTGGGCGACGCACCGCCACCCCAACACATTAAAAGTGCAGCTACTTGCTGGGGGTCGCGAAAGGGGGTTGGCAGACAGCGGCCGTCCCTGTCGCACGTCCTCGGGTGGCAGGACACTCGGCAACTGACCGCTCGGGCGGGCAACCCCTTCTGGGCCCCACCCTCCCCCTTGCACACACTGCCCACGCCTCTGCCGCTGCCTCTGTCTCTGCCGCGGTCGCTGCGAGCTCTGCTTGCCTGCCGTTTTCCGTCGAAAATGTGTGGAGTCAACTGTACCTCGGCGGCCACATACACACTCTCCGAGCATTTTATATACGAATTTTATTTCAATTCATTTAAAATATGTGTAATGGCTGAATTTTTTCTGCTCCTGATGCTGCTGCGGGCGCTCATCCTTTCGACTTTTGTATTTCGATTGCCGATGGCCACCCACCACCAGCACCCAACCACCCCACCAGCTCGTAATGGACAGCGAGGATGCTGCGGATTGGAGTTGGTTTCGCGGTCCTTGGATGTCCGGCGCGCAATTTTTTCAATAATTAATTTTTTGCGCGTAAGTGAAATTTGCATGTAGATGAGCACCCGAGCATGAGTGTGTGCACACTGTACATAGGCCTTATGTATGTACTTTGTATGTACTTTGTACATAATGTGTGCATGTGGGGACACCTACACATTCGCGCATGTAGATCCCCGTGGGGCTGTTGTATACGTCTCGTGTTCATATGGACGTTCTCATGGTTCACGTTTGTGTATCGCCTCTTGGCTTCGAATATTATAAAAATTATCTTCGTTTCTGATTCCTACTTATGTTTTCAGAGTTGCGCTTCAGTCCCTCGTCCACAAATGTTTGCGCAGTCCAAAATTTATTAGAGACTCCCCCTTGGGCGCGCTAAAACGTCTTCGTAAATCATTTCTAAAGTTAGATACTTTGTAGATATTACGCTGATACAAAATGTAGTAAAAACAGGAAAGTGCGTCGACTTAAAAAAAAACTTTACTGCGCTACCAACCTCAAAACGAAGAAGAGCGCTGTTACCTACATAAAAAAATAAATGTGGTTTTTATACCCTTGCAGACGGCATTATGATTTCAGTCAGAAGTTTGCAGCGCAGTGAAGGAGACGTTTCCGACCCCATATCCTCTTGATCAGCATCACTAGACGAATAGAGCTAGCCATGTCCGTCCGTCTGTCCGTCTGTCCGTGCGATTCTAGGCAAACTAGTCTCCCAGTTTTTGAACTATCGGGCTGAAACTTTACCAAAAGTCTTCTTTCTCTTGCGTGTAGTTTATAAGTCGGAAGCTGCAGTATACTACAACTTAAAATGTACTATCTTTGGTGGTTTCAAACATATAACCTCCTAAGCTTGGAAATAACATTTTTTAAACAGTTCTGAATTTCGAATTTAATTTTATAAAAATCCGTCGACTATATAGTTGTCATAGCAAAGAAACAATTTAAAGCTTCGGTGTTTTTTGACATATAACTTTTGTATATTGCAAATAACATTTTTTATATTTTTAAGAGTTTTGAATTAAATTTAATAAAAATCTAACGACTCTAACTTATAGTTGTCAAAGAAATGGTCTAAGTAATGTTGAAAAAAAAATTTTAATGACACTGAAGCTAGCAACAAACCTTAAAAATTTGATACTAAGTGTTTTTTGTTATTATGTGTATTGTTTTGTTTTCCGAAACTACAAGTTAAAAAAGTTCGTTTACACTCTAGATTACTATAGATTACTCTAGATTTGCTATAATGTGCTACACAAAAACACCTCTTAACGAGGTAATATACAAACAAAAGTCCTGATATCAACTTTTGTGACAAAAGTGTATTATACGATATACTAAATAAAAAACCTTCCTACATTTTTTACATTCGGTACGCTTCATTAAAATCAAACAACCAAGCAATGGCATATTGAATTGCAGCATAGATTAATAATATCGACCCCGTTGTTTTTATGTGTCATATGTCAAAAGTGGAAAAATCTTAACGGCTGTACACCTTAAAATACCTTTCTAAGCCTGTAGCTTCCGTAGTTTAGTAGTTATCGGTATACAAAAATGAGCTATTTATAATTGTTTTTTCGCCAAACAAACTCATCAACATCAACATCGTCTAGAATTTTCAGGACTCTACAGTAACGTTTTGGGACAAACTGACAATCAAAATAAAATTTTCATTTTAAGAAGTCCGCGTATTGCGTCAAAATCTGCCAAGCGTGCTACCCCTGTTCCGAAGGTCCGTTTTTTTTGCTTCTCCACTTCAAAATGGTAAAACGTTAATTTTCACAAAATAACCAAGAAATATTAAAATTAAAAAAAAATTATTTTTGTAAAAAATAAATTTAATTTTTTAAAGTCTTTATTTTTTTTTCCGTGTTCTTCACCAGCTATAGAGTTTAAAACCATTTGAAATTAGGTTTGTTTCATTAAAAAAAAGGTGTCCGGACAAATGTTTTTGGGAATATCGATTTCAAAACAGAAAAGGCCGCTGTTAGGTAGGTGGCGCAACAGATTACATTTTCAAAACTCTCACTCTCAATCCAATTGATTTTTTTGATTCTTCTAGTTTTTGCAATACCTTTCGATTAATGTATCAATCGAAACAATCGGGCTTTAATTTCTTCGTGTTTATATAGCAGTCGGTTTCGCACACACTCCTGGTGCGCTTCGTCACTACGTGGACTGCCGTTCACATTGATAACGAGAGCAGAAATTAAGAACACTTATGCTAGAATTCCAGAATTTGTCTTCTTAAAACCGAAAATACGTATACCAAAACTGCGACAAATTGTTTTTAAGCAAAAGAAAACGAAACAGTTATTGGCGCCACCTAGTGTAGGTTTCTTCATTTGCTTATAACTTTTAAAGGGATGTTAGATATTGATAGTCAAAATAAAGCTGTTTTTATCTCATCTTATCTTTTAAGCTTTTATAGTTTTCAAGGTGTTAGCGTTCATGGGAAGGATGGACGGACAGACAGACGGTCATGGCTTGGTCGACTCGGCTAGTGCTCCTGATCAAGAATATGTATACTTTACAGCGACGGAAACGCTTTCTTCTACCTGTTACATACTTTCCGACGAATCTAGTATACCCTTTTACTCTACGAGTAACGGGTATAAAAAGTGTTCTCAGCTTATTCTTGATTTCAGTAAAAGCGCGCTCGATACTTCAAATATCATGTACCCAAAAAAAATGCTGTCTCTTAACACGACCAGTTTTTACCGGGCGACATAATACCTAGGAGTAAGATACTAAATGTAAGGAACCCCACTTACCAATTTGACTTGAAAAGACGACTTCCTTTAAATGATTTCTTTTGATAAGATGCTTGTGGGTTTAGGGATAATCTTGAGTATGCCAGAAAAACGATGTCTTCTTTTGTCTCCTTTTTATTTTAGGAATCCTCAAAAACTCGTATTATCGTAATTAGTAATATGTTTTAATTTTAAGCCTAGAACGTTCCTCTTATCCGAATGGAATTTTATTTACTTTTTATCTTTTCTCACTACAAATGTTGGTTAATTTTTTGTAAGTACGAAATTCTTTCGAAAACGGATTTTACTTGCTTTAGATCATATTCAGCTTTTGCCACGATATGAACAATTTTAAATAATTTGTATATGGATATATATTGATATAGTGATGTTCTTCGCGACTCGACGTATTCATCGGCTCACCGTGATATTCTAGCACTGTCACGACCACACACTCATACGCAAATGTACACTTGTGATCGCGATGCTTGGCACAGAACTGCTTTTGCAGCTTGCTGCTCTTCACTTGCGAAATAGTTTCTTGCCGCTTCCTTTTAATTCAATTGCTCCACCTCCCGAAGTTTATAAAGAGTTTCTCAGCTTGATTCGTTCAAGACTTTTTCAGAACATTTTCTCGACCGCTTTTTTGACGAACGCAAAATTTAAAGACTAAGGCGAATGTTTAAACTTCAACTCAGGAGTTCAATTTTATAAACGACAAATACTTGTGGTTTTTTCATTATTTCCGTTTGACTTTTTAGTTATGCTTTTTTCCCGTTAAAAACACAGAAAATAAATTTAACAAATTTGGCTATTTCCGTTTTTGTGTTCCTTTTTGTTTGATTGGCTTTCGGTTTTGAATTTCAGATTTCTCTTCTGCTGTTGCATTTTTGTAGCTGTTTCGTTGCTCTATTTTCTATTTTCTATTAGTTATCCTGTTTTCCTGTTTTCCTATTATCGGTTTCGGTTATCGGTTGTATCTTTTCAATTCTGCTATTGGGTTGGGCTTGGGGAGAGTTGTAAGGCTATTTCAGGTTGTGGTTCTGGATTCTGTTTCGATTGGTTTTGGGTTGTTCGGTTGCTTTGTTCCGCTGCTGTTTCTTGTTGTTTGTTGGTTGTTTCGTGAGGCTATTTTCGTTTGTTGCTTGGCTTGCTTTGCTGGGTTTGTTGGCTGTTTCCTTTTGGTTGTGTTGTTCGTAGTTGTTGCGCTTTGATTTATTTCTCGATTTAGTTTGTTAGTTCGGCTCTTTATTATGGTTACAGTTCTCCTATATTATTATTTTTCCTCGTGTTAGGTTTGTTAAGTTATTTTCTTGGTTTTGCAGTTGTTATCGGTTGGTTGTTTGTTGTTGTTTGTTGCAGTGGTTGTAATTGTTGCTGTTATTGCTGTAGTTGTTGTTGCGGTGTTTGTAGTTGTTGTATTCCAAATTTTGTTGTGAATTTTGTTTGTTAAATTTTGAGAAACTAACTAAAAATCACTTTTGTTTTTTCATACAACTGAAATGTAACTTTTATTTGCTTTACTGCTTTCTTTAGTTGTTGTAGTTGATGTTATAGAGTTGTTGTCGTAGAATTGGTTGCATGAAATTATATTCAAATTATTAAGCTATTGATAAGAAGGCTTGAAATAAAAAGTTACTGATGGCAAATGAGTTATTATCGTTGTCGCTTTTTATATTATTACATTTGTATTATAATATGAACTTCGTTCCCTTTCTTCTGTATTATACTGACGGTATTATAGTGATTGTTATTATTTGTTAAAACAAAACAATATTTCAGTAAGTATCAACAACGTTTTAACGTAATGTTTAAAAATGTTCCAAACAGTCAAAAAGCACCTGCAAAGAAAAGACATCCGATTAGTGACTTTGTGAGCAAGGTCGACGAACAGTTTTCGGCACTCTTGAACAGTTTCCGAAAACTGCCAGCGACCCACAAATGTACATTGCACGCATGAACAAAATGCAGTCAGTTTTATTTAAGTGCGGCCAAAGAAACTTAGTTCATCGTGTCTCCGGGGTCTTGGTCTGGGCTTCCCCCCTCGACCTATCGCGCTTCCTGTTGCCTGACTGGAGTCAACACATGGCACAGATCCCCACACACCGAGAAACAACCGCAGACACATTACACCCACAATCCACCCACCACCCACTTCCGTCATTCTTCTATTCCTCTATTCCTAACCCTAGACACCAGTGTTTTGTATACGATTCGGCACGCATTGTCTAAACACCGGAGAGGACTCGAAGAGAGCCGCGCGGAGAGAACCGGAGAGGGGGCGCAAGGACAAAGCCGGAAAGCGGGAAAGCGGGAAATTGTGGGAAAGCGAGCAACAAAATTTTCAAGTTCAAAGCGCCGCCAGTTGATGGTTTCGCCAGCCCCCAAAAGGGTGGGCGGTTTTTCTGTTCCCACGAGGGGAGGAAAACAAAGCCAGCCCCATCCAAGGTAGGCAGAACGGCGATACTATCTAATGCAGACAACTGGAGTCGAAAAGTTGGGCTACGGCGACTGCACTTCGTGCGGGGCAGACTCTTGGATAGCGATACAACCCACACAAATGCGCGGAGCCACAGATACCCGGCTTGCCCATAGCTTTTTGCCGTGGCACAACGGGTAAGTGAATCAGCCGCCGGCACCGCCGTTTCCATTCGGCACACACCAAAACAAAAGGTTCCGAACAGTTGAACAGAAATTGTTGAACCGCATCGGGGAGAGTCGATATCCGCAGATGCGGCAGATAGCCCGCTCTGCTTTCGGGCTGGGCGAGCCGTGTCTCCACAGAAGGGTGTTGCAGTAGACTGTGGCCAGACTGCAACCAACTTTCCAGGTGTTTCCCTAGAAGTCGTAGGATCTGCCAAGCACCCGACCTGACGGAGATCATTTTCGATCTTCACTGGCAGCAAGTTCAATAAGTTTCACTTCACATGAAAGTGCTACGCAGTAGCGTTCCGAAAAGAGAAGAGGCAGCAGAAACTCGCCGCCTTCTTAAGTGCCAAAAATAACGTACAGTCAAGCTTCGGGGACTCGACCCTAATTGTCAGGAATAAGTTCGCTCTATGGGGCCTCAAGGTATTTTCCGTTCTAACACTGTTCACTTTTGGAGTCGTCGCGTAGGGAGGGTTCAAGCGAAAGCCCTTTGCAGACGCCGAATCAAGTCCAAATTCCGGATCGAAGAATATGAAAAGCTGAGGCCTAGACCCAGAGCCCAAGAGATTGGGCGCTGGCCTGCGAGCCAGAACAGAAACACGGGAACTGCAATTTCTTTGGGCGCGCAAAAATGATGGAAATTTGCGCGAACACTCCAAGAGCCAGCGAGCTCCGCGAAACGCACCGAAAACGGCCAAAAAGATGAATATGTGCAAAAATCTTTTGCATACGTTCAAGAACCCCATGAACGCGGCGACGGCCCAGCCGAAGCCGCAGTCGCTGCCAGCGCCGACGTCGGCAGCATCAGGAGCCTCGAGAGCTGGGAGAGCCAAAAAGAAACTGAGTAAAAATTCTTCAGGGGGCGGGGAGGGGCCGCGGAAAGTGGGGGTTGGAGCACAAAGCTTTTTCCGGACACTCGCGCTCAGACAACAACAACGCAGCGAAAATCGAACCAAGCGAACCCAAAGCGACAACGAGAACGAGAACTTTGGCAAGCCCTCGCCACCCCCACGCCCCCACGCCGCCCCTGCCCCAGCAGCCCCCGGAGAGTCGCGCCACACTGCCAGAGAGGCAAGTGCCGCGAGAGAGTTACTCAAGACCAGTGCTGCGTCCGCCTGTGTGTGTGTCGGACAGAGAGCGATGGTGAGCAGAGGAAGACAGAGAACGGGACAAGCAACAAAAATCGTCGGCAAAAAGTTCGCAAAAGGCAACTTGGCGGTGGAGGTGTGTGCGGATGGGGATGTGCTGTATCTACTCTGTGCACACAGGCACTCGCCCGTGTGCATCTTGCCCGCGTGTGTGTACGTGTCGCGCGACTCGCATATGCGAGGCTCACATGAACCGCAGTCGACGCACGCGTCTCTGCGACTGCGGCCTTGCGTCGCGTGCCTCTGCAGAGGTTTTGTTGCCCTTTTCGGCTGCCCCTTCGGAGTTTTGGGGTGGCGGGGGCCGCGTCTGGCCCGCAGGGGTTCCCTTCCCCAGCGCAGCTCCCCCTCCCTCGGCCCGCCGGGTGGCGTTGTGGGTTCTTTTGGCGGCAGCGCGCGAAAGTGTTACGATTTGGAAACTGGCCGAGCTTAGAAGTGGGTAAATCAGTCGCACTCACAGGTCGCGAGCAGAGTCAGGGCTTTGACGCGCCAAATTTAAGACCCGAATTCAATCCTTGGCACCACACGTTCCTCGAAACCCTGAACCTCTGTAGCTCATACCATTTTTTGTCAACAAAAAAACAATATATTCTTATTTTTACACCTAATGATTTTGTAATTGTGGCCACAAGAGGCATTGTCGACACTACCACTATCGAGCGGGCAGTTGAGGGAAGTCTTAACCCCTCCTTTTCCCCCCACGGTCACGAAAAGTGTTAGTTCACTGACCTGAATTTAAATAATATTATTCTAAACAACGCTGTACGTGGTCTTAAACATTTGCCAGCCATACATATGTAATAAAGGACTAACTAAAGAAAGTTTTAGTTTGGTTTAGTCTTTTTTCCTCATGTTAAGGTCAGTGGACTTAAATTAAGGAAACTTTCTTTCCGTGTGCGCGACAAACATTTTGCTAAACATATGAAAGTTGTTCGGAAAACCGTCTTAAAAAGTTATATGCATAAAAACAGCAAGAAAAAACGATATGGTCGATTTCCTGATTTGGCGATTTGTGGGCGTTAAAGATGGCACTGGGCTGAAGTAAATATCGGCTTCAGAGGACTATTATAACCTATATTAAGCATTGTAGCTCTTTAGCTTTCAAAATGTTGTCTCTTTAATGATGGCCCGACTTAACAAATTGTTGGTTCGTTTGATGGGATTTTATAAGTATACCCTTGCAGAGGGTATTATGATTTAAATCAGAAGTTTGCAACGCAGTGGACAAGACGTTTTCAACTCAATAAAGTACATATAGTATAGTATCTCGCCATGTCCGTCCTCGCCACTTTCCTAAAAGTCTTCTTTCTTTTCCAGGTAGTGTAAAAGGCGAAACCAGCCGGATCGGACAACTATATCTTAGAGCTCCCATAGGAATAATTGAGGAAAAAAATGTGGTGTTTTTTAACATAACCTCCTACGATTGGAAAAACCATTTCTTAATTATTTTTGATTTTTGGATTTAATTGTATCAAAATATATAGCTGCTGTATAACCGATCGAAAAAATTGCGGGAAATACAATTGTATTGGGAATACAATTTTTTGTACTTTTAAGAAATTTGAATTAAATTTAATAAAAATCGAACAACTCAAAGATAGTTTTTTTTCAATAACATTAAACAATTACTAGCAACAATCCTTAAAAACTGAACATAATATTACTACCTTTGACTATTTCTTATAACTGCAGGGTATAAAATTTCGGCCTGCCGAAATCAACTTTCTTTTTTGTTTTAATTGTTTGCGCTAGACACATTGTTTTTGGCGTTTGTGGGGAGATCCAGAACCTAAAGAATCAGAATCTAGTCCATAAGTTCTAGCTTAGGTAGTTAAAAACAGTGTTGGAAAATATATTCCTTAAGTCAAATGTCATCATTTTTCGTCAAAAAAGTTTGTTTTTGCAACTTTTGTATCTTGATAGTGCGATCTTTACATTGAATGAGGTGTTTAATATTAAAAGTTATTATTTTGACCACTAAAAAAAATTCCTAAAATTACCATTTGGCTTGGCAATTGGAAAACAGAGCTCACGGCTGAGATCCATAAACTATAAGGGTAGTCGAAAATAAATGTTTAATTTTTGAAAAGTCTTAGAATGCAAACTTTTTTTGATGATTCATCACCTTTGTTAGGATTTCGTAAAGATTTCTCAGTATGCGGCTTTGTGTACAAAGAATTCGCCCCCTCGCATGGCTCTTGGGCATGTTTTCCTTTTGAAAATACCTCATATTAAATTTGGTGGTCAATTAATATGGGATAGTTTTACAGCTATTTCTGCATTACTTCACTATTACTTCATATGAACCTTTCCTAAACAATCCTTGCAGTGATACGACCTTGTGAAGTGGTTCTGTAAGTCAGAGATTTGCTGGAGTTGAGAAGACCGTCCGTATTTACCACGTAGTGCTCTATGATTCAATGGAAACACAAGCCAAATTCTATATATACACTTATCTCCATCGGCTGCGTTGGCTTAATCAGTTGCGATGTTATTGAGCCTGGGCAACGGGGGGCTACGTCCTACCCGGTACTATCAGTAGAAAAACAAAAGTGCTCGGTTATAAATATTTATAAAAACAAAATGATAAAGCCAATTGATCGCAACAAAGCAACAAACGTCACCGAGCAAACGATTGCAGAGCTGACCGAATAATTCGAGAGGGCGGGGTCTGAATGTCGTTTAAACGGATCACAGGTGTCTTCAGGCTTCAGGCTTTCTTTGGCGCCTAACTTTCGTAGTCATCCCCTGTCCGCGATCCCCTCCGATCAGCCATATTCCTGTTACTATCATCAACCAGTTCGATTATGTTCTGTTGGTGCTTCATAATGCCTTGGACCTTAAGAGCGGTGTGCTGAAGATTTGGGCTGTGGGGTTGTCTGAGGTCTGTCAAGCTGCCGACTTCGGTCAAACCGGGAGACTTTCTTCCCCGGCAGACGAGGAAGCTGGGCTTGCCGCAAAGGCTTAGGTCGGCCACGTGGGGATCCGTCCCGCCCACCGATGCCGTCCTCGGCACTTGGGCTTTCTGCTGACAACCCCCGTGCGAGGGGCCGAAAATTCCAGACTTCGATTTACTCATTGTGTTGTGTACTACACTCGATTTTCAAGGCAACTGAATCGGCAAGCAGTGCGTCAAAAACACACGCGCTTGACAACTCGGGGTGCTAGAAAGTTGAATTTTCCAAGCAAACACAAAACACCGCTCGACCAGTCCCGCCATGCGAGCCTCTTTTCTGATCAGCCGGAGACAGCCGTGGATGGGCCAGCTGCTTCTCATGGCCAGGAACAAGGCCCTCACCCTCCTCCTGAAGCTCTACAGGCGCACTCCGATCTTCAGGCCCCGCCACCTGCCGGGAAGGAATCGGACCCAGAACGCCGAGGGTTCGGTCAATGTCTGCCTTCCGGGTCGCCTATCGGCCAAGAACTCTGTCTTCGGCGGGCTTGTGCGACTGGATCTGTTGGAGGAGAACACCCTCGAGCCGGACAGCGACGTGGAGCTCGTGGCGGATGAGGACGTTTTTCTTGACCTGCAGGGCCTGCGGCGGCAGGGCAACTTTGAGATGGCTGTGATGGCTGGTGGACAGCTGGAAGTGGACTCCGAAGAAGACGGGGAATGCGACGACTACGACTGCGACGGATACGTGCGGTTCGTGGCGTACGAGGAGTGCGAGGGGGAGGATGATCGGTTGCGGGATAGGATTGCGGGAGGCCTGGGGCAGGTGAAGGCTGCCGGAGCTGGAGCCGCCGTCGCCACTTCGAAGGGCCTTCAGCCGGGTTCCGGCTCCCGACGGGCTCCCCCGTCTAAGCAGGTCCGCGCCTGAAGCGCGGCAACGTCGCAGAGCCAACAATAGACACTCTCGTTTGGCGCCAATACGAACGACAACAATGTAAGACACTGGAGCACTCAGCCGAGAGGCGCGCCAAGTGCAGAGAGAACCGAGTCCGGACCTGAATCGGGGAGGGCGGGCAGGGGCGGTCGGAGAGTGTGCACAACACATTTGCCGGCTGCTTAGTTTGTTTGCCGGTGCAAAAGGCGATTGCGGGCGAGCGCCAAAAGCTCCACTCTCCCTCCCGCTTGGATTCACATTCGCATTTGGATTCCCATTCCCGTTCCCATTCCCACTCCACCTCCGACCTCGACCTCCGCCCCTGGCACTTCGGTACCTCAGCAGCGGCACCATCGCCGAGTCACACACGGCGTATACACAATCCAAATAAAGCCACCTGCAAGTAGTTGTTGCTCCGGCAACTGGCGCATGTTTTTAGCCGCTCAGCGCAGGGGGCGGCTCGCCGGGCCTGCCAAATCGTTGCGATTGTGTTGGCCTGCCACGGAGCCGCAGGTACGGTGAGGGCGGCGGCGAGAGCCCTCTGTTTCTGAGGCAGTGTCGCTGACAAGGCGCCCCTTTGCCCCCTCCGCTCCGAAGCAGCCTAATCTTATCGCTGGCGAGGAGCGCACTCCACGGAACACCCTGCTGCCGGTGCGAACTCCGTTCGTCTTTTTGCCAAAGTAGTTAGCTCGGATATTAGGTCACTCGGAAAGCCGGTTTCTGCTGTATTCGGCTGTTCTTCTTGTCGGCGCTGCATATGTGGGTGAGTTTCGCGCGTGTGTGCGCTGGCAAGCCGGTTTGGCCTGCTGCTTTTTGCGACTTTGTCGACGTCGACTTTGGCTATGTAAATTCCAGCGGGCCGCTCGCTGCGGAGCATGTGCTCCAGAGCCCACAGAAAGAGCAACAGAGAATTAGAACGCAAAAGGTGAATTTGACAGGCAGAGCTGACTTTGGGGTTTCCCTCGTGGCCTTCGTCCAAGTTAGCCCCGGCAAAGACTTGTGTTCGGTGGTAATCACACCTCCAACGGTGCGTCAAAATCACTCCCAGCAATACTACAGTTCTCTCTGCTAAATTCCCCACCAAATCAGAAACACCTTCCTAGTGACATAAAACCTTAATTGGCGAAAGGGTATCTTGGGCCATTAAAACGCCTATTGTACGCGTATTGGGGAAGAAGAAGGTAGCAGGTAGAAAGAAGGACCCCTAGGCGAGTCGATTATCTATCTCCGTATGAAGCCTGTGTTCTCGGATGCCAAAGAGGCAGAGCATTTAAATTTCAGATTTAGATATCTTTGCTTTCCATTTAGTGCAGGTCACAATCGCTTACAACGGTAAGGTCTGTCTAGCGATCACATTTCGAAAGATCTTGAGATTTTTATTCGAATATTATCCACCCAATCCACCCATCCAGGGACCATCAAGGACCATTCATTAAAATGTTATGGACCATTCACCGCTTGGTGGCGCCAATTCGGTAATTTAAGTCTGGAGCTCTGGCGACCACATTTGGCATGAGAGTGTACGCGTTCCGACCCTAAGCAGTATGTGTGTATATTCTTGATCAGGATCACTAGCCGAGTCGGCGTAGCCGTGTCTGTGGACCCAGAGACCTCTGGGACTGCAAAAGGTAGAATGTTGGAATGAAGCATGCGGATTCTTGGGCTTCCTGCGCAGCGCAAGTTTGTGCCATGCAGGGTGCCACGTCGCCTTCTTATTATCACCACCCATCTACATTCCAAAAACTATTTAAATCGGAACGATATAGTCGATGGTCTCGACTTTAAAACACCGCGTATCTGCCTAAGCCAAAAGAAGTGCGAGGGAGATAGAGATTTGCGTAGCGACTGATCCCGAAATTAAACACCGCGCAAACGCGCCACCTACGGTCGTTTGCTTTGTTAGCTCTAAGTCGGATGTTAGCGCTACAAGCGTTAGAGTCGACTAGGTCCCAGATCCCCTAGAATGTGTGTGAACTTCTTGAAAAGAAAGCGCGACTTGGCATTATAAAGCTAAACTTTATGAAGTTAAATAAGTTGAAGAAAATATGTTGAAATATTTACAGACAGGTGGATTAATGGTTGAAATAATCGACAACATAAATCCGAATGTGTCACCTTGACTTTGAAATCCTTGCTCGTTGGCAGATACTCGCGCCAATACTAACATTATTGGACAAACATTCTTATGAAGTAAGTCTGGTAAAACATTTTTCGGCTTTTAAAGCCGACTGTTAGTAAAATATGGCAAACGAAAAATGAAAAAAGTGGTTGTTTGGTCATCGCCTGGTACATCTCCTGTGCCGGCGACTGAGCTCAAAAATTCAGACAGTGTGGCAGCACAGGTCTCTAAACATCTTTCGAAAACTTTAGGGAAATTAGATTTGGGTGGTCCCAGATCCGCCAGCGGAGAGCATCGTTAGCCGGCACGGGAATGTAGTGGAGCCCAGATGCAGACACACATTGCCGTGGTGCGTGGCCATAGAGACGGGCGATTACCATTTGTGTAATTTTCGGTGAAAGGCTCTTAATTTGGGGGAGCAAAGGAGTTGCCCAGGACCCAGAGGGCCTCTCGGGTCTCCGCCCGTTCGTGGGCCCCGGGACAAGCGCAGGGCCGCGGTACGACACCACCCACCACCACCCCATGCGGGGCTGAGCGGGCTCTCGCTCAGGATATGCAGATAACTGTAAATAACCGATTATGTGCACATGTATTTCCGCACCTATGTGCCGAGCACTCTATGTGTGCAAGTATATCACGGCACATATGTACGGGGCAGGGTTTAAGCCCGCACTCGTTGTTGTTGCTTAATTTGCAGCCTTATGTCACTTTTTGGTGCATTACACTTTTTCATTATCGCGCAGCAGCGCCCAAAAAGGAGAACAGAGAGAGAGCGGCGGGCTGCCTCTCGCTGCCTCTCGCTCTCCCCGCGTCCGCTGGCTATGGCCGTCCCGCTCTGCCGGAGTCCGAGGAAAGCGAGGGAGGAGCAGAGCTCACATCAAAGGGAAATGAGTTTTCATTTAGTCCCACACAAAGGCGGAAATGAATCGAAATAAATAAATAAATTGCACCTGTCCCAGCCCACCGAGCGCGTTGGCGCCCGCTGCTCAGCACACCCTCCCGCACCACACTCGCTCCACCTGACCCCGCCTGCCCCCTGCCCCAGGCAGTCTTCCGCATGCGCAGAGAGAGACGGCGGGGAATGCAGCGCCAGTCGGCCGTCTCGCTCTGGCGCGGCGTGCATTCACCCGGCAGCGCACCTGAGCAGCACCTTCCCGCCAGCCACCCCTTCGAGCTGCTCTCACTCTCGCGCTGCACACCTCCGCGCCGTCGCGTCCTTCGTCTGCCTCCTGTGGCAGCGGAGCGACAGGCTCCGTTTGTTTTGTCTCGCCTTATCAAAGCTCGGCGCTCTCGGCGCGCTTTCTAGTTGCCGAGACCCTCCGACCCTCGTGGCGCTCTGTGTTTTGTTTAGGTTTTTGTTGTTTTGCCGCTTGGCCGTTTACTTTGACTTTCATTCAAGACGAGTCTTCGGCGCGCCGGGCGCCGGGAGCGGGCGCCGGGAGTCGCCTTCTCGCGACACAGAAACGATGCCCGGTACGAGCCGCAGCGCGGAAATAGATCACAAAAGGGTTAACGAGACCCCGTCGAGGTCGGGAGGAGGCCAGCACGCACACACTTCTAACGGAAGTTAAAGGGGATGCTCGCTGCCAGGGATTTTGGAACAGGACGACTTAAATGCGGCTTGGCTGGGCCTGGCCCCTAGCATCCCACAGATACTATCTCTGTGGACCGTGTTCCCCTTGTATGCGAGTTGGGAGCTGCAGCTAAACACGAGACTCTGCTTTCCGAAATATTTTTGAGCCCGTATGAGCAGTCTTCACTTGAGCCACTCAGAACTGCTGTTTTAGGATCGTGTTTACGGTTCGCATACCATGGCTTAGATCTTTCGAATGGCAGTTCAGTAATCCGGCGAATCATCCGCTTAGGCCATCGCGACTGAGTCGTGCAGTCCTTATTTTGTGTCGAAAAAAGCGAACCAATTTTGTTTGTTTCGAACGCGAGAGCGGAGTTTTCTAAACTAATTTTGTTAATCAGACGCGTCGGCCGGCGCAGCTAGCTAGCGGCAGGAACAAAACCACAAACACCGCCGCAACGCCGACGCCAGCGTAATAGAGAGTAGGGAGGCGGCGGGCGGGGCCTCTCTGCGGCTTAGGGCTGCCATGGGGGTGTATTTGCATAATTTACATCAAAACACAGCAGCCCACTGGGCGGGGGCGGGCGGATGCTGGCGCCATGCCGGGCAGCAGGGTGTTCAGACACTGGGGCTGTTCACTGGAAGCGCTTAGACTTAGGCCGGACAGAGGCGCGGACACGAGCAAAGCACACTCTCACTTGGTCGGCAGTCGGGAGCCGGGAGCCGGAAGTCGGGAGCCGGGAGCCGGAAGTCGGGAGTCGGGTACTCACTCGGCCAGGGGACTTTCCCTTTTGACAGGAAACCAGGAGAATTTTCCAACACAGAATCAAGTGGCGAGCCAAAGTTGTAATGTTGTACTAAACCAGGCAAAATAAGACTTATGCGACTAAACCGAAAATTTTGAATGTGTGTTGCTGTTGACAAAGCATTTTCGAAACTGATTTTGCCCTGACACGACGCACAGCTGCGTTTGTCGCTGCCCGGCACCCAAACTGCATCCAGAAAAAACTCATTATGAGAGTCGTCCACACTCATGTCGACGCAGTCGGCGCCAAGCCGCAAAAGTGGGTCGGAGCTGGGGTTTGGGCCACGCACGTCAATAATTAGCAGCCCTATTAATGCGCACTCCGACCCTCGCACCCTGCCCACCGCCAGTGGTTGTCGATTGGGTTTCGTACGTTTCCCTCCTCTGGCATTTTAATTTATTCGATTATTTTGATGTTTGCGCATCGTCGTCAGCATAATCAGCAGCTGCAGCCGCAGCCTGCGTCGACTGCGACTTCAGGAGCAGTGCATTTTGCATCCCTCCCAGTCTACCAGCCCAGGGGCCCTACAACCCCAAGCCCTCCTCCTGCGTCTCCGCCCCTCGCTGCACTCTTTTTTAATGTTTTTAGGGGCGTTCGCACTCGGAAATACAATCTTTATTTTTACCCGCCGCCAATCATCCACAGTTTGCGCTGGCCAAAGGGATCGGACCGCGCTGATCTCAGTACTGCTCAGTGAGGGGCGAGCTTCTATAATCTAGATTTTATTTGTACTCTTTCTATTAAATTACCAGAAGGACGATTTTCGAATTCTGCAGGTATTGGCTGGTATCGTCGTACATTTCAAATAAAGATTTATTATAGCATAAAACTGTGGAACCCCGTTTTTGAGGGGTTGTCGGCGGTAAAGTTGCCTTTGCAATCGACAAATATTTAAAAATCCATTACATCTCAGTTAGAAACTTTATTTTAGCGTTAAGCCAGGCGCCACTGATATGGGCGGCTTGTGCGCAAAAAATAAACGAAACAATACCCTCCGATATTGTCTCCTCAATTTTCACATATAACCTTTTGAAAATCTTTTTCCATGTCATGGTACAAAATCATATTAATTACAAATGTTTCTATTAATCTGTAACTTATTGATATGAATTCGTATCGATGTGATATGTTATTAGTATCAAACGTAAACTAGAGGTCATTCTGACATTCGACAAAAAGTCTTTACATAAAAGTGTGATTTACTTTGTTTCGCATATAATTAGTAACTCATATTCAGTAGTATTTATTTGATGTTTGTCTAATTCTCTGTAAAGTGATTTTTGGGGGCTGGACAAATTGACGAGCTACCGGGAAATTTTTTTCGAATGTTTTTACTATTTATTTAAATAGAAATTGCTAAAATAAAAAGTTATAAACGTATTAATCTTATATAAAAGGTTATCAGTGTGTTATGAAAGAACATCAGTATGACATGAAAAATACCTGTTTTATATTAAAAAATGCCAAACTTACTTATTCTGAGATTGCGGTGTTCGGAATAACATGGCTAGGTCGACTCGGGCAGTGATCCCAATTAACAAATTATATGCTTTATGGGCTCGGAAACGCTCCTTCTGCATTTTACATATTTACTTAACTCTACGAGTTTTGGGTGTATTTTTACTTGGGTATAATAAACTCGTGGCATTGTGGCTTTGGCTTTTCCTTTTAAATACGGCCGTGACATTAGCATACCATTTAGCATTTTTAACATCAATTTTAACAATAAAATTTGAAAAAAAATAAAACAATAAATTCCACATTTCTTCTGGCGTAAAACCGAATCGACAACTCGTTAGATTTTCTAAAATTCGGGTCTAATTTTTTCTGAGTGTAGCCTATTCTATCTTCGGACTACAAACCTGTTTTTTTAACTGAACAAGTAAGTCCCTTTATAAATCACTGAAGGCATTACGTAAAACATTGGGTCCAGGGGAAACAATCTAAGAGGTTCGTGATAAAATAAAGAGAATTGCTAAGCAATTAAAACTATAGCTGTTCAATCAAGATTCATTAAAACATGACCAACAAGCGAAGACCTTCATCGAAAAATACATGTACTGCCAATGTTTCGGTACATGTAGGGGACTTGCAACTGCATCCCGCCCAATCTGTCATAAAAAAGAAATTATAATACAATTTATTATTAATTTTAACCCGTTTTTTCAGCTGCATTTGTTCAGACCCGCCGACCAACCAAAACGCGCCCCCCCCGCCTCCCAAGAGGGCGGTCCATCTGCAATCGCCCATCAGCAGCCACGCATTATTTTCGCGCTCGTATCTGCCGTGCACAACAACTTTTATATCCATTTCCAGCATTTTTTGCGATTTTATTGTCATTTTGCGTAGCTCAAACCAGATACCGCCCACCTCCTCGCCTCGCCTCCTCGATACTCGACGCACATATATGGCTGGGAAATGAGCTGCGACTGTGTTTGTGCGCGGACTATGTACTCGCGTTAAAATGGGAAATTAGTGGAAAGCTCGTCCACGGGATCCTAGCAAGAAACAAAGAATGGATCTGAATGCCCGAGACCGGCGGCAATAATTTCACACATTGCCCACAATCTGGTAGTACATAAGCCGCCAGTACTTACGTGCTGGTCTACGTGTCTACGCAATAGTTGAATGTTGCTGGACTGATTTATACGGGGTGGGGTGAATTATAATAAATTGTTGCAGTTTTGCCATCCGCAGCCACTTTATGTGCAATATATAACTCGCACCTCGCCCAATCACTGCGAGTGCAGTAATTGAGTAAATGTCCTTAATTGTATTTGCAGAGGCTCGAGGTCGCATATTAAACTCTAACACATACCACCTATGGTCAACTGCCAATAGGGATCGGATGGTTGGCTGCCACGAGCTTCGTTCATCGCACTAAATTCCGGAAAATGCTTACTATCGTTAATTGAAAAGGGAGTCTGAAAGATCGTGGGTGATCTGTTGTCAACTGGAAATATATGACAAACATTAACAAAAATAGATTTCAATGATTCATGTTCAATAACCCCTAAAATGAGGTTCCCTACTAGCTGGTTGGGTGGAAGGAATTCGTAGTGCACCTTAAAGCCCTGGGAAAAAACATTTCAAAAACACCTTATTTTTTCAGCAGAATTCACTTGAATACACATGTGTATAAGAACTGTAATGGCTGATATCCCAGGTGCAGTATAAGGGAGGAAGTATAAGAGAGCGAAAAGTGTGCGATCGATACAACATGAGGGCCGTCGAGACCGCGGCGCACAGTGGTCAGGATGGCCGAGTGGTCTAAGGCGCTGCGTTCAGGTCGCAGTCTACTCTGTAGGCGTGGGTTCGAATCCCACTTCTGACAAGAATTTTTTGCCTTGTCGCTTTTATTTTCTCGTGGCTCATGTACTTTCAGGGCACACAGTCACTCCTCCATTCGAAATAATGCAACAAAAATAGACTTTACATGGGAAAAGGCATGCATAACAGTGTACACTCACCCGCCGCTATTTGCTGCCCTTTATGTAAACGCATTGTTGCCACTCACAGCAAAAAAAGCCCAGAAACCAAATTGATTTTTATATAGCATTTCCAAATGTTTTTATTAACAAACCACTTGCAACCCTTAAAAACGCCGGCGAGCTCCACATATGCGAATTTCGAGCCTTCGTTTTTTAATGATGCGAATTTGGCGTACGAATTTTCATTAATTCTCCGGGCGACCTCCCTTCATTGGGGATGTGCGAGTGGGAGTGCGAGTGCGAGTGCGACGGAGACAGCCACTGGGGCGGCGGGCCGGGAGCGGAAGCGGTCCTGGCTGTAGGCCTAAAGTGCGTCATGTACAGGTCAGGGCAACGCACGGCGGAAGGGACACGATGGACATGGCGGAGCATATGCAGCCCCTGTACATAGGTGTGCATGTACTGTGCACATGCACTCAGCTATGTAGTACATAGACCCCGGTGTTTATGCAATGCGGTTTTCGGCCACCAACAGACCCAGACCCGCACTCTGAGCAGGACCACCCCAGATCTTTGTTTGTCGATTCAATCCTTTTTCAAAAATAATTGAATGTTATATTCAATTAATTGTTCGTTAGTCGCCGGCCCCTACTGCCATCCCGTCGCTGCAGCCGCAGCCTGGCAGTGAAGCAAATTGGCTGCAGCCGCACTGCCCCTCGATGAGCAGTACCTGATAGCTAATGGATAATGTGACCTCGTAATTGGATTATCGACGAGTGAATAACCCGCCAAATTTACTGTCCTTCTGTCTGGCTGGGTTTCAGTTAAGAAGCATCACCAGCCTAACACGATTTGCGCGGGAAGCACTCACATACATCGGGCCACAGACGACCTATGCAAATGATTGTCTTGGAAATAAGAATATTATTTCCTCTTAAAGAGGGAAGGAGTCGTGGCATTGTTCATTTGAAATAAAAGTTTTATCCCGCCAGCTTCAGCAAGATATTTAATATTCTTACTTACAATAGCATTTTCTATTGCACAATGTTCCCTTACAACGACAAATACCACAAGCGTGTAGCTTTAATATTCTAGATACTGGAGACACTAGATTCGAAGAAGAGTATTAACGGGTGGAAGGAAGCGTTTCCGACCCTTGCTCAGGATCAGGACGACAGTCTGTCTGCCTGCCTGCCCGTCCATATGAACGCTGTAATGTTGCAAAGTACAAACGCTGGAGAGTTGGGGCTGGGATGTATCCTTAGCTTCTTGCGCAGCGCATGTCCGCTTCAGCAGGGTGCCAAGCCCATACCGCTAAAACACGTCCAGCACCCCCATTTTCAAACATTTTAAAATTTTTCTTTTGATTACCTGGGTACAAATACGCAGTAGGAAAATATAAGTTTGTGAAATTTCCACGAACCATTCCTAGTCTGAACATAAAATAAATTAATATTTATTACTGTTGATCTCCTCTCCGTTCATAGGGACTTCTAATTCAAGCATATGGGTCCTAGAGGCTGTATTGAAAATGATATTATTTTATTACATCAAAACACACGTTTGTTTGCCTGTTCAAAAGTTGACAGCACTTGGGAGTATATAATATAACGGAAAAACAGATTTAACCCGAAATCAAAGCGTACAGTGGGCGATCGATTAAGAAAAAAAAGTTAATCTAAAGATTTATTTTTTAGTGGTTGCTTCCATCGCAAAAAGAGTCTACATGTTGGAAATTTCAGCTTTGATGTCCAGTTTCAAAGCCGAGAACAATGGTTTGTGGGTGCAGGCCATGGAACACACGTTAGTATGGGACTTTTACTCAGGAGGATCCAAATATAAAAACGGTTCGTGGTAGTCTTTGGACCATTCATCAGAGTTTATAGGAAAGAGGCCGCAATCTTGGGATAAGTCGCTTTGCTGCCTGCTCATCTCCACTTTAGTTTAGATTTAGTCGGAAAAAGCACTACTCTTCGCACAGAAGGCTTTGAAATGCGGGGCAACTACTCGAAGGTGCAATAGAAATGAAGTTCTGGCCATCTTTGCGTACTCTTGCTGTCGAACTAGACTTTTAGTAAAGCAAGTGCCTGGCGCGTAATAGTCCTCCGAGGACGATAAAGCCCCTGTCCCACATGTGCATACCTACGTACTTGGGCAGGCCGGATGCAGCAGGAAAACAACAACTGGGGGGCGGCGGAGTACATTTTAAATTTCGTTTTTATCGATTTTAGCGGCGAAAAGAGGCAGCGAGAGTGCAGACTCCGGGCGGGAAAGAGATGGATAGCCTGCACAAACATCCACACCCACTCCTCACTCATACATATATGGAGTAAACATAAAAATGCAAATGTGGACGGACATAACCCACCCTTCGGCCGCTGCATAGCCCTTGCATCGCCGAAACCTGCGGATGCAACCGACCGGGTCTGATCCAGGCCCAGGCCTCAGCCTAGAGTTCACCCAGAAGGGCAGGGCCTGGGGCCGGGCATATGCTCGTCCGGTCGAGTGGGTTCCCTCCTCGACCCGGCGTAATGGCGGGCTCGGTAGATCGTCTAATGAAGTTGGAAGCCGCTTGTCAGCTGCACCCGACCACCCTCTGCAGGCGGACGTGGGGCCGGGGCGCTCGATGTGTTGTCAGCAATTCAACCGCACACAGACGATTGCCAATTTGGGATGTGCGTCCCCGCTCGGCCAGATGCAGGCAGCAGCACACATCCTGCGTCAGTCAGGTGCAATATCCGCAACAAGAGAATTGTGCATTTTAAATAATATTACAGGCCCGTTCGCAGCCACAGCCCCCGATTAAAATTGCAAATGAATGGCCATTTCGGCGCTGAAGCTTGCGGTCTGTCCTCAAAGGACGGCTTATGGAGAGTTGAGGCCTAATGGGGAAATAGACGGAGCTGCGTCGACACGGCATCCGAAAACTTTTCTCCAGGCTCGCCATTTACGTTGATTAATGAATGCACTTGGAGTGCACTTCGGGCGGGCGCGCTCTGCTGCATCTAAAGCAATCAGCGGCTGCGGCAGCGGCAGAGCCTGTCAACAATCCCACTCCCCACTCGTGCTCATATCATTTCGACTCGTCGCCGCTGGCCATTGGGAGTTGCTGATGAAGCTCATTCGGGAAATCATCCATCAGATGACAGCAACCGGCAGAAGCTCCCAGACAGGCAGCCGGCAGAAATGAATATGGAATATGGATAATAGACGAATCGGACATTGATACATGGATGATGTATGAATCACAACGATGCCCTGCGGTGGGCGGGCGCGAGCCGAAAACTTAATTACGCAGCTGCATTGGGAAGCTCACCACCTCCAAGATGCTACTCTGCTGGTACTGGCAATAAAAAAGATTGCCCAAAGAAAATAAAGAACCTGTTGGTTTTTCCCATACCGGGAATTGAACCCGGGCCTCCCGGGTGAGAGCCGGGTATCCTAACCACTAGACAATATGGGATGGACAACCTCCTGGGGCAAGACCAGCAGCACAAGCCACCGAGCTGTGCTTGTGCTATAAATAGAGTTCAGCCACAGGGTGACTCGTGTCGTGTCCGCCATTGCCAAAGGTAGTATGCCAGGGTGTGCGTTATTTTTATCTTATTAAATAATCATAATTTAATAAATAACTTAATTAATTTTTAAAGCTTAACCGCGTTTTTGTCTTCAAAAAGTTACCAAAAAAAAACAAAACTAAAAAAGGCGATGTAGTTTGTGATTATCCAATAACGAGCTATGCTATACACCGCAAAACCTCTTTTTTATTTTTTTATGAAACTTTTATAAAACATAGTTTAAATGTTGTACTTTGATATGCTAGTAAAATAATTTTCCTGGCATTAACCGTATCGTGTGTAAAAATTCTTGAAAATGGGAATTTTTTGGCCGTTTAACCATATTTCCGTGGACTCAAGCGAACAGAAGAATAAAGTCGAAGCGCCTCATCGGTCACATGCAATGTAAATTTCAAGGGAGCACAAGAAAGGATGGGTGGTGATAAGAGGCGGAAGAGGAAGCGGGCAGGGCTGGGCACAGTTCGCAGTGCGGGGGTGACTTTTTCATGACGGCTGACTGTGTGTGCCACTCGACATATTGAAGCTTATTAATTAAAAACATTTTCATTTGTTAAAAGAGCAGTCGACTGCCATAGAAAAGGGGGTCAGGTGTAGGGGCGAACGAGCGACAGCGTCTGAATGGATGCATCGCCCATGGCAGATCTTAGGGAATATAATTAGCAGTGTTACCGAACCAGCCATGGTTCTCCTTATTTCTTATGTTTTTTTTTTAACTTATGTATTTTTATACCCTTGCAGAGGGTGTAATGATTTCAGTCAGAAGTTTGCAACGCAGTGATGGAGACGTTTCCGACCCCATAAAGTATAGCGTCACAAGACGAGTCAATCAAGCCATGTCCGTCTGTCCGTCCGTCTGTCCGTCCGTCCGTTTCTACGCAAACTTGTCCCCCAGTTTTAAAACTATCGGGCTCAAGCTTTCCCAAAAGTCTTCTTTCTATTGCAGGTAGTATATAAGTCACAACCAGCCGGATCGGACCACTATATCTTATAGCTCCCATAGGAACTATCGGGGATAAAATTAAAAAAAAATTATATCTTTCGAGTTTTTAACATATAAATTTCTAAGCTTGGATATAACATTTTTAAATTAGTTCTGAATTTCGAATTAAATTTTATCAAAATCGGACGACTATATCATATAACTGTCATAGGAACGATCGGATAATTGGTGGGATAATGTGAAACAAATTATAGTTTTGGGGCTTTTTGACATATTATCTTATAATATTGGGAATATAAATTTTTGTATTTTTAAGAATTTCGAATTCAATTTAATAAAATTATTGATTATTTTTTACAACTGCAAGGGTATACAAACTTGGGCTTGCCGAAGTTAACTTCCTTTCCTGTTTTAACTTTATTTCAGTGTTTTAATAATGTAACAACACATAAATTCATTTCAAAGTTGTGTAGTTTGCCATATATATACAACTAGTCTTCAATTTAAAATCTTTAATCATTAATTTAAATCATTAAAACCTTTTTCCACGAAATGTGCGTCTGAGGATCGGGCAAAAGTTCCGGCCAGAAAAGTATTCTAAATCCAGTACTAACTTGAGGAGATGTCTTGTTCAGTTATAATTCCCGTTATTAGACAAATATGCACCTTTAAACATTTTTGGAAAAAAGGAATTATTTATTAATTGGGATTTCACTGGGCGAATCCCAATGGACTTCAATGGATTTGGGGAGCAGAGCTGGCCTTCTATCAACCAAGCCCCCTGATTAAGCTTCTTTCACATCGGCAAGCTATACGCAATGTCCCTGATCGAAATGAGGGGGCATACCTCTTAGAACTCGAACACCGTATGTGTGCAGGAACATAACATAAATTTAAATGATAATAGCGAAAACATACATTGCCAGTTACTTTGTTGCTAATTGCGCTATAGGACGACTTTGCTCTAATTGAAATACAACACGTAGCGTAGCCGACCCCTCAACCCGCAAACCGAAGAATTGCCTGACTTTCCCGCGGAAGGCTGCGTTCTGGCGACGGCTTTTGGGCTGTCTTCTGGCAGGTGAACTTGTTTCTCTTTTGGCGCTGCGCTAACCAGACACCATTTATCATTTCTGGCCCGAACTGGGAAAACTAGATTTCTCTGCCACCAACTGGAGAACCCGCCGCAACTTCCAGAGCTGGCTCGCTGGGAGTCATCTCTCGTAGCTGGCTACCGATGTTCACCATTTGATGGGGCAGGAGATTTTTTCGCAAAATTAATTTTAATTACCTAGCAATGTTGTCGCCAAAAACCTCTTCAGACGCTAGCTTGTCAATTCTTTATAGACAGCTGATCAATAACAATTTTTCAGGCATTTCCGCTTCTAATTATGCGCTGAGCTGCTTACAGCTAATGGACTTTCCAACTCCTTATAAAATACCATAGAATACTCGAATTGTTATATACAGGGAACATTAAAAAATGTTAATAATATAAGTAAATTGAAGTTGTACAAGATACAATTAATTTCTCGATTAGATCATAAGTACACCAGTCGACATAAGCATTTTGACGAAACAAAATTTATACATATTTACTCATAATTTGAACGGACTTGTAAAAGTGTTCTTTTTACACTTTTTTCCTAAAACTGAAAAGGACTTTTACATTTTTTTCCGCTTTTACATAAGTATTATTAGGTAAAGATATGCTTTGGTGGTATTACACATTCGATATATATATAAATTATATTCGAATAGGCTCTCTGATTTCCTCATTGCCTTTATACCTAAGACACTCGGAAGAACCTCTGGCCCACAAAACAATATGTTATTTAATAATTTATAATTTATAATGTGCAAAAAATAGCCAGCCTCTATTTAATAAATATGTTTACATATATTTCGTATGTCTACATTTCTTTTTGCAAAGCTGTGTTAATTATTCTACGCATATGCAAATCAGATTAATAAAACGCATTTCGATTCCCCTTTTTAGGAAAAACTTGCTGAAATAAAAATCCCAGAATAAAGTAACACAAAAATTAGAAATATAGTTTTGCTTAGGTTGAAAGTAGAGAAGGGCATGTATTAATTTTAACTTTTCGCCACTTTCTTTTTCACACATCAACTTCACCAATTTGCACAGCAACGAAGAAGATAATTTGTACGCAAAGTCGAATCTCATTTCGATAACTAACGATAATTTAAAAAGAGGAATTCGACCCCTCCTTCCTTCCTTCCTCTCAGTCAAATTTTTTTTTTGACTTCACCTCTCGTCCCTCATCAACCAACTGAAAACCGAGCTTGCTTTTAGCTCGAAATACAAAAATCGGCATCGCTTTAGTTTCGATACCGAGAAAAATGATTGGAAAGACAAACTTCTTAAACTCAGAAGACCGACCTCGGCTTTCTTCGTACTCAAATGTTCTGGGTATTAGTGGGTATTAGTGAAAACAGCAGACTTTCCAAAACATTGATCACAATTGCGATTCCGATCATTTTTGGCATGCACGTAGGTATTGTTAATAAGAACGCAACCTCATTTAAATTTGTTGAAAATATTAATAAATGCATCATGCTGAAACAAACTTGCGCTGCGCATTAAGCTCAAGAATACTTTCCGACGAATAAAGTATATCCATTTGCTTTATAAGTAACGGGTAACAAAATAAAAGTGTAAAGTACTGAAATATTAATAGATTAATAAAAACATCAAAAACATCGAACCTAGCTAATTAGAAATATTTTCTGCGCTTTCCGATCGTTTTCCGGCTACGAAAATAAGACTTTTGGGAAGTTTCCATCCCGATATCTAACTGTGAGATTAGCTTGGGTAAAAAAAGACCGCCCACGAATCTCGAAAAAATTGTAGACTCCTTAGCTTTGTACATAGAAGAAGTTGGTTACGAGAGAGGACCACGCCCACCACCCCCACTGTGGAAACTTCAAATTCAAACTGATATTTATTTCGTCAATCCTTATCCAGTGATTTAAAAAGGAGTGGGCTTGGCAACATTATTGTTAGCTTAAAAGACAGACGGACATATCATAAATAATATATGTATATATTATTATGATGTCGATCTTCCGTCTGCCCGTTATCCACCTTTCCCCCGATTACAATATACTTCTTTATTTTACAAGTAACTTGTTGATAACTACTCATTCCATGACTTTCTTGCTTGAATTTTACGAAATAGCTATGGAGCGGAGTAGGCATTCCAATGTTGGTATAAAAATTACACTGAAAACACACTGAAAACATGAATTCGGACCACACTGTTAACTCTAGCAAGAGCCGGGAACAAATCTTCGCGCAAAGAGCTTCCGGTGTGAAGAGCGCTGGAATCAGCATTGAGTCGACGACCCAGAACCTTACAATGGTCAGAAATCGACTCAATGCTATTGCTGAGCACTTTCGAAAATTGGACAGCATAGTGTTCCGACTCGGCATCTCGACGATCTGGAAACATGCATATAACAAGAACGCAATGGATCAGCTGAAATGTGGGAAGAGTCCATTATCCCCCAAAGAATTAGACCAACTTTGTGCTGAAATTTGTGAAAAAGGAATAATAAAATGACAGAAAAGATAAAAGCAAAAGAAAACGCTATAGTCGACGACATCTCCCTCACATTCTATTGAGCCAATTACTTATTTATATTTGGCTATAACTTTCTAATGATGGTCTCTAATGGTCCAAATACCAAAATTCTGGCTCTTATAGCTTACGGGATGTCAGCGATCGTAGGGACAGCCGGACAAACCTGGATCGACTCCGGCAAGTGATCCTGATCAGGAGACATATACTTTATGGAGTTGGAAACGCTTCTAGTTTACCCTTTTAGTCTACAGTAACGGCATTACAAATTGCAAGGAAGGAGGACATAGTCCAGTTCCTTCACTGTCAGATACCCGTAACTCAGATAACTCAGATACCAAACGGAGTTTGCGAAACGTCCCCTACCCTGAGTTTCAAAGTATGGTAATATGGACAAAAGTTAGATCAAGGGGCAGCCTGCTTAGAAGCTTAAAGAAATCTATTTTAGTCGGGGATCTCTTTGGGAACAAAAGAAAGATTCGATTGAAACGAAACTTTCAGGTTTTAACGTTAGTTAATGTTTTAACTAAATACATGTCATATGGGTTAATCTCAACTTACTTACAATTTTTTAGGTTCAGCTAGAAGTGAATTTTATCCCAATAAAGTTACTTTTGTCTCGTTCCGACAGGACGTTAGCTTTTTTTCCTATCTTTACCCCAACTGGGTGAAATCTTTTTTTAAGACAGGCCCCCCTTAAAGAGCGGCAAGTTCAAGTCTTTTTAACAATTCAGTATATTTCTGCCGCTTACAACCTTTGTACCTCAACCTCCCGCCTTTGCCACGACCCACCACCCCCTTCAACCAGGCAGAAAACAGTGCTCCCCTGCAGTGGCTTTTTGTTGCCCAGTTGGCTTTTGGCAGTTTTAACGGATTTCACTTTTTAGTCGTTTCCATTTACTTTATTTGCGAATATGGAGTTGCATATTTTCTTTTTTGGGCCCAGCGAAGAGCGGCGAGAGTGGTGCTTGTATTGGACTGACCTCGAACTTCGGCCGCGCTTAGTCTTTATGTTTAGGCCAGCTCTGTTATCAGGTTGAAGCTGCATCTTTGCAGCACTGTGATAGCCCAATTTCTTGCCACGGGCACCAGATGCATCTGCCACTGGTAAAGAAAGTAAGTAAGAAAGTTTCCCTCTCATGTCAGATTCAGCCACGAATTCTAGTTTAATTATGGCATTTGCAAGGGGGGAATCGCATGCGATTTCGGTCCGCATGAAGTGCAGCGAAAATCAATAAAACTCTCCAAAAAGAGAGCGCCGCGCCGCTCCGCTCACCCCACACTCCACAGAGCTGCATCGGTGTTCGTGAGCAGTGGAGAGCAAGGCTCTCGCAAGCCCAACACTCAGGCAGGGCGCCTACCTGCTGCTCCAGAGAGCCTCCGTTGCCGGCACGCGTTGAATGCTGCGACTGCGACGGCGACTGCGACTGCGTCGCGACGCGACGCCTGCACCGCTGGCGGCTGCTCTCGAAATCTAATTTCAAGTTCGACCCAGGGCAATCCGTCCTGGCAGAGGTCTTGGCTTCGCTCGGCTCCACACCCACAGCAGCGCACCGCCCACCCTGCGCTTTCGCATCTACTCGCGGGAACAAAAGAGGCAGTAAGTGCAGGGGGCACAGCAAAGGGACGTCCCGGGTCCTCGATCTGGTTGAAAACGAAACCGGATTTCTTTTTGGTCGATTTGCACTCGTTCCTCCGATTCGCTGCCCTTTTAGAGTTGTCTCGTGCGGCTGCCGCGCTGGCCTTTGCATTTGACTGAGTTTGCAGTGCGGAATGCAGTTCTGGCGCACTCCGCCGCGCCGTTCGGGCCCTCTTGTTGGCTGTTTGTGGGCTGCCTGTGTTTTTCGCTCTCGTACTCGCAGCCTGATTCACAGTTTCCGCGCTGTGCTTTGCATATTTGCGTAGTGGACAGGTTTTACTTTTGCTTATTGTTTGTTCTTTATTTTACCTTCTCGCGACTGGCAAAAAGAGCACAACAACTCCTTTGTTTTGGTTTTGAAACGGAACTGGTTTTCTGAGTCAGTTGGTTGCTTGGTCAGACAAAGGGCGCGAAAAGATGGCCTGAGTGCAGGATGCCCACCCTTTAGCTTTTGGCCAGGCACATTATATGTTGCCATAAAATCACAGTACACTCCGGCCAAAGTGGTGTCTGCGCGCCGCTTTTCAAATGTTGATTCTTACATTTCCTGCACTTGTATTGCACTTCTCTTGCAGCTTGTGGTAGAGTGTGAGGCGACTGGAAGAATAAATCCGTGATCCTAACTTTTTAGTATCCGAAATGTATAAATGCCACAGTCGGGGTGAGAAGCAGCAGCGAATTTGTACTGCGTGAAGAATACACCAGCAAAAAGAACCTTCGGCTACTGAGCGAACGTCCTTCTACCCATGTCCGTCTGTTCGAATAAAAGCAGGTTATCGGAAACAATAAGCTAGAACTCTGTAATTTAACATGAGTTTAGTAATATACCCGCGTCGACTTCCGAGTTTTATATTTGGAGCCCATAAGCTGGTCCCGAAGTATTGCCTAAAATCCTTAAAGGTCTGTGGTACCCTAAACGATTTTTCGATTTTTCTGCCCCACATAATTGACACGCCCTTGTCTACAAGTCAACTGCTAACTTTCTAGCTCTTATAGTGTCCTAGATCCCACCACTCATATGGATGGGCAGAGGGACCTGACTAGACCGACTCGGTCAGCGATTCCGATCAACACATATTCTTCATAGGGTCGGAAACGCCTTCTTGTGTGTGGTGAAGCCGCTCTGGATCAGATCACCATCACTGGGTAGCCTGCCACCGTAAATAGGAGTTACAGGAAACCAGTTCCACTTTTCGAAAAGCAAAGACTCTGAACTATACGAAATACTCGTAAGCCAAAGCGTCGTAGATAACAATCCCTTGAGCATGCACAGAGTAGGTACTGGTTCAGATAGATCTATTTGTCCGTCGCACAGCGAAGCTCAGGTACGTAAAGCCTGCCCTGTGGGCTCATGGTGGTGTTTCCGGGGACCGCTGGGCTTGCGGGCCATGTCCACGTTGTAAAGCCGGAACTCGACATTTCGGCGCCGCACATTGAGCGTGACCACAGCACAGTAGAGCAGCATCTGCAGCTGCTTGGCCACCAGCACGTATGCGGCGCCCATGCCGTCCGGGAACACGGGCTCGCCCCACGCAGAGCAGTCGAAGAGGAAGTAGCCACCGTCGCGGCTGGAGCTGTGCCCGAAGGCCAAGAAGCGCCCCTGGCACTCCAGAACGCCCCACTGGTACCGCGTGAAGAAGAAGTTGAGGCTCTCCAGCAGACTCATGGCGGGGCTGGCTGGTGCGCTGTACACAAGGCCGAAGGCCACCAGCTCCGTTTGCACGAGGAATCGGAGGTCCCGGAACTCGCACTCGCTGCTCATGTCGTCGGCCCCAGTTGTTGGTCCCAGCGCTCGCTCTGCTCCACACTGGCGCGATAGTAGCCGTCCCCGTCAACAACGATCGCGTCGAGCAGCTGCCCGCTCCACTTGCGGAACACGTCACGTTAAATAAGTTCGGAGGGATCCGAGACACACCTGCCCGCTCCACTCGCCCAGGCGGCGGAACGTGCTGGCCACACAGCAGGCCACCACGCAGCACCCCAGCGCCTGGCGACCTCGCACCTTCCCGTCGAACCAGGGAGCCCTCGGATGCAGGCCGCCCCACAGCGACCACAGCCTGTCCGCTACCTCCACGTCGAAGTTCCGCCACTGAGTACCGCCGGAGTGCCGCCGGCTGCCCTCTGCGTGGCGACTCAGCCGCCGGCTCCAGATGGGCACACAGTTGCACGGCGTCAGCCAGGTGATGGACTCGCTCCGCGCCGACAGGGGAACTGCCTGTCTCAGCTGCCTTAAAATGCCGTCGGTATTGGCACACTCCTCGCTGTTCATCCTCGACTTGGCGCCTGTTCTCCTCCGGCAAGACGTAGAACTTCGGCGTAAGTGATGGAGAGTTCTCCAGAACCAGGATGTCCCGCACGAAGTTGTGGCTTTGCCGGTGCCACATCCCGAGCGACAACTGCACGGCGAAGGTCGATGACTTGGCAGTGAACCCAAAGAGGTTCTAAATATATTTTACGGAAGGCAGGGCCGCAGGCACAGCATCCTGCGCGGCGGAGCTTTTAGAAAATTCAACAGATTTGGAGCTTCAAACGGACAAATATTTCAAACTGCTTTGTCATGGTCGACTTAGTTTCGAAATTTCATTAGGTCTAACCAGGAGATTGGAATAAAAGAAAAATTCCATAAGAAAATACCTGTATTTATTTTTAAAATTCTGTTTACAAATCGATGTTTTTTAATTCGGTTGTGAGTTTAAAATTTAAAAAAGCATGTCTTGTTTTCTGCCTTAGGTAAAATGGCAATCGTAGAGAACCGTATAAAAGACTAGCAAAACTATTCACTGCACTAGGTTAGTAAAGTTGGTTGACCAACTATTTTTTAACAAAAAAAGAATAAGGTAGTATGGCATCTGAAACGATCCACGGTCAAACTTTGCAAACAAACTTCCTAGCTTAGTGCTAAATAAAGATCAGCTTTCTCAACACAAATCCGACGAAAGCAGAAAATGCAAGATACTTTAAGCTTTTACGCACATTTTACTTTCAAAACTCTGATAAAAAATGTTAAGACCAGGCTTAAGCAAACAAATTTTAGATACCTTACACACCTAAATACTGGGGTTTCTACTCTTGATTGGAAGATGTGTTCTGAAACATGCGCACGCCACGTTCTCGAAGGTTTTTAACCCGATCCGGTGGGCCTGAGTAATCACTGCGATTCGCTCTAGTCACACCCATGCTCGACCAACTGGGTATCTGTGGGAGGAAGCATCGCGTTGGCTCTGCCATCTGGACTTCTGCCTCGCTTGAACAAGAGCTCCTTGGCCCTGCGGAACTCCTCTTCCATTTGACTAAGGCGGCGACCAATCCCGTCGCGCATCATGGCAAGCCCCACCATGTCCCGCTCCACTCGCTCCTTGGTGATCACGCTGCGGTTGAACTTGTCGCAGAAGCCATCAAAGGACTGGTCCAGGGTGAGCATCTTGCACTCGAGGCCCCGGATGTTTCTTCCGAGGGCCTTGGCCCGATGGCGAAGGTCTTGCAGGGGCTCGCTGACAGCGGCTGCTTGGGCTGGACATCGGGAGTGGACTGTGCACGGCTGTTCCTTTTCCTCCTGCCCACCAACGCTGACATAGTGCTTGTATATTTCCAGCAGGTTGGCCCGGAAGTGGGGCCAGTCCGCGTTGTCAGGATCTCTCTCCATTCCGGACGTGAACTGATTGATTTCGCTGATGAGCTGGGTGATCTCATTATTCCGGTTGACCTCTTGACTCCGGGTCGTCCTAACAGCGTTGTCCTGTTCAAGAACCTTAGAAGCATTGTCCGTCTCAGCCGTATCCCTAACGTCGGATCTATGAGCATGATGAACGTTGCTGTCTTCCATCGACTCCATCATTCCTTTCTGAGCGTATATCAGGAAGAAATTATTGAGGTGATAGAACAAGAATCCAACCCTACCTTAATCAGAATTTCCTTGAAGCTCTTGGCCTTGGAGCTCACCTTGACCATGAATTCGTTTCGCATTTCCTTGACTATTTCAGCGATTTCGCCGCGATCCGCCGTCCGGGACAAGAGCTTGGGATAGTCCCCCGCCTCGTCCTCGTCAGAGGGCTGGTTCAGGGAGTCGTACTCGATCAATCCCCTCTGCGGGGTTGGATATGTCAGTACCCATCGCCTCAAATGGCCGTACTAACCTCTACCAGCAGACCTAGGTGGATGTCGTCCGAGCTGAGTTCGAAGGGAACAGCCTCTTCTTCCGAGGATGGTCGCATGGTCTCCTGGCTCCAACTTCGCTTCAGGGTGAGCAGACTGTCTGACGAACTGGACTGTCCCTCCAACTCCATTGAGGCGTCATCGGTGGGCAACTCACGTTCCAAATCCATTTTACCGAAAATTTACAAATTAGCCACGCTCGGATGTGTTCAACCAATCACTGAAAATTTGAGTTACACTCTTGCTGAGATTCTAGACCTGAATATTTGCTCTGACAGTTGACACATGGTCCCTGCCCTTTTTTCCTATCCGTACTGGGAAGAAGGGGCCGCGGCCGTGGCTGAGATCTGATAACCAGGAGAGCAGAAAGCGGAAATTAACTTCGCGTTTCAGTAACGCATTAGCGCAACCAATAATTTGAGGCATCGTAAACACGTCGTAAATTTTGCACAGGCAAATTCAGGTCTTAATTTTCTATAGCGCACAACAGACAATCACCAGCTCCCAGTGCAACTGCAAGGCGTAATTACAGTCCATTAAATCCCCTGCGTGGCTGCGCTGCTCCTTCTTCTGGCGCATGCATGATGAGTGCCACTTGCCGCCAACCTCCTGCCCTCCCGTGGGACTGCTCGCTACGCGTTTCTCTTTGCAGATCTTTTGTGGCACAAACAGTCTTTGTTGCAAGACCGTGCCACATCTGTTGTTCGAGAACGCGTCCAAAACTACCTCCACTTCTCGAATAAAAACACCGTTCTTTATTGTGTCTCACCCGTTTCCGCGTAGAAGAAGGTATTTGGCATTCGTCGGTAAGGCCACGTCGATTAGCCATGTTCGCCGCATGCAGAAGAAATATATTCGTCCACACTTGTTGATTGACAAAACAGAGTCTGCCACGCCCACTCCTGACCTTTTTTGGAGATTTAGTTAGCGCTCCTGAGTGCCAAAAGTTGATATATATACCATAGTATATATATATATATATGGTAGTCGAGGCACTATTGCTTTTATTTTCGTTCTTTAAGTTTGCGAACTGTCCCATCAACATTCTCAAGATAGGTCAGGGATGTGCCCTTTTCAAAGATATGTAATATGAACAAGCGATCGCATTGTTTTCAGCTCTTTTATAACTGCCGCCAGTGAATCCCTTTCTGCAGAGCCAAAAAACCAAGATTATGTGCAATATGTATATTAAGATGTAAATATTATGTATACGATACATAATATGTTTTGTATAATTTATATTATATATATTATATTAATAATATGGATTATATATTTTTTTGCATTTTTCTTTTTACCACCTTTTCGGTAGTCTCAAACGATTCCGAAGCAAGGCTTACAGCTTACCAGACGGTACGGATTTTTCCCATTTAACTTAGTACGCCTTTGAGCGCCAATCGGCTAAGCGAACTTGAAATTTGATATCGGCCGCAGCAACAACCTGTTGCCGGTTGCCAGTCGCCGTGGCAACAACATGAGCAAAACCCGATGTTGTGGCGGCCTGTCGCCAAATGTTTCTGTGTTGCCCACGTGGTGTCATGAACTTGCCAATCCATTCGGTGAAACCAACAAGGAGGAGAAATTTTTTGGTGGAAAGTTAGAGAAGACATTGCAATAATTGGAACCAGAATGCAGAGGAAAAGTCGACGGTTTTCGATCCCAGCCTTTCTTCTTAAGTTAAAGGACATAGCAGCGATTTTTAAACATTTTGTATCAGCGATGGTAAACAATTGTGAGGAGCGTTTGGTAACCAATTTTAACATACTCGATCCAATATATTTAAGCTTATATCTGTACAACGAAAAATTGTTATGGCCTCGACTATCAGAAACCGTAGACTCGGGGAGAGAAAGTGCGATTTGCGATTGGCGTTTTGGACGTTTGTGGCCGTTGGAGTGGGTGTGGTACTAAAGTTAATCCCAACTTTCTTGATCATTATTTGATCTTGTTCACTGCTAGAAAAAGTATTTTTTAAAAATGTATTGCTAAAGACGATTACTTTAGGCGGTCGTACTTTACCTCGTCTAAAGGTGTTTTTGTTTGGTTCGCACTAACAGCAGGAGTTGGAAAGAACAACGGCAGTCGACACCGAGTAGAACCACTACCTTCTCCAACAACCGCAAAAGCCAAAAGAAAATGAGTTGGCGCAAGCCAGGCGACGACAATGGCGCCGTGAATCCTTTCCCGGGTCTCAAGTGACAAGCCACCAGGAACGGGGACACACTTGAGTTAACACGCCGCCGGCGGAGGGCACGTGGCCAGGCAACGCCACAGAACTCCTGGCAAGTGGCTAATTACCGCCGGCCCACTCCCAGAGGAGCTCGCCAGAGAAATCACGCCAGAAGCTGGCAAATCGCAATGGCGCTGATTTGCATTGGATCAACTCGCTTCTGGAGCCAGCAGCCACGCACAACCGACATGGCCAGTGCAATTTTTGAATTATCGCATGTTATTCGAATTCCAGCCAGTCGTTGCATGTGAGCTAATTGAAAAGCTGCGTGTTCCAAGCGTGTTTCAGGGAGGAGTCCTCTACTGGGATCAGGATCGGGACCAGAACCGAGACCTGTGGGGTCTTCTGCCCTGACAGTTGTCAGTGGCGGCAACTGACACCTCACACCAGGCCATAGGAGCGTTCTGAGCATTGAGCTCTGAGCCGATCTTGTCCGATCTACAGGGAAACTATTTGTCGGTGACTTGGTATGGGATTCGAGGACGAGGCCCGTCCTGTTGCGCTCAGTTGTCCACGGCACACCGGCGCACTGGCGCACCGGCGCTTCCGCGTTGGCCAGGGCCGTTAGTAGCCATGACCGACAGCAACTGCCTGGACCTAACCCACATACCGACGCATTGTCCGGCTAATGAGCGGGCCACATTCCTGCAACTCACGCAGAAGTGTGTGCAACTTTAGCTTCCAGCGCCATAAATCAAGCCGCGACCCGGCCCGCGCCAAATGAAGTAGTTACTGGTGGCCGTCGAACACCCGACAGGTGGCAGTCCTCGAGCAGGCCATTCATCACCATCAGCATCGTCGAGGCCATGACGCAGGGAATTCAATTCGCGCCCGCCAGGAATGCCTTGCGGAGTCCCCGCACCACTCCCGTACCCACCGCACGAGGCGATAATTAGTGCGCAATTGTCGTTAACGCCGCCTTTGTCTATTTCTGCCACTTGGCCACTGGAAGGGGAGCTTGGGCATGGGCATGGGGGTCCTGAGTCAGCAGATCGTCGTCGCCAGGAACGTGACGAGCAGCACAATTGCGGCAGCCAGCGATGGGATGATCACCTCCAGACCAGCGCAGTGCAGTGCGGGGCATTATATTACGCCCAACTGGTGGCCAAGCATAAATCATAAAATAAGAGACACTAAAAGAGAAAATAAATCAGGTGATAGCGCCTGCAAACCGGCGGCATTAGAGAAATCTGTGCGGCTGCCAAGCACCAGCAGCCGGCAGGGCACAGATATTAATTGTGAGTGCACGGGCGCATCAATTCAGAGCTCCAGCATCCACACAAATCGGAATGGAGTCGGGCCAGGGGACGAGGACGTGCCTGCCAGAAGGCGAAGCTAAAGCTGAGCTGCGGCTGTGGCAGCGACGCATGCGTGGACACCGCAGCCTCCTATTGCCTTGAAATATGACGCCCAGTTTGTGCAGTTCTCGGAAGGCACAGACTCAGGCAGCCCCAAGTGAGCCCGGATAGCTGGGAGCTGCACCAAAAAAATCTTTGAGTGTTAATTTGATAAGTGTGGTCGACAATGAAAATGGAAAATGGCCATACACCTAGGATACATTTTTTGGAATCAATTCGATCCCAAGTGAGTGTCAAAAGTATTGATTTGGACGAAATTCGGATTTGAGTAAGTACATACATACATATAAATAAATAAATACATAAAAATTATATTCTAAAATAATAATAAGAAATTACTTAGAAAAATCTTTCTTAAAGCGAATATTATTAACTAAAATTGAAAAAACATTGTTGTATCAAATAAAAATGTCAAAAGAATTTATTTGTTTTTATTTTTGGGTTTAACATCAAAAAGGTATTCGTGTCATATTGATACTACAATCGTATCAATTCAGTTTCAAATTACTCCAAAGTAGTGTCACTGTGACCACATATTCTTGCTACTAAATGCCAATGCGTAGTGTCTTTTTGACACCAAAAAGGGTCAAATTGATATTTTCGAAAATATCAAAATGACACCAAAATAGTGTCAATTACATGTTCATCGTATCAGAGATTTGTTGGCACTGAATAGTATCACATTGACACCTAAATAATGGCATATTGATAGTATTTTTTTGGGTGTGGGCATGCGAGCTGGATTAGAATTCGCCACAATTACTCAGCCGTTCTGGCCGGAGTGACGCACGAACAGCGCTCTGGAAGCCATTTCGGGTGCAGATGGGCTGCGAGCCCCGCCAGTGCCAATTAACAATGGCTGAAAGCCAATCGAACCACAGTACAGTTGCCCCGTTGCGCCAGTCGGTTTCCATCCGCAGATGGCCAGCTCATGCTAATGACGACACATCTCCCTCCCTCCCGGCCCAAGCGCAGTTTCTCTGGCCCACAAAAACGACTGCCAACTACCGACTTCTGTCCGTTTGTGGATGCCTCCCATCGATTGGGCCAGGGACGGGGTGCAGATGGAGGTAGCAAAACCGGCAGGCAGGCGAGCGGCGGCAAAAAGTGGCAAATGTAATTTAATAAATTAATTACATCAATTAGCCGCTGCATTTTTATTGAAATTGCTGTAAATATTGGGCCAGATAACTCGGGCACCCAGTGGCGGCCACTTCGCGGGGATTTATGGGGCATTTCTCATCGCCGTTCGCCGGAGCAGCGCCTAACTCATGGCGAATTTATGCGCCGCGGCTGGGGAGTGTCCTCGTCCTCCCGGCGGGGGCCAAATGAAAACGCTTTGTATTGATTAGTGCCCGAGTGCCTCGCGGCCACGCGATCTAAAACAATTTTCCAGGGGTCGATCGGTGGGCAGGCACTATGTCGGCTGCCCCAATCCCCGCTCTCCCGGGAGCCCCTCGCCGGGAGACGGCTTAGTTTACGGTGTCGGGCGGGGCGTGACTAAACTGCTACCACGGCGATCTGCATAATCAGCTGGCCACGGACCACTGGGAAGTGACCGAATCGAATGGCGAGCACAAACGGAGCGTTAGAACATTGGCTGCATATTGATGGGCGACGACTGCACTGTACGGCGTTGCATCAGGTGATTGGATCGAGCTCGGCGTTCGCTTTGTTTTGGGGTCAATGTCAAATGTGTTTTAGGGGAGCGCACCGTCCGAATCCCAAGCAGGCCGTATAAATGCGTGCCCGCCGCCCGGCGCCACATAGTCTTCGGCATGGCACTCAGCTCAACGGTTGTCTGTCTCCTCGCATCTCTCTGTCTGCTTAGTGCTGTGGGGACGGGTGCGGGCATGGCCCCGCAGCGGGTGCGCCCCCAGGATCAAAGAGCGGCCACTTACCCAGCCAGGCAGTTCGGTCTGACAGCGACCCAGCCGAAGACCGCTCGCCTGATGGCCAACAGCGAGGCGCAGGAGGACCTCGACGACGCCGCCGAGGAGGTCGAGGTGACACAGCCCAGCCCGGCCGCCGTGCCACGCCCAGTGCCGGCGGCCCCAGTGACTCCCACTATCGCCTACTACCCGGCTGGAGCCGTGGGATTCGTCCGGCCAACAGCCTTTGCCAGATTCATCGATGCTCCGCAGCAGGCCGCCTTTGTGGCCCAGCCCCCGTACTACGCTGCCTACTTTGGCTAGCCTGAGCCTGCATCTCACGTGGACCTCAATTGCAGAGCTTAGGTTCCTCGACACTAAGAAATCGCTAAAATTGTACAAATATTACGAAAGACACCCCTACCAATACCCTGCGATTGCAGCTTAAGAAGTCAAGGGTCAAATTATCCCAAGGCACCTGTTCTATAGCTTTAGATGACAACCCTTTACTCAGCCTACCAAATTCGCTTCTGTTAAATCCATTTTTGGCACTGGCACAGATATTTACAAATAAATAGAGTATTTAAAAAATTGTATTTCCAAGCTTAGAAGGTTATATGTTAAAAAACACCGAATATATAATTTTTTCATATTATTTTACCACTAATTTTCCGATTGTTCATAAGGCAGCTATATGATAAAGTCGTCCGATTTTGATAAAATTAAATTCGAAATTTAGAACTGATTAAAAAATGTAATTTCCAAGCGTAGGAGGTTGTATGTTGAAAAACATTAAAGATACCTTGCAGAGGGTATAATGATTTCACTCAGAAGTTTCAGTCAGGAGACGTCTCCGACCCCATAAAGTATATATATTCTTGATCAGCGTCACTAGACGAGTCGATATAGCCATGTCCGTCTGTCCGTCAGTCTGCTCGTCTGTCTGTCCGTTTCTACGCAAACTAGTCCGTCAGATTTAAAGCTATCGGGCTGAAACTTTCCCAAAAGTCTTCTTTCTATATAAGTCGGAACCAGCCGGATCGGACAACTTTATCTTATAGCTCCCATACAAACTATCGGGGAGAAAATAAAAAAAAGGAAGAACGATTTAGTCGAGTGCCTCGACTATCATATACCCGTCACCCAGCTTAAGGGTGGAAAATAAAAATTTTAGCAAAAAAAAATGTTCTAGCTTGACAACTGTGGCCAACACAGTTTTGGGCGGTTAGTGGTCTTTTTGACCAACCGATTGATTGAGACAAATACATTTCAGTTAAAATTTTACTTCTTGGCGTGGGCGTGGCACCTCGCTGAAACAAACTGAAACAGACAGACGGACATGGCTAGATCGACTCGGCTAGTGATCTACTCTACGAGTAACGGGTATAAATAGTATACCTTTGGTGTTTTTAGCATATTATCTCCTATGCTTGGAAATAACATTTTTTAATTAAGTGATATAAAAATCGGGACGTTGCAATTCAAAAATATAAAAAGTAGAAAGTATTTATTTAGTAGGTCATATATTAAATTTTCGTCATAGAAGTTGATATCAGAGCTTTTGATTGTTGAAGGTGCGGTCGTCACTATATTTTTATCTCGTTAACAGGTGTTTTTGTTTGATTAGAAATTACAGCGTTTTTTCGTAAATCAATTAATCAATTTTTTTTTAAAGGCGCATTTTCCAATATTAAGAACTAATTTAAATAAAAATTAAATTTTGGTACACAGTTTGTAACGTAGCTTAGACATTTCTTAACATTACACTTTAAATATATATTTGTTTTCCTACAAATAAAACTAAGGGTTTAAAAACATATATTTGCCACACGTATGATATTCGATGGGGGATACACTAAATCACTTAATTTAATTAGCTTCAAATTGGGGTTATTAGTATCTACCTTTTTAAAAAATGTTAAGTGTTCAGAATATTCTGTTCTTAAAATAATGCATACAAAATATACAAAGCCGTTTTCTTTAATTTCGTATGCCATGAAGTTAGGCTTAGGTGTATAGACAATATAGTTTTTTTTTACAGTATATCATTATATTTTACAAGGGAGTAGGAAAGAGTATTACCGAGATTTGATAAGCAAGTTAGCAATTGTTCATTTAATATAGAACTGATTGATACAAATTTTGTTTACTTAAATCTATTCAATTTTTATCGAAGTTCTGAAGCTAGTAAGCAAAATAAAAACTTAGTTGGATATTAAAACTTTACGGTTTGATGAAAAATTTTTAAAGTACGATTTTAAACTCCTTTGTCTTGCCTCATATGGAAATGTCCATAAGGTCAAGGGGCCTAACTCCTAACAAAGAGAATATATATTATCTTTGCTCTTAACCTACACGGTAGTAATGGTTTAGGATATGGTGCTTAGGTTTCAAGCTATCTTTAAACAAAAGACACCCCTACCAATACCCTGCGATTGCAACTTAAGAAGTCAAGGGTCAAATTATCCCAAGGCACCTGTTCTATAGCTTTAGATGACAACCCTTTACTCAGCCTACCAAATTCGCTTCTGTTAAATCCATTTTTGGCACTGCCACAGATATTAACAAATAAATTGAGTATTTAAAAAATTGTATTTCCAAGCTTAAAAGGTTATATGTTAAAAATTTTCCGATTGTTCATATGGCAGCTATATGATAAAGTCGTCCGATTTTGATAAAATTAAATTCGAAATTTAGAACTGATTAAAAAATGTAATTTCCAAGCGTAGGAGGTTGTATGTTGAAAAACATTAAAGATACCTTGCAGAGGGTATAATGATTTCACTCAGAAGTTTCAGTCAGGAGACGTCTCCGACCCCATAAAGTATATATATTCTTGATCAGCGTCAATAGACGAGTCGATATAGCCATGTCCGTCTGTCCGTCAGTCTGCTCGTCTGTCTGTCCGTTTCTACGCAAACTAGTCCGTCAGATTTAAAGCTATCGGGCTGAAACTTTCCCAAAAGTCTTCTTTCTATATAAGTCGGAACCAGCCGGATCGGACAACTTTATCTTATAGCTCCCATACAAACTATCGGGGAGAAAATAAAAAAAAGGAAGAACGATATAGTCGAGTGCCTCGACTATCAATTACCCAGCTTAAGGGCGAAAAATAAAAATTTTAGCAAAAAAAATGTTCTAGCATGACAACTGTGGCCAACACAGTTTTGGGATTGATTGAGACAAATACATTTCAGTTAAAATTTGAGTTCTATCATATGAGATTTTCGCGGAATGTGGGCGTTAAAATGGGCGTGGCACCTCGCTGAAACAAACTGAAACAGACAGACGGACATGGCTAGATCGACTCGGCTAGTGATCTACTCTACGAGTAACGGGTATAAATAGTATACCTTTGGTGTTTTTAGCATATTATCTCCTATGCTTGGAAATCACATTTTTTAATTAAGTGATATAACTTTGACTGTTTGATGAAAAATTTTTAAAGTACGATTTTAAACTCCTTTGATTTGCCTTATATGGAAATGTCCATAAGGTCAAGGGGCCTAACTCCTAACAAAGAGAATATATATTATCTTTGCTCTTAACCTACACGGTAGTAATGGTTAAGGGTATGGTGCATAGGTCTCAAGCTATCTTTAAACAAAATTCTGTACTCCCTATCATGGTAATGAATCATTTTTTAAAAATGTAACATCATTTGGTATATTTAATAAGTTCCTTACAAATTGCCAAACAACATAGTCTTCTGGAATTAAATCACCTACCATTAGTGGAAAATATGTAACAAAAGTTAGGTGTCATAGAAACAGCTGTCAATTTGAAACAAATTGTAGCTACTGGGTATATCATTTTTTATATTTTTAAGAATTTCGAATTCAATTTAATAAAAATCAAAATATATTTTTTTAATATCACTGAAGTCAGCAACAATTCTTAAAAATTTCACATGGTGTTACTAAATTTGATTATTTCTTATAACTGCAAGGGTATACAAACTTCGGCTTGCACAAGTTAACTTACTTTCTTGTTTTTCAAAACAGTTTTCTTAATTCTAGATATTTATTCCTACTTTCATATAAGATATTTTGCCGCAAAATAAGGAAAAATTTTGAAATTAAGTTAAGAAAATTATTTAAAATAAAAGCGATTTTCTTAAATAATCTTTCATTCATTAAAACTGAGACTTGCATACAACTATGAAATCATTTTAAAGGACTTGGGCTATTTGCACACATATTAATAGAGATTAAAACAAATATGTATGGAGCCCAATGTTGAAAGCGGCAAATTAATCTGAAATCGTTCAACGTGGGTTTCCTTTGAAGTTAAACCTGCTTACCTGCCTAAGATACAAATTTCCGTGCTTAACTGCGCCCGCTCATTCTCATCCTGCGATCGTGGGCCTTGTGATTAGGCAAGCTCCATCAAGGTGCAAATCTTCCGACGACAACTCTTCCCGGCCGAGAACTGCTTCCCAAACGGTAGGCAGAGTCCCCTTTTCGGGAACCAACGAGCAGCTCGAGGAGACTTGGGAGCGGCAATTGGTGGAGGGCAGCAGCTCTGGCAGTTAGTGAGCAAAGATAATCTATTATGACCGTAACAAGAAATAAATCCCAACTCGGTAATCCATCATTTTACGACTGGGCAATCAAAACAAGGAGTTTGACTAAGAGACGGACTCTCGGCCCGCTGACGGACGGCGGACTGGCCAATCAACGACAACACACATAGTTGGCCAGAACCAGGAAACTCGGATTGGGCCTGCCCGAGACATGACTTTCGGACAGCCGCGTGCGCATCGAGGCCGACTAAATACAATGAGTCACAAAAGTATTCGTTGCAAAGAGGGTTACAAGCAAAACCATTTTAAAATGGTAAAAAATGGGTTATGCTTGCAAAGATATATATTTTATGAAGTATATGAAAAAAAAAAAACAAAAAAAAACCAGAAACAAAAAAAATACATTTTTTTTAACTTTTATTTGATACAACGATGTTTTTTAAATTTAAGTTAATAATATTTGCTTTAAGAAAGATTTTTGTATATAATTTATTATTATTATTGTAGAATATAATTTTTCATATGTACTTACTCAAATCCGTATTTTCGTATATTCCTGCGTAAATACATATGCACGTATGTATGTAATCAGCAACCTTCCGAATATACATAGATATGTATAAACATATGCTGTATCTGAGAATGGCATTAAATCATTAATATATTAATTCATATAAGATTAGTATAATTATGTGAAAACTATTTACCTGACTAACAAGTGATATTTGTGATGAAAGCAAATGCTTTATGAATATAAATATATTCGTATCTGACAGAGAAGGAAAAGTGTGGCGAGCTTAGGCTGAAAAATGTTAAACCATCGGTGAAGATGGCGGCGGTTCCGTAGTTGGAGTTGGAGAGTTGGTTTTTATAGACGGAATTATTTCTTATATTTTCTAAGGAAAAAAAAAGCAATGAAGCTAATTTTCTAAAAAAATGTTGCTCTTTTTTGTATGTCTAATAAGTGCGTTACCCTAAACAATAAATAAAAATATTAATTTGCAACATATTTGTTAAAAAACCTGTATTTATTCGTAGGGTGCCTCGCAACGAATACTTTTGTGACTCACTGTAGTTGCCAATAATCCGTGTCCAAACCGATCGGGTTGCCGTTTATGGTAATGGGCGAAATTAGATGCCGAAATGCGCGGCGGCTGCGAGGCTTCATTACCGATGCACAAACTTGGCAGTGCGTCTGCGTCCCGGCTGATTGGCCACGGTTCCGACCGGCGTTCTGCACTATTATTGCTTCATCAAGTGTCCAGCAGCCGCGTGTCCACAGGGCAACTGCGGCAGAAGCCCGAGCAGTGAGTGACCGGTCGGCAGCGGCAGAGACCCGACCCCGAGGGCGCTGCGAACTGCTCAAACATTTTCGAAATCGCATTTGGAGGTGAAGGTGCAACAGTTGCTGGCGTATCGGATGTCTGCGGCTCACGGGCGCAGCTAAGGGGCTTAGCGGGGCGGCAGGGCAGGCCAAGGGGAAATATGGGTTAGTGCGAGGAGGTTGTGGGCGGCGTGCGCCGCAGCCCGACAGCCTACGATAGTCCCTGCGTTACGCCACACTCCAAGAAAAATTCTGCCTATTCGTTGCAGATTGATTCAATTTATTCCGCTCATACTTCTCAAAGACCCTCCTGCTACTCAGGCATAAAGGGGTGGCGTTTGTTGCACTCGTCGATCCTTGTTCGTTGGAAAGCTGGGACAGCGTGGGAGGAAACGGATTCGGTTTATTTCCTTTTGTTGCTTCTCACTTCTCCTCTCTGCTGGAATCCACATACGTGTTAACTGCCTAGGGGCTTCCGAATTCGCAGACTGTGCTACATAGCGCGAATTACTCCTAATCATTTGTATGTAAGAGCAATAAGCATCCAATGCTGAAATAGTGTTTAAACATTTCGGTCCCCGGCCGAAGAACTCCGAAATCATTTTCAAAAGGCGCGCCCGCATCTCAAGTGGCAGCACCTCCCGCCGGGAACTGTTCAACACTGGCCTGCAGCCCGTCAAGAGCTGCCTGCTGTAAGCCAGCCACGCAGCGCTCTTCTTCTTGCCTGGCCCAAAACAACTTGTTGAGCACCAGAAGCAGCCAGCGCAGCGCCCGCTTTGTTGGTCCACGCACACGCACTTATAGGGACTCACACGTCACCAGGTTGAAGCAGTCCCACCCACTAGCTCAAGAACAAAAGCCCAAGATGCGCCAGCTGAAGGGAAAGGTCAAGGAGACGCGGAAGCAGAAGAAGGAGCGCAAGCTGGACAACCTCGAGAGCCAGGCGAAAATCCGGACCGTGGTTCTGCCGGCGGTGGGCGTTCTGGCGGTCTTTCTGGTGCTTTTCGTCTACCTGAAGACCCGCCCCGCGGTCCTGGCCTGACGGAAGGGAGCCTAGCCATAAGTTGTCGCTGGTGCGGCGGGAAAGTGCAATTGATTTGATGTTAGCACGCGTAGCTTTAGCAGTACCATAAATCGCAGTTCGTCCAAATAAGCTGTTTCCTTTTATTGCAGTCAAGCTTCCCTGAAGCAAACTGGTGTATTCCTAGTTCGTACCTCCCAGAACGCTCGATATTTTGCGAGTCAGCAGAACGTTAGAGTTTCGGAGGCCTGACTGTAGCCGACCCGCAGGCTGGCAGTGCTGGAAAGCGTCCAAGGTTGTGGCGGCCAACTCAAAAGGCAAAGCACAGGGAACGGTAAAACCGGAACCGTGCTAGAGAGGAGTGGCAACCACGAACAGGTTTTATTTTTGGCCTGTTGGCGGTTCGCTTTCCCTCGGCCTGCTTTTGACAGTTTTAGTCGCAGTCGGTGAACGCGCAGAGGAAACTGTGGGATACCGTGTTGCAGGTTCAGTGCAGGGTCCGAAGGCAGTTAGCTGCAGGAGCGTTATCAGAGCAGCCCCGATTAGATAATCACAGCAGAGAGCACCGCAGTGGGCCAGTCAGCTGCTGTCAGGCTCTCGCTCTCCCACCCGCCCCACACAGCGCGCTCTCGCGCCGTTTGACGTTTCTTTTGCACGTTCTCACTTTTGCTAAGACTCTCACACTGGCGGTTGCGGGCGACAAAGGCTCCTTCAGCTTCTCGACCATGCTCAAGTTTTTGGTAAGTTCCTGGGCGGATCAGTCCTAACATCCTTCTGCGTACCTGCTACGTAACGCCAGTCCCCCAAGCACGCTAGCTTTGCAGTTGGCCTGCCTTGGTTGGTCTGCTTTTTGCGGCGATGACGCGCCGCTGCACTGTGGGCCAAAGTGGGTGTTTTCGGCGACAAAATTTATCGAGCTGTAGAAATGCACATATTTTCTGAAATTTAGTTAGTTTGGAGCTCTTTTTGCATACGTAAATCATCTGAGCCGCTCGAGAGGGTTACCATTCCTAGGCTAAAAGGTACCTACTTAGGCCGAGTGCTTGTTGACAGCAGTGGTAGGCAAAAATACGTAAAGATAGAGAAGAAGGTACAGATACAGACTCCCAAAATCTGCCACTATTAATATTTCTTATATATGTTTCAATATTAAAAACCTGTTAAAATAGTATGTTGGTGTGCCAATAAAATATAACTGGAGAGGGCTGAGTTTTTGGATTTCCATTAAGCATTCATCGGCGACTTTGCCTACTGCTGTGGTAGGCCAGTTGAAATTCAAGGTTATATAAGGCGCCACACTCCAGTATAAACAAAACCACAATCAGCTACTCCTTGAAAATGATGTCTACACACCTCACACAGTCGGAGTCCTCACATCCGGACTCCTCAAAAACAAAAACAAACCTGCCAAAATTAATTGTTTACACTGGGATTATTTTGAGCCAAAATGAAGCTTGTGGGACTTGGGCTGCGGGTTTTGAGACTTAAAACCAGCGGGCAGAGCCGCTCTGCGAATACCTGTTCCCCTCCGGAATTGCGAGAACCTCTGCCGTGCTGCCCAAAGAAACGCTTTTGGACCTTCAAAAGAGTGCTGTGCTTCTCCACGGTCAGCGAAGTCCACACCCTCGAGTGGGGTCTCCACATACACACCTAGATCCTTTGTGTACAAAGATCCAGCACCAGCAAGCATTCTAACATCAGTCTCTTCCTTTCTTCCAGTTAACCTTTGGCGCCGGGGTTTACACGGGCATCTACGTCTCGCAGAACTATGAGGTAAGCATATTGGCCCACATCAGTTAGTGACTTTAATCCTTCCGCTTCTCTTAGGTCCCCCGCGTAGATGATCCGCAAAAGTTGATCCAGCGTCTCAACGAAAAAGTGAAGGAACTGGTGGACCAAAGCAAGAACAAGTAACAGGCTTGGTAGTTTTGTATATGGGGAACGTAGCCGTCACTAAATTCAAATAAATCTGAGCGAGCTTTTGTAATTTAAATTGTATAAAAGTTATCGCTATCTGAATCTGAGTCAATTAAATCTGCAAGTTTTTGGCAAAACTGATTGAGGTTCTTCAGAGACAGTTATTAAAGCTATCGGAATTACGCGAGTCATGATGGCAACCCTCGTTTTTTTTCAAATTTGTGACCATATCGTAAAAAGCATGCCACTTCGTTTACAAATTAGCCATTGAAACAAACACTTAAACTCAAACAAAAAAAAAGGTACAACAAAATTCTAGTAGGTAATGACAAGTAGAAATCGCAAATATTTAATATAATGATTTTCTTTTTTTGCTAACTTAACGGCAGAACTGCCATCGATTATATTTTAATTGAAACCATATCGCATTACCTCCTTTCACAGGTCGCCCGGCGAGAAGCTAGTGGATGACATCAAAAAGGAGGCCAAGAAGATACTGGACGACTGACTGCCGCTATAAGACCCCACGTTTAGTTTAAAGAAATTTATCTATGATCAAATAAAGCAATGCTACATGTGTAAAATTAGACGAAGGACACTCCTCCGCCATAATACTCCAGGCGCGTCTGCGGCTGAACAAAAGCGAGCCAGTCGGAGGCGTGAGTGGGCAGCAGGCCCATGCTGTGGCACTTGTAGAGGGCCAGGGCCACGTTGGCCAGATTGCCCAGGAAGTACACGATGCGCTGTCCAGTTCCCTGGGCGCCCTCGGCCATCTTAGATGTCACCTGTGTTGTGAAGATGGCCTTGATGGGTCGGATCAGCATCATACCGACCATCATGATGGGGAAAATAGAGATTGAGTTGCCCGACATGTACATGATGAACAGGTTCATGGGTATCTATCGTAATCCAAAGGTTATTTCTCGGCCTTCCATCTGGGTTAGTACTTACGTTCTTCAGGGGGCCCAGGGCGAGGTCCCAGGATTTCTTGATGACTAGGCGTTGGTCGCGCACCACCTCGCTCTGGTTCACCAGAGCAGAAGGATTGTATCCCAATGGCGAGGGAATATCAGCGTTTTTACTGCAGCGGGAAAGCAAATGGGTGGGTGACAAGATGAATGAAAGTGATGAACAGCCACTACTACCTCACGTTGAAGTCCAGCGCCCACTTGAACTTCTTCGAATTTTGCTTGGCCGACATGTTACGTTTCCTTTATTAAATATCGGTCTTTTCGCAGAATTAAGTGACAATTTTTCCGACAATTGGTTGCGTAGTGTTGTTTAACGTCCGGTTCTCACTATCAATCAGTTATGGTCAATTTCGATAGGCAACCGTGGTGAATGACAATCTAGTAACGATAGACGGAGTCGACACTGCGCGGAATTTTTGAAATGCATTGCAAACACTTTTATCTGGTCAGTTTTTCGTCAATATTTTGTTTTATTTCAAATTACCTTTTAAGTAGTACCTTCCTTTTTTTAATGATCTTAGGTATATGCGTGAGTTTTTATGGGTTTTGCATGGCCAAGCGACAAGAAAAAATGGGTTAAAATTAAAATGGTTTTTTGTTGTATTTTTAAAGAGCAATTACAATTACAGTTTTTTCTCATTAATATTACTTTTATATTTATAAAATTAAAAAGAAATATATATTGATGAGGGGAGGGAGAGGACAAAAATAACTTAAAAAAGACATTTTTTACCATATACTATAGTTTTCCTTTCTGTGATTGGTTGGGTCTCTTTTACTCGTTTTGCTTTTAACATCCAATAATTATGTATACGAATTTAAATTAAATTATAGCGATTTTATATGCTGCTTGAAAGGTTATGTTTTGCAATTCAATAAACAATTTCAGTTTCTTGTTTGGAAATACGGACAGAAGGAGCCCATTAAGTTATGCGAAGATCTGCTGCTCTTGTTGTTGGTTTTGTTGCCGCTGCTGTTTTGTGATAATTCCTTCTGATGTCGATTTCCCGCTTTACCATCTGTTAGGTGTTCTCCAGCCGCTCTTTCTGTGTTTTGGGTGCTGCTTCGGCTTGCTTGAAATCAGAGTTAGTTGTATTCATATTGTTGCTTTAGTTGTAGTGTTTAATTAGCGATTAGCGTTCTTCAATTGGTTGGACAGCCAGTCGAGTCCCTCGTAGAGACCATCGCCGCTGGTTGCACACGTCGCCTGAATGTACCAGTTGCGGTTTCTGAGTGAGTGCAAGCCGAGTTTGTCGGTAATTTCGGCTGCGTTCATAGCATTTGGCAGATCCTAAAACGATTTGAGATAAGAGTGCGCCACATTAGAAATATTACAACATGCGGCTTAGGATTCACAATATAACCCAAGTGCGGATACCGATTATGGTAGTGCACCTAGGGCTCTAGGGCTGGAACCTACCTGTTTGTTGGCGAAGATAAGTAAGACTGCATCCCTCAGCTCGTCCTCCGCCAGCATGCGCATTAACTCCTCTCTCGCCTCCCCGATACGCTCTCGGTCATTGCTGTCCACAACAAAGATAAGACCCTGAAATGGCAAGCAAATAATATTTAATTTGCCGTGCCTTGTAGAAAACAAATAAAGGATATCTGATAGAGCATCAGTCCCGTCTTGAAACAAAATAAACTTTGAATAATCACAGAGGATTCATTACAAGTTGTTAACATCATCTAGAATCGCAGGAGACATCGGGAACAGTTGGAGTCACACTTACTTGTGTATTCTGGAAGTAGTGCCTCCACAGGGGTCGAATTTTGTCTTGGCCGCCCACATCCCACACTGTAAAGCTAATATTCTTGTATTCTACAGTCTCCACATTGAAACCTAGGAAAGATCAGGAAAGAGTTAATATAAAGAGGGTGCTGTGGGCGCTCTATAACACTCACCAATAGTAGGTATCGTTGTAACAATTTCGCCTAATTTGAGTTTGTACAGAATTGTGGTTTTACCAGCGGCATCCAAACCGACCATCAATATCCTCATTTCCTTTTTGCCGAAGAGGCCTTTGAAGAGGTTCGCGAACACGTTTCCCATGGCTTATGTTTGTCTTTCGTCGAAAAATGGATCTCTGGCTGGCGTACTCGCTGCTTGCTGGCTGGAATTATGACAAGTTCAAATCCGAGTTGCAAAACCGATCAGAATATGCAAACTGCGGACTTGTGAGCTTGGACTAAGAGAATCTGCAAAAAGGACAATGGAATCGAGAGTTGTAGTCGGGAGTCATCCGCGGCATAGCCGTTCTGAATAAGATAGGCAATAGGAAGTAGCCCAAACGACGGCAGAAGCAAAGCTAGAAAGGTTTGAACGGCTTTTGTGTTACGTGTTGATATCAGTCCCGACTGAGTCATAAAGTCCGGGAGAGACTAAGCGAACCGCTAACGGAATTTCGTTTCTTTTATTGTAACAAAGCTGTTTTCTGAATGTGCTTAAGGCTAGCAGTCGAGCGAAAGTGGTTTATGTAATTAATCGCTGATTAATAAGGCGAATGGGAGGATGTGTCAAACACATTTCGCTGACTCTAAATATGTGGCCAGCTAGCGGCTGCCGCTGATAAGATATTGATTTTCAGTGCACAACGACGAAGGCTCTGGCCCGCTCGGTGCCGCTCTCCCAACTTCCGCAACCCACCCACTTCATCCGCGTACTCAAGAAACGTGCGACCTGGAAGGTGCGTACGCGATAGGCTTGCGGCCAGGTAGCTTGCAGTTTTCAGGCAACTTGCTGGGCTGAGGGAAAGTCCCCCAAACTCTGCGGTGAGTCATTGGCGACGTCTTGAACGCCCGCAATCCAGCAGGCACAAATGTGCAGTGCCTTTTATGTTCAAATCGGGGAGGAGTACGCCCTCAACGTCACCGACGACGCAAAAACAAAGCGTTGCCAACGAAACATACGGGAGTCTCGGGAGGTTTAAATTCACTTTTAAACGCTCAGGTATCTACAGTCTCCCAACTTTTTATGGGATTTTAACATCCAGCGATTCACACTGACAAGGCGCAGATAAAAATGCTCTACGATCTGGAAGCCGCTGACCATAGTTGAGCTGGAAGCAGCGGCGAGCGAAAACTACACGTAGCAGCTTTTGATTTCGAGCTGCGGGAAGCGGGGCAAGCCCACCGTCACCCCGCACACACACACGCCCGCAGGCGCTAGGGTTGCCAGCTGCCCCGAGTGGCTCTGCCCCTGTCCCTAATCCCAGCTCTGCGCTGAGCTCGAGCCGACTACCACACACTCGCACAATACCATGGCCCCAAACTCCTGGCCCAGGCAAGCCGCGACTGTGCCCACTTTTCATTTGGATTCGAATGGGGATCGGACAACTTGAACTTTATACGTGGTTGCCTACGTCTGTGTGAGTGACGTACGCTTTTTCTACGTTGGTGAAATGCGTCGGCAGCCGTCCCTTGTTTTCTCGAAAGGCACAGAGGTTTTACCCAAGTTCCTCGGGCACCTATCAGCTACAATGGTATGTCTTTAGAAGCACATTACACGTTTATTTACCGACTAACCAGGCCTTTTCGTGGATTTTTCTTTGATTGAATTTTCTCTGCTGCCGAACACACCACACACCGAATTGCGAAGAGAAAGATAATGGGTGAAAATGCTATCGATAGCAGTCTTGTCCGATAGTCGATGAACACAAGGCACTGTTTTTGGTGGGCCGAAGTCGACAGTTGCTCGGCTCTTATATAATTTGACTAAGCATTTTTAACCAATTTAGCAGAAGACATTAAAACGCCTTCGGGCCCCCTCGTAGGATACGAAAATACAAACAGAACGCCGTCGATAAGTTCGGTCGACTTCCAATACTAGTCTTCGACTACTCCCCACAGCCGCGAACGCAGCATGGGTGTGCGTGTGTGGTCTATTGCTCACACCTATACGAACACACCACATTGCTGAGGAAGTTCTTAAATCAAACAATAAGTCCAATTTTTTGGCATATAACCCCTGATTTCGACTGAAAACACATACGCACCAACTACTTGAATCAAATGCACACGGGTTAGAGCGGAAATTTTAAAAACTTCTGCTTGGAAATGTCTAAAATCACAGAGCAATATAAAACTTGACCGAGAATACACTTGCCGTTGAAAAAACTGCAAACTCACCAACATAAACGTTGCCGATAGAGATGGGCGCAGCGCAGGGCTTGTCGGACCATGCGCAAGAACGGGATGGCAGTAGCGTTAGCGCCGTGGTCAAATTTAAGGCTAGCTGCCACGTCTCTTTTTCACCACGCCGATAAGAGAGATAAGTCATCGGTTTGGATCAATCGAAAGTATTACCACACTTTAGAAATCGAGAGCATTTTTAACTAGGAGACTAAAAACGGCTGAAAAAATCGGGTTTGATTTCTTAAAATAGTTTATCTCAATAGAGAACTGGTTTTCCTAACACTTATGTACATATATTCTATTAACTTTATTGTCATTCTATTATTTATTGTCTTGCCAAATATTTTCCTTTGGTTTGCCTGGGTATTGCGAGTATATACTTTTTTACACTATAAGCTAAAAAAATTAAATAACTTTTAAGGTGGTGTTCCTCTTGTTTGGGCTTAAGATTCATCAAACATTAATAAAAAATACTGGCGGATATTTTGTTAAAAGGATAATAAGTTGTTACCATCGATTAATATCCAATAACATTATACTATTATCGAATCGTCGAGAATGTCGAGAAGTATAAAGTCAAAGAGTAATTGCTTATTTTGGTAGTCATTTTAACATTCACAAATCGTCCAACTCTATCACTTTAAAACTAAAAAGATAATTAAAATCTATTATTTGTCGCTATACATTGTTAAACTAAGTATTTATAGTAAGTCTAGAAAAGCGGCATGTGCTCAAAAAATAGAAAAAAAATTAACCTCGTCAAAAAAAAATTGAAAATTGCAAAGCAAAACACCTAAAAGTCGTTGAAAATAATACTACATCGAGGGTACATTTTTCGCGCCCCTCTCTAGACGATTACCGCATTTATTTCATGAAGCGATTTGTTCCCTCTTCCCTTTTTATGGAGGGGTTTTCAAGCTATTGAGCGTATCATGTTCGTAGCTGGATACAGGTAAACTCAAAAACGTGTTTCAAAACGCGACTAAGGACGATGTTTAAGGTGGGAACCTGCATTATTCAAAAATGTGTGATTCTATGATTAAACCACTTTAGAGAGTATAATGATTTCAGTCAAAAGTTTCGCAACGCAGTGAAGGAGACGTTTCCGACCCCATAATGTATATATATATTCTTGATCAGCATTACTAGTGGAGTCGATCTAGCCATGTCCGGCAGTCTGTCTGTCCGTTTCTACGCAAACTAGTCTCTTAGTTTTAAGGCTATCGGGCGGAAACTTTCCAAAAGTCTTCTTTCTATTGCAGGTAGTATATAAGTCGGAACCAGCCGGATCGGACCAATATATCTTATAGAAAATATCGGGGAAAAAATGAAATAAAAATTATGTCTTTGGTGTTTTTTGATGTTTTTTAACATATAACCTCTTACGCTTGGAAATAAAATTTTTTAATTGGTTTTGAATTTCGAATTTAATTTTATCAAAGTCGGACCACTATATCATATAGCTGCCATAGGAACAATCGGAAAATGAGTTGCAAAATAATATGAAAAATTATATCTTTGGTGTTTTTCAACATATAACCTTCTAAGCTTGGAAATAACATTCTTTATTTAGTTATGAATTTCAAATTAAATTTTATCAAAATCGGACCACACCTGCCATAGTAACGATCGGAAAATTAGTCGGAATCTATGATAAAATTATATCTTTGGTGTTTTTTAACATATAACCTTCTAAGCTTGGAAATAACATTTTTTAATTAGTTATGAATTTCGAACTAAATTTGATCAAAATCGGACAACTACATCATATAGCAGTTATAGGAACGATCGGAAAATTGGGGGGAGCTTTTCTACATATTATCTTATTATATTGGGAATACATTTTTTTATATTTTTAAGAATTTTGAATTCAATTTAATAACAAGAAACTTTTATGCGCATGCAGCTATAAGAAATAATCAACTTTAGTAACACCATGTGAAATTTTTCGGGATTGTTGCTGACTTCAGTGACATTAAAAATAAATTATTCATTTTTATTATTATTCTTCTTTTTTTATTATTCATTTTTTTTTAGACCATGTTTTGACATCTATATGTTAGAGTAGTCCGATTTTTATTGAATTCAATGCGAAACTCTTACAAATTTTAAAAATGTTCTTTCCAAGCCTAGAAAGTTATGTGTTAAAAAACACCAAAGATATAATTTTGTTATATTTTCCGTCTAATTTTCCGATCGTTACTATGGCAGCTATATGATATAGTCGTCCAATTTTGATCAAATTGAATTCATAATTTAGAACAAATAAAAAATGTTATTTCCAAACGTATGAGGTTTTATCCACGATAGTTACTACGGGAGCTATAAGATATAGATGTTTGATCCGGCTGATTCCGGCTTAAAGTTTTAGCCCGATAGCTTTAAAACTGAGAGACTTGTTTTGCGCAGAAATGGACGGACAGACGGACGTGGGTAAATCGACTCTTCTAGTGACGCTGATCAATAATATATATACTATTTGGGGTCGGAAACGTCTCCTTCCCTGCGTTGACCCTCTGCAATAAATCGAATAAATCTAGTTTTTATTGCTGTCATACACCGAGTGGAAAATTCACTGGGCCTCCTAACCCTGTGCCACCTTTGACCAAATCGTAATGGAAGCCCCTTCGGACCCAGCGAGAAATATGGAAGCACGATGGGACTGTCAAGTTTAAAAAAGACATGATAAATCAAACTTCACTGAAATAATTTTTTTATTGTGTTTGTTTGGATTCACAGTAAAGCTGCTTCGCGGATGTAAGCCGGCTCCGAAGTAGCAGGTAGCAAGGCCTAGGCTTATATAAACGATCAAGGATATTTCAAACTCTACACTTCGTAGATAGAGAACATTTTAGGCTTTGCTCTCCCACAGCTGCTTAAAAATTCTTTAATTAATAATGTTGCAAATATCTTTAAGTTCTCTAGATTAAAAGTACTAATATAAATTACAATTTATTTCTATCGTAACTTTACTTACAGCTTAGTTTGCTTTTGATTTCTAAATGGTTTTGCTAAAATGCAAATCATGTATTTCTACCTATTCTAAGACATACAATTAGTAATAACTTAAATTGCTTGTCTTTAATTTTCTACGAGTTGTAAATTAAGTGAAAGTCCATATTTTTCGAATTATCATTGATATCATACTAATATTTGCAATCAAAACTATTATTAAGCTTTCCAAGGACATCCTTAAAGAGTGCTTGTAGAGTTTGAATCCTTTATATGGTATAGGGCATGTAGTCGCCGATTTAATCGTTAATCGTAGATCAAACAGACGCCTCCCACGATTAAATAACGGCATATTTTTAGGTATTCGCATATTTTATTTCAACGTTCTATGCTTCTTTTTTGACGCATCATTACGTTTGGCTAGATCAGCTTGGTAATCCCGGTAATGATCTTAACAAAATAATGATTTTAAAACCACTGGCAAACACGGCCCTGAGTCATTGGTCACGCATATTTGCTGCCTACAGTGTGGAAATTCTAAGGCTAAACGGAACTGAAGGTGGGAGTAACCTAGCAACGTCAGGTTCTTTCAATATTATCGGCTTATGGACTACGCCTTATATATAAATATATATATATTCTAAGTTTAGATACTATTAACATGTTTTTACGTCGGGATGTTGAGCGTCTTGAACTGTTCTTCGTGCATCTCAGTCATCATGAAGGTGCCATCCTGTAGCAATAAAACAACGCGACGTGTACCACCTGAAAATAAATTGATTGTTAAAGACTTTGTTTTTAAACGGCAGTCATCACAACTTACCCGGGGAAGGCAGATCTGCCTGCACCACCTCGGCCGGTATCTGTGCCTCCGTGCCATCGCTGTCAGAGGTCGTGATATGGATCTGGGCCGTTGCCGGTGTTCCGGTGCCTGCTGCAGAAGCCTCCGCTTGTTGAAGCACCTGGTGATGTGCTAGTTCTTCCTCTGTCATGGACACGAGAATCTGCTCGCCATCTGCCGTCGCTGATCCGACACCATGCGACTCAACCTGTTCCCCAGACTGAACGGCCTCGGCAACTGCGTGGTCGAGGGATAGGACATCTTGGTCTTCTCCCTCTGCAGCAGCCACGTACGCAAATTGCTGCTCGCCATCCGGGCCCTGGGTTACAAGTATGGTTTGGCCCTCTGCATTTTTTCCAGCTACCTGGTAGACAGTCCCGTCTTCGCCGCGCACCAGCAAGGCAGAGCCGTCCTCGTTGGTAAGAACTTGTTGATCACTACCTAGGAGGGCCTGCGCTGCGGCTTCCAACTGCTCGCGCTGTTGCTCCTGTTGCTGTTCCTGTTCCATTTGCAGCTGAGTCTCCTCCTGACCAATAAGCTTACCGGTGATTGGACACAGCTGAGCCTGGTGCTGATTAACCTCCTCCTCTAGCTCCATCTGCAGCGGCGTTGGCTGAAGCGCCGGCTTGGGAGTTATTCTCTGTCGTCCAGGAGTCACTTTCTGCATATGCGTAGATTGTTGTTGCTGTGCCAGAACCTGACGCTGGCGAGCCTGGGCAGAGCGTTGGGCTAGCAGCTCTTCACGGGTCACCACTTTTCGTGTAACTTTCAAGTCGCCCGACTTCGAAAGCTGCAAAATTTTTTGCTCAGGGGTAACTGCTTTTGCGCCCTGTTGGCGTTGTTGCGGAGTGCCGACACCGGCGCGTGCTAGGACTCGGCCACCCGGGTGAGCTCGGCCCGGCGCCTGCTGCAGACTCTGGCGCACTTGTGTGTGTGTGGCACCCAAAACAGGTCGACGCTGAACTGCTGCTGTTGTGGGGCCGTGGCCAGGGGTGCGCAGAACCTGTTGTCTCTGGCCAACAGTGATTGGCGAGCTGGTGCCGGAGTGAGCAGGCCGAGCCACTGGAAGGCGCTTGGCTAAGCCTGTGGTTGCAGGCGCGGCGTTTATCTTCTGGGGTGCCACGGCGGCTGGTGAAACGGGGGCCGGTATCTCAGAATGCTCAACCCGAAAGACTCCTCTTGAGCTGATGGCCACCTCAGAGCGTGTTAGATACCGTACGGGACATTCCGGCTTCTCCTTTTTCTGGAAAAAGAGTACAAGGATGGTAAGTAAATTTTTGATGCACAAAAGCAAAAAAAAAGAACTATTTACCAGGTGTATTGTGTTGGGCATCTCGGGCTTGCGGAACATGCCCGAGCTCGTGCTGTCCTCTGTGTAGATAATCTCACCCATTTTTTGCTCCGTTGCCGACACGGCAGTGGAGTTGCCATTGACTTTGGCCTGCTGCTTTTCCGTGGGCTGAACCCGTGGCTTGTTCAGCTGCACGGAGCTCCCTCCGTTTTTTAGACGCTTTACCGTGTGTGATGGCAGGTCCTCTTCAAGATCCTCTAATTCCATAGAGTCGTTTAGCCCACTGCCCTCGAGGCTGGAGTCCGTGTGATTAAGCTTGCGCTTGACCGGACCCGTCGACGGGGGCCACTCTTGTTCCGTTGCGGATTCGTCCTCGTTGGCTGAGGAAGGCGAAGAGGAACCATCACCGCCACCAGTTTCATTTACCCATTGCTTGAACGAGTCCATGGCCTTGGTTTTGGAAGTGCGTGAGGGTCTAGATGATGGCGAAACTTGGGATGGCGCCGGGACCGGACTGATTGGAGCGACAGATTCGCCCTTTGAGGATGCACCTTGTGGCTGTGTGCGCTTCAAGGCGTCCAGACCCTTTTCCCGAGTTAGCTTCTGGCGCGCCAGTTGCTTTTCAAACATCTGCAGGAAATACGGCACCCGCTCAAGATTGGCCATGACTTCCCAGGTATTTTCATGGTGCGAGCGATCTACCCATTTTACCAAATACTCGTGGGTCTTGCGACGCGGGTTGAAACGCTTGGCCACTATCTTCTCCACTGGCTCTTCGGTGCGCTGTTCTGTCTTGGAATCAATCCGAATGGCGATGCGGTTGTTGGGCTTGACTGTTCCGGCGGAAGCTGCTGAGGGAAGCGTAGGGGTGCCCGGCTTGGACTTGGGTCTTTCGTTTTCGGTGTCCTTAAGCTGATTGGCCAGTGTGGGCAGCTTGCCGGCCGGGGATTCTGGCAATACAAATGAGAAATGTAATATTTTATTATACACTTATTCTAGAGTATTTAAATACTTCTTGTGGGGGAGACGCTAGTGTTGTTGTTGCTGTTAGACGTATTGTTATTGGTTGGGTTAACCACAGTCTTGGTAATGCGCACCGGCATGTCCTGAAGCTGACCGTGGGCAATCTTGCCGAAGGACTGAATAGTCTTTCCGGCAACGATCCATGGCTCCCGGACGCTTTCCTCCAGTTTAACCCAGTGCTGGTACAGAGCCCAGGAGTTGGCAGAGTTAGTGTCCTTGCGTGTGTGCAGCTGTGTTGCTTTCCACAGCGTAAAGGCCCAGATGGTGGGCTTGGTGTCAAGAGTCTCCTTCAGATTCGCGTTTTCCTTCTCGCAGGCGTCCTCTTTGTGGGCCTGGAACTCTTCCACAAAGTTGTAGGCCCTCAGGCAGCGTCCACACACAAGAACGTCCATGTTTGCCAGTTCCTCTTGGGCAGCTGCAGGGAAATACAACATGGGCAATTAGCACAGTTCGCGTAATTTAGTTTGGTCCACTCACCTCTTATAATGTTTGCGTGTTTGCCGATTTCCGTGGGTGCAATCTCCTGTGCCAACATTATTCACGACCCCAGCGCCCAAGCCTGTGTGGAATGCATTTAGATTGTAACTTTTAAGAAGTGTAGAAGGAAGCGTCAATTTATGTTATTCCTTGGCTTTTAAAATCGGCTAACAGCAGAGAAAAAAGTACAGTGCCGTGGTGTGTTTGCACAAACTCGGACCGGGTGGCAACGCACCTTGTCGCTGTCTACGGTGTGTGCCCGGTGTGGTGAGTTTCAGCATATGTACATCTGCAACGCGATGGGTGATATGCAGCGGCGCTTTGGACCAACAAAAAACCCCAAAAAATGAATTTGAAAAGGCGCCGGTTCATTGACGTACAAGCTACACTTCTCAAAGTAATATATGTTAGAACACAACTCGTTTTACGAACACTTTGGAAGTTTTTCAGTCTATCACTCGTATGCAGAACATAAACAATTAGTATATTAATATATTAGTATATTAGCCCACTCAGGGCTGGACCAACTCCTATTACTTTAAGTAAACCTATTTGGAAGGCTCCTTTTACTTTATCTGTACAAGTTCAGATAGCCCGCTTAAATTTCGCAGCCACCAAATAGACAGACTTGCAGATCAGTACATCTCACTACGAGATACGGTTGGATTTGCGCCACTGCACTTCTGCACACACCTTCATAAACCCTTTTCGTTTGCAAAATCAAACTGAACACAGTTTTTGAACTTCGTCTTAATTTAACCGATTCCGACTTCTTTACACGAGCAGCGCCGCGGCTGCTTCTGACAATTGTACGCGCGAACTCTGAATGCCAAACGCAAAATTGGTTCGGCTGCACGAAAACGGCCAGTGGTGATTTTGTACCGGCTAGGCGCACCTTTGTATGCGCTTCCGTCAACTTTGGGTTCGCGGTTGAATTTAAATTGGACTGTATGGATATGCCAACAGCTTTCGACTGTTGCAGTTGCACTAGTTTTCAAACTATGGATTATGCTTTCATTTTTTTCATTATATTTCGCGCCTTGCTATACGTACGCTTCACTTAAATGCCCGGACATCGAGAGTAGCGCTCTTTTCCGTTCGCCCGCGTGGCGGTGCACTTCGACAGCCAATCACGCAGTGTGGTGAGATTTTTTATCGATATGGTAACTTTCCGCGCTTTTCAATGATCAAAACATAAACATTTTTTTATCTAGTTCAAAGGAGTGTTAAATGTTCATTTTAAATTTGACTAACTCTCTTCCGAACTTTGTGTTAAAATTATTTACTTGCGACAATGATCCGTCTGCGGTCAATGTGGCAACCCAGCCAATTGTATTTATTCTTGTCGAGGTGTGTGCACACTGTTTCATTTGCCGGTGCCTTTGTTGGGCTCTGTTTAATTTAATTATTTCGATTGCAAGTAGTACAACAGAACTGCAGTAATGGCCGACGACGAGCAGGATGACCAGAAGGAGTACCGCTGGGAGACGGGCTACGAAAAGACATGGTGAGCGATGTGCGCGGTGAAGTGAGTCTATTACGATCAATGGTTTTAGGGAAGCGATCAAGGACGACGAGGATGGCCAGCTGGATGGAGCCATTGCGGGGATCATTCAAAAGGCAAAACGCCAGCGACAGGCTCAAAAGACCAAGCAGAACCGGCTGGGCATGATGAGGCACCTGTTTCTCGTGCTGGACTGCTCTGAGTCTATGAGCGTGCCGGACCTCAAGCCCACGCGACTGCGCTGCACCGTGAAGCTGCTGGAGGTGTTCATCGAGGAGTTCTTTGACCAGAACCCCATCAGTCAGCTGGGCATTATTGCGCTGAAGGCCAAGCGGGCAGAGAAGGTGACCGAGCTCACAGGGACATCGCGCGTTCATCTCAAGGCGCTGGAAGGGTGGGTTCCGATTAATAACTCTATTTTCGACTCCTTAACGTTTTGTTTCAGCTTGGCCAACGTCTCCCTGACCAGCGAACCCTCGCTGCAGAACGGCTTGGATCTGGCGTTGAAAACGCTGAAGGTTGTCCCCTCTCACGCATCACGCGAGATCGTCATAATCATGGGCTCACTAACCACCTGTGACCCAGTGGACATAAACCTCACCATCGACGAGCTGAAGAAGGAGGGCATTCGTTGCTCGGTAATCTCCTTGTCGGCCGAGATTCACGTGGCCCGCTACCTCACACAGCAGACGATGGGTACTTTCGGGGCTGTTCTAGATGACGCCCATTTCCGAGACCAGCTTATGTCCCAGGTGGATCCGCCGCCCGCCGCAAAGACGCAGCACTATTCGCTCATTCGTATGGGTTTCCCTCACACCAAAAACGAGGTGGAGGGCAAGGACGCGCCGCTGTCCATGTGCATGTGCCACATAGGAAACCTGGAGGAGCCCAGCGAACTATGCACTACTGGTCACCATTGCCCGCAGTGCAACAGCAAATACTGCGAGCTCCCTGTCGAGTGTCAGTCCTGCGGACTCACCTTAGTCTCGGCGCCGCACTTGGCGCGATCCTATCACCACCTGTTCCCGGTGCCTAACTTTGAGGAACTTCCGTTCGAGGCCATGCCGGTCTCCTCAGACCTCGACAGCGGGGTCAGGGAGTGTTACGCCTGCTTTAAGGCTCTAGGACAGGTAGCAGACAAGGTCGCCGATAAGGTCGTATATAGATGCGGGTTCTGCAAACAGTTCTTCTGCGTCGACTGCGACATCTTCATCCATGAGACCCTACACGCCTGCGTGGGATGCAACACGATTCCAGGCGTGGACGGCCTGGTCTATCAGCAGAGCGCCAAGTCCGACCAGGATGGTGCGCACCCTGGGACTTCGAAGCAGCGCTCCCAATTCGGCATGTAACTGACTTTCTGTAAATAGATATTACTAACTACGCATTTAGGGCAAAACCAATACAGTTCAATTCGTACCGGTGTTCGTCAGATGTATCAATTAAGATCTGGTGTTATGCTTAATAATTGTGAAGCTGAGCGTAGCATTATTATGGCCGTTGTCAAATCCGCTCATTTTCATAGCAAATTGCTTGGTCGTTTGCCTCTCCATGCCAACTCGGCGGACTTTTGTCTACAGCTCGTTTGAGTTCATCGTCAGCGCTTGCCGCATTCGGTCGGTTTTGGTTTCGATTCGATCATAAAGCTCTCGGCCTCCACAGGTGTTTTCGCTGTCGCGCCAAGCACGGCTTTGGTGGGAATGAAGAGAGATCACTTTGTTTTAGACGAATACTGTTGTGGAGTTAAGGTAATACTCTATGGCACCCATAAAGAATTTGTAGATATCAATGACGCTGCTTTTAACTAGTATTAAACTAGTTTGAACCCAGCTTTACCGCCACAGATATCGATTATTTTATAACATGTTAATCATTTATCATACGTATTAATGTTTATATTTCCTATGGTGTTGACACAGTTTTACTGTTGCTTACAGTTTGGTCCTGTTTGCCCTCTAAAACACGATCATATTGGAGTCCAAATCTGCCAAGCGTGCCACCCCTGTTCTGATCTGATTTTCATCGAATTTTTTTGTTATCCAGTTCACAACGGCAGAACAAAATTTTCATTTGAAAGATTTTGCGACTTTTAAGTTTTACGGGAGTTATAGGAGTCACTTTTTCCAAAAAATTTGCACTGTCATTATTGTAAACCTTTGGAATGGTTGAAGATATTTTTATACCCTTGCAGAGGATATAATGATTTCAGTCAGAAGTTTGCAACGCAGAGAAGGAGACATTTCATTTTTATATTATACCTATATAATACATATTTTTATATTTATATTAATAAATATCGGACTACTCTGACATATAGATGTCAAAAAAATGGTCTGAGAAAAGAATGAAAAATAATTTTTTTAATATCACTGAAGTTAGCATTAATCCTTAAAAATTTCACATAGTGTTACTAAAGTTTATTATTTCTTACAACTGCAATGGTATACAAACTTAGGGTTGCCGAAGTTAACTTCCTTTCTTGTTTATGATGTTTTTACTAATCAACCAAGAATTATAACAATATATGCTGGCTGGCGCAGGAATGCGCTTAATGGCGGTTCTGGTGTGCTATTGAAAAAGGGTAGATTTGCTGGAAGCATGTCTTTATCTTCCCTCTCGGCCCGTATCGCCCGTATTTCGAATAGTTTAAAAAGCAATTGTTAGATGGTTTGCGGTCGTGGCACGTTTGCATAACAAACTTCCGGTGCATATGAAGAAAATGACACTAAATCAAAAATGTGTGTGGCTTTTATAGTTTCCGAGACCGAGTTTCATATGGACAGACGGACATTGCTAGATCGACTCGGCTAGTGATCCTAATGAAAAATATGAATACTTTATGGGGTCGGAAACACTTCCTTCTGCCCGTTACATTCTTTCCGACGAATCTAGTATACCCTTTAACTATGCAAGTAACGGGTATAATTATTTATCTTCCTAAAGGGTCGAAACTCTTCCTTCTTCCTGAAACATTCTTTTCCCAAAAACAAGTAGTGGGAATAACTATCTAATGCTTTAAGTTTGTTCGTTGTTTAAAAGTTACCTCTTAATTGGACGTTCTTAAAATACACCCTCTCTAGCTGTCAAGTCGGGAAACCAGATAACATTTATTTCTTGGGTACCGCAACCAATCTGAATAATATTCTTCCATTGAAGCTCATTTAGAACGTAAAGCGCAGTTAAGCGACAGTCAGGCAGTTTAGTCCGTCTACCTCGTTAATTACTGACTAGCCCAGCATCATGCCCACTGACATTAATTCACTCGTACTAACTTGCATTTGAGTAATATAAAGACGTTTCCGCATCGCATCGCACCCCACACAACAGCGAGAAATCACAATCACAAGTCGCTTGTGGTAATTGTTTGTGAAAGCGGAATGTATCAGATAATAAATATCTGCCTTAATTATAGTGAAATACGTTTGTAGGAGGATTCGCGGTAAATTAAAGGCCGATTTTGTTGTGCTAATTGAGGGAGTAAAGTAATCGGCTGTTCTAGTTTTCCGTCATTGTTGGCGCAATTGCCAAATTTATTCAAAGCTTTCCAGGAATAACTAACTGAAATTAAGGCGCCATAGTAATTTATGCGGAAATACCCACCACAGTGCTCTCTAATTTGGCGAGGCTTCTCGAGGATAATCTGGGAACTACTAGACTTTGATGCTGAACAGTTTCGTGCGGTTAATAACTCGTTAAGTTATTTCTCATGACGTAGCTAAAGTCTAGAGATACTTGCCGTCTGCAACTTAATTGTTTCGTTGCTTCTGGAAAAGCTATTCCTTTCTTAAAAAGTTGCCTGAAATTGTTTGGAATATCTTGTAAATTGCCTTCACAGAATAAAATATAATGTGTGAAACCGAAGTCGGTTTCGGAGGCAATAAATTGAAGTGATGAATAATTAGGCAGCCGAAACCAATTCTAATTTAAGTAAAGGCGGCCACATTTAAACGCGCTAAACGGAAGGCAGGAAAAGCCTTATTGGCATTGTGCTTATTTTGGTGGGATGTGGCCTGAGCTTAAATCGAGCCCATGTCACTTTGGCTTAATTTTAAATATTGCTAAACGAATAAATTGGCTGTCGGAAAGGGCGAGGCGTGTTAATTGGCAATTTTATGTGAACATTAAATTGTCTTGCTTAAATCGTTTCATTATTAAATTAGAGTTCTGGCGCCAAGAGCCGTTTCATTTGTGTATAGCAGTTATTTTACAAACAAACCTAAATAAACCATTCTAGTTGTTTATTTGTACAATTTTAATATATAGCTGCAGAAGCCACAACAAAAATTAGTCGTTCACTTCTCAACAACATTTGCAGCTGACGGCAAATATCTTCAGGTAAATTGAAACGAAAAAGATAATCCTATTTTCCCACCCCAATTCGCACCTGTTTCTACACGCACATTAATAAAAGAGTAAAAACCTGGAAATTAACAAAAACTGCCCGATTAATGTCGGCAAATACTCTTTTTTCCGCACCACCCAAACGCAAATTTGAAATAAATACTCTAAAATGTGTGCACAACTCGTAATTGTCAATGCTGAATTGCTAATTTAAAATATGGCGAATGCAGAACGTAGGACGCGGGACCGCGTGAAAGACTAGCCCCCAGCAACGCCCCTGGGGATTTTTTACCCGCATTGAGCTGCATTAAATTGTGGGCAGTCTTTCACCTAAACTTCGTTGATTGTAGTGTGCGCCGGCACCTGACAGCCCCAACCTGTTTTCATGGGTGTGAGGTACACGCGGGAAACCCCGTATTTATAGAACGTGTTTCTCTGACGCCCAAAAGTATTTTAAATTCCTGGGTTTGCGGTATAGAATATTCTATATAGGTGTTAAAAAAAATCTCTTTTCTTTTACTCGAAGAGCATTGGGTGTAATAAATCAGCTCACGTTTGTACCAACATGCCACGCCACTTGACGTCAAACAAATTTGTTTAAAGCTTTTGTTTTGCTTTAAATTGTTATTTTAATAGATTTGACTAAGTTAAACCGCGCCTAACATGGTCAGTATACCCAGCTAGCTGGTGTGGAGATGGCATTCGTAGTGTGAGCCGCGCCAATATAAATTTCTTGGAATTTTATTTCAATTAAAGTTTGAGCTGATGATGGGTCGGTGGAGTCCAGTGGACTATATCGTCTCTTTTGTGTTTACTCTTGGTAAAATCATTCTTGAAATATTTAAAAATTCCAAAAACAATTTCACAAATTCGGACGAATTTATCATGTTTCTGCCATAGGAAGTAGTATCAAGTAGTGTCTAAATAAAACACGCACGACAATCATATACGATTTTAAATTGAAGTGGGACGATATCTTACTGTTTCCGAAATTAGTTTTTGGTTATCTAAATACTTAATTCTCCGTGTAAAGACAACGAGCTGTTAGCTTCGTCGCGGAGTCAGCTTTGTTTCTTGTTTTATTTACGTTTTCACATTTACGTTTACAATACATTTTCGTATTAAATGAAAAAACCAAAAATAATTTTTAATAATAACATTAAAATTTCAAGTTGATAACAACAAATTGTAATTTAATTAAGACTTGAAAAAGTCTCGCTAGTTCCCCAATATCAGCCACCGCATCGCTCTATGAGCACTCTTAACTTGATAATGCAGTATACGCCTAATGCATTGTCCCTTTCCTTTCTTCGCGGGTCGCCACTCTCCGTTTATCAGATTTCCCTTGCTCCGCCGGCTAACTCGTTGGGCGGTCCAGGTGCTCGATTGCAGTTCGCTTTTTCTCGCATTGAGCGTAATACGGGTCGAGTGGACCGTGCGGGGAGGAGCGCTTAATTAATTTGTGTTTTTGTCCCTTGACTCGACTGCGGGCTAAAGTATAAATAAAGTCGCGAATGATTTACGAAAATTATTTCGAATAAAGTTTCGTTTGACTGTGGATTGCTGTAATCTCAGTCCGCGCGGCTTTACATAACGCAAAAGTTACATATGTACATATATCGAACCTGAAACCCAGAAAGCTGTACTACGGTAATTCCGGTTTTGGAGAGTCGTTGTACCTTCTCCCATAATTCTGAATTTTTATTACCCCTCCGCCTTTCTTTCTGTTTTTGTGTTTCGCACATTGTTGGCATACCTATATGACATAATTTTCTTACTCTTATTACTTGGGCTTACAATTTCAACGAGAAGCTTTTCCTTGCTATAAATTAGTACACTGATGGAAAAAAGAATGGGAACAATTTTCAAGATTTACCTTGCAGGGTTTCTGCTTATCTTGTCTAAAAGTAGCCAAACTATACCTATATTTTAAGAAGGTTCCATTTTATTTACAACAAAACCTTTAATTTGATACCACAAATGATGTCAAATAATACAAGAATCGGACCATATATTAACTGTGAATACCAAATAATAATAAATAATTAGCAAAATTAGAGTGCGATAGGCATGGAAATGTAATATATTACGCTTTAATTCTGTTTAGCTGGGTAATGGGTATCCGATAGTCAAGGGCGTCACTAAGACGTTTTCTCTTGCTTTCAACTTTCGGAAAGCTCTGTGTACCCTGCTTGGTCATATCAACTTCGTCTTGCTGATGTTAGCTTCCTTTCTTGTCATAAATTAGGTATCTAAAAACAACAAGTTTACGAAAAATTGTAAAATAATTTCGAGCCTTTAAAATTTGTCCTTATATTTTGAAAAAGGTTTTCAAGCACATTTATTTGTATAACCCTCTTAGTATTTACTTAAGTTGTGGCCATGAAAATCTGCCCTCAGAGCTGCCTGTGCCGAAGGCCTAGTTTCCTTCAGGGCAGAAGATTTACGGGTCTCTCGTATCGCAGAGTTTTGATGACTATTTAGGCGGCATACGCCACTTGGCAACCACTCTGCAAGCTGAAGGTGATTAACGGAGCTGATAAAATAATCTGGTCAGGACTAGAAGTGATTTGTTGTTGTCCCCAAGTCAGATTTCAATCAACCATTTCAACAAGTAATCTTAACGACTTTCTGATTTTGGCTTGTGCTTAGAAATTTCAAGTATCAGGTATATACATTGTAAGGGCTTCTGGTGATAACGAAACTTTGTGTGATTAATCTGAAGGGAATGTGCTTCTGATTAGGCTCAGATGGCTGCGGTTCGCCCTGTGGAAATTCGTGCCCACTGGATCCCCGCTTTTCTGCCTTCCATTTGACTGGCTTTCTAGCGCACACAGTCAAGCAGGCTCTCCACTTATACACTTCGACGAGTAACCCCTGCAATTGCAACTGCGTCTGCGAATGTCAAGTCAAGGAAACCCCTTACTCCATGCCCCCTCGTGCAATAAAAAGGCAGCCGCATGCGGTGCTTCAAAGTCACAAGCAATTTGCAAGCAACACTGAGCACCCAACAAGCCGCATTAAAACAGAAGCCATTGTTAAGGCAGGTAGGCTTCCCTCTAGCCGTGCCCCGTCCCCACCCCCGTCTGCTAACGAGAATTAGTTGAAATATGAAGTAGCAAAATGTTCTTCCCGGCGCATTGAAACTTACTGAAACAACCAAAAAATTAAACGAGTTGCCTGGCTCCAAAGTAATTAATTTCCATTTGGGGTTGGGCATAGCCGAATGGGTGGAAAAGCAATCTTGGTAATAAGAGATACGCATGCAACAAAGAATATTGGCAGAAATTACCCGATATTAACGTCTTGTAGTCGTGTGTGCATAAACACATTTTAATGCTTTTAATAACAAACAAAAATTTGTACGAAATCAGGCACAATGCATGAAATACTGAGGCACAATCTACTTCACAGCCTTATTTCCAGAAAATCTCCCAGCTTATATCATTTCGTGATTTTGCTTGTATTGTATTGACAGGGAATAGAAAAATCGTCGCCCAAACGTAGTAAGTGATAAGCTGTTTAAAAGGCCAATCAATCAATCTTAAGTTTTTTGTCTACCCATTGTTCTTTATAAGTGTCAATACAGTCTGCTAGCCCAAAAACTGTAGATAATTATAAAGAATGTTGTGCTATAATTTTTTCTTTTATAGTATAATGGTTTTAAAATCTTAGCCAAGACCTCTTGCCGGGTCTGACCGAATAAATGGTGAGATCTTAGATTTCATATTTAGATTGTTCTAGCACCAAATAGCCACGGCCACTGTAACTCACAGGTAGAAAAGTGTGGCGCTCATAGTTTAAAAAAGAATTTAAAAAAAGTGGGCCACACCCACTCTAACGCCCACGTTTTTTAAGATTTGAAAAATGTAACAAAATTTTACTACTCTACTAAATAATTTAATTGCCACTAGATGACGCCCTGCAATCTCGGAAGATGTCGCTATCCATTGGGGTCCCTTTAGCTGAGTATCTGATAGTCGAGGCACTTCAGTAAAGCCTTTTGCCGTGTTTTCGCTTCAATTCGAGCTATTGATTGTCTATTTACTCGGACCTCGTCTGTCAGCGGAATTATAGTACGGAAAGGGGTCTCCACTTGCCATGCCTTGATCTCATTCATAGTCTTTTGCTCGGCACTTTCGAGGTGTGAACACCTCCCTTAAGGTTGATAAACACCGTGGCAGATAGAGCTGAAGATAGTGCCACGGGAACTGGGCAACACTCTCTCCCCTTTTCTTATCAGACGAACTCACGACTCGCGACCCAAGGAACAAATACAACATGGGAATTGCTTATTTGAGTGCAGTTATCTCTTATCGCGAGTCTTGCCAAATGGATGAGGGCCTACTTTAATTGCATCAGATATTAGGCGAATGAAATTTTATGGCACCGCCGACACAGCAGAGGCCGACTTTGCACTAAGCCAACGCATGAGTGCCTCGTCTTGCCTCTGGGATTTTCGCAGCCCGAGAATTCTCGAGCGATTAATCTGCCAACGTATGTCCACCGGGAAAGATAACGTATGCACAGATGTGTGTAGCTCCAAAACTCTCGGGATTATACAATTTGAGTAATTTTTATGGTCCGTCTGGGGAGCGCTATAAACACACCATGATTCCATCGAGCCAAAAGGAAAGATGAAATAAAATTGAGAAGATATTTACAATCCTTTTGCCAATTGGGGGCCATAAAGTAGTGAAAAGAGCCAAAGGAAGTGTTTATGGAGTTTTCATTGAACGACCCATTCAAGTGTTTAGAAGAGTGGCCTAGTGGGGACAGGTCGGCCGGCTGAGCGCAATCGAGGCGGGATCGTAAAAGCTAGACCCCAGTTGAGGGGTCATAAATTAAAGAGCAAATATATTGTGCGGATCATAAACCGATTGGGCGTTCCACAATCCCAACGATATCGGCTGACAGCTGCTCCACATCGGACACGGAGTGGTGCCTTCGCGGCACCAACGATGGCTCGGGCCTCCGAGTCCGCAAAGACGTCTGGCAAAGGTGTGAAAATATTTATCCACACTCAATGGGTAGCTCAAATATTGGCAGGCAATCAAGTCGAATTAGCGATCAATTACTCCTTTTCTGGCCACCACTTATCGGGCAGCAGTGACGTCACATAACGGCCATCTGACGTCAAAATGTCTCGTCCGGAACCGAAAAGAGTGGTACGGTCAGGTGTTAATGACACATCAAACAGAGTCGCTGGGACTTCGCCGCTAATTTGTGCACGCCCACCCACCCCGTCGACTGCATTGGCACAAGTGTAATCGCAGCCTCGAGACTCGTATCCATGCCTTGCTGGGGCTGGGGCTGGGACTGGGGCTTCGAGCAGCAGAAAAGTAGGCCTACTGTTGGACTGCGGACCGCCAAACGAGATGTTCAGATGGAAGCGGCACCGTGATTTGTTTTTCGAGTTTGACTGCCCACAGACGCAGCCGCTGTCCCCGCCCCTCCGCCCCTTGAGAGCCAGTCCCGTCTGTTTTGGGGCCCGGGCTTTGCAGTCGAGAAGTGTTTTGACAAGTCATTGGTCACGGCGCTCTGGCCGTGCTTGGAATTCGAAACCGGAGACCCGGAGGCTAAGCCCCTCCAAGAAGCCAGCTTGCTAAGTTTGCTTTGATTGGTGACTGCGCTCCAGTCCAAGTCGCGGTATGGAAAATAACCGAGCTGCGCGTGTGAAAATGCTTCATAGATCCGCAGACCAGCGCAGCTGAACACACGACCAGAACGGCTGGCAGGTGTTTCCAGAACAATTCAGCGTCTTCGGGCTTGGGGTTGCATGCCAGGGGGACTGCCGCCCAACTGGGTCAAGGTCGAGAGGCAGGCGATCGCGATCAGGGCCACGTTTTCGTGTTTTCGCCGAGTTCGCGGCTGAAAGCCATGGCTGGCGCAGCCAAAGCTCGCTCAGCTCGCATTTTTCGGCGTTCAAACGGGCTCGCCGGCCCGCGGGGCGAGGGTCGAGGGCCCCTTCTGTCTGTACAACAAGCCCTAAATAGATGTGGGCCCGAACGGCTCGAGAACGGCTCAATGGCACGAGTGGCGGTGGAAAACACCTTATCGCGGTGACGTCAGGCCGGCGAGGCAAGTGCAGCTGCCAACACCCGCTATCGGGGCCATATTTATGTAATTGGGAGTTGTTGGCCGAGTTCAACACACGGCCTCAAGTCCCACTGGCGGAGTCACCGAATCTCGGCCGTACCGTGTGCCGCTCCGAAGAGGTATGTGAAACGACCTAGGGAGCGAATCGGATTGAACCGGAAACCCGGGGCGACACTGCTTTCGTTTCGTTGGGAAAAAGTTGTTAACAATCTGCCGACGCGTCGGCCGAAAACCAAAGCTTTAACCGATCCGGCCGCAGCGCACAGCGATCAGAAGCACTTTGGAGCGCGACGCGCGCGGTAACTCGATCGGCAGTTATTTTTGCCAGCCTTTGGGAGTTTAGCAGAACTGAAGTGAAACGGTGCGACTCTTGATTCGAGCCCACGTAAAAAAAAGAGTGAAAAAGTATGTGAAATTCAAGTGACAGGATGCCAAGCCCTCCCTTATGGCAGGAGCAAGGACTTTGCTTTGACTTGTGAAAATATCGGTCTCGGCAACTGGCGATTCGTGGCTAGGTTGCTTATCTTCTCGGCTAATCCCCAATCAGCCCAAAGGCAAAGAGAATGATCGTAAACCTAATGGCCGGCTATAATAACTGTGTAATTTATAATGGCAACCCGGGCTGACGAGAGCTTTTTCTAACAATAATTATAAAAAGACTTGAAAGAATACAAGACACGCCATCGCAGCATGATCAAGGAATAGTTTGCTTCAAGAAGTGGCGAACTTGAGGTTGCCTTATAAGCATAGACACTGATTTCTTTTTAAAGTTTGCCACAAAATATAAGATTTATTGATTCGGGCTGTGTTTTTGCCTTGATTTCGAAACACCTTGTTCTGATGACGAGCTATAATTAATTGGGCTTTTGGGACCTATACTCGTACCATAAATCTGTGAATATAGTAGTTGACCTTCTCATAGACTATTTCAGACTTAAACATTTGGCTCTACCCCTACATTTACTCGCACTTTCAACGGGCTACGGCGAAAGCTTATCTCCGATCCTCGGTGAATAAAGGCTGACTTTCGCTTGGCGCCCTCGAAATCTAAGACATCCAATCGCCAGTCCTCTTGAACGTCGCGTCAATTGGTCCTCGGTTTTACAGCGATTCGACGAGTTAATCTGGCTTTTCTACATTGAACCTTGTCCGATAAGATAAAGCCTGGCGCGTGCTTCACTGGCTCCTAAAGGGGCTTATCGACCGATGGGGGTTGGGTAAAGCCAAACAATGTGAAACGACTTATAGAATGGTTTCCTGATTAGACTTATTAGGCCGAATGATGATGACTAAGTTTTACGACAGAAGTTACCAACTGCCAAAACACAAAAACGAGAAATAATCGTTATTGCACACTTTAAATATGAAATCTAGTAATATATTTGCACCCTGGGAAGGTCCACTATCTTAGTGATTAAACATAGAAACATTTGGCTTAGGTAAATTTTCATTTATTGGCATAATAAAACCTGATTTGCTCGAAATTTCTTTTGGCGTGTGTTACTTATAAATAATAATTATAGCTTAACTTCTGAATTAAATACTTGATTTCTGTCCATAAATCATGCTTATGGTTGACTCTAAATGATAACAAATTTGTTGCTTGAGTAATTATTGAAACGAAAAAGCTTGAAAAACATAAATTGTGGTAATAGGCTTCATGGTATTGTGATGGAAAAAAATGTAACAAAAAAAATATTTCATTTAAAATCCGACATCCATAATATCTGAAAGCCTTAGTTTATATTTAAGACTGTGGGTGAAGCCCTATGTTTACTTGCTTTAGAAGTAAATCACGTTCACGTTTGTAAGTTAGTTTCTTAAATTATAAAATATTTTTGAATACCTTGCCGGGACTTTTAAAAATTTAAGTATAAACATACAAAGTATAATCTGCTATATAAACTTTCCTTCAAGATATCTGGTTAGACCTTTCACAAAGATATTCTTCCTATGAGATAGAAATACGGTTTGTTTCTCTACTTTGATAGTTCTTCATAGCCCAACTGCCAAGTTGTCAAGTCAAGTTTCCGACCCTATAAAGTATATTTATATCCTTGATCAGGATCAGCGGGCGAATTGATTTTGCCATATCCGTTTTATCCTCAAAAGGATGAAAGCTGGAAAGCTGGGATCATGCATAAAGACTCTAGTGTTTCCTACGTCGCGGAAGCTTTTAGCCCGATTTTTGGAACACATTTTATAAAGCTTCAGAAGATTTTTCTTAGTGTACTGTTTGAGTAACTTAAGTACAAGGTCAATCAAAAACACAAATAACTTCACAAAGTGCTATACAATGACAGCCGGAGAAGTGTATTTAACGATCATTAATTATCTGAGCACGAGTTATTGCACTTCTTACAACCAGTTTTGAGTAGCAATTCCTCCATTCAACCGTAAAACTATATTCGTTCTCAGATTGTATACGGATTTCTGCTATCGGCTAATGCTGCCGCCAAATTGGTGAATGGTTTTGATAAACAGGCTAGCTAGTCGATAGTAAATTAGAAGCGGCCTTTAGTTGGCGATACCAGATAAGAAATGCTAGTTGTTGACAACTTGACCTGGACAATATTTGACCGAAGTGTTTCACATCCGTTTCTCCACAGTCATGGTCAATCTGTGGAAGGCACTGACGCGTCGCAAGACGGAGGACGTGAGTGAAGGCGAGTCCCAGCTAGCGCGGGTCCTGAACCTCTTTGATCTGACGGCCCTGGGAGTGGGCAGTACTCTGGGACTGGGAGTCTATGTCCTCGCCGGTCAGGTGGCCTATAACATCGCCGGGCCAGCGGTTACCATTTCCTTCCTGATCGCGGCCATCGCATCCGCCTTTGCCGGAATCTGCTACGCGGAGTTCGCGGCCCGAGTGCCTAAGGCGGGAAGCGCCTATGTGTACAGCTATGTGACCATTGGGGAGTTCGTGGCCTTCACCATAGGATGGAACCTCATCCTGGAGTACGTTATTGGCACAGCCTCCGTGGCGCGTGGCCTCAGCGGCTACTTCGACTCGCTGATCGACAACAACATGTCGAAGGCGTTGAACGGTTCGATGCACATCGACGTTGACTTCCTGGGCGACTACCCGGACTTTCTATCCTTCGGCATGGTGCTGCTGCTGGCGGCCATCCTGGCCTTTGGCGCCAAAGAGTCCAGCTTCCTAAACAACATCTTCACCACGGTCAATCTGGTCACCATTGCCATTGTCCTGGTGGCCGGGGCCATGAATGCCAACCCTGACAACTGGCGCATCCCCGAGAAGGACGTCCCCGAGGGCTTCGGTACGGGTGGCTTCATGCCGTTTGGCATTGCGGGAGTGATGGCCGGGGCCGCCAAGTGCTTCTACGGCTTCGTGGGCTTCGACTGCATCGCCACCACGGGCGAGGAGGCCATTAACCCGAAGCGCAACATACCGCTGTCGATCGTGGTCTCGCTGATCATCATCTTCCTGTCCTACTTCGGCGTGTCCACAGTGCTGACCATGATGCTGCCCTACTTTAGCCAGGATAAGGACGCTCCCTTCCCGCACGCCTTCGATGAGGTTGGGTGGTACACCATTAAGTGGATCGTGACCATCGGCGCAGTGTTTGCGCTGTGTACCAGTCTGCTGGGCGCCATGTTCCCACTGCCCCGAATCCTGTACGCCATGGGCAAGGACGGTATCCTGTTCAAGAAACTATCCACAGTGCACAGCTACACGAAGACCCCGCTCCTGGCCACCATTGTGTCCGGTATCTTTGCATGTGAGTAGCAATCTCGTAGATGTGTCCCTCCAGGCGCCATCTGACTTCTTCTGTTTTCTGCCCACGCAGCAATCATGGCTCTCCTCTTCAACCTGGACCAGCTGGTGGACATGATGTCGATCGGAACCCTGCTCGCCTATACCATCGTGGCAATTTGCGTGCTCGTGCTGCGATACCAGGACGAGGAGATGACGAAGTTGGTGTCCGTGAAGGCCCCGAACGTGTTTCGGCAGTTCTTCAACGGCAACTCCTTCCGCGAGCCCAACTCGATGACCTCGGCAATAACCAAGGTGGGCATCGTGGTGTTTGCCATCTTTTGCCTCGTGTGGTGCTCCTTCCAGAAGGTCTTCGATTTGGACAGCACCGGCGGGATTGTGGCTTTGAGCCTGGTGGGCGCTGTGCTGATCCTCATTTGCGTGGTGATAGGCATGCAGCCGGTGTCGACCATCGAGCTGACCTTCAAAGTGCCTCTGGTGCCCTTTGTGCCCTGCCTCAGCGTGTTCGCGAATCTGTACCTGATGTTCCAGCTGGACCTGAACACGTGGATCCGCTTCCTCATCTGGATCGTGATCGGCTACGTGATCTACTTCTGCTACGGCATGCGGAACTCCACGCAGATAGCCAGGGCACGCAACCACGCCGAGGTGGCGGCCAATGCGATGCAGCACCAGGGCCAGCACGAGAACCCGGCCTTCGAGCCAGACTGCAAGGTGGAAAACGGCCGGCAGCCACCGCCCTACGAGTTTTCGGAGAAGCTGTAAGGGCCACCAGGGCTCCTACCCTAGTATTATAACCATAACCCGTCTACTGCTTGAACTTCATTCGATTTTGCATCTTCCTCTGAACAGAACAAAGACTCCTCTGCCTTCTTAGCTAGCACGTTTATGTGAGAGAGATGAATAGATTGCGTCTGGAAATTAAATGGATCCGCCACCTGACCGGCCTTATTGGTCAGCCAGTGCGGGTCTGTTATTTCCGTGCGCCTCAGGACTTCTAGAGAGAGCTCAGACAGACTCTATTTTACCATTTCATCCTTCTATGCCCCATTTTACCAATGCTTACCTGCTTTTAACCAACCCAAACGATTCAGCTGCAATGCCCTATTTTGTTGTGATATCTGTAAATATACCCACATATATAGAGTAATATTGGTCGCGTATTTGTGTGTTTGTCACAATTACAATCGCTATGTAAATGCAATTTGTATATGTATGTCACGTATGTTTAAGCTCTTTAGCTGCTAAGCTTCCCACATTTGTTATTATTAGCCTAAACAAACGAATTTTGCCCTTTTCTTGTTTATTAAAAATGCAATGATGTTCAGCTTGCCGATTGGGGCTTGTTTAATTGAGATGTAACCCTCGCCGACGCAGACAAGTCCTCTGGTCCTGAAAGGAGATCGGTACTGGGGCCCATACATGTTTATCCAGAGCCTGCTGCAGCCCCGAGCTCTACTCTTCAGAACTGTGGAGGCACTCAGCTCCAGAGTGGAAACTTCTGCATGGGCTGGTGCAGTCTTTTCGGAGCGTCCTTTTTGGCAACTTGGACTGGGACTGTTGTGGAGTTTCGGGTGCTGAATCCACTCTGTTTGCTAACCGGCTTAGTTAAATGGCAAAGAACCTGGCCCCCCTCAGTGCTGCACCTCCCTTTCGCTCTAGTTTCTAAGCCTTGGGAACTTCAAGAGTAAATAGTCGGGGCGGGTCGAAAAAATCGCAGCTCAAAGCCAAAAAGCCAGACAAAAGTGGCTCGGATAATGCAAGCAAACACACACTCGCAGCACATATGACCGGATGAAGGGGAAGAGTGCCATCGGTGGATGGTCCGCAAGGCGTCCACTGAGAAACACAATTGTTTTGCAAGGATTTTCTCCTAACTCCCTCTATTCAATCCCTCCCCAGCACTAATTTATGCACTTTAAAGCATATCAAATGCTTTCGTGGGCGGGCAGGGGTCGGCGGAAGGGAAAACGGATATTGCTAGAGAGGATTGTAATTTGACTTTTGTGTCTTTGCTGCGCACATATGCGGAAAAATGCTATTTTTCACACGCTGCTGTTCAAGCGGGCGAGCACACAAGCCCTCTGCACAGTGTTCTTTTCTATTCAGCCCCTTCCGCTGGGCTGGCATCAATGGAACCGCCAAAAGCGCTTTAAAGTATGCTTTAGAGGCTGCATGTGCGATCGCTTTAAGGTTGATCCCAGAAGTATGGGGCTTGCTTCCCGCCCACACGCCGGAGCCCGTGTAAACATTGTGTATCTGCCGGAGATTGGCGCTTTTTACATGGCAGATTCGAATCTGGCGGGTGTAAATTCTGTCGTGCGGCCGATTTGTCTGGGCAAGAGTATGGCGTTTTAAATGGCCAAATGCCGCTGCCCCTGCGGATGCAATTTTCATTTTATCGATTCGTCAGTCCCCGCTCTGTGCGCTTCCGAGTATGCAACACAGTGGACCTGCAACGCGGCTCAAAAAAAATGTAGGCTCGAAAGTATCCATTGCGAGCTGCAGTTCGCAGTAAAGGTAAAATAAATAAACAATAAATGCCTGAGGTGGGCCCAGGGATTAGGACCAAGGGGGCGAGAAGCTCCAGCCATTTCAGGCTCCCATTGGGCGCACTCTGCGTTTGTGGTTTCATTTGTGAGTTTTAATTAAATACGTTTAAATATTTGTTATTTCCGACAGGCGGACAACCAACCGAACGGCCAGAGACAGCCGCAGCAGCAAGCGGGAAAGCAACAGCAGGGACGTCGGGACCGCCCCTCGGCAGCAGTCCACCTGGCAAATATCAGCGAAAAATTAGCAAAGTATTTTAAGCGCTGCTTGTTCGTCCTGCGGCTTTCAACACCAACATCCCAGCCCTCTGGGCACTAAGGGGCCGCGATGGGGGTCCGCCCCGGAGGACGGTACACCATTTGCGAAGTTTTCGGTGCGTGTGCATTTTATTTATTTATAAACATTGCATAATTAATTTGAAATGCGTGCGCAAAATTGTTGTTAAGTGCTTAATCCTGTAAAGTGTAGCAGAAAGCGAAGCGTGCCGCACGGAGACCGGATATTGAGTGGATGCATTTTTCATAGACCTATCACCGAAACGGGCGAGTTAGGAGTGCTGCGATCACGGCCGATGCACGAAAAGCTCCCAGCTGTGTAGTCTGTAGCCAGCTAAGGAGTTTTCGGATGGTTCTTTCGGGTAAACCATATCAACCAGGCCCATGTCCCCTGCCTTCTTACTACCCTTCTCCATTGGCTCCATTGCACTGGAAACAGAATGGGTCGGTTGCTGGATGCCCGCCCAGGCACAGGCAGGCCAATTAACAGAAATTTTCAATTTTCAAAACAGAATAAAAACCAAAATTGCTAATGATTCCGGTTACTCCGCCCGCCTGCAGCCCAACCGCCCACGCTCTAGGCCTGCTCCATGCCATTTGAATCCGCAATTTTGTCAAAGCCAAATAGTTCAAAATGTACATGCGGTCAGCGAAATCAAATTAACTTTTAGCGCGAAAAAATTCAACAACCACAGCGCGGTAGTGTTTAAAAATTAAATTTTGCATGCAAACTACTGCACAGTTGGGTCCGGGCATGTGCGCATTATAGGCCGATCGACATCAATTAAGAAAATAATCCGCGCATTATGCGAAGGCGACTAGTACATAAATATTGTTTGACATCGACCAGGGCGACGGGCAGAAACAGTGGTGAACGGGCGCAGTGGGCGAAGGGGGGGCACCGAGGGATTTACCGAGTTAAGCGGACATTTTCAGCATATGCCAGGCGGAGCGGAAACCGGGAGCGGCTTGGGGCAGCCTCCCGTGCGGTCGTAATGATGACATTCCGGATGTTGGTAGCAACGACCGCGATGACAGGTTCTACAAGCAAGGACACGGCATTTATGGACTCGAACACTGGGCTTGTAACTCGGGCTCTGGCGGAGGGGTGGACCGGCAGCAGCGATAATGACGACTCCGGGCTGCGCACATACTTTCAATTAACATTTTGCAGCTGCTCACCCTAATTGCTCTTTACGTGCGAGGTCAAAAAACGTTAGCTACTAAATAAATACACTATTTTCTCTATTTGTTCACGCACAGCAGGTGCCTGATGACAGAACAAACGAGCGCTCGTGCCGCACCCCTGAGCACTCACATCAGATGCACAATACGCAGGCACTCGCAGATGTGGTTAAAGCGCATTTTGTTTTGGCCAAATCGGCGTCGCATAGAGCCGTTCAACTAAATTCACAATACGCCCCGCTGCACGGCTTGCACCTCTTGATTATGGTAGCGGCGCTAGAAAATATGTGAACAGCCACGTGTCCTCGAAATCGCACTTGGCCTTTTGTGTAAATCAAATCAGCGGATGGGGGTGGGCATAAAGCTGGTCGGGAAGGACTGCGTTTTTGATGACCGCGATGAAAAGATCAAAAGCCCATTAAAGGGCCTTTCCGACAGTAACAAATGCATAAACGTCGTGGCAGGCATAAAACATTGCATAAAAATTCGATTGCAAATGCCCAGTCGGGACAAAAGGTGAAGGGGCAATAACGGGCCATAAATGGGCTGCAAACTGTAAATCTGGCCAGGAGACATATCGCCTGGGGATAGCCAAGGTATAATCATCTTATCCTCGGACCCCTCCGCAGAATGCCGCTTGATCAATGCAATTTGCGCCCCAATTGCCCGAAATCCAAAAGTCGACTCAACTGACCAAATTAGTCCTTTGCAGTGCCACCAGTGCGAAAACTCAATTTGCTCCGGAAATGGCTCGTTCTGCAGTTCGACCCGGCCCTGCTCGCCGACTGCCGTCAATTTGGCTAACAATATTCACGCCAATTAACAAATTAATTGCCTACTTTGCCGTCTGCATTTGAAGGAGACTCGGGCTGGCTCACACACGGACCTGCGGCGCAGTCCCACTGGCGGCTTAGTTTTATGAGCAAACACAACACGGCCACAAAGTAGAAACGCTAATGAAATTTTCAGCCCAGGCGGCTCTGTGTGGTGGCAGCGGAGGGAGTGGGGTGGGCTGCGCAGCCTACGACCGGTAGGTGGCGTATTTGCATGGCTTTTAATATAATGACACATTACCAGGGCGGGCGGCGATGTCAAAGGCAAGGATTGTGCACACATGGGCCATGGGCCGGGCCCTTTGACCCCCTTCACTTCGCAGATTGCCGCCTGCAACGACAAATGAGACCACGCACAAGCCGATTTTGCGAGGGGCGGCAAAGCGGGTCTTTCCTTGAAACTTGGGGGAGAGCAAGGTGTTTATGTGGCACGCAGGAATCATCCTCGATCCAGAATGCCTTATTCGGTTCCCAAGCAATATTAAAAATCGTTACTAGCATATATGCTAACACAAACAGATTTTACACCCGTTGCTCGTAGAGTAAAGGGGGATATCAACCCAGTAAAATATATATGTACATATATCAGGATCACTATCCGAGGCGATTTAGCCATGTCCCTCTTTTTGTCTGTCCCGTCTGTCAGTCTGTAAGAATTATAGGAGCTCGGAAACATAAGGAGCTACAATGCTGGGATTTGGCATGCGATTCTTGACAGCGCAAGTTTATATCAGCAGGGTGCCACGCCCTCTCTTACGCCCGCAAACGCACACTCTTTAACCTATCTAAAGGTCACAATGTTAAAGATTTGCCATTGTGAGGAGTCGCTTCGCTGCAAAACTTCATCTTCATCGCCCACATAGCAACAAATTGCTTTTAAATGCGTAAAAAAAAGCTATTTATTGTGAATTCATACTCAGAAAAACGCATCCTAAATTTAAGATCGATTTATACATGATTATGGATAGAATTTGTTAAGCTTGTTTGAAGAATAAATATGCTGAGCGTTCGTAAACGGATCAATAATGTATAAATTCTTACAAGTACAAAAATAAATCATAAAATATATCATAAAATAAAAAATACTTCTACACGTTTCCTCTGCGTAAGAGCGACCGTATCCAAAAGGTAAGAGATTTTCAGTGAAAAATTTTTCTAAGTACAAAAACACATTTTTATACCCTTGCAGAGGGTATAATGATTTAATTCAGAAGTTTGCAACGCAGAATGACCTCATAGGAATAATCGTTTGGTGTTTGGTGTTGGTTTGGTGTTTTTTGACATTTTTTAATTAGTTCTGAATTTTGAACTTAAATTGATCAAAATCGGACGATCGGAAAATTGATCCATAAGAACGATCGGAAAATTGGTGGGACAATAATATGAACAAATTATATCTTTGGTGTTTTTTTTACATAAAACCTCCTTAGCTTGGAAATAACATTTTTTAATAAGTTTTGAATTTCGAATTTAATTTTGATCAAAACGAAACAAAACTTTTTTAATATCACTGAAACTAGCAACACTTATCAGTAATTTACAAAATAAGTATTGTATACTAATAAAACAAAACAAAGATTTAATGTTGGCTTAAGAATATTTAATACTTCATTTGAGTATTTTTGAACAAATCATGATAATACCGTCATGCTTGAGCAATTCAAGTAAACCATTTTAAAACAAAAATTTTTTTATATTTCAGATCATCTTTAAAAAGACTTTTCATACGAATTAAGCATACTTGATTTATTCATAATAAATTAATGGTTAAAGAAAATTTAACTCTTGATTTCGACTGAAAATGGATACAAGATACCTTTCTTACCTGTGTAATTTTTAAGCCCATTTGGGCATGGTTTTTTTCTGAGTGAAGCGGCTTTATTGGCGGACCTGTTTAATGTACTACCATTGCAAAGGAGATAATGGACCGCGTCCGTGCAGTGCACTGCAAAGAGCTCTTTAAATTGGACAAAAAGTCGATGCCCATTAAGTATGCAGAAGCAGCATCGCTTGTTGCAACAATGACAGTATCAACAGGGCCAATAACGCAACTTCATCCATTTAATTTCATTTTAATGCAAAACAGACTCCACGAAGGTGTCCTGCAGACTGGCGAGTGCATCCAGCGGACTTCTCCTCCCTCGGCCCTCGGCTTATCCAGCAATCAAATAATTGGGAGGCAGGGGACGGGGACAATAAATGCCGGGAGCCTGTTCAATGCATAATTTTAGCAGCGTTGCATATTATTGTTATGGCCGATTGTCGCTGTCATCATTTATATTTGCCTGCTGTCTGTGTTTGTCGAGGGCTATTCGGAATGAAATGGTTTATCGCTTATCACCGGACAGAGGCACCCAGCCATGTTCTCTGCGCCTGAGGCGCTGTGCTCTATTAATAGTCGAACAGTTGCCAAGTTGAAAGGATAAATATAGACGTTATGAGGTGATCTCAAGCAATTACCGTTGATTAAGGACTTTGAGCACGTTCTGCCACAACTTAACTCAGTTAGAAGCAGATAATAAGTGGGCAAAACGATTCTTTTGCCAGCAAGCCCTCAATAACTCTTACCTCAAGAGACTCAGAAGCAATCAGGAAACAAATTTGCCAAATGTGTATTCGCGTTCAAGGTCAGATTTCAAGAGCTTTGCCGAAGTATTACCATAATCCGGCATAGAACTTGTGAAGTGGTTAATAAAAGTGGTTGAAATGAGGCTGGGGGATACTGGGAGGAGACTGCCTGACTGACCACAAGGCTTTTCCACATTAGCTCTATCGAGCCATCACGAGTCATCGCTGCCACGCATATGGGCGAGACACTTCACATCGAAAAGCAGATCCAAAAATAATTGTGCTCAAGTGCGTGGCCGAACGCGGATCGACAAATTAGGCAACCATATACCAGAGCCACCGCTGCTGTCTTTGCATAAGTGGTTAAGAGAGTCTGATGTTGGGTTTGATGAGCTCTCGACGCGGCCGAGTTCAACCTGGCTCAAAGATTGGCGATGGAAACTCGATTCCAGCTGCCCAGCGAATTCTGGCTATAAAGCCGCGGGCCCAATCGGAGCAAGGCATCATTCGGTTCAATACTAGTGGCACAGCAACATCTTAAGTCAGCTCGAATAGTTAGCCAAACACAAACTTCACAATGGTAAGTAATACTGAAAGTTTAAGGACCCCAAGGCATTTCAGAGTATCCTTTAAGATACAAACATACAATTGCTGGCACTGCAGAAGTTTTCTTAAATTGAAATCCATTAATCCACGAACTTGAGTTTGAAAGCCCCAATAACGTACTCATTTGGCCGTCTAGAAACTCTTTATCGGCGCCCTTACCATTTGCCTGGTGGCCCTTGCATTAGGCCAGTCGGCAGATCCGGCTGCAGCCCTGGAGCCGTCCGCTGAGTACCTGCCCCCCGTTGGCGAAGTGGAGGCGGCCCAGCTCTCCGACGCCGGGTACAAGTACAAGACGGTGCGGCGCCTGAAGCTGCGCCACCGCCGAGAGGTGCCCAGCCAGGAGTACCTTCCGCCAGTAGACAACACACCCAGCCAGGAGTACCTGCCGCCAGTCGACGCCGCTGCCATCGGGGACACAAAGGTTGCCAGCGACGGCTACAAGTACAAGACGGTGCGAAAGCTCAAGTTCCGTGCCCGCCACCGCCGCGACGTCTCCGAAATCGCGGAGCCCAGCAACGAGTACCTGCCGCCCGTGGAGGTGCAACTGGCTCCCGAGCTGAAGACCATTCTCGGGGACGATGGCTACAAGTACAAAACTGTGCGCCGGCTCAAGCTGCGTCGCCACCGTCGCGAGGCTGCCGCCGAAGAAGACGCTGCCGATGCCACACCCAAAGGAGAGTACCTGCCGCCCGCCGAGGCTGCCGCTCCCGCAGAGGTCGAGCCAAAGGCCGCCGAGGAGGGCACCGAGCTGGCCAAGGACGGCTACCGCTACAAAGTAGTGCGCCGTCTGCGCTACCGCTACCGCCACTAGGACTCCGACCCAACCACCGAACCTAGGCACGTTGAACCAAATAGATCCTGATAGTACACTCGGGAAGTAGAGTCGCCCTAAGCGACTGACTTCCTCTTCAGCCCTTCCGTAATACTTAAACTTCAGTTGAGCCCGCATATGGAATAATAAAATTTATTCAAGAAAAATCAAATGGTACCCCTAGCGTATTTTCCCGCGAGTCGCCAACTAAAGACCACAAGTCCGGGATCAAAATTAACATTTTCTTCGAGCTGCACATTAAACAATGTTCTTAGGAAAAAGCGTTCAGGTTGCGACTGCCAGCTACAGCCAATGGGCGAAATGGAATTGAAATCATTGGCCAAGTAATGGGCGAAAGGCAAGCGGAAAAAACTTTTGGACCTCGCCAAGAGGGCCAATTTCTATTTCGAAATTAAGTGTGTTCAGTTCAAGGCACCAGCGTAGCGGCAGGGGAGCAAGCACGCCGAGTGCAACGACTCCTTTTCAGCCCCTCTTGCTCGACTGGGCCGGCATCTTTTTACGGTCAACTTTTCGTAATATTATTTTGCATTTATTTGCACAAAGTTGATTTTTCCTCTGATTTCTTTGTTTTCTTTGGTTGGCTTTGCGGAGCCAGCCAAATTACAATATTGTAGCGGCCCGGTCTTGGTCCAAAACCAGGAAGAGGACTAAAAGCATCTGGAAAAGAGTAAATAAAACATTTTTTGTGATTCAACCATAAAGTTACGTAATTGAGCGCTTTACTTTTGGTAGCTGGCCCAGGCCAAAAAGGTTATCAACGAGTTCATGTTTAGTACTCGTTTGGTAATAGACTAAAATTCATAGCCTATCGATGATTTCTTAAAAAGTTTTCTTATGTTATGTTCTGTTATGTGGGAGGCAGACAGATTTAGGCGTTTAAACCGTTTGTGGGCGGTAGAGTGGGCGTGGCAAAATTTTGTTTAGGTCGATAGGTATTCATGAGACAAATACATTTAAGCAAAACAAATTTTCTAGCATGAATACTGTGGCCACCACAGTTTTGGGCGGTTAGTGGGCGTTAGATTGAACGTGGAACGTTTTTATACCCGTTACTCATAGAGTAAAAGGGTATACTAGATTCGTTAAAATGTAACAGGTAAAAGGAAGCATTTCCTACCCCATAATGTATGAATATTCTTGACCAGGATTACTAGCCAAGTAAATCTAGCCAAGTCCGTCTGTCCGTATGAACGCATGTGAACTTGGCATGTAGATTCCTGGGCTTCTTCTGCAGCGCAAGTCTATTTCAGCGGGGTGCCACGCCCACGATTCGCGAAAGACTATAGCGCCTACAGCTTTTATGCTAGAAAAAAACTTGTAACTGAAATGTATTTGTCTCATCGATACCCTAAAAATAATAACTGAACTGATTAGCCTTTTCACACCTAACCTAAAACACCCACAAATGGCCAAAACCACATTAACATATATTCAAATATCTGGTAGGAGGCGATTTACAATATCTATTTTCCGCTTATATATCTTCATTTCTCTTTTGGAAAAGTGGGAACCTCGTGTTCTCCAAGCATTTTTAGTTTGATTTCTAAAAAATTATTTATCAGGTATTCGTAAACGACTCGCATAATAAGTGAATTACCACTTCTCTATGAATTTCATAAACATTTACAAGCTTCTGGCCAAAGTCCTGAAAATCTTGAAACTGAGCATACATACCTCCTTTATAAGAGTTTTTTAAAGCATTCGGGTTCCTTCCTCCCTGCGCCTACTTTCCTCCACTTATTTCAGCATTTGCTTGTGCCTATGTCTACTCATTTCTTTTTCCTTCAAAATCTGAAAATCGATCAATAGAATTGAGGTGGGAAATAATAATAATTTAATGATACAATTAATTTATACCTGCACCGTTGTTGAAATACACTTTTCTATACAAAGGAAAAATCGCGAAAGTGATACCGATATCTTTTTTAATTTTAAATCTTGGTTTGGTAGACATTAAGCGATAAAAAGAGCAACTCCTTTCTCTTCAATATGAAAATTATTTAATTGATTACTTGAATGCCAAAAACTATTCAATAGTAATTCTCATAAAATATTTTTAATTAAAAGGAAAGCATTTGTAAGTTTTTCATCGACTAAAACTTTTTCAAAATTTATTATAAAGAGCCCAAAAAATGTTATGTAATAAACCTAAAACATGAGTATTAGAGCAAAGCGAATGTAAATCCCATTTTAAGTAATAATAATAGAAGAATGAAATATATATATTTTATGGATTCGTAAACGTCTATATTACGGCGTTGCAGGTAGTATATATAAATAATAGGAAAAAACGTATAACTTTGGTGTTTTTTAAAATACAACCTTATACGTTTGGAAATAAAATTTTTTAATTAGTTTTGGAATTCGAATTTAATTTAATCAAAATCGGATTCATTCTAGCCGTGTATATCTGTCTGTCTGTCTGTCGGTGTGGTCTGGGAAACTATAATATTTATAGAGTTGAGATTTCCAATTTTGATTTGTTTCACAATTAAAGATTTAGAAAGATTTCACCCAAACATAACTCGCATACCGCATATATAACCGCATATTACAACATTTTTAAGATTACGATTATTTGAAACCTTTACATAACTGCCCAGCAGCTTGATCCAGCTCGGACCTTTTCTGTAAGGGGCTGCCCATATATTGTTTATTTTATTATTATTATTTTATTTATTTTAATAATTAACTTAAGGCTTCCTTTTAGGGTCGCCGATGATTCTCTGATAAAGCAGAAAGACGCCTGACAATCCTGACAATGGCTGCTAATGTCCATTGCAGAATGTCCATGTAGGGAGCGAAGTCAGCCAAAGATCAAAATTTAAAGCCCCCCATCGAAATTCACTCGCTTAATTTGCTAGTTTTTCAGGTATTTCCTTAGGTCATCTGGGCAGCGCGGTGAAAAACAGACCCGACGAAAAGAGTTGCCTCTCTCTCAATCCTATGCACAGTGGTGCACAGTGCACATTCAATAATAATTTTAAAACTATATGGATATCAGAGGACTGTATGAATTTATTTATTTCTCAGCTTACTGATGAGACAATACATTTCAGTTGTGGGCATCAGAGTGGGCATGGTACCCCGCATTCGCTGCGTATGAAGTACAGGTATCTGCATGCCATGTATGAATATTCTAGCTCTTATAGTTTCCGAGATCTCAGGTTTATACGGAGGACGGACAGACGGACAGACAGACATGGCTAGATCGACTCGGCTAGTGAACTTGATAAAGAATATACCTGGAAACGTTTCCTTTTACCTGTTACATACTTTTTGACGAATTTATCCATATACTTTCCCAAAATTCATAAAATTTAAGTTTCTTATGCTGAACTGTTTATAAGGACTTAAATGATTCCAAGAAACTAAAATATAGTATGGATACGCACAAAAAATTCCAAGGCTCAGGAAGTTTTAGATGTTCGAAACTAGTAAATTTTGCTATTTTTGTTTACTAATAAAATTAAAGGGACTCTTTTTTGGGTTTTCACTTTAAAATTTTACTCGAAATCGTTAGAACATAAGTGCATAATTTTTAAAGGGTGGTATTTAGACAAAATTGTTAAAAAGGCGTACAAAGAATTTCAACAGGGTGTACAAAGTCCCCCAAAATTTTGTTTTGCGTATTACATTTTAACGGAGCATGCGATTTTAAGAGTTGAGGTGTCATTTGACGCGTATTTAGAGTGAAAATACAACTAGTTAAATAGCGCGGAGTAATTATCCCCACCGGCCCAAACAGATACAATTTTGTAAAGTGATTACTTTATGACTCAAAACAATCGGACGATTACTGTACATTTTTGTTTCTTCGTGTATACGAGTAGTAGCCTTCGCACACCCTCCTGGTCCACAGTGATACTCAGAACAAATTCTAAAGAGCGGATCCAAGCATGTAGACGACTGACCCCAAATTTTAAAGCTTCAAGCATGGGGGGAAAGTTTTTGAAATCAAAAACCTTTGGATTTCCGAATTTTTGTTGGGGTGAAACCACAGATTGGACAGTATTGAGTTGATTTAGTACCAGTTAGTATGTTTAGTACATTCCCATCAATAAGTGTCATACGCATTTGATAAAATGAAATTCCAAACTCTGAACTTATTAAAACATGTTGATTGCAAGCGTGGAAGGTTATATGTTAAAAAACACCGTAGATATAATTTGAAAACATTTTTTTTCGCTTTTTCATATGGGAGCTATAAGATATAGTTCCAGGCGAAAATGCAAATTAAACTTTTTCAAGGTCCCTTCGGATTTCCCTTGTTTCTTATACTCATTTGTTGAATGGCATGACCCCTGCATGGGAAACGTCTAGGGAAATCACTTTGGAAATTCCAACGAGTTTTACATGTGAAATCCTTGCAAGGAAAACGTCCCAGTAAAATCATTTTGGAAGTTCTTGATTGTTCCATTGAGTTTCACCTGTGAAACGTCCAAGGGAAATCAAATTGAGTTTTCACCTTTCCAAATATTGAATTTAAAATGCATACATACATACACATTAACTTTTTACTATACTTTTTTTTTTGATAATTTCTTCTTAATGTTTCTCATCGCATTTCTTAAAGATTGCTCTGGGTCTTCGGAATCCCTGTCCAACGTTTCAGCAAAAAATAAGGGCGTGTTTTGCCAGACCGCTTTCGTAGGAAGTCTTCTACGCTGCTCTTAATTCTTTGCTAATGTTGACAGCAGCATGCAGTTTTAGGCAGAAAAAAAGCTTTTTGCGGACTTGCCCCGGAAATATACCCATATTTTTTGTGTTTATGCTTTGAATATTTATTAACAAATTATTATACAAAGTATAACAAAATAAACCAATCGGTCTCATTGAGAAATAAACAAGAAAGGAAGTTAACCGGCAAGCCGAAGTTTGTGAACCCTTGCAGTTGTAAAAATAATCAATAATTTTATTAAATTGAATTCGAAATTTTATAATAAATATAAAAATGTGTTTTAATTGTATACTTGTATATTTAACTTTTCGAACTGTGTAAAACTTCCTTTCTTGTTTTTTAAACACATGACCCTATTTTTGGATAAAAACAAACAAATTAACATAGCAAAAACATATTTACGAATAATAACTCTAATTCGAGATAAAGCTTATGATGCAAATTAAATAAAATATAGTAAAATGTAAACGAATATGTATGTATTTTAAATTCAATGTTTGAAAAGGTGAAAACTCCGCGAAAAAGCGGACTTCCCATACAGGTTTCTATACTACTCTAACATTTTGCTGTCAAGAAATCGGTCAGAGAAATAATAAAAAAAAATTTTTGTTTAATATTACTAAAGCTACCAACAATCCTTAAAAATGTTTCACGGTGTTACTAACTTTGATTATTCCTTATAATTTTGGTTCAAGAGATATTTTTTTAAAGAAATTGTGTCGCACTAGATATTGTCAATATAAGGCACATGCATTTTTCGGTTAAACTTCCGAAAACTTTCACACTACTGCACTTTCCTTTTTTTCTACTCAGAGTACAGTACTGTACAGTAATAATTGAGACGACACCCATATTTTTTATCAGATTGAGAAGCATAGTGTTCAAAAAAATTGCAACTTTAAAATTACTATCGGTTGTGTGGTTACTCCATACAATATTGTCCACTCAATAAAACAACGCTATGGTCAAGTGCTACGACTATCAGATACCCGTTACTCAGCTTAAAAAGCAAAAGGGAAATGGAGATATATAAGCAGCTACTTTAAAATATGCTAATGTGATAATGCGGCAGACTGATTTACAGGTTTTGGCCATTTGTGAGCGTTAGAGTAGGCGTGGCAAATTTTTCTTAGGTCGATCGATAGGTATTAATACGTAGATAGGTATGTTACTTACTTTTCGACGAATCTAGTATACCCTTTTACTCTAAGAGTAACGGGTATAAAAATAGCCCTGAACTCAAGAAATTAGCCGTTAAATAAAAAATATCTACCATGATTGATTATCATCCTAAAGCGCTTCGCCGTAATTTTAAGTAAATATTTTTCTTGAATTTAGGAAAGCAATTTCTGGAAACAAATACAAATTATTCTTAAATTTACGCCAATTTATAGGAAAAAGTTTCTTTAATTTTTATTCAATTTTTTCGTAAATCAATTAAACTATTTACTTTATTAAAAGGCCCATTTTCTAATATAAACAACTATTATTATTAAGAATTAATTCATCCACCCCCCACCAATAAATTAAATTTCTAAAATTGCTGCAAGCCACTTATAATTTTTTTTTATTTTTATATTTTTATTATAATTAATGTACAATTTAATCAGATTCCTCTTACTCTAAATGTATTTCAAAACAATCACTTTCATTATCGTAATCGGATTCATCTTCGGACGAGCTTACGGAGGTATCTTTGTCCTTTTTATTCAATATTGGATCCTCAAAAAGATAGATACCCTCTGCAGGAAGACGCTTTCTTTTATTTTGTCCTTTGGTGATGCGGAGATTAGAGAGTAAAGGATCGGACGAATACATAGCCCTGTGAAACACATCAGGCATATTGCCAGTGCGGCTACATTTTCTTGCGTCAGCTTTAAATAATTTATGCCTTGCTTCCGATGCACATTCTCCCAAAGAGCCAACTGGAACGATTGATCCTTGTATGATTTTATATCCGTGTACTAAAATTTTGTGTACAGTCGGAGACATGGGGTACCAAGGATAGCTCGACATACATGTGGTGAAAGTTTCAAAACAAAATAATTTAAATTTTTTCAGAATTTATGGGATAATTAATTACAATTTACAGCAATCAAAATAATGTAAAGGCGATGAATCAAGTGGTGGTCTACTCCTAAAATCAAATTGTTTGACAATTGTTTTGAAGTACAGAATGCTCTTCTCGCTGTGTTTCCGTCATTACTGTTGCCCATACCATTTTGCCTCGGGATGTCTACATGAAGTCCCATATCTTTCCAAAACGAATTTTGAATTCGCTGTTACCGTGCCGCTAGTTTGTCTTTGACATGACACTTTTTTAGCCCGATTCTATCCTCATATCCTCGCATGAAGGGGGCTTATTCCATGTTGATCCGTATTTGGCTTCATATCAAATGTTTTGGAATAGAAATCATTTATTTCAAGAATTTGAGTTGGTTTTGCTCCACACATTGGACATGACTGTATATATATTAAAAACCTTGCCGTCTATTAGGGTTAGGTGACCATCAAATTTCACTGATATTTCGCTGTTCTTATAAGAGTGCATGTAGACATTCAGATTTTTAATTTGACTGTCTAAGTTTTCTTTTTCGTTTATTATGAGAGATGTTGATTCTTTAATCAGAGGACGGCAAAATATTGTGGATTAAAGCTCCGCAATCCACAATATTATTATTTCAGCCAAATAACTCTTTCTGCTTGATCTACCATTTTAATTTGTATTATTGAGGTCACAAAAAGAGAGTCATCTAAAGTTGGAGATTCAGTTAAGTTAAATTTTTGTTTGTATAAGATATGACCTGTAGAACCATCAAAACCGTAGCTGAAAATAAATAAGCACTGAGTTATATCCGTAAGCGTTTCACAGACTTCCTCTTGCATGATTAGTATTCGGAAAGCGGTATGGTTCAACAAGTTTTGTAAGAAGTCTTCTTAGCTTCATTTTCGCTGCAAACTATTCCATCAGGCCTACAATTTTATTTCTCCTCCGCTATTTTCGAATATGGTGAGTACATAAACGCAGCCCTGTTGTTTATTTAGTTTTTTAATATTTTGATATTGCTGTTTAGTTAAATTATTTTCCATTAAAAAGGATAGGACTTTTTCAGAAGATAAGGGACTGGAATCAGTTTTGCTAATTTTCTCTTTTAACTGACCAACAGATTCTGTTGAAGCCGTTTTTAAAACAAAATGCATGTTATTTTCAATAGATTTTCTTGCCGAAATGGTGGCAGCGTGGAGTAAAAGAGAACTTGAATTGTTATTTCTTTCTGCAAGTTCAGATGATAATTTTCTTTTGATCCTTAAGCCAGCATCCCCATAATTCATTTTTGGGCGACCTCGTTTATTCGATGACATATTTTGAGCACAAACGCTTAAACTCATATTGCCGGCTAGCCACAAAGAGTGTTTTAAATATAACCAATGAAACATTTAATTTTGGTTGATATTTGCTGATTTAAAGTTTCATCAAATTGCTCGCCGTAAAGTTGTGTTTGTATGTAGCTTCTTAGAGCATCTTCCGAACGCCTGTTTTTTTCCCAAAAGTCATTTTTTTGAAGAAACGTGCAAAAAGTTTCAAAAATGATTAGTTTTGCGATATTAAAATCACCAACTCTAAATCACCTAATTTAATTAGGCTATTTTTGGGGTTATTAGTGTTTTTTCTTTTAAGAAAGCCGTTAAAAAATTAATTGCTAACCTGTAGCTTAAGCGGAAAAATTATTAATTTTGCCTTTTAATCTAAGTTTATGCGGTGTTTATTTCTCACTGAACCTATATATTGTTGACAGTAAGTATCTTTGGGTCCTTATATAAATGTATTTCTTTTAAGGGCTTGATTAGGACATACTCACTATTAATTTTGTTAAATGCATTTTCACAAAAAGTAAAGTGAATGAAGCTGTTATGTTTTCCTTTGCCTCAGCCGATCCGTTGGGCGAATATTATTCGAGTTAAGACAAGACCTGGAGGTACTCGGATTGATAACAATATCATTATCTTGAAAATATTGAGGAGATATAGAAGACGTATTTTTGAAGGAAAAGACCATTTTCACTTGTCGTCTCAGAACTTAAATTTGCATCATTGGTTGCATTTAGCTTTTCATTTAAAATATGCTTGAAAAAATTTTGAACAATTGGGATAACAACAAAAAAAGTAATATACCGTACGAGTCAAATGAAGGAAATTCTCTTGTATGAGACCAAAATTCGTTAAGTTTTAAAGGAACCTGAGAAAATTTTCCATACAATTTATTTTGAAAACTTAATGGATACTGTTTCAAATCAATAATGAATTCTGTTAATCATATAATTTCATGTCTAAAAACTTTAATAAATAGTTTGAAAGCTGGCAAGAAAGTTGGTACTTTATATAATACGACTGAAACATTTATACACATAAAAACGTTCCTGGTTGTTAGGGCCACTTGCGATCTTACAAATCCGTGGTTAAAAACTGGCCCTCTTTCCAAAGCAAGAGTCGGTGGTTTTCGTATCGTTGTCGAAACGAACACGGAATGCAACAGCACTAGTAGAAGATGTATTTTAAATACTAAAATATTCTCAAAATTAATTAAAGAAATTAAGAGCACAAAACAAATTATAAAAATTAAGAACGCTATAATCGAGTGCCTTAAATATCAGATACCCGTTACTCAACTTGAGGGAGCAAAATGAAAATGGAGATATATAAGCAGCAAAGAAATATTGTAAAGCGCCACCTACTTCGGTAGGTGTGGGCGGCAGACGGTTTTACTATAATTTTGCGCGGTTGGTAAATAAATTAAATTTCTAAAATTGCTGCAAGCCACTTATAATTTTTTTTTTATTTTTATATTTTTATTATTATTAATGTACAATTTAATCAGATTCCTCTTCCTCTAAATATATTTCAAAACAATCACTTTCATTATCGTAATCGGATTCATCTTCGGACGAGCTTACGGAGGTATCTTTGTCCTTTTTATTCAATATTGGCTCCTCAAAAAGATAGATACCCTCTGCTGGAAGACGCTTTCTTTTATTTTGTCCTTTGGTGATGCGGAGATTAGAGAGTAAAGGATCGGACGAATACATAGCCCTGTGAAACACATCAAGCATATTGCCAGTGCGGCTACATTTTCTTGCGTAATGCTTTCTGTCAGCTTTAAATAATTTATGCCTTGCTTCCGATGCACATTCTCCCAAAGAGCCAACTGGAACGATTGATCCTTGTATGATTTTATATCCGTGTACTAAAATTTTGTGTACAGTCGGAGACATGGGGTACCAAGGATAGCTCGACATACATGTGGTGAAAGTTTCAAAACAAAATAATTTTAATTTTTTCAGAATTTATGGGATAATTAATTACAATACAGCAATCAAAATAATGTAAAGGCGATGAATCAAGTGGTGGTCTACTCCTAAAATCGAATTGTTTGACAATTGTTTTGAATCACAGAATGCTCTTCTCGCTGTGTTTCCGTCATTACTGTTGCCCTTACCATTTTGCCTAGGGATGTCTACATGAAGTCCCATATCTTTCCAAAACGAATTTTGAATTCTCTGTTTCCGTGCCGCTAGTTTGTCTTTGACATGACACTTTTTTAGCCCGATTCTATCCTCATATCCTCGCATGAAGGGGGCCTATTCCATATTGATCCGTATTTGGCTTCATATCAAATGTTTTGGAATAGAAATCATTTATTTCAAGAACTTGAGTTGGTTTTGCTCCACACATTGGACATGACTGTTAATATATTTAAAACCTTGCCGTCTATTAGGGTTAGGTGACCATCAAATTTCACTGATATTTCGCTGTTCTTATAAGAGTGCATGTAGACATTCAGATTTTTATATTGACTGTCTAAGTTTTCTTTTTCGTTTATTATGAGAGATGTTGATTCTTTAATATACGAAATTTTTGCGGTATGGTTCAACAGGTTTTGTAAGAAGTCTTCTTAGCTTCATTTTCGCTGCAAACTATTCCATCAGGCCTACAATTTTATTTCTCCTCCACTATTTTCGAATATGGTGGGTAGATAAACGCAGCCCTGTTGTCTATTTAGTTTTTAATATTTTGATATTGCTGTTTAGTTAAATTATTTTCCATTAAAAAGGATAGGACTTTTTCAGAAGATAAGGGACTGGAATCAGTTTTGCTAATTTTCTCTTTTAACTGACCAACAGATTCTGTTGAAGCCGTTTTTAAAACAAAATGCATGTTATTTTCAATAGATTTTCTTGCCGAAATGGTGGCAGCGTGGAGTAAAAGAGAACTTGAATTGTTATTTCTTTCTGCAAGTTCAGATGATAATTTTCTTTTGATCCTTAAGCCAGCATCCCCATAATTCATTTTTGGGCGACCTCGTTTATTCGATGACATATTTTGAGCACAAACGCTTAAACTCATATTGCCGGCTAGCCACAAAGAGTGTTTTAAATATAACCAATGAAACATTTAATTTTGGTTGATATTTGCTGGTTTAAAGTTTCATCAAATTGTTCGCCGTAAAGTTGTGTTTGTATGTAGCTTCTTAGAGCATCTTCCGAACGCCTGTTTTTTCCCAAAAGTCATTTTTTTGAAGAAACGTGCAAAAAGTTTCAAAAATGATTGGTTTTGCGATATTAAAATCACCAACTCTAAATAACCTAATTTAATTAGGCTATTTTTGGGGTTATTAGTGTGTACCTTTGTTATACAAAGCAATTTTTTTTTTTAATTTCGTATGCCTCAAATTAGGATTAGCTTTATAGGCAATATAATTTTATGCAGTGTGGGAGTAGGAGTAGGAAAGTGTATTATAAAGATTTAAAAAACAAGTTCGAAAAAAAATTCTTTCGCTTAATGTTTCCAAATCAAAAATTTTATTGATAACGAAAAATAAAATATTGTCACACGTCATATTTAAGAATACCTTCAAATAATCATATAATATGTTCAGCGAGAAGTTTTTAAGTGGGTGCATAAAAGTTGATTAAGTTGTTAAAAACGCTGTCTGCTTTTATCGCGGTCAAAGTACATTCTAAATTCTGAAGGTAATTTTGGAAGCTATGTTCATATCTTCAAAGTCGTCAACGTAAATAAGGAATGGAAAGGCTATTTTATTACTGCCCTTATACTTTTAAATTGGTTAATGTTTTTTCTTTTAAGAAAGCCTTTAAAAAATTAATTGCCAACCTATAACTTAAGCGGAAAAATTATTAATTTTGCCTTTTAATCTAAGTTTATGCGGTGTTTATTTCTCACTGAACCTATATATTGTTGACAGTAAGTATCTTTGGGTCCTTATATAAATGTATTTCTTTTAAGGGCTTGATTAGGACATACTCACTATTAATTTTGTTAAATGCATTTTCACAAAAAGTAAAGTGAATGAAGCTGTTATGTTTTCCTTTGCCTCAGCCGATCCGTTGGGCGAATATTATTCGAGTTAAGACAAGACCTGGAGGTACTCGGATTGATAACAATATCATTATCTTGAAAATATTGAGGAGATATAGAAGACGTATTTTTGAAGGAAAAGACCATTTTCACTTGTCGTCTCAGAACTTAAATTTGCATCATTGGTTGCATTTAGCTTTTCATTTAAAATATGCTTGAAAAAATTTTGAACAATTGGGATAACAACAAAAAAAGTAATATACCGTACGAGTCAAATGAAGGAAATTCTCTTGTATGAGACCAAAATTCGTTAAGTTTTAAAGGAACCTGAGAAAATTTTCCATACGAAACTTATTTTGAAAACTTAATGGATACTGTTTCAAATCAATAATGAATTCTGTTAATCATATAATTTCATGTCTAAAAACTTTAATAAATAGTTTGAAAGCTGGCAAGAAAGTTGGTACTTTATATAATACGACTGAAACATTTATACACATAAAAACGTTCCTGGTTGTTAGGGCCACTTGCGATCTTACAAATCCGTGGTTAAAAACTGGCCCTCTTTCCAAAGCAAGAGTCGGTGGTTTTCGTATCGTTGTCGAAACGAACACGGAATGCAACAGCACTAGTAGAAGATGTATTTTAAATACTAAAATATTCTCAAAATTAATTAAAGAAATTAAGAGCACAAAACAAATTATAAAAATTAAGAACGCTATAATCGAGTGCCTTAAATATCAGATACCCGTTACTCAACTTGAGGGAGCAAAATGAAAATGGAGATATATAAGCAGCAAAGAAATATTGTAAAGCGCCACCTACTTCGGTAGGTGTGGGCGGCAGACGGTTTTACCATAATTTTGCGCGGTTGGTATATATATTCTTGATCTGCGTCACTGACGGGTCGATCTAGCCATGTCCGTCCGTCCGTCCGTCCGTCCTTCTGTCTGTCTGTCCGTTTCTACGCAAACAAGTCTCTCAGTTTTGAAGCTATTGGGCTGAAAATTTCCCAAAACTTCTTCTTTTTATTGCAGGTAGTATATACATAAGTAGGAACCAGCCGGATCGGAGAACTATATCTTATAACTCCCATAGGGACTTTCGTGGAAAAAATGTAAAAAAATTACATCTTCGGTGTTTTTTAATATATATTATCATTTTTTAATTAGTACTGAATTTCGAATTAAATTTAATCAAAATCGGACGACTATATCATAAAGCTGTCATAGGAATAATAGGAAAATTGGTGGGAAAATAATATAGACCAAATTAAAGCTTTGATGCTTTTTGACATATAACCGCCTTAGCTTGGAAATAACATTTTTTAATTAGTTCCGAATTTCGAATTAAATTTTATCAAAATCAGACGACTATGTCATATATGTAGCTGTCATAGGAACAATCAGGAAATTAGTGGAAATATAGGAAATGTGAGTGCCGTGTAAAACTGTACAGTACTGTAAGTTTAGAAATAAATACATTCATGCAGGCTTTTAATGTAAAGTACAATTTTTATAGTAACTAAACTATCTGCACAGCTTTATTTTAGCTTTTAATAAAATCCAAAAAATATACATAAAACCATTTTTAATACTAAAGTACAATTTTTAGTTACTAAACTATCTCCATTGTTTAAGTTTATATAATTAGTTTTATATAGTATGTTTGTGTGTGCTGTAAAACATTTATTATTTGTATTTTACGGTGAGCGGCAAAGCAATTTAAAAAAGATTCAGGCAAATTGAGGTGAAGTATTTAAGGCGAAAGCGGATTGAATCCATCCTCTTCATAAGCCGATAACGCCCAGAGAGAAAATTAGGGGGGCCTGGGGACTTAAGCTTAACAGCTGGAGGCCGCATTTCGGTGCACATTTTGTTGAATATATGCATTATCACAGATTTTCTCGCCGACTTTCTCATTCTCCTACTTCCCTCTGCATCATTTTGCCAGTACTTCCATTAAAAATCCATTTAAACAATCTTGATTGACTTGCGTCGCCTAATCCACCAAAAACGTAAGAGGCATCCCATTGAAGTTTAGCCATTATTGAGCAATTTATTACGGTAATTAAGTAGGTCGCACCCCTGTTTACCTTGTGATATTACACCATTAGCCGGTGCTACCGGAAAACCGATCGCCTTCCTGTATTAATTTGACGATATAATTTTGCAAACTGGTGTAATGTTTTGCTGAGAAAAACGATTTGATTTTGATAAAATTTAATTCGAAATTCAGAACTAATTAAAAAATGTTATTTCCAAGCTAAGAAGGTTATATGTTAAAAAACACCGAAGATATAATTTTTTTATATTATTTTACCACTAATTTTCCGATCGTTACTATGGCAGCTTTATGATATAGTCGTCCGATTTTGATCAAATGTAATTCGAAATTCAGAACTAAATAAAAAATGTTATTTCCAAGCTTAGAAGGTTATATGTTAAACAAGAAAGGAAGTTAACTTCGGCATACCAAAGTTTGTAAACCCTTGCAGTTATAAGAAATAATCAACTTTAGTAAATAATTTTTTCATATTATGTTCCCACTAATTTCCCGATTGTTCTTATGACAACTATATGATATAGTCGTCCGATTTTGATAAAATTTAATTCGAAATTCAGAACTATTTAAAAAATGATGCTAAGAAACACCGAAGATGTAATTTTTTTAAAATTTTTTCCTCGATAGTTCCTATGGGAGCTATAAGATATAGTTCTCCGATCCGGCTGGTTCCGACTTATATACTACCTGCAATAGGAAGAAGACTTTTGGGAAAGTTTCAGCCCGATAGCTTTAAAACTGAGAGACTAGTTTGCGTAGAAACGGACAGACAGACGGACATACGGACGGACATGGCTAGATCGACTCGTCTAGGGACGCTGATCAAGAATATATATGGGGTCGGAAACGTTTCCTTCACTGCGTTGCAAACTTCTGACTGAAATCATTATACCCTCTGCAAGGGTATAAATATCACGAGTGCAATATCTTTGTGGAAGGACGTCCTCCTTTAAGCGAAAAGAGAGCCCCGGAAGTGTGCGAAAGGCGCGTACTAAAAAAAGCTGCAGAATTGATACATCCTTCGAATGTTTGTATTACAGAAGATGCCGTTGGCTCTGTTTTAGACAAAATTAATCGCGTACATGTGTTGTTATGAATCCGTATTACAGTGTTATGAACTAGTATAATGTTAAACGTAACAACGAAGTGTTTGAAAAGTTTGACCGTACCTGTGTATTTATGGTATTTAGTAGGGTATCCCTTCAGTTCCAAAAAGACAGTTTCCCAAGGAAATCCCCTTGGGATTCCGAGGGGACATGTCCTGTGTATTTATGGTATTTAGTATAATTCCCTTCAGTTCCAAAAAATAAACAGTTTCCCAGGGCAATCCCCTTGGGATTCCGTGGGGACATGTCCTGGCGCACGGCGGAATTCCCTGGGATGCCCCATAGAAAAATTTTATGGGTTGTCCGTTTTTTAAGAGGGAAAAATGCAAAGGCAATTTTTTCGAAGACCCTCGGATTTCCCCTGTTTCTTAAACTCATTTGTTGTATGGGCTGTCCCCTGCAAGGAAATCGTCCCAGGGAAATACCTTCGGAAATTCTTGATTTTTCAATTGAGTTTCAACTGTGAAATCCCTTGCAAGGGACACGTTCCAGGGAAATCCCTTCGGAAAATCTCGATTTTTCCATGCAGTTTTCACCTTTCCAAATATTTAATTTAAAATAATTTACGTGAAAAGTTATAAAATTATTTTATTTTAAATGTATTATTTAAATCTATGTTTTCTTTTAGATAATTTGTTTTTAATGTTTTTCATAGCTTTTCTTAAACATTTTTTCGGATCCTCGGAATCTCTGGCCAACCTCCTGAAAAAATAATGATGCATGTTTAAATAAATGTGTTATTTTTATAGTTACCTTTTCAAACTGTGTAAAACCCGTTGATAAATTTCATCTCGCCGCTTTTGGGTAACGAAAACAGAACCTTCTGGGCTATGTCCTTAAACGCGGATCGACGCACAACGTTTTCAACTTAAAGAAGCACTTACCTGACTTGATTTTTTTCAAAAAATAACACTTTTATTTATAAATTAAAATGAGTCGCAGCGCATAATTTGAACAGCCGCTGCAGGCGGCAAGCAGATTATAAGACACAGAATAAGAGGGTAATATCCAAAGATTTGCCTCTCTTTTTTGCCGAACTGCTTTCGTCGTAAGTCTTCTATGCGGCTCCGAATTCTCTGCTGATGTCAACAGCAACATACAGTTTTAGGCAGAAAAAAAACAAAAAAGCTTTTTGCGCTCGGACATGTCCCGGCGACCGGACTGCGGAACTGAAAGGTTTTAACACATTTTTTTTTACTGAATTGCCGGGATCACTCTGGGTTAGTTTCATTGATAATTGCCTGATTAAATTAATTTACTTCTGGACAATAAAAAGTGCTTTTCGGTGGCTGAACTACGCTATGCTGAAAGTTGTTTATCGAGTACAGGAGAAGGACTGACTGGCGCTTTTGTAGACCTACGTACATAAGTTCTCATACTTTTTTAAGTTCTCAAAATATATTTGTAACGGGCTTAAAATATATTAAAACAGATTATTTTAAGCAAATTATTTGACGTTTCAACATCTACATATTTTTATACAGGAAACAGAAAAATAATATGAAAACGTATTAGTATTTAAATTACACACACACAGCCGGCCGGCGTAGAAAAACATTTTTGGACCAAACAATAGGTATTGACGAGACCAATATACATACATATTTCAGTTAAAATGTTGTTTCTAGCATTATAGATGCAGGCGCTATAGTCTGTCGCGAATTGTGGGCGTTAGAGTGGGCGTTTGCACACTGCTGAAACAAACTTGCGCTGCGCAGGAATCCCTCCTGAGCTGCATGCCTGACTATTCCAGCTTTTATAGTTTCCGAGATCTAAGCGTTCATACGAACAGACGGACGTACGGACGTGCGGACGGACGGACAGACGGACATGGCTAGATCAAATTGTCTAGTGATGCTCACCAAGAACATATATGTACATATGACGAAGATCCAGTATCAAAGTCCTCGACTGGACTTTCGGCGAAGCGTTTTCTGGCGCGTGGCATGATCTCCAGCTTCACTTTTTAGTCTGCCGCTCGAACTCACGTTCGTTCCTTCTCATTTCCTTTACCCTTGAATACACACAAATAGTGTGGTGAGTTATGACGAACACTATTTGTCTCACTCACGAATTGCGTATCCGTCTCGCACGAAAGAACTGAGAAAACAATATGCGACACGGCCTTCCTGACCTATCTCACGTCCTCGTGAGTGTAGGTTTACAAAATTTATTCTCTTATGTTCTACACAAAAATAAAGTTCAAGATGGTTTCAAATTTTTTTTTTCTCTTATTAAATCAAAATCAAACAAATTTATTTCAAAGTTTCTCTTATTCGTTTATATCTTATCTTCAGACAACTTTTGCCATGAGATCCGGAATGCCACAAATTTAAATTCTAACAATTTCAATTATTCATATTTTTTTTTTCCATATAGCGATCATGTTCTTCATTAGTTTACAAAAACCATGTCATCAACTAGCACACAGTCATCCATAAGATAAACTGGCAAGTCAATAGGTGTGTTCATTTAGCCCACAGCTTATATATGGGCCATCATAAATAGCTCGCAGTTTGACTCATAAGCCGGCCAAATAACAATTCACCGATCATTTTAAAAATTTCATTCTTTTTCAAAATCATTCTTTTCAGCCCTCACCGGCTTGATCTGAGGTATCTCCATCACCACCTTCATCAGTAAGTTCCATGGCTTCTTCATCATCACACTCATCATCCAATTCTGTGGCAATCCCCTTCTCTGGCATACGTCTCAAAAATTCGTGAGAATATTTATATGTCCTATTATTATTTAACGCCTTAAGTCTATACCGATCTCCTTCTAATATTTCGGTCACTAAGAATGGTCCTCTAAGCATAGGGTCTAGTTTTGTCTGATGACGCTCTTCGTTTTTAAGCAATACGTAGTCAACGACCTTGTGTCTTATAATAGTCAATCAATAGTAGATATAGTCATCCGATTTTGATAAAATGTAATTCAAAATTCAGAACTTACTAAAAAATGTTATTTCAAAGATATAATTTTTCATATTTTGCACCTAATTTTCCGATCGTTTCTAGGGCAACTATATGATATAATTTTCCAATCATTCCTATGGCAGCTATATGATATATAATAGTAGCCTTAGATTTATCAAATCTAGCTTTATCATAACGGGCATTCTTTTCCATGTTTTGCTTTGCCATTTCTCTAACTTGGTCAATATCAACAACATTTTCATTTTCGACAATAGGTACGAGACCAAATGGCCTTGCTTCCTTGCCAATAAGCATTTCTAAAGGGCTAACCTTAGTCACTCAATTGGGAGTACAATTAAGAGCCAGTTGAATCTCGCCAAGAGCATCCTGCCTGTCTCAACCGCCGTTAGAGTACTTATAACTCGCTCTACTTGGCCATTGGCTCGACTAGCGCCTGTGGCGATCAAATGTAAATCTATTTTTTGAACAGAGCAGAAATCACGGAATGCTGTACTAGAAAAACTCCGTCCCTGATCTGCAATCAGACGAGAAGGGACACCAAACAATGATATTAGGGACTTTAAAGCCTTAATACAACTTTCTGTATCCAGCTTCACTGTATGGGACAAAGAGACAAACTTCGTGAATGCGTCTATTGATACGATTATATACTCCTTCTGATCATTTTTACCACTAAGCTTCCCTGTGAGGTCCATGTGGATTGTATGCCACGGGATGTCAGTGATCTCTGTCAAATCTATAGGTTTTTCATTGTACCTTTTGACTTGACGCAATCTTTTGATATAGGATTTCGGGACAGAAAATTAACGTGAGCCATTCTTTCACCTGGCCTATACTGAATATCAAACTGAAAAGATTGCATGTATGACCACCACCTATGAACTCTCGGGGTTAGTTCTGCTTTTGTGCGAGAGGCTTTGAGCGAATTGCAGTCAGTAAACACGACGAAATGTCGACCCTGTAGGTAATGGCGAAAATGCTTAATAGCATTGTAAACTGCAAGTGTTTCCAGTTCGTATGAATGATAACGCGATTCCGCTTACTAAAGTATTCGATAACTCTAGGCTTGTGTTCGATATTATGCAACAAAATTGCGCCATAGCCATTAGCACCCGCATCTGTATGAAGTTCAATAGGGAATATTTTATACTTTTTGAAGTAAGAACATAGAGGGGTTTTAGCAACTGTGAAAACTTAGGTAAAAACTGACGAAAATACGAGACCAGTCCAATAAATAGTCTCAGTTGAGTGACGTATTGCGAGGGCGGTAAGTCTACTATAGCTCGTATTCTCCCAGGATTCGGTCGAATCTCACCTGCTCTAACTTCAAAACCTAAGTATTCGACACAAGTTTTTAGAAAGGAACATTTCTTTATGTTGAAAGAAAATCCTGCTCCAGCTAGGGTTTGCTGGGTGATTTGTAATCTCTCAAAAGCTTCTTCATTTGTAATTGCGACTATCATTACATCGTCCATATAAACAATGGCATATTTATAAGCAAGATCACCTAAGGCACGATTAATAGCCTTTTGGATTACCGAAGGCGCATTTTTAAGCCCAAAAGCCATAGCCAAGTACTCGTACTGTCCTTTTGGAGTTAGAAAAGCCGTCTGTTCGATAGAGTTTGCATGTTTTGGGATCTGATGAAAACCACTGGCCATATCAATGCACGTGAAAAACCTAGCCCCACTCAACCTAGCTATCTGGTCCGATATAAGTGGCAACGGATACTTGTCGGAAACAGTATTGGCATTAAGCTCCCGATAGCCAACACAGAGACGATCTGTTCCATTTTTCTTTCGGACAAGTAACATCGGACTCGCAAAAGGAGAGGAACTTGGTCTAATAATTTTCGCATCCAACAGCTCTTGAATAGAATGTCTAACCTTTTCTTTTTTCTCTACACTCAAACGATAAGGGCGCCTCTGAACCGTCTTATTTTGATCAATCAAGCGAATTTCTAGCTGTCCCGTAATTACGCGGCTCTGTGGAATACCGTTTATGAACGAATTTGAGAATTTTTGTAATATTGATAGCAGTCTATCTTTATTTGGTCCATGCAAATCGGAGTCAACATCGGCCAGGTCAGGAGTACATTCGGAGACTGCGACAGGTTATATAGACTTTTCACTAAATAAAGTAATCGCGCTTGATGTAATTGTCACGCCGATGCCCTGGCTCAAAATTTCACGACCAATCAAAGCTTCGTATTTAATATGATTATCTAAAACTACGTGAAATAAGATTTCAAATGAACGCTCACAAATCAAAACATTTGCCATAATCTGTAAAGTGCTACACACGGAGTTACCACCTATACCCCTTAATGTCACTACGTTGTTTATTCTAGTGCCTGAAATTCTCAGCGATGCAGTCTCTTTGATGAGTGATCATTCGGCTCCAGAGTTGAAGTAAAATTGGAACGACTCACCAGACTGCAAGTACGGTGCATATGTTCACATCTTTGAAGGTGTTGCTTTTGACTGACGGACGATCCGGGCAGACAGCAGATACATGTCCAGCTTTTCCACATTTGTAACAGATGACGGATGATCGATCTCTTCATCCAGTATATCCAGATTGTTGATTACGGAGCTGCTGACGCTGGGTTGTCTCTTTGTCAAAGCGACATTCCGCCTTCTTGTGGCCGGGTTTGCCACAGTTGTAACATGTGATGTGAGGCATAGCGCTGATTCTTTTCTTGTAGTACTGGTACGTTGTCTCTCTGTTGGCTCTGTCTTGCGTCAAACGAAAAGGCTTTGAGTTCCTGAAGCAGCTCGTTTCTGGTTTGGATATCCGTGGTAAAGAGCAAACGGCGCAGTCTTTTATCTACCCCAGCTGCATGTGCCAACGTAACGGATACTGCAATTTGCTCGACGATGAGCGACTTCCAGCGGGCCATAAGGGAAGTGACCATTCTGCTCCCATAGAACGACAAGCACTCTCCTTCATTTGGGTGGCGGCCAAAGTCTTCGTTCCAGAAAAATGTTGCAAAAATAATTCTCGGAACTGCGTCCATGTAATGCCCGGAAAACATGTCTGTGAGAGCCAGTGTGACGCGGTGCCTTCCAGTGATTTGCTGAGCGCCATTACAAGAGCGCTACCCACGAGCTGATTTTCAGACAATATGTAGTCGACTGTTGAACACCAGGACAGGATCCTGCACGATCGGGGTTGAACTTTGGCAGTGCAATGGTTTTGATATCTTTTAGCTCATTTTGAGAGCACTGCACTTGTTTTATCAGTTCGGCGAAATTACGATTTTGCAATTCCAGGATATCTAGGAGATTTGCGTCATTGGATAGAGGCGGAGGTAATCCCACTTCTGATGACGAAGATCCAGTATCAAAGTCCTCGACTGGACTTTCGGCGAAGCGTTTTCTGGCGCGTGGCATGATCTCCAGCTTCATTTTTTAGTCTGCCGCTCGAACTCACGTTCGTTCCTTCTCATTTCCTTTTCCCTCGAATACACATGCATAGTGTGTGAGTTATGACGAACACTATTTGTCTCACTCACGCCTACGCCCAGACTACGCTGACGGAATTGCGTATCCGTCTCGCACGAAAGAACCGAGAAACAATAAGAAGTAAAACAATAGTGTACCAACAAATAATCGTTATAATTTGAATTTCCAAAACAATGTGCGACACATACTATATACCTTATAGGGTAGGAAACGTCTACTTCACTACGTTGCAAATTCTGAATGAAATCATTATATACTCTACAAGGGTATATATTCTTGATTAGGATCACTAGCCAGCCGAGTCACTTGCTATGAACGCTGAGATCTTGGAATCTATAAAAACCAGAAAGTTGGGATTTGGTATGTAGATTCTTGAACTCCTTGCGCAGCGCAAGCTTATTTTAGAAGAATGCCACGCCCACAAATGACCATAACACTGGAAACCGTCTAGCTCTCAAAAATGTTTGTAAAAAATGTAGAAAATGTATTTATTTTGTATATCGTATATTTAATTTTCGTCACAGAAGTTGATATCAGAACATTTGTAGCTTTCACGAAGAAGTTAGCACGTCCTGACTTGATCGCAACTAAAAAATTAAAAAAAAAAACTATATCTAAAACAAGGAAGAACGTGTACCTTAATTGTGTTCCTTGACTATTAGGCATCCGTTACTCAGTTCAAGGGAGAAAAGGAAGGAACCGCAAAACGAGATTTTAATAAATAACAATGTGGGCAGTATATAGAATTAAGCGTTTTGGTCGTTAGAGTGTGCGAGGCTAACTTTTTTTTTATGTCAAACATAAGGTATTCACGACAAAAATACATTTCGGTTAAAACGTTTAGTTAAAAGTTTTCTATCCCGACGCGGCGTTTCGCTGTTTTTACCACGAAGAGAAGTTTGCATGTAATTAAATGGAAGCCCGCTCACTGATACGGCGCGTGTTGACCCGACGCTAGGCTTGAAGAAGAATTCAAGCGGCGTTTGCCGCGCCGATATCTTTTATTCTCGTAAACTTTCGGCTGTTATCGACAATCGTCGGGGCAATAGTTTTGGGTCGAAAACACAGAAAGCGAGTACAATGCTTATAGAATTCCAATAGAATGGAATTGACAATTGAAAATTAGTGAATTCCAAGAAAAAATAGAAGAAATATGTCGATTATGAAATCGAATGTATCAAATACAGTAAATTCGCTCCGACGACATTGCTTGAGTGTGCATTTCGCAAGCATAGGAGGGCAGCTCCGCGTCGTGCCGCGCCGCATCGCACCGCCCCAGTGTGCGCGCACCTTAAAAGCTGCAATACTGTACAGGGCAAGTTTGTTTCGTCAGGGTGGCTCGCCAACTCTAACGTCAGGAAATCGCTCAACACGGAGACTCCTACAGTTTTAATACGAGAATAAAACTTTAAACAGAAATGTATAGGAATCTATCAGATGATCAAAAAATTTTGACACCCACTCTAACGGCCACAAACAATCAATTAATAGAATAATTACCAATTTCTCATTTTTGTCTGCCCCTCTATCTCACCAATAATCTCCATATAATTTTATAATTCTGATTAGGTTAATGCAAAATACCCTGAAAACGCAGAATGCTCGCTCCTTGCACTTCTCATATCTCCATTCTGATGGGACCGTCTGATGGCACCGTCTACCCAGTGTTGAAAAGCACCAGAAGGTGTTGACGGGCAATAACTTTACAGAGCTGTAAGTCTTTCTGTTTTCCCAGTACTCTACGTCTATCTCTCGTTTTTTTTTTTGAGAAATTTACTATAGCGGCTATAGCGTTATTTTTTTGTTCTGCGGCCATTAATAGTAGCCGACTTTGGTCACTATTTTGGTGCGCTTCACAGTAAAGTATAGCAAGATAATGCTTTTTTCAACACCAGAAGTATGGTATTGTGGGGATACATTTTTTTTCGCTGTAAGTGGCATATGATTAGAAAAATATTGTTGTTGAATTTAATTAGCGGTTGTGGTTTCGACTCAAATGGAATAGATTTATGGTTTTTCCCTCGACGGACAGCTAATTCTTAGGAATTTACATGAAAAATAAATGGTTCTCGAAAAAATTACCCTCGCTGCACCGTGATTTTAATCCACCAAAATTATTCAGAATGCTTTGTTGGAATTTGTGAGGCCTCGCCACTCGCTCGGATCTTATCACCTAGACGATCTGCGTGCTCGTGACATCTTGTTGCCCCTCCAAAAATATTTGTGTGACACGGATTTACATTGAAGAAATTGATTTAATTTGAGCTGTGGTCCGCATACGACTCGCTTGCAGATTCATCGGTGCCGAGAATGCATATTGATAAGTCAAACCAACAGAGCGTGTGTGATGTACTGCTGCAGGGGAAGGGTAAGGCGGGAGCACGGGTCCGATGTGTTAGTGATTGATAAATGCGAGCTCGCTTTAAGCGCTTGTTTTTCAGATGACCAAAGCGGAGACAACAACGAGTAAACAAGCGCCTCAGAGTGTAATAAAGTTGATTGCGGCAGTGGCAAATTGAATATTTGCCACTGTGTTTGTGCTGCCTTTGTATTTGTTCGCATTGTTAAATGTCCGCGTCAGCAGAGCAGCCGAATAGGAAGAGATGATAAGCGCCAAATGGAGAGCGGAGAGAGCGAGTGGCTACCATTGTTAACGGTGGTGCCCAGGAGCGGCAACCCTTCTCTCTCTGCGCCTCCCCCGCACCCCCGCGCAGTTTGCTACCAAAACTCCAACCCCTGCGCTCTGAGTAGCTCTACCCACCGGCTAAGCTGTTGCTTCGGCCGAGCGTACAATTGTTGCTCTGGTGGCACTATCTGCTCGGCTGCTGCCAATCCTGGTACTCTCCGTTCATCCCGCTTGAGCTTGGCGAATTCCGCTCCCAACCACTTACCGATATCCCTCTTTGGATTACTCACTCGCCGCAGAACGGCGATAACGTGCCACTGCCACAAACGGCACTGCAGCGTCGATAAGTGCTCTTCTCTGCGAAAGCAACACTGGCCCAGACGCCCGTTGGTTAATGTTGGCCATCGCCATCTTGTATGAATGCATGTGTTTTTGGCATTTTTAGGGAAAGCCACGACCTTGAAGGGGCACCAACAAGCACCTGAGTTAAACGTTTGCGAACATTGATTACATTGTTCAAACCAGTTTGGGCCCCGGATCCGGCGAACATTCGAAGCTGCACAGTGTAATTAAGCATTGAATTGCCAGCAGGTCCTCGGCTATTCTCCGATTGTTTACATCGGCGGAGGCGGAACAACAACAACGTCTGCTGCCACGCTCTCTTGGCGCTGGGCAACGCGAGAGATGCTGCTCTCCGCTCTCTCGCTGGCCGACGCTCTTGTGCTGCTGCGGCGCCTATTCGACTTGCGGGGAAATTAAGTTCGCGTGCTCTGCAGTTGTGAAAAGCGACGAGGAGAGCAGCGGCGCACTCTCCGCCAGGAAGCTGCCAACGAAAGCCGAGTGGGAGTAGAGGTGACAGGTGAAAAGTGGCAAGTAGATGTACCAAAATGTGACGGTGCCACAAGTGCTAATAGCGAGTCAGCCGCCCGTTGCAGCAGCAGTGTTTCGCCCGAATTCGCTTTTTAGATTGGTTGAATTGCCTCTCCGTCCACCCGCGTAAGTGTGTGTATACACACACCCACACACCGACGGCTGGCCGGGCGAGTGTGTGAGTGTGGTTAATTTTGCCGTGTTGCCGAACATCTGTATCTGTATCTGTGGCAGCCAATAGTTGTGGCAAGGCCCTCGAGCTGCTCGCAACACATAAAGCACAAAAACAGCAGCATCCCCAATAAGTGGCAGCAACTGCGACGCAACGACAGCCGCGTTTGTTGTTAATTGAAATAAATTGAAATAAATTCCCCGGCTTTGCTGCTCATATTGTTAATAAAGAGCAGCCGGAGAGACGCAACAGTGGAAACTGGAACCAGCGGCAGTAAACAAAACAGTGAGCAAATGTGGTTTTAGTTCCAAGCCAGGCGTCAAACAACTTTGTGTGAAAGCGAGCGCAGTACCATGAAAATCTGAGGCTTTCCGCGCTGAATAAGTGAACCCCCCAATTTTGTTATCATAGGCACTGCGTGGCAGTAACCAAAAGAGCACAGGCGTTTATTTATAGCCGTCAGTGAGTTCCCATTAGTAGTGAGTGTCTGCCTTGCATGCCCAGTTGCAAAAAACACAAGTCGACGAATATTTGGCCAAATTGCGAGAAATGGCATTGCCAATCTGAGGGGCAGGGGCAAAAGGTCCAGGTCCTCCCAAAGAACTAGCATTCTCTCTCCGTACGCACGCAGATTCAGAAACTGCCGAAGACGCTCGATCTGGATCGTGGATCTGTAAATACTTTCTCGTCGAGTCAGATTCTCAGAACACCATTGTTTACACTATTCGATTATTGTTTAGAAAACAGCCACTTATGCGAACCTGGCGGATTGGCGTGGGGGGTCTGGCACAACAAACCTGAGTATTCCCCTGCCAACAGCCTGCCCGTAATCAATTTCATATTTGATTTTTCCTCTCTATTGTCTCAGTCTCAGTGGGCCCCTCCTCCCAAAAATCAGTTTTATTTAATTGTGCATATAAGATTTCAAAAACAAATGCCACCCCTAACCTGCTGGGGTCATTGCTCTCAAGGTGAGTGGGTGCGTGAACACCACTGAGCCCCTAAACAAACGCCCAAGAACGGCGCCTCAAAGTATGCAGCGGGCCTGCGACCATCACCGTAAGCTAATGTAACGACTTTCTCACTTCATTTCCTGGCTTACTTCGCAGCATCCAGCGCAGCGGGACATGCGCAGTGTTCTCTTTGGTAGTTGCAGTTTGGCCAACAGCGACTGAAAGGGAAGGAGAGAACGCTATGGCGTTTTCCCGCCACAACATCGAGAAGCGCCGACTCATCGAGCTAGTGCGCCTGAACCCCATCCTTTGGGACTGCCGCCTCCCGCACTACAAGCGCTCTGACAAACGCAAGGCCATAAAGTGGAACGAGTTGGGGCGGCTCTTCAACGTCAACGGGGAGCGGGTGCAGCGCACCTTTACATCGCTCCGCGAAATCTTCCGGCGCGAGCTGAACCATGAGAAGATGCTCGGCAGCTCGCGCTTCAAGTCCAAGTGGGAGTACTACGACGCCATGGCCTTTCTCAAGGAGGTCATTCGGGAGCGCAAGTAAGAAGACCCAACTTGCCTTCTTTTCTTATAACCGTACAACTGTTTCAGTAAGCCCATGAAGAAGGATAACAGGTCGCATAAGCGTATAGTTGGAATAGAATCATTATATATTGTACATACAAATTATATACAAAATTGGATTTTTTGTTAGATAGTCTTAAAGAAGAATTTGGATTTCGTTACACAGTGACGCACTTAGTTGGTGGTACAGAAAGCATAACCTTTTTTCCTTTTACTTTTCTGTATTAATATGCTATGCTAATATTTTAGTAAGGCTTAATGTGACATCATTACTTACGAAAAATTAATAAACCAGAAAATGGGTTACATTACACTGAACACAATTGTTGGCACGGTTGTGTTGCGATCAACTGTGTCTTTGAATCCAAATTTGGTTAGCTTCTTCTTTAAACCTTCAATGGAATAATACTAAAATAGTATCCTGAAACCGTGATAGTAGTTTTAAATTACATTTCAAAAAGTAAATCTTAAATAACCTTATCCTTGGGAAAAAAATGATTTGTCATTTACGAAAATAATTATTTCCACAGGATAAAGGCTTCGATAAGTCGACCGTTAAATTAAATTTACACAAAATCCACCCAGCCCTAAGACCTTAACCATATTATTTAAATTCCAATAAGTTAATCAGTATTGAAAATTTTTTTTTGTTTAATTTTTCAATCATTTTTGTTGATTTAATGCTTATCCAGCGCAGGAACACGAGTTTTTAAAAATTAGAGTTTTTCATTTATCTTTTCAGATCCCGCGAGAGGATCAAACACGGCTCCTTAGATCCCGTTCCTGCGACCACAGGTAACAGCAACAGCACCAACCACAACGTTAGCCGCAACAGCAGCAACAACAACAGCAGCAGTGCAGCCCTGGATGAGTATCAGTATTTTGCCCCAAGCGACCCCAACAACCCGAACAACCAGCCCCAGCCACAGCCCACGTTGAAGAGCAGCCTTCCAGCAGTCAATATACCCAGTTTAAGTCTCAGCCTCAGCCAATTGCCAGCTTCTCTGCAGCAGCAGGCTCAGCACCTTCAAGCCCTTCAGCTACAGCCGGATGTGACGCTGACATCGCTGCAGAAGCAGCCACTGTCCAATTCACTTTGCCTGACCACGCCCACAGCGCTGGAACCTTCGCCCACCCATGTACTGTCCAGCTCGCGCTCCTGTAGCTCTTCTCCTTCCATTTACATCAAGGACGAGCCGGGCTCTCCGGATGTGGGGTGCCCAGATGAAAGGGTGTCCGAAAAAGAACCAGATGCGACGCAAAAGAAGCTGGCCACTATTCGCCCGCAAACCAAACAGCAACTCAAGGCTCGGCTGCAGCTACCAACGCCCAAAACCTCATCGTCTTACGCCACTTCGCCGCCCCATTTGATCATCAATGCCAACAATGAGCTTATCGACGCCGACGCCGGAGACCTGGAAGAGGATCTGGACGACTTCGACGAGGATGACGACGTGACCGGGCATTGCTCGCCAGCCGTCGCCCAGTCTAACATGATGGGCGGCGATGGCCGACTATCGGCAGGAAGCAGCTACATTGGAGAGAGCGGGGGCTGCGAAAGGGGCCTGGGTCGATCACACACCCAAGCTCGCCACACCCCAACCTCCCGTGAAATGCTCTACATTAAATTTGGGGACTTCCTCGCCGCAAGACTAAACACTTTGCAAGAGACTGTAGCTAATGAGCTAATGAACAAGATGCTACTGCTGATCGCCGAGAAGTGAGGTTATCACCCGAGGACGTCTTGAAATGATGAAATCTGAAAGGTAAGGGCCTTAAAATATTTTGCGGTGCTGGGCATTTGGAAGGTATTTTAAACATGCCATGTTCGTCTGCGTATCTGTCCATGTGAACACTGTGAACTACGAAACTATAAGAGTTAGATAGTTGAGATTTCAAATTTAGTTTTCTTATTTTCGCACGAGTCTGCCAATAAATGAAAATCTGATGTCTAAAAGGATTCCATTCTAAGACTTTAAAAATGTTAATTGGTTTGGAAAAAAGAGAAATAAGAGGGATCTGATAGGGCCGTTGAGGACAAATGCCTCAGTTCTTTAGGCTGGTTGTATTTTAGGTTGTATTCTTACTAAAAAAAGACCGCGTGCTATAACGCCTAAATTCTAGACGATGTTAAACAGCTCAATATAATGAACACTTTTGGAAAACTAAGATTCCATAACTTATATTAAAGTTATTAATCAACAAAAGTGGCCACATTTACCAGTTCAGAGCATCTTCTCTGACTGAGCACTGACCTTTTAGTGCGCAAATCCAAATTCTATTTGAACATATACCGAAATAGCCGGTAGGTGACGCTTTATAATATTCCTTTGCCGCTTATATGTATATCTCCATTTTCATTATGCTCCCTGAAGCTGAGTAACGGGTATCTGATTGTCGAGGCACTCGACTATAGCGTTCTTCCTTTTTTTAAAGTTTTTTTTCTACTTTTCAAGGGCGGCAATAACGATTTCGGGCTAAGCGTTTGTGGCTTATCCGCATAGACCAATGACTTTATATAGTCCCACAGAAAGTAGTCTAGCGGTGTTAAATCACAAGATCAATTTATAGGTCCAAAACGTGAAATTGGGCGGTCACCAAACGTGTCTTTCAATAAATCGATTGTGGCATCGAGCTGTGTGACATGTTGCGCCGTCTTGTTGGAACCAGAGCTCCTGGACATCATGGCTGTTCAATTAAGGAATAAAAAAGTTAGTATTCATGGCTCTATGCCGATCACCATTGACTGTAACGTTCTGGCCATCATCGTTTTTGAAGAAGTACAGACCAACGATTCCACCAGCCCCTAAAGCGCACCAAACAGTCAGTTTTTCTGGATGTTACGGTGTTTCGACATACACTTAAGGATTAGCTTTACTCCAAATGCGGCAGTTTTGTTTGTTCGCTTCATCGCTAAACAAAATTCGCTTATGAAAATCGGGAACAACGAAAATCTCGTTTTTGGCCCATTCGACGAATCTACGCCTTGCTTGATGATCGTTTGGCTTCAATTCGTGCACGAGTTGGATTTTGTAAGCACGCAAGCCAAGATCCTTCCGCAAAATCTTCCATAAAGTGTGGACACAGATCCAATTCCTGTGCTCGATGGCGGATGGACTCATTCGGGTCTTCCTCAATGCTACGCTCTACAGTAGCAATAGCTTCTTCTGTACGCACCGTACGGCGTCTCTGGGGATGCGAGTTACCAATAAGAGTAAACGTGGTGCGAAAACGTTCCATGGTTAATCGAATTAACTGCTCTGATGGACGATTTTGTCGACGATAAAATGGACGTAGTGCGCGATTCCGCACTGAACCATTACTTTCGAAATAAAATTGTACTATTTGCAAGCGTTGTTCAGGCGTGAGTCTATTCATCATGAATTGCCAAACCAAACTGAGAATAAAGCACTTGACAGCTGTTAAATCGGTCGCCATCTTGAACAGTGATGCCAACTTAAAGTTCTATACCTCTAAAAAAAACACCCGATATAAAGTCACGTTTTAAAATTTGTATTTAACAAAAATAACGACATGTACTAGTTCAGAACTAAATATTTTTAAATATTGTTTTTATTTATTTTTTTTTGTTTTATTAATTTTTATTAATTTAAATTATGTTTTTATAGTTGAACTTTTAATTCAGATGCATCAATTGGTACCTTAAAAATTGCTCCTATAGATATATTTTTATATTTTCAATATCATATCAAAGGTTTTAAAAAAAAAAATCTAATAACAACAAAAACATAAAAAAAAAAAACACGAATTCACTTTGAATCAACGCGTAATGTGTATAGAGAGAATTTTTTTTCATAATATTTTCATGAATATGGTGAGTGTTTTCCATGTAACATTCAAATTTTCAATAAATAGATTTAAGCATAACTGTTGAATGATCCCGAGATATTTATTTATTTATGGCAAAGAATATTTAGCTTATTGCTACTTTTACAAATAATAAATTTTGATACCTAATCTTTGAATAGAGCCACAAAGTTACTACAACTCTTTCCTCCTCTAAAATTTTACAACAATGTGGTGTAATCAATCCTTTTAATACCCAGAGGAGTCTTTAGTTAAAGAATTTATTTAAAAATGTATATCCCCCAAATTATTATTGTAATAGGTATCGAATGCAATTATCGACAGAAATTATAGAATACGTATATACCTAATCTATAATTTTTGTCAAAAAACAGCCTTTTGATGTAAAAAAAAGGTTTGACTACTAGCTTGATGCTTGACTATTAGATACACGTTACAAATCTTAAAAAAAAATTTTATTAAAAACAAGAAAGGAAGTTAACTTCGGCAAGCCGAAGTTTGCATACCGCTCCAGTTATAAAAAATAATAAATAATTTTATTAAATTGAATTCTAAATTCTTAAAAATATACAATTAAATATTCCCAATATTATAAGATAATAAGTCAATCGTGCGATTTTAACAAAATTTAATTCGAAATTCAGAACCAATTAAAAAATGCTATTTTCAAGCTTATAAGGTTATATCTTAAAAAACACAAAAGATATAATTTATTTCCGATCGTTCCTATGGCAGTTATATGATACAGTCGTCCGATTTGGTAAAATTTAATCGAAATTCAAAACCAAATAAAAAATGTTATTTCCAAGCGTAGGAGGTTGTAATTTAAAAAAAAAACAGAAGATATAATTTTTCAATATTATTTTACCACTAATTTTCCGATTGTTCCTATGGGAGCTATATGATATAGTCACCCGATAAAATTTAATTCGAAATTCAGAACTAATTTAAAAATGTTATATCCAAGCTTAGAAAAGTATATGTTAAAAACACGAAAGATATAATTTTTTAAAAATATTTTCCCCGACTTAAATTTTTATATATATATATATTTTCTTCTGACTGAAATCATTATACCCTCTGCAAGAGTATAAAAATCGTAAAAAGTAGCATTGGCACACGCTCTTCAGGATTCGAGAATTAGTCGTAGACTAATGGAAGAACTGAAACATTTACAGCGCTGTAAAGTTATTGCCCGTCTTTCGGTCCTTTCACTGACTTCTAGTGCTTTTCAACACTGGGTGAACATTCTTCATTCTCTTTCTTTTCAATTTGAATGGACTGCGGGTCAGAATGGAGAGAGGGGCAATGCAAAGAGATAGAATCCTTCCGCGTTTCGTTTCAGCAATTTAAATATAACATTAACCTAAGCGGAATTAGAATTTAAAAATTGGTATTGAGAAATATTATAGACATAGAGGGGGTGACGCAAAAGTGAAATTCCTTAAATCGTTTATTATTGATTAGAATAAGTTAGGATTTTAAATTAATCTGATAAAAGGAAATCCTCAATTCATGTTTTATTTTGGAAGCTAATGTCCTTAAAAGTCGGTTAAATAGTCAAATAGAAATCATGCTCATTTAGAACTAAGAACATGCCAGTTGCCAAGAGACGTTTCCAAGTTCCAAAGGTTTTTCCACAAAACTGCGGAAATTATAATTGATGATACTCTTGGTTACTAATGACAGCGGCAGTACATAAAATCTAAAAAAAAAATTAAAAATGTTATATCCAAGCTTAGAGAGATATATGTTAAAAACACGAAAGATATAATTTTTTTTTAAATATTTTCCCCGATAGTTCCTATGGGAGCTATAAGATATAGTTGTCCGATCCGGCTGGTTCCGACTTATATAGTACCTGCAATAGAAAGAAGACTTTTGGGAAAGTTTCAGCCAGATAGCTTTATAACTGAGAGACTAGTTTGCGTAGAAACGGGCGGACAGTCGGACGGACAGACGTACATGGCTAGATCGACTCTTCTTGTGACGCTGATCAAGAATACATATACTTTATGGGGTCGGAAACGTCTCCATCACTGCGTTGCAAACTTCTGACTGAAATCATTATACCCTCTGCAAGAGTATAAATATCGTAAAAAGTAGCATTGGTACACGCTCTTCAGGATTCGAGAGTTAGTCGTAGACTAATGGAAGAACTGAAACATTTACAGCGCAGTAAAGTTATTGCCCGTCTTTCGGTCCTTTCACTGACTTCTAGTGCTTTTCAACACTGGGTGAACAATCTTCATTCTCTTTCTTTTCAATTTGAATGTACTGCGGGTCAGAATGGAGAGAGGGGCAATGCAAAGAGATAGAATCCTCCCGCGTTTCGTTTCAGCAATTTAAATATAACATTAAACTAAGCGGAATTAGAATTTAAAAATTGGTATTGAGAAATATTATAGACATAGAGGGGGTGACGCAAAAGTGAAATTCCTTAAATCGTTTATTATTGATTAGAATAAGTTAGGATTTTAAATTAATCTGATAAAAGGAAATCCTCAATTCATGTTTTATTTTGGAAGCTAATGTCCTTAAAAGTCGGTTAAATAGTCAAATAGAAATTATGCTCATTTAGAACTAAGAACTTTTTAATACGTTTCCAAGTTCCAAAGGTTCTTCCACAAAACTGCGGAAATTATAATTGACTCTTGGTTACTAATGACAGCGGCGGTATATAAAATCCCTGTACACTCAGCTGATATTATTCAGAGCACAGTTTCTTCAGTAGGCTACTTTTGAGAAGAGTCTGACGAGTTGTGGAACATGATTTATGAGATCAATCGCCTCCATCATGCCAGAAAATGCAGACGTGTTCCAAAGAGCTATGAATTCGTCAGATCCGATTGTATTCTAAACCCAAACGCGCAATAGCAAAAAAAAGCTGAATTTTTGGAATAACTATCTTCTGAACTGAAAAGTACAGGCGATTGAAAGGACGATGAGGTAGATAATAATTTGATTAGAAGATCATGGGATATCCAGCTGAAAACGAAAGAAAGAAGAAAGAATTTATTTGCTCTTCAGATTCTCTGTAAATTTCTTTAGCTTATTGCTACTTTTACAAATAATAAATTTTGATACCTTATCTTTGAATAGAGCCACAAAGTTACTACAACTCTTTCCTCCTCTAAAATTTTACAACAATGTGGTGTTATCAATCCTTTTAATACCCAGAGGAGTCTTTAGTTAAAGAATTTATTTAAAAATGTATATCCCCCAAATTATTATTGTAATAGGTATCGAATGCAATTATCGACAGAAATTATAGAATACGTATATACCTATTCTATAATTTTTGTCAAAAAACAGCCTTTTGATGGAAAAAAAAAAGGTTTGACTACTAGATGATGCTTGACTATTAGATACACGTTACAAATCTTAAAAAAAAATTTTATTAAAAACAAGAAAGGAAGTTAACTTCGGCAAGCCCAAGTTTGCATACCGCTGCAGTTATAAAAAATAATAAATAATTTAATTAAATTGAATTCTAAATTCTTAAAAATATACAATTAAATATTCCCAATATTATAAGATAATAAGTCAATTGTGCGATTTTAACAAAATTTAATTCGAAATTCAGAACCAATTAAAAAATGCTATTTTCAAGCTTATAAGGTTATATGTTAAAAAACACAAAATATATAATTTTTATTTCCGATCGTTCCTATGGCAGTTATATGATACAGTCGTCCGATTTTGATAAAATTTAATTCGAAATTCAAAACCAAATAAAAAATGTTATTTCCAAGCGTAGGAGGTTGTAAGTTAAAAAAAAACAGAAGATATAATTTTTCAATATTATTTTACCACTAATTTTCCGATTGTTCCTATGGGAGCTATATGATATAGTCACCCGATTTTGATAAAATTTAATTCAGAAATTCAGAACTAATTTAAAAATGTTATATCCAAGCTTAGAAAAGTATATGTTAAAAACACGAAAGATATAATTTTTTAAAAATATTTTCCCCGACTTAAATTTTTATATATATATATTTTTTCTTCTGACTGAAATCATTATACCCTCTGCAAGAGTATAAATATCGTAAAAAGTAGCATTGGTACACGCTCTTCAGGATTCGAGAGTTAGTCGTAGACTAATGGAAGAACTGAAACATTTACAGCGCAGTAAAGTTATTGCCCGTCTTTCGGTCCTTTCACTGACTTCTAGTGCTTTTCAACACTGGGTGAACAATCTTCATTCTCTTTCTTTTCAATTTGAATGTACTGCGGGTCAGAATGGAGAGAGGGGCAATGCAAAGAGATAGAATCCTCCCGCGTTTCGTTTCAGCAATTTAAATATAACATTAAACTAAGCGGAATTAGAATTTAAAAATTGGTATTGAGAAATATTATAGACATAGAGGGGGTGACGCAAAAGTGAAATTCCTTAAATCGTTTATTATTGATTAGAATAAGTTAGGATTTTAAATTAATCTGATAAAAGGAAATCCTCAATTCATGTTTTATTTTGGAAGCTAATGTCCTTAAAAGTCGGTTAAATAGTCAAATAGAAATTATGCTCATTTAGAACTAAGAACTTTTTAATACGTTTCCAAGTTCCAAAGGTTCTTCCACAAAACTGCGGAAATTATAATTGACTCTTGGTTACTAATGACAGCGGCGGTATATAAAATCCCTGTACACTCAGCTGATATTATTCAGAGCACAGTTTCTTCAGTAGGCTACTTTTGAGAAGAGTCTGACGAGTTGTGGAACATGATTTATGAGATCAATCGCCTCCATCATGCCAGAAAATGCAGACGTGTTCCAAAGAGCTATGAATTCGTCAGATCCGATTGTATTCTAAACCCAAACGCGCAATAGCAAAAAAAAGCTGAATTTTTGGAATAACTATCTTCTGAACTGAAAAGTACAGGCGATTGAAAGGACGATGAGGTAGATAATAATTTGATTAGAAGATCATGGGATATCCAGCTGAAAACGAAAGAAAGAAGAAAGAATTTATTTGCTCTTCAGATTCTCTGTAAATTTCTTTAGCTTATTGCTACTTTTACAAATAATAAATTTTGATACCTTATCTTTGAATAGAGCCACAAAGTTACTACAACTCTTTCCTCCTCTAAAATTTTACAACAATGTGGTGTTATCAATCCTTTTAATACCCAGAGGAGTCTTTAGTTAAAGAATTTATTTAAAAATGTATATCCCCCAAATTATTATTGTAATAGGTATCGAATGCAATTATCGACAGAAATTATAGAATACGTATATACCTATTCTATAATTTTTGTCAAAAAACAGCCTTTTGATGGAAAAAAAAAAGGTTTGACTACTAGATGATGCTTGACTATTAGATACACGTTACAAATCTTAAAAAAAAATTTTATTAAAAACAAGAAAGGAAGTTAACTTCGGCAAGCCCAAGTTTGCATACCGCTGCAGTTATAAAAAATAATAAATAATTTAATTAAATTGAATTCTAAATTCTTAAAAATATACAATTAAATATTCCCAATATTATAAGATAATAAGTCAATTGTGCGATTTTAACAAAATTTAATTCGAAATTCAGAACCAATTAAAAAATGCTATTTTCAAGCTTATAAGGTTATATGTTAAAAAACACAAAATATATAATTTTTATTTCCGATCGTTCCTATGGCAGTTATATGATACAGTCGTCCGATTTTGATAAAATTTAATTCGAAATTCAAAACCAAATAAAAAATGTTATTTCCAAGCGTAGGAGGTTGTAAGTTAAAAAAAAACAGAAGATATAATTTTTCAATATTATTTTACCACTAATTTTCCGATTGTTCCTATGGGAGCTATATGATATAGTCACCCGATTTTGATAAAATTTAATTCAGAAATTCAGAACTAATTTAAAAATGTTATATCCAAGCTTAGAAAAGTATATGTTAAAAACACGAAAGATATAATTTTTTAAAAATATTTTCCCCGACTTAAATTTTTATATATATATATTTTTTCTTCTGACTGAAATCATTATACCCTCTGCAAGAGTATAAATATCGTAAAAAGTAGCATTGGTACACGCTCTTCAGGATTCGAGAGTTAGTCGTAGACTAATGGAAGAACTGAAACATTTACAGCGCAGTAAAGTTATTGCCCGTCTTTCGGTCCTTTCACTGACTTCTAGTGCTTTTCAACACTGGGTGAACAATCTTCATTCTCTTTCTTTTCAATTTGAATGTACTGCGGGTCAGAATGGAGAGAGGGGCAATGCAAAGAGATAGAATCCTCCCGCGTTTCGTTTCAGCAATTTAAATATAACATTAAACTAAGCGGAATTAGAATTTAAAAATTGGTATTGAGAAATATTATAGACATAGAGGGGGTGACGCAAAAGTGAAATTCCTTAAATCGTTTATTATTGATTAGAATAAGTTAGGATTTTAAATTAATCTGATAAAAGGAAATCCTCAATTCATGTTTTATTTTGGAAGCTAATGTCCTTAAAAGTCGGTTAAATAGTCAAATAGAAATTATGCTCATTTAGAACTAAGAACTTTTTAATACGTTTCCAAGTTCCAAAGGTTCTTCCACAAAACTGCGGAAATTATAATTGACTCTTGGTTACTAATGACAGCGGCGGTATATAAAATCCCTGTACACTCAGCTGATATTATTCAGAGCACAGTTTCTTCAGTAGGCTACTTTTGAGAAGAGTCTGACGAGTTGTGGAACATGATTTATGAGATCAATCGCCTCCATCATGCCAGAAAATGCAGACGTGTTCCAAAGAGCTATGAATTCGTCAGATCCGATTGTATTCTAAACCCAAACGCGCAATAGCAAAAAAAAGCTGAATTTTTGGAATAACTATCTTCTGAACTGAAAAGTACAGGCGATTGAAAGGACGATGAGGTAGATAATAATTTGATTAGAAGATCATGGGATATCCAGCTGAAAACGAAAGAAAGAAGAAAGAATTTATTTGCTCTTCAGATTCTCTGTAAATTTCTTTAGCTTATTGCTACTTTTACAAATAATAAATTTTGATACCTTATCTTTGAATAGAGCCACAAAGTTACTACAACTCTTTCCTCCTCTAAAATTTTACAACAATGTGGTGTTATCAATCCTTTTAATACCCAGAGGAGTCTTTAGTTAAAGAATTTATTTAAAAATGTATATCCCCCAAATTATTATTGTAATAGGTATCGAATGCAATTATCGACAGAAATTATAGAATACGTATATACCTATTCTATAATTTTTGTCAAAAAACAGCCTTTTGATGGAAAAAAAAGGTTTGACTACTAGATGATGCTTGACTATTAGATACACGTTACAAATCTTAAAAAAAAAATTTATTAAAAACAATAAAGGAAGTTCACTTCGGCAAGCCGAAGTTTGCATACCGCTGCAGTTATAAAAAATAATAAATAATTTAATTAAATTGAATTCTAAATTCTTAAAAATATACAATTAAATATTCCCAATATTATAAGATAATAAGTCAATTGTGCGATTTTAACAAAATTTAATTCGAAATTCAGAACCAATTAAAAAATGCTATTTTCAAGCTTATAAGGTTATATGTTAAAAAACACAAAATATATAATTTTTATTTCCGATCGTTCCTATGGCAGTTATATGATACAGTCGTCCGATTTTGATAAAATTTAATTCGAAATTCAAAACCAAATAAAAAATGTTATTTCCAAGCGTAGGAGGTTGTAAGTTAAAAAAAACAGAAGATATAATTTTTCAATATTATTTTACCACTAATTTTCCGATTGTTCCTATGGGAGCTATATGATATAGTCACCCGATTTTGATAAAATTTAATTCAGAAATTCAGAACTAATTTAAAAATGTTATATCCAAGCTTAGAAAAGTATATGTTAAAAACACGAAAGATATAATTTTTTAAAAATATTTTCCCCGACTTAAATTTTTATATATATATATATTTTCTTCTGACTGAAATCATTATACCCTCTGCAAGAGTATAAATATCGTAAAAAGTAGCATTGGTACACGCTCTTCAGGATTCGAGAGTTAGTCGTAGACTAATGGAAGAACTGAAACATTTACAGCGCAGTAAAGTTATTGCCCGTCTTTCGGTCCTTTCACTGACTTCTAGTGCTTTTCAACACTGGGTGAACAATCTTCATTCCCTTTTTTTCAATTTGAATGTACTGCGGGTCAGAATGGAGAGAGGGGCAATGCAAAGAGATAGAATCCTCCCGCGTTTCGTTTCAGCAATTTAAATATAACATTAAACTAAGCGGAATTAGAATTTAAAAATTGGTATTGAGAAATATTATAGACATAGAGGGGGTGACGCAAAAGTGAAATTCCTTAAATCGTTTATTATTGATTAGAATAAGTTAGGATTTTAAATTAATCTGATAAAAGGAAATCCTCAATTCATGTTTTATTTTGGAAGCTAATGTCCTTAAAAGTCGGTTAAATAGTCAAATAGAAATCATGCTCATTTAGAACTAAGAACATGCCAGTTGCCAAGAGACGTTTCCAAGTTCCAAAGGTTCTTCCACAAAACTGCGGAAATTATAATTGACTCTTGGTTACTAATGACAGCGGCGGTATATAAAATCCCTGTACACTCAGCTGATATTATTCAGAGCACAGTTTCTTCAGTAGGCTACTTTTGAGAAGAGTCTGACGAGTTGTGGAACATGATTTATGAGATCAATCGCCTCCATCATGCCAGAAAAAGCAGACGTGTTCCATAGAGCTATGAATTCGCCAGATCCGATTGTATTCTAAACCCAAACGCGCAATAGCAAAAAAAAGCTGAATTTTTGGAATAACTATCTTCTGAACTGAAAAGTACAGGCGATTGAAAGGACGATGAGGTAGATAATAATTTGATTAGAAGATCATGGGATATCCAGCTGAAAACGAAAGAAAGAAGAAAGAATTTATTTGCTCTTCAGATTCTCTGTAAATTTCTTTGGCAAAAAAAACGGTAGGGTCAATTCAATCTTAACTTTAATGGTGTTATTTAACAATTATAGTCAGAATAGGGCAGTTTTGTTACCTTATTACTATTAAAAAATTAAATGACTTCTTGGAATAAAATTGTTTGTTTTTGTTCTAACGCTTTTGGAAAAACTCGCTTGTTTGGCGGGAGTACACCTACAAAAAGCTATATTTTGCAACTTGTGAATTACTAAAGCTATTTTGAAAAATTGTACACGCTTTCCTAGCATTATTTGTCTAAAAACCACCGTTTAAAAATTACGGGCAAACTTTGTGTTTCCTTTTTTTATATTTAGTCAAGGCTCTAACGATTTCGGGTAAAACCTTTGAGATTCCTTAAATTTTGACATTCAACATATTGTTGTAAAATGACGAGAGGAAGAACTTTATAGTAGAGACAGATTTAAACGTCCCAATTGCGAGGTGCAAACTTTTTTTTTTATACATCAGTCAATAGGTCCTGAAAAGACTAATACATTTCAGCTAAAATTTTCTTTTTAACATGTGGACGTTAAACTGGGCGTGACAATAGTTTTTTGGCTCAAACGATAGGTATTGAACCAAAGGTATTGACGAGACCAATTTATTTCAGTTAAAATTTGTCTATCAGAAAAGCTTTTGGGGCGATTTATGAGCGTGGCATACCAATACCATAAAATACCAAAATTGGTCATTAATCGGTTATTTTGCATATCAATATTAATGTCTTATGTTGTCATCTCGTATTCATATTTTCGAACATATTCGTGGTATTTTTAATACCAGTATGGTATTTTGCAATATAAAACTGACATTCATTCATATAAAACTGGTATTTAGATTAAAATTTTGAAAATCAACATTATTAGGTTTTGTTTTTATTTGAAACCCTGTAAGTTTTATTTAAAATTTTATGTTATACATAAATAAATTTAAAAATAATTGGAGGACTGACAGCTTTGCATCAGCGTAAAGGATTCCTTCTCGGCATAGTGGCCATCCATATGACTTAGCTTAGCGCAGTGTGTGTAGTCCAGCCATCGAAAAGCTCGTTACTGTTTCCAAGAAATAGTTAAATGAGAATAATACAAAAATCAAATGAATACAATTGACTATGAGATATACTTGCCAGAAAAAAAGGTTCGCTCACTTTGGTTTTACCTTGTACGCATAATTTTAATGAATGAAAATCAGACTATTTTGTTAATTTTTTCTATATTATCTTAGATTTAAGAGCTAGGAACTAAGAAGTTACATACCATTAAAGTTGTGTACATTATTAAATTAAAGTGAGTGAACATGTTTGTACGCATAGTATCTGGCAAGTGTACTAACCATTTGCAAAACATAACAAACAACACAAATGTGTTCCTTTTTTTTTACGTTAATGCACTTCGAACAGTACAAACAAGTGGCCCAACGAGTTCGCGAGGAAGATACATACATAAAACAAATAGAGACGGGACACAAAGAAGAATTAAGCAAATGATTTAAAATATTAGTTTTTAATACCGGGATAGATGTTGAAATGCAAATTAAATGATAAAGTTTATTATAGTTATTACATAGAACGCGAAAGGGCTCGTGCAGACAAAAATTGGATGTACATCGTGGCAAATAGGATAATAATTTCGTGTTGGTCTAACACGAACGTTGAATGTTAGGCGGTTTAAAAGATCTGCAGAATCAATGTCACCTCTTATAAGATAATATAAAATAGTACCAAGCATTCTTCTACGATTTACAAGTGTAGGTAAATTAAGCAATTGTAATCTACTTTCGTAGGAAGGAAGCCTTACGTTTTGCGTTTGCGTTTATAAGGTCAAATTAAATTAAAAAATATATTTAATACTGTATTTAATACCATAAAACCCAAAATCGTCGGGCACGGTCATATTATTTTTTCAAACTTTTTTCGATGTTACGTTTGATATGAAAAACATATAATGTTTATAATTTATCAAACAAAAACACATCTTAAGGTAAAAATATAGTGACGACCGCACCTTTGACATTCAAAAGTTCTGATTTCAACTTCTGCGTAAATTTAATATATGATCTACTAAATAAATACACTTTCTATATTTCTTACATTCGGAACGCTTAATTAAAATCAAACAACTAAGCAATAGCATATTGAATAGCATTTTGTTTAAAATCGTTAAAGCCGTTTTTGAGAAATCAGAGAAAAGGCTAGAAAAAAATCTAAATAAAAAAAACTTGAACCATAATTTTTAAACGGTAGTATTTAGACAAATCGTGTTTATAAGGCGTACATAGTATTTCGAAATACCTTTCTAACGACGTAATGCACAAGCCTGTAGCTTCAGTTCTTCACAATTGCAAGTATACAAAATTTAGTTATTTATAGGTTAACTAGCCAGTATTCTAACGGTGGTAGAACCAATGTTTTGTTTATTGAGCTGTTTAACATCGTCTAGAATTTTCGGGACTCTAAAATAACGTTTTGGTACAAACTGACAAACAAGATACAATTTTCAATTTGAGAGGACGCCGAAAACCTTGCTTTTGAAAGGAGCATCCGATTTTGACAGTTGTCATTCGACGCGTATTTCAATTGAGAATGCAATTAGGTTTATGGCGGGGAAAACTTTCCCCACCGGCCCCAACAGATCAAAATTCCCAAATTTTACCTATTACACTTTCACCACTTTTTCTCCCACACCAGTTGATTTTTTTAATGTCTTAGTTTTTGCGATACATTTCGATTGATACAGGGTTGCCCATATTCGACGGACCCATGTTTTTTTTTTTAAATCAAAGAAAAAAATAAAAATTTGGCGGTTGACAATCTTAATCATTTAATTTGTTTCAAGTAGATTTGTTTACATCAATTTTTGAATATGATATCTTTCAAATGGCCGCCTCTGCCGTTGATGGCGTATTGTGCCCTTTTTGCAGCATTTTCCATCGTTTTCGCCAACATTTCGGCCAGAATAGCGGCTATTTCTTCACGAATGTTGTCCTTGAGCTCTTCTAGGGTGCTTGGCTTGTTAACGTAAACCTTTGACTTCAAATATCCCCACAAGAAGAAGTCAGGCGGCGTCAAATCGGGCGAACGCGGTGGCCAGTCCAAATCACCACTTTTCGACATCAAACGGCCCGGAAACAATTTCTTCCGAAAATCGATTGTTATGCGACTTGTGTGCGGTGGAGCGCCGTCTTGTTGAAACCAGAACTGCCTCATACGCTTTCGAATAATTGGCATCACAAAATTGGTCATCATGTCGCGATAACGCTCCTGGTTGATGGTAACAGCATGGCCATTTTCATTTTGGAAGAAAAACGGCCCAATGACCGTTTTCGAACTAACGCCGCACCAAACTGTGACTTTTTCGTCGTGAAGAGGCACTTCTTGAATCTTCTCAGGATTTTCGGTGGCGTAAATACGGCAATTTTGCTTATTTACGGTCCCATTCAATGTGAAATGGGCTTCATCGGACATGATAATTTTGTTCCAAAATTGATCGTCATCTTCGGCCATTTCGATGACTCTTTGGGCCCATTCCAATCGACGAGGCTTGTCCGTAAGCAACAATCTTTGCGTCAATTGAATTTTGTACGGGAACAAATGCAAATCAACGCGAAAAATCCGTTGTAAAGTGGACCGAGCCATGCCCAACTGCTGAGAACGGCGTTTTTGGGATGTTCTTGGGGACATCTCAACACTGGCTCGTACGGCAGCGATATTCTCGTCCGATCGCCTTGGTCGACTTTTATTTGGCCTCTTCGGATTAGAAAGAGCCTCACCAGTCGTAAATTTTTCGTATAAACGCTTAATGGTGTTCTTAGAAGGCGCACTTTTCATATTTTTTAATTTTTTAAAAGCACGTTGAGTTTTTACAATTGACTTGTTCTGTTGAATGTAAATTTCAACTATTTAAGAGCGCTCGCGTGGCGTGTATTGTTCCATGGTAAATATCTGCTTGGACTGACGCTTCAAACGCGGTATGTCATTAAGCGATCTGACATCTCTGTCAAAAGTTATGGCGTCGTCAGATGGGTCCGTCGAATATGGGCAACCCTGTATATAAAGTTCCGTGAAATTGCTGAAATTTATTTACCGAGAATAACAATGCCTGATCATTGAAAATTTTTTCTGTTATTTCAATTTTCATAAGAACCGTTTCCTTGACAGCTATATGTTAGAGTGGTTTGATTTTTATTAAATTTAATTTGAAATTGTTTAAAACATCAAAAATTTTATTCCCAATATTATAAGATAATATGTCAAAAAACATCTAAGCTATAATTTGTTTCATTTTACTTTCTTACCCATTTTAGATCTTTCCTACTTATACTATACATATATGATACAGTCGTGTAATTTTAATAAATTTTAATTCGAAATTCAGTATTAATTAGAATATGTTATTTCCAAGCGTAGGTTATATATTAAACAAGAAAGGAATTTAACTTCGGTAAGCCATAGTTTGTATACCCTTGCAGTTATAAGAAATAATCAACTTAAGTAACACCATGTGCAAGCATTAAGTAATGTTGCTAGCTTCAGTGATATTAAAAAAATGAAATAATTTAGACCATGGTTTTGATATATATATGTTAGAGTAGTCCGATTTTTATCAAAAGATATAATAAAGATAAGCTTAGAAGTTTATATGTTTACATAGACATAGTTCTTTCATATAATTTTACCACTAAATTTCCGATATTATACAGTCGGTCGATTTTGAATAAATTAATTTCGAAATTCAGAACTTATTAAAAAATGTTCTTTCCAAGTTTAGATTATATGTTAAAAAACACCGTAGATTTAACTTTTTTAAAGTTTTTTCCCGCGGTATTTCCTATGGGAGCTATTAGATATAGTTTTCCGATCCGGCTGGTTGCGACTTATACAGAAAGAAGACTTTTGGGAAAGTTTCAGCCCGATAGCTTTAAAACTGATAGACTAGTTTGCGTAGAAACGGACGGAAAGGCGGCCAGACGGACGGACAGACGGACATGGTTAGTGACGCCGATCATGAATATTTATACTTTATGGGATCGGAAACGTCTCTTTCACTGCGTTGCAAACTTCTGACTTAAATCATCATACCCTGTGCAGGGGTATAAAAACAATCAACTCTAAAAATTCCCCAACTGTTTATTCTGAAAGTCCTCGGTAATTTGGCCAGTGGTAATTTAAATATATGTAAAAATGTAGTGATATTAAAGACATTAACATTTTTGTTTGTCTGTCGGTACGTTTAAAAAAAGTTGACAATTGAAAAACCATCTGAAGATCGGTAAGTAAAAAAACAAGAGAGAACGCTGTGGACGAGTGTCTTGACTATCAGATAAATTAAAATAAAAAATTTTATAAAACTAAGTTAAAATTTTTTTTGGAAGTAAGCTGAGTTACGGGTATCTGATAGTCAAGACACTCGACCACAGCGTTCTCTCTTGTCCTAACAAGGACCATAATTTTTACTGCTTTCTAGGGCTTTTCAATACTGGGTAAGCGATATTTCGCGGTTTGTGGAAGCTAGGGTGGGCATCACTACCACTAAAACTGTAGGAGCCAACATTTTGGGAGGTTTATGGACTTTAGAGTGTGCGTGGCACCCTGCTGAAGCAAACTCGAAATCTCAACGTTCATACGGCCAGACGGACATGCCTAGATATATTCGGCTTGTGATCCTGATCAAGAATGTGTATACATTAGGGTCGGAATCGCATCCTTCTAAATTTTACATACTTTCTGACCAAGGTAGTATACCTTTTTACTCTACTTGTACTTCATTTTTTTTAAGTGCGGAATGGATATAAACGATGCAAGTTTTGAGACCTCACAGCATTCCACGCATAAATAAAATGCCTAGGTCCATGCAACATGACAGGACCCAGTCTGCCTCTCCCGCCATCCTTATGACCAGCTCGCCAGTGGCACTGAGGCTCACGGACTACGCACAATAAGTCAAATATCAGAATTAGAGCAAAAAGCGGCCAAGCCATTTTGTATACAGCTCTAAGCTTTGCTTTAGCGTTGGGACCTTACCACATTGGCCCGTTGTCAAGTTGGGCGGGCGAAAACAAAGCAGATTTCCAAATATTCGACTGCCCAATACCCTGGAGTGTGCATCTGTACAGTGTGCAACACTGGCTGTGTAAGTTTATCAACTAATGTGCATTGTGGTCCCGTAATATCGGCACCTAAGGAGCACCCGGCCAGGCTGATAGAAAGGGTAGTTGGGTGGGCACAGCCCGCAGCCTGTATCTGCATTTGAATCTAAATTCGCATCTAAATCTGTATATAGAAGCTGCAACTGTGAGAATGGTTTCGCACTCGGCGCTTGCGTCACAGTCATGGGGCGAGTTTATTTACGATTTTGTACTATTTATGGTGCGACGCCTTTGGTGTATGCCCTTTGGAGGGCATTGCGGCTTCAGCCCCCTTCTATCCGCATACGCCTTCTGCATTCCAACCCGACTCCCACATTTATCTACGAACTCGCCATGTCTCTTTACGAGCAAAGGGTTTACGGTCGCCAGTTGCGCAACGTTTGCTGCCACAATGGGTGGCTGGTTCGACCTTTTTGGATAGTTACAGCAAGTTTGTTGGCACTTACAGCATTATAAATTTGCCATAAATTATCATTTTATGGGGAAGCTGATGTCACGATGGGCTACAAAGATACGTTTGATCCAAAATGAGCATTAAGCGGACCACAGTAGCATCACCGAGTAATTTTTCCAAAGAATTTTTTCTATGAATACTTGTTGTCCCGGTGCTTCTTATTGTCGTATTGCATTATTAAATCGGTTCTGCAAAACTCGTAGTAAATATACGTAACATTTCCTTGCCTGAGTGCCACAAAGCCACTCTTAAACGGAAATTTGTCTGTGCGATTCCAGACTGCGTGTCTGACTATCAGAGTGGCAAAATTTCCGAAGCACTTCCCTCCTCCCCCTAGAATTTTTTCCCAAAAATCAAATCTTTGTTGGTTACAATGTCTGAGGATTCTGGGGTACGCATTCCATGCCCAATCCTGCAGCCCATGGCCCACAGCAGTTCGGAGTCCTAGTCAATGTGGCATGTTTTAAATGGCGGCTCTAAAAAGTATTGCATACCCTGCGGCGCGCGTTCCTCTTTACACATAAAATGCATATGCAAGTTAATGTTTACAATAGTCGTAAAAGTTTAATGGATTTTGGCAGCCACTGCGGGTGTGGAAGGCTTAGGATCGTAACTTTCGAAATCAGATTTTTTTCAGAGGGCTGTACCACGCACTTGTATTACTGTGCTTATGCGATGCCCATTTCATGCAGCCATTTCCAAATCGTGTAAGTGGAAACACTATTTCATCAAATCAGTCTCAGTTCGGGAAATGGTGACTCTGGCGCTCTTAGACCAAGAGGTTGTTTGTCCATGTATTATTATTTTTGAGTTATATTTCCGAATACAATTTTAAGACAAACAAAGCGTACTGGTGGCTCCTACATTTTTCAGAGTTATCATGTATTTAAAAAAAAATTTGCTGGCATTTCATAAACACTGTATATGTAAAGTGGGGGACATAAAAGCGTTTTGGTGTGTATGTGTGGGAGGTTTTGGGGGAAAAGCAACGCCCACTTCCTGTACATGGCGGATTTTTTAAGCTTGCCACTGTTTGTATAATCAAAATGCATTTGTTTGATTAATTTGTAACCATCTTTTTCCTTTTACATTCTTCCTAAATATTTTGAGTAACTTTTTTTGTAGCCTCCTGTTCCCAACCCCTATGTGTGGATTGCAACTTGTATTACATGGGACCACATGAGTACCTCTTTACCTCTTACCTCTTTAAGAGGTAACGTGGTAAATTTACTCAGATGAAAAATTATAAGTGCCGAAATCTTTGTTGTATAAACTAGGCTTATTTATGTCACGTGTTGGAGAAAGCATGACATTCATAGCATAAACATAGTATAAGTAAGCACCATCAAATAATGTCTACGCCAATCAACATAATTAACCCCGCCCAAATTGAAAAGGCAACAAAACGGGCGTCAGAGCCAAAAACAAGAGCACTAGTTAATGCCACTGTAACTGCAGTTCACAGTTGCAGTCATACCGAACCTGTACTCAGGCCAATCAGACATCTGGCAAGTGCATGATGAAGTGCATCTGATCGAACGCCAGATACCCAATATGTAGACGCACGGCCATGCATACATCTAGCTCCACTCACCCATCTCGTCTCGACCCATCGCAGAATATTCATAATTTATTAGACGGCAACTTCCTCCGTCTGTCAGACGCAGTAGCCCAATCCGGAATACCCGTTGGCCTGGGAAGTTTGGAAATGCAACTACAACAATGCTGGCACACAGGGGACTTGGCCAGAAGGATGCTGAGCCGACGTCGATGCCTGCTATAACTGTGAGCAGCATCAATATTGACAGCCATTAATATGGCATTCTATGCAATAAGCAGAGACATTGGTAGCGCGCTGGAAGTGGGAGGCCTGGAGACAGTCTGGGACTTCCTTCGGTTTCTTGGCAGTACTGCATTTTTAATGAGCACCAGCGCAGAAGGCGCCTTGTTCTGGCTTCCGCTGTTGCCCGGTGACGGGAGGCTGCTGACGGCGAACTACTTCGATTGAAAATTTGCCAGCAAGCTGGAGATAGTGGTTAATTTGAGAGGTAGCGGAAGTCTGAGCGGAAACGTCAAGTCACACACGACCCGTCTTGGTGCCTTGAAACTCCTTGGTATTAATGGCCGCAGGACATGTCAAAGGAACAGGAACTGATGCTGCGCTGCGTTTCAAGCTCGACGTGCGCTGACTGCAATCATAAAACTCTGCAATGACCCTAGTAATGGCAAAATAGCCCTCTAGTTATTGTCCCGCCAGTGACCCGCCCTCTCCCTTACTGTTGCCTCAACCTTTCTCGCATTAGGTTCTCCACGACTATCTTGCATATCAATCAGGCATTAAATCGTAGCCAGCTGGGACGAACCCAAAATAGTCGCTGGGACTTCATCGCAGGTTTACCTTTTGCATTTACCCAGCCGGGCAGCATCACGATGCTCCAAATTACTAATTTTGATTGCCTTTTAGATTTGCAGCAAACTTTCTTCGCTACTGTTGTTTAAGTTGTTCTTAAAATATTATCATCATTAGGCTAAAAATTTCCTTTTTGACGACACTTTCATGGAGAACTTCCGCTACAAGTCTTTTACTACGGCTTTGGCTGCAAAGTTGAAAGTGGAAAAAGAAATTGCTCACAAGCTAATGAAAATGTCAAAGGCTGGTAATTAGGTTAAAATTGCTGGGAGTCAAACGAATGTGTGTGTTTCTTGAGCTATAAACTTAAAGTTACATGAATTGCAAAAGGTTTCTTACGAAGCGATTGGCAAACAACAGGGAACACCATAGTCGAAACTATCGACTATCAAACACCCCTTTCTCACCCCGTCCGTCCGTCTGTCCGTATGAACTCTGAGATTTCGGAAACTATACGATTTAGAAGAGTCGGACTTGGCATGCAGACTCCAGGGCTTCCTGCGCAGCGCAAGTTTCGACGTCGAGTAGATTCGTCGGAAATGATGTAACAGGATGGAAGGAAGAATTTTCGACTCCATGATCAGAATCACTAGCCGAGTCGATCTAGCAATGTCCGTCTGTGCGTCTGACCGTCCGTCTGTCCGTCCGCTTTAATCTGTCTGCCGCCCACATAACATATAGTGACTTTGAATAACTTAACTTGTTTAACTTAAGCCCCGAACATATTTTTAAAATTAAATTAAATTTGATTTGATTATTGTATATTATCAACTTTTCTTGGAGAACAAAATAATTTTCACTTCTGCATAGATACAACTTTTAAAAAATATAACATTTTGGTCTGCTTTCAAACCTGTCTTCTCTAAAACCTGAAATTTAAGTTCAAACATTATTAAGAATATGCTCAACAGATGTAAGATTTTTTTTTTTTTTTACTTTTGATAGATTTTAATTTTTGGAAAAGTGTTTTTAAGAAAAGGAATCGTTTGTTACTATACCCCACACTCTCCTATACCTAAGTTGGAAAGGACAAGTCGCCCGGTTCATTCTGCTCGCATCAGGCAAATATTTCAGGTTATCGGAATAATTCAATATTTCATATTTTATTGAAGCGTGTCTAATAATAACATTAAAAAAAGTGTATTCATTTAGTCGAATTAACAAGCATTATTCGTCGAAAAAGTCAAATTTAAGAACTATTGTATGTTTATGAAGTTTGCAACGCAGTGAAGGAGACGTTCCCGAATCCATAAAGTGTATATATTCGAACGAATTTTCAACGGTAACAAACCATTCGCCTTTAAGGTCTTCTGCTGAAAGGCCCACAAATCACATCAAAACGTGATGAAATCACGTGGCAGCAGACTATGCATAGACTCCTGAGAAACCCAACACTACGAAACCAAAGGAGCATGCTGTGGGAGGGCAGCTGCTTGCTGCTTATGCATTTCCCTAATGAAATGTAAAGAAAACCAAACGAGCTGCTGCTTAACAATAATTCTGCCCTGTCCCGAAAGCTGCAGCTATCCTTCCTACGATAGGCAATGCAAATTTCAGAAGAGCCCTTGTCGGGTAAACTGGTTGTTGCCGTTGTGGCTGAGTGGTAATTAAATATTTGTTCTCTCCTGTAGCTATTTGCTTTGATTAATAGCTAACAAAAAAGAAAATGGCGGAACTGCCGAGATGCAGTGCTGAGGCTGTAGGTTGTTGACTGTTTTTAATATTTAACCACTTCCCAATGCTTCTCGCCTTTATTCGTTTCGGGCTGCAGGTCTAAATCAGTTACATCGAGAACAAGCCAATTTAATTTCGATAATGTGTTTCGGATTTGGCAATTGTCTTGGTCATTCGGGTCAGGTTAGGAGAGCTTACGGCTGCAGGTGTCGATGAAACCTGTGCTTAGCAGTGTTCCCTGCAGCTTGGCACCTTCCTTGACTCCAAAGGCCTCAAAGACCCCAAAGCGATGGCATCCTTATTTCACCACTGAGGGTTGGTAATCTCTTATTTTCCCTGCCAGCCTTCAAGGAACCAGACTGGCAAGCCGAGGCAGAAGGCGCTGCACTAGGGGCCTTGCAGTGAGATATATTACCACATCATTAGAAAGCCGAAGGGACCACCTCCACCTCGAAAGGGCGCGCACTGCAGTGCCGGTCCAAGATACTGGGCTAGACAACTCCGCGTAGAAATCCGAATGCGTAAAACCGAAGAGCGAACAAAACGCCACCACAACAGTGGAAAGACGGCGGCAAGTCAATTTGTCACAGCCGAAGCGGCCACTTAATGTCTAGTTGGGGAGTTATAGACCTCGCCTAGGCCACACCAATTAACCAAACTACCAACGCACGAAAGCAAGCCAGCAATAAGAATTCCGGGCCTGCTGGGGTGACCGAAGAGGAGATTGCGCTTTTGCGGTTGTGTTAAGTTGATTTCCGGCACGTCTGCCCTAGCCCAAGCGCCCATGCCCTTTGCCTCCCGTGTTCACATACCTCTGCTCCAAGATGTCGTGCGCCAATTATGCGAGCTGCCGCACTGCAGCCCCTTTGTCCCTGCTGACGGTTTATTCATAAACATACGCTGGTCCTGCCGTCGAGGGCGTAGTCACCCTACTCTCCATCCTCATGATCACAATTTTCAGCCTCCTGTCCGTGGGCGATGGACACGCCCCCCGCGTGGCTGTTGCAAGCACCTCAGCCTCGAAGTCTGGTCCAGCCCGAGCGGATCTCACCCTCTCCTTGGCATTTTGACGTTTTGCAGGTCTGTTGACGTTGTCCTAGGTTCAGAAATGAGCAGCCCAGTGAAGTGTCCTCCCGGTGCTCGGCTTTAATATTTGAAGTGCGCTTTAGCCAGGAGTTTGTCCATTATGCCGTCGACATGTTAATGTTCTGCGCTCTGCGGTGCCCAGCCAATTAATGAGATTTTCGCAATGGCAGCATTGGACGAAGGGTATTGTTTGGTTAGACAAGTGGCTTGTTCTGATGCACAAAGGTAAAAGCCTCCCTGAAGAACGTTCTATCGGGCAGTGAAAGGGGCTAGGCGAGCAGGTTTTTTTTAGTTGGCGCTGTTGCGGGAAATCGTGGTTAAGTTCGACTCTTCTCCCTGATTGGCTAATATTCAGTGAAAATATCTTTTCGGTCGCATAGGCAGTAACCTTTCGCAGGAAGAAACCCTGCCGATTGTTGAACTAGAAAAGCTTTTACGCACGTTTTCCCCATAAGCCTTGACTTTAATTTTCATTAGCTGCACTTTACGTCTTTTCTACGAGCTGTCAACCCGTACGTACCCCACCACAAAGTGGTTGTTCTTGGTGCTGCTGGAAAAGCCACTGTGTCATTTGTTATGTTATTGGTTTCGACATTTTGCAAATTGCTTATTTAGCAGTGCGTAAAATCCACATAGTCCTCTGGCAGCTCATCCTGCTTCCGACCTGCGGGTCTCTTTTTGCGAGGACCACACACGAGAAGGAGCCTGGTATTCTGTTATTCCGTGCTCCTTCGCTCCCGTCGCCGTCTTCCTTCTGTCCGGAATTTTTTCCCCACCCGGCATTGTTGTAGACTCAAAGTTAACAACGTGTCAAGCGGTTAGGTCCTAACTCCACACCACTATAGTAGACTTTCAAGCATATCCATCCCCGCTCTTACTGCAGGGCAAGGGCGGGTTCAAATGGTCGCTGATACCGAAACAGGTGCGTTTCTACCCCGTTCCACTTATTGGGCAACTTTTTAAAAACTGTCAATTCAGTGCAATTCTGACACTGCACTTCGTCCCACTTTTTCTATTCTCATCTGCCTCCATGTTTCCATTTCATTCTGTGTCACTTGCTCATAGCCCTTGTTTTTTTGCGGCGCTTCATTACCTGCTTCACTTTGCCATCCTGCTGGACACAGAGGTCGTAGAGAGTGGTCATAAACTTTTTACGGCTAGTATTTCTAAGGCTTTTTAATTAGGCGAAATGGTTGTTAAAACTGATTTATTGCCCATGATGGAAATTGGTAATTTTCAATGCATATAAGGCTATCACTGTGGACGGCAGGCCACGTAATGCCAAAGCGCACCGGGAGGGTGTTCGAAAACGACTACTATATGTACACGAAGAAAAGAAAATCTACAGTGATCGTCCGGTTTTTACGGGTAACACAGTAAACGAAAGGCATTGCAACAACAAGAAGAAGTGCATAAAGACTTTAAAACTTTAACTCAATTAATCGGTTGGGCCGGTGGTGATAAATACGCTCGCTATTCACTCAGTATTAGTTGTATTTTCACTTAAAATACGCCTCGAATGACACCTTAACTGTCAAAATAAGATGCTCCGTTGAGAAGTAATACGCAAAATAAAAATTGTATTTTATTTACAAATTTTGATAATTCTAGACGATGTTAAACAGCTTAGTAGAATAAACTTTTCTTCTACCACTTTTGGAAAAATTAGCTAGTTTGGCGAGAAATGGCTTTAAATAAATACGTTTTTTGTACCAGCACCACCTTTAGTAACACCATGTGAAATTAAAACAAGAAAGAAAGTTAACTTCGGCAAGCTGAAGTTTGTATACCCTTGCAGTTATAAAAAAAAAACAACTTTAGTAACATCATGTGAAGTTTTTAAGGATTGTTGCTGACTTCAGTGATATTAAAAATAAATTATTTCATTCTTTTTTTGCACCATTTTTTTGACATCTATATGTTTCTTTAAAATTTAAAAAATGTTATTTTGAAGCTTAGAAGGTTATATGTTAAAAAGCACCAAAGATATAATTTTTTCATATTTTCCAACTAATTTTCCGATCGTTTCTATGGCAGCTATATGATATAGTCGTCTTATTTTGACAAAATTTAATTCGAAATTCAAAACCAATTAAAAAATGTTATTTCCAAGCGTAGGAGGTTATATGCTAAAAAAGACCGAAGATATAATTTTTTCATATTATTTTTCCATTAATTTTTCAATTGTTTCTATGGCAGCTACATGATATAGTCGATTTTGATAAAATTTTATTTGAAATTCAGAAATAGTTAAAAAATGATCTTTCCAAACCTAGAAGTTTATATGTTAAAATAATATATTTTTTAAAATTTTTTCCCCGATAATTCCAATGGAAGCTATAAGATATAGTTGTCCGATCCGGCTGGTTCCGACTTATATACTAACTGAAATAGAAAGAAGACTTTTGGGAAAGTTTCAGCCCGATAACTGGGAGACTAGTTTGCGTAGAAACGGACGGACAGACGGACGGACGGCCAGACGGACATGGCTAGATCGACTCGTCTAGTGACGGTGATCAAGAATATATATACTTTATGGGTTCGGAAACGACTTCTTCACTGCGTTGCAAACTTCTGACTGAAATTATTATACCCTCTGCAAGGGTATAAAAAGTTAGCCTATAAAGTTATTAGTCAATAAAAATTGTCAAAATGGCAAAATGTACTATAAAATATATTGACGAATATATGTACTAAATAAATACATTTTCTATATGTTTTACATCGGCAGGCTGCAATTCAATCAATTCGTCACTATATTTTTACCTTGTTAGGAGTTGTTATTTGTAAGATATAGTAGTTCACAACTTTTCTACCCGATTTGCGTATTCTAAAGTTTTTATGTGATACCTATCATATAAGTTCTGTTCTTTCTCATTGCAGCTGTATCGCATCGGCTGCGTCCCGTCAAATAACGAAATAAATGCATGAATCAAGTCTGTATTATGTGCCATATAAGACAACTGTAAAACGTATAGTCTATCATTAAAGTGTACGAAGTAGTTTATAAATCAAAACAGTTCAAATACAACAAAAAAAATTATGCATTTCTGAACATAAACTTTAATGTATTAACAAAGACGATCCTTTCGGGCCCTAGTCTGAGGAGGCCGGCTATCTGCCCGCTTGCACGATTCACAAGGTCGGAAAGGTTCCACTGGCTGGCCACTAAACGGTTCAACTTTACGCAAATTGAGGAGCTCTCTACGGTCTTCAACCGAAAAGCGATTAAACGTCATTAGCATTACAGTAGCATTTCACGTCTTTTCTGCCTTCCCTTCGAAAACACCTTTTTGCTCATCCTGAGGCTTGTCCCTGCTGTGCCCCTGACCCTCGAATGCCTGCTGAGGTGTCTGGATAGATGGGAGCCATTTATCTTAATGGTAAAAACAACAGCAACATCGCGAAATGATTACAGTGCCGTTTTAATTGTAATTAAAGCGATTATTACGGCGGTGTACTGTCGCTTTTTGCGTTCTTTCATTCCAGTTTTCAATTTTCCTTCTGCCTTTTTAAGCTCTGCGCTTAATCTTTACTACCTGGGACCAGCAGCTTATTTTCAACTTAAAAAGCCCGTCTATGTTTCCTATTTTCCATTACGACTTTTGCTTTCGGGCCTAAGTGGTTTTGGTGCAACTCGGGTGGGCCCAAAATGGGTTTGCGTTGTACAGATAAGTTTTTCCTACTTGTTTTTCGGATGCGACTGGGAGGAATGGCTTACTGGCCGAAAAAGTTGCAGTAGTGAAATGTGTTATGGCTCAAAGCTGCTTAAGAATGTACTCGGCGTACTGGAAAGGTAAATTAACGACATGGATTCCAACATTTGGAATCGATTCATTCACTTTGAAACCTAAGTAATTTACAAAAGTCGCTGTTGCGGGGAATAAACTGAAGCAATTACAAGCAGTGGTGGTAATGGTTTAATTTTTTACATTTAGCAAACTCACTTCGCATAATTTCGAAAAAAAAGCGGGGGTTGGGAAAGGCTTGCTGAAAAACTATAATTAGTAGTGTGAAATTAGTGCTATCGTAGAGAGCGAACGAAAAACGGAATGAGGAAGAACGCAGCTCGAAAGTGAAATGAAACACATTTCGAGAGATTTTTATGTGCCGTGTTTGTATTTTTATATAGCCCTTCGGCTTCAAAAGTACTTCAGAACCACACTCCGTCTCGTATTCAAATTTGCCACCTGAAGCGAGGTCGATGCCTTAACCCAGGGGCGGAACGAAGGGGGTTGTTCCGCGCACTTATCCCTTTAGATAACTATAATTATCCGAAAAAGGCGTTTGATGGAACTATTTCTTATTTATTATTATTTATTAAGTCCATACGGGTGCATTTGAGAAAAAGCGTTTAGCCCTTTTGCTCTGCCTCTATGGCAATGCCCTCCCCCGAGCTTCAATCACTTTTTGGGTCAACGCCGTCTGCTCCAGGGGTTACACTTGTGGAGGTGTGTGCAGCTTTTTATGAACTGTTGAAATTCCAATTAGTACTGACTTTTTTGAGTTAAAAGAAACGAACGGTGCGTGCGGAAGAGTCGGCATATACGGTTTGAATATTTCTTGGCTGGGATGGTGAGAAACGGCCGAACAGAACGGAGCTCCCGAGCCAGGAATTATTTAAATCAATAATTAATGCACTTTCCCACACCCGACAACAGCGCTGAATACATTTGCTTCCTGTTTCACCCACTTGCTGCCGGTACCACCTTAACAAGGGGTATATTGTTCTTGTACAGCTTTCTAGCGCTGAACACATTGAATTTCTCATAGAGCAAAAGGGTAAAGTATGTAACAGGTAGGGGAGTGCTATCGGGATGAAACCTTGTCAAAGGTATTATTTCCATTGTAGATTGTGTTTCTTATGGACCCCATAGTGTGCCATCATGGGAAGAGTCGTTTCTTTATATCTATTCGTTGCTAACGGCTATCTGATAGTCTAGGCCGTCGAATATCGACTTCTCTCTTGTTTTAAATGAGTTTCTTAACCAAGGGGAAGGAGTAAAATATGTAATACTTCCAAGTTTCTGCATGTCTGATTCAAAGTAAGCACTCGAAGATTGTTGTTGGTTGTTCCATATTTTGATGTTTGCCGATTAAAAGGATCAAAAAATAGTGAGAATATATATATGGGAGAAAAGAGAGTTTGCGGATTTCAATAATTTGTACGTAAGTGTGAAGACAAGAAACTTTAAAAATACGACACATTTTCAGTTTTCTTTCAGCCTCTTGTTTATTTTTTAATATATATTGAGAACTTCAACATTAATTATTATTAAAATGTTTTTGGACCTGCTTTTGGCGATCAACTTACACTATTTAAGGAATAAAATATTTACCAGGTATGCATAAGTCGAAGGACACGGTATGTGCATTCCTTTCCGGTTTTTAACGCTGCTGTTGTTATTTTTATTGTTGTTGCATGTGTCAACGCCCATGTCCAACGCAGAAGTTTCGTCTGGGGGAACCTTTGGTGGCGCTGGCATTTTTACGACTATAATGGGCAGCCACACATACGGTCGTCTGCCAGCCGAAGCCCTTTCCGAAGTCCTGCAGCCAATCCCCATACCCCAGTTCCCAGTTGCCAGCTCCCTTTCCAACCATCGCGTATCCCGATATGCCCTAGACATGAGATATCGATGCCTCGATGCAGGCGGGCCTGGGCTCCTCCAACGCATCTCTCAACGTATGAATGCCTGTTAAATATTTATGAGTATCGAAATGTTGCCCAATGCATATTATAACAAATGAAACGTCAATTTCATGCGGATAATGCAAACAGAATTGACATCCCAAGAATGGCTGCTGTACGCCAGAACACCCAGCCGGAAAAGGATGTGAGCCTCGACCAGGGCCAGCCCCAGTCCACAGCCGAAGCCGAATCTCGTCACAGCCTAGCCAGAATGACCATCAGTTGGGAGGCCATGGCATGGTGGCACGTTACGGGCCTATAGCCGAGGGTAAGTGGTTGTCCATCTCGTTCGTTTTGACTCGCTCCCTTCCTGCTTGCGTGGTCTTTCGTTTTCTGCACAATTTCATCATGGTATTTCAAGCACGGGCCTAGAGGACTGCAGCACATTCAATTTGAAAACTCAAGCGGAGTTTGTCCACATAAAACATACATTTCATGGACTTTTGCAGTAGATAATGGGCTATGACAGACATTCACCCACAAATTGCGCTCCGTTTCGAAGGCAAATTGAGGAATGGTGCTTGTCATCTAGGAGTTCTGCTGAAACAATATTATTTTGTTGCAGATTCTGCTTCAATCAAGCGAAAACTCATTAGCAACGAAAGTTTTAAGAAGATAAAAAAAGATGAAGAAATGGGTTACAACTGCATAGCCCCACATCAGGCTATGGCAACGCCCAAGTCCAGACGGCTAATTTGCGCTGGAGCAATAAAAATTGTTCATTGAAACGAAAAAGTGAGCGCCAGAAAAAATTCAAAATACGTTCCTCGTACTTTTCCTGCATTCTACTCTATTTGTACAGCTGGAGAAGTCCGAATTTAATTAAAATTCAAGCACAATCTATCTGTCTGCTTTTCACCAGCTGCAGAGTAGCTGTGCACAGTGCACTTGGACTGTCAAGGCAGTGCAGACGCAATAATTTTCATGTTAGATGCCAAAAGCGTGCAAAATGTTTTCCGACTATCAGACAATAGGCTCGAAAGGACTGCGCAGCGCCTGGGTGGGTGGGCATAAACTTTATTCAAAGGACAATGGGAGTGGCACTTCTACTCCCCGCTGCAAGGTGTTGCCTCGAGTGCGACGGAGACAAAATCAACGTTTATAAATAATAATTTTTCCGGCCTGCTCACTAGTCCTTCTGTCGTCACCCAACGCACCGCGCCTGAATAGGGATAGCAACAGGGGGCAAAGGGGGCCGCACTCCAAGGACGCTCTTTCATCTCCTTTCCCCAAAAATAACAATAAACACAACACAAGACAAAGGGCGCAAAGGAGGAAGTCGGGGAGTTGCTTGAGAAATGCCACCGGCAGTTGATGAAGTGCCGACAGGCAGACGTTGCCAGGCAATGATGTTGGCACATCCTTGCACCACCCCCTCCTATCACCGAGCACCAGTCGGCTGGCTCTCTGAGGATGGTCACACCTGTCTCTTTGGGATCTTTACCGTTTGTCCACCCACTTTTCATTGTTTTAATTGTTTGTCAGCTTTGTCCCATTCCCTCTGACCCTGTTACTTGGAAATTTACGGCACTAATTTTACTTGTGTTTTGCCTTTTGTATAGTTTCCCAGGCCTTGGACCATTTAAGTTCTTGTCGTCAATCTCTGGGGCTAATTCAATTAGCCATATTAACCCGTGGAGTTCCGTAAGAGTTTGTATTTTCCAACCGTTGTTATACCACGAAATTATTACTCGTACAGCTCAACAACGTTAGGCTCATTTACCTATTACCTACTTACGTACCTACTTACGATTGGACGCGAATGCAAGGACATACAAGGGCTCTAATAAACAATATTTTAAAAAATATAGTTACGAAGGTAAGTACATGCCCTACTATATTATAGACAAATGTTGGTGTTTTACAATTCTTCGATACGAAGAAGATGAATTGTAGATTATGAAAGATAAGTCAGTATTTGTTAACCCAGAAAAAAGATGATCAAAATGTTAGGTCACGCATTACCTACAAATTTTAAAGTGGAGTAAAACTTAGGTTATACACTGCCTAAAAAGTTACAAATTTGTACTGTTTGCCACATTTTTAGGTCACGAGCTGCCTAATATTTTAGGTCATCGTGGGCCTTAAAAATTGGGCATTGACAGCTAAAATCTTTTAAATGAAATATGTCTGTTCATATTAATGTTTGACCTATCCACATAATAATTGTATTGCTTTTAATTATTTAATCAATTATTTTAGGTACTATTTTAACATTATAAGGTAAGCTGTGCACAAGAGGTGGACGACAGCCGATAGATAAATAAAATAATAGAATATTCAGAATATTTTATACATGGTCTAATTCAAAGTGAAAAAATTCTACAGCGTTTCTCGGCTCTCAAAAAGAGCTATAATAACATAGTTATAAAGAATAGTTATTAATGTATACAAACGTACACTACTGGCTTCGAAATTTTTTGAAAATTGCTTTTAAAGGTCATAACTCATACGCACTGTTGCTCTTGATCAAACATATTCTTTTCGTATGGGTGGCCTTGACTTGGTTTTATTTCTCAAATTTGTTTGTGACATTTCCAACCTACTTTGAAAGCTTTAAAAATTGTACAACTTGTCTAGTTGCTAAAACCAGAATTCACATGGTTGGGTTTCATTTTTGAAGATATGGACAATAAAGTATTAAAATCCTCGAGTTGCTTAATAAGTCATTTAAAAAATATTTTTTTTTTTTTTAAACCATACCGTTTTATTAATAGACCTTCTGTAAACACTTATATACCCAAATATTATTTATTATTTGTTATTATTATATACCCTTGCAGTTATAAGAAATAATCAACGTTAGTAACGACATGTGTAATTTTTAAGGATTGTTTCAAAATTAGTTCATTTTCTTGGACCATTTTTTGGACATCTATATATTAGAGTAATTTTTTTTTAAATTGAATTCGAAATTCTTAAAAATATAACAAATTATATTCCCAAAATTATAATATAATATGCACCAAAGCTATAATTTTTTATACCCTTGCAGAGGGTATAATTATTTCAGTCAGAAGTTTGCAACGCAGTGAAGAAAACGTTTCCGACCCATAAAGTATATACATTCATGATCAGCGTCAGATGACGACGAGTTGATCTAGCCGTATCCGTCTGTTCGTCCGTTTCTACGCAAACTAGTCTCTCAGTTTTAAAGCAATCGGGCTGAAACTTTCCCAAAAGTCTTCTTTTTATTGCAGGTAGTATATAAGTGGGAACCAGCCGGATCGGACAACTATATATAAGATAGTTCCCATAGGAACTATCGGAGAAAAAATTAAAAAAAAATTATATATTCGGTGGTTTTTAACATATATCCTTCTAAGCTTGGAAATAACATTGTTAAATTAGTTTTAAGTTTCGAATTAAATTTTGTCAAAATTGGACGACTATATAATTTAGCTTTCATAGGAACGAAACAAACTTGCGCTACGCAGGAAGCCCAGAAATCCAAGTTTGGCTGTTCTAGCTTTTATAGTTCCCAAGATCTCAGCCTTCATACGGACAGACGGACATGGCTAGTTCGCGTCTGCTAGTGATCCTGATCAAGAACATATGTATATACTTTATGGGGTCGGAAGCGCTTCCTTCTACCTGTTATATACTACCCGCTAAATCTAGTATACCCTTTTACTCTACGAGTAACGGGTATAAAAACACTTCCATTCCCTTTATTTATTTACATGTGGATTTTCTTATTGTAACCAAAGCTCCACTAGTGATAAGATCCTAATAAAATATATGAAAAACGAACAAAAATTAAATAATAATTTTTTGCAAGAAGAGTTCGTCGCCTCAAGGATCGTATAAATAATGAGCTTCGAGAAATTAACCTTAGTTATGATAGCAGATCAACCTCGACTACGATGATACTTAAATATGCTTTAGATTCTTCTTCTGTCTATACTTGTCCCTCTGAAAACACTGAATTAATAAGCTCCGCCTTAAAAATGAGCCTAAAAAGTTACGCAGACATATCGTTACTTAGAAAAACAGCAATCCCCGGACAACTCTGGGTCCACTTAAGACAAAAGCAGTAATATTTCATCTGAAATTTTATTTAAGAATATTTTTTAGGCTTCCTAGGGTATTTGACAAATATAAAAATCATTTTAATTAAATAGTCAAGCAAAAAGCATATTCAAATTTCATAAATGCATTTCAATGGCAATCCTTACTTAAAAATAAATCGCCCAATGAGTTTCGTCTGACGATATTTCTCTATTTTGATGACTTTGAAATTACCAACATTTTAGTTTCACATTTTTTCTGTTGCCTTCATCTCCGCTGGGCAATAAGCAAAAATTTTGTGCTGCACTATTTCAGTCCACTACTGTGACGAGTTTTGGAAATGACAGATGTTTTTACAGTTTGATAGAGACTCTTAACGATTTAGCTGAAAACGGTATCGAACTAAGAAACTTCTCAGTAACTGAAAACTATTCTGCAGATATTCTAAACGTCGTAGTTGAGGGGATTTTAAAGTACGACATTTGCCACATAGTTCAATATTTTATTAAACGAAAAGTTCTTACTTTGAACTTCCTAAATAAAAGAAAAAAATTTGAATTATGGCGAAATTGAAGTCGATAATCAATCTCTACCGCTTAAATCAAGCCACCTGCACAACTATACCAATAAAATGTTCCCTTGCAGTTCCCTTCAGTCAGAAGTTTGCATAAAAGAAGTTTCCCATAAAGTATAAATATTCTTGATCAGCGTCACTAGACGAGTCGATCTAGCTATGTCCGTCTGTCCGTCTTTCTGTCCGTTTCTATGCAAACTAGTCTCTCAGTTTTAAAGTTATCGGGCTGAAACTTTCCCAAAGTTTTCTTTCGGAACCAGCCGGATCGGACAACAATATCTTATAGCTCCCATAGAAACTAACGCGGAAAAAATTAAAAAAAAAAAATTATATCTTCGGTGTTTTTTAACATATATACTTCTACGCTTGGATAGAACATTTTTTAATTAGTTGTGAATTTCGAATTAAATTTGATAAAAATCGGATGACTATATCGTATAGCTGCCATAGGAACAATCGGAAAATTAGTGGTAAAAAAATATGAATAAATTATATCTTCGGTGTTTTTAAACATATAACCCTTTAAGCTTGGAAATAACATTTTTTATTTAATTCTGAATATCGAATTAAATTTTATCAAAATCGGACTACTATATTATATAGCTGCCATAAAAACAATCGGAAAAATAGTCGGAAAATATGAAAAAATTATACCTTTGGTGTTTTTTTACATATAACCTTCTAAGCTTAGAAGTAACATTTTTTAATTAGTTCTGAATTTCGAATTAAATTGTATCAAAATCGGACGACTATATCATATAGCTGTCATAGAAACGATCAGAAAATTGGCCCTAAAATAATATAAAACAAATTAAAGTTTTGGGCCTCTTGACATATCATCTTATAGTATTGGGAATATAATTTTTTATATTTTTAAGAATTTCGAATTAAATTTAATAAAAAAAGAAGTCTGAAAAAAGAATGAAATAATTTTTTTTTTAATATCACTGAAGTCAGCAACAATCCTTAAAAATTTCACATGGTATTACTAAAGTTAATTATTTCTTATAAGTGCAGGGTTATACAAATTTCGGCTTGCCGAAGTTAACTTCGAGATAAATAATAAATAATAGATATAAAATTTTTTAATTAGTTCTGGATTTTGATTTTAATTCTATCAAAATGGACCATATCATATAGCTGTCAAAGGAACGATCGGCAAATATGGGGGGAAATAATATGAAACAAATTATAGTGCTTTTTGACATATTATCTTATAATTTTGGGAATACATTTTTTTTTATATTTTTAAGAACTTTGAATTAAATTTATTAAAAATCAGACGACTCAAAATATAGCTGTAAAAAACGAATAAAATATTTTTTTTTTAAATCACTGAAGCTAGCAACAATCCAGAAAAGTTTATTGTGATGTTACTAACGTTGATTACTTCTTTTTTCTTTTATGGTTGGAGACAGTTTGGAAATTCCTTATTAACTTTAAGTATTCGACTGCACTGATAATGTTATTTAGACAAAAATCTTGTAATTAATCACAACACTAAATATAAAGAATTTATTAATCAGAAATTAGAGCCGAAACACAATTTTTTATATAATTATAAAAGAATTATAGAAACATGTGGTCCCTTTGATATCTCTGGACATTCCAATTTGAGTCTAAGCACCGAGAATTAAAATCTCACCTTAAAATTTCCTTAGCTTTTAAAATAAACTTCTTAAATTTTAAGGACCAGATTTGCATTTTAGTAAAGCATAGTGCATTTGTGAATTTTATTCTGTCCATTACAAACAATTTAAGAAAGCCTTTTCTGAAAAAGATTTTTCAGCGGCAAATTGCTTCCTTTACTGTAAAAAAAAAAAGTTAAAAAAAGTTATCGTTATAAACAAAAATATATTATATTTGAAAATATTGATAGTTATTATATTATAAAAGATATTATGTTGTTTCTTCTCCTATTCTTCTTCCTATTTGTTTAAGAGCTGCTCACGATATATATCTCAAATTGCTATTGGTACGAGTTTGTCCGATATGGACAAATATTTAATCAAATCAATATAAATATTACATTAAATCAAATATTTAATCTTAAAAATATTATTAACCCTCCTATTCATATCTATAATCTGAAGGATAAAAACAATTTTAATAAGTTATGGTGAAAGTTATAAGTTATAGGATATTATAGAAATGATTTGAATTGAATAAAAGATAACAATACAATAACAGTAGTCTGTTCTGCTTTTTACAATTTTTATTTAATTTTTAGGGAACATTTGCCCTAGAAATTGGGGCACAATTTTAAGGTCAATGCTGGCCCAACTCTTTGGCCGTAAGATGCCTAAAATTTAGGCTTTGGGATCCCTTATAATTGCCTAAAATGTAGGCCAAAAATTAGACTAACTAAAATGTAGGCTTTTGATTTTTAGGCAGCCAATAACATCAAATCTAGGAAAAAAAGGGCCAAATTTTAGGCCATAAGTGAAATAATTTTTGGTCATTGAGACCTTAATTTGGGTGTAATGAAGCATTTCCGACCATGTTTATTTAAGAAGCTAGAAGTAAACTACAAGTTTATTAGATTCGTCCCAAAGTATGTAACAGGACAAGGCTTAAATCCGCTGCCGCCCTCATTCCCATATATTAAATTAGGGGGTAGGTGGCGCTGTAAAACTCGACTATAGATGCCTCGCCATTTTTTCCATAGACCTTGGAAGAGTTGGAGACAGGATGGGAACAGCTGAGCCGCTTATTCTACAGGAAAGGGCCCAGTATCTTGGTGGCTTCTCAAACCGTCCTTTAGCGGAACATTAACTGTCAAGTAACTGTTGGTCTTGTCAATTGAGATCTCGTCGGAGATCGTATTACAGGTGGCTCTGTTAAAAAGATACTTATATTAGTAGAAGGTTATCAAATTCTTTTGAGCAGAATTTACTTTGTTTCTGTAGACGAGACCGGCAGGATGTCTATTTAGGGAAAAACTCCGACTGGCCATGCTCCTCTTGAATGGGCTTTTGGATTATATTGCCTCCACACCTATTTTTTTGGTCTTTTTCAGTCTTTTTCAGACCATTATTTCTTGAGGGGCCAGTGTTGATTAAAGTGTTTTAACGCTGATAAAAATAACAAATCAAAAATTGTGAACAACATACTCGTACGTATGTAACGGATATTGCACTTCTTAAAGGAATAGAAAAGAATGCTGTAATGTCTAATGTTGTTAAACCATTAGTTATCAAGGACGAAGATAAAAGAGGAGATCTAGATCTCGTGGTGTTTATTCGTATTTGGCCGAAAGACTTAAATACTTTATTCAACTGATGTAAGATTTGCAAAAATAGAAATAGACTACATTATAAATATCTTTTACAGTTTGAAAATGTAACCAAAAATCCGTCGCTGTTTTCACACGCGGACACAAAGTTCAGCCGAAGAAGACAAGAGACAACAACTTCCTGAATCTTACGATCACAACGTCAATGAACGTTTTAAAAACTCAAGCGAAAGTAACAAGAAAAATGTACTTTATTAAACACAAAGCACAGCCAAAGCTAAAAGGCATGTGGCAACAATTTAACTTTCTGACACTCACGATAGTAGTGTCAGTAGGCCATCGCGGCCGTAGCAATTATATCAATGTAAAAACCAATAAGCAACGCTTCCTTAACACAATTTGCCTACACACAAAAATTTTTAAGTTGCATTTTGGAGTTATAAAAGGAGTAAAAAGGGAGTAAAGACCTCAAAAGAAGGGTGCTGCCTAGATGGGATGGCAGCAGCTGATGTGTGCGTGTCGCTGTTATTGCCCACGCTACCATGATCACCGACGGAATGGTTGGCAGGTTGGCGATCCCTTCTACACACGCCTAACTTCTAATCATCCTTCTTGATGGAAGCTTCCATACAAATAATTTAGCAATGCATGTTTATAATAATATAAGAAAATTAATGCTAACAATCATTAAAGTTACAACGTTGGGTATCATATAAACTATAAAATTATTGTCACTGAGAAAGTATCAATTTCATGGGGAAAGTAAGCCCACCATATCCAAAGTGGAAATCGCATTCAATATGTTGTTTTTTCGGCTGTAATTTTTAATTTGCATTGAGTGTGGATTGATCAAAAATTGGAGAAAACATCTCCACGAGCTTAAGCATAATGGTTTACATAATGGTTTTGAATAATTTTCGTTAACTTTTTGTTATAATTTCATATTTTAATTGACTAACTGATACGAATTTAATTTAAATTAGATAATTGAAAATAGTTGATAAGGTAATTTAATCAATTAAGTAGTAAAATGGTGTACTAGATTCGTCGAAAAGTATGTAAGAGGCAAAATTAAGCGTTTCCGACCCCATAAAATATATATTCTTGATCAGGATCACTAACCAAGTTGATCTAGCCATGTCCGCCTTCCCTCTGACCGTTCCTCTGTCTGTCCGTCCGAATAAACGCTGAGATCTCGGAAACTATGAAAGCTAGAAGAGTCAGACTTGGCATGCAGATTCCTGGGCATACTGCGCAGCTTACCACAAACCGCCCACAAAAAATTTTAAGTGAAATGTATTAGCCTTATCAATACCTATCGAATGACTTACATAAAATTGCCACGCCCACCCTAACGCCCACAAATGGCCTAAACCCGCGAATACACACTAAAGCAACAAAAGTAGGGGGCGCGGTATCACCGCAAGGTATTGCTTCGCGCAGTTGTAGCCACCTAGGGTGTGGTTTTTCTCTTCTCCTTCTTGGAGCGACGTAACGTTTGCAGTATAGGGTGAGTTCCAAAGTAAACAGGACTTTTTTAATCTAGCACCCTCTATACGTCAACTGGTGCGTTAGAATTTGCTATCGTTTATCGTGGGCCAACCAAAATCCGTGATCACCGAAAATTCCATAGAAACTGTGCGTGAATTCATAAAAAATCTGCCGAAATCATCATTGAAACTCATGGAAATAGAGTTCAACATCTCGAAAACATCGATTTATCGCATTTTGACCGAACATTTGGGCTTACAAAAGGTATGCACGGTTTGTTCCGCACAAATTGACTGACGTCCAAAAATTGCTCAAAATTAAACATTCGATGGACATCATTAATGAGGCAAAAAAAGACACAAACTTCCCTTACAAGATTGTGACTGGTAACGAAACGGGGTGATTTCAATATCATCCCGAAACGGAACGCCAGAGTGCTGAATGAAAGGCGCCGTACGAGCCGAAACCCAAAAAATTGCGTCTGAAGAAGTCAAAAGTGAAGACAATGCTGATTTGTTTTTATGATTCCAAGGGTATTGTCCACAAAGAATTTGTTCCACCCGGCCAAAACGTTAATGCGGTTTTCTACCTTGGAGTTTTGAAGCGTTTGGTGCGCCGTATTCGACGTGTTCGGCCCGAATATGGCGAAGATGGAAGTTGGCATTTGTTGCACGATTATGCGCCGTCTCATCGGTATGGCGGCCATACCGGACAACGAGCTAAAACACTCGTTCGACATGCTTTTGGACCGTGCAAAACGCTGTATTAAAGCAGAAGGAGACTATTTTGAATAAAGTAAATTGATTTTGCCGAAAAAACTATTTTTTATGTCTTTTTTTAAAAGTCCTGTTTACTTTGGTTGTTGTACATTTGCTGCGTGGGCTGCCGTACCTTCCCAAATGCTCTCGTTCTGCAGCATTAGGGGCACAAAAGTTTCTGGTCGGACTCTTGCTCAAGCAATCGCACTGCAACCGTCTCACGTGTCTTTCGAAGCGCACTCTGGCTTTATGCTGGATATGAGGCCCAGGATCCTTCCTGTTCTTCAGGCCTCTTGCCACTGCTAATAGACTCCATCTCCGTGACCGGACAGATCGGGCTCCCAACTTGTCGGTCCATCGGGGAATGGAAAGGGGGTGACCTTCTGGCAACAGCACTCTTCCACTCTGTAGGGCTCACTGAGTATCGCCACCTCACCCTTAGTTCGCGTACCGTCTGCTTCAGTGCTACTGTGTATGTATTTGCCACAAAGGTGCCACTGTGTTTCTTGTCTGTATGTTTGTCAAGGGGTGCACTATGTTGCTTGTATGTAGAGCCTTTAAGAGCTGATGAAAATGCTGGAGCTGATCTAGGCAGAAATTTCCCCGACTCCGGGATTGGGCTACAAGCCATGTGAAGCAGACTACTCGACATAAATTTACCTATTATTATCATTATTTTTATATTTTATGAAAAACGGGTGATTAGTAAAATATTAATATTAGTTATAGCTCGAGATAACGAGCGTTAAGAATATTAGTTATAGCTCGAGATAACGAGCGTTAAGAATCCACTGAAAGCTGCTGGCTTCTAGTTCTTTGTCTTCTCCAGGTTAGTCGTCTGTCAAGGTGGACGCCGAGATATGTTACATCGTTGACTTGGAGAATCTGCGTACTATTCAATTATAATGCTCTCCACTATCATTGAATAGTACGCGGATTCCCCAAGACAACGCTTGCCTGCTAATCGTATACGTTATGTGTTTACATTTTAAGTCAGATAGCCACCTCTCTATTACGAGGCGGTGATTGGCTATCTGTGTTGTTGTTCGGCCTGTGCACCTCGAGCGATTTAGAATTGCAGTGTCGCCAGCAAACGTATAAGTTGTTAACTGCTCGTTCCTAAGAATAACCGCTGTGTATAGTTGGAACAGAAAAAGCGCTAGCGCTCTTCCTTGCGGAACTCTAGCTTGGATAATGATGCCGTCTGTTGCACTATACTTCGAAGGTTCTGTTGTAGAATCGGGCAAGTGAGTTTTGATTTTGTGCATGAGGTACACATGGAGGAATATTGCGCTGCAATTTTCCCGATGCTCAAGGCTGTGCTAATTTCTGATGTTATTCTGTAAACTGGTTCGATTGTTTCATGATTTTGACGAAAGTCAAATTGATGAGCAGGCATAACATTGCGTGCTCCTAGATATGGTATTTATGTCAGTTAGAATAATAGAATATGTGAAAATAGAATATTTGTTTGATATTTTTACTTTAGTTACTCTGAATTCCCAAGCGTTACTGAACAAGTGCCACGGGTCTAAAAACGAAAAGTGATCGTAAAAACCAATTATACCGATATAAAAAACGGTACGGTAAAGTGCAAATCGATGAAGTCATCACATTGGAAATAAAAATCCATCATATATCAATAGGTCGAGTTCCTCGACTATCAGATACCCGTTACTCAGTTTAAAGGAGCAAAAGGATAATGAACTACTAATATATATCAGCAGCAAAACGATATTTTAGGGCGCCACCTACGGGCTTTTTCAGTAGTTGCTATGTGGGCGGCAGACAGATATAAGCGTTTTGGCCATTTGTGGGTGTTAGAGTGGGCATGGCACTTTTTTTTGTTGAGTCGATAGGTATTGATCGGAAAATTTTGTTTCTATCATAAAAACTGAAGGATCAACTCAGGTAGTGATCCTGATCAAGAGTATATATACTTATTGGGGTCGGAAACGCTTCCTTTTACCTGTTACACACTTTCTGATGAAGAATATGTATGAATATGTATGTGTATTATTATTGTTATGTTAAAACTTAATGAAGTATTAATATTATTATTTATTTTGAGAACATCTATGAACTGATGAATTATTACATTGAGAATATATATAATGTACTATTTGTGAAAAAAATAATTGTTTTTTTTTGATTTGGGAAAAAAATAACTAGAAAATAATCAACGTTAGTAACGTTTTAAGAATTGTTGCTGGCTTCAGAGATATTAAAAAAAGATGTTTCTTAATTTCTCTGACCTTTTCTTTGACGGCTATATGTTTCAGTCGTCCCATTTGTATTACTTTTATTTCGAAATTCTTAAAAATATAGAGAATTATATTCCCAATATTATAGAATAATATGTCAAACAAGAAAGAAAGTTAACTTCGGCAAGACGAAGTTTTTATACCCTTGCAGTTATAGAAAATAAACTACTTTAGTAACACCATGTGAAATTTTTAAGGATTGTTGCTAATCTCAGTGATATTAAAAAAAATTATTTTATTATTTTTTTCAGACCATTTTTTGACATATGATATATGATATGTTAGAGTAGTCCGATTTTTATTAAATTGAATTCAAAATTCTTTAAAATATAAAAAATTATATTCCCAATATTATAAGATAATATGTTAAAAAGCCACAAAGCTATAATTTGTTTTATATTATTTTCCCACCAATTTTCCGATCGTTCCTATGACAGCTATATGATATAGACGTCCGATTTTGATTTAATGTATTTAATTCGAAATCCAGAATTGATTAAAAAATGTTATTTCCAAGCTTAGAAGGTTATCAGCCCGATAGCTTTAAAACTGAGAGACTAGTTTGCGTAGAAACGGACGGACAGACGGACATGGCTAGATCGACTCGTCTAGTGACGCTGATCAAGAACATATATACTTTATCGGGGTCGGAAACGTTTCCTTCACTGCGTTGCAAACTTCTGACTGAAATCATTATACCCTCTGCAAGGGTATAAATTTTAAATATATTGATTTTTCGGAGATGTAAATCAAAAGTTTCGGCTATATCTTCGTCGCTGCGGCCCCAGCTACCTGATGAATTTCTTATCAGAGTGACTTTCGATTGGAGAGATCAGAACTGGATAAGCCGTCCACAGTGGATGTTTTGTAATTGTGGCGAATGTTTTTTAATTTACAGCAGTTGTGCATTTTCTGATTCTTGCCAAATAGCTCGGTTTATCAATGGCAAACTAATGATTACAAAAAGCCTTAGCAAAGACCGAGGATGACTGATATTTTGCAAATTTTCTGTGTGAGGTTCACTGAGTTTAAGTTTTTAATCACTGAAGAAAACTCGTTCATGAGAGGACGATCCTCATACTGCCACGGTCCAAAGCGGAAAAGCCTGATAATGTTGTGTGTTGCTAATTTCTTTGACAAGCGCCCTACAACCGGACCAACTATGAAAAGCTATAATAATTAAAATTAAATCTATGTTTTTATGGCTTTTGTCCAAATATGTCTTCATTAGTTTGTTTAGACAGTAACTTTAAAATAGTACATGTTTTGGTTTTGTATTGGATTGTCTTCAAGCTCTTACAATATCGACAGGCAGCCTAACAGTCACTAAATATTAAAAATTTCCCATTTTTTAATTTTTATAAAAAAATCACTTAAATTGATCAAGCGGAACACAAAATAAATAAAAACATATAAAAATAAAAAACTTTGTATACAAGAAAAAAAATGCTTTAAAAACGGGTCCGAAAATTTTGTATCAGTAGGTTTTATTGTCCTTCTTGTTTTGCCTACAAGTGTCGTCTGGGGTTTTAATGTATACAAATTGTGCCTTTAAATTGAAATCTCATAGATTATTATTATTATTATTAAACAAGGGAATCCGCTATAGTCGAGTGAAAATAGAGATATATAAGCAGCAAAAGAATATTATAAAGCGCCACCTCCGTATATTTTATGTGGGCGGCAGACAGTTTTAAGCGTTTTAGCCGTTTGGGGCGTTAGAGTGGGCGTAACATACTTTTATAAACAGCAAAGCTACATTTTAGAGCACCACCTACCGGCAGATTCAAGCGATCTAACCGTTTGTGGGCGTTAGAGTGGGCGTGGCACCCTGCTGAAACAAACTTGCGATACGGAGGAAGCCCAGGAATCTGGATGCTATAGTAGGCTGTTTTATTTTTTATAGTTTCCAAGATTTTCTAGTCTGACGAGTCAAAATTTACCCGTTTTCAGTCTGACTGAAAACAATACTGGTGTCGTGGGCCCGTGGAACGAATCCAGAGACACCATGTAAAAGATTGCAAGTTGGCGATCTGCACTTATTATGCGGAAAGAGGACTACTTAAAAAATTTGCAAACCAATCTTCCCAATACCATTTAAGTCCCCAAGACACTACAATCAAAGGGACAAACCTATTCATTTCGGAAAGCCCCTCATAATCTGGTTTATCGAATACCTTTTGAAAAGGGACATAGGACTTTAGCAAATGAGATGTCGGTCGACGTACAGTGGCTCCCAGCTTATTTCGTGCAGAGGTAAACTTGAAATTCAAATGCGTGTAACTTGCAAACTAAACAGAAGAAAAAAAACAGAATATGAAAAAGATTTAAATGCAGTTAAGTTGGGTAGTATTTAGGCATTTTTTAAGGCACTTTAATAATTTAAAACTCCATTAGATAACACTTAAAACTAAAAAAAATAAAAGTAATTACTTATTTCATGTCACAGCTTATTTCGTCCAAGGAACTTTATGTTAAATATATTAATTTTATACTTTGTGTGGCCTTTGCGAATTTGCATCGAAGCAACCAAATTTTGAGTGGTCTCCTTTGGAATCATTCCCATTCTTCCAACCGGGCTTGTTTAAGATCATTTTTGTTAGAAAATGATCTCTTGCGGATGGCCAGGTTTAAAATTGCCCACAAATGTTCAATGACGTTAAGGTCTCGTGACTGGCAGGTCCAGATCATCCAGTTCTGCACAATACCAGATTTGTGACTAGGGTCATTGTCCTGGTAAAATATAAAGCTCCGCTTTAGGCCCAATTTCTCGCTGTGGAGTAAGTTGTCCTTCAAAAATTGAAAATACAGGTACTTGTCCATGTTTCCTTTAATAAAAACCAAGTTTCCAACGCCGGATCCCGCCATACGGGCCAAAACCATGACACTACCGCCACGGTGCTGGACTGTAGGTTTTAGGTTTGACGACACACATATTGCATACTATCCGACCCAAAAATTTTGAATTTGGATGGCTGGTGTAAAACATATTCCTTGGCAAATTTAAGCCTGCACTTCTGATTTTTCGCTTATGAAGGACTTTTTTCGGGCAACTGCCATTAATGTTGTGTTCCAGCAAGGCGCGGCGGACAGTTTCTACTGAACACTTTTTGGCCATTTCCTTCTCTATCTCAACCGTTAGTTTCGGGGCCGAAAGCTTTGGATTCACTTTTATTTTCCGGACAATTCGCCTCTCCTCAAGATCTGTAAATATGTTATTGGGAGCATTTCGGCATTTATCAACCACCCGATTTTATCGGACGAAGCGCTGGATGACATATTGGACCGTACTTTGGCTAAGATTGACCTTCGCAATATTTCGCTGGCTTTTCCCAGTTTTGAAATTGAAAAAAAACTGTGTTTTTTAGTGTGACCAATCGCCTAGAAGTGATTAATAAATTAACTTATATTGTCTCGAATGCTTTACAAGTAAGATAAACTATTTAAGACTGACAATTTCCAAATTAAATGTTCCCAAAGTCATTGCACGAAATAAGGTGTTACATGAAATAAGTCACTTTTAGTTTTTCTTAGTCTTATGGAGTTTTCTAATGGAGTTTAAAATTAATGAAGTGCCTTAATAAATGCTTAAATACTACCTACACGCATTTGAATTTCAAGATTACCTCTGCACGAAATAAGCTGTGAGCCACTGTAATTCATTCACAGTAAGAATAAAATTATGTTGGCAACAGGGGACATTTATCCCCAACGGCTCAACACCCTAGATTTTCTTAATTTATAATTTTACAATTTCGCTGCTCCCCTTTTCTTGGTATGCAATCTTCTTTTTATGTTTATGAGAGAAGATTAGGATAGGACAAGTTCTAACAAAAAGCTATTAATGATATAAGAGAACGGGAACGTAGTTTCTATCTATCCAAAAAACTCTATCACTGTTCCCAGCTAAAGTAAGGGCTGGGCTGCACTGGCATGAACCAGGTATTTTGAACAGGATGACGCAAATATGTCATTTTTATGGCACACTTCCGTACCCGGTTCCTGATAACGAAGGTGGCTTCTTCCAACTCGGATGCAGGAAATAGGCAGGAGGCAACTTGTGGCAGACACACGGACGGATACAGTTGGTATATTACAAAAATATTGGTGAGAAGCAAGCCCAGACAAGACGTTGTCTGCACTAAGGTATTTAAGAAGGCATACTTATATATAGAGTAAGAGAAAACTCAACCCAACTATATCGATGGCCTCTACTTTTAGATACTTGTTACCCAGTGTAACGAACAACTAAGAGCTGGTCCTCGTCTTAAATGTGACCTTGCGCGAAAATATATCCGGCTCTGTCTCTCTGGAAAATTTAGTGGTGCTCTATAAAGTCATAGCCCTAAAATGATCATTTTTATTTTAAATATATCCAAAAATATTCCGTGCTATTTAAGAAGTGCCAAAAGGCTGAAGAGAAAAATAAGCATGAAAAAAATGAGTAATAAAAGAAGAATACCATTGCCCCAAGATTCTGAATAAAATTTGCAATTGAGCTCTTTTAATTCAGATGATCTTTCGGCGCCCTCACTGTTAGCGTGGATGTATTGATATTTAGTGCATATACAGTGTTGACTTCAAAGTTACTATCATATTTGGATCCAATTTAAAAATGTTTCTTTAGAATTTCAGGGTGTAAGTTAGTCTAAATATAGTTAGAATATTAAACCCACGCTGCGCTTTTCAACTATAGAACGCTAAACTATTATTTTTAATAAATTAAAATTTAACTGTTTCAGTTGATTATATTTTAATACCCGTTACTCGTAGAGTAACAAGGTTTCCTAGATTCGCTGGGATGCACACAGAAAACATGCGCATGGTAAAATTGTTCTTTTTAGACATATATATTTTAAACCATTAAATAATGTCAAACTAATACAAAAAAATGCCAGGTTGTCGATTTATCAATAGCGACTGCGTAACATAACAACGGAATAGTTTTCTAAAAAAAACTTTGTATTGCTCTTACTTATAAGGCGTTTTTTCACAAATCTTTGGCGAATTTGCTAATTTTTAGTTAAACTTAAATACATGATAAAATGTTACTAACTTAAAATTTACCATTTTGCTTGAGTGCATGGAGTTTATATTATTTTAAACGTGAAGCGACTTAAAAACAAGAGAAAGTCTCTTAAAAAATATAACAACTTCTTATCAAACAAGGAAGAGCTTGAGGGAGAAAAATAAAAATAGGGATAAATAAGCAGCAAAGAAAAATATTCTAAAGCGCCACCTACCGGCTATTTTGGTATATGTTATATGGGCGGCAAACAGTTTTAAGCGTTTTAGCCGTTTGGGGGGGTTAGAGTAGGCGAAGCAAATATTTTTTAGGTCAATCGAAAGGTTTTAATGAGACAAATACATTTTAGCAAAACAAATTTGTGGGCGTTAGAGTGGGCGTGGCACATTTTTTTTTGGTAAATCAATAGGTATTGATAGAACACACACATTTCAGTTAATTATGGTTCTATCATAAAAACTGTAGGCGCTACAGATTTTCGCGGATTGTGGGCGTTAAAGTAGGCGTGGCACCTCGCAAACTCGCGTTGCGCAGGAGCCCCAGGAATCTGCATGCCAAGTCTGACGGTTATAGCTTTTATAGTTTCCGAGATCTCAGTGTTCATACGGCTATTGATCCTGATCAAGAATATCTACCTGTTACATACTTTCCTAATAATCTAGTATACACTTTTACTCTAGGAGTAACGCGTATAAAAATAGTTTTTGGATAAGTTTTTAGCAACGATTTTCGAAGAAGTGCGGTACTTATCGTAAAATTTTGTTTTAAAGTAAAATTGAAAAATGTGAGTTTGACAAGAGTTTTATTTGGCCGCCCAACGCATTTTGCTGAAAAGTATATTTAGAATCAGAAAAACTATAAACCTTCATGACCTTCGAGAATCAAACTCACGACCGTTGGCTACGCAGTAAACAGTTCTTCAGCTTATGATGTAAAAAATATTCTTTTTTTTTCTAAATTCTAATTCTAAAAATTATAATAAAATGAAATGTTAATGCATTATTTATATTTTTTTATTATTATTTTAAGTGTTTTTACATTTTAAAAGTCTAATTCAGAAAACTTTAATAAAAATAAATTTTTACTCCTCGTCGGAAAAATTAGACTAGAAAATATTTTTGGTCGGGATTTTTTTTATATAAACGGCGGTTTTTACGAAATCAAGGCGATTTCCGGTCTAAGCCGATTTTTCTATTCTATTCTTTATAAAAACGTTCGGAAGTCCCTTCATAGTAACTTCTGGAAGATAGAAAGACGATAGAACTCATTTTACAAAAAACAAAAGGGATCGTGATCGCAAAAAGTAACTTCTGAGGCACTTCTGGACAAAAGAAAGGCGAAAAAAAGAGAACGCGATAATTTGAACTTACCCCTTTATTTTCGAAAATTATTTGAGTTTCCCTTTTGACCCACGCTATTACTTTTCGTTTGAGTGTCATTTCGTTTCAATTTGGCCAATTGCTGTTCTGAATATAATAAATTGTTTGACATATTAAAACGTCCATTAGCGTGAAGCTGTACTATTATTATTTAATTATTATTATTTATAACTTAATTGAGCCTAACGGGCAAGCTACCTGAGCACATAAGCCCCAAAGCTATAGTTCGTTTCATATTATTTCCCACCAATTATCCGATCGTTCCTATGACAGCTATATGATACAGTCGTCCGATTTTAATAAAATTTAATTCAAAATTCAGAAATAAATAAAAAATTTTATTTCCAAGAGTAGGAGGTTATGTGTGAAAAAACTCCGAAGATATAATTTTTTTTTTTAATTTTTTTCCGCTTTTTCTTACTACCGCGCTCTCCCTCAAAAACACTCTCTCTTTGCAATTTGTTTTGTTCTTTATTTATTTCGCATAACTCATAAAATAGAGAACCATAATAATGTAATATAATATTTCAAAATAATCTGTGACAGACATATATTAAGAAAAGAACAGACATATATTAAGAAAGAAGGTGTAGCACCGCCCATTTTTTTCGTGATAAGATGTGGTCTACACATTAATAATAATTATTATTATGGCATTGTATCATCTTCTTTGGTATCAAGTTTCATCTCTGTGAACTGAAGGTCACGTCCTGAGTATCCTCGGAGTGGTCTTTAGAGCTTCTTAAGGTACTCTCGAGCCATTCTAACACTTCATTTGGAAGACGCAGTCTGTGTTCTACTTTTATACGATTCGCTGGATTTACCGACTATTCAAAAGAAAATTCAATCTAGTCGCCCCACGTATGGGCCAGGATTGGCATGATCTGGTGCCTGGCAATGTGATTGCTTCTTTTCCATCTACAACTGTCAAGTATAACCGAAAGTTTAAAAAAACCGTCTTACCTTTTCCAAAAAAAATTTGGAAGACTGCAAACACTTAATTTGCTTTTCCAAGTTTGTATGCTCCTTTATTATGCATTCCTTTGTTTTCTTTATGAACTCCAACTTTAGGCTTGCCGAACCTAATAGATTATGGAGTTTGATTTTTCCTATTATATTTCCGCTAGAATCAATCATTCGTAACTGAGTTACTGTTGTGGCGAATATGCTGCCATCGACACCACACTTCTGAGGACCTGCAAATTCGCGTTTGTAGTTTGAATGTCCTAAGCTTCCATCGAGCCCATAACTATGTAAAAGTTTGGCTTTTAAAAAGTTTGTCCCGTGATCTTCCATTAACAACTTATTTTTGTAACGTTGGAATTCGGGCAAGTGCGTATATGAGATATATTGTTGCTTGATTAAGTTTTGATCTAAGAGCTAGTGCATCTTTAACTGGAATTTTCTTTAAGACCTTTTTTAGCACCCTTACGCGCAGCCGAACTAGCTAAATTTATAAATAAATTAATATTTTCATGCGAGGATTTGAATAAATGTGAAGCTGCTCTTCCTTGAGTCCTTGCTCTCGACAAGAAATAAAAAAATTTTGGCCTGCCTGTCGATCTCCGCCAAGTTGAGTACTTTCTTTTGAACTGATTCAAATATATTTTACAAGAATTCCATTTGCTGGACAATCTATAACAAAAATCTTAACTTGATTTTTTCAAAACATCCTCATACGCATTTGAACCAGCTATCGAAGCTCTAAATGTGTCAAATATCGTCAGCTCTTTCTCACGCTTTGTCTCTCCAGAAATCCAACTTCTAAACCATTCTGTATTGGCCAACCTGATGTTGTTACCTTAAAAGGTAAATTGCGACGAAAATGCGCAAGAGTGCACTTTAGGATTGCACTCATTTGAACAAGAACTGAACTACCGACACCACAGTGTGGTCAAACTAGGCGAAACTCACTTTATATCTCTACTGAAATATTGGTTTTTTATTGGTAATTTGTACACGTAAAGCGGCTTTTAAAAACACTAAATTACGAGAACATATTGAACAAACCTCTCTATTTCAAAGCCATTACAAAATGTTTGGTGTTTCAGTATACTCGTTACTTATAAAGTGATAGGGTAACCGTGTCCAACAAGTCATGTCCGTCTGTCTGTCCGTATTAACGCTGAGATTTCGGAGCTAGAATATTCAGACTTGGCATGCAGATTCCTCGGCTTCCTGCGCAGCGCCAGTTGGTTTCAGTGCCATGCAACTCTAACGCCGACAATCCGCGAAAATCTGTAGCGCATTCAGTTTTTATGATAGAAACCAAATTTTTACTGAAATGTGTTTGTCTCATCAATACCTATCGACCGACCTAAAAAATGTGCAACACCCACTCTAACGCCCACAAACGGTTAAATCATAAATGTGTCTGCCGCCCAGATACCATATACTGAAATAGCCGGTAGGTGGCGCTCTAAAATAGCACCTTGCTGCTTATATATCTCTATTTCGCTTTCGCTCATCTGGGCTGATTAACGGGTATCTGATAGTCGAGGCACGCGACTATAGCTTTTAGATATTTTACACCGTTTCTTTTTTTCGGAAATTAGAAAACATTGATAGCAAGTGTAAATCACATCCAAAAAATTTGGGCTTTTGGTACTTTTTTACGCTACCAAATTAGGCAAGTTTATATCCGTTACTTGAAAAGAAAAAGGTTATCTCTGCGGACGAAGAAATGAAAATCTACAAATATCGTCGTATTAAAAAACAAAAAGAATTTCATGCCAGTTTGCCCCAAAATTATGTTTTAGGATCCTGAAAATTTAAAATGATGTTACACACAGCTTAATATAAGGAACATTAGTTTTACCACTTTTTGAAAAACTAGCTAGTTTTCAAATAGTTCAATTTTATATTCCCATAACATAGAATGATATTTCGAAATACTATATACGCATTTTAAGCACGATTTGTCAAACGATGTTGATTAAATGCAAACGTATGGTCAGATTTTTCAAATGCAGCACTATCGCCTACGAAAAATTTAAAAAAAGCGCAAGAGTCGCGCTGGAACAGCCCGTTCAATATGGTAGAGCAGTTGACCAAGGAGTTTATGTCTCCTCTTTTTCTTAGCTTGTCCAAGGCGCCGGAGCCCCTGGCAGCTTTAAACAGATTTAAAAGTCGTACTGCCTCCTTTTTAACAAAAATTGTTTTCTTACCAAAGAAATGTGATTTCATTGACTTGAACTTAAGCTGATTGCGTTTTTAGTTGTCAATAATCAAAATTTTAATTTCCATAATTGATTTATTTTCATAAAATAATTTTTTTTTAAAGGAATACGAACAGCCATCCCACAAACCGGTCAAAAATGGAGAGAAAAAAATTTTGCCGAAAATGTTTTCTTCTTGTCAGTACCTATCAATTGACCCAACAATAATTTTGCCCACAAACCGACCACAAACTTTAACAATATGAATGCTGATATTTCGGAAACTACCAAAGCTATAGGGTTGGGATTCTAGATTTTGATTCTTCCGTACGCAGCGCAAGTTTGTTTTATTAATTACCGCGCGTACTCTACCGCCCGCAAACCTCTCAAAAGTGTGGTGTCAAAAGTTTTGATGGTGTAATAAATCCAATGATCTGACAATTACAAATATATTTATGCATGTGTGTGTAATAGTTGCAAAGAGCGCTGGCAGCGCTAGAAAAAACTAAATAATTAACAATTTAAACGATTTGTCGTATTACCCCTTAGAAGGAAGCGTTCCAGACCTTATAAAGTACGAGTATATACATTTCGAAACTAAAAAAACTAGTATTCGGTATAAAGATTCTGGAAGATTATTTCATCATCTTACGCCCACTCTACAACCTGATTAGCTCTAACCCTTTTTAAGATTTTGTTGAAATGTAAATGCAGTGTTCTTTTGATTATCAATATCCACAAGTTTCCCAAAAATTGTCGAAATAGGACTATCTATAATAAAGTTATAAGCAAATAACAAATCGAAGGCAGGTTGCGCCGTCGCGGACGTGCAGCTGTGAGCAGTCGCTTTGCTGATGTATTCTTGATCAGGGTCACTAGCTGAGCCGATCCGTCAGTCCGTATGAACGCGGAGATTTCGGAAACTATAAAAGCTGGAAATCTGTACTTAGCATACAGATTCCTGGGCTTCCTGCGCAGCGATTGTTTGTCTTACCGGGGTGCCACGCCCACTCTGACACCCCACTAATAGAAAAAATGTTGCTGAAATGTATTTGTCTCATCAATACGCATCGATGGACCCTAACAAATTAGGTATTTATTATCTTACGGCCACAAACGGCTAAGAAGCCTCGCTGTTTTACCGCGTAGAGAAGTTTGCATGTAAATACCTCCGGGAAAAAAGTATATCTGCACTTTTTAATTTGCCTTTATCTTCTCTAGAGTTAACGATACAGTTATTATAAGTACGCAGTTTTGCATTCTTATCTTTTATGACCATCTCCTATTTTAATGGTCCCCCTTGGGCTTTATTCGTTGTACCGTTTATAATAACGTGTGCTGAAACTTGTGTTTGTATTGATAGCTAGTAAGTTAAGAACTGAACGTCAGCGGAAAATAGATTGTTTATCCTTGAAGAACAAATAATTAATATTAAGTTTGATTTTACGGTAGAATGACACGTGGTTTACATCTTTCAGAGGAAAAAGGACTGGCTGAATCTGGCCAAACCATTTCTTATAAAAATCCGGAAAATCTGGAAAAGTAAAGCAAAGCGGCAGGCCCGTTGAAATCGAAGAGCGGTGCAGGAGACCAATTCGGCGTCTAGCTGTTCAAGACAACAAGTCTTGCATGGGAATCAAATCTCAACGTATCAAAAAGACGTATAAACCAAATTTTGAACGAAGCTGAGTAACGGGTATCTTATAGTCGAGGTAATCGACTAAAGCGCTCTTCCTTGTTGCTTTTGTTTGAGTTAGAAATAATAACATAAGAAATGATTAAGTCAAACAACTGGTTTGAAAAGGGAAAAGAGAAGAAAACATAAATTCATTTCATTTTTTTGTATATTAATTTGGGTTTTTTAAATTATTCTTCCAAGTCTTCAGCTCAATAGCGGTCATACCAATAGTTTAGGATCTCCAAAAGTTGGAAGTTATGTCTTTTAGGCCATTTATTCTAACGCAATCCCTGGACACCAACACAGACTCTCAACATCTTCTATTTGACCAAAGTCCAAAAATTTTTAAATTGTTTTTAATATTATCCAGCAAAACACGCTGCCAGATAATTATTTGATATAATAATTATTTGCCAGCGCCAAAGCTTAGCTTTAATATGATTTTCTCTGTTCCCCTGATTAGGCAGTCGATTATTAGGTACACCAATAGAAAAACAGAATTCTTTAATCTGTTATGCGAGTGCGCCTTGAAAATCGCAAGTGCCACAGCTCAGGCTGCAATCGGGCCACCTGGCTCCACAGACAAAGTGGAAAATGAACTGCGAGCGAGCAAACAAGGCAGCGCGAATGTCCTTTGCAAACTTTCAGCCCACTACGCTCTGACTCTGAGTGGCTGCGGTGCACATCTGCATCGATAGGTCTCGCAATTTGGCTTGGAAACCTCAAGGGCCACCTCGCATCGCAAATGGGCCGATAGGGCTGAAAGGCCCCACTGTATGCAATGTGGACCGGCAAGGCCACCTAGGATGCCTTTCCTAAACGGCAAACTATCGATAGCAACAGTTGCAGTTGGTGCAGGGCGGCAGCGGGTGCAGCTGGTGGAGCGGCATTCTTAAGTTTTACGTGTGGCACGTGCACCAAAAGGGGGCTGCCAAGGATGCCGGAATGCAAAGAAGCCAAGCTGAATCTGAGACTGAAACTACGACGTGCGTTGTGGCGCACTGTTTTTCTTTTTTCAAGACTGTCAACAGCGCGTAAAACTAAAGGAAAACTGTCAGCCCGGAAAAGCGGAAGAGGTGGGAAGATTGTTAGACGGAGGGTGGCGGTGGCACTTTAATCTGCGACATCTATGAGTTACAGAGACCGCGCCAATCAGAGCAGCTGCTGCAGTGCAGCGACATCTCCATCTGCGATGACGATTACAATTGTAAGCCACTGCGGCACTCTTTTGCGGCAGAGTGCAGGATGTGAACGCTGAAGTCTAAAGGCAAGGTGTGAAACTATTAATGGAGCGGGATGAAAGACTGATCGAGCAGGAACTGTCTAAAGGCAGGCACATTATGATCGCCAATGATCCGACGGCCTCACGTCCTCAACTTCCCTTCATCACCACTCACTTATGCACGTAATATCCTGCCGCTGAGCACGTTCTAGGACTCCATTCCAGCACTTGTTCCTTGGGTTGCAGGTCAAGTGCCCAGGACATTACAAAGCGATTGACCGGAAGAGGACACGTCACGCACGCAAGACTCTTGCGGCCGCCTGAGATGGGAAAGTTTGCCGGCAAGCAGCGGGCTTCAAGTTGCAGCCGTCAAGGAGGAGGAAGGTCCCGGGCAGGGATTTCGAAGCGCCAAGCAAACACTCCGCCGGGCGACTGTTGTGGCAAGTGGCTAGTGGTGTTGCCAAAAGCCGAGTCCGAGGGATCGTTAGGAGATGCGACGGCACGGCCCTTAAAGCGTAAGTTGCCCCCTCGAAGTCGGGCAACTTCGTACGCCCGGCATGCTGCAGCGAATGCGCTTAAATTATGCGGCTTTCATAATGCAACAGAGTCGAGGATGTGCCGTCCTCTTTGACATATTCCTTGCAGAAGCTGCTGCTAAAACTTGCCGGCAAGCAGGGGCAGGGTCTTAAATTTTATGCACATTCTCATACACAGCGCATACACAGCGCATACACATTGGCATCTGGATGACTGCTCCTGGGGCCCGCTTAAACCCAAGTTAATGCCAAGCTTTGGGCCCATTATTTCTGCGAATTTTCTGCTGCACATAAAAGTGCTAGTTTCTGCTGTATTCATCTTCGGCTCTCCTGCCGTCTCTGCCAACTGCTGCTTTTTGTTTTATTATATTTTATTTCATTTAAGAACTTTTCCATGGCGCGGCAAAGTCAAAAAATGTATTTAAAGTTCAAAGTTTTCTCCTCATTTTTATTTTACGGCTCTTTGGTGTACTTGCTCCGCTCGCATATTAGAGCTCAAAAACTTCCACGAAGACATTAGGAGAATTTCGCAAACATAGAATGATAAAATTTGTAGCTGCAAAAAAGTTGCTCGAGCCCAACGAGCTGCATATTTGATTAATAGTAAACATCGAATGGTCGACCACTAACAAATACAACGCTCATGCCTAGACCAGTTTCGAGTATCTATGGAGGGTTCTGCCCATATTGCCATGCCCATATTTTTGATGAATCGCAATTGTAAGTTTCAACAATGGCTGTGAACCCAACGCTTCAAAGAGCCCCGGCGAATTATTGTGCACAAAATATACATGACCATATTTGTGAAGGGCTTGTCCGATTCCCTGCAATTCGAGCCCGGCTACATTGGCTTTTTAAAGGCTAATGGCCTGAAGGCTCGCTGGTTTAGCTCGGTCTAGATAGAGTATCAAGGTTAGTGGCTATGGGTAAGTTTCAGGTCCCCCTTTTCCGAGGGCTTTTGTGTGTTGTTCGCCAAATTCGGCTTTGTAATGCAATTGAATTGCTCGGCCATATGTGCGCTGCACTGTTTTGTTGTCTGTTGCGGGCCCTCTGTTGATGATAATGCTGCTGATGCAGATGCCGGGCTGATTTCGCATGCACAAAAACGGTCGAGTGGCAGATAGAAATTGTCATCAATAATATAAATTGGTGTATTATTTTCATTGCTTTTTTGATGTTCCGCCCGAGCATGGTGGGAGTGCTCCAATAGGTCGGGCTCTTGGCTGAAGCTTATTTGACTGGCTCGTGTTTATAAAATATCTACTAATAACAGTGGGGTGCAGGTAAGGCTTAAAGTCCTTAATGTTTAGACAAGACGCAACACTAATTAGGTACCCGAAGCCCTACTTTGTGCAAGCCCAAAATCCATCTACCGCAAAAACGGAACCTCTTTGCCTCATGCCCATTATATATTTAGATCCTCTTGATCGGTCTAACTTTAAATTCTTATTTTAAGCTGCTTTTATGCGAACGCAGCCTTTAAATAACCCTACTGTGTGGCCAGTAATTGCCTGACTAAATTAACCGAAAATAAAATTGCTGCTTACATTTTTGTCCCAGTACCGATTTCGTTGGAAGTGCATTGCATAAATCATGAATGCAATGAGGGCGTCATGTTAGAAACGCAATAAAGAAGGGAACGTAAGAGTCATACCAGCTGAGTCAATTGTGTGGAAATTATGAATGCCTGTCAATGGTGCAATTGATAGCAGGAAGAAAAACAAAGATATAAATTGAGTGAGGGTATGAACGGTCTGGCATGTCATACAGTAATGAATAAAGCCGATAATTATATCTGTTAAACTATTGGTTCGCCCGTCGTCGATTAATGCAAGATTTGGGAGAGTAATTTTAAAAAAATCAACTCGATTTTATACCCATACCTTGCAACGCAGTGAGGAGACGTTTCCGACCCCACAAAGTACAAATGTTCTTGAGCAGCATCACCAGACGGTTCGATCCAGTCATGTCCGTCTGCCCGTCTGTCCGTCCGTCCATTTTTACGCAAACTAGTCCCTCAGCTTTAAAACTTTAAAGTTATTGGGCTAAACTTTCCCAAAAGTCTTCTTTCTATTTCAGGTGGCATATAAGTCGGAACCAGCCGGATCGGACAACTATACGAGTATCTTATAGCTCCATTGGAATAATCGGGAAAAAAGTTTTAAGAAAAAACATCTTTGGTGTTTTTTAACATTTTTTACTTAGTTTTGAAATTCAAATTAAATTGTGTTTGTAAAAAATTTAATTTTGTTTGGGACCTATAAAATGTAGTTGTCCGATCCGGCTGGTTCCGGCTTATATACTACCTGCAGACGTCTTCTTTCTATCCGGCAGGTTCCGAGTTTTATAGTTTTTGAGACCTCGCGTTCATATGGACAGACGGACGAATGGACAGACGGACATGGCTAGATTGACTCGGCTTGTGATCCTGATGAAGAATATATATACTTTATGGGGTCGGAAACGTAACCCTCTGCCTCTTGCATACTTTCCGACGATTCTAGTATACCCTTTTACTCTACGAGTAACGGGTATAGAAATAGAACCAATAAGTCCCCTCTAACACCCACAAGCCGTGCAAAAGTTTGGTGAGTAAAATAGGCCCAAACTTTTCGATTTTTAAAAACTAAATTAAGGTATACGATGACGTCCCATTTTAATTTACTACCGTACATACTTTTTTGGTTCGGACTTCTTTTTTGAACTGCCTAGCTGACATCTAAAAATAATTGTAAAATAGTCTTAAAGCCATAATTTTCACAATTGGTGTAATTTGAATAAACGTGCCTTCTTAATAAGTAATACTTATGAACTTATATGCCTTTAAGCAATGACACACACGCACACACAACACTTTTTTATATTCTTATTCGGCACGCTATATTAGAATATAAATAAAACTGCATGAAAATATTTTAGAAAGTTTATTTAATTAAATGAACGTATATTTTCATTCGCAAAATTGTATATCACAACATTTATTCAATCTGTTTTTGTTGATAGTGCCAAAATTTAAAGAATATAAAATGTTTACTAGTTCTGAGCTGAATGAGTTGTCTAAATCAATCGTCCAGCTTTTGAAAAAATCCCGAAGGCCTCAACTCAAAAATTTATCTTAGGAACTGTTAACCCTTGCATTTGTGCAATTTCTACATAGCTTTGTTATCGCTAAACTAGCGGGCCTTGCAGAAAATTTAAAACAAATGTTTCTGAGCTCAATTGGTTTAATGTGACAAAAATTATGACAGAACCGTAAAAAATAAGGCAAGCCTACAGACATACTTCTTGACCCTAATTTGAAAATGAGGTAAAAATAGTAATTGCATACATTTTGTATTTTGGTAAGCAATATGAAAAAGATTGGTTTACTTTGCTTCTCTGATTGCCCTAGCTTAAATCTTCTAAGTTCAACTGTTTCCCCTTCCATTGCATTTTCGTATTGCCAGGGGCCCGTAGTCCCTGCTACGAAAAACGTGGTACTAACACCCCTTTTTAAATCCGCTTCATTGATCTAAAGCGGCCTGTGCAAAACACTCTTAAGTTTTTGTTTGGATTGGGACCGTGGTGGGAACATGGACCTTATCACCTTTCGGCAACGGGGCAAAATCTGCAGCTGTGAAACCGCCAATTAGCAAAGCGTTGCCAATAAACTAAGCAAGGTGGAATATGCTCTCGTTCGTCACCCACAATTCCGATTTGGCCGTCAAACCCGTTAACATCCCTTCGCTCGTTTTTTTGTACAATCCACCAGACTAATCAGTGTAAACCACTTCAAAGCGTTAAACGCGGCAATGAATTCCTTATTTTAAAGGGATGCAATGTGCGCGTGTACCTGGCGACAGTAAATTCAAAGAAAAACAAGGAGGACGCTATAGTCGAGTTCCTCGACTATCAGATATCCGTTACTCAGGTTAAGGGAGCAAAAGGGGGAGATATACATATAAGCAGCTCAGCGATATTTTACGGTCCCACCTATTGGCTAGAAAGATTTATGCGTTTAAACCGTTTGTAGGCGTTAGAGTGGGGGTTGCACACTTTTATAAGCACCTAGATCGACTCGGTTAGTGATCCTGATGAATAATATATATACGTTATAGGGTCGGAAATGCTTCCTTCCACCTGTTACATACTTTCTGACGAATCTAGTACACACTCACAGTACATACTCTACGAGTAACGGGAATAATTATTTCATTATTTCTCTGACCATTTCTTTGACAGCTATATGTTAGATTTGTCCGATTTTTATTATTTTTAATTCAAAATTCTTAAAAATATAAATTATGATAATCCCAATATTATAGAATAACATGTCAAAAACACCGAAGTTACACTTTGTTTCATATTTTTTTCCCGCCAATTTTCCGATCGTTCCTATGGCAGCTATAGATTTTGATAAAATTTAATTCGAAATTCAGAATTAATTTAAAAATTTTATTTCCAAGCTTAGAGGTTATATGTTAAAAAACACCAAAGATAAAATTTTTTCATATTTTTCGACTAGTTTTTCCGATTGTTTCTTTGGCAGCTATATGATATAGTCGTCCGATTTTGATACAATTAATTCGAAATTCAGAACTCAGAACTAACTAAGACACAAAATCAATCGGATAACGGATAAATAGTGTTTTTTTACAAACTTTAAAATTCAAACTACAAAAATATTTTTTTTTCGGCCAAATCCTGATACGCGTGTTTACTTATTTTGCCAATAGTAAACGCAAAAAAGTTTCAGGAAAATCAAAAAAGGTGGACTCTAACATATAGCTGTCAATGAAACGGTCTGAGAAATAATGAAATATACCCTTGCAAAGTGTAATATTATTTCAGTCAGAAGTTTGCAACGCAATGAAGGAGACCTTCCCGACCACATAAAGTATATGTAACGAATAGTTGGGTTATCGATGGTGGTCAACGTGCCTGGCAGCCGATAGTTATACGATATTCGGAGAAGTAGCACCAGAGAACGGAAGCTGCGGTCACTAGCGTCGAAAAAGAGATCGAGTCGAAACGTCAAGAAAAGAAGAAACTATAGTTGTCAAGAAAAAAGTCCAGTCGGCAAATGTCAAAAAAAGTCGTCGAGGGATCGCGTCCGAGCATAACAGTCGGAGGGTCAATCGTCGGTCAAGTCGTCTAAAAGCAGCCAGAGTCAGCAGAAGCCGTGAAGTCGCCAGTGCCGTTGATTTCGTCGTCCTTCTGTTGAGTCCATCTAAATTAAATAATAAATAGGCTATAACGCCTTATATTTGGGGGCTCGTCCCGGTCTAAAGCCTTACATTTGAGACGCGATCCGGTCAAATTACTTGCATATATCACTTGACGCAATTCGTTGGGAAATTCGAAGCGTCAGAAGACAGTGAGTACATGAGCATAAGCGAGGAAGAACGCAAACTCGCTACGAAAAGGAAGGTGGAAAAGAAGTCAAACGGCAAAAGAAAGGAAACGAATTGGAAATGCAAAGTCGAGAAGAGATGAGTAACGAGAGACTCCAAAAAATTATTCAGCTACGAACGCTTAAGATCAAAGCGAATGAAGCCATTGAAATTGCAGTTTTGCAAATGTAGTTCCAGACTTTGACGGAGAGACTGTTCCTGTGCAAAAATGGCTCAACAATTTTAAACAAAAGGCGGAGGCATATAACCTGAACGAACAACAGAAATATGTACAAGCCCGTGGAAAAATAACGAAGTTGGCAAATCTGTTCTTGGATACGGAAGTAGGTAATACATTTGCTCGGTTAAAAAACGTGTTGATTGGAGAATTTAGACTAACAATGAGAAGTGAGGACTTGCATGCCAAACTGAGAGAGAGAAAGAAAGGAAGATGAGAGCTTCCAAGAGTTTATTCTGACTATGAAAAATATAGCAGCACAGGGAGCAATCGACGAAGAGTCCGTTGTTGGATGCATTGTAGATGGGTTAGATACGCCAATCGAATTCAAATTTAACCTCTAAAGTTGTAAAGAATTTCACGAGCTCAAAGAGAAGTACGAGTTATGCCAACACAAATACATGTCCAATCAAATCAAGTCGCACAGTGGTGGCAAGAAAAACATAGCCAGTACCAGCCATAGAAATGCTCGTTGTTTTAATTGCGGATCGATGGAAAGGATTGCAAAATAGATACGAAATGTTTTTAGTGTGACGGCGTTGGACATATTACAAGGGAATGTCCACAAGCATCCAGATCTGTGCAGTTTGTGCTGTCATCAAAACGACATAAAGTTATTAAATTGAACGGAGTCGATTTAAATTGTCTGGTGGTCACAGGAGCTGATGTGTCAATCGTTTGCAGCTCAGTCTTTGAGAAACTGCCCGAAGTGAAGCTGGAAAAGAGTTACACTCTGCGAATTTCGTGAGGTAGAACAAAAATTTATCGTAGTGCTAGATAGAAACATCCGAGATTACGCCCTGCTCGGTCTTGACTCCGCATCCAAGATTAGAGTCACGTTAGACAAGGAAGGCTTTACGTTCACCAAGGTGTCAACAATATTGTCGAGATCGAAAATATTATCATGATCGTTTCTGAACAGATCAAGACGATAATTCAGTCGTTTTTCGACAAGTACAAGCCAGCAGAATCTCCAATTGAGTGTCCTGTGCAGGTGAAGATCGTACCGGATGAGCAGATAAAACCCATTCGCCACCAACCAAGTCGATATTCAGCTGCCGTGAATGAGCAAGTGGAAGATTGGCTTAAGGACGAAATCGTAGTCAACCTCAAATTTTGCAAGTGGTCATCATAAAGAAGAGGGACGGAACCAATAGAGTTTGTATTGATTTCTGCCAACCGAACAGAATGACAGTTTTCCTGTACCCTCAATGGATGAGGTGCTTGAAAAGCTTCAGTCACTACATGTTCCGATCGAAGAATCTTGTCGTCGCTGCACTGCTTTTATAACTAAAGAGGGTTTGTTTGAGTTCTGTAAAGCACCGCATGGATTTTGCAACTCACCGGCCGTTTTTAACCGTTTCGTCAATGCAATTTTTCAAAAGAGGATGTCATGCAGATCTATGTCGATGATATTATCATTTTTGCGCAAACAAACGAGGATTGCATAGTCAAGATAAAGAAAGTCCTGGAGCTAAACATGGATTGCCTATAAAATGGAAGAAATGAGGATCAGTTTTTTGGGTCACACAGTGGAGGACGGCAATGAACCAGCTAAAAGATATACTGTACTACACACTGATGCGTCCATGAATGGTTTTGGCGTCATATTAATGCGAAGGCAAACTTCATCCTGAAGCATATTGGGGCAAGAAAGTTTCAGCAGCAGACTGAAAGCGCCACAGTTATATACTAGAAGTAAAAGCGGTCAAGAAGTTCCGCCATTACCTGCTGGGAGTCAAGTTCAAGTTACTCACCGATTGTGCAACGTTTTCTCAGACTGTGAGAAAAAGGATGTACCAAGAGAAGTAGCTGAATGCATTTTATATCTCGAAGATTTCGCATTTTCATTTGAGCATCGGGCAGTAGCAAAAATAAGACGTCGACAGCTTAAGCCGCTATCCAGTAGATGTGTTGATAGTATCTTCAGAGATCCCAGTCCAAATTAGAGCAGCCCAGCAGAAAGATAATTATATATCAGCTGAACTTGAAGTTCTTAAGTCCCAGCTCTACAAGAATTTCCAGGTAAAGGGAGGAATACTTTTCAAAGTATCGGATGGCAACGAGGTCATGGTCGTACCCAAGTCAATAGAAAATGAAATTATAAAGGAAGCACACGACGTCGGACATTTTGCGCTGCAGAAAACTAAGCATTCCTTGCAGAAACTATTATGGATTCCTCATATCGAGACGAAAGTAGTTCAAGTCATCAACAACTGCGTGAAATGAATCATGATAAACAAGAAGGTTGGAAAGAAAGAAGGCCAGCTGTATTGCATTGACAAATGAGATAAACCACTGCTTACTCTTCATTAGATCATCTCGGATCAATGGGTGCAACTTCTAAGCAGTATCGGTTTATCTTTGCAACCATGGATGCTTTTACCAAATTTGTGTGGTTATCCCCAACAAAAAGCACTGGAAGCGACGAGGTAGTAAAGATGCTACAGGACTGGTTAGCTGTTTTCGGCCACCAAGTTTGTATCACAAGCGGTAGAGGAGTCGCGTTTACAACAGAAGTTGCAAGAGGTAATGGACAAATTGAACAGTAAACAGGTGCATAATTTCAGTAATAGCTAAGTTATCTGCTGAAGATCCGTCCAAATGGTATAAGTTTGTAGCTCAAGTTCAAGGAGCTATCAACTCTCATGTCCAGATATTGTTTGGAGTACAAATGTAAAAAAGTTAGGGATGTGCTGACGTTTCTGGAGGAAGAAATATCCAATGATTTTGATCAAGAAAAAAACCGGATGCGTATGGAGGGAAGGAGACAAATTCAGGAAGCCCAGAAAGCGTATAAGCCAAGGGTCAATCGTCGGTAAAGTCGTCTAAAAGCAGCCAGAGTCAACAGAAGCCGTACGGTCGCCAGTGCCCTTGATTTCGTCGTTCTACCAATTTCTAATCATCTTTTGTTTAATCTATCAATCTGGTAGGTGTCGCCTTACAATATTTCTTTGCTGCTTACCTATCTCCATATTTCTTTTGCTTTCTTAAGCTAAGTAACGGGTATCTGATAGTCGTTTTTTTCCTTTTCAAAAGTCCTGCAAAATCTTGTTTTGCGTATTACTTATTATTTTATTATAACTGAGAATACAACTAGGTTAGTAACGGAAAGAAATTATCCCCACCGGCCCCAACTGATCAAATTTTCCAAATTTGCACCTTTACACTTTCATCACTCTTTCTCAAACAAATCGATTTTTGTTGGTTTGCAATTCTTTAAGTTTTTGCAATACCTTTCGATTGATGTATCACTCAAAACAATCGGACGATAACAGTAGATTTTCATTTTTTCACGTGTATGTATTAGTCGCCTCCTAGTTATAAAAAGTGAATCGTTAGTAATCAAATATTTTAAAGAATTAAATAAATTAAATTAAATTAAATTATCTTATAAAATAGGTTGGTGTCTGCACGCATTTTAATAGGAGAATTAAATGCGGCTATATTTTTAATAAAGAACGCTCAATCTTTAAAAGTTCCCTCTACAGTTCCGTGGCCATAAGCTCACACAACCGTAACGCGTCAATAGAAACGCTGCTTAAAAGTGTAATGTGCGAATTTTATTCGGCGTTTTACTCCCCCCGCTATGATACTTATGAAGGGGTAGCAGCATTCAATTGCGTCTTTTCCAATGGCCCAAAAAAAACTTTAAACCATCGTGGTTTGGGAATCACTGCACTCCTTTAGCTGTGCTAAGGTAACCTAAGTTTACGTGTTAAATGTGTCATTTCTGAGCTGAGCAAGTTCTTATTGCATAACAACCTTTTCATCCTTCGCATAGAGTTTTCGGCGGGAAACCTAAAGGGTTTGTCTATAAAAGGGTCAAAGGAAACAGCGAAATTTTGCATTTATCCGGCTGAAAATCAAAGCAGATAAGAATACGAGGGGAAAAAATCAGCATTGACATCTAGGAGGCAAAAAGTTTCATAAGTTTCCTTGGCCGAGCCCAACTTTGGTGGCCATATGTCAATTTGCTATTACGCACGGAGTTGCAACTTTGCCGGGTTGTGCATTCCTCGCTCAATTTTAAAGATGCCGCTAAATTTGGACTGCCGTTAAGTAAAAACTTTAAAACTTATTCCTTCTCCGATCAGACCATGAAGTTTTGTAATCTATTCCTTTAAGGAACATGAAGCGACCGCCGAAGTCTGCTTTCTCGATTGTTATTATTAAACGACCATAGACGTTGGTCCTTGGCCTTTTTTAATCCCCTTGGTGGAGGGAAACTCTTGGATAAAAACAAAATCAACTTGTATAGAAACTCAATGAAATTGTTTAATAATATATAGTCCGATGAAAGGCAAAATGGGGTAATTAGTCCTTTTAAAGCTCGGTGTATTGTCCTCCTTGCAATTCATGATTGTTTCAATAATTTATGGCAAGTAGATGCAGCTAGTACATACTTTTGTCTTTTTATACCGACGCCCTTTTTTATTTGTAGAGATATAAACAGGTTAAACGCATATAAGACATTAATTGTCGTAGTGCAGAAACCATTCTCTTTCAACAAGTAAAGCCATTTTTTAAAAAAAGGTTTTAGCAAACACACAACACATACATCATTCCATGGAATTAATATGATGACGATAATGCCAACTTTATCGACCAAAGTGTTGATAAAATTAAAATACAATACTCACTCTCTCACACATGCATACACACCTGAAAACCCGCCAAATATTTATAAAACATTTTTATATAAATTTTTCTTTCATATATCGCTTTGGCGAAAACTTTTCTCACTATAGAATAAGAATAAAAATTTTGTAACTTTTTATATCCGTCAAATAGCATGTATATATATCAAAAGTATTTTATTCTATATCGGGATATTAAAGCCGATATCTCGGAAACTGTAAAAGGGATTGGGATCCTTGAGCTTCTTGCGCAGCGTTACTTTATTTCAGTAGGTTCCACGCCCACGGTAATGCCCACAAACGACCATAACATTTTTGAATATTTCGGGAAAAGAAAATAGGATATTGTTTAGATTATCAATCAATATCCATTTATATAACAACATTTGTAAAAATCGGACACTTTATTAAATATAAACATCGACTTTATCGTTTTATCCTGTTTAAATTAAGCATTGATACCATGGTATTACGTGCTTTTTATTATATTGACCCTATGTACCTTCAAAGCATATATCACTTTTTGTAATCGTACTCCATTTATAAAAGCTATTTGCTATTATTTCTGTATTAACATTTAAAAAAAAAAAACAACAAATTCTCAAAAACCATTTTTTTGAAAACTTTTCCAGTGAAAACAGCGTGTACAAAGAGACAAAATTAGTATAGGAAATGCAGTATTAAACCTGAACTCAAAAAATATGTAATTTATCGCTTAAAATTAATTGTTTATTAAGTGAGTTACCTGAATGTCCATAATTTGTGATCGACCTAAGATATGATAAGAACTTAAGACAACGTTCACGTTAGGATTAAAATATAAACACGCAGATATCCTTTTATACGTATAAATAAACATTATTTAAAGCCTCGACTATCAGATACCTGTTACTCAGCTTAAGAGAGCAAATGGGAAATGGAGATATATAGCCAGCAAAGCGATATTTTAGGGCGCCACCTACCGGCTATTTCAGTAGATGCTATGTGGGCGGAAGACAGATTTTAGCGTTTAAGTCGTTTAAACCGTTTGTGGGCGTTAGAGTCTGCGTGGTTCATTTTCTTTGGGTCAATCGATAGGCATTGATGAGACATACACAATTCAGTTTAAATTTGTATCTTATCATATTCCTCATAATAATAATAATAATCATAATCCTCCTCGCGGATTGTGGGCGTTAGAGTGTGCGTGGCACCAGTCTGAAACAAACTTGCGCTGCGGAGGAAGCCCAGGAATCTGCATGCCAAGTCTGACGGTTCTAGCTTTTATAGTTTCTGAGTTCTCAGCGTTCATACGGCTAGTGATCCTGGTCAAGAATATATATTCTTTATGGCGTCGGAAACGTATCCTTCTACCTGCTACATACTTTCCGACGAATCTAGTATACCCTTTTACTCTAGGAGAAACGGGAATAATTATAAATAAATAAATTTGGGAAAAAATATCTTAGTAGTTGATATTTTGCTCGCAATTCTTTTTGTTAAAAGGAGTGAAAAAAAGTGTAACCCCTTTCAGTTCAATTTGAAGAACATATCATTGTTTGTTTGATGAGAATAAATTCCTTTCAAATATTAATATAAACAAAAAAAGATCTCTATAGTCGAGTGCTTCGATCGACACGAAATGCGTGTTCAAACGCGTTCAAATTTAACCTCGTTTTTCACGAAATACCTTTTTTCTGTTTTGTGTATACGATTTAGAAAGCTGTACTTAACAGATTGCTACGCCTCATTTGATAAATCATTAAAATTTCTTCTGCTCGACAATTATTTCTTTATTTTTCAATATTTTTAAACTTTTTGAACGGAAAAACAATCAATCAATCGACATATTATTTGAAAAGTGTATTTGTCACGTAGTACCTACTATCATAAAGTTAAAATATAATTGGCTTTTATTGTTTAAGGCCACAACCAAGGACGTTACAGTGTACACAATGGAGACGGGGCGAATTAAATGCGGCATCTATGTACTTACACAGTAAAAGTATTATTTTAACTTTACAAAAATGCCTTTATGCTTTTTTAAAATATTTATAAAATTGCCATTAAAATTTTAAAAATTTATCACCGATTTTAAATAAGAATACAAATTATAAGCATTTCGCATTTTTCGCGAAAGCAGGTGCCGCCCTTATAGTCCCATTCACATGGGAAATATTTCACCAATTTCACTGTGGTTCGATGAAGCTGTAGTGGAAGCCAAGTTCAGAGTATTATACAAGCCGAAGAATCAACTGCACCGGTGAAGTCAATTCAACGCAAAAAGAAAAATTTACAGCCAAACTGCAAACCTCATGCGGCAGCACGGCAAGACGTCCGTAAAAGCAACCAAGCAACAACTCCAAAGCGCGCAAAGGCTTAGAAAAACCAAGTGCAGAGAAAGGACTTGGTAGTCTGTCGAGTCCGTCAGTTTATGGTCTCGCCCTCTTTTCACACCCCACATAATTAGATTACGCTTCGGGTGCATGTTTACTATTGCAAGTTGCGACAAAAAAAAAACAAAAAAAAAAGCAGGCGCCAGTGGAAAATGAGGAAACAAGAAACGCCAACAATGAGAAAACTTACCCTCAAAATAAAAACCTTAAAGTCGTAAATTCACCACATTTTTGTCTTGAAGACAAGCTCACCGAGCATTTTATAAAAGCGGTGGAAGCAGACAAAAACATGCGAATTCTAATTCTAAAATGCTGTTCCATTCGGTAGGTATCTATGCATTTAAAAGCAATAATTGTGTAAATGTCTTAATTTGTATAGGTATTTGTTAGCTTAAAACCTGTTATTTAGGTTTAAAATGGTGATATGAATATGTTTCATGAAAAATACGACTATAAAACAAGGAAGAACGCAAAATACGCGATGGATAACTTAAATTCTTCATTTACAATCGCCAAATAAGAACCGGAAAATTAATTTCCAAAGTTACTGAGTGCTTTTTTGGCACTATGCAAGAGCCAAAGAGCGTTGCCACCTGGTCTGCAAAGCGTTAAGTTGGTTGCGCACCACAAATTCACGCTTTCAGGCTGAAATCATAGCCAACTTTCGTGTGTTGGCGAATTCACGAAATGGCATTTATACACACACGAATCGGCTGAAAGCGTGAAATGATAGCGTGAATTCAGCATCGTATAAAAACAGTAATAGTCGAGTGCCCCGACTATCAGATACCCGTTACTCAGCTTAAGGGAGCAAATGGGTAATGGGTATAACAAGAATGGCAACTATCTTCGGAAAGTTTTTAAGCCCTTTAGATGGTTGCCGTAACAGCATTGTAGGTCAAGAACTTTCTCATTTTTAAAAAACTGAATACTAATTACAGATATATTAAGAAACCGTCCCATTTCAATTTCAAGGGATTTCATCGAAGGAGTGCGAGAGGGGTTGAGCTACATATGCTTCCAGTAAATCTGTTTTTTTTTTTTGCTATCGCCAAACGCATACAAACGGCAGCTAGCGCCACCAAGCATAAAACACCAACTAGTGGCGCCCCCTTCCTCCATATAGTGTGCAATCTCAATTGAATTTGTAAAATATGGTGCTTGGAAATAACATTTTTTAATTAGTTCAAAATTTCGAATTTAATTTTATCAAAAAGCGAAAACTATATCGTATAGCTGCCAAAGGAACGATCGGAAAATTGGTCGGTGTTCGGAGTTGTTTGACATATTATTCTTATACTAATGGTTATATAGTTTTTTATAGTTGTAGAATTTTGAATTGAATTTAATAAAAAACGGACAATTAGCATTTAGCTGGCAATGAAACGGTTATAGAAATAACAAGATAATTATTTAACAAAAATGTTGTTCTTTTAATATCACTGAAGCTTCCAACAATACTTAAAATTTTAACATAGTGTTACTTACATAAATTAATTCTTATAACTACAAGGGTATGCAAACTTTGGCTTGGTGAAGTTAACTTTCTTGTTTTTTTATAAACTTGTTCTCTTTTTTGAGTAAGATATGTTTTAAAGTTAGGGTAATACTTTTCATTATTTGCGAACACAACGAGGATGTTTTGATCTCTAAAAGAAACTTAGTTCTATTTCACCTTGAGGTCTACTGCTTCCTTCCCTTTAACTTACCGCTCGAAATTGTTTCCTTCTTCTAAGCTATATTCTATATATTGTGAAGCCGATGACTTCCAAATGCAAGCTTCGGTACTGGTTCCAAGTGACAGTGGAAAAAGCTTCTACCAATTTAAAATTACAAAAACTGTGTCAGAACATGTGGCTACATTTCCTACTCAACGTTCTTGTCTCTTTCTGTCTCTGCTTGCGCAGTTCGTCTCCGGGGGCAACTTGCCTTGGCTATGACAGTCGGGTTTACATGTCAGGAACAAAAAAGCAACAACAACTTTCACAACAGCATCTCAGTTAAAACCAAGTGAGCTCTTGTTATTGTTGGTTGGTCTATGTAATAGTTTGCCGCAAGACAACTTAACACAGCACATATATATAAAACTCATAACGAGGTGAAAATTGTGACGTTCGCATCTTCAACAAGCATAAGATCTGCAAACATTTTAGAGAGTTAATTTGTTGGGTACTAGCATTATCGTTAAAAAATTGTAGATTTGAAGGTGCGATATTCACAGTTTTTACCTTTAAGGGGTATGATCCTTCTTTTCTTGTTCTTTTTTTTTAAATCCACTACACGACCACAAACCGCCTAAAACTGTGCTGGCCACAATTTTCTTCCTAGAAAAAATTTGTAGATAAAATGTAAACAAATTAAGACGCTAAAATCTGTGCGCCGCCCACATAACTATACCTAAACAGCGAGTAGGTGGCGCTTTTCAATATCGCTTAGCTGCTTATATATCTCCATTTTCCTTTGCTCTCTTAAGCCGAGTAACGGGTATCTGATAGTCGAGGCACTCGAATATATCGTTCTTCCTTGATTTTTTTATGTGTTAATTATAAAAAGTGTTGACATCTTAAGCATATTACTGATAATCCCAAACATATTAATTGACATAAAATTTGTCCTATCATCAATAGTCCTATTACCTGAAGAAAGAAAATAACTAAATCTGCTTACACTAGAGCATCACGTTTCTATAACATTAGTAGTTAAAAAATTACAAGCTTTTCAAATTTTTTTTTTCCAAAAGTGGTACAACTTAAGTTTTCATATCTTTACACAACAATAAAAAGTCCCCTAGACCTCCAGCCAAAAAGAGATTCATACAAACCTTCAAAAAAAGGTACAAACAGAAATCTTTTCTTTTGTTCATTTTTTAACAGAGATTTTAACAAAGCCAATTTTCTAAATTTTCCATTTTGTGTATCTCTTTTTGTGATCGTACCATTAATGTAAACTTCAATTCTGTGGCTACCATATGTATGCATAGTTGCCTTTATCACTACGCGGACTGCCGTCCACAGCGACTCTCCTTACGCACACTTCTGGTGGGATATTTCAGAACGTGGACTTCCGTCCACAATGTTATCAATCTTGGTATGAGCCCGTGCTCGCATGTGTTAAGAGAGAGACGCCAAGAAGTTCTGATTTCTCTTAGTTGCTTTGAATAACAATTTCCCATTGAAATGTTGATGGTTACCGCAATAGGGAAGTCCCGTCCGCCCCCAGAGCTCCCATTTCGTCCCGAACCCTTTCACACGAGTACGCGCCTTCTTGACATGTCCCCTTGTAATTACTTGGCCAGTTCCCATGGCTGGCTAGGGGTTGTTCTTGCTATAGGGCTTGCCTCCGATTGTTGAGTGATATGTTGTTGTTGCAGTCGTCCGTTGTCTGTTTCCTGCTCAGAACATGACAGCATTTCCCCGAGCGTAGGGTCCTTAACTTGCAACAAACAACCCGCTGCTTCCCTGGTTGCAAGCTAGCTCGAATCCGCCAGCCCCATCTAGCTTCACTTTTGGGTCACTCTCAGTACCATGGCGGCGATGGCCCTTGTCTTTGTTTTTGTGGCCCAAATGTTGCTCTAAATTGTTAATTAAATTGTAGGAACATGTGGGAACTTTACTAGGTGGTACTCTTTAGGCATTAGCACCCAGTTTACTTGCATTATAGTATAAGCACCTATCTTATACATATACCAGCAGTTGTGTGGTATTTAAATATAACAGGTACACTCTTATACTAAAAAAACATCCTTTGTAAAAAAATTAAGTTAAGCCACTAAGTCACAAAAAAATCGTTATAAATACAAGTCGGTTACAATAAAAAACATGTTAGGATATTTTTTATATTTTCATAATATTTAAGATGCTTTTATCAGAGGTTCCTTGCTTTACCTTTTCTTAATGTTACAACGAATTTAAATCGCACCGTGAATTGTAAAATGCATACCCTTAATTTCTTAAAAATAAAAACAACAAAATTGTTTGATCTTGCCCCCACAAATATAAAATTGTTTTAAATTTAGAGTAAAAGGGTATACTAGATTCGCCGGAAAGTATGTAACATGTAGAAGGCAGAAAGAAACGTTTCCGACCCCATGAAGTATATATATTCTTGATCGGGATAACTAGTCGAGTCGATCTATCCGTGTCCATCTCTCGAAAACTATAACAGCTAGAGGAGTGGGCACAGTTTTCATGCTAGGAAATAGTAAAGACACTCGACTTAGCGCTCTCTCTGTTTTTAATTTAAAAAATAGATTTTTTAATTCTAAAAGTTAAGGAACGTTTTTATTTTATAAAGTTTCCAAGAAGAAACTTTTAAACGAGTCATCGGATTATAAAAAAAAGCTATATTTGACGATTATTCTTTTCGACAGTACACGCAAAAAAAAGCTTAGAGAATCAAATTGACAAGTGGATCCCTGTTTTTGGGATCAGTTTGATCCTAAATAATGTCAAATATATACTACATTGCATGAAAAATCATATTTGACAATATATATTGTCAGTTTAACCATGGTTAACTGACTATGGTTAACTATGGTTACATATGTGCGAGTCTCGAACTTTGCTTAGGTATCGGTTTCATGACCTCAGAACTTAACGCCCGCGAAAAAACGTTGTGCGATAGACCAGCTGATAAGGTGTCTGTCTTTGATCCGAAAGTTAGCACCGAAGAAGGCAACGCCTTAAGTATTTAAGAATTATATCTAAAATATTCCTATAATTGTAATTAAGATGCATTATTTAAATGATTTTAGACTCATACTTTAAATTAAAAAATAAAAATAAGTTCGTCGCGGGGAGGACTCAAACCACTAGCCCTCAGGCCTGTGCATCAAAAACGAAGCGCTAGCCCTTCGAGCTTTTTCTTAAAAACCTTTTCCAAGTGGCAAAATGATCCTATATTAGGATCAATTTCATTTCTTTCATTTCAAAGATATTTTGACAGTCAATAGTATCACATTGACACCTAAATAATGGTGACATTTTTTTTGAGTGTACTAAAAGAAATTTTTCTAAAAAACCGTTTTAGGGTCTGCGAGTTTAGAACTCATACGCACTGTAGATCTTGGTCAAATATATTATTTTTATATGGATGGCCTTGACTTGGTTTTTTTTCTCAGATTCGTTTGTCACCTTTCCTTTAGATGCCTAACCAAAATGTGGAACCCATGTCGTACAAGTAATTTAAATCTAAATCTCAGCAAAAAATTTATTATTTTAGTTTTTATTTTGTGGACCACCCAAATGTACCAGAACAAGAAAGGAAGTTAAGTTCGGCAAGCCGAAGTTTGTATACCCTTGCAGTTATAAAAAATAATCAACAATTTTATTAAATTGAATTCGAAATTCTTAAAAATATAAAAATTTATATTCCCAATATTAAAAGATAATATGTCAAAAAGCCACAAAGCTATAATTTCTTTCCTAATATTTCCCACCAATTATCCGATCGTTCCTATGGCAGCTATATGATATAGTCGTCCGATTTTGATAAAATTTAATCCGAAGTTATAAGTTAAAAAACACCTAAGATATACTTTTTCAATATTATTTTACCATTAATTTTCCGATCGTTCCTAAGGAAGCTATATGATATAGTCGTCCGATTTTGATAAAATTTAATTCGAAATATGATATAGTCGTCAGAGTTTAATAAAATTTAATTCGAAATTCAGAACTAATTAAAAAATGTTATTTTTATGCTTGTAAGGTTATACACAAACGATATAATTTTTATTTCATGTTTTCCTACTAATTTTCCGATCGTTCCTATGGCAACTATATGATATAGTCGTTCGATTTTGATAAAATTTAATCCGAATTTCAAAACCAAATAAAATATGTTATTTCCAAGCGGAGAAGGTTATAAGTTAAAAAACACCGAAGATATAATTTTTCAATCTTACTTTACCACTAATTTTTCGATCGTTCCTAAGGGAGCTATATGCTATAGTCGTCCGATTTTGATAAAATTTAATTCGAAATTCAAAACTAATTTAAAAATGTTATGTCCAAGCTTAGAGAGGTTTATGTTAAACAAGAAAGGAAGTTAACTTCGGCAGGCCGAAGTTTTTATACCCTTGCAGTTATAAAAAATAATCAACTATTTTATTAAATTGAATTCGAAATTCTTAAAAATATAAATATTTATATTCCCAATATTATAAGATAATATGTCAAAAAACCACAAAGCTATAATTTCTTTCCTAATATTTCCCACCAATTATCCGATCGTTCCTATGACAGCTATATGATATAGTCGTCAGATTTTAATAAAATTTAATTCGAAATTCAGAACTAATTAAAAAAAGTTATTTTTAAGCTTGTAAGGTTATACACAAACGATAAAATTTTTATTTCATGTTTTCCTACTAATTTTCCGATCGTTCCTATGGCAACTATATGATATAGTCGTCCGATTTTGATAAAATTTAATCCGGATTTTTAAAACCAAATAAAAAATGTTATTTCGAAGCGTAGGAGGTTATTAGATAAAAAACACCGAAGATATAATTTTTAAATATTACTTTACCACTTATTTTTCGATCGTTCCTAAGGGAGCTATATGATATAGTCGTCCGATTTTGATAAAATTTAATTCGAAATATGATATAATCGTCAGATTTTAATAAAATTTCATTCGAAATTCAGAACTAATTAAAAAATGTTATTTTTAAGCTCATAAGGTTATACACAAACGATATAATTTTTATTTCATGTTTTCCTACTAATTTTCCGATCGTTCCTATGCCAGCTATATGATATAGTCGTCAGATTTCGATAAAATTTAATTCGAATTTCAAAACCAAATAAAAAATGTTATTTCCAAGCGGAGAAGGTTATAAGTTAAAAAACACCGAAGATATAATTTTTCAATATTACTTTACCACTTATTTTCCGATCGTTCCTAAGGGAGCTATATAATATAGTCGTCCGATTTTGATAAAATTTAATCCGGATTTTTAAAACTTTACCTTTTCTTAATGTTACAACGAATTTAAATCGCACCGTGAATTGTAAAATGCATACCCTTAATTTCTTAAAAATAAAAACAACAAAATTGTTTGATCTTGCCCCCACAAATATAAAATTGTTTTAAATTTAGAGTAAAAGGGTATACTAGATTCGCCGGAAAGTATGTAACATGTAGAAGGCAGAAAGAAACGTTTCCGACCCCATGAAGTATATATATTCTTGATCGGGATAACTAGTCGAGTCGATCTATCCGTGTCCATCTCTCGAAAACTATAACAGCTAGAGGAGTGGGCACAGTTTTCATGCTAGGAAATAGTAAAGACACTCGACTTAGCGCTCTCTCTGTTTTTAATTTAAAAAATAGATTTTTTAATTCTAAAAGTTTCTTTAAAAATTTCTAACAAGAATTCTTCTCATTAAATTAGTGAGAAATAGTTTTACGCATTCAAGTAAGAACTGCTTTTCATACTGAAAAAACAGGGTTCTCTTTTTATCGCTTAATATTTTTGTAACTGTAATTTGTATATAGTTTTATATGTTATAAAACCGTTCAAATAACTTTTGTTAGGCATATAAAATAACTATAACTATCGTCCATTAATATATATTTTTTTGGTTTCCCGCTGGGGAAGCGGATTTTCTTCAAAAGTCGTAGAACAAATATTTATACCATTGCAGAGATTATAATGATTTCAGTCAGAAGTTTGCAAAGCAGTGAAGGAGACGTTTCCAACCCCATAAAGTATACATATTCTTGATCAGCGTCACTAGACGAGTCAATCTAGCCGTGTCCGTCTGTCCGTCCGTTTCTACGCAAACTCTCTCAGTTTTAAGGCTATCGGGCTGAAACTTTCCCAAAAGTCTTCTTTCTATTGCAGGTAGCAGAACCAGCCGGATCGGAGAACTATGAAAAAAATAATAGGAAAAATTATATTTTCGGTGTTTTTTAACATATAACCTCCTTTGCTTGGAAATACAATTATTTAATTGGTTTTGATTTTCGAATTAAATTTTATAAAAATCGGACGACTATATCATATAGCTGCCATGGGAACGATAGGAAAATTAGTAGTAAAAAATAATTATATATTCGGTGTTTTTTAACACAATACCTCCTACGCCTGGAAATAAGATTTTTAAATTGGTTTTGAATTTCGAATGAAATTTTATAAAAAAATTGTTATATTTTTATATTCCAAATTCAATTTAATAAAAATCGGATACTAAAAAAGAATGAAATAATTTTTTTTTAATATCACTGAAGTCAGCAAGAATCCTTAAATATGTTACATGATGTTACTAGAGTTGTTTATTTTTTATAACTGCAAGGGTATACAAACTTCGGCCTGCCGAAGTTAACTTCCTTTCTTGTTTTAATCTTGAGTTTCCTAGTTAACCAATAAATTCTCCAAATTCTCTTACCCTCACCCTTAAATCAAAAAATGCTTCATACAAACCCAAAAACTAAGGAACGTTTTTATTTTATAAAGTTTCCAAGAAGAAACTTTTAAACGAGTCATCGGATTATAAAAAAAAGCTATATTTGACGATTATTCTTTTCTGTCTTTGATCCGAAAGTTAGCACCGAAGAAGGCAACGCCTTAAGTATTTAAGAATTATATCTAAAATATTCCTATAATTGTAATTAAGATGCATTATTTAAATGATTTTAGACTCATACTTTAAATTAAAAAATAAAAATAAGTTCGTCGCGGGGAGGACTCAAACCACTAGCCCTCAGGCCTGTGCATCAAAAACGAAGCGCTAGCCCTTCGAGCTTTTTCTTAAAAACCTTTTCCAAGTGGCAAAATGATCCTATATTAGGATCAATTTCATTTCTTTCATTTCAAAGATATTTTGACAGTCAATAGTATCACATTGACACCTAAATAATGGTGACATTTTTTTTGAGTGTACTAAAAGAAATTTTTCTAAAAAACCGTTTTAGGGTCTGCGAGTTTAGAACTCATACGCACTGTAGATCTTGGTCAAATATATTATTTTTATATGGATGGCCTTGACTTGGTTTTTTTTCTCAGATTCGTTTGTCACCTTTCCTTTAGATGCCTAACCAAAATGTGGAACCCATGTCGTACAAGTAATTTAAATCTAAATCTCAGCAAAAAATTTATTATTTTAGTTTTTATTTTGTGGACCACCCAAATGTACCAGAACAAGAAAGGAAGTTAAGTTCGGCAAGCCGAAGTTTGTATACCCTTGCAGTTATAAAAAATAATCAACAATTTTATTAAATTGAATTCGAAATTCTTAAAAATATAAAAATTTATATTCCCAATATTAAAAGATAATATGTCAAAAAGCCACAAAGCTATAATTTCTTTCCTAATATTTCCCACCAATTATCCGATCGTTCCTATGGCAGCTATATGATATAGTCGTCCGATTTTGATAAAATTTAATCCGAAGTTATAAGTTAAAAAACACCTAAGATATACTTTTTCAATATTATTTTACCATTAATTTTCCGATCGTTCCTAAGGAAGCTATATGATATAGTCGTCCGATTTTGATAAAATTTAATTCGAAATATGATATAGTCGTCAGAGTTTAATAAAATTTAATTCGAAATTCAGAACTAATTAAAAAATGTTATTTTTATGCTTGTAAGGTTATACACAAACGATATAATTTTTATTTCATGTTTTCCTACTAATTTTCCAATCGTTCCTATGGCAACTATATGATATAGTCGTTCGATTTTGATAAAATTTAATCCGAATTTCAAAACCAAATAAAATATGTTATTTCCAAGCGGAGAAGGTTATAAGTTAAAAAACACCGAAGATATAATTTTTCAATCTTACTTTACCACTAATTTTTCGATCGTTCCTAAGGGAGCTATATGCTATAGTCGTCCGATTTTGATAAAATTTAATTCGAAATTCAAAACTAATTTAAAAATGTTATGTCCAAGCTTAGAGAGGTTTATGTTAAACAAGAAAGGAAGTTAACTTCGGCAGGCCGAAGTTTTTATACCCTTGCAGTTATAAAAAATAATCAACTATTTTATTAAATTGAATTCGAAATTCTTAAAAATATAAATATTTATATTCCCAATATTATAAGATAATATGTCAAAAAACCACAAAGCTATAATTTCTTTCCTAATATTTCCCACCAATTATCCGATCGTTCCTATGACAGCTATATGATATAGTCGTCAGATTTTAATAAAATTTAATTCGAAATTCAGAACTAATTAAAAAAAGTTATTTTTAAGCTTGTAAGGTTATACACAAACGATAAAATTTTTATTTCATGTTTTCCTACTAATTTTCCGATCGTTCCTATGGCAACTATATGATAAAGTCGTCCGATTTTGATAAAATTTAATCCGGATTTTTAAAACCAAATAAAAAATGTTATTTCGAAGCGTAGGAGGTTATTAGATAAAAAACACCGAAGATATAATTTTTAAATATTACTTTACCACTTATTTTTCGATCGTTCCTAAGGGAGCTATATGATATAGTCGTCCGATTTTGATAAAATTTAATTCGAAATATGATATAATCGTCAGATTTTAATAAAATTTCATTCGAAATTCAGAACTAATTAAAAAATGTTATTTTTAAGCTCATAAGGTTATACACAAACGATATAATTTTTATTTCATGTTTTCCTACTAATTTTCTGATCGTTCCTATGCCAGCTATATGATATAGTCGTCAGATTTCGATAAAATTTAATTCGAATTTCAAAACCAAATAAAAAATGTTATTTCCAAGCGGAGAAGGTTATAAGTTAAAAAACACCGAAGATATAATTTTTCAATATTACTTTACCACTTATTTTCCGATCGTTCCTAAGGGAGCTATATGATATAGTCGTCCGATTTTGATAAAATTTAATTCGAAATATGATATAATCGTCAGATTTTAATAAAATTTCATTCGAAATTCAGAACTAATTAAAAAATGTTATTTTTAAGCTCATAAGGTTATACACAAACGATATAATTTTTATTTCATGTTTTCCTACTAATTTTCCGATCGTTCCTATGCCAGCTATATGATATAGTCGTCAGATTTCGATAAAATTTAATTCGAATTTCAAAACCAAATAAAAAATGTTATTTCCAAGCGGAGAAGGTTATAAGTTAAAAAACACCGAAGATATAATTTTTCAATATTACTTTACCACTTATTTTCCGATCGTTCCTAAGGGAGCTATATAATATAGTCGTCCGATTTTGATAAAATTTAATCCGGATTTTTAAAACTTTACCTTTTCTTAATGTTACAACGAATTTAAATCGCACCGTGAATTGTAAAATGCATACCCTTAATTTCTTAAAAATAAAAACAACAAAATTGTTTGATCTTGCCCCCACAAATATAAAATTGTTTTAAATTTAGAGTAAAAGGGTATACTAGATTCGCCGGAAAGTATGTAACATGTAGAAGGCAGAAAGAAACGTTTCCGACCCCATGAAGTATATATATTCTTGATCGGGATAACTAGTCGAGTCGATCTATCCGTGTCCATCTCTCGAAAACTATAACAGCTAGAGGAGTGGGCACAGTTTTCATGCTAGGAAATAGTAAAGACACTCGACTTAGCGCTCTCTCTGTTTTTAATTTAAAAAATAGATTTTTTAATTCTAAAAGTTTCTTTAAAAATTTCTAACAAGAATTCTTCTCATTAAATTAGTGAGAAATAGTTTTACGCATTCAAGTAAGAACTGCTTTTCATACTGAAAAAACAGGGTTCTCTTTTTATCGCTTAATATTTTTGTAACTGTAATTTGTATATAGTTTTATATGTTATAAAACCGTTCAAATAACTTTTGTTAGGCATATAAAATAACTATAACTATCGTCCATTAATATATATTTTTTTGGTTTCCCGCTGGGGAAGCGGATTTTCTTCAAAAGTCGTAGAACAAATATTTATACCATTGCAGAGATTATAATGATTTCAGTCAGAAGTTTGCAAAGCAGTGAAGGAGACGTTTCCAACCCCATAAAGTATACATATTCTTGATCAGCGTCACTAGACGAGTCAATCTAGCCGTGTCCGTCTGTCCGTCCGTTTCTACGCAAACTCTCTCAGTTTTAAGGCTATCGGGCTGAAACTTTCCCAAAAGTCTTCTTTCTATTGCAGGTAGCAGAACCAGCCGGATCGGAGAACTATGAAAAAAATAATAGGAAAAATTATATTTTCGGTGTTTTTTAACATATAACCTCCTTTGCTTGGAAATACAATTATTTAATTGGTTTTGATTTTCGAATTAAATTTTATAAAAATCGGACGAATATATCATATAGCTGCCATGGGAACGATAGGAAAATTAGTAGTAAAAAATAATTATATATTCGGTGTTTTTTAACACAATACCTCCTACGCCTGGAAATAAGATTTTTAAATTGGTTTTGAATTTCGAATGAAATTTTATAAAAAAATTGTTATATTTTTATATTCCAAATTCAATTTAATAAAAATCGGATACTAAAAAAGAATGAAATAATTTTTTTTTAATATCACTGAAGTCAGCAAGAATCCTTAAATATGTTACATGATGTTACTAGAGTTGTTTATTTTTTATAACTGCAAGGGTATACAAACTTCGGCCTGCCGAAGTTAACTTCCTTTCTTGTTTTAATCTTGAGTTTCCTAGTTAACCAATAAATTCTCCAAATTCTCTTACCCTCACCCTTAAATCAAAAAATGCTTCATACAAACCCAAAAACTAAGGAACGTTTTTATTTTATAAAGTTTCCAAGAAGAAACTTTTAAACGAGTCATCGGATTATAAAAAAAAGCTATATTTGACGATTATTCTTTTCTGTCTTTGATCCGAAAGTTAGCACCGAAGAAGGCAACGCCTTAAGTATTTAAGAATTATATCTAAAATATTCCTATAATTGTAATTAAGATGCATTATTTAAATGATTTTAGACTCATACTTTAAATTAAAAAATAAAAATAAGTTCGTCGCGGGGAGGACTCAAACCACTAGCCCTCAGGCCTGTGCATCAAAAACGAAGCGCTAGCCCTTCGAGCTTTTTCTTAAAAACCTTTTCCAAGTGGCAAAATGATCCTATATTAGGATCAATTTCATTTCTTTCATTTCAAAGATATTTTGACAGTCAATAGTATCACATTGACACCTAAATAATGGTGACATTTTTTTTGAGTGTACTAAAAGAAATTTTTCTAAAAAACCGTTTTAGGGTCTGCGAGTTTAGAACTCATACGCACTGTAGATCTTGGTCAAATATATTATTTTTATATGGATGGCCTTGACTTGGTTTTTTTTCTCAGATTCGTTTGTCACCTTTCCTTTAGATGCCTAACCAAAATGTGGAACCCATGTCGTACAAGTAATTTAAATCTAAATCTCAGCAAAAAATTTATTATTTTAGTTTTTATTTTGTGGACCACCCAAATGTACCAGAACAAGAAAGGAAGTTAAGTTCGGCAAGCCGAAGTTTGTATACCCTTGCAGTTATAAAAAATAATCAACAATTTTATTAAATTGAATTCGAAATTCTTAAAAATATAAAAATTTATATTCCCAATATTAAAAGATAATATGTCAAAAAGCCACAAAGCTATAATTTCTTTCCTAATATTTCCCACCAATTATCCGATCGTTCCTATGGCAGCTATATGATATAGTCGTCCGATTTTGATAAAATTTAATCCGAAGTTATAAGTTAAAAAACACCTAAGATATACTTTTTCAATATTATTTTACCATTAATTTTCCGATCGTTCCTAAGGAAGCTATATGATATAGTCGTCCGATTTTGATAAAATTTAATTCGAAATATGATATAGTCGTCAGAGTTTAATAAAATTTAATTCGAAATTCAGAACTAATTAAAAAATGTTATTTTTATGCTTGTAAGGTTATACACAAACGATATAATTTTTATTTCATGTTTTCCTACTAATTTTCCAATCGTTCCTATGGCAACTATATGATATAGTCGTTCGATTTTGATAAAATTTAATCCGAATTTCAAAACCAAATAAAATATGTTATTTCCAAGCGGAGAAGGTTATAAGTTAAAAAACACCGAAGATATAATTTTTCAATCTTACTTTACCACTAATTTTTCGATCGTTCCTAAGGGAGCTATATGCTATAGTCGTCCGATTTTGATAAAATTTAATTCGAAATTCAAAACTAATTTAAAAATGTTATGTCCAAGCTTAGAGAGGTTTATGTTAAACAAGAAAGGAAGTTAACTTCGGCAGGCCGAAGTTTTTATACCCTTGCAGTTATAAAAAATAATCAACTATTTTATTAAATTGAATTCGAAATTCTTAAAAATATAAATATTTATATTCCCAATATTATAAGATAATATGTCAAAAAACCACAAAGCTATAATTTCTTTCCTAATATTTCCCACCAATTATCCGATCGTTCCTATGACAGCTATATGATATAGTCGTCAGATTTTAATAAAATTTAATTCGAAATTCAGAACTAATTAAAAAAAGTTATTTTTAAGCTTGTAAGGTTATACACAAACGATAAAATTTTTATTTCATGTTTTCCTACTAATTTTCCGATCGTTCCTATGGCAACTATATGATATAGTCGTCCGATTTTGATAAAATTTAATCCGGATTTTTAAAACCAAATAAAAAATGTTATTTCGAAGCGTAGGAGGTTATTAGATAAAAAACACCGAAGATATAATTTTTAAATATTACTTTACCACTTATTTTTCGATCGTTCCTAAGGGAGCTATATGATATAGTCGTCCGATTTTGATAAAATTTAATTCGAAATATGATATAATCGTCAGATTTTAATAAAATTTCATTCGAAATTCAGAACTAATTAAAAAATGTTATTTTTAAGCTCATAAGGTTATACACAAACGATATAATTTTTATTTCATGTTTTCCTACTAATTTTCTGATCGTTCCTATGCCAGCTATATGATATAGTCGTCAGATTTCGATAAAATTTAATTCGAATTTCAAAACCAAATAAAAAATGTTATTTCCAAGCGGAGAAGGTTATAAGTTAAAAAACACCGAAGATATAATTTTTCAATATTACTTTACCACTTATTTTCCGATCGTTCCTAAGGGAGCTATATAATATAGTCGTCCGATTTTGATAAAATTTAATCCGGATTTTTAAAACCAAATAAAAAATGTTATTTCCAAGCGTAGGAGGTTATTAGATAAAAAACACCGAAGATGTAATTTTTAAATATTATTTTACCACTAACTTTTCGATCGTTCCTAAGGGAGCTATATGATATAGTCGTCCGATTTTGATAAAATTTAATTCGAAATATGATATAATCGTCAGATTTTAATAAAATTTAATTCGAAATTCAGAACTAATTAAAAAATGTTATTTTTAAGCTCATAAGGTTATACACAAACGATATAATTTTTATTTCATGTTTTCCTACTAATTTTCCGATCGTTCCTATGCCAGCTATATGATATAGTCGTCAGATTTCGATAAAATTTAATTCGAATTTCAAAACCAAATAAAAAATGTTATTTCCAAGCGGAGAAGGTTATAAGTTAAAAAACACCGAAGATATAATTTTTCAATCTTACTTTACCACTTATTTTCCGATCGTTCCTAAGGGAGCTATATGATATAGTCGTCCGATTTTGATAAAATTTAATTCGAAATTCAAAACTAATTTAAAAATGTTATGTCCAAGCTTAGAGAGGTTTATGTTAAACAAGAAAAGAAGTTAACTTCGGCAAGCCGAAGTTTGTATACCCTTGCAGTTATAAAAAATAATCAACAATTTTATTAAAGTGAATTCGAAATTCTTAAAAATATAAAAATTTATATTCCCAATATTATAAGATAATAAGTCAAAAAGCCCCAAAGCTATAATTTGTTTCCTAATATTTCCCACCAATTATCCGATCGTTCCTATGACAGCTATATGATATAGTCGTCAGATTTTAATAAAATTAAATCCAAAATTAAAAAAAAAAAAATTTAAAAATGTTATTTTTAAGCTTTTGCTTACTTATTTTGTATAGGTCTTATACTTTATTGCACGAGGACCCCGCAACAACGCGGAAATCCTGAAAACTATATTAGCGATATAAAAATATGCGTAGCCAAAAACAATCTAAAAACGTTTAACGTCCCCTAGAATGGATAAACAAGCTTTAAATTTAAAATTTCTTAATTTTAGATTTACATTGATTTCAGTTTGCTATACCCAAACGAGCAAAAACTTGTTTTTTTCTGAATGGGATAACCTGAAATCGATGATTGAGTAATAAATAAAAGTAATTCACGTTTCACACAATTCTTCTCAATGCTGTGTTTACAACTTCTGGTCGTTTTTCGGATCATATGGAAAAAAAAGGAAGGCAACTATTTAGGATTTTGAGGAGATCATAGTTGTGATAAGAAAATACTACAAAGCAGGAATGAAGTTGCAGCCACTTTTAATAGTGGATGAGTTTGAGGATTCAGACATAAAATCATGTTATGTTTATTTTGACAAACGATTGGTAAAATTTTCTTCATTCTTCGAAAGTTGTGATAAGTGCTTCAAACTTTTCCATTTATTGGGTGTTGAATATCCAAAGCCTTCACAGCAAGCTTAGTTGCTTGAAGAATTTTTTAAGCTTTTACACAATCTATGATTCAAAATCCTCATCTCTGTCTTCTTAAAACCATCTTAATCTGTATTTTTATTGAAACCTATTTCCAATTACCTAAATAAGGCCAAAATGGTTGCTTTAAATGTTTTAATTTCTTCCATACTCCTCGAGAGTCGGTAAGCCATTTCCAAAAAGGGCATTGTTTAATTAAACAATTTTTACAAGCCTCTATATCTTTGGAATTTATTTAGATTAATGTCATAAAGTGAACGTTATTGAACAGCAACCAACTGTGATTAAACCGGCTGCTATTTCTTTTTAGTCGATTCAATTTAAAAATGTTGTTGAAGTCGACGGTGAAATTATTTCTTCCTTGACATCGAACGCATATGATGATATTGTTAACAACATTATTTCTACTGATTCTCTTAATAAATTGGATGACTTAAAAACTAAAGATCTTTTGCTATTAATAGAAATGACTTACTTAAACACGATGCCCCGAAAACAAGTTTCTAAATTACAAAGTATGTTTTCAACAATTTTAGTTTCAATAGGGAAGGTCTTAGAAGCCCACACAAAGAAAAAAATAACGGAAGAAAACCCGATTTATATTGACTCCTTAAATTTCGTAAAATGTTACGATATGATATGAATCCGTATAACATTGTTATGAACATATCAATTTGATATGTTTTCCCTATTAAACGTAACATCGAAAAGTGTTCGAAAAAAATACGACCGTGTCCTCGTCGTTTTTGTGTATTATGGTATTAAGTTAGTATTTTCCGATTGAATTGCCGCGGTCACTCAGACATAAGACAAGAAGTTTTTACAAAAAAGTGAAAATTTGTGTTGTTTATTATGTTTGTCAAATGATAAGTATCTTATATTCATTTTTATTCACTTGATTTTTATTAGATTTTCATTTATTTATTTCTTGGGCATGGATTACGAACACTGCGCTTAGCAAACTGTCCTCCATTTATTTTTCAATATGATCGCAAATATGTATAAAATAAAATTTTAAATCGAACTTACAGGATATTTAATAATTAAAAAAAAACTGACCAATATTTATTTTTCAAAAATATCAATCAAAATATGACCACAAATATGGAAACATGAGAAATCAAAATTGTATTTATATTACAAGAAATGTTTGAAGTTCCCCAACTTTAGATATTTTAAAAAAAATTAAAAACATTTCGCAATAATGCACCATGAAAAGTTTTCTCAATGGAAACATTTTTAATAATATAGCAAAACGCTAAGATAGCAATCCTCTTGGCGGTCGAAGGTTTCCACTATGTGGATGTTACATATTATTTCCTACTTTTCCTTCACACCTCCAATCGAAACTAAGTTATCATTTAGACCGCATTTATATTTTTAGATGTCATTAAAAAGTGCGAAAATGAAAAATCGTTCTATCATCTTGTAAAGAATGGTATACAGCTTAGAACTGACGGTGAAGAAATAAAAGTTCACTTGTTTTGGGTCTTATAGTTTAAAATAATTTGGAAGTTAATGGAATTAGTCGCTTCGTGCAGTCATTTAATTGCAAAATGTATTGCAGAGCTTGTACAAAACCTAAAGCAGAAATGAAATGGATACTAAACTGTCAGAATCTCAATTTTATTCTTTTTAATGCTTTTCTATTTATTTTTTGAATCTTTTCCCTTTGGATCTTAAACTAATTAATTGAACTAACTGGTATTGTGTTAAGGGAGCCCGGTGGAATCATTGGTCTGTACTTCTTCAAAAACGATGATGGCCAGAACGTTACAGCAATGGTGATCGGCATTGAGCCATGAATACTAACTTTTTCATTCCTTAATTGAACAGCCATGATGTCCAGGAGCTCTGGTTCCAACAAGACCGCGCAACATGTCACACAGCTCGATGCCACAATCGATTTATTGAAAGACACGTTTGGTGACCCCCCAATTTCACGTTTTGGACCTGTAAATTGGCCTCCAAGATCTTGTGATTTAACACCGCTAGACTACTTTCTGTGGGACTATATAAAGTCATTGGTCTATGCGGATAAGCCAAAAACGCTTGACCATTTGGAAGACACCATTCGCCGTGTTATTGTCGATATATGGCCGCAAATGTTGGGAAAAGTCATCGAAAATTGGGCGTCCAGATTGGACTACATCCAAGCCAGCCGTGGCGGTCATATGCCAGAAATCTTATATAAAATGTAATGCCACAAGAATATCTTTCGAATAAAAAAAAATCATGACAATCGAATAAACAATCGTTGTTTTATTACAACTTAAAGTTCTATACCTCTAAAAAAACACCCGGTATATGTTGCTGCCGCTCTCGTACCCCCATAGCTGGGAGCCATATGTCCATGTGGGCTTCCAATGGAAACTGCTGGCTTTTAGTTTTAGATGGACTTTCTTGCGTTCGATGTGTCTTCGCCAGGTTAGTCGTTTGTTAAGGTGCACACGTGGATACGTTACATCGTTGTCTTGGGGTATCTGCGTACACAGAAAAGAAATTGGTATGATATGATGGTCAGTTTGATGAAATCCAGTATCAATTCGGCCCTGATATGTAAAATATCAATTTGATATGATCGAAATGTTAAAAACGATATTTCGGTATCGGTTTTTTCTAGAAAAAAGCTTTGACAAACCTTTTTTGTCACAATCAAGCGTTGGCTCAGAAGGCTAGCGATTCGTTTTTGATACAAAGGCCTGAGGGTTAGTGGTTCTAGTCCTCCCCGTGACAAATTTATTTTTATTTTTATACCCTTGCAGAGGGTATAATGATTTCAGTCAGAAGTTTGCAACGCAGTAAAGGAGACGTTTCCGACCCCGATAAAGTATACATATTCTTGATCAGCGTCACTAGACGAGTCAATCTAGCCGTGTCCGTCTGTCCGTCCGTTTCTACGCAAACTCTCTCAGTTTTAAGGCTATCGGGCTGAAACTTTCCCAAAAGTCTTCTTTCTATTGCAGGTAGCAGAACCAGCCGGATGTGTCTCAGAAGTTACTTCTTTGCGATCGAAATGTGTGCTATCGCCTTTCTATCGCTCAGAAGTGACTTAGAAGTTACTTCTACGCAATATGTGTACTATCGTCTTTCTATCTTCCAGAAGTGACTTAGAAGTGATTTCTAAACGATAGGCAATAGAATTATCGCCCTTTTGCTTGCAGGCAGGTACACGTTACTTAGCTTAAGGGAGCAAAAGGAAAGAAAGAGTGGCGCAGCGTTAAGGAGACAAGGATCCACAGATGAAGGCTTTAGGCTTGCTTAGTCTAGTGAGTTTATATAGGGGCATGATGACTTAAAGTAACTATAAGGATTCTCAAAGAAACTGCTACTTCAACACAATTATATGTGCAACATATGTTATACGTTTTCCCTTTAAATGTTTGACTTGCCCCGAAGAGCCCAGCCAAAATCACGGAAAAAAAGGGAGGAATCTCGTTTAAGATGCCTCTTTATCAATGATAAGAAGAAATTAAGTTCTAAGCCGCCCGTTTTTATGGGTCAGTGTTGTGGAAAACAGGTTGGAATTGGTTACCTGACCTCATGCTTGATGAAAGCTCTTATGCTGACAGCTTAATTGAAGTCCTTCGGGTACATGTTAAGTGAATTTGTTTCGGTTAATGGAATTATTGAAAATTACTAAAAGTATGTGAAGCGTGTTCGATTTGGTTACACTTCTGAAAGTGTATCTAGTCCCTCAGTTTTCTTTTAACACATTTATTGCCAGTTTTTTTTATCAAATTTTAAACGAAGAGTAGATTTCAAGGTTTTTAAATGCTAAAAACTTTTCCATTAGTTAAACATGCGGAAGAAAAACCGGCCGGGAAAGTAAATTATTGCATAGTGTGCATATTTCTAGGATTTTGTAATGTAACTGCAACATGTATTCTAATTTTAAATTCGTAATTTTTTCATTTGGCACGCTGATATTAAATGTACTTGGGTTTAGCTGTAAAACTGTATTTACGTCGTATATCGTACAATACATTTTCGTCACAAAAGTTGATATCATTAGGTTCTTACCTCGTCTTTTTGTTTTATATCAGAATTTTTTTTGTTTTAAAATCAATCATATAATTCAACTACGATCCCAAAGAACTCAAGTTTCTTATGTGGAACTTTAAAAACAATTTAAATGAGTCCAAGACTCTTAAACGGATAAATCACCAAAAAAAAAGGTAAGCTGAGGCAGTGTTATTATACCCTTGCAGATAATATAATGATTTCACTCAGAAGTTTGCTACGCAGTGAAGGAGACGTTTCCGACCCCATAAAGTATATATATTCTTGATCAGCATCACTAGACGAGTCGATCTAGCCATGTCCGTCTGTATGTCTTTCTGGACGTTTCTACGCAAACTAATCCATCAGCTTTAAAGCCATCGGGCTGAAATTTTCCCAAAAGTCTTCTTTCTATTGTAGGTAGTATAAAAGTCGGAACCAGCCGGACAACTATACCTTATAGCTCCCATAGAAATGATCAGGGAAAAAATTTTAAAAAAATGATATCTTCGGTGTTTTTAACATATAACCTCCTACGCTTGGAAATAACATTTTTTAATTGGTTTTGAATTTCGAATTAAATGTTATCAAAATCGAAAATTAGTCGAAAATTTTGCAAAAATGTTATCTGTGGTGTTTTTTAACATATAACCTTCCAAGCTTGGAAATAACATCTTTTAATTAGTTCTGAATTTTTAATTAAATTTTATCAACATTGGACGACTATATCATATAGCTGTCATAGGAACGATGGGAAAATTGATGGGAAAATAATATGAAACAAATTATAGCTTTCGTGCTTTTTGACACATTATCTTATATTATTGGGAATATAATTTCTTATATTTTTAAGAATTTCGAATTCAATTTAATAAAAATCGGACCAGTCTAACATAATATCACTGAACTCAGCAATAATCCTTAAAAATAGTACATGGTGTTACTAAAGTTGATTATTTCTTATGACTACCCTTGGTATACAAACTTCGGCTTGCCTTTCTTGTTTTAGTATAATTTTTAGTCTCTTGTGATGGGCCTCAAACAGATAATAATGGATTAGGAAATGGTGTTTAGGCTTTAGCGAGCCATTAAACCAATTTAGAATATCCTCGATCTAAATTATTAAGATGGGTTTTAAAGAAATGTTTTTACAAACTTATTTTAGAGCTTACCAGCTTAAATCCGAAGGATTGTGTTAAAATAGGAAATTCTTTAAAGAAATCAATCATGTTGGTATCCGACTTCAGGAAATCGCCTCCCAAATCAAATGTGGAGTTCCACATCCAAAAAATATTTTTGAGTGTCAAGTTGATAAGTTGATAAGTGTGGTTGAAAATGACACTACACTTAGGATCATTTTCTTTGTATCAATTTGATCCTAAATGAGTGTAAAAAGTATACTACATCGTTTGAAAAATCGTATTTGATCCTAATTAGTGTCATTTTAACCAAATCCAGGGTCTCTTCGATTCCAATAAATGTCTTTCTATTTTTGAAATTTGAACTGCGCGTATCGTGCAAGCGGAGTTATCGATATATCACTGTGAGCTCGACATTGCAAAAAAAAGACGAATGTCATTGTTTGATATTTCAGTATAAGTGTTCTTTAAATCAGTTGAGAAGTTTTCATATAATTAAACTCATCTTATAGGAATTAATATATTAATGGTTTAATGCTATTCTTATAAGCAGCATTTGTATGTATATCCAGAACGCAGTTGGTAGTTACCTACATATGTACATATGACATTTTTACGCAGGAATATGCATCTTTCATTACTTGACATCTCTTGTAAATTTCTAATGCAATTTGTTTTTTTATTTAATGAGACAACGGAGGACAACGTTTTTGTGCAGCAACTGCTCAAACGCTATATATTTGGACGAATATACGGATTTGAGTAAGTACGTATTAAAAATTATATTGTACACTTATAATAAAAATAATATACGAAAATCTCTCTTTTAGACTCTTAAGATTGCCTTATTAGCTATAATTAAAAAAAACACCGTTCAGCGCATTTACACTGCCTGACTTTTTTTTGTGCAAAACTAGCCAGTTTGGCGAAAAAACTGCTTGAAATAGCTACATTTTGTATTAGGTAGGTATTTTTATTATTGATGTACGCCGTTCTAACATGATTTGTTTGAATACCACCGTTTAAAAATTATGGGAAACGATTTCTTATCCTTATACTCTTTAATATCATTTAAATTATTATAAACAATTCCGCGTAAGAAACTTGAATTCTACAAATTTTGGAAAAGTATATGGATTGCATGATATATGTTTAAAATAAACTTGTGCGCCATCCACGCCAAGCGCGTAACCATTATGCCTAAGGACATCCAGTTGGCGCGCGGCATCCGAGGCGAGGCCCAATTCCGCCGGGTCCACCACTAATAGTTATGGCGGAGGAGTAGGTCTCCACCGAGTGGCCATCGTCGTCTGTCCGCCTGCAACATCCGCCACCAAAAACTGCAAACTGTCTGGCTGGTAGACCACGATGTCAAGTGATCCGTGGTCCTTAAGGTGCCTGCTCCTCCCTTTTACTCTAGCCGGGGCTCGCGGACCTGGGACGTGGCAAGGCGGACTGCTCGGCGGGGATTCCGCCGGCGGCGGGGCGTGGCCTTCTGGCGGCCACCCGGAGACGCACGGCATTTAACATATGATGAAGATGATATCCACATATAACATCGAAGACCGAATTGAGTACACTTAACTTTACACTTACGTATTTGCATATATACACAGAAAAAAAAAATTTATATGGTATGATGATCAATTTGATGAAATCCAGTTCGTCCCTAATATGTCACATATCAGTTTGGTATGATCGAAAATGTTAAAAACGATATTTCGCTAATATCATTTTTACATTAGCGGTATCATTATTTTCTAGAAAAAAGCGTTTAACAAAGCTTTTTTGTCACAATCAAGCACTGGCAGAGGGCTAGCGATTCGTTTTTGAGGGTTAGTGGTTCGAGTCCTCCCCGTGACAAATTTATTTTTATATTTTTGATTGAAATCTGAAATCATTTAAATGCAGCTTTGTTATAAAAATTATAAAGACATTTTAGTTATTATTTTTAAATACTTAAAGCATACTCTTCCTTGGGGCGTACTTGAACCTGGGACCTTCAGCATCAGAGACAGACACCTTACCAGCTGGTATTTCGCACAAACGTTTTCCGCGGGCGTAAAGTTTAAAAACCATGAAAACCATGTTAGTGAAGTAAGCCAAGTCGAATTTCGAATAGGTCTATTTCGCTCCCACTCACGTAAATAACGCCGCCATATTGCTCAATCCTCTCTTTTTCGATGTCAAGAAATATTCGAAAAGAGAGATTTCGAGAAAATTACAATTTATGGTATCAATTTGACATTATTTCATGGTAAAAATTATATTTGTCGAAAAAACACAAACTTACCATGCGCATATCAAATTGATGCGTCAACTTCAAACATGTTGTTTCGCTTGCACTAACATGGTTTTCATGGCTTTTGAACTTAACTCCAGCGGAAAACGTTGTGCGATAGACCAGCTGGTAAGGTGTCTGTCTCTGATGCTGAAGGTACCAGGTTCAAGTACGCCACAAGGTAAAGTATGCTTTAAGTGCTTAAGAATAATATCTGAAATGTCCTTATAATTGTTTTTTTAACAAAGCTGCATTTAAATGATTTCAGATTTCAATAAAAACAATAAAAATAAATTTGTCGCGGGGAGGATTCGATCCACTAACCCTCAGGCCTGTGTATTAAAAACGAAGCGCTAGCCCCTGAGCCAACGCTTGATTGTAACAAAAAAGCTTTGTCAAAGCTTTTTTCTAGAAAAAAGTGATACCGCTAATGTAAAAATGATATTACCGAAATATCGTTTTTAACATTTCGATCATATGAATTTGATATGTGCCGTATCAAGGCCGATTCGATATTGAATTTCATCAAATTAACCATCATATAATATCAATTTCATTTTCTGTGTAGATCAACTCGTCTAGTGACGCTGATCAAGAATATATATATGTACTTTATGGGGTCGGAAACGCCTCCTTCACTGCGTTGCAAACTTCTGACTGAAATCATTATACCCTCTGCAAGGGTATAAAAAAAAACCCAATAGAAATTAAAAATTAGAAAACCGATATGATTTTGTTAACTGAGTAACTGGTAACTGGTCATAGGTGAGGACGTCGACTGTAGCGTTTTGCTGGTTTTGAATTGTAAATTTCTCTTGTTGAGTGCCTGCAAAGAAATGGCTTCCAGAAGAATGAGTGGATGAATGAATGTCAGATAGGCGAACGTTTCCCTAGTTGTGAGACTGTGAAATGTTGGAAACAACTTTTGGAGCTCCCTCACCGCGTATGGTAAAACAGTGGCGTCACCTGGCACAACACGGCCGCTCCCTATTTCCTGTCTCCTTCTGTAGATCGCACCAGAGGCCACCTCCAGACTCTCCTTTCATTCATTCACTAAAATGCAAAATCTTTCAACATTTCCGGCGCTGCTGCAACTGCAATGCAATTTACACTTGAATACGAAATGTTGCCTGCGTCGTCTGTGCTATAAAAAAGGAAAACATAAACCTGAACAGGAAACAGCTATTGGGGATGCTGCGAGTTGTGTCGTGGAAAGAATTCGGGACTTGGCAGCCAAACAAATTTCTATGCGAATAATGCTAAACCTCTCTTGGTCGCACCCGCACCCGCACCCGCTATTGCAACTGCGCATATTAATTGAAAATTTCTCACGCAAAAAAGGACTCACTGTAAATTGGCCCCAGAGCAGCATGCATAACAATTCCCTTGGGTTGACGCTAGGCGGAAACCTCGATGGGTGAAACAAATTGTTATTACTTTGGCAAATGAAAATGCTCGTCAAGAATGGAAAAGCCAGATTTATTTGCCCATAAAGGTAAACTAGAACCGCGCTCTGAAATATATATACAGTTGCGACAAAAAAAAATATATACAAATTTGTTGTTTTTTTTTTGTTCTATTAAATTATCCTATTGCCAATCTTTTTGACACAATTTTTTAGGTCATAGGTATTGATAAGGTAAACTCATTTCAGTTAAAATTTTAATGCTATTATAATAAATTTAGGCGCTAAAGATTTTCGCGGTTTGTGTGCGTTAGTGTGCGTGGCACCCCGCTGAAACAAACTTGCGCTGCCCAGGAAGTCCAGGAATATGCATGTCAAGTCTGCATGTCCTAGCTCTTATAGTTTCCGAGATCTCAGCGTTCATACGGACAGACAGACAGAGGGACAGACGGACATGGCTAGATCGACTCGACTAGTAATCCTGATCAAGAATATATGTACTTTATGGGGTCGGAAACGCTTCCTTCTACCTGTTTCATACTTGAATGAATGAACCTTTGAGTTCCTTAATTATTTAATTATTAATTAACAGTAATGTGATACTGCCTAGCTGATAAGTAGACCAATTTCAGGGTCAAATTGATACGATCAATCAACCCAAAAAAAAAAATTCTGTAATAAAACTATGTTGTTTTTGAATTAAAGCTAAGTTTTATACATTCTTCGTCCAAATTATTTTTATTATTGGGTTTCGTAGGTTAAAAGGGTATAATAGCCGAGTCACTCGAGCCAAGTCCGTCTGTCCGTCCGACAGATCACGGAAACTACAAGAGCAAGAGGAGTGGGACTTGGCAGACAGATTTCAAAATTGTAGCGCATATAGCTTTTGTTAGAAAACAAATTTAAGTTAAATTCACGGGTTTCATCGCTACCTATTGTTTGAGCCAAAAAAATGTTGGTACGCCCACTCTAACGCCCACAACTTGCCCACAACTGTAGCGCCTACAGCTTTACCTGAAATGTATTACTCTTCCTTATACCTTTGTATTAACCTAAAAAAAAGTTAGTTACTCCACCCTAACGCCCACAACATGGGATGGGCGGAACAATTCCCAATTGGCTGGCATAGACTGAACACATGAACCAAAAGACTTTTTGACAACCTGATATATCTCCATTTCGCATTTGGTTCCTTAACAGTTAACAGGTATCTGATAGTCGAGGCACTCGACTATAGCGTTTTTCTTTGTTCCTAACAAATTCAAGCAGTTTGTGCAAAACAACGTTTACTTTGTATAATAATATTACTAGGAATATACTCACCTGATTTAATGTACTAGTTCTTAAACTTTAAAATTTATTACATTCATCGTCTTTTCCATACCGTCACAATGTCGAACTGACAATTTTACATCGATAACTACGTTCGATGGACTTTGTGAGAATTTTGAAAAAAATGTAGTACGAAGAGACCACGGGCTTGATCAAACGTAAGCTAATTAGGATCAAATATATATATATTGACACTCAAATATATACTATTGACACTTTTTGATTCTATGGTGTAGGGTCGTTTTTAGCCACACCTAATAATTTGCACTCAATGATTTTTTTCGGGTTTATATCAGCGTCAATGAGACAACACCAAAATCAGTTATTTATGCCGTGGTTACCTCGGTAACCGAGTTTTTGCCACAATTCTTCTTCCGCGGTCTTGTCTTTGCCTCTAGCGTACGCTGTAAGGATACACTCATAGGATGTGTACTATTTATATGTCCCTTGTTGCGCTGGTAGAGAATAGGGAGCAGATCTGGGTGATCGCCATCTGTGGGTTGGTGGCCGAACTTGGGGGTAAGAGAAAGCAAATAGGTCGACAGGGCGAAGTACCATTCGGTTTTTGCTGAAAGCAGATTTCTTTCCGGCTGTTAGGCGTCTTGGCGCCATTGGCGATCGGCATCCTCGTTATTTATTTTCATTTAAACCTTCAATGGAAAAAATCGTTAACACATCATACACACACATAAACCGAAAGGGTTGCTTATCAAGTCTTACAAATAAGGGCGGTGAAAGTGTAAAATTGAAAATGAATAAATTAATCTGTTGGGTCCAGTGGGGATATAAGCCCCCGCTATTAACATATTAAAATACAATTCCAAAGACACCGACTGTCAAAAGTAATCCGCAAAACAAAATTTTGAGCGACTTCTCAAAATGTCCCAGCACGTTATTTTAGATTCCTAAAATATCTGGACGATCTTAGTTTGGCAAGAAAACAGATATAAATAGTAAAGCTTTTTTTTTTGATTCCTTAAAAACGGCTCTTACGATTTCGAATTAAATTTTAAGGTGTATATAGATTTTGATAAAAATTTAATTCGAAATTGAAAACTTATTAAAAAATTGTATTTCCAACCGTAGGAGAAAAACATCAAAGATATAATTAATAAACATTTATTTTTCCGATTATCCATAAGGGAGCTATAAGAGAAGCAAATACATTTCAGTTAAAATTTTGTTTCTATCATAAAAACAAAAGGCGCTACAGATTTTCGCGGATTGTGGGCGTTGGCACCCCACCGAAACAAACTTGCGCTGCGTAGCAAGCCCAGGAATCTTGTCAAATATGAAAATTCTATCTCTTATAGATTCCGAGATCTCAGCGTTCATACGGAAGGACGGACAGACGGACACACGGTCATGGCTAGGGTCCGCAACGCTTCCTTCTACCTGGTACGTACTTTCCGACGAATCTAGTATACCCTTTACTCTATATATATAAAAACTCAGTTAACATTTATTTTCTAGCATAAAAACTGTTGGTGCCACAGTTTTGGTTAGTTTTTAGGCGTTAGAATGAATATATAGGTTTGGCATGCTCGCGTAGGAATTGGCGGGACCGCAAAATTTTAGTTGAATTTGTTCCACGCCACAGTTTTGAGCGGTATTCGGACGTGAAAGTTGGTTTCGAATGTTAGCATAACAAACTTGCGCTTCGTACAAAGCTGAGGAATCAAAACCTGAAATCTCAATTCTATATTTTTGGTAGTTCCGCGTTCACATTACAGTGGACGGTAGTCCACGTAGAGACTAAGCGCACCATGAGATGCGACTACTATATATACACAACGAAATGAAAATCTAGAGTTATCGTCTGAGGGTTACGAGTAATACATCAATCGCAAGGTATTGCAAAAACTAAGAGGATTGCATACTTTTGAACTATTTAAGCTACAGGTTTAATCTCTATGTCTTTCAAACATGATTTGTTTAAATAACAGCGTTTAAAAAATTATGTGCAAAAGTTTTTTTTCATTCCGATTTTTTAAGCTTTTTTTTATTGATCAAAAACGACTCTAACGATTTCGAATAAAATTAAGCTGTATAGTTCTTGAGATTCCTCAATTTTTGACATTGCTGTTAACTCTCTTTTGAAAGCTCCTAATAAAAACAAGAAAAGAAGTTAATTTCGGCAAGACTCTTGCAGCTATAAGAAATAATCAAAGTTTGTAAAACCATATGAAATTTTTAAGGATTGTTGCTGGCTTTAGTGATAAAAAAAAAATTATTTCATTATTTCTCTGGCCGTTTTTTGACAGCTATATGTTGGATTCGTCCCACTTTTATTAATTTTAATTCAAAATTAAATTATAAAAAATTATATTTCAAATATTATACAAGGAAGCACGCTTTAGTCGAGTGACTCGACTATCAGATACCTGTTACTCACTCAAGAAAATAAAAATGAAAATATACAAGCAGCAATAAAATATTGTAATACGCAACCTACCGGCTATTTTGGTATTTCCTATGGGGACGGCAGACAGTTTTAAGCGTTTAAGCCCTTTGAGAGCGTTAGAGTGGGCGTGACAAAAATTTTTTTAGTTCAACACAGTTTTGGGCGATTTGTGGGCGTTAAATAAGGCGTGGACATTTTTTCGCGTCAATCGATAGGTATTAATGAGACAAACACGTTTTAGCAAAAAAAATAATTGTGGCCACCACAGTTTTGGGCTGTTGGTGGGCGTTAAAATGGGCGTGGCCCATTTTTTGGTCATTCGATAGATATTGATTATTATTATTATTATTTTCGCACCAATTTTCCGATCGTTCGTATGGAAGCTAAAATTCGTCCGATTTTGATAAAATTAAGTTCGAAATTAAAAACTAATTAAAAAATGTTATTTCCAAGCGTAGGAGGTTATATGTTAAAAAACACCAAAGATATAATTGTTCCATATTATTTTCCCATTCATTTTCCGATCGTTTGTATGGCAGCTTTATGATATAGTCGTCCGATTTTGATATACTTAATTCGAAATTCTCAACTAATTAAAAAATGTATATATATTTTTCCATCCACTTTAAATTTTATTCGAAATCGTTTGAGCAGTTTTCAAAAATCAAAAAAAAAAAGAAATTGAGCTAAGCAGTGATGTTAAAAAAAAATTATTTTATTATTTCTTTGACAGCTATATGTTACTAAATAAATAAAAACATAAAGTTATATTACCAATATTATAAGACAATATGTCAAAAAACACCGAAGCTATAATTTGTTCCATTTCATTTTTCCACTAATTTTCTTATTGTTTCTATGGCAGCAATATGATATAGTCCTCCAATTTTGATAAATTTAAATTCGAAATTAAAAACTAATATAAAAATGTAATTTTCTAACATAGCAAGCATTTAATTTTTTTAATTTTTTCCTTCGATAGTTCCTATGGGAGCTATAAGATATAGTAGTCCGATCAGGCATGCCTGCAATAGAAATAAGACTTTCAATAGCTTTAAAACTGAGAGACTAGATTGCATAGAAACGGACGGACATATGGACAGACGGGCGGACAGACGGACATGGCTAGATCGACTCATCGAGTGAAGCTGATCAAGAATATATATTCTTTATGGGGTCGGAATTGCAAGCTTCAGACTGAAATCATTATACCCTCTGCAAGGGTATAACAAAAGATAATAATTTTTTTGGGTGTATATTACTTTTACATATAAAATGTTTACATTTTTACGTTTATTCCCTGACGGCAACATCACTAAATATTTTCCGGTCAAAATTCAATAAAACTTATGTGATTTATTTTTAAAACTCATGAAATTATCGTTATTCTGCTTTTTTATATAAAACTTGAAAAATGTAACCTATTTCCCAATTTTTTGTTCCACTTGGAAAGCACTAGTTGTTCTTAAAGTTTTATAATAAATTAATAAAACCTTTGTCTCTAATTATTGTTTTAACAAAAAACAGGAAAGAACGCTATAGGCGAGTGCCTGAACTACCTTTTTATAAGCAGCAAAGCGATATTTGAGGGCGCCACATACCGGCTATTTCAGTAAATGTTATGTTGGCGGCAGACAGATTTAAGCTCTTAGACCGGATTGTGGGCGCGGCACCCCGCTGAACCAAACGAACACTGCGCAGGAAGTCCCGGGACCTGCATGCCAAGTTTGACTATTCTGTTTTCGAGATCTCAGCGTTTATAGGGACAGACAGACAGACATGGCTAGTGATCCTGATCAAGAATACATATACATATGGGGTCGGAAACGCTTCCTTCTACCTGTTACACTCTTTCCAAAGAATCTTGTATACCCTTTTACTCTACGAGTAGCGGGTATAATAAAGCTCAACATTATATTGTCGCGACTCTATCGGAAATAGATATTGAGTTAGAACCGAAGAATAATATATAGGCCGTTCTTTTAAAGACCCAACGGATTAACTCGAACGGTGCGGTAGTAAATTGAAATGGGACGTTATTAAAAATATTCAATATTAAAAACATACAATTTTTCAGAGAGAATGACCTTTAAAGGTAAAAAATCGTTATGAGTTCTTTTTAAGGGTATACAAGTTTCAAAATCCCACAGAGTCCTAAAATTGGCCAGGAAGAAATTTAAAAGCTAGGTTTTATATCTGGGTTACGTGGCGCGAAGCACACGACATTGTCCAATTGCAATTTCCCACTTTGGATTTTTCGCCTACTACTGGCTTCGCCTCTTCGTTCTTCAACTACGCTTCTTAACGATATACAGCTGCTTTGACCCCCAGAGCAGCCAGAGAGGAAGAGAAAGGGTGCCGTTCCCTGGTAGACTAAAACTGTGAGACAAACATAGCTAAATATTACGCCACAAATATATTTGGAATGGGGTTGGGTCAGAATTTAAATATATGTCGAGTAGGCACCAACAACCATATAGTATTAAGGGGAACTGATTGCCCGAGCTCGATCGACTTCAATACAGATTTCCATTCAGGCCCGACTCGTATTCATAAAAGAATTTGTCTTCGGGCTCGTTTTGCTCGAGTTGCCAGGCGTCCGAACCAATTGTTTATTCCCGTTTATATAGTAATTTCCAATACAGCGGGTTGTGCGATGCGTTGCTGCTTCCCAGACGATTGGTTCATCAGAAAAATGTTGGTTCAAATTTATCTCAAAATGGTCTGCATTGCTTCCCGGCGCTGTTGACACAACACAATTTTATGGCCTGATTGAGTTGATTTGGGATGGGCTGGTTTATTAAATGTGCCGAGTTTATGGTTCGTCTTAGGCTTATCGAGTGCGTAATAAGTCAAGAAAAAAACAGGTATCATCGATTAAGTTGTTACCTTTGCCATGACATTTCGACCTGACGGCGATTACTTTATTTGTATTCAATAAGTGATTACATTTAATGATAAATGGGCAGATGATAAAGTAACTGGATAAAGTAAACCGATTCAGCCATGTATTTTATATTTGATATAGTTTAGTTGTTTTTAAAACGTTTAATGTATTTAAAAAAGAATACAAAAATCAACTAAATAATTAAATAAATTCAAGGAAAGTCGATCTTTTATAGCTTCAACCAAAGCTAATACCACTGTGGACGGCAGTTCACGTAGTGACGAAGCGCACCAAAAGGGTAATCGTCCGATTGTTTCGAGTGATACATCTATCAAAAGGTATCGCAAAAAATAAAAAATTTCATACCAAGACTTTAAAAAAATAAGTCAAAGTGGTAAAAGTTCAAATTTCGAAAATTTGATCTGGTGGGGATAATTACCCCCAAATGAGACCTTAACTGTAAAAATTGGATGCCCCGTTCAAAAGTAATACGCAAAAATAGGTTATTGGGTTCCTCAAAATTAAAACATTATTTTGGAGTCCTGAAAATTCTTGTGGGCGCAGGATGCCCAGGAATCTGCATGCTAAATCTGCTCCAGCTTTTATTGTTTCCGAGATCTCATCGTTCATACGGACATAGCTGACTGGTATAAAAATATATCTTTGGTGTTTTTTATATATTATCTTATAATATTGGGAGTATAATTTATTTTTTATCTTTTCTTATTTTTGAAAAACGGCTCTTACGATTTCGAACAACTTTACTTTTACTACTTTTGAAAAGTAATGAAATATATGATTCATGATTAAAACAAATACCTTTGAAACCAAACAAAAACACCTATTTTTGAGGTAAAATTGTAGTGACGATCGCCTTTTCAATAACCGGGATGTTTGATACGATCTACTAAAAAAATACACTTTCTATCTTTTTTTATTGTTTATTTTTTAGTTAAAATATTTTCAAAAATCCAACATTTTTACAAAATATAACCAAAATAAATTTGTTTTCTTTAATCCTGAATACTTTTTTACCGAATAGTATACGTCAAAAAATGTTAAGGCAAATCAAAAATGTGACCCAAAAATAGGGTGTTTGGTTTGTAAAAATACGACTTAAATTATTATTCATTTGATATTTTTTAAACTTTTTTTTTTTATTTTTTACTCAAGGACGGCTTTAGCGATTTTGGGTTAAAATTTTATATATGTAGGCTTGTAATTCTTCAATGTTGTAGAAAAATTACGTTTTAAAGTTATTAATCAACAAAAAAGGCCACAGAATATATAACAGAGAAAGGCCACAGAGTAACAACTCTATTTTAAGGTAAATTTTGGATGATCTCATTATGAATAAAAAAAATAGTTTTACGACTTTTACAATATTTTACTTTCGGCAGCAATTTAATATTCCTGTGTTAGGTTTTGATGAAATATGCAGAATGCGATAAATTTAGAAAGTGATCATATAATAGTTGATATACGAGATTTTGTTTGTTGAGTGTAGGATCCCTAGGTTTTGTAAAATGGATCTTAGAGATTAGAATCAAGTAAAAATCCGGATAGATTTGATTAGTTTTTGGGTTGTTTTCGTATTTTTGCACACCAGCACTACGTTTTGGCTGTTCATTGCAATAGCAGTTTTATACTTTCTACCACGAAAAATGCCAAAAAATTCTTAAAATTTGGTCAAAAGTGACTTTTATTAATATCATTATTATAAATTATACGACCATATACAATAACAATGGCAAAATATTATTTATGCAGATGGTCAAAACATAGAAAGAAATGTAGAATCGCTTAAAATATTCTGCCCAGATATTTTCCAAAGCTATAAAACATGAATCGAAGACCAAGGCGCGATACACAAAACCACAATTGTAGACGACCGACGCATAGTGCGCTTCAGCAAAGCTAATCCTTTTGCATCCTCTAGGGATATAAAAGCGAACCTAAGTTTGGGAATCAGTTATGCGACCATTCGCAGAAGGAAACAATTTCAGTGTCCACGAAAGGAGTAGTTACTTGGTAAAAGACTTTTCAAACTAGGATGGAGTTTGTCAAATACCTCTTAAACTGGCCACTATCCAAATGGCGTAATATCCTACGGAAAATTATTCTAAGCTGGTGTTATTTTGTGGAACAGGTTCAAGACAATATGCCTAAGACCGTTAAGCACGGTGACCTTAAAATCGTGGTACGGGCATGTTTCTTATACTGCGGTGCGGGCCCCATACATGTGATCGATGGGTTCATGGACCAACGAGTCTATGGTAATATACTGAGAAAGTTTATGATGCCTAATGCTAAGGATGAAATTCCCTTAATATGGACGTTTCAGGAGGATAATGATCCAAAACATACCAGCAAACTGACCAAGGAGTGGTTTGGCCAAAACCAAATTGACCTTATACATACAGTCATAGCACAGTCCCCGGATTTAAATCTTATTGAAAACTTATGCGGGGACATCAGGCGATAAGTGTCAAAGAAATCCCCGACTTCTAAGGCGCAGCTTTGGCAAGTTGTGCCGGAAGGATGGGACAATTTTCCCCGCAAACGTTATGAGGACTTGGTGGACTCCATTCTAAGTAGGTGTGAGGCTGTAATAGCCAATAAAGGCTATACAACAAAATAGTAGGTCGTAATCAAATCAATTTTTAGTAGGATTAAGTTATTTATAAGCCACATTAAATAATTTTGTACTTTTCTTTTATCTCTGTTTTTTCAATGAACATCGTAATGCAGACCTTTTTTTGTTATTATTAATATTTGCTTTAATATTGAAGTACCCAAAAAGGAAAAGTTGTTAAATTATTTGAAAATAAATACATTAACGGTTTTAACTAAATTTGGTTTTTAAGTTGTGTTTATAATAGTATTTTTCAATTATGAACGTGTATGTCGTATGCACCTCTATTTCAATGAACACAGCTGTATGTTATATTATGCCTGGTAAAAGCCTTTCGCCGAGGCGCCTTGAGTGTGCAATTGTCGTGTAGCGGGAAAGAATGAGTTGCCATTTCCATTCGAAACAGACAAAGCCTAAAAAATGTTATATTTTCAATAGTGTAGCTTCAAGTTAAGCCTACAATATTGTACCAAAAGTGAGGAATTGAAAGTTTAATAAAAAAAATTTTCCCAACAAGATTTTTAGATTGTTTAAAAATTGGGTTAATCATAACATTCTAAACTTATTTTCGGTTTAACTAGAAGAGAATTTTATCCCGAAAAAAAATTGCCTTTACCTTTTTCCCCATCCTTTCCGCTAATTATGTAAAATCGTAAAAATTGGCAGCTGGCCTTCCTGACGCTTGCTCCCTCTTTTTTCGTAACTTTAAGAACACTTGGAATATGCTTAATTTTCGAATTCTTTAAGCCTGCAAACAAGGTTAACAAAGTAATCCTTACAAATTTTTGCTCATAAAAAAGAATTGCCAGAAAAAAATGAATTAACTATTTAGAAAAAAGTAATGCTAATGGAGTAGAATTACATATGTTTAAGTGACTTCTGAGAGTACGTAGGTATTCTGAATTATAATGTACAGAACTTTGATGCGCGTGTACGCGTAATTTCATACAAATTTAATCAGCAGAAGCCGGCAAGTAGAAAACAAATTCCGCACGCATGGTATTTTGCTTGAAAAGTCCCAAAGAAGAAAGCGGTCGGCCAATTGAAGATCCCCAGATCAGGTCAGATTGTGGTGGACACGGGACAGGGGAACTGCATCCGAAGCGGATTTGTAAGGGTCTGGTGACGGGGCGCATATATGCATGTATGTACAGTACGGGGCTAGCAGAGTTTTGCCAGAAAAATGATCGTGACAACAGTTGTGCGGGCACGTTGTGCTGCCCCAAACAGAATACATTAATTGACACTTGGGCGGAAATAGTTCATTAGGCATAAATTACGTACAGACAAAGCGATTCCATTCTGCTCGGCTCTCTGTTCGCCATGGCCTCCCAGACGGTTCGTTTGCCGATTGCAGTTACTGGATTTCAGCGGCCTAAATGATCGGGGGACAAAATAGAGAACCTCAGGCGGTCTTATCTGCGCTGCAACTCGCACACAGTCACCCTCGCGTTCCAAGACCCTATTTTCCTCACCGCCGCTCTTTGGCAAGACCAACATGTGTGATCCAAATGTTCGTCTGAAATTCTACAAACGAGGAAATACGATAATGAACTGAACTTCGACTCCACAACTGCAGCTCACGAAGACAGGGAAAGACGGAGGCCATAAAACACACAGCGCCACAAGCCGAGAAACCTCCCTTCAACTGTTCACTTCTTCTGAGACTTTAGAATTGTGGAACTTGGTAACGAATCCGTCAAATATGGTGGGATCAGCGGAGCCACTGACCATGTCGATACCATTAGCAACGAATTGAGACTTATAGTGCCGGTTTTTGCGAGGTATTTGGGGCATCTCGTTTTAAAAAAGATTACTGACATACCTTTCGATTATTGTGCCCTAGTAACGATCGAACCGTCTCAGCAGATTTACATTCACAGATACAAACTCTCCTGGTGCGCTTCGTAACTTCGCCCATTCGTCAAATTTATAAAAATTTGGTAAGTCGATAAATAATGTAAAAAAAAAAAACAAGAAAAGCGCTATAGTCGATGCCATCGACTATCAAAAAGCCATTAATACCCATTAACCCGCAACGGCCGACCTAGTGTAGATTTGTTCATTTGCTTATAGCTTTTTAACGAATGGTCTGACTTCCTTAATTTTTGCCATGAAAATCGATTTTGTAGATATGGCACATTTGCAAAAGAGAACACCATTTGTACTTTTTCAAAACCTTAAAATAAAATGTTGAAAGGTTTTAGACTGGGTGATGGGCGTTTGTCGGCGTTGGAGTGATGTGGCACCGGCCTTATTAAACTGACGCTGTCAAAGATCTGAACAATCTGCATGCTAAATCCAAATCTTTAGCTTTTGTAGTTTCGAGATCTCGGAGTTCAAAAGAACGGAAAGGCAGACGGTCATTTCTAGATCGCCACGACTAGTGATCTTGATTTAGAATATATGTATATCATTTAAAGAGTCGGAAGCGCGAGTATTTGTCACGAGACAATGCATTCGCATTTCAGTTAACAAATTTTTCTAGTGGCATATTCGCGTGACGAACTTGCACTGCGTAGAAAGCTAAGAAATTTTAATTTGAAATCCTAACAATACATTTATTCATAGGAGGGTATGTAATGCTAGAAAGTTAAAATTGGCGTTAAGATTTTTGAGACTCCACTAATGCCCATAAAGCTAACAATTTTAAAGTTAAATGGGATTCTGTTTTGATTATTAATGTTCATCTCATCCCATCAATTGTTTAATTCAAATGCATCAATGTCTATATTTCCGTAATTACCTATAAGTTTTTCAAAAATTGGAATGCTCTTTACAAGTATTAAAAAGTAAAAGAAAAGTAAATACCACTATCACTATATAAAAAAATAGTATTTCATTTTCAGGATCAATTGTATACTAACATTTTGAATGAGTAGCCCGAAGATATTTTTTTCGTTTGCTCGCTTTTTTGCAAGTTCATTTCCTATGAACTCCAGATACTGCTTCTTGGTCCTTTTAGTGTTCTCATACGACATAATAATCCCTTCCATTGGCTTAAGAATTCATTAATTTAATCTTACAAATCAATATTGATAGGTGTTGATTAGACAAACACATTTTAGCATTTTGGGATTGTGGGCGTTAGAGTGGGCGTGGAAACCCGCTGAAACAAATTTGCGCTGCACAGGAAGCCCAGGAATCTGCGTGTCAACTCTGACTGTTCTGGCTCTTATAGCTTCCGCTGAGGACGTGCATTCTGACAGACGGACATGGACACATTGATTTCAGTGACACACCAAAATAACGTAAGCTTTCTTAGTCGCTTTCGGCGGACTGAGCTACAGAACTCATACTTGATTTATTTGCTAACAGAATTTTAGTTTCTAACGCATATGTATAATAAGGGCCCCACCTTTGCTGTACGTTTCACAGCCCAGCATTCAAAATTCAATACCATTAAAAGATTAATTTTATTCGAAGAAGGCCGACACATACTAATTCACCCCCTGTTCCAAATGGCAGCAAATAAGCCCGATGTGCAGGGTATTCTGCGAGAACGGCAGTCGAAAACATTTAAACATACATATGTACATATGTAGCAATGTACGATGTACATACATGTTCATACAAGCGTACACATGCACAAAGTACAAACGTACGTATGTTCGCTGAAAACCAAAGGCGAACGCGTCAACGGATTTTTGTATTACACACATTCTCTGTTGTTGTGTTCTGCGCGTCACTGTGTGCGACTCTTCTTTCCGTTCGCTTTTACTTTCTGCGGCTTGTGATTGTGATTGCGATTAAACGGCGTTTTCCATCCGGAGAGTCGCGCTCTCCGGAGTGGCGAGAGGGCGCTTTGGCTTTAGACCTACATGCCTGGATCAGCTAGCAGAGGAAGGCTAGGGCTGCGACGTGACGCCGACGCAGATAACGGGAACAGTGGGAGCAGAGAGAGCGCAGAGAGCCGGCTCTCGTGTCGAGTGCGCGTGATTTTGTGGCTCTGAAATGCGGGCTTGCTGCCAACTGCGCTGCCGATGCCGGCGCAGCTCAGCCCGCTTGCCGCGGTGGTTGTTATATTCTGGTCTTGGTTTTTAGTCGCCGTTTAAACTTGGTCGTGAGAGGGTAGCAGCCCCGTTATCAGTCGCCGCGACCGCGTCCCGAAAGTGAGAGTACGGTGAGAGTCCTGGCCAGCGCGAGTTTGCAGACCCACATCCTCCAGCACGTCCTAATGGCCCCCGTGATCGGCTGTTCGCCCACCGCCACCCACTCGCTGCAGGACATGAGCGCCGCCGCCGCGGCCATCGCCCTTGACATGAAGCCCAAGGGGGAGCCCCACCCCCTGGCCTCCGCCATTGCCCTGCCATCGCAGAAGATCAAGAAACGTGCGTATACACATATGTATAATTATTTCAATCACAAGGAAAACACTACGAATGTGTGCATGTACCCACACATGTGCATATGTGTGTTTGTAAGGCTTTAATGGCGATAAGTCGGGCGAACAGCATAGTTCATTTGAGCACTTTATTGCCATGCAATAGCAATTTACAAAGTTTGAGTCTGAACGTCCTGCTGGATACTGGCTTTGTTGACCAAGTGCCAGTCATTTCCGTCTAGCGGCTTTTGATCGCTATATTAGCAATATAGCAACATATGTATTTAATATATTTTGGGTATATTTTAAACTAGTTTTTAGACTCTGAATAACAATAAAAAATAGGAATAAAAATAGCAATAAACAAAGTGCTTCGACAATCAGTAGTTCATATTTCCTTAGCCGTTCGCCATGTCCGTCCGTCTGTCCGTATAAACGCTGTGATCTCGAAAACTGTAAAAGCTCAACAGTTTGGATTTGGTATGCAGGTCCTAGAGCTTCCCTGCTGGCCTAGGCAAAGTTCCACCCCACTCAAAAGCGGTCAGGCCCACGGAGCGGAACGTATGATCGCTGAGATCTTTGAGAATTTGAAAAAATGGAATAATCTTTCTTAGTTTCTCTAATTTAAAGTTCCTTCACTTCCAGTGGTGCGCAGAAACGCCTCCGACAAGCTGAAGCTTATTCAAATGGTCCACGATAACCCAATTCTCTGGGACTCGCGCCTCCCAAACTTCAAGGGCGCCGAGGAGGAGAAGAATCGCGCCTGGGAGCACATAGGGCGCGAGTTCAACGCCCCTGGTCGCCGCGTTGCCCGGGCCTTTAAGTCCCTGCGGGAATCCTACCGCCGAGAACTAGCTCACGTCAAGCTGATGGGCAACGGCTTTAAGCCGAAATGGAGCCTTTATGAGGCTATGGACTTTCTGCGCGACGTAATCAGAGAAAGAAAGTAAGTACTGCACTTACTCAATTTATGAAGTTGTTATCATTAACCTTATTGTTATATTTTAAATTGTCAATAGTCAATAGACGGACTCGTCTGGGAATGTTGATAGAATAACGCAGGTCAACAAAGCCCGTAGTTAGTTTCCAACCCTCTAAATAGTATAACACCTTACACCAAATTATCTGTCTAAATTTTCGTACACAAATTTTGAAATATGTTTTAAAATTAAATTTTATTAAAAATGTTATAGTTCAAGAAAAGCGTACAATTGCTCACAAAACGAGTCACGCTCTAAGGGCGTGTCTCTTGATTGCTGTTATGTATTTTGAATTTAATTTTAGCTGCAACACATAATTAAGCAGTAACAAAAGACGTTTTAAGGTGCATTTTTTGTATCAGTGGCGTTAGGGAAAACTAAGAGCAGCGAAGACCTTGTGAGGAACGCTTATTTTCAGAATAGCTGATGCCTAAGGTGTCCTGGTTGATTTTTTGACTACTGACTGTGGGTATTTAAAAAAGTCATGGAAACATTTAACACACATTTACAATATGCCGTGTTGCTGTAGAACCTATTCCCCAAGGTTACCACAACAAACCAAATCTAGCACGCTCCAAGGGGCTTTGGCCTCTAAAGTTATTTGTGTCAGGAGGCTTACTTATATTACCTATGTTTCAATGAATTCAATGAGCCACTGCCCACCGATCGAGTCATGACCGATGGTCAAAGTGCAGCTCGAATCGCAAGTAACGGCCCTGGGCTTTGGCTCGGTCTTTGCGTGTTTTTGGTTTGTCAGACAACGCTTGATTCATTCTGAACTGAGAGCCTATACTTGGGTCTGGCAGACTACTTTTCTTTACTCTTCTTACTTTTAAATGTGGTAGGCTTTAGGCTGATGCCTGCAACGTTAATTTTTGAAATTGTGCACCGCCCTTCCAGGAAGCTTATCACTTCATGTGAGTAGCCACTTCTGTTTAAGTCGCCTGCAAATAGCGGGGTTAGCGGGGTTATGAGCGCGTGAGTCATCGCCTCGATCTAGTAACTGGCAAACGCGCGGAATGACGGAAGGACAAAGTTGAATTTTTCTGTTAAGTAGGTTTACTCTAAAAGACGACCTTAAAGTATCTGCGACCCACTTTGGGCCGCTTCATCGGAGCTGCTGGGAGTGCGAACGTAGCGCATCCCTTAGCCCAGTCGATTTGCATAAACCCCAGCCGGGCGAACAAATCTCGGCTCCGTGTCTGGCAAAACATCTGCGCAGCGAAGAGAATAGCAAACACCGCACAGGGGCATATGGACACTAAGGAGCGTAGTGCGGAAAAAACCAATTCGAACAAAGGAATGACCGGGCCGGAGACCCGCAATGCTTTCGGTCGAGAGTCTGCCCCGTCCACTGTGCTGGCTCGCATGGAGCCGTGCTCGGGCACGGGTGTGCATTGTTGTAGTTTATGTACATATTTATATGAAATAAGGCCATTTCCTTTCAATTGACTGTACCCACATGGGCAACAAGCAGTCGTCGGCCGCCACATGCCCGCGCACACTCACCCGTGGTATGTGTATATATTTAAATTTTATTATTTTGAGCTGATAACAGACAGCTCAGCGGGCCCGGCCAGGCGGCAGCGCTTGAGCCGGAGCTGCGGCCGCGGCTACATCCACCGCCATAGCCATAAAACAGATCTCGCCAGCGACGAGCTCGCAGCAGCGCTACTTGAGCCAAAACCCAATTGAGGGAAGCTGCAAACGCCAGCCCGGCGCAGACTGCTGGAGGGGCTGGGTCTGCGCGAGGGCGGCAAGAGAGCGATAAATTAACGAGAGCACTGACAATCGCCGTGAAGAACTCGGATGGCGAGTGGACCAAGTTAGGAAGAACCGCAGCTCGCGAGCGAGGGGGCCGGGAGGGAAGTGAGCGACGCTCTGCCTGCATACGTACGCAGAGCGCTCAGGCACGTCGTTGTATGGGTGTACGGGAGTGTGTGTATGGGTGAGCAATTGAACGAACCGAACCGCTCGCCTGGCTTCGGCCAGGGTTAAAATATGCCCACGACCATTAGCCAGCCGCGCCAGTCCCGACCAAGGGGTTGCTTCGACCCAGAGTCGGGCTCTGGACCCCTCTCGCGGGCTCGCCCATGCCCACGTCCACTGCGCGCTCGGCCCTCTCTCGGGCGGTCTCCCGTACCCACACACCCAGCCCGTCTGGGTGTGAGTGCTCCGAGCTCCGTCTGTGTCACGCTTATGATTTAATAAGCAAATGAGCTGCGAAATTGCTGGAATTGCTCCGCTCCCGGTCGCCCCGACCGCAGCCCGCAGCCCGCAGCCCGCACCACGCCCCGAAATCACTGTCCGGTGAGTTTCGTCTTGGAGCGCTTGGGCTTATGCGTCACGGAAGAAAGTGGGCGTTAGTCGGGGCTTGCCCCCTGGGTCCCGACTTTATCAGTGGTCCTGCTTGCTGAGGGCCAGGGCTCGTTCGAGCGACACGCAGAACACCAGGACCACATGACGACTGTAAGCAGTCAACCAGCAGAAAAGAGTACAGCTTCTCTCTTCTGGATGGTATTTGCCTCTGTGCTGGGGCTTGTTCAAGGTTTTAGTTTTATCTACTTACGGCTTGTTTTAATACTGTAATTTAAAATTGGGCATCTGCTTAGCTCGGGGGTTGCCAAAAGTTTCCCCTACGCGAAGATTCTGAGAAAAAGGTCTAAAAGTTGACAATTTCGGTTTCTACCTTTCTTGAGCAGGAATTACAGATGAACGGATTGGTTCGATAGCTCGGCAAAGCCCTTTAAAAGCGTAACTTTTATCTCTTGAAGCCCGTACTCAATTTAATTTTATGTTTTTTTGAAGGATTTTCCTATACTTATAGATTTTTATAATAATAGTATGATTATAACCAATAAAATATTAAGAGGATTAAGCATAGTTGTCAAAGGAACGATGCAAAATATAGGAGAATTAAAATCAGCTTACAACATTACAATTACAAAAGTTATCATAATGATCCAGTTAGAACAGTTTCGTTTTCAGGTGAATAAAAGTCCCCTAAGATATTTCTTAAAAGTGTGTTTGTTTTTTGCTTGTTTGCTCAGATTTCCCTTTATTTTTATTCTATTCCTGAGTGCTGATGAATCTTTATTGGTAACCAAGAATCAACCCAACTACTAATACAAAGCCCTTGAAAAATCGGTTTATCCTCTATTCTTAAAGTAAGTTTGATTAATTTTGAGCCTGTCCAAAAGGGACCCCTTAAAGTTATTAGCATATTGCTTGCTCGCATATAGTAATATAGTTATAGGTATCTGGAAGCTAGCTTCTATTCTGGTTTCGGTTGTGTAGTAAAAGGGGAACTAAAATGCTTCGGGAAATTCCCAATTGCAATTGGACAAGATTCAAAGATAGGAGATAAGGACACCAAACCTTGGATTTCAGCGAAACACGCCACAAACTAGAACAAATAGCTGGGACCACAGCGGAAGTAAATATTGATAAGCCGAGCGATTGAAACTCCCAAAAACCCAAACCAAACCAAATAGAGCTGTTCCCGATTGTGGAATATGTGAAAATGCATTTGGCTGTCATTAGTCTCGTGAGTTGTTTGGGCTGGCAGTCAAGTATCAGTTTTCAAAATTTCCAATTGTCCACTACCTGCGGCGGATTTGAATGATAAGCCAGGCGAGCAGCATAAAACGTGCCTGACCCTGCGAAACGCAGCCAACTGGGCCATATCGCGGCATTTGGCAAAATACTGAAGGGATGGGGAAGGCCCAAAATAGCTATGCTCAGACGTTATCGAGCACCCGGTCTCTCAGGCAGCTGCATTGGTTGGGAAACACTGCTGAAACATGATATGCGTTCAGGGAGACACAGGAAACCAGACTACTGGTTCGGAGCATTACAATAATTTCTTGTTCTCGTATGTTTCCAGTCTCCTTTTTTTGTTCCATACAATTGTCTTTGGGGGCTTGCTTGAGAACGATTTAGAGTTGGGGCTGTACAAAAAATGACTAAATCCTAGGTCACAAGGCTTATATGCGTGTGGAGCTATTGTCGTTGCTAAACTAAGCTGACTTCATTAAACTAATAAAATTGTGTCACATCAACAGGTATACCCCAAGCAAGGAAGAACGCTATAGTGGATGCCTCGACTATAGATACCCGTTATTCAGCCTAACGGCTGATTTACAGGTTTAAATCTATCTGCCGCCCAAAGTGGGCCCAAACTGGGCGGCAGATAGATTTAAGCATGTAGGGTGGGCGTGTAATATGTTTTTTTTTGACAGTCGAAAGGTATTGATGAGACAAATACATTTCAGTTTTCTATCATAAAAACTGTAGGCTCTATAGATTTTCGCGGATTGTGGGGGTTAGTGTGGGCGTCGAACCCCACTGAAACAAACTTGCGCTGCGCAGAAAGCCCACGAATCTGCATGTCATGTCTGACTGTTCCAGCGCTTACAGTTTCCGAGATCTCAGCGTTCATACGCATAGACAGACAGAGAGACAGACATGGCTAACTCAACTATGCTAGTGATCCTGATCAAGAATATATAAACTTTATGGGGTTGGAAACGCTTCCTTCTACCTGTTACATACTTTCCGACGAATCTAGTATTTCCGTTACTCATAGAGTATAATAAAATAAAGTCTACACTACAAAAAAAAAGAAGAAAAAAGTAGGCATTATATATATAAAAGTCAAATATATTATTTAACGTGCTTATAGGTATTCACAAGTGGAATGACATAAAATGTATTTTAAGTTTGAAAATATCAACGAGTTGTGGTCTTAAGCGGGTACCCTGTTAACGAGCTCTTGCGAAGCGCAACCCAACTTTCTAGTTCCTTTAGTTTGCAAGAAGGGCAGACATGGCTAGGTCGACTCGGCTAATGATATATTAGCATGTACCGTATAGGTTTGGAAATAGATTCCTGTTAGTCGAATACAATATACGCTTTTTCTCTACGACTGATGGTTTCATGCCGATAGCTTTAAAACTGAGACACTGTTTGCGTTCGGACAGAAGGACAAAACGACGGACGGGACATGGCTAGATTGGCAAGTTAAGTGGAAAAATATTGGGTATTTGGTGTACCCTTGGTATTAGGACTTTAGTCAGAAGCTTGCAACGCAGTGAAAAAGACCCCATAAAGTATATATATTCTTGATCAGCGTCACAAGACGAGTCGATCTAGCCATGTCCGTCTGTCCGTCCGTTTCTACGCAAACTAGTCTCTCAGTTTTAAAGCCGAAACTTTCCCAAAAGTCTTCTTTCTATTGCAGTTAGTATATAAGTCGGAACCAGGCGTATCGGACAACTATATCTTATAGCTCCCATAGGAACTATCGGGGACAAAATTTAAATTTCGTGTTTTTTAACATATAACGTTTTAAGCTTGGATATAACATTTTTAAATTAGTTCTGAATTTCGAATTCAATTTTATCAAAATCGGACGACTATATCATATAGCTCCCATAGGAACAATCGGAAAATTTGTGGTAAAATAATATGGATAAATTATATCTTCGGTGTTTTTTAACTTATAACCTCCTACACTTGGAAATAACATTTTTTATTTGGTTTTGAATTTCGAATTAAATTTATCATATAGCTGCCATAGGAACGATAGGAAAATTAGTAGGAAAACATGAAATAAAAATTATATCTTTTGTGTTTTTTAACATATAACCTTATATTTTTAAAAATTTCGAATTCAATTTAATAAAATTATTGATTATTTTTTATAACTGCAAGGGTATACAAACATCGGCTTGCCGAAGTTAACTTCCTTTCTTGTTTGGTATCAATTTGACATTATTTCATGGTAAAATTGATATTTGTCGAAAACACAAACTTAACATGCGCATATCAAATTGATCTTGACGCATTTTTTTTCTGTGCATCTACCTGTGCATACTTGCCGAAAAATCTACATAAGATATCCTTTTACTCTACGAGTAAGGGGTATAACAATTTCTTCTAGCATGCTTCTCTACGAATCGAATACTCAACAACGAGTAACAGGTATACAAAAATATATATTTTTATATTTGCAAAACACTATTTATATGCCTTGTTCTACAAAACGCCCTATTAATGATTTTCACTTATTTCAGAGGCGCTTCGCATGCAACCGACCTCAGTCTGACCGGGTATGGCCACATCAACAACAACAATAATAATAACAATAATAGCCAGGGAGCAGCTGGAAAATCAGTGTCCCTGAAGCTCTCCACGTCCTATCACGATTCCGCCGCAGTGTTGAATCTCTCCAAGTGCTCCTCGCTGAATATGAGCGGCGATGACTTCTATGGGGACTACTACGTGAAGCCGGAGCTGGATCTCTCGGTGGGCGGCGGAGCTGGAAGTAGCAGCAGCCGCAGTAGCTCCGGCGGTATACCACTTCCGCTGCCCGCCCACCAACTTCAGGCGCCCAACGATAGCCGAGTGAGCTCCACGCGCAACGAGCATCAGCAATTGCAGCACAGCTACGATGACATCGATGCCAGCTCGATTCGCAGTGCAGATGAAGACGCTGGTCACGCATCCGATGTAGTGGAGGAGTTAGATGCGATCGACGCCGATTTTCCTTATCCGCTGATCCTGGACTCCAACTCACGCGCCAGCACCAATGTGGGCGTAGACGAGGTTGCCTCTTCGCGCAAGCGCCGTCGCAATGTCGACCAAGACGTCCTAGATAACGGCAATGGCGATGCTGGTATCGATGCCGACGACTACGAGGAGCAGATGCTGCAGCAGCACCGCCATCTTCGGCAGCAGCAAGGTGCAGCTGACACCGGAGGGATGGATCTACCGCCCCCGCAAACGGTGCGTGAGGTGCTCAACTCCAAGTTTTGCGGCTTCATCTCGGCCAAGCTGAACAGCATGGAGGACTCGGAGGCGGACAATTTAATGAACCGCATTCTTTTGTTACTGGTTCAAGTGCAGCAGTGTGAGGGCCCTACGAAGTAGGCGGTCAGGTTGGAATTCCCAAACGGGGTGTAGTTAAAATAGCCAAAAAATTTCATTATAGATTGATGAAGCCGCTTAGAGCATATACATCGGAATGATTACTTGCCATATGTTCTTACTCTTCTCGCCGTAAGAATTATTAAGTTACTTGCCAATGCCAAATCTGTGCCATACCAAAAAAAAATCAACTATGAATGATTTTTCAAACGAATTCTCTCATTTTGTTCGCTCTCATTTACAACAAACAATAAACTCAAAGAAACGAAAAAACAAAGAATATAGTTGAAGTAAGAACTTAGTTTAGTTATACTTTAAATGTTAAATTCATTTTAAGTCCACTGCAGATCATACTCATGCCAACGTCTCATCACATGAAACTTTTCTTTTTCATAAAACTATTTTTTAGAGTATATATAGATCGGCGATCGATCGCACATTTACATTTACATTTTCTCATTAAGTTGAAGACTTGGAATTAAAAATATATTTAAAAATATAATCGCGAACAAGCTATTATACTACTGTTATTTATATAACTATATAACAAAATGGTAAATTATAATTTTCTGAAAAGGAGAACAATTAAAATTTTTTCTCCTAACATACGTTTTAAAATAAAGCACAATACATGGTAATCAAACAGGTATTTCTTTTTTACCGATAATTAAGTAGTTTATAAAGGACTACAAAGTTTTTAAGACTTTCGAGCAAAAATCGCTAGAAATGTATTTATATTAACATTTTTTCAAGATCAAATTGCAGACTGTTAGTTTTTCTCATCTTGTAACTGTTTTAAACATGTTATTAAACGTGCCATATTGTTTGTATCCTGGCTCTCAAGGGCCTGCATAGGCCACGAGCAAACTCACACATTGGAACAGAAGACAAGCATACATTGCCGTAAAAACCCTCTTGAAGCCAGACTGAAGGAATATCGGCCATTGATACAGAAGGCGTCATATAAGCAATGAACAAAAGATTTGAAATGCGTATGCGCCACGGCAAAAGATTCTTGCATATTGGAAAAGACCAGGGGGTAAGCAGATGTGTGTATGCCAAATTGAAATAGACTTATGAATGAAACTCAAACACCAGAAGAATTTAGAGTTCATACACATATATGTATAAGCGTAGCCTGATTGAAACCAAAAGTAAACAACCCCTATCAAGAGTTTCGGCCTGGCCAAAGCAGTTAACAACCTCCAACCCCTATAAACAGAAGACATAGTGTCTCACAGGCACGAAAATTTGACAAAATTCAGCCCTAGTCTATAACTGGTTTTTCAACGTAATAATGACCAAAGGTATTCTCATTTAACCGTCATTAAGGGTCTTCTGAGGGATGCTGTTACAGATTTTGCCTGTGTGAATCACGAACTAAGTTCAATGGCCATAGCCGGCTGATTGTTAAACTATGTACGGTTGTCCTCGTACACCCAAAAAAAAAATCGCCCTTTATTCAACAAATTCGCATTTAAATCAAGAAAATAGCCTATGATTATCATCCTACGGCGACTCGTCTTTATTTTAAGTAAATAATTTTATTGAATTTATGGAAGTACTTTTTGGAAATAACTACAAATTTTTCTTAACTTCACAACAAAATGGCTTATAATTTGGAAAAAGTTTCTATAAATAAGAAAACTATTCTGCAAAATAAGGTTTTTTTCTTAGGAACAAGTACTGCTTGTTTAATCTTTGAGGGCATTTCTTTCTTAAAAAATGAATTTTTATACCCTTGCAGAGGGTAGAACCTGTCATAGGAACAATCGGAAAATGGCTTTTTGACATATAACCTTCTAATCTTGGAAATAACATTTTTTAATTAGTTCTGAATTTCGAATTCAATGTTATAAAAATCTGACGACCCTATCATATATGTAGCTGTCATAGGAACGATCTGAAAATTGCTCGGAAAATAATATGAAACAAATTATAGATTTGGGGCTTTTTGACATATTATCTTATAATATTGGGAATATCATTTTTTATATTTTAAAGAATTTTGAATTCAATATAGTAAAAATCGGACTACTCTAACATATATATGTAAAAAAAATGGTCTAAAAAAAAGAATGAAAAATATTTTAATATTGTTATTGTTATTGGTAACAAAATATAAAATAAAGTGAAGTCAGCAACAATCCTTAAAAATTTTATGGTGTTTTTAAAGTTGATTATTTCTTATAACTGCAAGGGTATACAAACTTCGGCTTGCCGAAGTTAACTTCCTTTCTTCTTTTCTATAAATTACGGCCCTTTTTCGTATTTCAAGAAATTTGTTTCTTTATTTAAGGTACATTTTTTTTAAATCAAATACCTTATTTCGTAAATCAAGAAACTTTTTTTTATATTTAAAGGCTATTTTTGTTACTTTAAATAACCAATTTTATTAAAAATTACAGCGTCTTTTAGAAAATCAATTAACTTATTTTCATCATTTATAGGCCCATTTTCCAATATACAAATACATAGTTCATTTGTTACATAGCTAATATTTTTCTTAACATTACATTTTAAATATATGTTTTCAATCTTAAAAATAAAACTTAGGTTTTAAATCTTCATCTTGGGGTTATTAGTTTCAACCTTTTTAAAAAATGTTAGGTGTTCAGAATATTCTGTATTTAAAATAATACATAAAAACTACAAAGCCGTTTTGTGCAAAAATTTCTTTAAGTTCGTATGCCATAAAGTTAGGTTTAGGAGTTTAGGAGAAATAGACAAAATCATTTTTTTTGTACAGTATATTACTATATTTTACAAAGGAATACGAATTAGTATTATCGAGATTTGATAAGCAAGTTCGAAATTGTTCATTAAATATGGAATTAATTGATAAACATTTTGTTTTACTAAAAACTATTTAATTTTCATCGAAGTTCTGAAGCCAATGTGCAAAATGAAAATGAATGATTAAATATTTTTAACGTACGATTTTAAGCTCTTATGTTTTGCCTCATATGGAGATGTCCATAAATACTTCAAGGGGCCTGACTCTTGAACTACACGGTAATAATGGTTAAGGAAATGGTGCTTAGGTTTCATCTTTAAAAAAAATTGTTTACTCCCTATTATAGCACTGAATCTTTGAAACTGTAACATAATTTTGGCTATATTCCGATAAAGTTAGTTGATCTCTCAATTTTACTAAGTACCTTACAAATTGCCAAACCCCTCCGGAAACCTTTAATGTTACATTTTTTAACAAGTTAATTTGAAATACTGGACAAATATTTCCAATTTCTAAATCGCCGTACATGAAAATGTTTTTCCTTTGTTTGTGGCTTTGTATGCATCCCATTTAAGTTTTTGGGTGTATGAAGCACCTCGAGGTTGAAAACTTTTATTCTACGACTTTTGGAAAAATTGGCTAGTTTAGCGATCAGTATAAAAAGGCAGATTTGAAAGGCGTATAGTTTCTAAGCTACCATTGCAACGAAAATGTGCTATAAGTCTCTGAAAATTTGTTAAATACACCCTTAAAGTATATATATTCTTGATCAGCGTCACTAGATGAGTCGATCTAGCCATGTCCGTCGTTGCGTCTGTCGGTCCATCTGTCCGTTTTGAAGTAAACTAGTCTCTCAGTTTAAAAACTATCGGGCTAAAACTTTCTCAAAGGTCTTCTTTCTATTGCAGATATAAGTCAGAACCAGCCGGATCGGACAACTATATCTTATAGCTCCAATAGGAACTATCGATGAAAAAATAAAAAGAAAATTATATCTTCGGTGTTTTTTAACATGGAAATAACATTTTTTAATTAATTTTGAATTTCGAATTAAATTTTATCAAAATCGGACGACTATTTCATATAGCTGCCATTGGAACGATCGGAAAGTTAGTGGTAAAATAATATGAAAGAAACTATAGCTTTGGGGCTTTTTGACATATCATCTTATAATATTACGAATATAATTTTTTATATTTTTACGAATTTTAAATTCAATTTAAATAAAATATGACTTTTCTAAGATATAGATGTAAAAAAAATGGTCTGAAAAAAAGAATGAAATAATATTTTATTTTTTAATATCACTAAACTCAGAAAAATTCCTTAAAAATGTACATGGTTTTACTAAAGTTAATTATTTATTATAACTGGAAGGGTATAAGGAATGGAAATGTATAAGCAGCATAGAAATATTCTTAAGCGCCACCTACCGTGTATTTTGGTATAAGTTATGAGGGCGGCAGACATTTTAAGCGTTTTAGACCTTTGGGGGAGTTAGATTCAATCGAAAGGTTTTAAAATCGATAGGTATTCATGAGACAAATACATTTCAGTTAAAATTTTGTTCTATCATAAAAACTGTAGGCGCTACAGATTTTCATGAAACAGCTTATAGCTTTTATAGTTTTAGAGATCTCAACGTTTATACGGACAGGCGGACATGGCTACATCGACTCGGCTAGTGATCATGATTAAGAATAAGTATATATTTTATGGGGTCGGAAACGCTTCCTTCTAACTGTTAGATACTTCCTTCTAACTGTTAGATACTTCCTTCTAACTGTTAGTTACTCTACGAGTAACGGGTATAAAAAGCAACCCATTTCTCTACAGTATGAGAGCATTTTATTGATTACTTGAAACCCCAAAATTATGCAAAAGTAATTTGGTAAGAACAAATTCTTATTAGATTATTTGTAAATAAAAGGTAAGCATTTATACGTACTCCATCGCCTAAAACTTTTGAAAAATAAATTATTAAAAGCCTTTTTTCAAAGTTCTGAAATAATAAAATAATGATATTCCCAAGAGTAGAAGTATATATTTAAAAAAGCACCAGCGTTACATTTTTAAAAAAAATTTTCCCATTACTCGTAGATTAAAAGGGTAAACTAGATTTGTTCAAAAGTATGTTACAGGTAGAACTAAGGATGCTGATAAAGAATATATATACTTTATGGGTTCAAAAACGTCTTCTTGACTGTTTTGCAAACTTCTAAACAAAGTTTATTATGCAATGGTATAACAAAAACTTCTGATATCAAACAAAAACACCTCTTAAGAAGGTAAGGGTCGTCGCGATCACGCTCCATCAGCATACAGAAGTTCTCATATCAACTTTTGTGACGAATTGACAAGCAATGTCTCGACTATTAGATACACTTTACTCAGCATTTAAATAACAAATTTATTTATTTTCGGTTCTTTCTTTAGTGCTATTCAGCACTGCGTAAACGATCTTTTCTCCCTTTCTTTGCCATGTAAATGGAATGCAGGTCAGAATGGCTAGAGGGGTGATACAAATTCGCTTTGTTGATCAGCTCGGTCTGTAACACACACATGGGCCCTTCTTTTACAAACCGAACACCTTTTTATTAGATGACTTTTCAAAAAGTATTTTGTTTGCAAGTCTATATCTCCATTATTAGTTGTCCGATTGATTTCATGTCCTCTGCTCAAAATCCACTAAAAACTCTTCTTTTTAAATACATTTTTTAAAAACAAACAATTTTTTATTTTGAAAAAATAACATTTTTTTAAATTTTAAAATATGCCCCAAAATACGTCTTTGAGGTGGAGCCATTTTTTGTTTTCAAGATATCGAATCTAATGCAAAAAGCCGGCTGCTTTTTCAGCAGCCATCTCGCTCGCTCTCATTAGAAACTTTTGGCATTTGTATTTGTGAATTATTTAACAATCTGTTGATAATTTCAGCTTAATGAAGCTGAGTTCGGTAAAATGAAATTTTTGAAATTTGAAAACGAGAATCGTTTGTCCACGTTTGTCCACCTTTTAGTTTTTTTTGTCCACGTCCAGTTTCAAATATATGAAATTTCGAAAATGTTTGTAAATTAAATAGTAAAATTTTTTAATATTTTTTTCTTGGAATCGTTTGTGTAAACATTAAAAAATACGAATTTTCGCAACAATTTCGTAAACTCAAACTCAAATTTTTTTTTCATGGAATCGTGTGTCTATCATTTGTCCACGTTTATCCATCCTTTAAAATTTTGAAAAAACCCAAAAAAATTAAAATTATTTTAATTTTAAGTTTTTCACCACATTTCAATAATAATGAGATAATACGTTTAAAAAAGCCGAAGCTATAATTGGTTTTATATTATTTTCCCACCAATTTTTCAATGTTTCCCATAACAGCTTTATGATATAGTCGTTCAATTTTGATACAATTAAATTCAATCGGTAGGTATTGATGAAACAGGAACATTTTAGTTAAAATTTTGTTCTAGTTTAAAAATTGTAGGCGCCGCAGGTTTTCCCGAATATTACGAATATAATTTTTTATATTTTTACGAATTTTAAATTCAATTTAAATAAAATATGACTTTTCTAAGATATAGATGTAAAAAAAATGGTCTGAAAAAAAGAATGAAATAATATTTTATTTTTTAATATCACTAAACTCAGAAAAATTCCTTAAAAATGTACATGGTTTTACTAAAGTTAATTATTTATTATAACTGGAAGGGTATAAGGAATGGAAATGTATAAGCAGCATAGAAATATTCTTAAGCGCCACCTACCGTGTATTTTGGTATAAGTTATGAGGGCGGCAGACATTTTAAGCGTTTTAGACCTTTGGGGGAGTTAGATTCAATCGAAAGGTTTTAAAATCGATAGGTATTCATGAGACAAATACATTTCAGTTAAAATTTTGTTCTATCATAAAAACTGTAGGCGCTACAGATTTTCATGAAACAGCTTATAGCTTTTATAGTTTTAGAGATCTCAACGTTTATACGGACAGGCGGACATGGCTACATCGACTCGGCTAGTGATCATGATTAAGAATAAGTATATATTTTATGGGGTCGGAAACGCTTCCTTCTAACTGTTAGATACTTCCTTCTAACTGTTAGATACTTCCTTCTAACTGTTAGTTACTCTACGAGTAACGGGTATAAAAAGCAACCCATTTCTCTACAGTATGAGAGCATTTTATTGATTACTTGAAACCCCAAAATTATGCAAAAGTAATTTGGTAAGAACAAATTCTTATTAGATTATTTGTAAATAAAAGGTAAGCATTTATACGTACTCCATCGCCTAAAACTTTTGAAAAATAAATTATTAAAAGCCTTTTTTCAAAGTTCTGAAATAATAAAATAATGATATTCCCAAGAGTAGAAGTATATATTTAAAAAAGCACCAGCGTTACATTTTTAAAAAAAATTTTCCCATTACTCGTAGATTAAAAGGGTAAACTAGATTTGTTCAAAAGTATGTTACAGGTAGAACTAAGGATGCTGATAAAGAATATATATACTTTATGGGTTCAAAAACGTCTTCTTGACTGTTTTGCAAACTTCTAAACAAAGTTTATTATGCAATGGTATAACAAAAACTTCTGATATCAAACAAAAACACCTCTTAAGAAGGTAAGGGTCGTCGCGATCACGCTCCATCAGCATACAGAAGTTCTCATATCAACTTTTGTGACGAATTGACAAGCAATGTCTCGACTATTAGATACACTTTACTCAGCATTTAAATAACAAATTTATTTATTTTCGGTTCTTTCTTTAGTGCTATTCAGCACTGCGTAAACGATCTTTTCTCCCTTTCTTTGCCATGTAAATGGAATGCAGGTCAGAATGGCTAGAGGGGTGATACAAATTCGCTTTGTTGATCAGCTCGGTCTGTAACACACACATGGGCCCTTCTTTTACAAACCGAACACCTTTTTATTAGATGACTTTTCAAAAAGTATTTTGTTTGCAAGTCTATATCTCCATTATTAGTTGTCCGATTGATTTCATGTCCTCTGCTCAAAATCCACTAAAAACTCTTCTTTTTAAATACATTTTTTAAAAACAAACAATTTTTTATTTTGAAAAAATAACATTTTTTTAAATTTTAAAATATGCCCCAAAATACGTCTTTGAGGTGGAGCCATTTTTTGTTTTCAAGATATCGAATTTAATGCAAAAAGCCGGCTGCTTTTTCAGCAGCCATCTCGCTCGCTCTCATTAGAAACTTTTGGCATTTGTATTTGTGAATTATTTAACAATCTGTTGATAATTTCAGCTTAATGAAGCTGAGTTCGCTAAAATGAAATTTTTGAAATTTGAAAACGAGAATCGTTTGTCCACGTTTGTCCACCTTTTAGTTTTTTTTGTCCACGTCCAGTTTCAAATATATGAAATTTCGAAAATGTTTGTAAATTAAATAGTAAAATTTTTTAATATTTTTTTCTTGGAATCGTTTGTGTAAACATTAAAAAATACGAATTTTCGCAACAATTTCGTAAACTCAAACTCAAATTTTTTTTTCATGGAATCGTGTGTCTATCATTTGTCCACGTTTATCCATCCTTTAAAATTTTGAAAAAACCCAAAAAAATTAAAATTATTTTAATTTTAAGTTTTTCACCACATTTCAATAATAATGAGATAATACGTTTAAAAAAGCCGAAGCTATAATTGGTTTTATATTATTTTCCCACCAATTTTTCAATGTTTCCCATAACAGCTTTATGATATAGTCGTTCAATTTTGATACAATTAAATACAATCGGTAGGTATTGATGAAACAGGAACATTTTAGTTAAAATTTTGTTCTAGTTTAAAAATTGTAGGCGCCGCAGGTTTTCCCGAATTTTTAAAGTGGGAGTGTACCCTTTTACTCTACGAGAAACGGGTAGTTTTTGCTTTAGCACTACTCAAATACATTTACTTATAAGTAATTAAATTCAAAGGTTTTTACTTTTTGATCAACCTTTTTAGTCATCGACTACTATTATTTTAAATTTTTACGTGACGTTAATATGATATTCTCACTGCGTTGATCAGTGAGCCAGCCAATCAGATTTTTAGCCAAATATAGTTTTTGTTTTTTTAGAAAAATAACATATTTAGTATAGGGTTCATTTTATACAATAATAACACAGTAATTTCTTTGCCATATTTATATACCCGTTACTCGTAGACTACAAGGGTATACTAGATTCGTTGGAAAGTATGTATGTAATAGGTACAAGGAAGCGTTTCCGACCCCATAAAGTATGTATATTCTTGATTAGAATCACTAGCCGAAAAATCTGAAGCCAGCCAGTCAGATTTTTGGCCAAATATAATTTTTCTTTTTTAGAAAAAATAACAGATTCAGTATAGGGTTCATTTTATACAACGATAACACAGTAATTTCTTTGCCGTATTTTTATACCCGTTACTCGTAGAGTACAAGGGTGTACTAGATTCTTTGGAAAGTATGTAACAGGTAGAAGGAAGCGTTTCCAACCCCATAAAGTATGTACTCGTATATTCTTGATCAGAATCACGAAAAATATGTAGTGCCTACAGTTTTTATGATAGAAACAAAAATGAACTAAAATGTGTTTGTCGCATCAATACCTATCGACTGACCTAAAAAAAAGAGGCCATGCCCACTCTAACGCCCACTAATGGACAAAACGCTTAAATCTGTCTGCCGCCCACATAACTTAAACTGAAAAAGCCGATAAGTGGCTCCCTAAAATAACGCTTTTCTGCTTTTATATCTTAATTTTCCTTTTGCTCCCTTAAGTTGAGTAACGAGTATCTCAAGTCGAGGCACTCGACTATAGCGTTCTTACTTGTTTAATATTATTTTACCACTAACTTTCCGATCGTTTAATTCGAAATTCAAAATCAATTAAAAAATGTTATTTCCATGTTAAAAAACACCGAAGACATAATTTTTTTTAATTTTTTCCCCTATAGTTCCTATGGAAGCTATAAAATATAGTTGTCCGATCCGGCTGGTTCCGTCTTATATACTACCTGCAATAGAAAGAAGACTTTTGGGAAAGTTTCAGCTTTAAAATTGAGAGACTAGTTTGCGTAGAAACGGACGGAATGGACATGGCTAGATCAACTCGTCTAGTGACGCTGATCAAGAATATACGAGTATATACTTTATGGGGTCGAAAACGTCCACTTCACTGCGTTGCAAACTTCTGACTGAAATCATTATACCCTCTGCAAGGGTATAAACATAATGAGAAACAACAAAACAAAAAAAAGATTTGATATCAACTTTTGTGACGAAAATGTAACATACAATCTACTAAATAAATACACTTTCATCAAACAACTAAGCACAGGCATATTGAATTGCAGCGTGCCGAATTTAAAATTGAGCTGTTTAATATCATCTAAAATTTCCAGGCCGTTCAAATAGAGTTTGGACAGGCAGAAAAAAGGTCAACGCTCATATGGTGTAAGATGCTAAATGGGGCCATTTTCGTTGATTAATAACATTGACACGTTTATTTTTACAAGCATGTATGGTATGCCAAAAGTTGTCAAATTTCAGGGACTATATTCCTTAAAATTTTATTTGAAATCCTTAAAGTTGTTTTTTGAAAAATTAGAAAAACCGTACAAAAAAAAACTAAATAAAAAAAACATTGGCCCATAATTTTTAATCGTTGGTATTTAGACAAATCGCGATTAAAAGGCGTAAATATTATTTCGAAATTCCGTTAGAAAGGTATAGATAAGGGACAAGTCTGTAGCTTCAAGTTATGGGTATACAAAAGTAAAATATTTAAAGCTGTTAGAACCAAAGATAGTATAATCTATGTTTTCTACGGACTTTGGTAGAACTAATGTTTTTTATATTGGGCTGCTTAGCAACGTCTTGAATTTTCAGGACCCTATATAACGTTTTGGGACAAACTGACAAACAAATTAAATTTTTATTTTTAAGAAGTCCCCCAAAATCTTGTTTTGCTTATTATTTTTTTAATTTTAAGACATATATTGCCAAGGACATTCCATATATAACAAAAGCAAACAAGCTTAAGGTAATGTCTTTCGCAAAGGAATACGTCCATAAGCAAAAGGAGTTTTGGAGGAGCGTTCTATAGACAGATGGTTGTTAGGTTACCAATGGCATTAAGGCAGAAAAGGCGGCACGTTTGCCAAAAAGTAAGCCACGGTAGAGGCTCTGGGATGTTCTGGGGATGTGTAGCGTATAAGGGACTGGGTGACTTCATTCGTGTCAATGGATCGATGAACCAACGCCAACATTGGTCGGTTCTAAATAATAATGTCTTTACTTCTGGAGACAGGCTGATTGGACAATCGTTTATTCTGCAGCTGGATAAAGCCCCATGCCACAAAGCCAAGATGATTACAAAATATTGAAGGATGTTGGTGTTACCACTTTGGACTGCTCACCTCAAATTGAAAACGTGTGGTCTCTTATGAAACCTAAAAGAACAGTAAAACAATAGAGAAGACAATATCTAAGGAAACTATACTTTGGGAAGAGATATTTCCAGAGATCATCCACAATTTAATCGATTTAGTACCGGGACGTCTAAAAAAAGTTTTTGAAACCAAAGAAAACAAGGAAGAATGCTTTAGTCGAGTGCCCCGACTATCAGATACCCGTTACTCAGCTTATGGGAGCGAATGGATAATGAAGATATATACACAGAAAAGCTATATTTTAGGGCGCCACCTATCGGCTTATTCGGTATATGTTATGTGGGAGGCAGACAGATTTATGCGTTTTTGCCATTTGCGGCCGTTAGTAGATAGGTCTTTATTGGTCAGTAGATAGGTCTTGATGAGACAAATACATTTCAGTTAGGATTCTGTTTCTATCATAAACACTGTAGGCGCTACAGATTTTGGCGACTTGCAACTTGCGCTGCGTAGGAAGCCCAGGAATCTGCATGCCAAGTAAAAATATTCTAGCTCTTATAGTTTCCGAGATCTCAGCATTCATACGGACGGATGGACAGACATTGATATTGATTCTGATCAAAAATGGAATGACCCGAAAATGGGTGGGAAAAAAATATGAAATAAATTATAGCTTCGAAGTTTATGACATATTATTCTATAATATTGGAAATATAATTTGTTATATATTTTTTTAAAAAATTCGAATTAAAATTAATAAAAATCGGACGACTCTAACAAATAGCTAACAAAGAAATGGTCAGAGAAATAATGAATTAATTTTTTTTAATATCATTGAAGCCAGCAACAATCCTTAAAAATTTCACATGATGTTACTAACGTTGATTATTTCTATAACTGCAAGGGTATACAAACTTCCGCTTGCCGAAGTTTACTTCCTTTCATGTTTTTAAGTTTGTATTAGCACCAAGTATGACACCAAAAAAAAAATGTTTTAATGTGACTATAACCGCCCCGTGGTGTTCACATTATGTACATTATATTGCAAAATATAAAAATATGATATGATGAACAATGAATAAAAATGTCAACGGTAGGAAATTCAAGCGGCGATTTAAAAAAAATATATTTTAGGAAAACTTTTTTAAAAAGTTAATAACAGACACATTAGGTTTAAACATTTTACTGGGTAAAACAAATTTGTACCTATTCTAAAATATCAATTTTCACTTTAACTTCTGTAACAGGAAGTTGAAACCAGTAGTAAACAGAAAGATGGTCCAGTTAGAAGCCACGGAGACAAAGCCGTTTGTAAGCCATTTAAAGAATTAAACGGCTAATTACGCGAACTAAAACAAGGAAGAACGTTATAGTCGAGTGTCTCGAATATCAGATACCCGTTACTCAGCTTAAGGGAGCAAAAGGAAATGAAGATATATAAGAAGCAAAGCGATATTTTGGGGCGCCACTTACCGGCTAGTTCAGTATATGCTATGTGGGCGGCAAACGGATTTAAGCGTTTTCAACGTTTGTGGGCGTGGAAATTTTTTTTAGGGCAGTCGATAGGTATTGATGAGACAAACACATTTCAGTTAAATTTTTTAAATTAAGATTCTGTTTCTATCATAAAAACTGTAGGCGCTACAGATTTTCGCCGATTGTGGGCGTTAGAGTGGGCGTGGCATAAACTTGCGCTGCGCAAGAATCACAGGAATCTGCATGCCAAGTTTGACTGTTCTAGCTTTTATAGTTTCCAAGATCTCACCGTTCATACGGACAGACGGACATGGCTAGACCGACTCGGCTAGCGATCCTGATCAAGAATATATATACTTTATGACTTTATGGGGTCGGAAACGCTTCCTTCTACGTTACATACTTTCCGACAAATCTAGTATACCCTTTTACTCTACGAGTAACGGCTATAAATATCAGGAAATAGGTAAGAAAAAAGAGAGAGAAAGAATAAGACCGATGGGTTTAAAAGAAGCATTAGTCGTGTTTCAACGTTTCGTAAATAAAAGGTTTTCTGATATGATAGGGGAAAATAAGTTTATTGTGTATATAGTTGATGATATGATTACCAGTAAGAAAGTAGAGAAACATTTAGAAACGCTTTAAGAATTTTTTATTCGGAGTGTCACAGAAATATCTTCCAACCAAATTTTGTCCGAAAAGCAAATCTCGGTGTCACAGACATCACTTTTGACGGTTTCTAAGTCCCCCGTATTTTGACAGATGTTTTGATAAAATAAATATATAAATAATAAATAATAAGCCAACTTATCGATGATTGCCAAAAATAAAACTTTTAAGACTCCATCTAAGAAATATCTGCATACTGCAATTTTTTTATTTATTTCGGGTTGTATTTAAAAATTTGCTAAAAAATCGTCTGCAAACCGTCCAGCCTGACAGAGGTACCAATTTGCTCGAAATTGCACTGTCTTGAAGAAAACGTGTGTCCTTATTACTTATTTTAACTAACAAATATACGTTGCTAATTTTTAGGGATAAACAAAGGTCAGCAGAACAAGACGCCATAACTCGAGGAGTCCTGTACTTATTGTAGAAATGGGTTTTTGATTTAAAGATAGCCTCACTGATTTGGTCAAATTTTATGAATTTGGGGCCTTTCCATCCTACATCCTACAATATTTCGCGGGTACTCTAGAGAAAGAATTCGTGCACATGGCATTTTGGTTTGCTTTTAAAATTCTTAATATTTACAAATTTTAGTAACCCATTACATTTTTATACCCTTGCAGAGGGTATAATGATTTCAGTCAGAAGTTTGCAACGCAGTGGAGAAGACGTTTCCGACCCCATAAAGTATATATATTCTTGATCAGCGTCACAAGACGAGTCGATCTAGCCGTGTCAGTCTGTCCGTCCGTTTCTACGCAAACTAGTCTCTCAGTTTTAAAGCTATCGGACTGAAACTTTCCCAAAAGTCTTCTTTCTATTGCAGGTAGTATATAAGTCGGAACCAGCCGAATCGCACAACTATATCTTATAGCTCCCATAGGAACTATCGGGGACAAAATTTAAGAAAAATTATATCTTTCGTGTTTTTTAACATATAACGTTTTAAGATTGGATATAACATTTTTAAATTAGTTCTGAATTTCGAATTAAATTTTATCAAAATCGGACAACTATATCATATAGCCCCCATAGGAACAATCGGAAAATTAGTGGTAAAATAATATTGAAAAATTATATCTTCAGTGTTTTTTAACTTATAACTTCCTACGCTTGGAAAAAACATTTTTTATTTGGTTTTAAATTTCGAATTAAATTTCATTTAAATCGGAAGCTATATCATATAGCTGTCATAGGAACGATCGGATAATTGGTGGGAAATAATTTGAAACAAATTATAGCTTTAGGGCTTTTTGACATATCTTATAATATTGGGAATATACATTTTTATATTTTTAAGAATTTCGAATTTAATTTAATAAAATTATTGATTATTTTTTATATTTTTTTATAACTTCGACTTGCCGAAGTTAACTTCCTTTCTTGTTTAACTTAAAACCTTCTAAGCTTGGAAATAACATTTTTAAATTAGTTCTGCATTTTGAATTAAATTTTATCAAAATCGGACGACTATATCATATAGCTGTCATAGGAACAAGCGGGAAATTATTGGGTAAATAATATGAAAAAATTATTTACTAAAGTTTATTATTTCTTATAATTGCAAGGGTATACAAACTTCGGCTTGCCGAAGTTAACTTCCTTTCTTGTTTGTTGATAAGTATTGTAAACTGTCTCAAAGGATTTTATAGAAGGTTTAGATTACAATTTTAAGTGCAAGTTTGAGTCATTTTCCTAAATGGAACGTCAGAGTCCTAAAAGCAACGTAGACAAAATCCAGAAAAAATAACGCACTAAACGAAATAAATATATATTTAAAACTATATATTTTGTTGATACGACGAATACTTTTGTGAGCATAGAAATAGATTACATTTTTGGTGTTAGCTTTATATAGAAATCTTATTTATTTTTTGGTTCGTAGACGAAAAATGTTTTTTTTTTATAATGTAAACCATATTTTACCATTTTGGAATTATTAAGTATTTAGAAAACAGAACTTTTTCCCTACCCCTTAGTGCAACGAATACTTTTGTGACTGACTGAGTACGCCAGAGCAAAACGGAAAGATTTAGAGACCTTACATTGCATTGCAAGAACAAATTGTTGAATTTATAACTCTAGATTACAGACAAAAAGGAAGAAGGATGATGGTTATTCCTGATGGAGTTGGACCCTTTCATCACTGTGGAGGCCAGTCTACGTAGTGAAGAAGCGCTCCAGGAGGTTTGACTACTATACATAGAAGAAATGAAAATCTACAGTGATACATCAATCGAAAGGTATTACAAAAACTAAAAGGATAGCATACCAGGCCTTAAAGAAAATCATTTGGTTTCGGGGGAAGAGAGATGGAAGTAAAAAACGGGAAATTTGGAACATTTGATCTGTTGGGGCCGGTGGAAATAATTGCCCGCTATTAACTTAATTGTATTCTCCTTTAAAATACTGCCAAATTCGGATGCTCTGTTCAAATGTAACACTCTAAACAAGATTTTAGGCGACTTCTCACAATGAAAAAAATTTCTGCTTGTTAGTTGGTCAGGTTGTCGGTTTGCCCGGAGATTCCAGAAATGTTAGACGATGTTAAATAGCTTAATGGAAGAAAAGTAATTCTGAAATCATTCATCTCATTTTTGAAAAAGGCCTGTTTGAAAGTTATTAAAACTGAAAAAAGAAAGAATGTTAACTTCGGTAAGCAGAAGTTTCTATCCCTTTGCAGTTTTAATAAGAATTTAAGAAGTGTTGCTAGCTTAAGTGATATTAAAAAACAAATTATTTAATTTTTTCTCTGACCGTTTCTTTGACAGCTATATGTTAGAGTCATCCGATTCTTACTACATTTAATTCAAAATTTTTAAAAATATAAAAAATGATATTCCCAATAAAATAAGATAATATGTCAAAAAACCCCGAAGCTGTATGATACAGTTGACCGAGAAAACAGTTATAATTAGCTAAAATTCATAAACCCTTACCCTGCGAACTAATAAAACTTCATGCTTGTATTTTAAAATACTTTGTGTGCTTTCCTAACATGATTTGTCTTCATACCATCGTTTAAAGATTATGACCAAAAGTATTTTTCTTCATATTTTTACCCTTGCAGAGGGTATAATGATTTCAGACAGAGATTTGCAAAGCCCAATAAAAACTTTGAAATGGCTTCTTATTAAAAAAAATTATACCAAAAAATCTAGTAAATGCAACACAAAAATTTAAAAAAAGAAAACTATAAAATGTGGTCAAATTTAAGCTTGTCTTGAAGACAAAATAAGGGAAAAACGATGCTATCGACCTTTATGTACTCCGTTCCTCAGATACGAGTGCGGTGGAGATGGATTAATTCGGCGAAGCTTATGAGTTTTTCAAGGATGCCCGATTTTGACCATTTCTACATAAAGATAGTCATTGATAATCAAAAATGTGGGTGCTAAACAGAGTGGGCGTTAGAGCAAGCGTGGTATCCTGCGCTGCCCCATGCCAAGTCCCAACCCTTTAGCTTTTATAGTTTTCGAGATCTCTGCGTTCAAACGGACGGAAAGACAGGCGGACATTCCCAGATCGAGCCGGCTAGCGATCCTGATTAAGAATATATATATACTTTATTGGGTCGGGAAAGCTGGTATACCCTTTCAATTCAGAAATTGCACTACTACTACTATTTGCCCTCAGTAGTACATTGCATAATACTGTATGTTGTTGAGTGCTGGGAGTCTGGACATTCACTACGGCTCAGGCTGTCCCTCGCACTCCGGACCGCAAAGTACCGGCCGTAAATCGGAGGCGGACTGCCGCCTGAAAAACTGTCAGCAGCCCGCGGCTTTGAAATGTGGAGCACACTTAGGAGAGGCGCTACAAAGAAAGAGAACGCCAGCCGAAGCGCTCTTCACTGGAAGCTTTATGGCAAACTCGGTAACTGGAAGTTATTTCGCTCGCTTAGCTTACAGCGACCAGTTTAAGAGTGACCCTTGTTTATCTAAGAGTACCGAAGCAACATACAGATGTAGGGACATTAGGGACTCTTCGCTGCATAGAGAGTCATTTGAGAAAGGGCCTGGTGCAGGAGTACATCCAGCTCCCGGCCCCTCATTGTTCACCATAGGAGACTTCGGCAACCCACATTTTCCAAGAGAGCGCCAGCGCCATATTGCACTTCACCCAGTGCAATTTGCGACGTTTCCTGATTTAGAACTCTTAGCATTGGATTGGGACAGTATTGGGGTATTTCGTTATACGTTCGTCCCAGTCAAATAATCGGATAAAGAGTTCCCGGGAACATTCGGCCGAATGTGGAGATATATCTGTTTTTCCGGGTCGTGTTCCGTTTACTCGGAACTCTCGGCTCCCATTGGAAGACTGCTGGCCTGACATTCCCGACTCCAATGGAGTGGTCGATTCCCGAAAGCTGGTTATAAAGGACGTATGCATTTTTCGACCTCCAGCGGGTGCGTTCAGTTGCAATCCGGCGATTCAGAGGCAGAGTTCGAAGACTGCTGAGAACGGGAAGTTGTGAGCGACGTATACGGCAAGAAATCTCTCGGGCGCGGTAGGTCCGGTTCGGACTAAGCTTTCTTCCAAACAGCGATTATATCTTCGACCCCGCATCCGGTTTATCGTCGGCTACGTTCAGTGCTCGTCAAAAATTCTTGCGTTGTGTTTTATGTTTCGCACTAAGATTTGTCAACTAGCATAGCACGGTCAAGGTGTTCAAAGCATCTGGCTAAACCTCTGATTTTATGAAAAATGTTTCCTTGCTATTTACGGGAACTGGTGTTGGATAGAGAACTAATTCGGATCAGGAAAACAGCCTGATACGGCCTGATTGTGTTCCGGTGCTGCAGGCGGTGTGCTAACGGTACTGAATTTTATGATGGGATTGGGTTCGTAGGGAGTACGCAGCCCAAAACTCACATTTACCACTAATCGTTGATTTACCAAGGATAAACATCAAAAGAATCCTTCGCGGCCTACAACATTTAAGAAATGTCAATGTAAAGAAGGAATTTTCACCGGACTGAAAACGCATGTAGAAACATATTGAACAAAAATTAATAAGCTTTTTGAAGTAGACTTTTTATATAAATTATGATACAACTCAATTGTTTATTATGGATGCATAGTTGATAACGTAGAAAGAGCGAAACAAGTTAGGTAAGTGCTAATTCGTGGTAATATGTATCAGTTTCTGGCGATATTTAAAATGGTTTTCACTTTGTTATTTTCTTTACACTACTTAACATCTTCATAAACATTTTTTTAAAGCCCTCAAATACTTTAGTAAACTGGTGCATACAGTCGTAGGAGAAAAAGAGCAAGTTCATCAGTTTAGTCAGCCATTCAGTCAATCAAAACAAGATTTTTGAAAATAACAATAAACAGTGCTCAAAGTGCGAAAAAAGCCAAAAGCCAAAGAATTTTAATCAAACGCATTTGCCGTAGAAGCCCAGAATTGTAAGGCGGGTGCAGCTAAATGTTGAATATTTTGTGTAAGAGTCAGGACCCATCGAATGTCACTTGGTCCATTAAATGTGGGGGAGTCCACGGGATAGCCCGGCCGGAGATGAGGGTGTGGCAAGTGCTCCTCTTCAGGTGAAGTGTGATTTGAGGCGCTGTTTAAGTGTAACAAGAGAATAGCTTGCCGCTCAAGTGGAAAAGCGCCAGGCAGGGAAAGCGTTGCACTTGCGATGCCACCAACCCGCATAATACAAATCATCATGGGAAAACACAAAGGCAGTGGCAACAAGCTGCAGATGTTATTGTCTGCCGTTTGGGATACAAATTGAAATCCAAAAACGGAAGCAAAAATAATGCCATGGTCGAAATAAGGGGACCCGTAAAGTCGTAAAGATTAAGAGCTTTCCTAAAAATAAACAGCTTAAAACCCTTTTAAGTTTTTATCAAGTTTGTGCGGCTTGTACAAAAATACTACTACAAGGTTAGTTCGCCTTTAAAATAAAAAATATGTTTTCTGAGATTTTTCATGTATTTAAGGTGAGTTTTTCGTTTTAAATATTAGTTGCCTTAAAATGCCCTTATTTTGTTTTGATATTTTGTTGAGTTGCCTTAAAATGCCCTTATTTTGTTTTGATATTTTTCAAAACATTTTGAGGAACTCCAAAATGTATAGGGTATTTAAATTTAGAGGGTCGGACAAATATATCTTAAAGCTCCCATAGGAATATTTTTGTTGGTTTTTAACATATGACCCACTAAGCTTGGGAATAACTTTTTTTAATTAGTTCTAAATTTCGAATTAATTTTATAAAAATCGGGCGACGATATCATATAGCTGTTATAGGAAAGGTCGGAAAGTGTATAGAAAAGTATATCTATGGTTTTTTTAACATATAACCATTGTTCCTGTTTAGTTCCGAATTTCTAATTTAATTTATCAAAATCGAACCACTATGTGGTTGCTGGGAAAATAATATAAAACACATTATAGCTTCGGTGTTTTTTGACTCTTATCTTATAATATTTATTATATTTTTAAGAACTTCGATCCAATTTTTTTTTATGAATCAATATGTGTTCCAGCATGAAACTGTACGCCACACAATTTTGGGCCTTAGAGTGTACTAACCTAGTAGGCGAAAAAAATTCTCGAAAAAGGGGTGCTACAGAAGCCGATTATAAGATCTCATAGGTGTTGAACATAGAGCCATGCTTATGAGTCCGAAAAAACAGCTATTGACCGTGTGGGTTATCAAAGTCGAGTCAAATCCAACTAAAGGTGTTCATAAAAAAATCATATCGAAGCAAATGGTTACCCGTTTCTTCGGTAAATCAGTCTACATCACTAATCGGTCGATTCTGAGTAGTACACCAGAATCGGTCGATTCTGAGTAGTACACCAGAATCGACCGATAAGTAATTTTCAATTAATATTAAAATGGTTGAAACTAAATAAAAGAACATTTTTCGGTGTGGAATAATCAATCATAATACCACGGTGACGATTACAACTATATAAATAATTGATTAAGCTTTTGGACAGTTAAAAAACACCTCATCTATTCTGTTCTGTGATGTTACCCTTTTTGTCTGCGTTGAATTTCATTTTTTTTACATTCACTTATTTCTTAGCATGCCAAAAGTATTGTCTTATAGGTAATGAAAGTGGCAGGAATGATTAATAATTGAGGCGGCATAAATGACGCATGGAAAGGAAACTCCGCTTTGCAACCCAACTCCGTCTTTCCATACCCGTTACTCGCAGAGTAAAAGGGTATACTAGATTCTTCATGAAGTATGTAAGAGGTATAAGAAAGCCGGACTAGCCATGTCGGTCACTCCGTATAAAGGCGGAGATCTCAGAAACTATACGAGCTAGAAAGTTTGGAATCGGCATACGGATTCTCCAGCTTTTTACCCAACGCGCAATTGGACCATCTCATCATGTTACGCAAGGATGTAAACGTTTAAGTTAAAAGTAAAGTTAACACGTTCGTGTATAGTTCAAATTTGGTTCAATTTAAAATACAACCTTATACAATATGTATAAAGGTTAAACTTAAAATATAACCTTATACAATATGTATGAATAAATTTTGTTTCATGAATTTATATTTTTTTGTTCGGTACTTTTATAATGATTGTTTAATTTTAAAACTTTTTATTTACTAAATATTGTTTACATAGATTTATAAAATTGTAAGTTGTTAAATTTGTGTGACTTTAAATTCTTTCTAAAATGCTTTGCTAAACATTTAAGCGTACCCATCTACATGACAAAAATGTTAAAATGGGACCATTTATTAATAGCAAACCAAAAGTGTTCAGTCTCGAAAGCAGCCGAAATGCAGTGTGTCCTTCGCACTCCATAGCCGACGAAAGGGTATCTAAAAGTCGTTCTGCTCGACTAAAGATTTTTCTTTTGTTCCTTCATTTTTATGAGTTGTAATTTTTCACATTTCTCCTCATGCAAATCGAATGATGGCGTTTGGCACGCAGACTGGAAATAACGATATACGCATAGTTCGACCTGAGGCTGTTCATGAAATGTAATTTTGTACAGCATTATTAAAGAGCTCAAACAATTTTGACAACAATTTGTCAAATTCTTTGCTCAATGTTTTGCCCTGGAATTAATGTTTTCGTTTCATTTTATCATTTTCTTCTCTACACCGCCTTTATTTTTAAAGATTTTGTGAAAGTGTAAAAACAATTTATTTTTATTATCAATATCTATCTCAATGCCAAAAATGGTCCAAATCGGACCATCCAAATCAAATAGTTAAGTGTGATGTGGTCGCCTTTGTGCTCTTACATATATCTCCATCTCTCTCGAACTCCGCCGTCGACTCTTATGTTCAAATCAATTTGGATGCCTCGTTTTGTATATTTATATTGATATTATTAGTTTTTTTTAATATTTATTTGTTTCGGATAAAAAAGATGCGTAAAGTTGATCTGTACTTGATCAGGACCACTAGCCGTCAATTTAGTAAGTCGGATCGAAGATTTGAAATTTGAGTTTCAATATTGACCAACGACAGGAGGTTCATTTTATAACATTAGGCAGAGTAGTACAATTTAATCTTGAATTTTCGCCTTTCTACGCGAATTAGACTCTCAGTTTTAAAGTTATCAGTTTTAAATCAAATCATATTTGGACTACAAACAAAAAGGGATGATTTAAGGACGAATAGTAGTATGAATTTCAAATAAAATTTTATCAAAATCGGACGACTATATCATATAGCTCCCATTGGAACAATCGGAAAATTAGTGGTAAAATAATATGGATAAATTATATCTTCGGTGTTTTTTACTATTTAGCCTCCTAGGCTTGGAAATAACATTTTTTATTTGGTTTTGAATTTCGAATTAAATTTTATCAAAATCGGACGACTATATCAAATAGCTGCCATAGTAACGATCAGAAAATTAGTGGTAAAATAATATGAAAAATATATATCTTCGGTGTTTTTTAACATATAACCTTCTAAGCTTGGAAATAGCTGCCATAGTAACGATCGGAAAATTAGTGGTAAAATAATATGAAAATTATATCATCGGTGTTTTATACCCTTGCAGAGGGTATAATGATTTCAGTCGGAAGTTTGAACGCAGTAAAGGAGACGTTTCCGACCCTATAAAGTTTATATATTCTTGATCAGCGTCACAAGACGAGTCGATCTAGCCATGTCCGTCTGTATGTCTTTCTGTACGTTTCTACGCAAACTAGTCCCTCAGCTTTAAAGCCATCGGGCTGAAATTTTCCCAAAAGTCTTCTTTCTATTGTAGGTAGTATAAAAGTCGGATCCAGCCGGACAACTATACCTTATAGCTCTGACGGTTCTATCTTTTATAGTTTCTGAGATCTCAGCGTTCATACGGCTAGTGATCCTGGTCAAGAATATATATTCTTTATGGGCTCGGAAACGCTTCCATTTAGCTGTTACATTTTTTCTGACGAATCTCATATACCCTTTTACTTAACAGGTAAAGGGTACAAAAATAGGTTTTTTTTGGAAGGGAAAGAAATATTCGACTTTAACAAACTTTTAGGTTTTATTGTTATATATATTCTTAAATTTTTTCAATTAAATATGTCACCGACGCTTGCTCACTACTACTTTTGTAACTTTAAAAGTACTTGAAATTTGTGTATGAATAAAATTCGAATTTTGTAAGTCTTGTATAGCCTGAGAAAAATGGCTCTATTGAAAAGACCGATCAATGTTTTTAACACCCGAACAATATAGACGCTCAATCGATTATTTGCTTTACAATACATTACAGAAACGGCCCAAAGACTGCGGTATCTGTCCATTCGATCTATACATTGCGATTTCACAGTATATATTTCGAGGACGTTTGCCGTTCAATAAACTTCTTATGACCTAAACAACAGTCGGTATAAAAACAACAAGCGCTACATGAATCCGGAATACAAATCGAGAGAAAAAGTTGCTAAAGCAGTTTAAACTTTTAGTAGCAGTAGAGGACGAACATGGGGGCGCAATATCAACATGTAATTCCGCCTCCCAAAATTCCAAAGCGAACACCAATGCCAGTGCCGCGAAAAAAGTCACCCTCACATACTGTAATTTGGAATGATAATGTTTTTTTGACGTGAACTTATTGACCCGACAGATCTTACAGCTAACGGCAAATTTATGCGTACCAAAAAGCTTTTAGAAGCTGACTACATGCTTAACGTTAATCTGTCCATCCGTTAGAACGCAGATTTCTTAATAAATTACCCAAAAAATCCTTGTAAGCCATTATGAAAAATGTGTATGAAAATAACACTACACCACGGATTTAACTTTTGGATCAAAGCAGAGCTACCAAAAAGTTCCCTATTTTAGTAGTTGGAAGAACCCTATTTGAAGCCAGTGTTTCTCCTTTTCAAATAATACAAATTGTAAAGTTTTGAGGTCTATCAAGTAAACATATATATATATATTTATTTTTGTTATTATGAAAAAGAAAAGAAAAATAGTACGGTAGGCAATGCAACCATAAAAAAAATATAAGTCACCATTTTTAAACCTTCATTATTGTCCATTAAATCCAAGAAGCTGCGGTTCTTGTTTAAGAATTTTTATTTTTCTAAAAACTGGTTTTGCATATTCAACAAAACAATCAGAAATACATTTCCGTTACTCAGCTTAAGAGAGCAAAAGGGAAATGGAGATATATAAGCAGCGAGCGATATTTTAGGACGCCACCTTCCGGCTTTTTTAGTAGATGTTATTTTTTGAAAACTAGTCTCTTAATCTTAAAGCCTATTGCCTATTCCTATTGCCTATTCCTACTGCCTATTCCTATTGCAGTTTGCATATAAGTCGCACAACTATATTGTATAGGTCCCTTAGGAAAGAACAAGTAATATGTAACTTTGATGTTTTTTGGCAAAGTAACTATTGGTCGTTCTTTTAAAACTTTATTAAAATAAATGCAAAATCGGACGACGAAACATTATAACGAATTACAAATCTAAAAACATCGCACCTTCAACAAAAAAAAGTTGTAATATAAACTTTTGTGACAATACAATCTATTAAATAAATAACCGTTAAAACTATCATGACCCCATGTTCTACAGCTAACTATGTAGTTATGAGGTGAAAAATGATTAAATCTGGAATTGTGAGATATCCGAGAGAGGGTACATGCTCTATGGTTAGTTTTACCACTTTATGCTCCATTTTTTTATTATTACCATTAATTTTTTTTACAAAAGTACTAAAAACCTTTATATTAACGTTAAGATTACTTCAAACCTAACGTTTATCAAACAAAACTTTCAGATTTAGTAATTAAGACTGCATTTTTGTACAAAATAAGCTTATTGGTAATTAAATACTCTGAAAATTATGAAAATATGTTTAGAGGTGAAAAGAGCTAGAATTTATGTGTAGCTGTCTTTGTAAATTTAAATTAACTAAAAAATTTGTTTTTACGGTTAGTTTCCGGTTTTCAATTTGTTGTCTCTGCTTCAGCTGTTTGCAGTCTATTTTGGTCAAATGTATGTATATTCGTACTTCGCGCCATATTTTTTGCTGAGTAACGGGTAATTAAAGTCAATGCCATTAAATGTAGCAGTTTTCCTTGCTTATTGTTAAAACTTAAGTTTTTATTCGCGATGTAAATACATATTTGTAACAACACAAATCCATTGTTTTCAGTTACTTTCATCTGCATAATTTTGTTGAATAACCTTCCGTTAAAACACCATCAACATCGAATTGACCAAAACTCAAACAGAAAATCAAGAACATTCTCTATGCAAATTTTAAATAAGAAAAGATCCAAAATCGCAGAGTATCGCATCGAAGTACACATAGAAAAGTAAGGAAACAATACTGAGCAGAGCTCCGAGAAAATGCCAAACATTTTTGGGCCACAAAACGCCAAATTTACGCGAGTCACGATTCTGTAATTGGCGACTATAGACGATGGTTGGCTTCCTTCTCTTAAAATTATTAAAAAAAGAAGCGAGCAAAGATGTACAAGTAATACAAAACCGATGCCAGGCGTCAAAAAATGATTACATTAAAATGCTACACATATAAAAATGCACACATAAAACTCATTAATGAGAGCTAAGGACAACACGTGACGGAAGGGCGAAAATGGTGGAGAAAAAAGGCGATAAATGCGTTAAAACATGCTTGGCAATTACCCATTATACGATGACCGCATGGTCGACGGGGCTTTTGCGTTACGCCTCCAAGGGCGCTGTGTGGCGAAACCTGTCGAAAATTGTGCACGCCCTTACCGTAACAGGATGTAACCACTTTTCTTTTCTTTGACAACTTTTGAAGAAATGCTATTTAAAAATCATTTCTGCCAAATCATTGGTATCACATGTTTACATAAGCATTTTGGTTCATGTCACTCGAGTCCTTAAGTTATGAAATTATTGCTTGACTAATTGTTATAAATTGTTAATCACCAATCTGTAATGTATTCATGTTAATTGTTTCCTTGTTTATTTACTGTTAAACTCAACGTTTTATAACCATTAAGTTGGTTGATCAACGGATTAAATATTTATATGTTGTACTAAAAAAAAGAAAACATTTTGGCACGAAATAAATCATGAGGACTTGGCTGAGAAGAATAATCTTTACTTTTAGGAAAACTATTTGATTTGATTTGTCTAAATACCACCGTCTAAAAATTACTGGCAAAATGTTTTTCATTCAAAACTGACCTTGGGATTCCTCAACTGACATACAAAAAGTGTTGTAGTCAACAAAATGGAAACATTTACCAACTCAGAGCATCTTTAACTGCCTGAGCATTGAATTTGTTGGGCGTATTCATATTATATTTAAGGTTCTTGAAATTATTTAAATTCTTAGAAACAGTTCCGCGTAAGAAACTTGAATTCTGCGAACTGTGCACAAGTGTATGGACTTAATGATTTATGTTAAAAGCAAAAACTTCTGATATCAAACCAAAACACCTCTTAGCGAGGGAAAGTATAGTGATTGCATCTTCAACAAACAAACAGTCTGATATCAACTTTTGTGCAGAACATGTATTGTAAGATCAACTTTGTTTGATAAAAACAACGTGGAAATGAAAATGATTGAAAGCTTTTCGTCAAAGTATATAATTTGAAAGCTACAATAATTTATTAATATATATTTAACTTTTATTAACATTCTGGCTGCACAAAATTAATATATATATATAGTATCTTATGTTTACATAAGCATTTTGCCACGAAATAAAACATGAGGACTTGGCTGAGGGACACAAGTGGTGCTTGCCGAAACTATTTTGTTCTCGTTGTTAGAAGTTCAAGTCCTGCCCAAAAACACATTTACTTTTTTTTCTTTTATAATAAGTAAGTCAAGGGTATCTGATAATCGAGGCACTCGAATATAGCGTTTTTTCCTGTATTTTTTTAAATTGCTAGGAAAAGATGTAAATTGTTTCCTCAAAACTTTTGACTGCTCTGGACCGGAACTCTCGCATTATTGGCAAATTCCTTACCAGTTGGGCCATCGCAACAAGTTACGCAAGTTCAAGTTCAAGTATCAGGAGTGAACATTTAACGTTTTTTTAAAAGTATCCCATTTTTAGTGCATATATGGCCTAAAATGATTTAAAATCCATATTGCGAAAAAATTTTGTTCGGGCCCTCTTTTTTTATCTTTTTTATAATGAATGAAATTTTATTTCCAAACCCAATAAACCCAATAGCTGATAAGAAACACTAAAAAAATAAAAACCTAAATAAATAATACGAAATTAGATTAAAATTTGTTTAAATTTGTTTATGATAGCCATAATAATTATTAGTTGATTAGTGAACACCAGAAATATATCTTTAACAATTCCGAAATTATAGAATAATGACTAAGTGCAACTTTTTCGAAAAAGGGCTAAAAACACTATATTTTGACTCCAGTAAAACACAAAACTAAACTGTTCGCTAAACTGTTTAAATTAAGTTCTTATTTTGTCATTGTGAACTGGATGAATAAGATGTAAATCTGACCTTTGGAACAGGGGTGACCCACTTTGCAGATTTTGACTTATAGTTTTCAAGACCAGAGCGTTCTTATCCGAACCGGACACCGGATCCTAATCAATATATAGAATGAAATATGAATATGAATGAAATGAATATAAGAATGAAATAAGAATTTGTTTTGTAGAAAAAGCGGTGAAAGCGTAATTGTGAAAATTTAGAAAATTGGATCTGCTGGATACGGTAGGGATAAATGCCCCTGGCTTTTAACCTAGTTTTATTCTTACAGAGAATACGCATCATTTCTTGAAATCTGATTTTCTTCTTCCCAAAATGAAAATGTTTGTCCCTTTGTTTGTGGGTTTGTATGCATCCCATCTTAGTTTTAGGGTTTTGGGGACCCCATGGGTGTATAAAGTATCTCTATATAGAACACGTTTGTTCTACGACTTTAAAAAATCCCGCCAGCCTGGCGAAAAATAAAAAAAGCTACATTTAAAATGCTAAATGTTTGTAAACAACTAATGCTACGGAGACGTGTTATATGTTTCTGAAAAGTTTTTTTTTGACTATTTGACTATTTTCACAAAATTGAACCGAACAATTTCTTTTTAAATTTTAAATATTACAGCCCTTGAGATTACTCAACTTTTTATATATAACACTTTTTGTCATACAATTACGTTTTGGGAGATATTAGGCGATAAAAAGAGCAACGCTTGCTTCCATGCCCAAAATTATGCAACAGTGATTTGACAAGAACAAATTCCTATTAGATATTTTTTAATTAAAAGGGAAGCATTAAAAAACTAAAACTTTTTGTTTCAACAAACTTTTTGCATCAAAAAATTTAAGTTTTCAACACGCGAAAAAAATTTAAAAAGTAGATTTTCACACAATTTCGGAATTTTCAATAAGGGTTTAGAAAAGTAGTGCATCTTCCAAACGGCATATACATTACCTTTTCATTGATGCCAAAAGTTAAACGAAGCAAGTATAAGTTACGAGTAGATAACACTTTTATATAAATCAAAATACTTATGTCCACAATTGTATTTACTTTTAGGCTTTTTAATTCGACTAATACACTTTCTAAAAATATCAATATAATATTCCTTTAATGGGAAAACATTAAATATTTGGTTTATGGTTAAGATATGTTTGATATTATTATAAATGTACATATTCATGAGGATATGAATTGGTGCAGCGAAAAGCGTAAAAATTTATAAGAAGACTGCGGAAAGGACTACCCCTGCAAGCAAAAAGCCGACATTTCTATCGCCTATCGTCCAAAAATCACTTCTTAGTAACTTTTGGATGATAGAAAGACGATAGGACACATTTTACAAAAACAAAATAAATATTCCTCTTCTGAGCGATAGAACACATTTTACAAAAACAAAAAGGGTCGTGATCGCAAAAAAGGAACTTCTGAGAACTTCTGAACGTTAGATAGACGTTAAAGGCACAGACGGATAGCTGTAAACTATTATTTTTAAATGAACTTTATTTAAATTTCAACTTCCGAATCAATGTGTATTACATTTGTCGTTGCGAAGCACGGCATTCGGCTGACGCCACACATATTTCATTTAATTCGACCTCAAAATATTAAATTTGGACTCGTCATTCCAAAACGGTAGTGTACCACATGTTCCTTCGCAAATTTAAGACTGAAACTTTGATTTTTCTCGCTGTACGTTTTCAGCCACTGTACGCCACACTGTGTGCCGCTAAAGCAATTTCGAGAACAGGCAAGAACGAAATACCAATGCAAGTAACGGTTCGCTAACCGACAAAAGGCGGCAGAAGTGGCAGTTTTGGGCATCAAAATTCTGACGAAGTCGTGACACGCCCAATTATTTAAAATTCTGTCGTGCTAAACTAGTATTTAGGGAAAGTGCTAAGAAATTAATAATAAGTATAATTTTAGAAGAGGAAGTGTTAGGTAGAATAAATTTAGAGTGTGAAATTTTAGAAAACGAAAGTAGAAAATAAATGGTTAAAGGATGAAAAGGTAAGAAAGGAAAGCATTTTGAAAACCGGTAATGCCCGTAATACAATTTTTTTTTTACTTTTACGATTTTTTATATTCTTAGGGAATGTAACTGATGTTTATTGTTCGGCTTTTTTATCATCCACTTCGGATCGACATTTTAAATTTGTGATTTTTATAATATTTCGTAAATGTAATCATTATTTTGAGACTTTATATTTCGGCTTCACCTTGCCGATAACTTAAAAATGTTTAAATAAATCTACAAAATGATCCCAAAAGTGTCTCTCCTTAGGTAAATTAAAAATGGGGCAAACATTGACACTGTCAAGAAAGTGTTACACAAAGTACTTAAACTACAGTTTACTGAATATATTTATCAGCTTGTACTATCTTAAACTAAAAACTAACTAAAACTAAGCTTCAACTGACCAGCTTTTGTAGGTCATATTCTAACGGAATTTTATGCCAATCTTCCAGTACTGCTGCTTTTAAGGCGGCGTTTTTTTTGGGATGCCTTTTTGTCACTATTTTTCTTCAGATAATCCCAAAAATTTTCAATGTGGTGGTCTGGGCTCTGAGGAGGTGTATCTATGACCTTTTGGCAATTGTAAAGGAGCCATGTGCGTACAGTGATCTCCTTATGTATGTCCTGATAAAACTTAAATTTTAGCTTATTATCGACAATAAAGCCAAATTTGTCTGCACTTTACTTTAAATTTGATTTGAGAATGGAGAGATATTGCACAGCATTCAAAGTGTTTTTAATAAATGCAAGCTCTCCCACACCCTTGCTGCTAATGCATCTCCAAACCAACACGGACAATTTGCCAAATTTTACTGACGGAATAATGTTGCGCTGATCTAGAGCTGTTAAGGGCTTGCGCCATACCCTAGTTGGTCCATCATTGTAGTACATCATTATTTTGGTTTTCACGCAGAATATGACGTCATCCCAATAGTTGCCCGACATGATGTGCATGTTGACAGCAAAAGTTAAGCTCTTTTCAACATTTACTTTTGAAAGCAGCGGCTTTTTACGAGCAACCCTTGAAGAGTATTTGTTTCGCAGAATTTGTTGGCGGACGGTTTCATGCGAAACGTCCGTGCCACAGTCTTCTTCCAACTCCTTGGCAAGGGTTCTAGTCAAAATTTGGGGGTTTTGACGGACCTTACGCATGATAAGTCTGCTCTCTCGTCAATCTTCTTCTTTCGTCCACTTTCAAACTTTGCCTCCAGTCCTCCTCCATAAATTGTTTTTCGCGATACACAAAACAGCTTCACTAGCTCAGCTACTGATTTTCCAATTTGGTGATTATAATAAATCAATTGGGTAACTTCATAAGTCAATCTAGCTCCAGGCATGTAAAATAATTTTAAAATTTGCTTTTTGACACCTGTGCAGCAAGGTTTCCCAATTAAATGAAAAGGAAGGCAAACAAAACGCATAGTGCAGAAGCATAAATAATGGTAAAGTCACGTTTTTCCTTAGAATAGAACAAAATAAAATGTGTAAACTTATATTTTGTTGCTTTAAAATTTTCCCTTTCGTTGTTTTGATTATATTTTTATACATACTTAATTATAATTTAAATAAAATATTGAAAAAGAAAAAAGACATTTTTGCGTGCAAAGTAAAAACATATGCTTGTTTTTCAGTGTGTAAAGAGTTTATTGACATACTGTATATACCAGTATTTTGTAATGTATTTTATTAAGTGGAATATACTCCACTTAATATATAGAAGATAAATGTGTAATTCTAAAGAATTTTCGGGTACTGAAAAATTGATTTTAATATCAAACGACCACATTCTTAGGACAAAAGTTTGTTCTCTTCTTAAGAGTTAGCGATTATTGAAGATATCAAACCAACCCCGCTAGTTATTTTTTTCTGTCGACAAATAAAACGTGTACATAAGCTAATTTCAATTTCCAGTGAATTAAAAAACAGCTTGTAAAAAAAGTTTTTATTGCTTTTCTAGCAACATGATAGCTTCGATATTTATACAGAGTTACCAGAGTTTAATTGTCACCATCTCACACTTTAAAGTTGAATGAAACGGAGTTTATGCACACTCGAGTTAATCCATTTCAAAAAATGAAAGAGTGAAATAGCCATCTCATAAACGCAGTATATATGTACCTGCAGTTCCAGAATTCAGCTTAAGCGTTGAATCATCACGAAGTCGGCAGAACAGCCAGCAACTCGGGCATAGTCAAATATTCTAAAATATATAAAATATAATTTATAAATTTATATAACGATTTTCGTGGTCAAAAATGTCCATAAATACCCTACGTTTATGTACAATTGAAAAGATTAGGAAAACGGGAAATTATTTTATTCTTATTTTGATCCCCATCTATATGTTATATACAAAATTATATCCCCAATATAATAAGATAATATCAAAAAGCCTCAAAGCTATCATTTGTTTCATATTATTTTTCCACCAATTTTCCGATCGTTTCTACGACAGCTATATGATATAGTCGTCCGATTTTGGTAAAATTTATTTCAAAACTCAGAACTAATTAAAAAATTTTATTTTCCAGCTTAGGTTATGTGTTAAAAAACACCAAAGATATAAAATTTTTTTCAATTTTTTCCCCGATAATATTTTTTTATTTGTAATACGCACGAAAATATGGAAAGGAAAGCGAAAAAACTGCTCAAAATACTGCACAAAAATTATTCGGACATTTCTTATTTTTCGACTTATATTTCTGAATGCAAATGTAATCGCCGACTCCTTCTGGTACTTTTCTTGGAATTAGTTCAGATCAGGCTTCGGTGTGCTTTTTCTTCTGTTTTTCGGTTAATTTCGGCGCGTCTCTTGATAAGACTAGACAAAATGGGCAAAGGTCAAGATTTATCGCTAGATTTGCGAAAATCTATATTAAAAATTCATTTGGAGAATAAAAGTTATCGTGAAATCGGTAGAATTATTGGCAAATCACCTTCCACAATACATAGTGTGATCAAAAAATACCTAAATACTGGAGAATTAGGTGCAAATCACGGAAATTCTGGAAGGCCTAAGATTCTAACACCACGCGAGGAACGAAAAATTGTGTCTACAGTCTTGCAAAACTGCATGTTGACCAGCCGGATTCGTTTTGGGAGAACGTTATTTTTAGTGACGAATCGAAATTTAACATTTTCGGACAACACGGCCCTTCGAAAGTATGGAGGAAACCAAATGAAGGCTTGAAAGAGAAGAACTTGATTTCAACTATTAAGCATGGTGGCGGCAATGTAATGGTTTGGGGGTGTGTAGCTGCAGGTGGAGTCGGTCAAATGGTCTTCATTGATGAAAAAATGAACAAAAATATGTACAAGAACATTTTAAGCCAAAATTTGATCCCCAGTGTATTAAAACTTGGTCTCAATCCGAAGTCATTCTTGTTCCAGCAAGACAATGACCCGAAACATTTGTCATATTTGGTGAAGGGTGGCTGATATATTACTGTAAACAGCCAAAAACACCACCCCAGTCACCGGATTTAAATCCGATAGAACATGTGTGGGATATTCTGGAGAAAAGAACAAGGAAGCATGTCATTTCGTCGAAGGAGTCCTTAAAAACGGCATTGATGACTGAATGGGACCAAATTGGCGCGAATGAGACCGAAAACTTGGTCAAAAGCATGGGTCGACGCTTACAAGCTGTTATAGATGCTAAGGGAGCACCCACCAAGTACTAAGACCACCCTAACAAAAACTAATATGTTTTTTTTTGGTATATCAATGAAGTGTTCGAATAATTTTTGTGCATAAAATATTGACTTTTTTGTTTTTTTGAAGAAATACCTTATGTTAATGTTAAAAATTTCTTCTGTTTTTGTTAAAATAGACTGTAAGAAAGTTGGTCTTCACAATGAAATATAAAATGTTTGTTTATCTTACGTTTTTGTTCAGTTATTAATGAATCAAGTTGAAAATCAGGGGTGTCCGAATACTTTATATCTGCAAGGGTATAAAAATGATGGTCAAAAGAATTTTATTGTTCCGATTTTTCTGATTGCTCAACAACGGTTCTAACGATTTAAAATTAAGCAGTAATAATAGAATAGTTCTTGATTTTCCTCAACTTTTGACGTAAGACACTTTCCTGTAAAAAGACCCCATTGCAAGTTATTAATACAAGAAAATGGCCGCATTTACCAGAGCAAAACACTGCCTAAAAATTTGATGATGTTAAACAGATTAGCAAAAAAAACTTTAGTTTTACCACTTTTGGAAAATCTCGCTAGTTTGGCGGAAAAACAGCTATAAATTGTTAAAATTCATACAGCCTTGACTTGTGAACTATTAAAGCTACAGGTTTATTCGATCCACTAAATAAATAAAGTCGAAAGAAAGCTCTAATAACTCCGTGGGTGCATCGCTGCAGCCCAATGCATTCATGCAGCGCTGTGAATATCGAAAGGGGAGCCAAGTGGCACATGTTGGTATCCTTTCACTCTGGTAGCGCGGACAAATCCAAGCGAAGCTGTAAGTACACTTCTAGTATCCGAAAAGCAACGCGATGAAAATCAAGAATCATAACCAAAATAAATAGTGACGAAACGCAGAGAGAGAACCCTCATAAGATTGGAAACAGTTTGTTGAATCGTGTCATTAAAAAAAAACGGTAAGGTGCTTTGTTCTGTTAATAAATACATTCACAAGATACTAATGCTTTAAGGGTGCAAAAAGACACTAGCTAAGGTCTTCGAGCAGGATTTGTTTGAGAGTATAACGAAATATGTGTAAAGGCTTATAGAAAATTTAGTGACATGAATATTGTCAAAAGTAGTGTCAGGCCAAAATCGATCAAATTACAACACATACCCAAAGTTGAGATGCCGAAATATATTTAGGGCCTAATAATAGGTTTTATTCTTTTTCGAAGTAGAAGAGAGTGGGGTAGGGATAATTAAGGGGAAAGGACAGTTTGCGGCCCTTTCGGCGGATAACCTAAAACAAAGGGGACACTAAAACTTTAAGAACAAGAAATAAAAAGAAAATAAAGTAAGTTGACATAGATGTGGTCCTTCGCTCAAAAAGCTATAAGCTGGAATATGAGGTGTCGCCTTGGGTGGAAGTTGGAACGTCGGAGGACCAATCGTCAGACGGTAGATCCTAGTCAGTAGTCAACAAGTCTCTAAGGCGGTCTCGTTGGTCACAAAATCCGCTATAATACAAATCATCTTATTTTTGTCAATTCTCTATACCTGCCGGCAGTATCGTTCATTACTTTTTGAGCAGTCAATCACTGCAAAAAAGTCATTATCGATCGCTTAATTTATATGAACATTTGTATACCCGTTACTCGTACATACTATATAGTATATAATAGGTAGAAGGTTGAGAACTGGCATGCAGATTCTTAAGCTTCTGAGTTTATTTTAGAAGAGTGCCTCGCCTCCTTTAACGCCTATACGCCCACTCTAAAGCTTGCTTCGCACCTTCAAATTTAAAAATGTTGAAAAGGGTTAAATTTATTTTCATTTTAATTATTAATCTTTCTTTATGCCAAAAATGGTCGGAATGAATTATCCATTATTGAGTTGTCAGCAAATAAAGAAATCGCTGCTGGGGGCCATGGTTGGGGTGTGCAACTGTCATCAGTCGCCTTGTTGCATATCTCCATGGCTTCATTGACTGATTATCGGGTATTTGATAGACGATGGCATCGACTATATCGTTTCATCGTATTTTTTTATTTACGGTGATTTTATTTATTGGTTCTTTTCATCACAATTTAATTTTGAGAAAAGCGCTTTGCTCATAACTCTTTATGCACCAATCTGCTAGCTATTTCTCTAATACCCTGAGATGTCTTAGTATTAAAGTACCATCAGCAAATGTTGAGGTTGTTGTAAGACAGGTTGTCGGAGGATCTTTTGTGAAAATTATATACAGCGTTGGTTCAAGCACGCCACCTTGGGTACTTAAGCTTTAATTGTCATGGCACTTTATTTTTCTGTTGGACGCCTATCAATCTTATCACTTGTTTTGTGTGTATAGTGGCGACTCACATTCGATTTCCACAGGATAGTTGGGATCGATTTTGTATCTTCTAGGGTTTTACGTAGAAGGCATTTGGCTGTTTTAAGCTGCTCTCTGGAGGCTTGCCACTTCCTGCTAAGCCATTGCTTATTGCACAGCAGTTCGTTAATATGCCCAGAAACCCGACTGCTGTTAAAGGGACATAGCACTAGTTCTTCAACTGAGTTGCCAATCTGTTCCTCAATGAATTTTTTAAGTGTTCCACGTGAAAATGAACTGCTTTGAACTCCTTCTGAGTTTAACCAATTATGTAAAGCTACGCACATAAATGCTGAATATTTGTCTGCCTTAATTTCTTGGGGATTTCCCATTTCATTGAATACTTTCATAATTGCTCTTCTAGCTTGTAACCAATCTCTACCTGTTACTTCCATTAAAGTAGCAAATTTGGAATATACGTCTATGCATGATAAAATCTGTTGGTTGCCTACCATATAAAAATCCATTACAAATTTTTCCCTTATACGAGTATTCTGAATTTCTGGGGTATTTTCAAATGTCATTTAAGTATTTCTATGTTCCGTTTCTAGCCATATTACAAATTTCATTTATTATATTTTGAATTAATTTTTGATAGTCAGAAAATAATATTTTTCTCAGAACCATTTGGAAGTTTTTTCAATTCCTGGGTGTAGAAGTTCTTTGTGTCGTTTTAGAATTTTTTCTTTAAAGTCTGTGTACGTCAGAATATCTTCGAGTCTTGTTGTACATCTCACAAGTTTCGTTAAGTGATTTATTATTTCTACATAAGCTTTCTGGAATATGATAAAATCTGAGTCGTCATGGAAATAAATTGCACTCTTTTTGGAACATAAATACTCTTTAATTATTTCTTTCGCTGAAGTTTCTGTCATTTCTTTATAAATAATTTTAATTTTTCATTTATGAAAATATTGTGACTTCTGTCGAATCTTCGTTTCCTATAATCAAATCTGTCGAGAAAAATAATTGAATGGTTTCTCGGTAATAGAAATATAGTTTTGATTGGCTTCTTGTGCATTGTGCACTGTTGCGTCTGCGTTACTATCTGTTTCGTCTTGTATGTCCTGTTCAACATTGTCCGTAAACATGGTTTCTTCTATCTTGGTTCTAGATAATGCGTCGGCTATGTAATTCTCTTTTCCTGCTAAATATTTTATCTGATAGTCGAATTCGTTTAATTTTATTTTTCATCTTTGTAATTTCATATTTGGTTTTTTGATATTATTTAACCAAACTAAAGGTTTGTGGTCACTTAATATTTGGAAAGACCTGCCGAATAAATATGATCTAAAGTATAGAGCCCATACGATTGCTAAAAGTTCTTTTTCTATCGCAGCATAATTTATCTCGTGTTCGTTAAGGGTCCTGCTGGCATAAGAAACTGGTTTAAGATTCTGTGACTGTACTGCTCCTATCGCCAGGTTACTTGAGTCCGTAGTCAAAGAAAATGGTTTGTTAAAGTCGGGATAAATTAAAATCGGGTCGGATGTAATTAAGACTTTTATTTTTTCAAATGCTTCTACGTATGGTTTGTCTTTAATATTAATTATTGCACTCTTTTATAATTTCATAGTCATTGGCTTTACAATATTTGCGAAATTCGGTATAAATTTCCGATAAAATCCACACAGTCCTAGAAATGATTTAATTTCTTTTGGGGTCTCTGGTGTGGGGAAAGTTATAATGGCATTTATTTTCTTTGGATTTGGTTTTATACCTGTAGTGGTTACTACGTGACCTAGGAATTCGGTTTCCTTTTTCATTAATTCGCATTTATCTAATTTTAAATTGGTATCTCGTAGTTTTTGGAATACTTATTTCAATGTTAGAATGTGTTCTTCCAATGAAGTGGAAAAAATTATAATATCGTGTAGATATACCAAACAATTTTTATAGATTAAATCTTCTAATAAATTGTTCATACATCTTTGGAAAGTAGCGGGGGCGGTTTTAGGGCCAAATTGCATTCGAGTATATTTGTAATGACCATGTTTTGTTGAGAATCCTGTTTTAGCTATTGATTCTGGTTCCATTTGAATTTGATGGAATTCTTCGGCTTAATCAATGTTTGAGAAATATTGACATCTTCCCAATTTGTCAAATATTTTATCCATTCTGGGTATTAAGAATTTATCATTGATAGTGATTTCGTTTAAATTTCTGTAGTCTACCACAAATCTGAATTTTATTTTTCCTGATGCATTGCTCTTTCTTGGAACTATCCAAATTGGTGAACAATAGGGAGATTTTGATTGACGAATTATTCTCTGTTCAATCATTTGATTTGTTTGTTTGTTGACTTCTTCATCAAAAGTTTGAGGGTATTTATATGGCTTCCTTTACGCTTTTCAAGTTCTTTGTACTTAAATTCAAATAAAACCTTTTTTAAATGTTCTTTTTTTTCTCATTCAAGTGTTCTTAACTGTATTCATTACATTCTTTTAATTCATTCTTTATGGCAAAATTAAATGACTGGTCATTTGACAAAAGTGGATTACGGCATTCTTATGCGGTCTTATCCTTTTCAATTTTCTTTTCAAACGATGCTGGATTAAGGCTATTTACTGCGGTCTTATCCTTTTCCATATCATTTTCTCCATACTTTATATAAAGTAACGTATCTCCTAACATCACTGTTTCCCCTAAATAATTTATTTTTGCTTTACTTTCTTTTAAATAACCCCTTTTATTCAATTCCATTGATCCATTTATTGTATACACTTTTAATTTTTATTCCCTTTTCCCTTAATCATTACTCTGACATATGGGCAACACTTTCTGTGTCCGAGGCAGTTTGCTGAAAATTTACGTCCATCTTATTCGGTGCACTGTCAGTTTCCCTTTGTCTCTTAACAGGTGCATTAGGAGAAATATTTTAAGTGGATGCCAAGAAATTTAAAGGATTTTGCACCCCACCCTCATCTAGGGTTCTCTTAAACTGGTGATAGTTACCTTGGCTCCTAGTGGGGAAATTTGTGATTTTTTTGGATAATTTTGTGATTGAGAATTGAATTTTTGATAATTATAATTTTTATGTGAACCTCCCGAATACCTTCGATTATCAAGACATCTAGGTTTATAGTTATCGAATGGGTCTGCATCCCAATGGCCTAGAATCATTGCTGCTTCTTTTAAGATAGCAAGAGTTTCTTTTTTTGATAAACAAGTATACAATCTGTCAAGAAGTTTTCTGTCGCTACAATCCTTAATAGTTTTATTTAATGAGCTTGTATAAAGTAATCTTTCTGTTGGGTCTGACTCGAATTCTAATTTGTTATGTACTTTTGAAGATCTAAGCTTAAGTTCATTTACGAACTTACTGATGCTTCCTTGGTATGGGGTGTCCCGGATGTGCTGGATGAAGTCTTCATAAGGCCTGTGGTCCTTGAAGGCCTTGATTAGAGCTGCTTTTGTAGTTTCCCAAGCGTTAGATTTTTCTTCTTCGATGACTGCTTGCGCTGAGCCGACAATGGACCTTTCGATGGCTCCATATATAATGTGAGTTTGTCTGGCATCTTGAGTAGGGTATAGTTGTAGGAGGTACTCAACCCTGGCGATATACCGGCTTAGCTCTGCTGGGTTTTCATCAAAGTATGGCAATTCTTTAATTTTCCCGATCAATTGATTCAAATGAATCTCGGACAGCTGTGGTAGCGCTGATGGATTAGCCATTTTGTCGTTTGTTTTTGTTTTCAATATAGGCACTTTTAATTTTTAGAAAAACAACACGCGCTTAGTATTGACCGATTTGGATTTTTGTTTTTAGTTTTTATTTTTGTTTTCAATATAGGCACTTTTAATTTTTAGATTAAGCGCGTACTGACCGATTTGGATTTTATTCAAGTTCTGCGTGCGAATGATTTACACATAAATTCTTTTGCGAATCCTTCTTTTCACCAGTACCGATGATTTTTAAATGACTTTTGAGATCCTACCATAATTGCACCATAAGTTTAAGTTAAAAAGAACTTAATTTAATTTCTTATTCTTAAACTGGTTACAATTTATATATTTCAAGAACACCGACTTGCTATTGACAAATCTCAAACTGAACTCGCTCTCTAACTCCTACTTAATTTACGATCATACCTCGGCTTTGAGCTTTAGAGCTTTTTGTGAGTGGGTTTTGTTGCTATTGAGTGGGACTTGGGTCCCGAAATCTGAGTATCTTGAATTGTGGGAATGTGCCGATAGTCTGAACAGCGGCTCGTTCTAATTGTTTAGTCTACAAGCTGAGGCTTTTGTGTTATTGTAATTTTCCTGTGGCTTGTTTATAGCTTGGTAATTTTCCAGTGGCTTGCTTACAATTAAATTTGGATTCTTATTTCTTAGAGGGTGACTCGATTTTTTTTTCTTAAAAGGTGTCTCGAGGGTGACTGTGTGTATGTGTGGGAGTGCGTTGAACTATGATATGTCACTATATATATATAGTTTTTTTTAAAGGGCTTTAAGCCTAGCAAATAATTTAGCGTTTATTTTCGCAACATACTTCTTTAATTCCTTGTTTCCATTGGCTATAATGACTTGGAGTTATAATGTAATATAATTTTTTTTGGGAGCGCCCCAAAAAGCAAAAACAGCAACAACCTCTGGGAAGCGCTTTCTACGTTGGAACCGAATGAGTGGAACTTGTTACATTTTTAAATTTAGAACAAATTTTTGCCGAAATATTTGTTGTTTTGAATTTCGTGAAGATTTTAATCGAGAAAAGTATATCTTAAAACCTAAATAATTAAAGAATTACATTTAATTTACAAAGTAATACTATTGAAAGAAAAACCCAAGAAAGATATGAAATTTTATATTGTAATATTTGGTCTGTAATAAATTATTATATTGTTTGCGTAAATACCTACTACCGCTAATTAACCCCTAACCCTCAACACAAAAGGGGCCATGAATAATTGAAAAAGGGAATACTTCTTTGTATGTCCTTCTATGGGTAACATTTTTTCTCCGCCCGGTCTAGCATTTTTAGGTTCGTTTTTACACGTTTTCATTAAATAATTCCTAATTCCCAGTTGCCGACGAGCCAGTAAAGCCGGAAAGATAAGTCGTGCTGATACCTATTTTTAAACGTTATCCATTACAGCACCACTAGACAAGTCGATCTAGCCGTTCCTACGCAAACTAGTCTCTCAGTTTTAAAGCTATCGGGCTGAAACTTTCCAAAAAGTCTTCTTTCTATAGCAGGTAGTATATAAGTCGGAACCATCGGGAAAAAAAACATTAAAAAAATTATATCTTTAGTGTTTTTATACCCTTGCAAAGGGTATAATGATTTCAGTCAGAAGTTTGCAACGCAGTGAAGGAGACGTTTCCGACCCCATAAAGTATATATATTCTTGATCAGCGTCACAAGACGAGTCGATCTACACATGTCTCAGTTTTAAAACTATCGGGCTGAAACTTTCCCAAAAGTCTTCTTTCCATTGCAGGTAGTATATGAGTCGGAACCAGCTGGATCGGACAACTATATGTCGTAGCTCCCATTGGAACTATCGGGGAAAAAATTTTAAAAAAGTATACCTTCGGTGTTTTTTAACATATAACCTTCTAAGCTCGGATATAACATTGACGACTATATCATGTAGCTAACATAGGAACAATCGAAAAATTAGTGGTAAAATAATATTGAAAAATTATATCTTCGGTGTTTTTTAACTTATAACCTACTACGCTTGGAAATAACATTTTTTATTTGGTTTTGAATTTCGAGTTAAATTTTACCAATATCGGACGACTATATCGTATAGCTGGCATGGGAACGATCGGATAATTGCTGGGAAATAATGTGAAACTAATTATAGCTTTGGGGCTTTTTGACATATTATCTTATAATATTGGGAATATAAATTTTTATATTTTTAAGAATTTCGAATTCAATTTAATAAAATTATTGATTATTTTTTATAACTGCAAGGGTATACAAACTTCGGCTTGCCGAAGTTAACTTCCTTTCTTGTTTAACATATAACCTCCTTCGTTTGAATTAGTTCTGAATTCGAATTAAACTTTATCAAAATAGGACGAGTATAACATATAGCTGGCATACGAACGATCAAAAATTGGTGGGAAAATAATATAAAACGAGAAAGGAAGTTAAATTCGGCAAGTAGAAGTTTTTTTACCCTTGCAGTTATAAAAGTTCTCCAAGAGCCCTCTTTCTGCATCGTTAAGTAAAAGGGTTTACTAGATTCGGCGGAAAGTATGTACCAGTCACCAATCAGACTTGGCATGTAGATTGTAGTTTGTTATAGTTTGTTTCAGCGAGGTGCTGTATGAGTATATAAAATTTAAAGAAAATAAAAAAATAAATAAGTGTGTGGTCCCGCCTTTTTAAAAATTGTTTTTTTTTGTAATAAAAAGAAAAAACAATTTTTTCTCCAAGATCGAACTTTAAATAAAACGATATATTGGTATTTTTTCCACCATTTTTAAAGGAAATAGCATATTTATTTTTATTACCATCATAATTCTTTAAAAAATACTAAAATCCTTTATATATACGTTAAGTACGTGAAAAGATGTAAAATATTTTTAAAATAATTAATATTTAATAACAAAAAAATTTGCGTTTTTTTTTAAGCTTACCAGACAAAATCCAAGAAATATACAGTAATAGGTAGGGGTCTTAAAAGCCAAATTTTAGAGAAAGTTCGCAAAAACTCTACAAGATAAAAAAGGTTTCACTTTGTAGCTCTATTTAAAAATAAAAATTAACTTAAAGATTTGGTTTTTTTTTTAGGTTAGAACTTACACACGATTATAAGAGGCCCACAATAGATAAATACAATATTAAGGTCAAATACACAAGTTACTAACTCCTCTGAATAAATAGCATTTTAAAAACGGCAGTCCATTGCTTAGTATTACACTTTTTAACCATTTTAACTTTTAAGAATAATTGGATATTTACTAGAGCTGCCACCTCGTTGAAATAAAAAAAGACTTTAACAGACTCTTAACAGTGGTGCTGTCTGTTATACTTTTCTGTTAGTAACATTGGAGATTAATGTTATCTCAATCCTTTCTGATAGTCAAACCAATTCCAAATATTTTTGAAAAATTGGTTTTGGGCGCAGTTGTCGTGCTATGCATTTTTTGTTGCTAAAATAAATTTCTTTTATTAAAACTTTTCGATTGACCTAAAAAAATATATCCCACGCCCACTCTAACGCCCCCAAGCCGCTAAAACGCTTAAAACTGTCTACGCCCACATAAAGTATACCGGTAGGTGGCGTACCCCTTCAAGGGTATACAATTTTAGGTGTTTTGTATCGGTCGACATATATATATATATATATATATACATAGCTAGACACGGTAAGAGAATTTATGATATAATTATTGTTATAAAAATGTTTCTTTAATATCACTGAAGCTAGCAACAATCAACAATCTTCTTTATAAATGAGTTTGAGGGCTTGGCATTGCGAGGTATAGTAGAAATTACGGATATCTCAAAATGATAGAAGCACACGCACATGAAATTTTTGTGTGGATGGAAGTTACATTAAAAATCCTAAGTCCCCCAACAATGCTCCCCTTTAATTGTTGTTGGGAAACACAATAATGGGACATTTTGCCAAAAAAGAACACAAAATAACATTTGTATAACACTAATGACTATTGGAAATGTCAAGATTTTGCAATACAATTCCGAGGAACTGCTGTAAGATTATTTAACTTAGTTTCCCTATCACCACATTAAAAAAAGAGTGTGAAGAGATAAGGGTTTTATTTCAAAGGGTTTTATCAAAACGTACCATAAAAATATTTTCTACAGTAATCAGGGCGTACCTGAAATTCATATGTTAAGTCGTCCTCTGGTCATCGGATTGTGAGCGCCCAAAAAGTATGATTTAAAATGCTTTAATGCCCTCAAGGAAATAAATTATTCCGTTTCGTGCAAGTTTTTTGGGGTTGCCTTCATTCCAGTATCTACATGGACAGAAGCCAACTTTTTCTAGTTGTTAAAAATACAAAATTCTTCTCACACTTATTTGGCCTCTGTATTGGGCTTCCTGCAGGGTGCTAGGCCACGCGACATCTAACGCCCACAAACGGTTATAACGCTTAAATCTGTCTGCCGCCCACTTAACTAAAATATAACTTTGCTGTTTATATTTCTCCATTTGTCTTTAGCTCTCTTAAGCTGATTAACGGGTATCTGGTATTGGAGGCTCTCGACATTAGTGTTCTTCCCTGTTTCGAGTACAAAGGTGGAGCAAAAATAAAACACTTATTATTTTTATTTGTCTTTCAGCAGTGCCTGCGAAAAAATTTGTGAAAAATCAAGACAAAAAAATATAAACAAGGTCTTTAGCAACACTTTTTGGTACTTTATATTTTGAACATCCTACCTGAACCCACTTAGAACAATTCAGGTAAGATTTTGCATTAATTAGCTTAATCCGCGTTGCGGTCAGCTTTGCAGCTGACGAGTATTCACCGTTCTTCATTTTTGGGGCTTATGTAAGATTTCAACTGATGATTTCAGAGAAAACGAGTCCAAACAAAGAATCTAATTTTCTTACTCTTGTATTTGTGCGCAGATAATGCCTTTTTGCACTTTTTATATTTTTGGCGGCGAAAGCGGTCCCCTCGATTGACAATGGATATTCGACTTCTCGGGGTCGTTCAGTTGTGAGGGAAGGCATCTACAAAAGTTGAACGAATCAAGCAAAATGGCCAACATACTGATTACTAATTGAAATGAGTTCGCTATAAACGAGTTTGTCTGCTTTATATCTCCTTACAAATATAAATGGTTGCCTTTCCGCACATGGAATTTTTGTTCAAATCCTGAGTCAAAGGTTTCGCTTTTCAAAAGCATTCGCTTCCCATTCGTTTTTAGAAATAAGGAATCGAAGTCAAACCGAAAATTTGTCAATAGCACTTAAAGGCTTTTGTCCCTCCATTGTATAGTTACACCCGTCACCCAAGGAGTAAACGGTACATTAGATTCTATGGGAATGATGTAACAAATATGAGGAAGCTTTTCTGCACCTATAATTTGTTGAATTTTATATTCTTCATAGTACATGCCAAAAACTGATTAAATGTTCTGATTAATTATTAGGTTATGGCGAAAAGTTGAATTGCTGCTACGATGCGCTTGGCAGTCTCAGAAAAATCGCTGTGCTGCCTGCAAAATATATTTTTCTCCTACTCCATTTATATGAGTAAAGGATGCCTGGTAATCGAGACCGTCGACTATAACTTAATACCCTGTTTTGTATCGAAAAGTGTCATGTGACCGCCAAACACTTCTTGTTAGCAAGTGTTGCAAACTTATGTTCACGATGCTTTCAATTCCTCCCACTGCTTGCTCCCTGCTGTGTATTCTGCAGCATAGGCGTTTTTAGCGCTTTTTCGCTTTAGTTCGACGTCGTTCTCTTATGGACAGGGTGTTTATGTTTATATTTGAGTTTTAGTGCTTGAAAGTTAGCAGTACACACGCAAAGCTCTCGCACCCCCGTATACATCGCAATTAAAGGCTATATAAGAATATATTAATCATTAGCTTCATAACAAATGGGCCGAATTAAAAAAAATTGCACTTGAGTTTAAATTTTCTTGGCGGCTATTCCGTATTTTCTCTTTATCATTCTCCACTTTTGCGACGCTATAATGCACAAACGCCTAAAAAGAAACAACAATCAATCAAACACGTTTTAGCACGTGATAAGAGCTTTCCAATGCAACGAATAAAACTTTAACCGCGCACTTTCAGCGCCAACCAGCTAAATCCTGAGAGACCTTTTTGACATGACATGAATGCGTACTAATTAATTTATTTTGGCAATACTAATGAAAAACAAGAAAGGAAGTTAACTTCGGCCAGCCGAATTTGTATACCCTTGCAGTTATGGTTATAGGAAATAATCAACTTTAGTAAGACCATGTGAAATTTTTAAGGATTTTTGCTGATATTTTATTTATTTGATATTAGAAGTTTTTGTTACTTCCAAAAGTCGTAGAGCTGAATCATTAAATGACCCTAAAATAGAGTTGGAGTACGCGCAAACAAAATTCCTTTCTAGCCAGCTTTAGTTGTTGTTACCTAGTAAAATAGGTCATTGTTTTGCTTACGGTAAACAAAATATTTAAATAAAGGTTTAAAAAACTTTTGCTTATAGTTTTAAAACCATTGTATTTAGGTTCACTACTTCTGGACAGATTGTTTCTGCTGGTGAAATTTTGTTTTCTTGACATATACTCACACTTCTTGCAAAGTATATTTCGGCTCGAAACAATTACAACTATTTACACAAAGCTTACTTAGATAAAATCTTTCAAATTTTCGCTCACTGGCCAACTGCCGCCCAGGGACTTCCAATATGCTTAATATTTTTGATTTAAAATGTTGTTTTACAGCAAAAATGGAGAACTCAAGTTAGCTGTAATACATTCTATTCAAACATAAGCTCCTCTTAACAAGTTAAAAATATAATGTATAAAATATATAATGTAATATACGATATACTAAATAAATACACTTTCAACATTTGTATACCCTTGCATTGGGTATAATGATTTCAGTCAGAAGTTATCAACGGAGTGAAGGAGACGTTTCCGACCCCATAAAGTATACATATTTTTTAACAGCATCACTAGACGAGTCGATCTAGCCATGCCCTTCTGTCCGTCCGTTTCTACGCAAACTAGTCTCTCAGTTTTAAAGCTAAAGGAACTTTCCCAAAAGTCCTCTTTTTCTCGAAATTAGTATAGCCGGTAGTACAGCCGGATCGGACAACTATATCATATTGCTCCCATAAGAATATTGACGAAATAAATTTACAAAATTATATTTTTGGTGTGTTTCAACACATGACCGAATTCAAATTTATCAAAGTAACATTCAGAGAAGTAATAAAATAATAATTATTTGCTAATATCACTTAAGCTAGCAACAATCCTTAAACATTTAACTGCAAGGGTTTTCAAACTTCGGCTAGTCGAATGTAACTTCCTTTCTTGTTTACATTCGGAACGCTTTATTATTAAAAAGGTGTATTTATTTAGTAGATAAAGGGTAACTTTGAAGGGTAACTCTTTGAAACAATTTTTTTTAGTAACATATTTGGGTGTCAAATATTTTTCCCATAATTTAAAAAAAATGGTATATAGACAGCCGTACGAAAGCATTTCAAAATACCTTTCTGTTAACATACAGCACTTGCAGCTTTAGAACTAAGATCCAATAGATCCAATTTTCCAAATTTTTACATTTACACTTTCACCGCTCTTTCTCCTACACCAATTGATTTTCTTTAGGTCTTGGATCTTGCAATCCTTTAACTCTTTGCAATACCTTTCTATTAATGTATCACTCTTAGCAAATTTTTTTTTTAAATAAATTAATACATTTCAATTCGATATATATTTTTAAGATGAATACATTTCAGTTAAAATTTCTAGCATAGTTTAGCGTAGCAGTTTTTTGCGGATTGTGGGCTTTTAAGTGGGCGTGGCACCTGCTGAGACAAACTTGCGTTGCAGATTTAACCGTTTAGACCGTTTGTGGACGTGGCTAACTATTTTTTTAGGTCATTGACCTATACACACATACATTTTAGTTATAATTTGGTTCTAGCACAAAACTATAAGCGCACCAGCTTGCCGTGAATTGTTGGCGTGGCACCGTGCTAAAACAAACTTGCGTTGAGCAAGAAGAACAGGATTTTGCACCAGTCCTTAGAAAGTTCCAAAAATTTTTAGGAAAAGATTTGACACTCCGGATTCTTAGTATTTTAAATAAAACTAAATAGTTTTTTAAAAACAATGGTAAATAAAATTTTTCCTTATGGGTCTTTGATTGGCGTAAACATACATATATATATAGATAAAATTTTAACTGACCACAAAGCGATATTGAGGTGTACTAGAAAAGTCAAAACATTTAATATGAAAAAAAAGATTTGCTATAAAAAAGCTTTTAAATTGAGCAAAAGTAATAGTCATTGTCTGAGTCAGACTTTTTAAAAGTGTATTTCATCTGCAGTGATAATCTTTTATTTTACCCCGACAAAAAAATCATAAAATTACCAATGCCATGCACTAAAAAAAACTCACACATAAACTCAACCGAGAAAGGCAGCAAATAATAAAAACTGAAAAAAATTTTATATTTTCGCTTAGAAATACTACGTTTAATTTGTTCTGAATTTCGAAAAAAATTTATCAAAATCGGACGTCTAAAACATATAGCTGGCATACGAACAATCTAAAAATTGGTGGGAAAATAATATGAGAAAATTAGATCTTTGGTGTTTTTCTACGCTTGGAAATACCATTTTCTATTTAGTTCTGAATTTCGAAATAAATTTGATTAAAATCAGACGACTATAGCTGTCATAGGAGCGATCGGAAAATATGTGGGAAAAAAATATGTAACAAATTATAGCTTTGGTGTTTTTTGACATATTATCTTATAATATTTTGAACAAAATGTTTGATATTTTAAACAATTTGAATTAAATTTAATAAAAATCGGATTACTCTAACATATAGCTGTTAAGAAAACGGTCAGAGAAATAATAAACGATTTGTTTTGTAATATTACTAAATCTACCAACAATCCTTAAAAATTTCACAGGGTCTTACTAACTTAGATTATTTCTTATAACTGCGAGTGTAAACTTCCTTTCTTGTTTCATATTATTTTCCCAACATTCGTATGGCAGGTATATGTTGTAGTCGTCCGATTTTGATAAAGTTTGATTCGAAATTCAAAACTAATTCAAAAATGTTAATTCCAAGCGAAGGAGGTTATATGTTAAAAAACACCAAACATATATATTTCTTAAAGTTTTTTTCCGATAGTTCCTATGGAAGCTATAAGATATAGTTGTCCGATCCGGCTGGTTCTGACTTATATACTACCTGCAATAGAAAGAAAACTTTTGGGAAAGTTTCAGCCCGATAGCTCTAAAACTGAGGGACTAGTTTGTGTAGAAACGGCCAGATAGACGGACGGACAGGCGGGCATGGCTAGATCGACTCATTTAGTGACGCTGATCAAGAAGATATATACTTTATGGGGTCGGAAACGTCTCCTTCACTGCGTAGCAAACTTCTGAGTGAAATCATTATATTATCTGCAAGGCTATAATAACACTGCCTGAGCTTACCTTTTTTTTTTTGGTGATTTATCCATTTAAGAGTCTTGGACTCATTTAAATTGTTTTTAAAGTTCCACATAAGAAACTTGAGTTCTTTGGGATCGTAGTTGAATTATATGATTGATTTTAAAACAAAAAAAATTCTGATATAAAACAAAAAGACAAGGTAAGAACCTAATGATATCAACTTTTGTGACGAAAATGTATTGTACGATATACGACGTAAATACAGTTTTACAGCTAAACCCAAGTACATTTAATATCAGCGTGCCAAATGAAAAAATTACGAATTTAAAATTAGAATACATGTTGCAGTTACATTACAAAATCCTAGAAATATGCACACTATGCAATAATTTACTTTCCCGGCCGGTTTTTCTTCCGCATGTTTAACTAATGGAAAAGTTTTTAGCATTTAAAAACCTTGAAATCTACTTTTCGTTTAAAATTTGATAAAAAAAACTGGCAATAAATGTGTTAAAAGAAAAATTTCTTGATACACTTTCAGAAGTGTAACCAAATCGAACACGCTTCACATACTTTTAGTAATTTTCAATAATTCCATTAACCGAAACAAATTCACTTAACATGTACCCGAAGGACTTCAATTAAGCTGTCAGCATAAGAGCTTTCATCAAGCATGAGGTCAGGTAACCAATTCCAACCTGTTTTCCACAACACTGACCCATAAAAACGGGCGGCTTAGAACTTAATTTCTTCTTATCATTGATAAAGAGGCATCTTAAACGAGATTCCTCCCTTTTTTTCCGTGATTTTGGCTGGGCTCTTCGGGGCAAGTCAAACATTTAAAGGGAAAACGTATAACATATGTTGCACATATAATTGTGTTGAAGTAGCAGTTTCTTTGAGAATCCTTATAGTTACTTTAAGTCCTTATAGTTACTTTTAGTCACTAGACTAAGCAAGCCTAAAGCCTTCACCTGTGGATCCTTGTCTCCTTAACGCTGCGCCACCCTTTCTAGCGTCTGCGACTGCTGTACAAAATTACCTAATTAAATGCAAATTACAAAGTGCTTCAATGATTTAATGTCAAAAGGTGTTGTCATTAAGTGTTAAAAAATGTGACTTTCGTTCTACTTTCATACACCCCGTGCCAATTTTTGTCATCGTGATGAGTTGTTTAGTGCTGATGAAATGTAAAGCGAGAAGGATTTGTACACTTAGAGAAAAAGCATCATTTATTTACTCGATATATGAAAAGGAAACTTATGAATAAATATTTAATTTAATGTTAGGTGACGCCTTGCCATCTCGAAAAAAGAGGCTTTGATGTTTGCTTATCTCTATGAAGAGATGCGTTAATTAGGTTTTTAAGGTTTTTTTAACTTAATATCAGAATTTAAGTTTGCTGGAGGTGCGATCGACGCTAGATTTTTACCTAGTTAAGAAAATCTATCTTTTTATGGAAATAGCGGGTAGGTGTACAATGCTGTACAATAACGCTTTTCTGCTTATATGTATTTATTTTCCTTTTGCTCCCTTAAGCTAAGTAACGCGTACCTGCCTGCAAGCAAAAGGGCGATAATTCTATCGCCTATCGTCCAGAAATCACTTCTAAGTCACTTCTGGAAGATAGAATGACGATAGTACACATATTGCGTAGAAGTAACTTCTAAGTCACTTCTGAGCGATAGTTAGAAGATAGCACACATTTTACAAAAACAAAAAGAAGTAACTTCTGAGACACTTCTGGACGATAGTTAGACGATACAAAAACAAAGTTACTTGGAAAAAGGAGGACACGATAAGTGCCGTTACCCTTTATTTCTGAAAATTCCTCTCCCTTTTTACCTACGCTGTGGTTTTTTGAAAGAGCGTCAGCTTATTCCGCACTTTGCTTGTGATCAGTCTAGTTTTTTTTATAAAATTTGTGTGTTGCTTTGTTTTTCGGAATTTTTAAAATTGTGGAATACATTAAAATGTCCAACTCAACGAATAGTGCGAATTTACGTGAAGCTGTACAATTATTCAAGATATTTTTACATTACCTGGCTCGATTGCAGAGAAATAAGCATTCAAAGATTCTCCACCTAATTATAAAAGGTAATTCCTCCAAATTTATTTTTTTTTAAATATAAAAAAAATTTTGCTTTTGTTTATTTAAGAAATGGTTATTATTAAATTTCTCATGTGAACGGAGCTGGGCATAAATAAGCAGCACTTCCAATATGCTAAGGACCGTGTCTACAAGTGCTCAAAGAACTTATGGAAAAAATAAATGCAAAACATTGCCTAACATGTAAAAACAAGTTTTTTTATTCAAGATTTCCAATGGGGAAAGGCCCTTCTGGCATCTTCTACAAGCGTCTGCTAAGTCACTTTTAAGTAACTTCCAAAAGTGACTTCGGCGATATCGGATTCGGATCGCGGAACTCACTCCTGTCGGGAAGAAATGTGCCACCTTGGCGGCACTTCTCGAAGTCACTTCGGCGACACTTTCAGAAGTATCGCCGAAATCACTTCTGGAAGTGTAGCCGAAGACACTTCAATGAGAGTCGCCGAAGTGACTTCTCGAAGTGTCGCCGAAGTGGCACATTTCTTCCCGACGGGAGTGACTTCCGCGATCCGAATGCGATATCGCGGACGATAGTTTTCATCTTCTAGAAGTCACTTAGAAGTGTCTTCCGCGGTAGAAAATGCTTGCAGGGTGGTAGTCTCCCCTAGGAACTCGACTATATGCGCATGCAACTCGACATCTGAATGCCAAGTCCGAATCTTCTAGCTTTTATAGTTCCCGAGATCTCAGCGTTCATACGGATAGACGGACTTGGCTAGATCGACTCGTCTAGTGATCCTGATCAAGAATATATGTTCATTATTGTCAGAAGCTTGCAACGCAATGAAGGAGACGTTTCCGACCCTAAAAAGTATATATATTCTTCTTCATTATTTTATTATTTTAGAATTTTGAATAAAAATTAAAAAAAAATAAGACAACTTTACCTACTAATTAATGTCGAAATAATACAAATACCGAACTGTTTCGTTTTCGGCAAATATATATGTTTTGAGATATCTAAAAATCTGACCTACAGTGCTTCCACGGGAAAGACCTGCAAAAGTGTAGAAACTTCGGCTTGCTCAAGCTAGTTTCCTTCTCTGCTGTTTTAGACACCTAGTAAAATGGGGACACTTCTTGGGAGCTCTCCTTAAACACAAAATACCCGTTTGCTCTACGAGTTAGCAGTTTAAGTGTTGATAGCTCATAACATTTAAATCGTAACATTTAAATATACCCCACTTTGTAATATAGCTGATTGTTGATTTAAACCCATTAAAAATGTTGGCCCTGGTAACTGATACAAAATTCCTAAAGCGCATACAAGACGCGCTAGTGATTGCTATTCTATAAACATGTAATTTAAAACTAACTGTTGTTACTGCGATCCAGCTGCCTTGCATTCTGTTTAACTTATTACACCCACGTGTTTTAATGAAATTCAGGGAACTTATACAACATGATACGAAATGGAGATTATAGAGTTTATTAATTTTAATGATGAACGGTATATAAAGCCCGGCGGCTTGACTGAAAAGTCAAATCAGTTTTACTCAAGCATTGAACGGCTTAGAGCAATTCGACTTTCTCTGGCACAACATGCATGCCATTTCAGTATTCGCCTTGATCATCCTGGTCGTTTCTACAGATGCCTCTCCAGCTAATCATGCTCATCACGCTGGTCCGGGCAAGGATATAGGCACCTCCATCGAGGTTATCCATTGGACCACAGGGACCCAAAACAAAGGAGCAGTGACACTTACCGAATCTAGGGCGGAAAACACAACTGATCTTCCACCGACTACGATTAAGGCGATGGTGACAGTAAATGGAGTTCTCTCTGTTCAGAATTCTACTGTTTCGCAGGAAGCAATGGCAGCTGCAGATACAAATAAAACGGAAGGTTCTGCAGATACTTCTGCTTCAACGGTTGAGCTTGAGTCCACAAAAGCTCCAGCATCGAATACAACTGTTGATCTGTCCCATGGCAACAGAAAATAAAGATAAACCTATAGCGAAGATATACATCAAAATAAAAAATATAACAAAATGTAATAAATGTATGGCATAACTCAGAAAATAAAAGCTGAAAGAACCATTGGAGGGTGTGCAATGGCTACTATTATATAAACCCGCTGAACTCAAAATTTGCAGTTATGGTCGGATCAAAAGTTTTTGCAAAAGCCAAGAAGAATTCATACCAAGTCTTCAGAAATTGCAATTGGTTTGGGAGAAAAAGCAGTGAGTCATAAAAGGAACTGCACAAATGTCTTCGGTCATTAACAAAGCTTTTTATACCCTTGCAGAGTCAGAAGTTTTCAACGCAGTGAAGGAAACGTTTCCGGTCACATAAAGTATATATATTCTGTTCAGCGGGCTGAAACTTTCTCAAAAGTCTTATATCTTATCTTATAGCTCTCATACGAACTTTCGAGGAAAAAATTGAAACAAATTTATATTTATTATTTGCGTAGAAACGGACGGACAGATGGACATGGCTATATATATATATACTTTATGGGGTCGGAAACTTCTCCTTCACTGCGTTGCAAACTTCTGACTGAAATCATTATACCCTCTGCAAGGGTATAAAAATTATATCTTAACACATTTATATAACATTTAAAACATTTTTTTAATGAGATCTGAATTTGGGGTTTAATTTTATCAAAATCGGACGACAATATCACATAGCTGCCAAGATGCGAAAATGGGTGAGAAAATAAAAATTATAGCTTCGGTGTTTTTTGACATATTACTCTATAAAATTGGGAATATGTTTTTTTTATTTTTAAGAATTTCGAATTCAAATTAATAAAAATCAGACGATTTTAATATATAGCTTTCAAAAAAACATTCAGAGCAATAATGAAATTATTTTTTTTTGATATCACTGAAGCCAGCAAACAATCCTTAAAAATTTCCCAGGGTGTTACTAACGTTGATTATTTTTTATAACTGTAACGGTATACGAACTTCGGCTTGCCGAAGCTAACTTCCTTTCTCGTTTTAATATATTTCCTTTACATCTCGAAGGGCCGATGGCCCTTTTGGGGTAGAAAAGGGATCGACCACCGATTTTTTACAAGTGTACAAGAGTTATAGGAGAGTGAACTTTCCATTATGAATTATAAAAATCATAAAATAAAATTTTTGGCAAGTATATAGTTAATTTAAAAACGAATAATATTAATAAAGTTGTATATTTTGTTTATTTTATATAAATATAAATAAATTTATCTGCAGTAATAAAGCGGTGCAAAAATATAAATATATATATACACTAGTCGCCATAAGTATTTTGACAAAACAAAAGTTAAGTATACTCGTAACTTGATCTTGCTTCGTTTAACTTTTTGAATCAATGAATTGGTAATTGAAATGCCGTTTGAATGATACAATTATTTTCTTAATCCATTCGTGTTTTTATTTTGCGCTGTTTTAGAGGGTCACCGTTTTTGCTGCCCATGTGTTTACGCAAAAAGTTGTAGGATTTAGATCCGTTGGAATTTCTAATGGTACTTTTAAAGTAATATGCTCAGTAGACGTAAGCAACTTTCTGCTTTGAAAAATATTGACTTTTGGGAAAGTTACATTGAAACAAGAAAGGTAGTTAACTTCGGCAAGCCGAAGTTTTTATACCCTTGCAGTGATAAGAAATAATCAACTTTAGTAAAACCATGTTAAGGATTGTTGCTGACTTCAGTATATATATATATGTATTTCATTCTTTTTTCAGCCCATTTTTTTACATCTATATGTTAGAGTAGTCCGATTTTTATTATTAAATTAAATTCAAAATTCTTAAACTTATAAAAAATTATATTCTCAATATTATAGGACAATATGTCAAAAAGCCCCAAAGCTATAATTTGTTTCATATTATTTTCCCATAAATTTTCCGATCGTTCCTATGGCAGATATATGATATAGTCGTCCGATTTTGGAAAAACTTAATTCGAAATTTAGAATTGATTTAAAAATGATATTTTTAAGACTAGAAGCTTATGTCAAAAAGCACCGAAGCTATAATTTGTTTCATATTATTTTCCCACCAATTTTTCGATCGTTCCTATGGCAGCTATATGATATAGTCGAACGCTTTTGATAAAATTTAATTCGAAATTCAAAACCAATTAAAAATGTTATTTCCAAGCGTAAAAAAGATATAATTATTTTTTAATTTTCTCCCCGATAGTTCCCTTGGGAGCTATAACATATAGTTGTCCGATCCGGCTGGTTCCGACTTATATACGACCTGCAATATAAAGATGACTTTTGGAAGAGCTTCAGCCCGATAGCCTTAAAACTGAGGGACTAGTTTGCGTAGAAACGGACAGAAGGCGGACGGACAAAAGGACAGACGGCCGGACGGACATGACTAGACCGACTCGTCTAGTGATCCAGATCAGGAATATATATACTTTATGGGGTCGGAAACGTCTCCTTCACTGCGTTGCAAATTTCGGATTGAAATGAAGGTATATGCAATGGTATAAAAACGAATCGTTCGTCACCTTACCCTGCACTCCCCTACCCAACTATATATATAAATAAATATAAAGAAACATAAATTATATTAGCAAAATATGTTTATTTCTATCAATTATTCGATATCGAAACGTAGTGCCATTACTACCATTATTAATTTTCTAACTACATTTGAATTGTTATCTTTTGTTTTGTTCTGAAGTGTCGTCAACAACAACCACCACTTATGTTGTCACTTATGTTGTGCAAGTGAAATACCTAATGACATGTGATATTCAGCCATGAACAGCAACAGGCACATACATACATACGTCGATTAGTAAAAGAGGAGAAGGAGGAAGAAACCGCCAAACGAATTAGAAAATTCTGACAATTGCAAAATAGTCGTTTGTTAAATGTCAAGCCTCGCTAATTGCCCAAAGTCTCTCCCGAATGCGCCAAAGAACACATTATTCCGTTGTTTTAATAATTGCCTGGAATACTTGAGACTGGCATAGAACAAAATGTGACTTTTATAAAAGTGAACAAGGAAGAACGCTATAGTCGAGTGCCTATCAGATACCCGTTACTCAGCTTAAGGTGTAAAGAAGTCTCGTAGGCTGGGATATACTCAGTTCCGCCAGGGTCTCTTTACCGAAAATATTTGTAAAGATATGGGACAAAAAGGTCTAGGTCGAAAATCGGTTTGCTGGCGTGAGATGTAGAGTGCCAGCCACCGGGGTATGGAGTGTGTCTGTAGCAGAATGAAAGGGGTCAGCGGTAACGCGCATTTGGGCCTGGCTCATAGCATCCGCTACGAGAAGGCCGAGAGAGAGGAGATCGATTATGGGGACAGCTTTTCCCTAGGGCAGAATTTATGGCCTAAAATCTAGGCATTTGTCTTCGAATATCTGTATTTATGCGTGGCCAGCTTGGTTGTATTCTTTTCCTACGAGTTGTGTTAAAATCAGGCGAGAAATATTTTATATTTATTAGAGCATTTTATTTGTTGGTTCATGTTTTTCTCAGTGCTCGCAATTAACGGGTTAGGTTAGGTCATGGTTTATAAATTCTAGCCTACTCTGGGCGAAGCCGCATCGAGGCCTTCGATAAATTTCTCATTGCACGGGACTCTCGCTGGCCGAAATGCGGTCCACTTCAATCACTCACCCGTCTCGCTCTCACGCACACACACACGCGTGACTCCGGATGCTCCGCCGCTGGTCCTGGGCCGGCACACTCTCCTCGAGGTCGTCTAGGTAAACTCCTTCCTGGGTCACTTGGCACCAGTCACTCGACTGCACCACTTTTCGCACTCCGAAGGAAAAAGACTCCTGTTGTCCATATGAATTTGCTCTGCTCGCACTTCTGGTCCGGTGCGCCGCGTTTTCCAAAGAAGACCGAGTCAAGCCTTGCCGCCGCGTTTTGTTCAAGTTTTCGGCGGCTTTGGGTTTTTTCCACTTGTCGAAGTTTCGGTACTTCTTGTCCTCTCTAGCTTGCTCCTGTGTGGCACTGCACTTTTCGTCCCTGCAAGCATTTTCTATCGCGGAACACACTTCTAAGTGACTATCGTCCGTGATATCGCATTCGGATCGCGAAAGTCAGTCCCGTCGGGAAGAAATGTGCCACTTCGGCGACACTTCGAGAAGTAATAATTCTTGGTACTAATATAACTACAAATCTTACAATTATTGGTTAAGCTTACATATTAACTGAACTGTACAAAGTTTTTACAAAGTTATGCGCGAGGGTTTTGTTTTGTTGTTAGCTGCTGTTGCTATTGCCGGTGGCTGTTGTTGCTATTGCTATTGCCGCTGGCTGCTGTTGTTGTTGGCGATGTTTTAGGCGTTATTTATGAGGGGGCGACTCCTCACAAAGGGATCGGAAGTATAACGAAGATTTATAAGCAGATAAGCAATATTTTACGGCGCCACTTACCGGCTTTTTCAGTTGATGTTACGTTGGCGGCAGACAGATATAAGCGCTTTAGAGTGGGCGTGGCACCTTTTTTTGAGACAAATATGTACATTTCAGTTAAAATGTTGTTTCTACCATAAAAACTGTAGGCGCTACAGATTTTTGTGGATTGTGGGCCTGGCACCCCGCTGAATCCGCCCAGGAATCTGCATGCCAAGTATGAATATTTAAGTCTTGTAGTTTCCGAGATCTCATCTCATGTCTAGATCGACTCGGCTAGTAATCCTGATCAAGAATATATATACTTTATGGGGTCGGAAACGCTTCCTTTTACCTATTACATACTTTCTGACGTAAATAGTATACCCTTTTACTCTACGAGTAACGGGTATAAAATTAAGATCATTGTGTGGATGCTTCTGCTACGGCTTTAATTATTGGAAGACTAGGTTATACTTCCCGACACGGTTGTGCAAAATGTACCCAGGGATAAAAATAGTGGATAGGCTAACTTATTGTTCAGAATCAGGAAACCTTATTAGATAGGAAATATCGAGATAATACCACATCGAGTATTTTCAATGAAACCAGCTTAACCAAATTTAAATGTGGGAGAAATTTTTAAAAGGGACATTTCGCTTATAGTTTCCACTAAAGAGAAATATACATTTTCAAGTAGGTTAATTCCTAATGAGTTTGCTAGAAAGTCCAGATCGTTAGTTTGATCTTAATGATTGGAAGGCTGCTGAATTTAGTAAATTCTTATTATATTCATTCCATTCCATTATTCCATTTGCTCTTAAAAATGGCGTTCTTCATGATGTTTATTATTTCTTCCTTTACACTGTGCTGAACTATTTTGTTAAAAATGTTGGTATTTTGTAAAATATTAAAAGATTTCCTAGATCCTGCTATTTCTTTGACAGTTATCTACAATCTCTACAAAAATGGTAAAAAACCGACATTTATTTTGCAAGCAAATTCACAGGACTTTATCTTAACAAATATATGAACCACCATAGTTCAAGAATATGCCAACATTTTAGGTAAAAGTGTCTTTTTAAACGGTGGACGCTTACTTGTAAGTTACCTGATAATTTTAGTTTTCAACAGGAATTCAAAAAAAAAAATTGTAGAATTAGACGAAGTTACTGCTTCGAAAATCTTAAAGCGCAGTTTCACAGATTTTTCCTTTGGTAGGTATAATCGCATTACGATCGAATTTGTTACGTAAAGTACATTCGTTTTCTATTTCAGACAAACCTCTTTTACAACCCATTGTGCACAAGTTGTTGCGAAGTCAATAAGCAAATTGCGGAAATAAAAAAAATTTTAAATTAAAAGTGTAAAATTTATAACGTAAAAAATTTTTTTTGAGCTATAACGATCAAAAAATTTTTTTGTGTTTAAAAAATGTAAAATGGTTAAATGGTTTTTAAATAATTGTTTCACTTATGCTTTTTTAAAATATATTTTTTCGTTGCTAAATGCCCTTAAACCGAATTTTAAATACTTTTATAAAATCCTGGGGAAATAATTCTTTCTCTTGCGAAGCAAAAAATTATTGTTTTATAACTGGTACAGCAACGACTATAAGACACAAGCGCAACGAAATATTTTCCAATAAAAGATGAGATGTCGTCAAACAAAATATTAAAAATGGTGAGAAGGACTTCTAGGTAAGTTTTTTTTCTTAATGTTTACATTTAAGTAAACATTTTCTTCCTGTTAAGATTAAAGCCATGAGGTCGTAGTTTCTGCCAGAATGGGTTTAAAGAGTGCAGAGAGCAGAGTGTTCTCACAGATGAGTTTTTTGTGGTATTTAATGTTAGAGGCCTTTGTAAAGTCGTACGATTTCAAAAAAATTTAATTGGAAATTCAAAACTAATTAAAAAAGTTTATTTCCAAGCTTAGAGGAGTATATGTTAAGAAAAACCGAAGATATAATTTTTTTTTACATTTTTTCCCCTATAGTTCCTATGGGAGCTATAAGATATAGTTGGCCGATTCGGCTGCTTTGCAAACTTCTGACTGAAGTCATTATACCCTCTGCAAGGGCATAAGCATATAACAGTAACTGTGATCAAATTAAAAAAAGACGTGTTAGCCGAAAATGTAACTTAGGAAGCTTTTCAATAAATTATAATTTAAAGAATTAAAAGAATATCTACCTATAATAAAATAAATTAATTTAACAAAAAATAAGTATTTTTTCTTGGGAAGTTTCAGAGCAGCAGCTTTTTGTGATAAAAAACACACGCACATCTTCCGCACAACATATACATAAGTTTCCTACTTTATATCTGTCCACCCGGAAGCGGGTTCTTAGCGGTTGCATTCCTGTCGGCTTTACTGTTTGCGCACCCACAAAAACCAATACGTGCTCATACACTTCAAAAGTAAGGATTACAATTTAATTTCAATTTTCAGCCGAACTTGCGAAGTTTGCACATCCGGAATGCCACCTATCTGAGGAACTGTTCCCGCTACGAGTATCTGGGCAAACCCTCTAAAATGCCTGTGTGTTTTTTTTTGTGTTCTTGGGGCTTATGCTCTAAAATGAATTTGTTTAACTTGCAGCCACGCGACTTGAGCACGATTATACAAAAAACGGGCTGTCTCCAGCGCTCGCGCTTAAAACCCAGTCTACGTCGTCTAAGCCATTCTTGTATTTGGAATTACTTCTGAAAGAGACATCAGATTTTCACAAATCCTTTAGGATAAAACTTGGTTAAAAGCCGATGTATTTATCGCCACCTACTCCAGAAACTCCAATTTTTTAAATTTTTTTTTACTTTTTAATTTTATATGTGTGCTGGTGAAAGTTTCTGTAGCTCCCCTCAGAAATGAACCTATAGGGTGTAAAAAACGAAATATCTGTAAGCTTTTCCAGAGCATACATGAAACATTATTTTATTATCAACTTTTTTTTAATTCAATATTTAAGCATACACTTAATTTTTGATCGGACCTGCTTCGGGGCTTCCTTTTCACTTCAGCTCAAACAATTGTTGTTGTCCTTTTATTGTTTAAACATTACAGTCCTTGGTGTGCCCATCATTGTTTCGCGGTTCTGAAAGATAACAAGAGATAAGGCTGTAATCGATGCCATAGGCTATCAAATGGATGGAGATTTGCAGCGAAGCTATTGCTTACACTTGCACATCCTACAAAGGCTTTACCTATCGTTGTTTTCTTTATTTGTTCATAACATTTGTCCATGATGATATTAATAATCAAAATACACTAATGAGAAATATAAACAAGTTTGTAAGGATATTGGTTTCTTCTTTTTTTTTCCATTTTGGTTAAGAAAGATGTGAAAATCTATTATTATAGTCTGATAGTTGAGAGTAATGATACATAAATCGGAAGGTATCGGAAAAAGTAAAAGGATTGCTTACCAGGACTTAAAAAATGAATGGGTTTGGAAGAAAAGCGTTGTAAATTTTAAATTAAAAGATTTCAGAGAATTTTATACAAAATAAATTAAGTCTATTTAATATGGAGATATCAATTTGCAATCAGATGGTTCTTTTTGAAAAAATGTGTTTTCTTAACAACTTTAAAGAATACGAAACAAAATAAATTTTTTCGGCTAATTCTTAAAAAACGTATTTACTTAATTGCGCAAAAAATAAAATTTTAAAACAAGGAAGGAAGTTAACTTCGGCTTGCCGAATTTTTTATACCCTTGCAGTTATAAAAAATAATAAATAATTTTATTAAATTGAATTCGAAATTCTTAAAAATATAAAAATTTATATTCCCAATATTATAAGATAATATAAACCAATCACACGATCGTTAATATGGCAGCGATATGATATAGTCGTCCGATTTCGATAAAATTTAATTCGAAATTCAGAACTAATTTAAAAATGTTATACCCAAGCTTGGAAAGGTATATGTTAAAAAACACCGAAGATATAATTTTTTTCTTTTTTTTCGCCGATAGTTCCTATGGGAGCTAGTTGTCCGATTCGGCTGTTTCCGACTTATATACTACCTGCAATAAAAAGAAGACTTTTGGGAAAGTCAGTCCGAAAGCTTTAAAACTGAGAGTCTAGTTAGAAACGGACGCACAGACGGACGGACAGACGGACATGGCTAGATCGACTCGTCTTGTGACGCTGATCAAGAATATATATACTTTATGGGGTCGGAAACCTCTCCTTCACTGCGTTGCAAACTTCTGACTGAAATTATTATACCCTTTGCAAGGGTATAAAAATCAGAATATGAAAACATTTTATTTTGCGAATCCGCTAGTTTTGTAAAAGAAATGCCAAGGTATCTATTTCGTTAGTGGCGTATTTGACCATTTTTTGTCGAAAACGGCTTAGGCTAAAATCCTAAAGGCCTTGACATTCAACATTGTTGAACACTACATGAACATTAAATTTTGTGTATGCGTATCCAAACGCTGATTTAAACAGGTTAAGAGAAGTAGATGAATAATATGATTGATGTTTAAAACCCAAACTTTTCATATCAAACAATAACACCATTTAACGAGGTAAAAGTCAAGGTATAGGTCAAATGATCGCACCTTCGACAAATAGAAGTACTGATATCTATAGATATATATACTTGGGGAAGAAAATTTAATTGGTTTTATTTCGAATTAAAATAGATCAAAATCGGACGACTATCGTTTCTATGGCAGCAATATGATATAGTCGTCCGATTTTGATCAAATTTAAATTGAAATTCAAAAATAATTAAAGAATGTTATTTCCAAGCGTAGGAGGTTATATGTTAAAAAACACCAAATATATATTTTTCTTTTAATTTTTTCCTCGATAGTTCCTATTGGAGCTATAAGATAAAGTTTTCCGATCCGGCTGGATCGTAGAAACGTTTTAACTTGTTTCATGAGGGTCCAGTGTTGTCTAATGTGATAATTTCCAAGTTCAAATTTAAATGGGCTTAAAAAAGTTGTATACCACAAATAAAACAGGTATTTCAGAATAAAACCAGAATTGTAATAGCTACTTTTGTTACAGCATACCATATAAAGCCAATAAGAAGCGACTTAAGTCTCATTGGGTAAATCCGTATTTTGACGATCGTCTAAATTATGATTTTTAACATATGTTAGATTTGCTAAAACCAAAAAATCACAGTAAGAAAACAAAAGATCTTTATCTTTCGTATGAGTATGAACCTTAACCCAATCAAAAATTAAGACCAGAAAGCAATTTACACAAATTGTATTATTTTTTAAAATATATCCAATACGCATAGTTATTGTTTATTTAATTTGGGTTTGGAGACATAGTTTTCAACCTTCGCAATTTTCTTTGGGGCCGTTTCGCACTTTTAACGGATGCTTTTGTTTTAGTATGTTCAGTGAACACCGTTGTTGGCTCCTCGGTGGTCGTATTGAGCACATTATTTAGCAAGTTGTCGTAAGCTAATCCCTGGAAATTCATTTGAGGGATCTCGGCATAACGGCGGCTGCGAATTAGACCAACAGCGGGCGTCAAGCTTATTAAGTCCCCATGCTTAGGCACTTGAATATTAAATTCAAGTTGCGCGTATACTCCTGTAATACAGATGAAAGCACAGATGCCCCAAGATTTCATATTGTTGGTGGTTGCTGCTGAAAGTATACTAGATTGTAAAGTCGGTTGAATAGTGCTTATATAATTGTTAGTGATTAATGGGTGGCAGATATTATTTTATGATGTTGGAATAGCTGTATGAGTTTGAAAACAGTTGTTCCGCTTGCTTTTACAGTTGCCGCAATTTTTGCTTATCTCATTAAGTGCGCTACGTATAAAAGGGGGAAATTAAGCAACTTTAACCAGTTCAGTTCTGTTAAACTACCGTTGGGCGTCGCCTAGTAATCATGCGTCCGATTTTAGTCTTGGCTTGCATTTCTTTTATTTCTTTCGTATTAGTACTAGGCAGTCCTGAGGAATTTCAAGCCCAACCTATCTCTTATAACGTGGCATCTTTGAGGTCAAAGCCAAAAATGCCTCCGGGCACAAAGCCAAAGATCACAACAACAGTGTCTCCCTCAGAACTGTTCTTTAAGGCCGTAACAACGACTATTTCAACATCACCTGCAAAACCCAGCCAAGTTAAACACAACGATAGGGGTAAATCCGCGCCAAAAAAGAACAATAAAAAGAGAGGTCATGGCAATGCTACTCGCAAGAAGACTTTTTCTCCAAAAAGCTCTACTGACAACGGATTTCAAGGAAGTACTTCTTTAAGCCTGATGCCTAATCAAACTGACCTGATAGCACCTAGCAGCACGCAATTTAATGGAACGATCTTATTGGGATTAAAGAGTTACCCTTCGACATATGTCAGTGAAGGGAACCAAATGGCCGCCAACTCGACTGCTGAGATCCCTAGTGCTTATCCCTAATAAAGCAAAAACAATGCTCATAATATGGACGATTAACGCTCTGTATTTACCATATAAGTAAAAATGTAATAAGTATCTGAATGTTACTGCAATATATGAAAGATCTACTCCATAGACCTAAACCTTCCGACCTTATTTTCTTTTATTGCTTGTAGTGTACTGTTACTCGTAGAGTATTGTATCCGGAGAAAAGTAATAAGGGGGAAGAAGTGTTTCGGACCTTATAATGGAAGGTAAATATTTTATATTTAGCGAGGGAATATTTGTATGTTGTTGTTGTTTTCAACATTTTAACTAAAAAACGCAATCCGAAAATAGTAATTACCAGTGTGTTTCAGCTGTTAGAGGCATTAGGACTAAGACATTTGTAAGAAACGTTACGAGCTGGATTCCTTGCTGCGACAGTTCTTTTAGGTTTTGATACCCTTGCAGAGGGTATTATCATTTTCAGTGAAGGAGATGTTTCCGACCCCATTAAGTATATATATTTTTGATCAGCATCACTAGACGAGTCGATCTAGCCTTGCCCGTCTGTCCGTCCGTCTGTTTATCCGTTTCTACGCAAACTAGTTTCTCAGTTTTAAAGTCTTATTTCTTTTGCATGTAGTATGTAAGCCCGAACCAGCCCGATCGAACAACTATATCTTATATATATATAACATATAACCTCCTACGCTTAGAAGTAACACTTATTAATCAGTTTTGAATTTCTAATTTAATTTCATGACGACTATGACATGTAGCTATCATAGAAACGATCGGAAATTTCAGGGAAATATAATATGAAACAAATTACAGCGTAGGTGTTTTTTTAACATATTATTTTATATTATTGGGAATATAATTTTTTGTGTTTTTTAGAATTTCGAATTAAATCTAATAAAAATAAGACGACTCTAAAATATAACAGCCAAAGAAACGATCAGAGAAATAATTTATTATTTACAAAACAAAAAAAGGTTAATTTCAGTAAGCCGAAGTTTGTATACCCTTGCAGGTATAAGAAATAATTAATGTTAGTAAAACCATGTTAAATTTTTAAGGATTGTTGCTAACTGAATCAATCAAATTTTATTTTTCGTATATAAAACAAATTACCTTAACTTAATTGTAACAAGAAGATCGTTCCCGTTGGAACATCGTAGGTGAAGAGCTTTCCGATGTTTACAAAACTTAAAACTAATTACAATATCAATTAAATATCAAGATATCGTCCCATTTCAATTTACTTTCGCTTGCCATAAACTACAAATATTAAATATTAAATATTATTATATAATTATATTATTATTATTATTATATTATTTTAGTTACAACTTAAAAAATTTTTTTTCGCTTAAGTCCTGATACACGTGTATACTTATTTAACAAATAGTACACGTTAAAAAAATCCCAGGTTGTCTGTTTAAAACTGCGTAGACTGATCGCTAGCATTTAAACTAAACTTGCAAAAGGTATTAACGCAGACAGAAAGACGGACATGGCTAAATGGATTTCTTTATAAGTTCGAAAAGGTCTCCTTTACTTCTTGCCAAAATTATAATACCCTTTTTAAGGGAATAAATACATATTTTTAGTTTTTGTTATACAAGCCTGTTCAAGCAAAGTTTTTAAAGTGATTGAATTGAGTGAAGATTGAAAGAAATTGGATTGGGCACACATTACATTCTGAGTTAATAGATTTAAATTTAAGTAAATTTAATAAAAAAACAAGAAAGGAAGTTATCTTCGGCAAGCCGAAGTTTGTATACCCTTGCAGCTATATGAAATAATCAACCTTATTAACACCATGTAAAATTTGTAAGTATTGTTGCTGAAATTCAGAACTAATGAAAAATTGTTATTTCCAAGAGTAGGAGGTTATATGTCGAAAAACACTTAATCTGTTGTTGTTTCATATTACTTTCCAACAAATTTTCCGATCGTTACTATGGCAGCTATATGATATAGTCGTCCGATTTTGATAAAATTTAATTCGAAATTCAAAAGCAATTAAAAAATGTTATTTCTAGCTTAGAAGGTTATATGTTAAAAAAAATACCGGAGAAATAATTTTTTTCCCCGGTAGTTCCTATGGGAGCTATAAGACATATTTGTCTGATCCGGCTGGTTCCGCCTTTTATACTACCTGCAATAGAAAGAAAACTTTTGGGAAAGTTTCAGGCCGATAGCTTTAAAACTGAGGGACTAGTTTGCGTTGAAACGGACAGACAGACGGTCGGACAAAAGGACAGACGGACAGAATGACATGACCCTATAAAGTATATATATTCTGGATCAGGATTACTTGCCGAGCCGATCTAGCTATGTCCGTCTATCCGTCTGTCCGTATGAACGCTGAGCTCTCGGAAACTATAAAAGCTAGAATCGTCAGAATTGGCATGCAGATTCCTGGGGTTCCTGCGCCGAGCAAGTTTGTTTCAGCGAGGTGCCACTCCCACTTTAAACACAATCGGTGAAAATCTGTAGCGCCTACAGTTTTTATGATAGAACAAAAATTTTAACTGAAATGTATTTGTCTAATTAAAAATGTGCCACCCCACTCTAACGCCCAAACCACCCAAATTGGCCACAATTGTCATGCTAGAACATTTTTGTTTGCTAAAACATATTTGTGTCATTAAAACCTTTCGATTTTTCTAAAAAAAATATTTGCCACGCCCACTTTAACGCCACCAAACTAACTGTCTGCCGCCCACATATACCAAAATATTTGGCAGGTGGCGCTTTAGAATATTTCTTTTCTGCTTATATATCTCCATTTTTATCTTTCTCCCTCAAGCTGAGTAACGGGTATCTGATAGTCGAGGCACTCGACTATAGCGTTCTTCCTTGTTTTAGAATTTAGTCATTACGTTACTTTTAGTTCTGTCGCTTTAAAAATTATTTGTTCGCTTGGGTGTTGGCTTATACAGAGTATTTATGTTGAGGCATGGCGCGTCAGCTGTGCCTTGGAGAAGTTAAAGAAATGCAAACGGTCGGGGTGGCAATGCCGCGTTCGTAAACGATGAGAATGGGGGTTGTTTCTGTTACGGGCAGGTGAGCACGCAATCAACTGACCTTCTTCCTACCAAACGACCCTCGATCAAGAGTTGGAGCTCTTCCACCTGCCAATGCTCGTTGTAGAGTTCTGAATTTAGTATCTTTAGCGTTAGTTCCCCAATTTATTTGATTCTCGCATTCTATTGTATTTGCGAACTATTTATCATTATTTGGGCCTAACTTATTATTGAATGGTCCGATTTAAATATTTAAATATCTATAGTCGATGGCATCGACTATTAGATATCTGTTACCCAGCACGCCTACATCTCCACTTATCGTTTACGTTTGCCACCATTGGTATTTATATAGTACATAGCTTTGCCAGAAAGTATGTGGAAGGTAGAAAATTTCCGACCCCATAAAATATATATACATACTCTTGACCAGGATCACATGCCGAGTCGATCTAGCCATGTCTGTCTGTCCGTTTGTTTCAGCAGGGTGCCACGCCCACTCTATCGCCCTCAATTCACGAAAGATTGTAGCGCCTGCAGCTTCAATGCTAGAAAAAAATTTTAACTGAAATGCATGAATTGGTCTCGTCAATACCTATCGTTGCCGGTCACAGTTTTTATTCTATATGTATACTCGTTACTTGGAGATGCAGATTTCTGGGCCCATTCTAACGCCTACAATGTGCGATTAACGGGTATCTGATAGTCAAGGCCCTCGAATATTGCGTATTTCTTTTTCATTCTGAAATGTATTGGTATTATAAATACCTATAGAATGGCCACAAATGTGCAACACGCTTTAATCTGTCTGCCACCCACATTACCATATAATGAAATAGGGTGTAGATAGCGCTATACAATATCGTTTTTCTGCTTATAAATCTTCTTAAGCCTTGTGCTGTGATTATTATTCTGCTACCAAAAAAAGTTGCAATTTTGAATCTTTGAATCTAAATAGCTTTAAAATGTGTATATCTAGGTGTTACATGATTTTATTTTCATTTTTAAATACATTGTCAAGAAGCTAGTCCATTTTACAGCTATTATCGCAAAACTAACGACCAACCAAAAAAATTCTAAAAAAGAACCGAAGTTAACTTCGGCAAGCTGACGTTTGTATACCCTTGCAGTTATAAGAAATAATCAATGTTAATAACACCATGTAAAATTTGTAAGGATTATTACTAGTTTCAGTGATATTAAAAAAAATATTTCATTATTTCTCCGACCGTTTTTTAGACGAGCGATTGATTTGTATTAAATTTAATTCGAAATTAATAAAAATTTATAAATGATATTTCCAATATTATAAGATAAAATGTCTAAAAACACCGAAGCTATAATTTGTTTCATATTATATTATTATCGTTCCTAACATCGTCGGATTTAAATCAAATTTAAATATAAATTCAGAACCAATTTAAAAATGTTGTTGTATGTTAAAAGCACCAACGATATAACTAAATTTTTTTTTTTTTTCTATGGGATCTGTAAGATTGTTGTTGTCCGGTCAGGCTGGTTCCGACTTATGTATGCGTAGAAACGGACGGGCAAACGGACATGGCTAGATCGACTCATCTTGAGATGCTGATCAAGAATATATATATTTTATGGTGTCGAAAACGTCTCCCTTATTGCGTTGCAATCTTCTTACTGAAATTATAACCTCAGCGAGGGTATAAAAATATATTTATTACTTTTGGGTGTAATTAATAAATATTGTGTTTTTCTAAATCTTTGAAATATAATGCATAAAATAGCTTCAAAACTGGAACACAAGAATATTCATAGGGAAACGCTTCACTGCGCTGTTTGTAATTTGTAATTCTTTTTAGAAAATATGTTTAAAAATTCGTAAATAAAAAAAAGTAATTATTATGCTAATAGGACTTAACACAACTGCTCTGAACTCAGTTAGGTACACAGCAATCTACAAAGATAGCCATACTTAATAATGGCGTAAAAAAGGACATTCTTCATTTGAGCTTAACCTTGACATGGTTAATGAAAATCCGATTATATTGGAAAAAAATTTAATACAAAATTCATTCGTTAAAAAATTACTTTTTTTTTGTTCTTAGTTTTATTTGTATAATTTACTCTTTTTTTGGGGTAGAAATCATACCTAATTTAAGCATTATGAATTTTTAGATCAAAAGCATGGTTTAAATTAAGGAATGCTAGTGTGGTAGTAAAAGGTTCTTGAATTGATATTGTCAGCCCATTTCTGAGTGTAAAGTGTTGGTAAGCAACCTTTTAAGTATTTGCAATACCTTGCGGTATGTGGATCACGTTTATGATTGCACCATCAGGTTTTTAATTTTACTGCTATATATACTAGTCGCACACTCTCCTGTAACCCCTTGTCACTATGTGGAGTAACGTCCACGAAGATGAAACATGTATGTTAAAGGAAGGCAAGCACATTCGAAGTTCAATGTACAGTGTACATATGTGTAGCATTTTAACAATATTTTTGCTACTAGTCGGGAAAGAGTCGTGGGAAATCGCAACCTCAGATTCCGAGTCTAACTCACAGCAACAGCCGCTGAAAGTCCGCCAGAACCGGCTGACGTGTGCTGACGCATATGTCCCAAACACTTGTCCGAAACACCAGCAGCTGCAAAGCAGCCGAACGCCGACGCCACTTTAGGGGTTGTTTTCCCAGTCTCGCCGTTTGGCTCTTTAGCGTTAGCTGCCTGCCTTTAAGTTTCTTTTAGTTTCAGTTTGAACGTCGAACGCCGAGAACGTCGAGGTACCGCTCTTGCTGTCGGTTTGCTGAACGAATCGGACTGAAGCCATTGAAACGCGTGTGAACAGAGGAATAACGAAATATTTATAACCTGAGCATTACATTAGTAGAAAAAAGTGAGAAAACCGACCAAAAGGCAATGTGAGAGTAAAAATTAAGGCTAGAGAGGAAATCGCTGTCTTGATTAAAGTAAAATTGACATAATTACTACTTTTGAGAAAATGAGAAGGAAAATAAAATATAAATAGAGAAAATGTTTGTTCTTAGCTAAAAAGATGGTAAGCAGTCGAATCCACTGCCACGATAATCTATGGTCAATAATAAAATATTATAAGATTCGCTAAAATGAGTTTTGCAACAGTGTTAAGTAATAATTATATCTTTAAAGCCATATGAGTTGTTGCTGCAACAAGTAATTCGTCAACCATAAGTGATAGGGAATTAAAAAAAAAAGTTGTCCAAGGCATAATATTGAACAAATGTGCATACTTTTGAAATGAGCAAAAGTTTAAAATAGCGAATCTTTTTATACCTATGCGTGTATACATAGAGCGGAACATATGTACATTTATAATTATATGTACATATATCGCGAGTGTGCGACGATATATATAACTACATCAGTGCCGGCAATGCAGAGGTCGGGCTAAGGAAATTATATCATTGTCCGAATCCGTTTTTAGGAATAGTTTTCATTTGAATTTGTCTTATTTATTTATTTTGTCTTAGTAAAAGAAACATTTATATATGTATGCATAAGTGTATGTAAAGGTACTTTAGGTATGGCCTGTTGATATCCATCTATATATATAGGTAAGAATTGGAAAAGTGATCAGATCAAACATTATCCACTCTACTTTTAGAGTACAGGGCTATTCTAGATTCGTCAGAAAGTAGGTAACATGAAGAAGAAAGCTATTTGTATATGTTCTTGATCAGCATCAACAGCCGAATCGGTCTAGCCAAGTCCGTTTGTTTGTCCGTCCGTATCTCTTTGACATGCCACGCTCAATCTTACAGTTTAAAACGCCCACTCTATCTCAAACAGCCCAAAAGCTGCGTTTATAGTTTTTATGCTAGATGACAATTTTAAGGAAAATGTGTAGGTCTCCCTCAGTACCTATTGATTAGCCCAAAAAAGTTTGCCTTGCCTACTTTAACGCCGACAATCTGCGAAAAACTGTGACGACTTAAAAAAGTTTCCCACGACCACAACGCTTATATCTCCTTCTCCCTTTTAAGTAACGGGAATCCGCCTCCCTGAGTAATGGGTATTAAAAAGTCGAGGTACTCGAATAAAGCGTTCTTCCTTGTTTTCAGGAAGTTTGTCGGAAACGATAAAAGGATGGGAAATATTAAAGGAAATATTAATCGTTTTGAAGCGTATAAGATAAATAAATGTTCGTTTTTATGAGCTTAGCTAAGAAAAATAATAATTCAAAAATATGAATTTCATAAATTTCTAGCTTAAAAAAAAGAGAGAACGCTATGGTCGAGTGTCTTAACAATCACATACCCGTTTCTCAGCTTTAAAATTCGCACATATCGCATTAAGCAAATGTAATTTTTCTCAATATTTAAAAAAATCTGAAACAAAAATTTTACAATTGTGATAAAGATAAGGAATTGCAAGCCGCTGTTTCTATACCCTTGCATGTCGCTTCCGTGGGTGCATTGCAGTTAACGTAAAACTAATTACAAGAAAGGAAGTTAGCTTCGGCAAGCCGAAGTTTGTATACCCTCTCAGTTATAAGAAATAATCAACTTTAGTTACACCATGTGAAATTTTTAAGGATTCTTTCTGACTTCAGTAATATTAAAAAAATTATTCCATTCTGGTTTTTATTAAATTGAATTCGAAATTCTTAAGAATATAAAAGATTATATTCTCAATATTATAAGATAATATGTCAAAAAGCTCTAAAGTTATAATTTGCTTCATATTATTTTCCCACCAAATTTCCGATTGTTCCTACGAAAGCTGTATGATATAGTCGTCCGATTTTGATCAAATTTAATTCGAAATTCAGAACTAATTGAAAAATGTTATTTCCAAGCGTAGTAGGTTATATGTTAAAAAAAACACCAAAAATATAATTTCTTTCATGTTTTCCGACTAATTTTCCGATTGTTCTTATGGCAGCTATATGACATAGTCGTTAGATTTTTATAATTTCTTTCATGTTTTCCGACAAATTTTCCAATTGTTCTTATGGCAGCTATATGACATAGTCGTTAGATTTTTATAAAATTTAATTCAAAATTCAAAAACAATTAAAAAATGTTATTTCTAAGCGTAGGAGGTTACATGTTAAAAAACAGATATAAAATTTTTTTTATTTAAAAAAATTTTTTTTTATAGTTCCTATGGGGGCTAGAAGATATAGTTGGCCGTCTGGTACCGACTTATATACTACCTACAATAGAAAGAAGACTTTTGGGAAAGTTTTAGCCCGATAGCTTAAAAATTGAGAGACTAGTTTGCTTAAAAACGGACGGACAGACGGACATGGCTGGATCGACTCGTCTAGTGACGCTGATCAAGAATATATATACTTTATGGGGTCGGAAACGTCTCCTTAACTGCTTTGCAAACTTCTGACTGAAATCATTATACCCTCTGCAAAGGTATAAAAATATTAAGATAATGTTCCATTTCAATTTACTACCGAATACGTGTTCGAAAACGAAATACAACTGTCTTTTTATTATTTTGGTATTAATTGTGCGATCGTTCCCCTGGCAGCTTTGTTAAAAATTCGTTTGATTAAAAGAAATGGGAGACTCTGAAGGAAACGTTTACGACCCCATAAAGTATATATACTCGTATTCTTGATCACTAGCCGAGTCGATCTAGCCATGTCCATCTGCCTGTCTGTCCGCATCAACGCTAAGATCTCGGAAACTATAAGAGCTGGAAAAATCAGACTTGGCATGCAGATTCCTGAGCTTCAAACGCAGCGCAAGGCAAGGATGCTTACAATCCGCGAAAATCTGTAGCGCCTCCAGTTTTTATGATAGAAACAACATTTTAACTGAAATATAGTTGTCTCATTAATACCTATCGACTAACCTAACGCCCACAAACCGCGCAAAATTGTGGCACAGTCATGCTTAAACATTTTTTTTTTGGAAAAATGTATTTGTATATATATAATGAAATACCCTGTAGGCGGGGCTTTACAATAGCGTTTTCCTGCTTATATATCTTTATTTCCCTTAGGCTTCCTTAAGCTGAGTAACGGGTATCTCATAGTCGAGGCCCCCGACTATAACGTTCTTCTTTGTTTTTAATATTTCTTTTATTATTTCTATGGAAGCTATAGGATATAGTTGTTAGATCCGGTTCGTTCCAACTTACATATTACCAATAAAAGCAAGGTTGAAGGTTTCATCTTAATAGTATTAAATAATAACATACTTTATGGGTTCGGAAACGTCTCCTTTACTGCATTGCAAACTTCTGACTGAGCTTACTATATAATGTAATGGAATTATTTTTATTAAGCAATTAAGGTAGATTTTGAAACCATTGCTTAAATTATCATAAAAATAATGTTGTTTTCATCCATTTCTTATAGAATAACGAATAATGTCTATGGCTTACAAAACTGCAGAAGTACAATGAAGTGTGGACTCAAATGAATGAACATCAATATTGAATAGATAAAAAAAAAATAAATAAAAATAAATAAGATAAATTCAAGATTTACAGCTGAAACTTTGAATGTGCTAAATTCAGAAGAAGTTCACAGCGTCAAAAATAAGCTCTTAAAAACATCCGACCAGTTGACGAAAATGGTGGAAAAACGTTCAAGAAAAGGTTTTCCAAAGATGGTGCGAGTGTTATTGAGTGCTTCCATATCCTCATGGCTAGCGCTCTGGATATGTTTTGGCCTAGTTGGACGCTCCAGTGCCCAAGTTGGTAAGTCTTGACTATTATAACTCAGGGAATCAAGCAATACAGCATTACGGTTCTGATTCCAGTACCAGCCCTGCACCGAATTTACTTTTCCGGTGGTCGTTTCATATACCAGAATCATCTAGCTCTATCTGATTTATCATTAGCTACCATATTAACGATCAGGTCAACTTGGCTGTTGAGTTCCTAAGATTGCACACCATGCCAGGGCGCACCCTAGTGTATGGTCCGATTTAAAACATTTTTGGCAATTAAATGGATATAAATAACCAGATCTATCCTGCCATTTATCCTGATCACGTATATGTTGTAATAATAATAATAGGAAAAAAAAGACGTCAAGTTCAAAATAATAAGTGCCAACAATGAGGTTCGGCACTGCATACAAAATGTTTTCCTTTTTGTTGGTCTTCTCTACATTCATGGGAAACCTTTGCGGAATGTTTACTGTATCAACTTCCAGGCAACATTTTCCCACCTTTGTGTGCTAGTTTGTCTTAGAATACCATGGTTGGTTGCATGAGAAAGAGAAATTTACGAGGCCCTAATAGTATTGTGTGTGGTGGGGAGGTAACTGAGTGCTTATCCCACGCAATTCGCATTAGTCGGAGGGTTTTTAACTGTTATAGAGGCAAACATTTTACCAACAATGAGTCGGATCGGAAAACTATGTTCTCTAGCTTCAAACTATGTAAGTATGATTTATATTCTTGAACAACATCCGAGTCGATCTTCTATGTTCGTCTGTCTTCGGCCTTTACGAGGATCTAGAAAATTATAAGAGCTAGGGAGTTGGGATTTCCACTCCGGTGCCCACACACCGCTCAATAATGCGGAAATGTATTAGGCTCGTTAATGTATAGGGTTTAAGCTGAAGAAGAGGTGGCCTCTCCCACAAATGCTAATAACACCTTATTCTCTGCCTCTCACTTACCAATATGCATAATGTTAGAAAAACATCTTAGATATCCAAACTTTTTTCCTATTGACAATTTGTTGTTATTAGTCCGTAAACTATTCGTGAAAGAAAAAAAATTTGTACGCTTAATTTTTTTTTAAATTGTAAGATGTTCTGTTAAGTTGATATCAAAGTAGCAGTACAACTCCTTAAGCTTAAACTTTTTCAAAGTGTTTTAATTGGTATTTTGCCGTTATTTATCCGTACTAGCAACTTAGCAGAACATCTTACTACTTTTAAAATTAAGCAACAAAATTGTTTTCTTGTACGAATAATTACATATAAATAACGGCAAATTGTCAATTCGAAAAAAGTTTATACATATATTAAAAGTTGTTTTGCTAACCTAATGCATTTTACTTACCATATAGCTCGCTGTTTTACAAAACGAACACAAGCCGGTCACATTTTAAATTTGCCTGAAACTGTTTAACGTATACTATTCAGTAAATAAGTGTAGGGTATTTGAACGTAAAGAAAATTGCAAAGTGTTGCAGGTAGAATGACGCGTTTCTTACTCCATAAGGTATATATATTCTTGATCTGTGATCCTGACCGGCCGAGTTGATCCTGCCATGTCCCACGCCCATTCTGTCATACAGAAACAGTTTAAGTGCTATAAACAAAACTTGAGCCGAAATGTATTCTTCTCGTCAATACCTGTCTACTGACCTAGTGCCACGCCCACTCTAACGATCACAAAGCGCAGTTTTTTGCTTAAAAAAGGAATGTAATGTATTTGACTCGCAAATACCCATCCTTTGCCCAAAAAGAGTTTGGCACGGTCTCTATAACGCCCACAACAAACAAAACCTTTAAATCTGTCTGCCGCCCACATTACTATATATTGAAATAGCTGTTAGGAGGCATTTTAAAATTTCCCTTTTACTCCCTGTACCTAAGAAACGGATATCTGATAGTCGACACACGCGACTACAGCGTTCTTTTATAGTTTTATACCATTGCAGAGCGTATAATGATTACAGTCAGAAGTTTACAGTGAAGGAGACGTTTCGACCCCATGAAGTATATATCACCGTAAACAGTAGTCCACGTAGTGACGAAGCGCACTAATTGTGCTAAGGCGACTACAATAAATACACAAATAAATGAAAATCTACAGTAATCGTCCGATTGTTACAAGTTAAACAATATTCAAATGATATTGCAAAAACTTAAAAAGAAGAGCATACCAAGACTTAAAGAAAATCATTTGGTTTGGGAAAAGGAGCGGTGAAAGTATAAAGCTAAACATTTAGAAAATTTAATCTGTGGGGGCCGTTGGGGATAAATGCCGCCCCCTACCCTGTTGTATTCTCACTTAAAATACGCGTCGAATAACATCTCAACTGTTAAAATCGGATGCCCCGTTCAAAAGTAATACGCAAAACCGGATTTTGGGGGACTTCTCAAAATTTTTATTTTATTTTGTTTGTCAGTTTGCCAGTGGGTCAACTTGTCAGTTTGTCCCAAAACTTTATTTTAGAGCCCTTAAAATTTTAGACAATGTTTAAAAGCTCTATATAAGAAACATTAGTTTTACCATCTACCCGTAAGTTGTGAAGTACTGAAGCTAGTCGTTGGAAACGTACTTCAAAGAACTATGTATTCCCTTAATACCACCGTTTAAAAAATATGGGACAACGTTTTTTTATTTAGATTTTTTTGTATGTTTTTTTTGATTTTTTAATATTGAGATTCCTCAAATTTCAAATATTGAGATTCCTCAATTTTTTGGCATACGACACATTCTTTAAAAGTTATGTATTACCAGAAATGGCCACATTTTCCAGTTCAGAGCTAGCTAGTTTGGCGAGAAAACTCGCCCAATTTTTTACACAAGTAACTTCTGAAGTTATAAATCTTTTTGTTATTAGAAATGTCTTTTGGAATGTGTACGACTTACTAGTTTAGAAAACTTCCTGGGCTTTGGATATTTTTAAATTTCTACTTAAATTTAAAGTATAACTTTGATGTTTCATAACTTATAACCTTCTGAATTTCGAATTAAATTTTTTGAAAATCGGACGACTATACCACATAGCTATCATAGGAACGATCGGAAAATTGGTGGGAAAATATTATGAAACAAATGATAGCTTCGGTGTTTTTTGACATATCTTATTAAAAATATAATTTTTTATATTTTTAAGAATTTCGAATTAAACTTAACAAAAATCGAACAATTCTGAAATATTGCTGTCAAAGAAACGGACAGAGAAATATTGAAATAATCATCTGTAAAAACTTTCCAAAAATGGTCAACAAGTAAGCTATGTAGACAGAGCGAGCAACTTGTGGTTTACAATAAATTCCACTCTATCCTAAAGTAATCACGTAAATTGTACGATTGGGAAAATGTATGGCATACTTAGACAACTTACCGACACGAAAACCTGTTGACCAATAAATTTAAAAATGCTTATTGCGAAAACTAAGCTTGCTATTCTATGGAGTCAAAGTCTCGAAATTGTGATGCTCCTAGCCATCACAATGTAGCGAAATTCCACACACATCTTCAAAACAGTATATTATTTAAAACGAAACTTAGTCCTTAAAAATTCAATGTTTCATATGTCAAATGTCTTATCTTTAATGTCTTATATTAGAACCATAGTAAAGAAGTGTACTAATTTATAAGTATTATTTTACTTGTAGCGTTGAGAAAAGTTAACACTAAAATAAATAAAATAAAAAACAAGAAAGGAAGTTAACTTCGGCAAGACGACGTTTGTATACCCTTGAAGTTATAGGAAATAATCAACTGTTTCCCGATCGTTCCTATAACAGCTATATGATATAGTCGTCCGATTTTGATAAAATTGAATTTAAAACTCAGAACTAATTAAAAATGTTATTTCCAAGCTTAGAAGGTTATATGCTAAAAACACACAAAAACATATAATTTTATCATATTTTCCGACTAATTTTCCGATCGTTTCTATGGCAGCTATATGATATAGTCGTCCGATTTTGATAAAATTTTATTCGAAATTCAAAACCAATTAAAAAATGTTATTTCAAAGCGCTAGAAGTTTGCAAAGCAATAAAGGAGACGTTTCCGAACTCATAAAGCAAACTAGTCTCTCAGATGTAATTTTTTTTTAATTTTATCCCAAACTTGAAAACTTCTGACTGAAATCATTATACCCTATGCAGGGGTATAAAAATCGGACTACTCTAACAAATAAATGTGGAAAAAAATGATCTGAGAACAAGATAGGAAGTTAACTTCGCAAGCCGAAGTTTATATATCCTTGCAGTTATAAAAAATAATCAATAATTTTATTAAATTGAATTCGAATTTCTTAAAAATATAAAAATTTATATTCCCAATATTATAAGATAATATGTCAAAAAGCCTCAAAGCTATAATTTGTTTCACTTTATTTCCCATTATTTATCCGATCGTTCCTATGACAGCTATATGATATAGTCGTACGATTTTGATAAAATTTAATTCGAAATTCAGAACTAATTTAAAAATGTTACATCCAAGCTTAGGGTATATGTTAAAAATACACCGAAGGTACAATTTTTTTTAAATTTTTTCCCCGATGGTTCCTATGGGAGCTATAAGATATAGTTGTCCGATCCGGCTGGCTCCGACTTATATACTACCTGCAATAGAAAGAAGATTTTTGGAAAAGTTTCGGCCCGATAGCTTTGAAACTGAGAGACTAGCTTGCGTAGAAACTGACGGACGGACAGACGGACGGACAGACGGACATGGCTAGATCGACTCGTCTTGTTACGATGATCAAGAATATATATACTTAATGGGGTCGGAAACGTCTCCTTCACTGCGTTGGAAACTTCTGACTGAAATCATTATACCCTCTGCAAGGGTATAAAAGAATGAAATAATTTTTTTGTATATCACTGAAGTCAGCAACAATCCTTAAAAATTTCACATGGTGTTACTAAAGTTGATTATTTTATATAACTGCAAGGGTATACAAATTCGGCTTGCCGAAATTTACTTTCTTTCTTGGCGTTCAGAGATTAATTGCATTTCGACAGCTGGAGGAAAAGATACTCATACAGAGGATATTTTAGTAGCTTGAATTTGGTAGGCGTTAACTAAAAATTATTTTCTCCTTCAAGTTGCATTACAGCATCAAAGCTGTGGGCGCCACAGTTTAAGGGGGTAAATGAAAGTGTAAATAATAAGTGTGAATGATTGCTTTAAAAAATACATTTGTATTAAGAGGCTAGGCGGATTTTGTCAACCATTTTAAATGTTTCAATCACATATTTATTCCAAATTTGGTAGTAAGAGCGTAAATGAACGTTGTATTTATAAGTATATGTGTTCGAACAATGCATTCAACCAAAGATTTCTCGAATAATAAATCGGAAGATCACTTATTCAATGATGTGACTCAGACCTTGAACCTAATCTACGGTCAAAGATCTGCCAGTGATTTTCGAACTATTTTCTCGGAGGATACGGGATCACTTGGGGAAGGCAGAACTCACATAAAATCCTCGGGCTCTAAAAAACACGTTGATCACATCTTCTCCGGTCGTTACGTTACCAAAGTGTCTTTATCTACTTCCTTTATGGTCAGAAAACGATTTATTAGGCTGAAATTGTCGAAAGCGCCCAATTCTAGGTCCATTGCCAGGAATGTTCTTCGAAAATTGAGCGGCCATCAAGATCTCAACAACATTCTCCTATTTATTACTCCTATGTCCACGTCTGAATATCGCAATCGCTATACGCTACACTTATACTGCCTAGATAACCAACACCACCTAGGAGCGACTACCGTGACCTCCGAAGAGCTGGAGCTTATCGAAAGCTATCACAGGACGGATAACTACTCGATTGTATACTGTACAAGCTATATCAAGTTGGCGGACGCCGTCAGAAATAGGTCCTTTAAAACAAAAATTTTTGAGACAGTTCGGAAACATTCTCATACTGCAAATCAGACCTTCTACCAGGATAATACCGTCAGCTTTTTTTACCGGTGCGTCAGTCCTAATCAAAAGCTAATTGGCGTGCCATGTCTTAAGCAGTCCATGATACCAGTACACATGCACCGGCAATTTCAAAGCATCGATAAATGTTTAAAAACAAAGCATCTATACGATCTGAGGATAATGCCTTTTAAAAGAAGATCCGAACCAAAGAACCAGGCCAAAACAACCAAAAGTGCTTGTTATAGGTATAGTCGTCGCGAAGTGCCAGGCATCCTTAAAGCCAATACCAAGTCGTTTGAAAAAGCGCACCTTTTGTGTAAAAGACTTCCCTTTGAACACCCTCGTATGAGGTGGAGTCGAGTTCCTTTAGATCGCAGCGATGAAATGCCTCTACCAAATTCAGTGCATTCGGAAGTCGTCAAGAATGACTCTCTGAGTCAGGTTTTTAAAAGGGGCCGAAGTGGAGTTCATATATTCAGAGAGCCAAATGAACTTCGGGAATCGGTAGGACAAATTCCACTGCCGTCTATGATCCCGAGCATTCAGTCGTTGATCCACAAGTCCTCGACTTCCTTTGCTCGTTTGGCAGGTCCTGCTTTGGTGCCGACAAACTACTCACTTGACGCATGCCTGCAGTTGGAGCAGAAGCTGCGCAATCTTAGTGTTAAGCAAGCATTCTCTAAGTTCGGACGACTGGTCGAGCGAATCAACGAGCAAACTTGCCCACGCCACGAGCACTTGATGGCGTTTTTTCAATTGGCTGGAATACTTGACTTCAAGATGTTTGTAAGACGCGAGTACACCTTTTTAGGTTGCATGTCGACTACGGAACCGCGTTATCGGATTGAGTGCTACGTTTTCGACGATCGCAGAGACTATATAACGTCAATAGCCCTACTTTGCCGTCAGTTTCACAAGTTTGTGAAACTCCGTAGCACAGCTACTGGCAACTTCCGGTTCCTAGACACTGCCTTTGAATTGACCCACATGCCTACAATGTTGACCGGTTGGCTGAAATTGGTTCTTAATGCACTTCACGCTCGACCGCTCTACAACGTTTTGGGAGAGCTTTCATATGAATGCGTTCTGCCACCATCAACTCTGTTGGATCTCACCACTGATCTGAAACCGACCAAGAAATGACTTTTTGTAATTTAACTTATAAAGCCAATTTCGATAAGATCTAAAATAATCCTACTCACTATAAAACATTGAGCTTATATATAGTATAATATTTTGTGGAGGTTTTCTCCCAGGCTTACCAATTAGGCAATCGCACTAATATTTTATAATTTTATATTTTATAATTTCCAAAGGTACTTTGCACAAGAGGTGCAACCAGACACTTTCAGTTCTCGGAGTTCAAAGTTCAGTCCTGTCTAAAATATATACTTTTTTCTACCCATTACTCGTAGAGTAAAAGGGTATACTAGATTCGTCAGAAAGTATGTAACAGGTAAAAGGAAGCGTATCCGACCCCAAAAAGTATATATATTTCTTTAGTATATATATTCTTTGTTACAGCGGGGTGTTTTTATGATAGAATAAAAAGGTTAACTGACAAATATTTGTCTCATAACTACCTATCGATTGACTCAACAAAAATGTGCCACGCTCAGTTTGACGCCCACCAACCGCCCAAAATAGTGCTAAAACGTATTTGTCTCATCAAAATCTATCGATTGACCAATAAAATTGTCTTACTAAAACCTTTCGATTGATCTAAAAAATGTTCGCCTTGCCCACTCTAACGCCCCCACACGGGGCGTCAATATAGCATAGTATTCTAAATAAGTGTAACTGAAGACTGTTATCCGAGAAACTATAAATGCTCTAAAATTGGGCTTAGGCAAGCAAATTTCCTTTCTGCGTAGCGCATGTTTATTTCATCCGAGTGCTAACTATACCCTTTACTTATTGAATAAAAAGGTTGATAAGAGCTAGCGTGTTGGTGAAAACAGCTGATTTGATGCATCCCTTCTTTACTCCCTTTAATAGAGTAACTTGACCGTTAGCATAATGTTTATAATCGGGATGTTTGGGCAACCAACAACAAAAGCAGCAGAACAGAAGGAAATGTGAAGTAGTTGAGTTTATTGTTTTTATATTATTCAAATATAACACTCCCCACTACGCTTGCATTATTTAACTTGTTTCTGGGAGAGTACAAGTTTCTATAAAAAGTATGTAACAGGTAGAATGAAGCGCTTCCGACATTTATTTTTGATCAGGATCACCATCCAATACAAAGAGAGGAATATGTAGAGAACAGTCGGTTTGCTGATTGCATATCCCCATGTCCCTCGCACTCAACATAGCTTAGTAACGGGTAACTAAGACTCCAAGACATTGGTCACTAGCGAGTCGATCTAGCCATGTCCGTCTGTCTGAAATATATTGGTATCGTCGGTACCTATCGTTTGAGTCAAAAACTTGTTGCCACGCCCGAAAACCGTCCAAAACTGTGGTGACCACAGGTTTTATGCTAGAATTTTTTTAACCGAAATGTATTGATCTTATCAATACCTATTGATTGACTTACAAAAAGTTTTTTCCGCCCACAAAAGGCCAAAATGTTTAAATCTGTCTGCCGTCCACATTACCATATATTGAAATAGCGGGTAGGTGACGCTTCCCATATCGCGTTGCTGTTCATGTATCTCTACATTCCTTTTGCTCTTTTAAGCTGAGTAACGGGTGTCTGATGGTCAAGGCATTCGACTATTGGGTTCTTCCTTGTTTGTTTTTAAATGCATATATATATATTTATTTATTTTATTTTAAGAAATTAAAGCTAGCATATAATACTAAAATTAGTACTCAAAAAAAGAACGGCCGCTGGAAGCTAAAGTACTTCTGCCCATATATATTTAAATTCTAATATATATTTAATACAAATATTGTTTTTTTTTCAGATACCACCATCAGCAGACAAGAAAGTCTTTCAGTTGAGTTGCCATGTCCCGTTAATGTAGATAAGTGCGGAAAACTCCATTCATTAAATTGGTTCAAAGGCGATGATCGCATTGCAGCAATGCTCCTTGGAGAAAGTAATGTGACCAGTGTTGATAAAGAATTTGACAAAAGGTAGGAGGTTAAAATCAAATCAACTTAATTTAAAATGTTTATTTATATAGGGTGACTGTTAAGCAAAACCCATACAGTCTAGTTATAAGAGACTTAAAAATAGCTGATGAAGATATTTATCTATGTGATACTACATTTTTTATACCGGAAGAAACGTGTGATAACTTCAATGGATATCGAATCGCATTGAGAGTATTAGGTAAGCTTACCAACTTTTTATTGTAATACATTTTGTACATTTCCAAATCATTATTATAGAATTTGTTTTAATTTGCAACCTTTCTTCAGTATTAACCCAAACTAAACAAAAAATTAAATAAAAACCTACGTAATACTATATTAATTTTATGGCGCACCAGGAGGGTGTGCGAAGGCGACTTCTATATATACACGAAGAAATGAAAATGTACGTCCATAGTTTCGACATATACAACAATCGAAAGGTATTGCAAACAAGAAAGGAAGTTAACTTCGGCAAGCCAAAGTTTGTATACCCTTGCAGTTATAAAAAATAATCAATAATTTTATTAAATTGAATTCGAAATTGTTAAAAATATAAAAATTTATATTCCCAATATTATAAGATAATATGTCAAAAAGCCCCAAAGAGTAGCTATTAAAAGCGGTTGCGGAGGTTTTTTAGGCGGTTTTAAATGTGTTTTGTATGAGTTGTTTTTAATTGCAAGCGTATACTCATCCCAGAATCAGTGTGTTTGGTATTCCACGGAACCCTCCCTTTTTATTGCATTTCAAATATTGTGACCCCTCGTTATCTTCTGAGAATGAGCAGGAGAAAGTGAACGTGCGTACCCACGAACCCGAATCTCACCCCTACCCTCGAGTCCTTGCTCATGACTGCTTGTGCGCGAAGGTGTGAAATTTTAATTTTGTGAGTTTTTTTCAAAATGTGCAGTTTTTATTTTAGAACAGAGAAAATTATACCATTGGAAAGGGCTTGAAAAATGCTTTCCAATGACACCAAATTTTTTTTTTTTTTTTTTTTTAGTGAGGGGGTATACTATTTACGGTAGCGGAGGTCATCGTCGTTTTTTGCCTTTTTCAGTCGAGTAGTGGGAATATACGGGAGCGGCGGTTTTCGCAGCGGAGGTTTGGTCGCTGCCGAGACTGCCGCTGCGATGACCGCCGCTGCGGTCTTATACTCTAGTTTTTCTTATATGTTATACGATTCCTTTTGAGGAGTGTGTCTAGGAAAAATGAGCTGAAGAATCACTTTAATGTTAAAGTTGTATAAGACTTATAGGATCACTTTTTAGGGCTGAGGATATCGAAATTGTTTTTGTCTACGATAAAGTTAGACGGGTGTGTATAGAAAAGTCAGCTAGTGGAATCACTTTAAGGTTTATGTTTTAAATTTCTTATTGGGAACACTTTTCAGGGTTTATATCTAAAGGCCACCCAATAAAATTTATGTGCAGGATAAGAAGTTTAGTTTTAAGAATTTCTTAAAACGGTGCACTGAAGCGGAAAATTGTACCGAATTTCAAATTCTGCCTCCTCCCGTATATTCCCACTACTCGACTGAAAAAGGCAAAAAACGACGATGACCTCCGCTACCGTAAATAGTATACCCCCTCACTAAAAAAAAAAAAAAAAAAAAATTTGGTGTCATTGGAAAGCATTTTTCAAGCCCTTTCCAATGGTATAATTTTCTCTGTTCTAAAATAAAAACTGCACATTTTGAAAAAAACTCACAAAATTAAAATTTCACACCTTCGCGCACAAGCAGTCATGAGCAAGGACTCGAGGGTAGGGGTGAGATTCGGGTTCGTGGGTACGCACGTTCACTTTCTCCTGCTCATTCTCAGAAGATAACGAGGGGTCACAATATTTGAAATGCAATAAAAAGGGAGGGTTCCGTGGAATACCAAACACACTGATTCTGGGATGAGTATACGCTTGCAATTAAAAACAACTCATACAAAACACATTTAAAACCGCCTAAAAAACCTCCGCAACCGCTTTTAATAGCTACTCTTAGCTTAAGGCTTAGGAAATTCGAATGGCTGCATCGCGACATCTTATGCCAATGCTGGCCCGACTTTAACTGACCATTTATTCATATCTTGCTTACACAGAGATTGCCTTTCCTTAACCTATGTCGAAGTTGCACACCTTCGATATTTACCTACATCCAGACCCCTCCTACACCACGTTCACCCCCGGTAACTTGTTATCAATCCTTGTGTTCGTTTTCCTTCTAATAACCATTCTACTGGGGTATTGGGCTGCTCCTTTTGTTCGAGAACCAATCGGATTGGTTCTAGGAGTACAACATACCTGTATGCACTCCCTGTAGATGTCAACCTGTTAAGTGAACATTCTGGACTATAAAAATGACACCACTCAAATTGCTCAGGATCAGTTCTTCAAATGCCTCAGTACTGTATTCTAAAATAATTAGATCCACATCGGTCCTTGCAATCGCGCCTAACAATTCTAATCGTGCTTTTTACCTTTTAAACGAGTGGGTGAAAATTGTTAACAACATTACAACATATAACAATATATTTTTTGAATACAAATATTAAAACCAAAACCCTAAAAATGGAGTCATTCGTTGCTTGTGATTTGTGCACCAAAAATGTGGAGATGAGTGAGTTTGAAACTCATTATGCTCAGTGCTCAAAGCCTCGGAATGCCTTCGAGGTTTTAATGTGTAAATCAAAAATAAGGTGTGACTTATGCTCTACCTTAGTTCATAATTATGAATTTGACGAGCACTATCAAAATTGTAATGGACCTATAAATGCCTTCAATGTTTTAATGAATGCTGAAAAACGGCAACCCCAAAACAGAAGGCAAAATAATTTGGACGATCATCCCACAACATCATCAAATGCTCTCAAACGGATGAGAATGGATGAGGGTAAGGAAGTACTCAAACAAGGAAAAAAAGCTAAGATTAGCGAAAATACAAATGATTTAAAATTAGAACTTTTATGTCCTACTTGTGGTGATAAATATCTTGCATCAAGGGAACGTCAACATATATTGACCGATAAGCATAAAAATGCATCAGCCAGAGAAGTAAAAAATAATGAAAACATAATTCTTCTTAACTCTCAAACTGTTTTTCCTGTTAAATCATATCGAATCAATAGTACAGTCCAAAACACTATTGATTTAAAAGATTTTTATCAGCTTTGCCAAAAAAATATAATTGAAATTATAAAGCATTGCATGATAGAATATAGAGCCATTAAATTCAACCTAAGAGTTTATGGTACCTATATTAAACAAACAGACGAAGGAGTTACTGTTGAAACAACAAAACATTTTGGGACATCTTATAAATCTGTATACCAAAATGAAAGCATTATCGATGAACTTAATAAGGCAGTAGATAGCTTACTAGCATCGAGCAGTGAGTTTCAAGAAAAAGACTCTGGTTGGGCAATAAAAAATTTCAATTATTTTGAAATTACTATAATAAAGCTAGAAAACATTCCTGCTAGCGGATACATTCAGGCCCCGAAGAATATAAGAGCCCGAAATGCACTTATAAACGTACAGAATACTGACGTATTTTGTTTCAAATGGTGCATACTGGCATTCATAGCTAACAAAACTCATGAGAGTGCTACCTTTATAACAGCAAAGCAAAAAAAGTATTCACGAGAGAAAATGACAAAGCCCACAACTTACCACATTAATATTAATAATGAAATAATTGTATATGACGGAATAAGATTGGATTTTTCAGGAATCGAGTTTCCAATAACGAATAAAGGGATTATCCATTTCGAGAAAAATAATAAAGACTTCAGTATAAATGTTTATGAGATCGACGCTGATGGTGATAAAATTATCGGCCCAACGTTTAGAACCAAATGTATTCAAACCAACCACATCAATATATTGGGAATAAATAACGTAAACCAGGACAGTATGCATTACGCTTACATTACAAGTGTAAAAAGATTATGCTACTCACAGCATTCCAAGGCAAAATCAGGAGGATATTTTTGTGATAACTGTCTACAGTTTTTCACAGTTAACAATACTACCCACAACAAACTTGAATGCGGAAAAGTGGCCTCGTTTTACCCTGAACCAAACACTACAACTTCATTCAAGGGCTTTCATAAAAAATTATCTCCTCCGGTGGTGATATATGCCGATATTGAGGCTGTTCTTGAAAACTATAGAACATGCCTAAATTCGTCTTCAACATCGTCAACAACAAAAGTGCAGAAGCATACTGCATGTGCCGTATCATTTTATATAGCACATAAATATAATCCGGATCTTAATGAATTGTGGACATATGAAGGTATGTAAAAACAATAAATAATTAATTTCTTAGTATTTTAAAAACTAATTCAAATTTTGTATAATTTTATAGGCGCTGACTGCATACAAAAATTCTGCAAATCACTAAAGGAAAAAACTTCGAGCTTGTTTTACATGTACTGGTCGACCCCCAAAAACCCGATTGCTAGCACAATCCATGAACAGGAAGGAAATTGCTGTGCCTGTGAAAAGGAAATAAACGCTGACGATCTGGACAAATATTTTGATCAATTTTCTGGAAAATACATGGGTCCCATTCATAAAAATTGTAAGCCAAAGTACAAATTAAGTGATCCCTTCTTTCCTGTAGTATTTCATAACTTATCTAAATATGACATACATTTATTCATTACTGAATTAGAAGGAGACTTAAGCCCTATACCCTGTAATAAAGAGCTTTATATAGCGCTAACGCAGACAATTAAAATAAATGCATCAAATAGATATAAAATAAGATATATCGATTCGATTAGATTTTTAAATTCTAGTTTAGAAAAACTATCAAGCTACATGGAGGACAAAGATTTTAAAATTCTAAGTACTAAATTTCAGGGAGAAAAATTTAAGCAAATGCGTAGGAAGGGTGTCTTCCCTTACGACTATTTAGATAGTTTTGAAAAATTTGAGGATACCCAGCTTCCTGACATTGATAGTTTTTACAATTCTCTCAGCGAAGAAAATTGTAGTATAGATGATTACAATTTTGCACAAAAGGTTTGGAAAACTTTTAACTGTAATACTATAAGAGATTATATAAAACTTTATTTAGAAAGTGATGTTTTAATTTTGACCGATGTTTTCGAAAATTTTAGAAAAATTTGTCAGAAAATTTATAAGCTTGACCCTATTAACTATGTTACAGCTCCGTCAATATCTTGGGATGCTATGCTCAAGTATACTAATGTAAATTTAGAACTTATTAGTGACGGAGACATGTACAACTTTTTAAAAAGAGCGATAAGGGGTGGGTTAACTCAATGTACCCAAAGAATTTCTATAGCTAATAATAAATATATAACTAACTTCGATTCAAGTAAACCAAATAACTACCTCAGCTATATTGATGCAAATAATTTATATGGTTGGGCAATGAGTCAACCCTTACCGCTTTCAGGATTTAAATTTTTAAGTAATGATCAATTAGAATCTTTCGATTTCAAAAATATTTCTGCTGATGGAAATGTAGGATATATATTAGAAGTGGATTTAGAATATCCTACTGATCGGCATGACTCGCATAACTACTTGCCTTTCTGTCCAGAAAACAAAGTTCCTCCAGGAGGTAAGCAGCAAAAACTTATAGCTGATTTATCGAATAAAAGCGAATACATTATCCACTTAAAACAGCTTCAACTTTGTATACAGCATGGTTTAATTGTAAAAAAAATACATAGGGTTTTGTCTTTTACACAATCATGCTGGTTAAAGCCCTATATTGATTTAAACACTGATCAAAGAAAACTAGCCGAAAATGATTTTGAAAAAAATTTTTTTAAGTTAATGAATAATGCAGTATACGGCAAAACAATGGAAAATGTGGCCAAGCGTAGAAATATAGTATTAGTAAAACATTATAAATCAAGACAAAATTCGCCAGGCTTCAGGCAACGCATAGCTAGACATGACTTCCATAGCGTTGAGATATTTGGGACAGATCTTGCAGCGATTGAATCAACACCATCAAAAATTATGTATGATAAGCCAATATACATAGGAGTTGCTGTTTTAGAATTATCTAAATGGTTAATGTATGAATTTTATTATAATTTTCTATTACTTAAAAGTCCTTCTTCGAAAATAATTTATATGGATACAGATTCATTTATTTTATCTTCAGAGGAAGACTTTTACGAAACTATAAAAGAAAATCCTGAACGATTTGATACCTCAAATTATAAACTAGAAAACCAATTTAATATAGTTAAAGCTAATAATAGGGAACCTGGCAAAATGAAGGATGAACATGCAGGTAGGGTTATGACTTCTTTTGCTGGACTGAAGGCTAAGGCATACTCTTGTTTAGTTGATAAGGAAGGAAACGAAAACGAATGTATAAAAAAAATTAAAGGAGTTAAGAAATCGGTTATTAAAAAACTGAATCATGAAGATTATATAGAATGTATAAAATATAAAAAAACATTTTATGGATCCCAGCGAGTTATTCGAAGTAGGTCGCACATCCTCTATACTGAAATTATGAATAAAATAAGTCTTAATTATAAGGATGATAAGAGATATATTTTACCAGATAATTGTAATACATTGGCTCATGGTCATTATAATATTGAACATATATTAAGTAGTCAAAATTAGACCCGTTATTAAGTAAATGTTTATATTATAAGAATAAAAATTTGTAAATAAATAGATAAAAAATTAAACTTGTTATTGTTGCGTTTTATTACTTTAGCAGGTCATTTACAGATATCCATGAGTTGTGGCTGGAATCGAAACCGCTCCATTTTACAAGCACTTGATTATTTTTCCTTTTTAGTATTTTCTCTACTAGGAAAGCATTTTTGTCTTTCACTTTTTGAAGTTCCTCTTCATAAAATGACCCATTAATAGGGGTACCCATATAATCTTGTATTTCATATGTTACGGGGTATGTAGACTTGACTTTTAAAACTTTAAAAACTTCTGTGGTCCAATTAGGTTCGTATCCCTTCATAAATGCTCCCTTGTATTTACTTATTCTAACAAAATCACCTACTAAAAATTTATGTTTTGGAAATATTTTTGGTATATTATATACCGATTTTAAAATAAACTCTTCATTTTTCGTGCAGACATCTATAGGCTTCATTTTAATTGTTCGGTGATATGAATTATTGTATTGATTTACGAGATAATTGATGTTATGGATCCACTTATATTTACCCTGCATACTAAACATTTTCCACATACGATTTTTTAATGTTCTATTAAAGCGTTCACATATAGAAGCCTTGAGATGCGTATAAGTATGATAATGATTTATACCAAATTTATCCATTAATTTCCTAAAAGTGGAATTAAAAAATTCTTTCCCTTGATCTGACTGAATATTCTTGGGTGTACTTTTACTCTTTTTAAAAACAGATTTCATTGCCTCTGCTACATCCAGGGCAGACTTTGACTTAACTGCTTCGGCGTATGCATACTTTGAGAACGTGTCAATAACGGTCAGTAAATATCTAAAACCCTTATTTTCTTTCGAAAATGGTATCATTTCAACTAAATCAATTTGCCATGTGTCATTTATCCCTTTTTGAACGAACTTTCGCCGTATGAAGTTTTTTCTCGCTGCCTTATGAATTTCATCGACAACTTGTTGTTTGCTCATCTTAAGGTGTTGATTTATTAGTATTATTTTTTATTTGATGACGATGGTTGCTTAGTCAATAATGCTTGCTTATATACAAGAACATCCCTTTTTATTTCTGAACGCATCTTTTTTGATATTTCAAAACATAATCGTGTTAAATCTATTTGCACATCCTTATCATAGGTACCTTCTAAATCAGATAGTTGAATATCAAATTTTTGTAAAGATACACACTTAGGAATAATATGATTATTGTAAAGATATATTACTTGCTGTCTTAATATGGAGTTCCAACATAAAAATGTAGTAAAAAATATGCCTAATCTTAGTAATGATCTCCAGGACTCAGAATCAAACTCAATTTTGTTACCATACTGATTAATCACAAAAACGTACTGATTATCTGATTTCCTAAATCTAAAGTTACATTTTATGGAGTGCAAGCACGGATGATCAATAATTGTATCAGGCATCAAGAAGTCATACTGGTCCAGCTTCAACTGAATAAATTCCTTATACGTAAGAAGTTGCATCCATTCGTCTTTGTCAAATCCAATGAAATTATTTTTACTTTGCTGCATCCAAACCATCGGCAAAAATTTTCGAGTAGTTGACAGACCACATTTCAATTTTAAGTTATGAACAACATAATACTCGAATCCAAAAATGACTTCGTGGTCCTGTTTCTTTCGAGAAGTTTTATTTCTTTTAGTTACACACATGTCCATCAGGTAAGACTACTTCAAATAAACTGTAAATATGTTCTAGTCTTACCGGTATATAAAGGAGAAAGCCCTAGCAAGCACACCCTCAGTTGATTAAAAAATCTCAACCAATGATGAACACAGTCGATCGTAATTCAAGCATTATAGTAGATTTTCAATATGTACTTGGTAACAACAAACAAGTTTTCGTTAAGGAGCTGGCGTTTATGCCTGCTGGAACTGTTATACCTAATTTTTTCCATTTCAAACCGCCATATAACATAAAAGAATTGGATAATGGAGCTCTTAAGCAGCAGCACCTTAACCAGCAGAACATAAACGGATTGGATTGGTCAGCTGGAGATATTCCATACACAAGTCTTGAAGAAATACTCACACCACTCAATAAGTATCACACAGTTCTTGTTCGTGGTGAAATTAAAAAGAATTTTTTAATCAAGTATTTATCAACAAACATTATCGATATAGATATCGGAAGAAGTTTAACTCAACTACCCAATTTTTTTACGAATTGTAGAATACACAAGAAAAAACTTCCACTTCGATGTTCATTAAATAATTTATTTAAGCTGTTTGTATTCTTAGAAAACACCAATTATGAAATATATAGTAATGGTGACACATGTGTTTAAAATTTAGTAAAAAGAAATTCATGGTCCTATCAGGTTGTCTCTTATTATGGATTCTTTTAAGAGATTTTTTGGAAATGATCCCCGTAAAAATGGATACACGCAACTTATTTATTGTAATTATTGCGGATCTGATACTCATTTCGAGAAGAACTGCTCCAAGAAACGCGATCAAGTGAATATTAATAAAACCTAATATAACTTAAAAACATTATATAAGCAATTAGTAATAATATAATATATTAAAATTCATTCCGAATAAAAAAATTTTTTTAATAAAAAATGTTTACACAATTTATACATCCTTTTACAATGCTTATTTGTGGACCCTCAGGATCGGGAAAAACAACCTTTTTAGAAAATCTAATCACCAAAAAGAATGATCTTTTTAATATTTCAATAGATCGAATTATTTGGTGTTATGCAGAGGAGAGTGCCAAGCCCAATTTCGAAAAGATTGAATATTTTAAAGGAGTCCCTGAAACAGTTGAAAATGAAACGAATGAACCAATTCTTTTAATATTGGATGACTTGATGATGGGAGCCTTTAATAAAAATGTGTGTGAGCTGTTTACAAAAGGATCACACCATAGGAATTTATCAGTAATAGTGGTAACTCAGAACATATTTCATAAATCTTCGCACACCAGAGATATTTCACTAAATACCAAATACATTGTTGCTTTCAAAAATCCTCGTGATAAGCTTCAATTTCAATGTTTAGCAAGACAAATTTACCCAGAAAACCCCACGGAGCTATTTAGAATATATAAAGAAGTAACGGAGCAACCTCACGGATATTTACTTATTGATCTCACTCAGGGCATTAACGATCTCTTAAGATTTAGATCTGACATTTTTAATTCAGAATATTCTGTGTGCTATTCAAATGAAAATGGTTTACAAAAAGAGCCTAAATCGCTTGAAAGCGAACAAACATTTATTGTATGTGCTCAAAAAGGCCGACAATAGACTACGTAAGGCAATTATAAGCAATAGTAATAGTGACCTGGTAAAAACAATAGTAGAGATTGTATTGAACACATTACAGGGAAACCATAAAGTTACTAAATCCCATCTTAATGCTCTAAAAAAGTATAAAAATGCATTGCGCTACCTTTCGTGCCCAAAACGTACATTAAACTCTAAGAGAAAAGTCCTTATTCAAAAAGGGGGATTTCTACCGATTCTAATAACTTCATTGCTTTCTGGAATTTTTGGAAAACTATTAAAAAATGATTAAGAATAAACATAATTTAAGCAAAGTAATTTTAATGCATCCTAACAGCTATCAGAAATTGATAAACAATGATAGAGGAAATGAATTAATAAATATAAAATTTTTACCAATATTAAATAATAACAAAATAAGTGATTTCGATAAATGGATCAAAATTCGTCAAGAATTAAGTTACTATCAAAACAAAAAACGTAATAAATCATGGAATTTTCAAAATGAACAAAAAGCGAATCCTATTACAACCAAAACAATTGAATCCCAAACCACTGATTGGATTGATATAAAACCCAGCACATCAAAATCAACATCAAAGTACGATCACTCACGTCCGGAAAAATTTGAGTTTCCCGATTTACCACCTGAAAGTGATAATGAGGATTTTAGTTCAAATACAAAAGAAAATGTTGTTTCAGATAAACGAAAAGTGAGTGATACCTCTTTTTTAGATAGTGAAACAGATAAAAAGAAAATAGGATTAGAGAAACCAGTGCTCAAAGCGAAGCTTAATGAACGACAACGCAAATTCAAAGCAAAACTACAAAAATTAAAAACGGAAACTTTACCTTATCAAAATTTTAAATATGTAACAGGACGTGAAAGGTTAATGCGATCGGTTAGAACAAAAAATCCAGTACAAACTGGTAAAAATAAATTAAATTGGATTTCGTATCATTAACTTCCATAAATATCAAATATGGGTTATTTAAATGAGATTTTTATCACATTGTTAAGTAACGACTCAATGAATGTATTTCCTGACAACGTAAAGTGTGCATTTACAAACATTGTTAACATTCCAGAAGACATGAACGATGACTGGGAAGTCGGTATTTCAGACATATATTTGAATAATTACATTAAATATACACCTAACCAAGATAAAAATGTCGTTGAAGAAACCGAGTTTGTTAGTCTTGTAAATGCTGAAACATTTAGGTATAAAAATGTATCCGTTAAAACGAATATTCCTGAAAATGGATTGATTTTTATTTACACTGACATAATAAAACCAAGGTCAGTAGGTAGTAAAAGACCGCGATGTCTTCGTGTAATGCATTATAATGGAAAGGAAAGAAATATTCAATTTAAAAATATTGAATATTACCCTTTGGACATATGGTCGCCAAATGAAATCTCAATACTCATTACTGATTCCAATGGATATAAGGTACCATTTGAAACTTCAGCTGTTCCCATTTTTGTTACTCTTCACTTTAGAAGAAGAAGAAGGTCAGGACTATAAATAATGCATACCCAAATGTTATTTATTTAGAACCAAAATAGTCATCATGGTGAAATCTTATCAGGATTATTATGTAAATCAGTGTGGTGGGGGCTTAAGCAACATCGGAAGTCTTTACATATCTCCGCATATAGTGCAACAAGGACGAGGAATAGGAAATTTTTTTAGCGGTCTTTTTAATTACATAAAACCACTTTTTCTTTCGGGCATAACTGCTATAAAAAATCAGGCTGCTGAGACTGGTAAGGCTGTAATCAATGAATTTGGGAGAAAGCCTTTAAGAAATATAATTCAAGAACAAAGTAAAATTGCTTTACAAAATCTTTCAAATAAAGCAATTGATAAAATTACCCGTTTTCAAAGTGGAAGTGGAAAAAGAAATAAAAGGCTAGGTAATAAGAAAAAACGACTTCATTATACATCTAAACGACCACGTAAACATACCCAAACGCAACATAAAAAAAAAAAATCAATAAGAAAATTAAATATTAAAGATATTTTTTCTAAAGCAAAATGAGTACGCATATCGAATGTATGAAAAGTGAATTAGATTTGTTTGCGGCACACCCCACGCAAAGTTCTATTCTAAGAACTGAAGAAGTCTCATACAACCCAATTGCTTCTTTGGACGGTGCCTCTTCAATCGAATTTGTTTGCTTGGGAAATGGTGAAACGTATCGAGATTTATCCAGTGTTTATTTACGACTTGTTGTGCAACTTAAAAAAAATGATAACAACAGCATTGAAGGAAATGCTGTTGGTGTTGTAAACAATATTCTACATTCAATATTTAGAAGTTCGTCCGTTTATTTAAATAATATACTGGTATCGCAAAGTGATAATAATTATCACTATAGAGCGTATTTGCAAACAATTTTAAACTATGGGAGTGACGCCTCTGAAAGTCACTTGGCCTCCCAAGGTTATTTTCCCAATTTTGGAAGAATAACAGCAGGGAAATATGTTTATCCGGACTCGAATGAAACCCTTAAAAATATGTTTCAAAATAGTAACAAGGTTGAGTTATTCGGAAAAGTTCATGGAGATATTTTCAATCAAACCAAACTGCTTGTTAACAATGTTGATTTAAGAATCAATTTCAATATTGAAAAAACAGCGTTTTATTTAATGGAAACTGGTACTGAATCAAATTTAAAGATACTTGAAGCACAACTTTTCATGAACCACATAACAGTTAACCCAAGCATTTTATTGGCTCATCATCATGTTTTACAAACAAAAAATGCTCTGTACCCATTCAGCAAGGTTGAAGTCAAATCATTTACAATATATCCGGGCAACAACACACTGTCGATAGACAACGCAGTTATTGGTCAAATACCAAATTTTCTGGCCTTTTGTATGGTTAAGAACCGCTCATACTCAGGAAACCGAGGCTTAGACCCATTTCAATTTGAACATTTTAAAATTCAACGCTTTAACCTATTGGTTAACGGAGTTCAAGTTCCTTCCCAGGCTCTGGAGTTCGATTACTCGAACGCTGAAAAGGTTCAGAGCTCAAGAGGTTATAATATGCTTTTTAGATCATGTGGAATTAAACATTACGATCGTGGACTACAAATTACCAAGGAAATGTTTGATTCAAACAGTTTTATATTAGCCTTTGACTTAACTGCTGATCAATCAAATTCAACTATATGTTCAAATTTAATCTCTCAAGGTACTATAAGAATCGAAGGAAGATTTTCGGAACCACTTGCTGAAGCAGTTACTTGCTTGGTATACTGTGAATACGATTCAATGATTGATATTGATAAGCATAGAAATATTCGTACGCTCTTTTAAAATGAATACTTTACAAATTGAATATTTTCTTTCTAAGCATTCAAAGACAAAATCTATTTTTAAAGGAGTTTTTCCTTCTGATAGGTTACCAAAAACTATTTTAAAGTATCCCGCACTAATAATTGCAAATACCGACACTTCAGATCAACCTGGAACTCATTGGATTGCATTTTATTTTGAAAGTCGTAGGTCAGCAGAATTTTTCGATTCATATGGTCAATATCCCCAGAAAAAAGAATTTTTAATATTTTTAAAATCTAACGCTTATAAATTTTGTTTTAATAAGCAACAACTGCAGGGATACTTTTCTAACACTTGCGGACATTATTGTATGCTGTTCGGTCTTTTTAAAAGTAAAAAGAAAACACTAAATTCTTTTTTAAGAAAATTCAAGAAAAACGACTATTCATTTAATGATAAATTAATAATAAAAATGTTTAAGAACCATTTTAAAAAATAAAAAACATAAAAACATATATATATTTAGGTAAAATTAAATCGTTTTATTTATGGTTTTGGAGCAATACGTTTGTTTAACTTATAATATTTAATCATTAGACTAAGGGCTTCCTCTTTCAGTGCAGGCAGCATATGACACTGACATGTGTCTGGTCCAGATGAGGCATCATCGTCGCTCCAGGGACAAAGTTTATAATGGAATCCAAACTTCGAATGGATCAACTCTTTTTCCTCTAAATCCTCCAAAGTAGCTTTTAGGAACTCCATCCTTTGTAGGTGTTGCTCGAAAAGCATGCCTTCAAATTGCATCAAGAATAGTTCTATCTGTTGAGCGTACATTTTTAAGGACAACTATTTCTTTTTGAGACTGATTTAAGACTGTTGTTGGATTTAAAAACTCAGCTCTTTTTATTGAAGAATCTTATTTACTTTACTTATTTACTGATAAAAATTCAATTTGAGCACAACTAAATCTGTTCAGATCTTTTCCTTTATATACCATATGAGTTATTCCATTCTCATTTAATTTCCTAAATGGTGTCTTTGTAGAAAATTTGTTCACATAACTTTTAGGTAGAAATATCCAAACATCTTTATCGTCCTTATCAGTTAAATATAGAGCTATTTTAGTTCCATATGGTGTCTTTTTCAGCTTACATCCAGTGATCTTATACTTAAATCCAATACATAGATTTTCAATTTTTGTGTAGCCAATCACAGGCTTCACGTCATTTAAGGTCTCTAAGAAGTCCTATAAAATTCAACAAAATTAGGTGATAAAGTATTTACTTTTAATTTATATGCATACCATTTTTGATTAGCGTAAGTTTGGATTCGTCGTGCACTAGTACCTAACTGTTGTATACTAATTCTTTAACCAGAAATTACATGGTCTTTTATACTTGTCAAAAACTATACACTTCTATCAATTCATGTGGAGTAAATGAGATAACAATATGTCTTCATTATATGCACCAAAATACTTATTCAAACTATGTAATACTTGAGAATAAAGTTAGAAATACATATCAGTATGTCTATCTCTTTTTATATTTATATAAATCTTTCAATAGCGTTAAAATAAAGATAGTATATATAACGTAAGAATTGTCCCTCAAATGCTATATAAGATAAATTTTTTATAGAAAAGTCAGTTTATTTTTAAAAACATCGAAATGGTGAAGTACCATTGCGAGTTGTGTTCAGAAACAAAATCCTTTACTACTCGCAGCGGTCTAAAAGGGCACACATTAAAAATACACAACTTCGCCTATCAGAAATCTAAATCCTCCTTTTATTATTGTTATTTCTGTCCTAAAGTACGGAAAATTTGGTTGCGATACGACTTTAATATGCATCGTCTATTGGTTCACAACGCAGAGCTAAAAAGTATTTGTAAGGCAAAGAAAAATTGTTCAATAAATAAAAAACAATTATAAGCCCTCAATTTTAAAATAGTTTTTACTTTATTTTTCTTTATGCATGGTGTATTTATAATTAAAAAGTTAAGAATCTAGGTCAAATAAAACATCTAGTAATGCGTCGTCATCTCCATCATCCAGCAAAGTTAAATAATGGTTAGTCGGTGGCGGTTGAGGTCCCATAAGTTCTTCAAAGATGTGGTCGTCGTTAGGAAAAACCTCATCTTCTGTCCTGGATAGGTCGTCGTCCAATTGAAATTCCTGTGCGCACTGAAATACATGTTCACCTTCTTCGTGTGTGATAAGGGATTCCAAGAAAGCCTGCGTAGTAGTCCCCAATGGAAACTGGCTCCACTCAAGAGACTCCAATCCTGGGTCCCTATTTTGGGTCGACGATGCAGCCGGTTGAAATACGCTTTGTAGAAGGCGATCAACCGAATCTTCTGCTTCGGAAACCTGTACAAGTTCCAGATCCGAGTTTTCGATTATTTCGAGATCAGAATCTTGCGTGGGTGGTAATTCCGGGTTGTCAATCTCAACCTCGTTTTCCGAATCGATAAATTCTACGGTTAGATCCATAGGTATGCAGTACTGAGGCATTTGAAGAACTGATCCTGAGCAATTTGAGTGGTGTCATTTTTATAGTCCAGAATGTTCACTTAACAGGTTGACATCTACAGGGAGTGCATACAGGTATGTTGTACTCCTAGAACCAATCCGATTGGTTCTCGAACAAAAGGAGCAGCCCAATACCCCAGTAGAATGGTTATTAGAAGGAAAACGAACATAAGGATTGATAACAAGTTACCGGGGGTGAACGTGGTGTAGGAGGGGTCTGGATGTAGGTAAATATCGAAGGTGTGCAACTTCGACATAGGTTAAGGAAAGGCAATCTCTGTGTAAGCAAGATATGAATAAATGGTCAGTTAAAGTCGGGCCAGCATTGGCATAAGATGTCGCGATGCAGCCATTCGAATTTCCTAAGCCTTAAGCTAAGAGTAGCTATTAAAAGCGGTTGCGGAGGTTTTTTAGGCGGTTTTAAATGTGTTTTGTATGAGTTGTTTTTAATTGCAAGCGTATACTCATCCCAAAATCAGTGTGTTTGGTATTCCACGGAACCCTCCCTTTGTATTGCATTTCAAATATTGTGACCCCTCGTTATCTTCTGAGAATGAGCAGGAGAAAGTGAACGTGCGTACCCACGAACCCGAATCTCACCCCTACCCTCGAGTCCTTGCTCATGACTGCTTGTGCGCGAAGGTGTGAAATTTTAATTTTGTGAGTTTTTTTCAAAATGTGCAGTTTTTATTTTAGAACAGAGAAAATTATACCATTGGAAAGGGCTTGAAAAATGCTTTCCAATGACACCAAATTTTTTTTTTTTTTTTTTTAGTGAGGGGGTATACTATTTACGGCAGCGGAGGTCATCGTCGTTTTTTGCCTTTTTCAGTCGAGTAGTGGGAATATACGGGAGGAGGCAGAATTTGAAATTCGGTACAATTTTCCGCTTCAGTGCACCGTTTTAAGAAATTCTTAAAACTAAACTTCTTATCCTACACATAAATTTTATTGGGTGGCCTTTAGATATAAACCCTAAAAAGTGTTCCCAATAAGAAATTTAAAACATAAACCTTAAAGTGATTCCACTAGCTGACTTTTCTATACACCCCCGTCTAACTTTATCGTAGACAAAAACAATTTCGATATCCTCAGCCCTAAAAAGTGATCCTATAAGTCTTATACAACTTTAACATTAAAGTGATTCTTCAGCTCATTTTTCCTAGACAAAGGAATTGTATAACATATAAGAAAAACTAGAGTATAAGACCGCAGCGGCGGTCATCGCAGCGGCAGTCTCGGCAGCGACCAAACCTCCGCTGCGAAAACCGCCGCTCCCGTATATTCCCACTACTCGACTGAAAAAGGCAAAAAACGACGATGACCTCCGCTGCCGTAAATAGTATACCCCCTCACTAAAAAAAAAAAAAAAAAAATTTGGTGTCATTGGAAAGCATTTTTCAAGCCCTTTCCAATGGTATAATTTTCTCTGTTCTAAAATAAAAACTGCACATTTTGAAAAAAACTCACAAAATTAAAATTTCACACCTTCGCGCACAAGCAGTCATGAGCAAGGACTCGAGGGTAGGGGTGAGATTCGGGTTCGTGGGTACGCACGTTCACTTTCTCCTGCTCATTCTCAGAAGATAACGAGGGGTCACAATATTTGAAATGCAATACAAAGGGAGGGTTCCGTGGAATACCAAACACACTGATTTTGGGATGAGTATACGCTTGCAATTAAAAACAACTCATACAAAACACATTTAAAACCGCCTAAAAAACCTCCGCAACCGCTTTTAATAGCTACTCCAAAGATAAAAAATACAATTTAATTCGAAATTCAAAGCGAAATAAAAAATGTTATTTTCAAGCGTAGGAGGTATTAAGTTAAAAAACACCGAAGATATAATTTTTCAATATTATTTACCACTAATTTTCCGATTGTTCCTATGGAAGGTATAAGATAAAGTCGTCCCATTTTCATAAAATTTAATTCAAAATTCAGAACTAATTTAAAAATGTTATATCCAAGCTTAGAAAGGTTTATGTTAAAAACACGAAAGATATTATTTTTTTTTCAAATTTTTCCCCGATAGTTCCTATGGGAGCTATAAGATATAGTTGTCCGATCCGGCTGGTTCCGACTTATATACTACCTGCAACAGAAAGAAGACTTTTTGTAAAGTTTCAGCCAGATAGCTTTAAAACTGAGAGACTAGTTTGCGTAGAAACGGACGGACATGGCTAGACTCGTCTTGTGACGCTGATCAAGAATATATATACTTAATGGGGTCGGAAACGTCTCCATCACTGCGTTGCAAACTTCTGACTGAAATCATTATACCCTCTGCAAGGGTAAAAAATAAAAGGATTGCATACCAAAACCATAAGCAAATCAATTGGTTTGTGATAAAGAGTAGTGAGAGTTGCCAAGGGGTGGGGTTTGTGGCCGTTAGAGTGGGGGTGGAAAACTTTTTTTATGGCGATCGGTAGGTATTTAAGAGGCAAATACATTTCAGATAAATTGAGAGTGGGCACCCTGCTGAAACAAACCTGCGCTGCGCAGGGAGGCCAGAAATCTCAATCTTCTAGCTCTTATAGTTTCCAAAATCTCAGCGTTCATACGGACAGACTGACATGGCTAGATCGACTCGGCTAGTGATCTTGATAAAAAATATATGTACTTGATGGGGTCGGAAACGCTTTTTCTTCGTGATACTTTTCGACGAATCTAGTACACACTTTTGCTCTACGACTAACGGGTATTAAAATGGCCACATTTACCAATTAGAACATTGCCTGAGCATTGAACTTTTTTTTTGCATATCCAAACTTGTTTGACGGACCTGGAACTGTTAAACAGCTTAATACAGAAACAGTAGTTCTACCACTTTTGGAAAAACTAGCTAACTTAGCTTTAAATACATAAAATTCATACACCTTTCAATTGCAATCTACTAAAGCATTGGGCTTGTTCTATATGTCGTTAAAATGGTATTTCAAAAGTCTTAATACTATCGTTTAAGAGTTACGAACAAAAGTGGTTTGGTTCCAATTTTTTAAAAACTTTTTTCATATTTCTCAAAAGCGTCAATAAGAATTTCGGACTAAGCTTTAAAGGGTTGACATTGACATTCCTTAACTTTTTACGTGAAACACATTGTTGTATAAAGTCAGTTTTGGGTCATTTCATCATCATTTAAAATTTAAATTGTTATTAACAGTTTCACATAAGAAACTGGATTTTAAAGATAAAAACTTCTGATATCTGTCAAAAACAACTCTTAAGGAGGTTAATTTCTAGTGACGATCGCACCTACAGCAAACATAAGTTCAACTTTTGTGAGGAAAATGTACTATACGAAGGTGGTCCGATAAGTACTTAGCCTCCAAAAAAGAATACAATTTTGGAAAAGTATAGATTTTTTTTCCAACATATATAATAATAATAAAATATATATTCTCCTTTTAGCTCGTTACACTTGACCCAGCGATGCTCCAACCTCTTTAAAATGCTTTTTCTCGAGATTTGCAAAGAAGGCCTCTGTGGCGGCGACGACCTCCTCATTCGACGCAAAATTTCTGTCCAGCGAGTGACTTTTTCAAAAAAACACATGGGGCCAAATCTAGAGATTATGGTGGATGGGGTAGCAGTTCGTAGCCCAATTCGACCTTGGCGAGGGCGAAAGTGTGAGCCGGTGCTCACGATGGCAGAGAACTTTTTTTCTTCGCCGTATTTTCTGCAATTCGGCGGCGAAGTGGTCTCAAGGTTACGTTTGCTGTCCGGAGTGAGCGAACGCGGCAAAATTTCATAAAGGATATGACCCATGCGGTCTGTTGACATGCCTACTGTCTCAACTATTCGGCGGTCTGCCAATAATCGTCACGTTATCCTCCGTGGTAGCCGTCTTCGGGGCACCTGGGCGTGGCTCATCAAAAACCGTTCATGTCGGTTCATGTTTCACGTTGAAACTCGTTAAACCAATTTATGACGGTCGCCATTGACAGCATCCCAGCGCTCTTTGATTTCGCTGCTCGATTTCCCTTCCAAAAACAAGAATAGAATCACAGTATGTTATGGAGAAAGCTTCATTTTCCTAGAATCTGCGGACACGTCCAATTCCACACGCAGTCAAAACAAAACTACGAGTCCGATTCGTCTGAAATTTTGACAGTAGCCGTCTACGAGAGGCCGTCTACACGATAGTAAATTTCTCTTGCGACTGCCACGTAAGATCTACTAAGTAAATACATTTTCTTCATTTTTTATTTAATTTTCAAGGAAATATGGTTTTTTGAATTATTTTTAAGCGATGTCCCGCTCGTTCAACAGATGAGGTGTGATTCGAAGCCTATTCGCAGTACGAATAAAATGAAGTTAAAAGCCTTCTACAATTATTTCAATTTCACCGCTTTTTCTCACAATCAAATTTATATTTCTAAATCTTCTTAGTTTTTGTGATGTAATATATTCTTTTAGTTTTCCTAGTAAGTGAATATTATACATTATATACAACTGTGGGCAAAATTAAGATGAATTTCCAATTTGAAATTCGCGGGCGGAAACGTTGAGAATGTTGCGGAAGGCCTTTGAGATTCTACCATGTCCCAGAAAAATGATTATAAGTGGTAAAAAGGCTTCAAAGAGGGTCGGAACGTGTTTAGTGCTCAAAAATCGTCGGTTGATTAGAGCCCTAACTGATATGATCGGAATATCAGAAGGATCTGTGAACGAAAAGACAAATCTCGTTTGCTACAGAAAACGCTCAATTTCATGCCATAAAGTCATCGCGTTGTTGTGTGTTAAACAATGCTTTCTGACTATCAGGACAACCTCAAATGCATAATCTCGGGCTAAGAGACTTGGATTTATGCTTACGACCCTGAAACAACCGACCAATAAAGCGAATATCGTGCTAAAGGCGAGGCCATACCGAAAAGAGCACGTCAAAGTCGTTCAAAAGTCAAGGTTATGATGACAGTTTTCAGACCAGAATTATAGGCCAACAATTTGATTTGAAAAAACGTTGGCATAAGTATATTTTATCGGGAGGCGATTACTTTGAAGGGAATGAAATTGATTCACGAGAATAAATAAAGAATTTTCACTTTACAAACAAATTCATCTTGCTTTTAGCCCACAGTAGTATATATACATAGTATAGTATTGTAAACTACAACTCGGCAAACATTAAAAATGTTGCTATTGAAAAAAAAATTGAAAAAAAAGGTCGACAAATTTATTTACGTTATAAGACAGTTAGGGTACTCCTTAAACTTTTGAATTGCTGAACTGTTTAATTTTGGTCAACTGTTAATCAGCTGTTCTATATAAAGTTGACTTTTAGAAGTTTCAGCAATTCAACAAACTCGGGGCTGTTAAAAATTTTATTGAATTGCCGAAAGCCAGAGTTGTCTCTGTTCTCGACTAAAAGTAAGAGAGTTTAGTTTTTTGGATTTTTTCGTCATTTTCTTTAATGTTAAACATAACTATTGATAAACACAGCCTGATAATTTGACAACCTGACAAACAGAACAGCCATATTCCCTCCACTTCACACATTCGTGTGCCAATGGATTGTCGCGGGCCGTGCAATACGATATTGTCAAGGTTGTCCGTCGAAAGTTATGTCATTGTTCTTGACCTACTCCACTTCTTACATCAGCACACCCCCCCTGTTAAAATTCTAGTTCACCATGGTTTCAGCTTCGTTTTCACATTATAAGTTTATTGCTTAATATATGTATGTCGGCATATGCCGTGGATAAGCAATATAATGGCTAATGCATAAGACATAACTCTAATTGACAATTATTTTTATTAGCGGAGAGTATCGAATTTACCACCCGTAAGGTGCGCACATCAGCAAAACGCTGACCATTCACGACTACAAACGTCGCTCAGAGGGTTCTTGAAACTGTACATACAACTACAAGGCCGATACTCGCCGCTGAAATATTAATAACAACCTATAAACTTTTTGGACTGCACGAATATTTATATATGTATGTTTTAAGAAAGGAACCGGGTTCAGAGAAACTTACTCCCTTTTAAATCCTGTGCGATGAGATCTCGACGCTCCGGATCCTGGGATTTGCAAAATACTATATTGGATATATATGTTAATATACGTGCACTAAAAGACTGCTGCTCTTAAGAATACCAATTCACTGAAACACAAAAAATATATATATGCCTGAGGCACGCGTCGTCCGTAACGCTTGTAATGAGACTCGTCTTCGCTAATTGTTTATCAGGATCAGCACTACTTGATTTAAATGTATTTCAATGCATTTTTGAATTCTTTCCATGTTTTTGATTTTCACTTGTGTTTTGGTTGTATTATATGCGGCTATTTGCCTTTGGTTATGCATAAGATCACTTTAGCTTAGATAGTTTCAATGGACACATTTACATTGTACCACCACTTTTTCGGTCACCAAGTCTCTGATCGTATAAGGATTTCGACTACTGCGGCTATATGCATCCCAGTATGTCGAATGTCGTCCTTGCGGTTGATATTCCCTCCTTCATTGATTATAATGGCGGCGATGGTCCGACACATGAAAATCTTTTGAGCTATAGGTGTCCTCTTTAAGGGCTGCTGGACCCTGGTGGCTGATCCTGGAGGAGAGGACTCCGGGGTAGACTGCCCTGGAAAGGTCACCTTTCCTTGGAGCCGGCGGCTTGCGTTAGCAAGACACGAGAATGCATTCACTCCCATTTTCTAATTGTTAGGGTCTTTAATACCCTTGTAGAGCTTTTACTTAGCTGCCAGTTTGAAGCGGATAAACTATGTGTTCCCACCTAGGGTTACTATATCTCAGTATCCAATATCTTTGGAGTCAACGGCCGGCTGTTGCACTTTGCCAGCTACCGGGGTATGGTTACCAGTAGGTCGATCGTGGCCGTTGTTCTGGCCACGCGACACCAGTAATTTGACGAATTTCTATTTTCTTTTGGCCTTATTAGCCTAAGTATGGTTAGTCAAATGCACCCCTGCCTCCGACTTAAGATTCGTCGTTGAGTCTTTCTATATGGAGGGCGTACGTAACAAATTTAATTCGAAATTGAAAACTATTAATCAAAAATGTTATTTCCAAGCGTAGGAGGTTATATGCTAAAAAAACACCGAAGATATAATTTTTTCATATTATTTTACCATTAATTTTCCGATCGTTCCTATGGCAGCTGTGTGATATAGTCGTTCAATTTTGATCAAATTTAAATTGAAATTCAAAACCAATTAAAGAAAAATTTAATTTCCAAGCGTAGGACGTTATATGTTAAAAAAACAACAAATACATTTTTTGTTTTAATTTTCCCCGATAGTTCCTATGGGAGCTATAAGATATAGTTGTCCGATCCGGCCGGTTCCGACTTATATACTACCTGCAATAGAAAGAAGACTTTTGGGAAAGTTTCAGCGCGATAGCGTTAAAACTGAGAGACTAGTTTGCGTAAAAACGGACGGACGGACATACGGGCATGGCTAGATCGACTCGGCTAGTGATGCTGATCAAGAATATATACTTTATGGGGTCGGAAACGTCTCCTTCACTGCGTTACAAACTTCTGCCTTAAATCAATATACCTTCTGCAAGGGTATAAAAAGTGGTCTAATTTCCCATTGTGCAGAGCAAGCTTTTTTCATCAGGGTGCCAAACCATCTCTAAAGCATTTGAAGATTCTGTAAAAGTGTAAAAGCCATTTTATTTTTATTATCATTTTCCGTCTTTATGCCAAATGATAAATAATCAGACTAACCATAGGCAAGTTATGAGCAAATAAAAGCGTTCTCTCATGTTTAAATTTTAAATTTTTCAATGTGATTTAATTATGTTGAATAGGTGGTACTTATAATGTTTATCCAAAAATACTTAAGTATTAGTCTTGTAAGTAGTTTATACTTAACAGAAAGTTTTGAAAAAACTAAATTTATTTTTTTTCCTTTTACCAATTTGTTCTGATATTTAGAAAATTTTACTTAAAATGTGCTTATACGGGTTTCATACGAATGTTACCAATGTGAAATGTGCTTAAACATTACGCTCAGCGTTAAAAATATCAAATATTGTATGTTACTGCCTGTTTACAAATTGATATGTTTATTCGCTTTGTCTTTGCCACCCATCCACCTTACCCTTAACAATTCTCTTTCTCTTTCTATCATTTTTACATAAACACGCGACTAAACTCATACAAATCAATTTTATCAAACCGATGCTCGATTCAATAACATACCAAAAATACAAAACACCTAATCCAATTCCAACAATTTATATCGTCTTAATCATTTCGACCAAATTCATTAAACTCTAAATACATACGAATTCAATTTGCCTAACATTTATTTCTTGTTAAAAAAATATAATTTTTATTAATTTTTATTTCCAAATATTATTGATCATTGATCATTGTGATAACAAATTAGAAAACATTGGTAAATAAATCTCAAAAATTAATTTTGTGCACATCAAAAAAGTATTATTTTTAAGAGTTTTCGTTTACTAACAAAATATTTAAAAATGTAATTGACTCAAAAAAAAAAAAAAAACATTTTTTTCGAGGCTTTAATTTATTAATAACTGTTTTAAGGAAATTATTAAAAAATACATATGTTTCATGATTTGATTAAAGTTCCAATTACAAATTTTTACCCTTTTAAAATTATACGGCAACCACACACAAACAACACATATTGGCAAATAAATAAACATACTCGCATTTAGTGCCACCCACCGAGGTTGTAATTCTGGATGCAAAAGGCGATCGAATCGAGAACGGCAGCTCTGTTGGGCCCATGCAGGAACGTCAGTCCCTTAAAGCTACATGTACTGTAAAGAACACACGCCCTCAACCAGAAGTCGGCTGGTTTCGTGGGACCAAGCGACTAACAACTTGTGAGTATTACAATTTACCCTGTGTAACCTGTGTAACTTTTTAGGAAACTAACCTAAGCATGTCTGACACACTAAAAAAATCTATGCACCCAAATCAAATTGTTCAATCTCAGTTTTGACTTCTACAGATTCCCCCTCTCATGACTTACACAATGGGCTTTATACCACTACACTCGAGTTGGACTGGCCGTTGACCCGCGAAGATCTTGCTCAGGACATTGAGTGTCGCGTCAAATCTGCTGCCATACCAAATACAACTGTAACAAAATTTAGGGTGGACTTGCAAGGTAAAATGGTCTAACAAATATTAACTCCTTAGTTATACATCGATTCCGCTGAAAATGGTGTATGGTTAAGAAATATACATATTTTTAAAATGTCATTGGGATATTTTGACACAAATCTTCCCATCTCAAGGGAATAGATTTTTTCTTATTTTTTATTATTATATTTAGCGGAGGACCGAAGTAAAAGAAGAAAATTGAGTAATAACAAACATATTTTATCAAATGTGACATTGACAAAAGTCACAACTTCTTCAGTTAATAGCGCCTTAGCCTTAAATTTTAAGCCGTCCTCTAGTTTTCTAAGGTTTCTTTGAATTTAAAACTGCTCGAAACGGACATAATAAGTCCTGAAAACGCCATTTAAAATCATTATGTCACAATTTATATGAAAAGTATATTTCAATATTTTATTTGGCTCAAAAGATATTTGCTAAAAGTAAGATTTATGTGAAAATTGTTTGATACAACTAAAAAAACAAATATTGTTGCTAATTTTATTTTGAACTGATAATTAGGGTCCCCTAGTAGGGAATTATAAGCACATTGGATAACATTTGTGTAGCTAGTTGCATAATTTTGTGTGGAACATTTTACGTTAGGTAGTTAGTCATCTGTGTACTATTGAAATAACAAAATACAGACATTTGAGGTATCGCTTTCGCTCACCTTAGCTCAGTAACTTGATAGTCGAGGAAATCGACTATACCTTTTATCCTTGTGTTTTTTTTATTACAAAAATGCGTGTTTTTTTTGTTGTATTTAACAGTTCGTCCAACAAGTATCGATATAAATGGCGTAAAACACCATACAGTGCAAGGCAGCAAAGTGGTTTTAACATGTGATGTAAGTATTGAATCTAATGTATTTCAGTAGGATTATTTAAAAAAAAATTTTTTTCGAGTTCGATTACACTTTAAGTTAACTTCGGCAAGCCGAAGTTTGTATACCATTGCAGTTATAAAAATAATCAACTTTAGTAACACTATGTGGAATTAAGGATTGTTGCTGACTTCAGTGCTTTTAAAAATAAATTATTTCATTTTTTTTTAGACCATTTCTTTACATCTATATGTTAGAGTAGTCAGATTTTTATTAAATTGAATGAGAAATTCTTAATTCTTTTAAAAATGCTATTTCTAAGCGTAGGAGGTTATACGCTAGAGAACACCAAAGATATAATTTTTTCATATTTTCCAACTAATTTTCCGATCGTTTCTATGGCAGCTATATGATGTAGTTGTCGAGTTTGATAAAATTGAATTCGAAATTCAAAACCAATTAAAAAATGTTATTTCCAAGCGTAGGAGGTTATATGCTAGAAAACACTGAAGATATAATTTTTTCATATTATTTTACCATTAATTTTCCGATCGTTCCTATGGCAGCTATATGATATAGTCGTCCGATTTTGATAAAATTTAATTCGAAAATCAGAACTAATTAAAAAATTTTATTTCCTAGCTAAGAAGGTTGTTTGTTAAAAAACACCGAAGATATAATTTTTTTTTAAATTTTTTTCCTGATGGATCTTATGGGAGCTATAAGATATAGTTGTCCAATCCGGCTGGTCCCGACTTATATACTACCTGCAATAGAAAGAAGACTTTGGGAAAGTTTCAGCCCGATAGCTTTAAAACTGAGAGACTAGTTTGCGTAGAAACGGACGGACGGACATGGCTAGGTCGACTCGTCTATTGACGGTGATCAAGAATATATATACTTTATGGGGTCGGAACGTCTCCTTCACTGCCTTGCAAACTTCTGACTAAAATCATTATACCCTCTGCAAGGATATAAGCAAATAATCCGAAAAAAGTGTACTGCAGAGGTTGTAATCCCAACATCCCATTTATTGTCAAAAAAAAGTTTATTAATTATGAACTTTTTTCTTTATCTATGCGTGCCCCGCGAAGAGTTTTTTAGCCTTCACTTACTTAAAAACTTTAAAACGAGCCGTTTAGCCGCCAGGGGAACAACAATTCTATCCGCAAAATCAAACTTTGGCTTGCCGAAGTTAACTTCTTTTCTTATTTTTAAAATAACTTTTTAAGGGGCCATCGAATTTTAATTTTCGACCCGTACTCTCAGTAGAAAGAACTAGAATAATAACCACGGGCAATTATCGTTAAAAGATCCAATTACCTACATTTTAGTTGTAAATTTAATAATTTTTAAATTCTTGGTATGCAATCTTCTTAGTTTTTGAGAGATATTTCGATTGATTTTCAAGATTTTCAATTCTGCGGCTTTATATAGTACTCACCATCGCACTATATCCTGGTTAGGGTGATAAAAATTAAATATCTTTTAAACCATTTGGTATATTGCATATGTATAAATATATTTATGATTTGATTGTTAATACCTTTCATATGGTGACATATTATGCTATAAATTATTATTCGGCCTATGTCTGATCGATGGACACTGAAAACTAATACAATACATTTTCCATTTCAATACTTACATTGAGTACAGAATGTTTTAAAAGGTGCCTAGTTATGCCCCGAAGCAACGTTAATTTTCAACGAAAATATTTTATCTTTTAATACTTTCGAAATACAAATGGATAACGTTACGTGGTGTTATCGGGTTCATATCGATCAGTTTTTTAAATTGTGCCGAGAAAGCGTAAATGGTTCCTTGTAATCCGTATCCAATTGCAAGAAGGCATTGACATTAGATATGGATAAACCAATGCAAGTTATTTTTCCCTTAGGTTTGCTTGAACTGTTATTACCCACGTCTTTTGCATATTCAACAGGGCGGCCAGATTGGGTATAACACTGTTATTTTTGAATTCAGTTAAAGTTTTTACTTTATAGCGTAGTACTTACCCTATTTAATAAAGGGTACGAAACGACAAATGCTTTACAAAAAGGATATCTGAAAATTTTCAGGAAGACAATTTCTAAGATCTTTTCTACAAACAGTTTCAAATCCAAAAAGTCTTTAAAGTATTTTCTAATGTCAATATTTGCCGCACTTGGGGTTTATGTTTATTTCTCGCTATTAAAACTTATATGATTAATAATTTTTATGCTTTTTCTTAGTTTTTTCATTTTGATGAAGTAGATCGTATAATACATTTTCGTCACAAAAGTGTTCCTTTGCTAAAGAAAGGGCAAGGGAGATATTGATATTTAAGTATGAAAGCGCATGTGCCCAATATTGCACATTTTATTTGCTTTTACCTTTAAAACAAATGATAATCAAAACAAAAAAAATTTTAAAAAATATTGCAACACGTGTTACACTCATTGCGGGTGCTGTAGGGACTTAAGAGTTTTGGGCGCGTGGCACACATGAAACATATATATTTTGTAACATATTATCACTGTGGACGGCAGTCCACGTAGTGACGAAGCGCACCAGGAGGGTGTGCGAAGGCGACTACTATATATACACGAAGAAATGAAACTTTACAGTAATCGTCCGATTGTTTCGAGTTATACATCAATCGAAAGGTATTGTAAAAATTGGATACCAAGACTTTAAAGAATTTTATTGGTTTATGACAAAGAGCGGTGAAAGCGTAAAAGTAAAAATTTAGAAAATTTAATCTGAGCGGTGAAAGCGTAAAAGTAAAAATTTAGAAAATTTAATCTGTTGGTTTCGAAATTCAAAACCAACTAAAAAATTTTATTTCCAAGCGTAGGAGGTTATATACTAAAATACACCAAAGTTATAATTTTTTCATATTATTTTACCATTATTTTTCCGATCGTTCCTATGGCAGCTATATAGTCGTCAGATCTTGATAAAAAGTAATTCGAAATTCAGAACTTATTAAAAAACACCAAAGATATAATTTTTAAAATTTTTTCACCGATAGTTCGTATGGGCGCTCTAAGATATATGTAGTTATCCGATCCGGCTGGTTCCGACTTATGCCTGCAAAAGGAAAGTTTCAGCCCGATAGCTTTAAAACTGAAAGACTAGTTTGCGTAGAAATGGACGGACAGACGGACGGACCGACGGGTAGACGGCCAGACGGACATGGCTAGATCGACTCGTCTAGTGACGGTGATCAAGAATATATATACTTTATGGGGTCCGAAACGTCTCCTTCACTGAGTTGCAAACTTCTGACTGAAATAATTATAACCTCTGTAAGGGTATAAAAATATATATATTTACCTTATACTTAAAATAGAATTTAATGTTTTAACGTTCATGCCATTTCGAAGTTTTGTTTTAATCAAATTAACTTGGCTAAAAACTCGCTTGACTTCGGCATCTGACCAAGGCAGCGAAAGCATTTGTAGCGAAACTAATTCCAATTCATGGAACCAGCCGTTTCCGCTAGAATCCCGGTATTTTAGAACCTCATTCTAAAATTTTTCAGTATTATCGGCATTTTTCCATTACACCAGCGTAATTTCATTATACTGCCGCTCAATTTTGTGAATTAAAACAACTAAAAAGTTGAGTAAAGGACAAAATAAAAAAAAAACTGCTCACACTCGAAAAAAAATCCAGAATTCCCGCTGCCCGCTGTTTTCAAATTTTTCCCGCAATCAGACTTCAAAAAAATCCAAATCTGACGGGAAAAAAGCAGAAATGACACCACTGTTCTTCTACGCGGTGCCGACATCTCTGCTAACGTCGACAGCGGCACAGAGTTTTAAGCACAACAAAGAAAAAAATCCAAAAAAGATTTTTGTTCTAATTTCCTCTGACATGTGAATCTCGCTTGGCTTGTAAAGAATAACCAATATCGTTACAAATTTTTTCCAGCGCGTTTTTTTTTTTTTTGGAACTGGTTCTAGCGTATAGTCACACTAGCAGGCAGGCTACATCTCATAAAGGTGTAGGAGAAACTAACTTTTCTGAAAATTTAATTAATTTGAAAATTACCATATATTTTTTTGTTATATTGTTATTTATAACTTAATATTAAAATAGTTATTAACTACATTGTTACTAAATATGATTTGGAATATGCTCTTTGGAGAGAGATCAACTCCAAAAGTCCTTCCGAGGTAGACTTCTTATATAAAAAATAAAATCTTTATATTTATTGCGTTATTAAATAAGTATTTTTTAATCTAGCCGACCTTAATAACCGATGCTTGCGTCTAAGGTAGACAATTGTGGGTCACAACTTTTGACAAGGGAATAATAAGCACTGATCGCGTCGGGATAACGTAACGAGTGGGTGGGGTAACGAAGGTAAGCTGCTAGCTGGAATAGGGTAGTATTACGAGCCCTACTTCTGGAGGTAGGAGGTAGAGCTACGGAGTTATAAGTTTCGTTGATATTTGATTTTTTTAAATGACACATGCTTATATACTACTGGGATAACACGAAAGCTCAATGTGTCTTACAATTGTTATATGAACGGGATATACTTTATAGTGTCAAAAACTCTTCCTTCCTACATTCTTTCCGATGAATATAGTGTACATTTTTTCTCTATAAGTAACTAAGTTTTAATTAATATTAATAACAAATTATCATGTCAATTAATGTTTAAAACTCTGTATTTCCTAACAGATTCACGGCGCACGACCAGCTGTTAACCTTACGTGGTATAATTCAACTACCGTGATCAATCCCAGTGAAAATGACTTGACTGAAATTCGGATTAAATCGGTAAAAATAAAATTTTTTTAGCGTTTAGTTTTTTATTAAGTCTAAAATGATTTTCCAACAGTTTGAAAAGAATGATGGTACTTATCATACTCAATCAGAGCTCATTTTTAATGCCTCTCGCTTTGAAAATGATCGCGCCTTTCGATGTGAAGCTGAAAATGTTGTCTTGCAAATCAATCGAGAAAAACCGATTTCATCAGCACTTACACTGGAAGTTTTGTGTATGTATTAAAAATAAAGAAACTATATTAAATATTTTATTTAAAAAAAACAGTAATCTAGTTTCACGGTAAAAAATGAAATGAAATGAAATAAATTTAACAAGGAGGGAAGCAAACTGTGAAAAGGCAAAGATGCTTCTTACTCTAAAACAAGGAAGAACGCTGTAGTCGAGTGCCTCGACTATCAGATACCCGTTACTCAGTGTATGAGATGGGAAGGGAAGAGTATAAGCAGCAAAACGATATTGTAAACAGCAGTAATGTGGGCGCAGCAAACTTTTTTTAGGTCAAACAATAGGTAAAAATGAGGCAAATTTCAGTAACAATATTTTCTCACTGTCCACAATATACCATGACAAGGGCGCATGTACCAGCAAACTTGTTTAGCTTAGACCAGCACCTCCGAATGGCTTCGTTTTGCGGAATCTTAGCAATATGGATCTTGGGAACATCTAGGAGAAGCAGACAACATGCTGCGTTCTTACTGCTCCGGGAAATGCACAATAAAAGCAAAGGTTTTCGCGCCGCTCGGTGGCTGAATGGCGAAGTGGTGGAATAGCAGGGGCAGCAACCGCTCACAGCACGTGAATTTACAAGTGTGAATGCCAGTGGGAAAAAGTGAAATAGTAATAGGGCACCCTTTGCAGCTAAGCATTTAAATTAAAGTCCCGTGAGGAGTGTTTCAAGCCCCTTGCAACAGCAGGGACGCTTAAAGGGTGAGTTAGGCATTTCCTCTTAACTTGGGGAGTTACAGCTAATTTTGGGCTTTGCGGGGATGCTGCAAGCGACAGCGACCTCGACAGTCGCCAAACGACTGTTCGACTGATCCGAAAGCGGCAGCGGCAAGGCCGCATCGCTTATTTTCCTCCAGCAGCAGCGTTCTCCAGAGCAGGAAAATCCCGCCAATTGGGGCTCTGAAATCCAGCGGATCAATATTCCCGCCTACCACATATGACATAAGTGTAGTTAATTAAGTTCACTCCCTTTTTATATATTTTTCTTTAAGTCTATGTTCCAAAACATAAGCAGCGGCGTCAAAGCTCGCTAGTGGACGCGCATGCACGCCTGGTAGTTCATCTCGGCCGTTGCCGATGACTTTTTATGTTTACGTTCTAGCAGATACACAAATGGCTTATATATAGTCAGCATTAAGCGATTTGCGGCTGCAATCTAGGGTTCATTACGATTTAAAAAATTGGTTAATTAAATGTATTTTTACGCGTTACTCGTAGAGTAAAAGGGATTCGTCATGACCCAAAAAAAATTGACACACACACTTTAACTCCCACAAACCGGACAAAACAGTGGTGGCCATAGTTGTCATGCCAGAAATTTTTTTTTGCCCAAATGCATTTGTTTCATTAAAATCTTTCGATTGACCTAATAAAATGTTGCGACGCCCACTCTAACGCCCCCAAACTACTAAAACGCTTAAAACTGTCTGACTCACACATAACATATACCGATAGGTGGCGCTTTTTAATAATTCAATGCTGCTTATATATCTCCATTTTCATTTTGCTCCCTCAAGCTAAGTAACGGGTATCTGATAGTCGAGGCACTTGTTTCTTGTATTTAAGGTTCCGTTTATGTTCTACGATTTATTTGTTTGTGTACTTTAATATTTCTATGTTTAGTGTTTTGTTTTAGTGTTAGGCAATAAATTATAAAGATTTGCTAAGAAATCATGTAGCTTAACTCGGGCTGCAGCAGCACCATTGAATTGCGGAAAGGGGCAGTAGAAAGAGGTCTTTTCGAGAAAGTAACGGCCAATGGTATGTCTCATTGTGTATGTGTAAATATGAAGGCCAGTTTTAAATTCTTTTTCTTAGATTTACCTATTGAAGCTTTAGAAAGTAAAAAAGATTAATTCTTGAGAGAACGATATTTGACGTAGTTGGATGAGTATAAAAATATTGACTTGTTGCTGTTCTTGCTGTTGAAACATGGATTGTATATAAATATCGATCTTTGTTCAACACATTGTTTAATTAATTGGTTAAAAAATTAGACATGGACAAAAACAGCGAACGAGTCTTACACAGACAGCGCACTCTAGGAAAATCGATACTCCATATCTGAAATCCGCACAAAAAATACGTTGTATGTCCGTTGCGTGGTTGTAGTATATATTATCGTTGGTTAAGGTATCATCAGCTGCTTAAGTAGACGCGGCAGCTAAAATGAAAGCGATTCAGTGATGAACAGAGTAAAACTCTTCGTCGATACTGGCAGAGATCAAAAGCTTATTAGCTTATTAGGGGCTGTTCCAGATGGGTCAATTCAACAGAAATCGGTAAAACTTTGCAAGGTTTTGGTGGATCAATAGTGGATACTAAGGAATGTATACCTTACCTTGGTAAAAACAGATTGCAGCGAAATTGCACGCGTTCACATTGTACCCCATTGTACCCCATGGCATATACGACGTTGCCATGGGCATAGATTTACTCTGAGATAAGAACTACGTTCCGATTGGGATTTTAGACTCGATAATGCTAGCCAACAAATCAGAAAGTCGATTGTGCATTGACTACAGAGCTCCCAAAGCAGTCACTGTTAAGGGCCGAAATCCAGTGCTAATTATAGGCGAACAATTAGCAAAAATTTTTGGAAATTCGAACTTAACAACTCTGGAGATGACTTCCGAATATAACCAGATTCCAATGGGCTAGAAAAGCAAGTCACTTACTGCATTTTTCACTCACGAGTTTAACCTAATGCCAATTTTATTGAGAGTGCAATTCAGCAAACGGCAGTCGAACGGCTCGAGTTAATGGCCAGGCTGAACATATGAATAACTTCAATATCCAGCCAATGATACGGATTGGGATTAAACCATTGCTTAAATTAGGCGGAGCATGTTCTTATTTATGATGCCCGTTACTCAGCTTACTTGCGTGGCAAACTTTTTTGGAGTCAATCAATACGCATTGACGAAACCAATACATTATTAGTGTCTCTTAATCGGAACCCTAAAGTTTTTATAGATTCCGACAGTTCAGCGTTCACAAGGACAGACGGATGGACATAGTTAATTATGACATGGCAAGAATGATACCAAAAGCCTAATAGTACTTTAAACTCCCTTATTGTTTAATACTTAAACGTTTATTCAAAGTCAATAGAAAATATCCACGTGCTTAAAAATCCGTCAGAATGCACTAATGAAGGGGTAAATTAACTTGCAAGCCTTTAAGAATTCATAAACACATAGTATTGTTATGTTTAAATTACATCTTAATGATATAATATAATAATAATGCGAGTTTAACCTAATGACATTTGGCTTTATTCTTAAATAGATCCCCCCGTTGTCAAAGTCAGTCCATCTGATATAATTACCAAAACAGGTGAAGTAGTTCTTCTTAATTGTGAATATGTTGCGAATCCTGCATCTCTAACCAAAGTTGAATGGTAAGTAAATTTTGATATCATTATTTTTTTTTGTTTGTGGCATCCAAAAGTAGTTATAATGGATGCTGACGTTTTATCACTGTGGACGGACAGTGGATATGCAGTACGGAGCCGTTTAAGAACAAATAACAAATAACTTCATAAATAGTAAGATTCCGTCTCATTTTAATTTACTACTGTATGTGCTTGCCGAAAATGAAAATTAACGGCATTTGTATTATTTTGACAATAATTAGCCGATCGTTCCTATTGCAGCTGTAGTATAAGTCGTCTGATTTTTAAACATTTTATTTAAAGTAATAAAAGAATGATATTCCCAAAAGTAGAAGTTAATATTAAGAGAGACACTAACAATGTATTTTCTTTTTAAATTTTTAAAATGGTTTTGGGAAGGTTTTATTCTGAAAACTTCAAAACTGAGAGATGAGTTTGCTTAGAAACGGCTCGTCCTATGATGCAGATCAAGAATATATATACTTTATGGGTTCGAAAACGTCTTCTTCACTGTGTAGCAAACTTCTCAATGAAGATATTATTATGCAATGGTATAACCAAAACTTCTGATATCAAATAAAAACACCTCTTAACGAGGTAAGGGGTCGTGGCGATTGCGCGCCATCAACGTAGAAAAGTTCTGATATCGACTTTTGTGACGAATAATACTAGTTTATTCGACTAAATAAATATACTTTCTAAAATGTTCTTATTCGGCACGCTTCAATAAAATAAAATTAATGCGAGAAACTTAAATATTTGGCTGAAGCGGACAGAATAAGGTGTTTTTGTTTGATTTGATAAAGTTTCGAATTTGACCACATTTGCAAAACTTGCAATAAACTTTGTTCGATTTTTTTTTCTTCCGGATCACATCCAGCGTATACATTTAACCACGATAACCACGATTTCCTTAACTTTTTTCTATAATTTTCTTATGCATCCTAAAAGTGAACAGAAATTGTGTCGGGTAAAAAATCTGTCTTATAATACACAAGTACCCAAAGAGACATCTTTTCAGAGCCAGTAGCTCTGTATGAAATGCGGTCTTTTATTCGCCAAAGTTAAGGTGGCTTAAATGGTGTAATGAATAGCTTCGGCGTAGCTAGAGATAGTTTTGTGTTAGTGCTTCAAAGCGTATTAAATCCAAAAAGTAGGCATCCGCTACCTCCGGACGATCAGAGCGTTCACGGAGCAACGGTCGACCACAGTAGATATATAGATGACCTACAATCTGAATTGCCTGCAACCAACTCAACATTTCATCCTTCATTAAGTACTTGCAGGCCTTCTGATAATTCTGATCCTATTCTGCCGGCACAAGTGGGTTTTACAGAATCACAATCTGCCGCACCAAAACCTCTATTAGTAGTTGTGCCAAAAAAACAAATATTTGTTTCATGGCTTTCCCCTAACCAAATGACCTCTGAGGTTATGGACTATAATCGACATAAAGCAATGGTCATAAGTATTACCGTGAAAAATTTCTATTCTTCAAACGAACTTCTTTCAAACATATGTTCTGCAGATTTCAGGCCTGCACTTTACGTAGAATTCACGTAGAAGCAAAAGACCTGTTGAATCAAGATTTCCCAGTAGTGCAATGGATACAAGGATACGTCTTGCCAGTTCGACTTAAAATCCGATAAAATTCATTTTTAAACATGGTGCTCCAAAAATTTATTGGATTTAAATGGCTCCAAGTGGAAGGTACTGACTTTCTGTCGTGTCAATCCTCAATTGGCACAACACGCTGAGATAGGGCTCATTGGATAGAATAACTCTGATCTTCCGTCTGGAGTCTACAACACGGAATTAATTTTGATCATATCGAATCGGTACAGAAGAACTTATCGCTAATTGCTTTAAGGCGCCAAAGCTAAGATGCAAACCTCATTTTAAGATTACTCCTTATAACCTTACCGCCCTCAGCCAACCACAGTATTCTGTCTTTACTTATAACCTCATTCAAGGTGAAATTGATAGCATCGACTAGGTTAGCCAGTCCATGCAGACTAACACGAAATTACATTTCTCTTATCTTAAATCATTATATATCTAACAATGAGCTTGGAAATCTGCATAAGAAGTCCCACTGCTCTAACTCTTGTAGTTTTATACGAACGAATGGACAGACGGACCTGGCTATATCAACTCGGCTCGTGATCCTGATCACGAAAATAATGCCTTCCAATAATATTTGTTATTGATTTATTATTAAAATGAATATATGCTTCCTTTTCAGGTACCGCAATGATGATCTAGTAAATGTAAATGACACGAGTCATTATAACGGCGGTAATTCTGAAAATGTGGCTCTCGTTATTAAATCAACAGAAAGAGATGACATCGGAAATTATTCTTGTCAATTGTCAAATACTATCGGAAAAGGAATTTCTGATCAAAAAATTAATCTTGACGTGCACTGTAAGATATGCCTACATTTAGGTACAAATTGTAAAGAAAAATGAATATAATTTATATTTTTATTCTAGACGTCCCAAGCGTCGAGATTCTAATGATACCAGAGGGACCCGTAAAGGAAAGTGATGAATCAAATGTCACCCTTTTTTGCAATGTATTAGATGCTAATCCCCTAGCTCTTACCAAAGTAAGGTGGTACGCCAACTCTACGCTCCTTAAAGAGCTGCCAGACTGTGAAGAAACCAGAGTAAGTTTTCGTTACCTAAAAACATGAAAGTTACCCCTCACATAATGGCGTTTCCAACCCTTCCTATTAATTATGTACATTCTAAAGGGTCTGCAGCCCATTTGATCTAGCCACGATAAAGGTTGTTAAAAATTGATTTGGCCAGCAAAAACCAATGGCAGATTTCAGCGTAGAAAGCATTTATGGGCATTATAGTGGGCGTGTAACTTAGGTGGCAGAAACTTAAGCTGCTGAGAGATCTGTTTGCTTCCCAACATTCTAGTTTGCTTAGTTTCCGATATCTTAACGCTCATACGGACGGACATGATATAATGTTTAAATTAAAATAATAATAATAATAATGATATAATGTTTAAAATAATGAAATAACCTTTTAGTAGCACAGCGGACAGAAATTTAGACAAGCTTGTGGATTTTTCCAAAGTAAAATAAGGGAATCCGCTTTTGGCTAACTTAGTATTCATAAAGAAAAAAACAGTTGCTGCGTCTTATGGATGTTGTGTTACATTTGTAACTGTATTCAAGACTTTGGACTTTCACAGCTTAGCTTGCTATACTGACTAGATACCTCTCTTTTTAAATTTTAAAGATTTTGGTCACTTTTCGTTGCACGTACGTAAATAGGCGTTTGTTAATTTGCTAATATTATGCAATTTTTAATAATACTATGGCATAAGTTATACCACACCCAAAAAAAAGGCTTTGAGTATCAAATTCACAAGTGTGGTTGAAAATGACATTACACCTAGGATCAATTTTTTGGGATCAATTTGAACCTAAGTAATGTCAAATGTATACTATATTGCATAAAAAATCCTATTCGACCCTAAATATTACTTCGAAGCCGATTAAAGCTTTTTTCGATTATGCGAGTCTTCAATTTTGCTTAAGTATCGGTTTTCATGGCATTAGAACTTAACGCTCGCGAAAAACATTGTGCGATAGACCTGCTGATGAGGCGCCTGTCTCCGATGCTAAAGGTCCCAGGTTCAACTACACGTCGAAGCAGAGTGCGCTTTAAGTATTTAAGAATAATATCTAATATTTTCCTATAATTGTAATAACAAACTTTCGGTCAAATAATTTCATACTTCACATAAAAACAACTAAACAACTAAATTTGTCACGGGGAGTATTTGAACCACTAACCCTCAGGATCAAAGATTTTTCGACCGTCAACAGTATACATTGACACCTAAATGGCATATTGATGACGATTTTTTTGGGTGCAGAAATCTGGTTCATTGCTGCATCAAATATCTCATTTAGTAGTTTGATATCTTAACAACTATTGTTTCCTCTGCTGCTAGCAGATGTGCCTTTTTGGTCTCCAAAAAAAGCGTTTTTAACTTTTATCATCCTGCTTATAATTTTGACGCACCTTTTCCATGTCGACGCTTCCTGTATCAGTCCGTAGGAAGAATCAGATATAAACTTCGAGATAGCATTTGAGCTATTTCCGAAAAACGTTATAAAACGCTTACATTTTGAAATCATTGCTTTAAAATGCTCTAACAGGAGAGTATTACGCATAATTAGGCGAAAACAATAAAACCATATTTTTAATCCTAAAGGCAATTTTCAAAAGCTCATTACAATGAGATGGTCTTTCTCATCGCTCCAAAGAATGCTGTTAGCATTAGTCAATCTTAGAGCAATGTTAATTACATTGAGACGAGAGAACGCTGAAGTCGATGTCATCGACTATCTGATACTCATTACTTAGCTAGGGAAAGTGCGTGCGAGATGGATATATAGAAGCACCAAAGCGGGCCACCTATCAGCGTTTTTAATGTATGGTGGTCGTGGACGAGAGAAATACATATCAGTAAACATTTTTTTGTGGCGTAAAAACTATGAACAATTTTTTTTTTTAGTTTGATGGCAGCAAATTTTTGCTTAGTGTGATTCATTGATGCTTATTAAGAATGAAATTTTTAGACAGTTTGAGATCGACTATTGTATTTATCCCCTTGGAGAGGGTATATTGATTTCAGTCAAAAGTAAGTAAGAAGTAAGCCATTCAGTCAGTCGATAGGTATTTATGAGACAAACTCATTTCAGTTAAAATTTTATTTCTTTCATGAAAACTGTAGGCGCTACAGATTTAAGCGGATTGTAGACGTAAGACTGGGCATTGCTCCACGCTGAAACAAACTTGCGCTTGAAGCCTGCATTTCAAGTTTGGCTGTACTAGTCGCCTGTGGTGGCCACAATTGTCATGCTAGAAAATTTTGTTTTGATAAAACGTATTTGTCTCATTAAAACCTTTCGATTGACTTAAAAAAAAAATTTGCCACGCATACTCTAACACCCCCAAACGGCTAAAACGGTTAAAACTGTCTGCCGCCCACATAACATATACCAAAAAATCCGGTGGTTGCTCTTTAGAATATTTCTTTACTGCTTATATATCTTATATCTTATTGATAGTCGAGGCACTCGTATAGATCTTTTTATTTTAAATTTAACTATAAATATAATTTTATATATTTTTAGGAAGATTTATGCCACATAGATCCAAGCAAACTTTTGCTGGAGAGTATTGGGCGTGGCTTCTTCTACAATTATTCCTGTGAGGGATTCAATTCTGCTGGCTGGGGTCCGCGCAGTGAGGATAAGGAACTTATGGTTGGTTTAAATAAAAATCAGTTTATTCATTTTAATTTCGTTGTAAATTATCTTTCCAATTTATATTTTTATTAGGTACATTACGAACCAGGACCTTCAACACTTACTCATTTTCCGTTGGTCGCAGTGAAAAAAAAGAGCGTGACTTTCTCGTGCTCAGTTGATGATCCTGGATATCCAGACACAAATAGGTTTGTAGAACAGGCCAACCAGAATCACGAACAGACAAAATCCCAACACGCACCATTTATTGATTTCCATACCGTCCAAGCATTGCAACCGCATGAAGTCGGCATTGCTTTCGAAGCGCTGCTGCTAAATAGAAACCAAAAACCACTCCACTTCAATGCATCATCACAAATATCATTAGAAGCCAGCGCATCTCACTTGGCTCACGAAAATAAAGAAACTCATGCTCTAATTGATTTATATTTAAACTATTCCCATTGTACATTACTCACGCTCACCACGAACATGCTACAATCGCAATTTTTAACTCTTTACACGGGGGTACATCAAAAAAATAATTCGCTTGCCTCCGCATCGTCCTATGCCCTTTACAGAAAAATGGGCAAATTTTCGTTTGTTGCTCAAATAGTTTCGAAACCCAACAGATATCGTTGGCTGCGTGGCGGTCGGGGTCCTCTGCAAGACATAGTGACGAAGGACTGGACAGTGGAGCCGGTTGGTCTAGACAGTCGGACGAATTATTCTTGTTACGCATACAATGAAGGCGGCAAAGGAGTTATGGCTACAGTAAACTTGGAAGTGCACGCACCTCCATTTTTCATTAAAAACTTGCCGCCTTACACGGGAGTATTGCACTCATCGCCCAATGCAACTTTGACATGTCGAATTGAGTGCGTTCCGCGCTGTGAGATATCATGGCAGAAGGACGGTGAGCCAATAGAAAAAAACGATACTCGTTATTTTGTTAAGGAAAAATACATGGAGGCATCCCCCGCCACAGGTGATTTTGAAAGCATGCTGTCAGTTTTGGTAAGTAAAATACACTGGTGCATTTAACAGACATTTTGTAAAATCAACCGAATTTGAAAACACCTTTATCAACAAAATTAAAAATTTAAAAATTGTGGATAGATTTGTCCCAACAAAAATTTCAACCTTGTGTCGTATTTGGGGTCAACTTCCTTTACACTGTAAAAATGGGAAATTTTGTCTTTAATCAAAATCGGCACGTTAAATTTTAAGCTTACATACCTTCCTTTGCTTACACAGTATATAGAGCTGTAGTGAGCAGATCGAGTGTAATGATAACAACAATATAATAATTTATTTCCTTTTTAGATGACAAGGGATTTTCTAATACAAATTAAATAAAAATATTTCACTCTTTTTTCAGACCATTTTTTTATATCTATATGTTGGAGTAGTCCAATTTTTATTAAATTGAATTCGAAATTCTTTAAAATATAAAAAATTATATTCCAAATATTGAAAGATAATATGTCGAAAAGCCCCAAAGCTATAATTTGTTTCATATTATTTTCGTATCGTTCCTATGACAGCTATATGATATAGTCGTCCGATTTTGATAAAATTTAATTCGAAATTCAAAACCAATTAAAAAATGTTATTTCCAAGCGTAGGAGATTATGTGTTAAAAAACACCGAAGATATAATTTTTTGTTTAATTTTTCCCCGATAGTTTCTATGTGAGATATAGGCAATAAGATATAATTGTCCGATCCGGCTGGTTCCGACTTATATACTACCTGCAATAGAAAGAAGACTATTGGCCCGATAACTTTAAAACTGAGAGACTAGTTTGCGTAGGAACGGACGGACAGACGGTCAGACGGACAGGCGGCCAGACAGATATGACTAGATCGACTCGTCAGTGATGCTGATCAAGAATATATATACAGTATGCAAACTTTTTTTTGTTTTGCAAACTTCTGACTGAAATTATTATACCCTCTGCAAAGGTATAACAAGGAAGAACGCTATAGTCGAGTTCCTCGACTATCAGATACACGTAGCTAAGCTTAAGGGAGCAAAAGGATAATGAAGATATATAAGCAGAAAAGCAATATTTTAGGGCGCCACCTACCGGCTTTTTCAGTAGATGTTATGGGGGCGGCAGACAGATTTAAGTGTTTTGTCCATTTGTGGGCGTTAGAGTGGGGGTGGCACCTTTTTTGGTGAGCTGATAGGCATTGATGTGATAAAAATACATTTCGGTTAAAATTTTGTTCCTATCATAAAAACTGTAGGCGCTACAGATTTTCGCGGATTGTGGGCGAAAATCGATCTAGCTATCAGTATGTCCGTCCGTCCGTATAAACGCTGAGTTATCGAAAACTATAAAAGCTAGAGGAGTGGGACTTGACATGCAGATTTCTAAACTTTCTGCGTAGAGCCAGTTCGTTGCTTGGTGCCATAACCAAATTAAAGCTCACAATTTGCCCATAGCTTTTATGTTAGAAATACAATTTAACTGAATTGTGTTGTTTCCGTCGATACCTATTGTTTGAGCTAAAAAACGCCCACCATTACGCCCGCAAACAGCCCAAAACTTTAGCGGCCGCAGTTAACATGCCCACAAATGGCTAAAACGCTTAAATATGTTTGCATCCCACAGTACCATATATTGAAATAGCTGGTAGGTGGCGATTTACAAAATCGCTTTGCTGCTTATATGGCTTCAATTCCCTCCCTCGGATATCTGATAGTCGAGACACTCGACTTTAGCGTTCCTCCTTTTTCCTAGTTCATCTGTCCGGGTTTAATCTAAACAATGAGAGCACTGGTTCGATTTCAATTAATAAGCGGTATAGTGGACGCGTGCAAGTTTTTCATAACTTTCAATGCAGATTGCAATTTCTTATCGAAATTATCTAACATTAGGGAGAACAGACAAAGAAAGATAGAAAAATACATAACATAAAGACATGGATACTCTGCATAGACAATGGGTCGAAATATAATCTTTTAACCCTTCTCGTACTATTAAACAAAAAAAGTATTTAAAAAAAGGTCAATACTATTTAACGAACTCAATATTTATTTTCATACTACAGGGACAAGAGGTTTTAATAAATTCTGCAGAATTTTGTTTTTAATGTCTAAGGTTTTCCGACTTTTCGAATGATTTCAGCACTTTAATATGCCAAGTTGGCCGTTAGGCAAATTCGATATCGAGGCTGATAATGCGAACTATACATGCGTATCAACAGGCAATTCAGTTGGCACAAGCATCAGAAGTCGCACCTATTTTGGCATTGAATGTAAGAGTAACTAATTATGCTTAATCATTAGCATATCTATCTTTACTATCTTACAACTTTCTATTAGACGCTCCTGACAACGTTACGGTTTCGGAGAACATTGTGTATGTCCAAGAAGATACTATACCAGGACGTGTGATATGTAAAGCCCGAGCTAATCCTGGTAATTTTTCAATTTTGTACATATATGTATTTTTTAATAATGTGTCATATCTACAGAACCTTCTTATAAGTGGCTGTTTAAAAATGAAACAATAGCTAATGGAAATGCATTAATTATTAATAAGTCAATGAAAAGAACTAATAATGGCACCTATACCTGTCTTAGCTATAACAAGCATGGCAACAGTATAGCTAAAACCGTAATCGAAGTGCAATGTAAGTATAATGGCTTTGAAAGGTAAACTTTACGTCCATACTATTTTTCTCCATTAATTCCCTAATTATAGTTAAACCGCGTTGCGAAATCGAGAGGCGAGAAATTGATGATCAGGACACGCTTATTTGCACTGCTTATGGAAATCCTGTAGAGGTGAGTTTAGAAATTAAGCGGAACAATACAAAGTATTTTTTATTTAGGTTTAACATTAAAATTGTCCTGTGATTTTGCTTATTTCGCATGTCTTTCTAAGCGAAAATTTTAAAACAACGTTAATAATGTGATTGTGGGTGGTTCTACAATTTCAGCTGCCGAACAATACAAGCTAAAAAACAGGTGTTTATTATCTATAGATTTATTGAAAAAAAACCGCCTTCTCCTTTTTCATGAAAAGAAGAAAATGACCAAGTAAGGGAGTTAAGTTCGGCAAGCCGAAGTTTGTATACCCCTGCAGTTAAGAGAAATAATCAACGTTAGTAACACCATGTAAACTTCTTAAGGATTGTTGCTAGCTTGATATTGAGAAAAAATATTAAAAAAATATATATCTTAGAGTCGTCCTATTTTTATTAACGGACGGACAGACGGAAATGGCTAGATCGACTCGTCTAGTGATGCTGATCAAGAATATATATACTTTGTGTAATCGGAAACGTCTTCTTCAATGCTTCAAGCTTCTGACTGAAATCATTATATGTATATAGCTGATATCATTATATAGAATACACTGCTTAGGATCCACGTTATGCAACACTAGAAACAGTATTATATTATATTGTTAAACTATTCATTAGCTTTAGTTTAAAGGGTTGCCAAATAGTTACAGATTTTAATCTAATATTAGATTATAATTTAACTCTCCTCCACTGCCATCTAAAACTAACCCATGTGGTAAAAACGGGTTTGAACTTTACAGCAAATAAAATTCTCAATTTTCCTCAAACTGTTGAATTAAAGACTATTTAAACAACAACATTTATCGAAAGTAAGACAGGTAAAAATTAATTTTTCATAAGTAAAGGTCCAAATATTTTATTAAGTTTGCAGAGGGTATAATAATTTCAGTCAGAAGTTTGCAACGCAGTGAAGGAGACGTTTATATATTCTTGATCAGCGTCACAAGTCGAGTCGGTCTAGCCATGTTCGTCTGTCCGTCCGTTTTTACGCAAACTAGTCTTTCAGTTTTAAAGCTATCGGGCTGAAACTTTCCCAAAAGTCTTCTTTCTGTTGCAGGTAGTATATAAGCCGGATCTGACAACTATATCTTATAACTCCCATAGGAACTATCGGGGAAAAAATTTAAAAAAAATTATATCTTTCGTGTTTTTAAACATATACCTTTCTAAGCTTGGGTATAACATTTTTTAATTAGTTCTGAATTTCGAATTAAATTTTATCAAAATCGGACGACTATATCATATAGCTGGCATAGGAACGATCGGATAATTGGTGGGAAATAATGTGAAACAAATTATAGCTTTGGGGCTTTTGGACATATTATCTTATAATATTGGGAATATGCAATTTTATATTTTTAAGAATTTCGAATTCAATTTAATAAAATTATTGATTATTTTTTATAACTGCAAGGGTATACAAACTTCGGCTTGACGAAGTTAACTTCCTTTCTTATTTTTTAAATAATGCTTGCTGGTTTCTAACACTTTAACGCCGTAAGTATTTGTATACCCGTTGCTCGCAGAGTATGTAACAGGTTGAAGAAGCGTTTCTGACCCCTTAAAGTATATATTCTTGATCAGGATTGCCACCCTTCTGTCCCTTTGTGCGTCTGTCCGTATGAATGCTGAGATATTGGACACTATAAGAGCAAGTGGGACTGTGCCTGCTGATCAGTGAACTTCATGCGCAGCGCAAGTTCGTTTCACTGTTATTAGTCTTATCAATACCTATCGGTAGACCTAAAAACAGTTTGGCAAACCACTTTAATATCCAAAAATTACCAAAACGCTTAAATCTGTCTGCCGCCCACATTACCATATATTTAAATAGCGGGAGGGTGACGTTTTACAATATCGCTGTGCTGCTTATATGTATATCTCCATTTCCTTTTTACTAACAGGTTTATTGACCGACTAGTCGCGACTATAGCTTTCTTCCTTGTTATTCGTTTGTTGTTTTGTTCCGCTTAGAAGGGCTGCTATAAGTTTAAGTAATACTTTTAAGCAAAATAATATTTTTCGCGATAAAAAAATTAAAACATTTTGATCATTTCGGGCTTAAAAGGTATATTTTTTGACTTCAAAACAAAATTAATGCTTGTTTTCGATGCCTTACTTTTATAATTTATTACAATATAGTAATATTTTTTCCTCTTTTCCTGCTCTGTTAATTTTTAAATTAATTAAAAACAAACATACCATAAACTGCAATGTATAAACAATACCTCATTTATAAATCTTAAATAAATAATTAAATAATTGATGTTTTTATATATCTTGCAGAGTGATTTCTCTTGGACAATAAAAGCAGACAATGAAACGGTTGAAGATTTGGGAAGCGGTGACAAAAAATCATTTTCTGAAAAAAGTTTTTACGTATTGCAAGCGGATTATGCAATTTCCAGAACATATAGATGTGTGGCGAATAATACAATTGGTCCTGGAACATTTTGTGAAATTGAAGTAGCTGGTATGTATATATTGCTATAACTTGCTATGCAACAAGTGAGTTTTGTACAGCACTAACATTTTATAAAAAACAAGAAAGAACGCTTTCGTCGAATGCCTCGCTAGTACATATATGCTATTAGATACTGGTTACTCATTTCACAAATTTTTATCAAAAACCGTTTTTAGCCAATCATCTTGTTACTAGATCACCAGAAAAAGGATTGTTGCTGACTTCAGTGACCTTAAAAAAAATTATTTCCTTGCAGAGGGTATAATGATTTCAGTCAGAAGTTTGCAACGCAGTGAAGGAGACGTTTCCGACCCCATAAAGTATACATATTCTTGATCACCGTTACAAGACGAGTCGGTCTAGCCATGTTCGTCTGTCCGTCTGTTCGTCCGTTTCTACGCAAACTAGTCTTTCAGTTTTAAAGCTATCGGGCCGAAACTTTCCCAAAAGTCTTCTTTCTGTTGCAGGTAGTATATAAATCGGAACCAGCCGGATCGGACAACTATATCTTATAGCTCCCATAGGAACTATCGGGGAAAAAATTAAAAAAAAAATTTGGGAAAGTTTTAGGCCGATAGCTTCAAAACTGAGAGTTAGCGTAGAACGGACTGATAGATGGATAGACGGACATGGCTAGATCGACTCGTCTAGTGACGCTAGTCTTTATTTTTTTTAATGTTTGAAATTTTTTGATTGCCATTACTTTTTTAAGATTATTCAAAATCAATGCAAATGCGTATAGTCACAGCTCTGATACTTTTATACATACATGTCAATAATCATTCCAATCACAATGGTTTTGAATGGTCAATACTCTTCTAGAGTCGCTTAGGTGAGTAATGGGTATCTTATAGTCGAGGCAGTCGATTATGTCGTTCTCTCTTGTTAACAACACTATTAAACGTAGAAAACGTACGCTATGGCTGTTAGAAAGCTTTATTCGACTCTCTATTGTTATCTGTTTGCATCAAAAAATTCCCTTACGGAAGGATTTTTAGGAAAAGAAACTTCAAAATTGAAAAATGCTTTGTTTGCTAGTTTTTCATCAGCAATTGCAGCCTAATCACTAATAGTTTTTTATATCATTTATATTAAAACGTTTGTTGTTAAAGCGTTGCGTAGGTGAATCTTTTTGAAGATCATCCCTCAAAAAGTGATTTCATATTATGTCGACAGTCGCATACACAAACGAAAAGCACAAGGCCAGCTTATATTAACGCAATTGTATCTTACGTTTGAATTAAAAATCTTAATTTTTATTTCGACAGCTGCTTCATCGCTTTTAATATGGTGGCAAGGTAAATGCCAAACAAACTTTTTCACAGCAAAGGATTTACATAGCTTTAACCTTTATGTGTATATTTCACCCCTATTTGTTTCTTACTAAAAATTATTAATTATTTTCATGCTTAATGAACTGAATGAAGTTCGGCCAAAAAGTAAGTCTAGTGTAACACATCACATATATATTTTATATGCATGTCAAGAAGGAATATGTCTCTTCAT